>NC_139609.1:70851436-72235413 GCF_964270895.1 Podarcis filfolensis
CTGCCATTTTCAACCATGGGTATATTTGATAAGGTACTGAAAAACTGAGAAGAAAGTATATTGATGCATTGCCAGAAATACAAAAATGTTGTTGAATCGTGTCCCCTGACCCAAAACTACAACAGAAATTACTTTCTAAGTAGTCCTAAGCAGTCCTTTTAATGGTGTAATGAGAGAAGGCATGGTTTTCTTTGCAGATTATTGAAGCACCCTAATTTTCTGAAAGAAGAGACCAAAGAGGCAGTGAAGCATTCGGTTGTTAAAAGTATTATCCAAAAAGCAAAGTACAAAAAAAATAAAAATCACAATAGCTTAAGTCAGCTGTGTTTGCATTGGACTTTGCTTTAAAAATTGTATTTGATATACTAACTAGCAATTGGTTGTGTTATTTGATACACAACTCAGAAGGGCAACCTTGTGCGTGATTTTAATGTGATGTATTTTGCTTGGATCATGTATATATTTGAATTTTGAAAAAAATATTTTTCTCCCAAAGTTCCTGGTGGCGGACTTTGGAATGAGCGACAAGTGCCCTGGGAGCCAACAGTCAAACCAGGAGGCAGGTCTGAAGAGCATGTCAGGACTAAAGATTATCCAAAAATCCAGGAACACATCAGAGCACAGGAATACTATATTGTCCAAGCAAAACTCAGTAGCCCTTCCTGTCCAGAAAGGTTCCATGGCCAGTCTGGATGGGCAGCCCATGTCCAGAAGTTTCTCCACAGAAAAGATGCCACCTGCAGTTCTGTGATTCACCACATGGGGCATCTGCATACAGAACCAGCAGCTCTTGGCAATGGCACATCCTTCTAGGTAAATATGTAGCCCAGTCTTTCTCAACCTTGGGTCCGCAGATGTTCTTGTACCACAGCTCCCAAATCCCATCATTCCTAGCTGGCATGGACAGTGTTCAGTTATGATGGAAGCTGTTGTTCAAGAGCATTTGGGAACCCAAGGTTGATAAAGTGTGGTTTTTGCAGCCTGAAGGAGACAAATATTATATATATATATATTGCTTACATATCAAGAAGTATATAAATAATTCCGTTTCTTTGAGGTTCGTTGATCTAACTATTGCTGAAGAAGAGTGTGGCCCAAAGTATGTGCATGTTAGGTGTTGTTTTTTTTTTAAAAGCATTTATTTATTTATTTATTTGTGCATGCTTAACCCTCTGGATTATTTTTTTCACTGGCCCCTGCTCTCTCTTTCTCTTTCTTTTCCACACCACCTCCCAGACTCACCAATAACTCTAAGGCTACAGTGTAAATCGATCCCACAGTTAATTTCATGCTCAGCTCCACCATGCGTTGTGCTACATTACCTTGATAATTTATTGATGCATGTTTGCATAAAAATCCCCTGTATTTAATCGGCTCACTGAAAGGAGCCCGATTGAGATGGGTTACAATGTTTCTTTCAACAGATTGTGCTTGCAGTGATGGAAATGAGGCATTAGGTACGTGGCAAGCATTCTGTGGCAGCGTAGAATACCGTCTCTGGCAATACAATGGTGTGTGGCAGCACATACTAATTAAGACAGATTTAATTATCCAGGCTATGACTCCTGCTTTGCAAATTAGAAGTAAAGACACACTGTGCTGTGAGACAGAGAGGGGGAGAGGGAAGCAGAGCACCAACGGAACATGGACTGTAGGAGTGAAGTCAGGGATATGCGACAACAAACCGACTCCATGCTCTTGGATTAGTTCATTAGCCAAGTGTTGAAGTTGGGCCTGATTGGAGATATCTCCTAAACCCCCAATCCTTAAAACTGCACAAAAAAATAAATGGATAGCCTAAAATCTTAAAGGGCTATTATAGAGGGTTTTATGCAATCAGATAAGTAGTAGAGTGGTTATCAGTGCCTTCTGTGGTTTGTGGATAGTGTCATTACATGGCTACACATTAGGTGGCACCAGACTTAGCTGTATTTAGATGGAGTGAGGCTTTTCCTGTTACTATCCTGATTGGAGAGAAGCAATATATATATATGTATATTTGGTCTAGCTCCCGGTGATGAATTCTGTATTCTGAACAGAGCAACCCCCTCAATCATCTATGATCAGAACACTCCTTTGGGTGTCCTCTACTGTCAGATATCCTGTGTTTTGTTTTTAACTACACATTTTTAGGTAAATGCCTCATCCACAATACTTCAGCTGATGAAAACGGGCCATTCCTTGTATAATTGCAGAGTAATTAAGGAGGTGGGCCTAGCCTCTAAATAAATTCATGAATGGCTTCCTTAGACCACTAACATTTCTCTTGCTCTTGGACCAGGACAAAATGCCACATGGTGACCTCCTGCATCTATTTCATGAGCCCTGGTGGCAGCAGAACTCCAAGCATTGCTGAGTACCACTATTTAAATTATCCACAATGCCCTAATAAGTAAAGGTAAAGGGAAACCTGACCATTAGGTCCAGTCGTGACCGACTCTGGGGTTGCAGTGCTCATCTCGCTTTATTGGCTGAGGGAGCCGGCGTACAGCTTCTGGGTCATGTGGCCAGCATGACTAAGCCGCTTCTGGCGAACCAGAGCAGCACACGGAAACGCCGTTTACTTTCCTACCGGAGTGGTACCTATTTATCTACTTGCACTTTGACGTGCTTTCGAACTACTAGGTTGGCAGGAACAGGGACCGAGCTATGGGAGCTCACCCCGTCGCGGGGATTCGAACCGCCAACCTTCTGATCGGCAAGTCCTAGGCTCTGTGGTTTAACCCACAGCACCACCCGCATCCCTAATGTCCTAATATTGAATGCATATTTGGAAATTAGAATGAAGTGAGACCCAGCCACCAGGTGGTCTCATAGGACCAGGGCATATTCATCTTTTAAAATAAAAGGGTCCAAGCAAGGTGTTAGCAGTGAACCATTCCAGGTGATGAGGACCTGGCGGTTGCCCAAGGATGCCAGGGGCTAACACAGGCCCCCAGGATAAGCGCGCAGCATTATTGTACTCTTGATAAAGTACATCTTGGTTTTAACACAGACCACATTAAGGATTCTCATTGTTTTTATGAACTTCCATAAACTAAATCAGATAATGCTGACCTCTCCATAAAGCCTTGACTTGAATATCACTGGAACTGGCAATAAATCAGTTTTATAAAATTGGCTTCAGAAAGGAAACCCCTAATAAAACATTAATGCACAACATCAATTGTGAAGGAAATTATCTGTACAAGGGAATTAATCCTTCCCTAAAACTCATTCACCAAAGCCCATGTCTCGTACAGCCAAATAAGGAAATAGGTCTCAGTTCATGTAGTATTAGTAGATAAATTTAATTTATTGTGTATTCATAGATGGTACGGACATAAAATAATTGGAACTGCAGCATAAAACTACACAAAATCTTCCTTCAGATATATTACTATACCTATTTTGCCCATTTAAAAATATAAAATTAAAGTTAAATGCAAGTACTGTAATAAAAATGTATATCGTCGTGAAAATCAGTGTGATTCTTTAAAAAATATGTCTACAAACAGAATGTTCACATATAGAAGCTGCTAGCTTCTAAATACTTGAAATCTTCTGAGAATTAAATAAGAATCCAAAGTTCTGCTGTACTGACCAAGGGGAGTCAAATGTCTATCACAAGCTGCTTCTTCTAGAGACAACTGAAAATGAGTGGGGAGGATGCCTTCCGAATCTCTGCCGGAAGGGTATTCCACAGGATGGGACTGGTGACACTCAATGCCCAACATCTAGTTGAAGCCAGTCAGGAGCACGGAACAATGAACAATGCTCAGATTATCTCAGTGACCAAGCTAGGATATAAGGGCTCAGGTGGTATTCAAGGTATGCTGGACTGAAGTTGTCCAGGGCTTTGCATATTCTTACAAGAACCTTGGTTCATTCCAGAAACTTCAAAACAGCAAAGATCTGCTGGTCTCCATGCCCTTGCCAAAACTATACCCTGGGATATCCAGGCTATTTCCAGTGTTATGGAGGTGATACCTTTTTTTCACATTCCAGAAATGGAATAAAGAGGAGACAAATCCTTTGTTATGACACTGGGCCTACAACCAAAGTTATTTAATTTTGTTTCCCATCCTACTGCATGCCTATGACACGGGGGGAAGAGGGTTTGTGACGGCTATGATCCTGATCAGAAGTGTCATGCGCCCCATGCACAACAAGCTTTGTATTTGCAATGGGAGAAAAACTCACCCCTTCACCAAGTTGCATCTGGAAACCAGTGATGGGGAAAGTGATGATGGTGGTGGGAGGGTAAGTATCTCTTTCCTCTTGCCAGGCCTCTACTTCAAATGACCTCTTTCTGACATTGCTTTGCACTAATACAAGCAGTTGTTGAGGTTTCATTATCCTCGCAGGTGATGTGAGTAAAGTATAGTAAAGTTCTCAAACTTAATCTGTTCTGGAGGTCCATTCTGAAACCAAAGCGTTCCAAAACCAAGGTACACTTTCCCATAGAAAGTATTGCAAAATGGATTAATCTGTTCCAGACTTTTAAAAACAACCCCTAAAACAGCAATTTAATGTGAATTTTACTATCTATCAAGACCATTGAAAATGAAAGCAATAAACAATGTACTGCAGTCACACAATCAATCAACCAATCAATGAATCAGTAGCTGAACTGGGTTCCACACAGTCACAAAAACTCAGCTTTTTTGTTTTTAAGCTGAAGTGAAAATTCCTTTTAAATCAAGAGAAGATGTGCTGTGAGACATCATGTACAATAATATTATGAGAATAATATTATAATAAAAAGGTAAAGGTAAAGGACCCCTGGACGGTTAAGCCCAGTCAAAGGCGACTATGGGGTTGTGGCACTCATCTCGCTGAGGGTGCCGGTGTTTGTCCACAGACTGCTTTCCAGGTCATGTGACCTGCATGACTAAACCGCTTCTGGCGCAACGGAACACTGTGAAGGAAATCAGAGCGCACGGAAACTCATAATAAAACTCATATGCAACAGTGATTTGGTTTGAAACAACTGCTCCAGAGAGGAGAAGTGCTTGGCCCCAAATGAGCCATCTCCTGAAGGGACTTCTGTGGTTCCTGCTAAATGCTTGTTCTTGAGACACTTGCCGATAGAGGAAATGTAATTACAATTTTTGTGGTTTTCAGTTGCCAAAAGATATGCCGCATGGAATGGTAGAAAGCCAGATTAATGAACGAGACATTACAAATTTAAACAATAAAATCTTCACATTAAGTAGGGTGGTTGTCAAATGGAATTCCTAAGGGATATAAATATCCCATCCCCATTAATCCCCCCATAAATTCATTATGATGCTTGTAATTACAGTGGAAATGCTATTATAAATAAATGGGCGATTGCTACTTAAGGAACTGCAGAATTAATAACATTTGGATATTACTCAACTAATTAGCTACAGTTTTAAAGGAGGCCGTGATTCAACTGCAGCGTGTACAATTAACTTTACCCCATTTCGTCTCCTCTTTCCTGACCTTCCACTAGAAAGGATAAAGGGAGATGAAATTCTTTGCCCAAAATGCATTTCGGCTAGCCTGATCTTCAACCTTGGTAGGAGGTATAATAATACTGGCGCCACAAGGTTTTCTTTGCCAGCGTTAACAGTATAGCTCTGTTCAGGATTTTTTGCACAGATGACTCTGTGGAGGTGGGGAGGGGGACACCACTGTCTCTGCCCCAAACTCCATGTCAAGGGCAGCTTCAGGTTTTAGGGACCCTGATAAAAGAGTCTCTGGTGGGGCCCTCTCTTCCTCTGATATCTGAGCCCTGGTTGGCTTACCTGGCAGCAGAAGTTGGTCATGCCACCCTCACAGGCATGCAGGAAAGGGCCTCCTTGGTGGCTGCTCCCAGACTCTGGAACTTCCTCCCTGGAGAAGCTAGCCTGGCTCCCTCCTTGTCCTTCTGTCAGCATGTGAAGACCTTGTTCAAACAGGCTTTTGAGAAATGGCTGCTTTTAATGAAATGCTGTTTTTATTGTAATTATTTGTATGTTTTAAACAGATCTTATATATTTATATAGTTTTAATTGTATCCATTTTTGTAATGGCTGTTTTTTCTATGTTTCTAGCGATTCTGGTTTTTATCTGTAAACCACCTTGAGTCCAATCAAGGGAAAAGCTGGGGTATAAAATAATAATAATAAAAAATAAAAATAAACACCACCACACCACACCGGCAAGGCTTGTGCCAACTCAAATATTTACTGCAAAGGAGACAGTCTCTTCAGTTTTCCCTCCCACCACCACCTGCCTCTCCCCCTAGGACAAGCAACGTTTTGCCTCGTCAATTTCTTTGTTATATGCCTTTCATGTTTCCAGGTAGTCTAAAAGGAGATTTATTTTTTCCTTTCCTTTCTTTGTAGTTCAGATATTAGATTATGAAATACGTCCTTCTCTCCATTTTCCATTTGGGCACATTGACTTCGCAGCTGTATCTGTCTCAGTTTGAACCTTTATGATTCCTAATTTTTGCTTTTAGCTTGCACTCAACAGTTCTGTTTTTCAGCATTGCTGCCTGCGGTTAGCTGATCAAACTGTTCTGTAGCTATTTGTAACAGTAATTTGAGGAGAACTCCGTCCTTGCTTTGCCCCCTGCTGGTCTACCATACACACTGCTTAATTATAGGATTGAATCCCAAGATTTATAATGGAACCTTTTCACCCTGCCTCATTGAGTTTTAAAAAATAAATCTTCCCAGATATCAGGGTGGACTTTTCAATACCCATCTGCAAGGACGCCAACACGGACTGGGATTTTATAGAGAGGCTTCATTAAACGATGTGTTTACTTTGGGGTTTATGTGATCCAGAATCATGTTTGCTGGCCGCCTAGAAAGATTACTGAATAACAAGAATCTAATAATGCGGCACATTTTGAAGAAGCCTGTGTCAAACAAGGGTGCATTGGACGGCAGTCCTGCATTCAAAAGCAGGAAGGCAGTGGAAATTATCCAGAGGCTAATAACTTGGGTTTGCCATCAGCTTAACATGAGTGCCATGGAAAAGCCACTACTGCAAATGGGAAGCTGATTGCACGAGCCTTTTGTCACTAGGGAATGGTACCCAGCAATGGTGAGGAAAACCCATGCACAATGAAACTGATTGTTGAATAAATGTTATATAAACTAGTACATTGATCAGTGCAGGAGATGTTTGAATGGCAGGTGTCAGGGACTGGGCAGAGGAGGAATGGTGGAGACTGCTGTGGCGATCACACAGGGTCCCAGGATGTTAGATCCCTGCGCCACCACTTTATTTCTCGCTGCCACCACCCAGGCCCTACCTGGTACAATACTGAGTCCAGTCAGGGTTAAATTGGAACATAAACTTTTGTTTGTTTATTGCAGTTTAACAAGCGTGTGGTTTCATCAACAGTATCGGTCAGTTACAAACATGGGGTGCCTATCCAGACCTATAACCTCTGCTACCTGCTCTCACTCACTAAACCACCGCTCAGATATTTACTTGTCTTCCTAGCCCCTAACAATTCCTGACTCAGCTTATTTTGCTACACTAATTCAACCTACCCACAAACTCTATCCCAATTCACTCCCACTCCAACTAACCATCCAATTCCCAACAAACTTCTCCCTTTGCCCCTCCCAGAGCTGGTTTTATAGTCCCTCTGACTCCACCCCCCTGGGTTCTGATTGGGTTACCTGTTTAACTATTTCACCTCCAGCACTCTCATATGTTAACGGCATAATGGCCTCCCCAGCCTGACCCTCCCAGAGAAGAAGAAGACAGTTCAGAAATACAACAGGAGTTTGCGGGGGGTCGCAGCTCAGAGGAAGATGAGGGGGAAAGTTGGGAAAGAATGGGAGAGGAGGAGGCAGAGCCAGAGCAGCTGGTTGACCCGTTATCACTAGAAAGTGTTACGAAAAAGGAGCAATGCTGCTGAGTGCTCCAGATGGCTGGAAAGCCAAACAGGATGTTGATGTTTTGGGACTGTACCGTGGGAAGAAGGGACAGTCTATTATGTGCACTGAGCACCGGATGTTAGCTCAGAGTGTCACATGACCCTGTACTGGAAGTACATGGGTGGAGTTATTCACTCTCTGCTGTGGCTGTAAAGAGGGTGCAGACATGTTGTTCTCTGCACTGAGGAAAGACAGAAATAAAGGCATGTAAATACATTTCTGTCTGTCTCTTTCCCCTCCCTGGGGATGGCAGGGAGTGAGGGAGGAGGAGTGGCTGTGTTCTTCTCACGTTTGAAGAAGGATCGGCCGATAAAGACCTCGCCTTGTCTTGCCGGGAGTCGCTGACGGGGGAGGCCAACAAGGAATTGAGCCGGGCACCTGGAGAGTGCCAAATGCCTCTGAATGACAAGGCTTGATATCAACATATGGTAGCAGAAGCTGCTGGTTATCTGATCCATGGGAATCAGCATGAGAGGTGAGAGGTTGATGGATCGTGTGCCATCCTCTGCACCAAGGAAAGAAGATAACGTCTGCAATTGCAGCCAGAAGCTGAACAGACGGCTGGCCCCAAGAGGGGGTGTTTTCCAAGCAACGGAGCCCCAAAAAGGTATGCTGAATATCGGGCTAAAAGTGTGAATGCAGATTGATTTATTCTCTGGTTCACGAGAGCTGCGTTTGGAAAAACAGCTCTGAAAGAAAGGCTTGCATACCAGAAATTCTTGCGGCGAGATAAGGACGAAGAGGTATGCACAGTTGCTAAGCAACGACAGTCAGGGCAGTGGAAAACTACTGACACCTGGGGCTGGCTCAGTCAGAGCCGGGAAAGCGAAAGTTTGTTTTGACTTTGAGACAGCTTGGAGATTGCCTGCCTGAGAGATAGGCAGAAAGACAGCTCAAAAGGAGCTTTTGGGATTTTACTAGCTCGAGGGTGGAGAGCTGAGACTTGGATTCAAAATGGATGCCAAGGACAGGGGGAGGGAAGAACGGAGTTCTAATTCCCCCACTGATGTTGCTACTGGAGAGGATGCTGTAGCTTTGAACGTTGTCCGATGCTACAATTGCGGACAGACTGGGCATCTTCAGCGGAACTGCAAGAAGCCACACCAGCCGAAAGGAGCGAAGGGCCGCTCAACAAAGCCTGAGGCAGCAGGCAAAGGTCATACCAAGTCTTCGGTGAAACCTGCAAAGGCCCTGATGGCGAAAGGAACCACGCCAGATGTTGGGAACGCGTTTATTATCGACACTGCAGCGACGGTTCATATGTCCCCACACAGAGGACTCTTTTCGACGTTTAAGAAGCAAAGCTTCGCTGTGGAACAAGCCAACGGTCAGAAGCTGGAAGCGACCGGGGTTGGCACTGTCTATCTTAAGAGTCTGAACTTGACAATAAACAATGTTTACTTGGTTCCTGAACTGAAGTTCAATCTGCTGAGTGTTTCGCAGATTGCAAAGAAAGGACTGAGACTGTCCTATGATGATAAGAGCTGCAAGATCTACAAAGATGGAGAGTTATTTCTTTCGGCCAGAGAGAAAGATGGACTGTATTTGTTGGACTTTGAGCAAAGTGATTACATGGAATGTAATTCTGAGTCTAACTTGATTTCTCTTGCAGGTGTGACCAAAACGAGCACCAAGAAGGTGGCCAGGGTCGACAGAGCGTTTCAGCGGGTGTATGCTGATGTGATTGGTCCTCTAGAACCATCTAGAGGCAATGCAAGATATTATCTTGTGTGTGTGGATCATTTCTCTAACTTTGTCTGGGTCTATGTGTTGAGAAAGCCACAGGAAGCCTTGGAGAGGTTTCAGGAATTTTGTGACAAGGTTAAGAGTATGCATGATGCTAACATTGATTGTCTTTTGACAGATGAGAAGCAGATTTTTCTTTTACAGGATTTCCAGAGGTTCCTGCAGAAGAAGGGGATCAGACACAAGATTGCTGTTTCAGCGGAAGCGTGGAACAGGGGTGTTTGTGTAAAAGTGAACAAAGAATTGCAAAAGGGAATGAATGCGCAATTGCTTAGTTCACATCTGCCACATGAGTTCTGGGCGGAGTCACTCATGTCGTTTTGTCATGCATGGGTGAGAAAGGTTTCGAAAGAGTTGGGAAGTTCTCCTTTTGAGAAACTGTTCCAGAGAAAACCTTCTGTTGCCCATTTCAAGGTTTTTGGGTCTCATGTGAGGACAGAAGCTCCAGGTGGAGTAAAGAATGCCAGAGGCATTTTTGTGGGGTATGAAAAGGGTCTCTACAGAGTAATTTTGTCTGAATCTGGTCAGGTGATTCTCACAAAATTTCTAGAGAGTGCTCCTGAACAGGAGAGAGTGATAGTACACACATTTCCCACAGAGGACGATTCAGATGATGATGATGATTTCACAGAGTACAGTGGTACTGAGAGTGACAGTGATAGCTCAGACAGCTCTGTTGTCACAGTCATTGAGAGGAAATCTCACACAATGGATAGACCTTCACAGGTGAAGGATGAACCACTGTTTGCTGTTGGAACTGGTTCTCCTAAGAGTCCTGAGACAGAACCAGTGAGCAGAGAGGATCAGCACCTCATACGCAGGTCTGAGAGAGTCACAAAGGGTGAACCACCCAAAAGGTACTCAGAAGAGTATGCTAATTTAGCTGTTGCATGTGTTGCTGTTGTAAACAACCGAGGACAGGTTGGAGCTGTGTCTAAGTCAGAGACAAAGACACAACAGAGAGTTGCTAGCCAAGGTAATGCAGATGCACTCATTCCTTGGAAGCCAGACAACCAGAGAGGTACACTGGGAAAACCAGTGGCGGGTAGTTCCAAGGGTGGAACTGAAACAACAGGGGAGTGTTATGTGTATAACAACTGTTTGTTTTCTTCTCTGGATCACGCTTTGCTTGCCGCAACATGCATTGATTCTTTTGGGGGAGGTTGTTACGAAAAAGGAGCAATGCTGCTGAGTGCTCCAGATGGCTGGAAAGCCAAACAGGATGTTGATGTTTTGGGACTGTACCGTGGGAAGAAGGGACAGTCTATTATGTGCACTGAGCACCGGATGTTAGCTCAGAGTGTCACATGACCCTGTACTGGAAGTACATGGGTGGAGTTATTCACTCTCTGCTGTGGCTGTAAAGAGGGTGCAGACATGTTGTTCTCTGCACTGAGGAAAGACAGAAATAAAGGCATGTAAATACATTTCTGTCTGTCTCTTTCCCCTCCCTGGGGATGGCAGGGAGTGAGGGAGGAGGAGTGGCTGTATTCTTCTCACGTTTGAAGAAGGATCGGCCGATAAAGACCTCGCCTTGTCTTGCCGGGAGTCGCTGACGGGGGAGGCCAACAAGGAATTGAGCCGGGCACCTGGAGAGTGCCAAATGCCTCTGAATGACAAGGCTTGATATCAACAGAAAGCATTCCAGACTTGCCATCTCCCAGAACCTGGCAAGCCTTAAAAGCAGGAGAGCAAAGAGTTTGGAGACAGATGACTCTAAGCGGCAAACTTAGAAGGGGTGGTGCTGTTGACAAATGAGGAAGTGGGAGAAAAGGGGGGAGGGGTGGAGATTTACTCGGGACAATGCCATTATTCCAAGAGGTGGCCTTCTCAAGCTTCTTTCTGTAAATATTGAATAAAAAGCAGATGGTAAGGACTTTTCCTTGTCTTATCCATTCCTGGCAACTTGTCTGATGGCAGGTTACAGACTGGTTGGCATATGCTTTTTCGTTACGGTGCTCACCAGACACCTGTCACCTCTTTTTTGTTGTTGCTTATAGCAGCCATTGTGTGCTGCCACCCACAGCATTTTTAACAACGTAACAAATACCGGCAACTCATTTTTTTTTAACCAAAGAACCCCACAAAACACTACCTGTGGCCTGATTTCTTATCACTCAAAATATGAGACAAGGATAGCTCAGTCGGTAGAGAATTGGACTCTTAATCTCAGGGTTTGAGCCCCATGTTGGGCAAAAAAGATTCCTGCATTGCAAGTGGTTGGACCAGAGACCCTTTGTGGTCCCTTCCTACACTACAATCTTTTGATTCTAAGGCAAATGCAAACCATACCTAGGAAGAACATGGATGAAGCTTGTGGCATCATGGTTTCAGGGTTCATCTTTGGACTGAAGCATTTTTATTACTAGAATGCCTGACCTGACCCCTTGGCCAGACAGTTGTCTATATGAGGTTCTATTCAAATGTTTGAAAGAATGCACATAGATTAAAAAAAGGGGGGCTTGAGTCTGTCCCTTCATGAACATTTATTCTCTGCATATTGATTGATGTCTTAAAATAATAATAATAATAATAATAATAATAATAATAATAATAATAATTTATTATTTGTACCCCGCCCATCTGGCTGGGTTTCCCCAGCCACTCTGGGCGGCTTCCATAGAAAACCAAAAATACACTAAGATATCACAGATTAAAAACTTCCCTGAACAGGGCTGCCTTAAGATGTCTTCTGAATGTCAGGTAGGACATTGCTGACCAGCATGGTGGCTGAGTATATGAACTGCACTGAAAAGCATTGGGCTGTAACCATTGTGAATCCTACTCAGAGCAGACCCATTGAAATTAATGGATGTGACAGGCTTGGTCCCATTAATTTCAATGGATCTACTCTGAGTAGAACATAGTTGGAGACAACTGATTATGTTTTCAGGTGACATCAAATGGTATGAAAGTTCTCCTGGACTGGGATGGCACATTCACACAAGCAAGCCACCACTCAGTGTTGCATTCTTATCTTCAGGACGTGAATATCTATGTCTTTAGAACCTATTGCAGTCCTAAATGAAATACTTAGAAGGTGCTACCGGTCAAATTCACCTCTGGTTCCACCTACTCTAGAATGAAATAATCCATCTCACCAAATGCTTAGAGATTTTAAAAACCAGAAAAGCAGCTTGGAGAATTCATCTCTATCTCTGAAAGGGGCAACTCATTGATGAGTTTTATGATTTGAGGTGGCAGGGGGAATGGGGGAAGAAGAAAAAGAAATTGTATTAGAGCCAGTGTGGTACAGTGGTACCTCGGGTTACATACGCTTCAGGTTACATACGCTTCAGGTTACAGACTCCACTAACCCAGAAATAGTACCTCGGGTTAAGAACTTTGCTTCAGGATGAGAACAGAAATCGTGCTCCGGTGGCACAGCGGCAGCAGCAGGAGGCCCCATTAGCTAAAGTGGTGCTTCAGGTTAAGAACAGTTTCAGGTTAAGAACAGACCTCCGGAACAAATTAAGTACTTAACCCGAGGTACCACTGTATAAATGTTAAGAGCGTTGGACTAGGACTATGAAACTCCCTGTGTGACCTTGGACAAGTCAGTGTCTCTAAACCAAACCTACCTCACAAGGTTGATGTGTGGATAAAATATGCTAGCTTAAGGTACTTGGAAGATAGGTACAATACAAATGAATGAATGAATGAATAGATTTATTGTGACTTTGGGATATAAGTAGATGGCATAGTTTTCTCACAATGCCATGAGGATCAGTCATGCGCTGCTGCTATGGCAGAAAGAATGGATGGAGCGATGCTTTGCTGACCCCAATAATGAAAGCGTCTACCTCTTCATTCAAGAAGACTCCTGTGGTTCTGCCTGACACATTGATGTCCATGGAATGTCCATTAATGCCGACCGAGGCTGGCTTCCATTTCACCCCCGGGCGTGTGTTTCCCAGGTAGTTTGCTTTCTCATCCTTCTCTTGCCTTGCAGAGACAAATGAATCTTGATAGAGCCAGAGGGCTCCTTCCAGTGACTTCAAATTAATCTGTATTTAAAATTCTGATTCCAATAAATTTTTAATTGAGTTAATTAAAATTGTTTTCTCACCAGAACCGAATAATGGGATTTGAGTTCTAGCAATGATGGATGGTGGTTGGGTGTGTGGGGAGCACCCACGTCATACCAGAGGAGAGGAATAAATAAGTAAACATGTCCAATGCTAGAAGATGAAAGCTGGCGGAATGTGTTGGGCCTATGCTGCTCAGTGAGATTCCCCATAACTTTTGATATACTTTAGGTCCTTTAGCTGATTTTTGGTGCTTTCAAAGGGCCGATCCTTTGCCTCCTTGGGGCTTGGCAGGCACCACTGACCAGCCACCCCACACCTGACATTAGGTATAGGGCAGGTGGGCATGACTTGGCCCAAATGGCCTGGCAGGTCAAATGGGGAAACCTGATGGACTTAACTAGGCCCATTGACTAGAGGCTCCCTATTGCTATTATTTCACCTCTTCCATAACAGAGCACATTTCTAGAAACTTCCTACTTGGGAAAGACACCAATGGCTAAAATTCATTATCTCAAATGAGAGGTTCTGGGGCTTAAAGCTGGCTTCAGATGTGGGGAGGATTGCATGTACTCAGTGGGAGATTTCCAGAGGCATAGCAGTGATAGCCGCAGTGCAAATGTCAACCCAGTAAAAATAGTAATAACAATGTTATCATTTATACTCTGCCCATCTGGCTGGGATACCCCAGCCACTCTAGGCAGCTTCCAACACATACAAAAACATCAACCACTGAAAACATCTTGCTACAGGGCTGCACTTCAACCCAGTGTTCCCACTTGTGTGTTTGCACTGCACTGACCTCCCCACTGCTTTGGCCCTCCCCCTCTACCTCCCAAGAAGCAGCAGCAATGTGACCGACTGAAGGTCCCACCATGACATCTACTAGTGCTCAAAACATCAGGTAAAGGCACTCTTTCCTAACAGCAGTAAGGGAAGGGAGAACATGAAAGTCCTTGCATTAGTCTGGGCTAGGCTGGCTCTACTATTAGGCAAATGGAAGTGGTCACCTCCAGGAGAGTGTCATGACAGGTCAGCAAATTATTAGTTTATTACTGTTGTATTTTTTCCTGCCTGATAGGAGGACCTTTTTTTGTCTCAAGTGCTAAAATAAGTTGGTCAGTCTTGACTATGATACACTTCGACTTGGAGATGGGAGGCACCATTTACTGCTCCTTCACAGACACCAAAGTGTCTTTGATAGGCGCTGGATGTATCTACTTCTTGATCTGACCCAAAACTTTTGCTAATGCTGTAAATGTGCAGGAAAGTTATGTTCCTCAGAGGAGTGTCCTGGATTCCATTAATTATTACCGAATGTGCTGCAGAAATCCCTGTGCATGTTATTTTTCTAATATTTATTAGCTGGTAGATTTGTGCATATTACAGAGCACTTGTTCAGTGCAGAACATCAATTGAGTTAATGTAGGTCTTATCAACATGTTGCCACGTAGCTTAAAATAATTGCACAACCACGACAATTATTCATTCATCAATTATTACCAAAGTATTTGTGTCCTTAAATGGTCACATCATTTAAGAGCTGGTAAATATCATCCTAGCATCATCAGATAAGAACATGAGAACATAAGAGACTGGTGGATCAGGCCAATGCTATGTGTTTGCCATGACCCATTGCACTTTTTTGAGAAGACTGTTGGCTCACCCCACTTGCCTTCAGCAGAAGGGTGAAGTTCTGATTTGGATTTAGAATGTCCCTAAGAACTAGGTATACGGCCTCAGCCCAGTATACCTGAAGGAGCATCTCTACCCCCATCGTTCAGCCTGGACACTGAGGTCCAGCTCCAAGGGCCTTCTGGTGGTTCTCTCACTGCGAGAAGTGAAACTACAGGGAAGCTTCTCGGTAATGGCGCCCATCCTGTGGAATGCCCTCCCATCAGATGTCAAGGAAATAAACAACTATCTGACTCTTAGAAGACACCTGAAGGCAGCCCTGTTTAGGGAAGGTTTTAATGTTTGGTGTTTTTAATATATTCTGTTGGAAGCCACCCAGAGTGGCTGGGGAAACCATGCCAGATGAGCGGGGTATTATTACTGTTACTATTATTATATTATTATAGTCGTTGAGTTTGCTTTTTTCTTCTTCACTCCCACTACCCTTTCCCTTGGCACTGTGTCTTGTAGATGGTAAACCTGAAGGCAGGGTTTGTCTTATGACTTACCTTTTCAAAAAACAACAACCCCAGATAAGATGGTATAAATGAATACACTGCTGCTACTATTGCAAGTAAAATAAAGCAGAAGCCATTATTTGACTAGCTTCTAGGTTTCTATGCTTCTTGCTAAATGGTGATTCTTTTATCCCACATTTCCATCAAGCTCAGTTGCCATGTCATGGCATTCTGCCGAGAGCTTAATTAACTCTTTGATGACCAGCCCTTCCTGCTACTGTGAATTTCACATGCTGAGAAAGTCATTCTTCATCCTGGACTTAACTGGAGCTGCTTGAACAGCTGTGGGTTACTTGTTCACCTTGCAAGTCTCTCTCCCCTCACCAATTATTTTTTTGTTTCCTTATTGACTTGTTTTTCTCTCCCCCCCCCAAGATTTAGTACAGGATATTGTATTTTTTTTTATTTATAAAGCTGTATTATTGAAATAACATCTGAAAGGTGTTGGTTACTATTTCAAAAATCTTCCCAAAGCTGTGTCAGCAAAAGAAGAGTTCAACCGCAGAGAAGCTCATTTTCCAGTTCAAGGCTGCATGTCTAAAGACACTTAGCTAGACATAGGCCTTGCTGAAATCAACGGGGCTCATTTCTGAGTGTGTATGCACAGGATCAGGTTGCAAATTTACTAAGGACTTGGGAGAAACGGCCTTCAATAATGTAGTGGAAAAGCACCTTCTCTGGGATTATGGAGCCTGGAGGCTCCCTGGATTTCTGGGGAGCTCCAGCTGGTAAAGCAGCCATGCTTATGACTGAAGCACTGGTGGCAAATGTCTTACAGCAAACATGAATGAGCACAAGTAGCTGCCCATAATCATCCCTAGGGAAATCATGCTTCTCTACTACTGTTACATTATCAAGGAACTATCCACAGAGGGAGAGGGGAAGAGAGGGAGCAATGAATGTGGGCAGCTGCAGCTACAGATACCTGGAACTTGGCAACAGTTGGGATCAAGGATTAAGGTGATACAGCCACAGGGAAAAGTGGGGCGTTCAAGGTGAGACTTGAAGGAAGAGAGAGTAGGAGGAACACTATCTCTTCAAGGAGGGAGTTCCATGAACAGGTAGTGGAAAGAGGGAATGGGTGGAGTTGGGATGCAGCAAGGCTGTAGAGAGCTTTCAAAGCAAGGACACTGAGTTAGCATTGACTACAGTGGGACATGGAAAGCCTGTGTCATTAGCATGCTGGTGATATTTGGAGACACCCAACAAGAGGAGAGAGGGAGAGCTGCAGAAAGGGAGGGAGGGAGAGGGGAAGAGAGGGATCAAAGAACAGAACCTTGAACACCCCAAATAGAGAGTCACAGCATAGCTTTCCACAGTGAAAAGATTAAACTCTGGCCAACGGCTGGAGAACGAGCTACGAACAGAGTTGCACAAAGACTTGGAGGGAACCAGGGAGAGGTGGATGTCCAGCTGTATCCTTTGCATTGAGGATGATAAGGACCAAGTAATGTTCTTTAGATTTGGAAGTGAGAGGATCAACTTAAAGAGAGACATTTCAATGGAATACAAAGGACAGAAGCTGAATTAGAAGGAAACTAGTGTGGGGTGGGTGGGGAGGACTCATAACACCTTTTGATAGCTCAGTTGGTAATCTAAATCTCAGGGTTGTTGGTTCGAACCCCACATTGGGTGAAAGATTCTTGCATTGCAAGGGGTTGGATTCGATGACCCTGTCGGAATCAAGCCTTCAGTCAGAGGAATTGGCCACTCTCCAGGTGCCCGGCTTGAATTCCTTGTTGATCTCCCCCGTCAGCGACTCCCGGCAAGACAAGGCGAGATCCCGGCGATCCTCCTCAAACGTGAGAAGAACACACCTTTCCTCCCCCATCCCCAGGGAGGGGAGAGAGACAGACAGAAATGTTTTTACATGCCTTTATTTCTGTCTTTCCAGCAGTGCAGAGAAAACGTGTCTGCACTCTCTTCACATCAACAGCAGAGAGTGAATAACTCCTCCCATGTACTTCCAGTACAGGGTCATGTGACACTCTGAGCTAACATCCGGTGCTCAGTGCACATAATAGACTGTCCCTTGTTCCCACGGTACAGTCCCATAACATCAACATCCTGTTTGGCTTTCCAGCCATCTGGAGCACTCTGCAGCATTGCTCCTTTTTCGTAACAGACCCTTCCAACTCTACAATTCTATGATTCTATAATGCTGAATTTGTGATGTATGGAAGTGAGAGCTGGACCATAAAGAAGGCTGATCGCCGAAGAATTGATGCTTTTGAATTATGGTGCTGGAGGAGACTCTTGAGAGTCCCATGGACTGCAAGAAGATCAAACGTATCCATTCTTAAGGAAATCAGCCCTGAGTGCTCACTGGAAGGACAGATCCTGAAGCTGAGTCTCTAATACTTTGGCCACCTCATGAGGAGAGAAGACTCCCTGGAAAAGACGCTGATGTTGGGAAAGATGGAGGGCACAAGGAGAAGGGGACGACAGAGGACGAGATGGTTGGACAGTGTTCTTGAAGCTACCAGCGTGAGTTTGACCAATTGCGGGAGGCAGTGGAAGACAGGAGTGCCTGGCGTGCTCTGGTCCATGGGGTCACGAAGAGTCGGACACGACTAAACAACAACAACAATGCTGAATAAATCAAAGAGGGGATAGGTAGATAAGTTAGGATGGGGACAGGTAAATACAACAGAGATAGACAAGAGCAGGAGGGATGTAGGGAAGAAAGAGTCTCAATAAAATTAGTGAAATTCCCCAGGAGTTTTGCACATCGGTGAGACAAATAATAACCCTATTGTTAAAGACCAGAAGCTGTCATGGAAATAGTGTTTGCCAATCTCTGTCCTACCCAATCTACCTCTTACTTCTTTGATTTATTCAGTCAGTAACTGTTATGAGAAATCTCCTCCCCTTCCAAACCCCTGGTTAAGGCCTCCTTTGACACAGTGTCCCTACTCTGCCATTCCGATGCACTGCCAATTAAGATCATGTTTCAGGGCTTGCTGAAGGCTCCCTGTCAGTGTAATGAAATCCTCTCTCGCGCATATCAGAGGGTGATGGACGCTCCTTGTCTAATCACCATTTAATAAGGTGATATTGTTGTCTCCCCGCCAGTTGTTGAGGGAACAGGCCAGCGCCTCCAGGCAGATGACGGATATGCCGGCTGAATGCAAAATTGCTCACGAAGGGGCTTCAATGAACGCATCACTCCTTGGAAAGGTCAAGCATTCCAAATTATTGCCACACGGTAGAGAACTTAACTCCCACAGATGTCATAAATCTATGGGTAAATGGGCCCTGTCTCACTCCTTCTTGAAGGTTTCCCATCCATTCATGTGCTCCTCCTCCTTCGTTTGCTGGTCTTCTGCAGCAGGTTCCTGTCACTTGGCTACTCCAGCCTTTGTTTGTCCACCCAGGGTTATTATGCATGACGTTATGCTAAGGATTCTGTACTGCAAGTCCCCGGCCAAATTAGAAAGACACCTTGCCTGTAAGGAGAGATTGCCATCTCACATATATTTCTGTAAGCATGGCACAGGGGTGGAGTGGGGTGATGTGGCAGCACACACCTGTTCTTGTGGCAGTGACATTGCTGCCACTTTCTGAGAAGGAAAGGGGGACTGGCAAGATGCTGGGGAGACAGAGTGGTACAGGGTGGCCCTAACAGTGGGAGGGCTGGAGTGGTTCTGCTGATGTGTCTGGCCTCCACTGCTCACTCCTTGTAAGTAGTAGTGAACAAAGGAGCCAAGGTCCTTTTGTCCCCCCCTAAAATATTTGAAGGGGCTCCCCCCCGCCGTTGATGGACATTGCCATTCAAGTAGTGCACATTTGCTGCAGCATGTGATCGATTATGTGGGTCAGGGTTTACCTGCCTCGACTCCCCCATATTTTATTCAAGTTGATACTCCTGGTAGTGACACCACAGCTGGGAGGCTGTGTATATGCCACTGCCCCTCGCCACTAACTTTTTTGCATGGCAACTGTGGCTACGTAGCCAGATCTCCAAAGTGACATTGCGCTGCAACTGCAAGGAAAGGCCATCACTTAATGGTTGCGCTGCATTTCTAAAATATATACTTAACCTGTACACTTGTAAGGAGGTTGTTACGAAGTCTCCGGGGCTTTCGTCTCTAAAAGAAGCTGATCCCACGAAAATTATTACCCCCCTCGTAAGGTCAGCGCAGATAATGTAGCGTGCTAAGTACAATAACAAGTTTTTAATATCCACTCAAGGTTCCATCCTCAAGTGAGTAAGTCTGTCGTTCATTACGAGCGATAGCTCAGCGATGGCGGACATGCTCTGCATTGCAAAGGTTCCAGCTTTAGTCTCTGCAGTCTCCAGGCAAGGCTGGCAAAGACTCTTGCCTGAAAACCTAGACAGCCGCTGCTTGCGTGGCGATACCCGCCCCCTCCCACAGATGAAGTAAATAAAGACACCGGACACCAGCATTAAGGTTAATGGGCGTAAATGGCCACAACTTTATTGATTACAGGTAAGAGCGGTATTGGCTTTAGGCATTGGCCCTAACAGACTATCCGGTCTAACCGGAAGGGTTAAGCACCAACAAGGGGAACCCCCGAGATGCACATCCCTGGGCGCTCCCCAAGGGGTTACCGCTCGGGGGCGCGCTTTAGGCCCTAGCCTCCGTAGGTTTCGGACGAGGCGACACCCCCCGGAGTCCTTTAACGAACTACCCATCCAGATTTGGGGGAGGTGATGGCGTTCCTCCCCCCCAACTTCATTTGCATAACAATACCCCTGCCAATGCCTAACCGCCACACCAGCCAAGCTCGCCGCCAATACCCTCAGACCTGTAACCAATCCTTCAACCCTTGAAAAATGTCCGCCAGCCAGATATCGTTACCAGCATCGGTAAGATGTACGCCATCCCCGCGGTAGAGTGCCTCATTGCAGAATTGGATGCCTGGGTGTTCAATGACCCGCCCACCCATTGCAGCCACTCTACGCGCTACCGAGCGCTCCAGGAGCCGCCTGGCTCTATTAATGGCCACGGGATTAGTGGCGTCCCGCCAACAGCGCCTTTCCAGCAGAGATGACCATATAATTGTTAGCTTTGGATAGGAGGCCCTCAACTCCTCCAGGTCATTGACAATATTCCACATTAAGTCCACCCCCTTTCTGTAAGCGAGGTCATTCTCGCCCAGTTGGATGACCAGCGCCTCTGGTGGGCCTTGTACTGCAATTTTATTTGATACTGCTGGGCGGAATTCCTCCCAGCGCATTCCCCGACGTGCCAACCAGTAAACTTCAGCATTACTGGGGAGCTGGAGATCGACGGGACATCCCGTAGACATTGCCCGCAGACTTGCCCAGTGGACAATGCTGTGGCCCATGATCCAGATCCGCACAGCGCCGCCATCTGAAAACAAGAAAGCAAGAGAGCCGGGTCAGGGTGGGGGGCAGATGGGGAAAAGGGAAAAAACCGGGGGAGGGGTTAGCGTGATTTCCGAATGTAACCCCTGTAGGCATTCGACTTCCACCGCCCTATGTCCATTATCCTCTCTGCTGGCAAACCCATGTGGGCGGCGGTGGTGGCAGCCCCGATGCGGAAAGAATGAGCGGCGTACTCCTCGGGTGGGAGCCCGATGGCCGCGATCGCCTTCCGCATGACCCTCGTGAATTGGTGTTTTGACAAGCAAGAGCCATCGGCATGTATGAAGAAAGGGCCACTAGTTTTTGGCCTTAAGCACAGAAATTTTCTAGCATCCTTAACTGGGCAAGGGCCGGCCGACTGAGTAGCTTGCAGACGGACTAGAGCCCCTCTACCGAGCTGGTCGGTCTTTGAGCTGCGGATTTTAAGGACTACCTCAGAGCTGGACAAGGACACATCATCGAAGAGGAGCCCCCTGCTGACGCCGATCAGTTGGTTGTCGAAGACCACCTCGCCTATGCGTAAGGCGCCGAAGAAAGCGAAGGAAAATGCTGCGGAAAATAACCTGGCCTCATACCTGGACCAGCAGATAACCCTGAGCTTTGTGCGTATTTGCGTAAGTATGTCAAAAGTTATGGGACGTCTGCTGTCAGAACTAGGAGGCTGCGATCTACGCCAGCCCTCCAGCATCTTCCGCACCACGAAGTGTGCACAGGGGTCAACCGAGAACAGAGCTTTGGAGAAAAACGATATAGCAGCGGATTGAATATTAAGAGTTTTGGGGGCCCGACCTAGGTCGCGAAGGCGTACAAGGTATTCTATAACCTCCGACTTAGTTGGGGGTCTTCCTGGTTTAAACCGACCTTTTTTCTGACGGAATAATGTGAAATCTAACCACGCCTTGTTATAGGATCTAAGGGTTGAGGGCGCCACTGCTGACAATACTCCCTTTATTGCTTCTTGTTGCCAATACTCCAGAGGTGCTCCGGAAACGGCTGTGGCAGCTGCTGCGCATCCGGCGCCAATGAGCGAAAGCGCTCCATCTGGAAACGAGACAAAGCATCCGCAATGTTGTTATCAATCCCCGGCACAAATTTGGCAGAAGCGTATAAGTTTAGTTTAAGGCAGGAAAGGACAAAATATCGTAACAGAGACGCAACTCTAGGGGAGCGAGAAGATTGTTTATTCAAGACGGACACCACCGCTTGGTTGTCCGTCCAGAAGCAGACCCGGCGATCCTTAAATTGCTCAGACCAAAGATGAATTGCAACTACTATAGGGAAGAATTCTAGGAAAGTTAAATCACGGAGAATGGGTTTTCCCTGCCATGAGGGGGGCCAATGCTGTGCACACCACTGCCCTCTAAAGTAGACCCCGAAACCCAGGGAACCTGCTGCATCTGAATGCACTTGGAAGTCAGCCTGAAGGGCCATGCTGTCTTGCCAAAGAGAAATTCCATTGTAGCCATCCAAGAATTGAAGCCAAACCTGGAGATCCGATTTTACCGCCTGCGACAGGCGCACCCTATGATGTGGTGACCTTAAACCTGCTGACAGTTTTGCCAACCGTCCACAAAAGGGGCGACCCGGGGAAACTACTCGGCACGCAAAGTTGAGGTGACCCAAGAGTGATTGAATTTGCCTCAGTGTAACCTTCCTTAGGGGCAAAAGCTGTGAGATAAGGTCTTTCAGGGCCACCAACTTCTCAGCAGGCAGACGGGAAGTTTGGGCCACTGTGTCCAACTCGATGCCCAGGTAAGTCATCGTAGTGACCGGACCTTCTGTCTTCTCATTTGCTAAGGGGACGCCCAGTTCCTCTGCCAAGGACTTGAAGGCCTGCAGCAAGGCCGTGCAGTCAATTGCATTACTCGCGACCAAGATAAAGTCATCCAAGTAATGCCCCACCCCTTCAGAACCAGTTTTGTATTTTAGTGCCCATTCGAGGAAGGTGCTAAAAGTCTCGAAGGCGGCGCAGGCTATCGAGCACCCCATGGGCATTGCTTTATCGATGAAGTAGGAACCCTGGAATTTGAAACCTAGCCAACGATAGTCCTCCGGATGAACTGGAAGGAGGCGAAATGCGGATTCAATGTCGCATTTGGCCAGGAAAGCGCCCCTACCGAAGCCCCTGACCAGCTTCACTGCATGATCGAAAGATGCATATTTCACCGTGCACAGTTCTTGGGGGATAGCATCATTAACAGAAGCGCCCTTCGGGTAAGAAAGATTGTGTATTAGCCGGAATTCCCCGGGTGCCTTCTTTGGAACAATGCCAAGTGGTGAAATATGCAGCTGACCGATAGGCGGTACCGCGAATGGACCAGCCACCCTCCCAGCGACAATCTCTTTCTGAATCTTCCTCATAGCAATGTCAGGTCTCTCCAAGACCGATTTCTGATTGGGGGGGCAGCTGGAATTGGGGGTGAATGCTACTGGAATTCTGAAACCTTTGGAGAACCCTTCACCTAGGAGAAGAGCGGCTTGTCTATTAGGATATAGCTTTAACAGGGTTCTTAGAGGTTGGAGCTTGATCGGTGAGCGGGCTAGGTCGAGGGACAAGTTAGTAGCGATTCCCGGCTGCTCCCTGAGCGGGTCCTGACGCGCCAGAGGGGGCACCCCGGTTTCCCTGGTGGAGGTGACCCCTGCCGCCTCGAAAGGGCTGTTGTTTACTCTTGTAACAGTTAACGGCCGGGTGGTTGCCAGAACACTTGTCGCATTCATGCAAGTACTTACAGGAGGAGCGCTGGCAAGCCCCCTTATTGAAATCCCAGCATTGTTTCCGATGTTTTGTGTCCACCTTACCGGATTTGGCCTGGTTGAGAGGTTTCTTTTCGATGTTAGGCCCCACGTGCTCCATCCAGTAGTTATTGTCCCGCTGATCCCAGCGCGTGGATGACAACAGCGAGGCATTCCTACGAAAGTCCTCGTCGTACGCGATGGCAGCCTCGTCTCCAGCTAATTCCCGGGCCCTTCTTACGTGTGCCAGATAGGATGCAAGGTGCAACCCGCGTTTTGGATAACAACCTACCACTATCCCCATGAATACCTGGTAACCATTGAGCCAGTTCTCGAATGTACGCTCAGCCCGAGGGGACCTATACCTTTTCTTGCCATAATACCGCTTTTTTTCCCCTTTTCCCTTTATTTGTGCCGGCGGCAGCAAAGTAAACATGTCTATATAATCCCCATTCAATATCTTATCCCTTTTTCTCTTAGAAAGGTGATTACCTAGGATAAAATCAGTGGACAAGTGAGTTGAAACTTTAACGTCATCCAACAGCGCCCCATCTTTCCATTCGAGGGAACCGTTAAAGGTTTTCCGGTGTGAATTGGCCCTCCTCTCGTGAACCCACAAAGGAAGGCCGGTCTCTTCGCCCTCCCCCCAATAAGTCTCCATGGGAGCGTCACTATCACTCTCCGAAGAAGAAGTACCTGTGTCATCGTCCGAGTCAGATGGGTCGCTTCTCCTGCTCTTCTTGGATACGTGTTTTTTCTTCGCCTTCCGCTTCCCTCGGCGGGTGTTGTTCTCCTGCGGTGCTGGGTCATTATCTGATGTGGTAGCCTGCTGGGGAGGTAGTTCCTCATCCGAAGAAGAGCCCTCCGAAGGACTTGGCTGGACCGGGGTATCCTGAAAAACACTAGGTACGCCAATTCTGTGTTGGCTAGAATTAGAGGGGGCTGTCCGCGGTGCATTGGGCTTATGCCCCGACGCCTTAGACTTTTGAGCCCCGGACCTGGCCTTTTGCGCCATACCCTTGGACTTCTGTGCGTGTGCAGTTTGCGAACGTGTTAGGGGCCGATTGAGCTGACCAACGCCCTGACGCGACGTGCTCGCCGAAGCTGCAGAAGGTCCTGCCTGGCCCTGGTGGGTGGGTGGGGTGTCAGGAATGCAATCCTGAGAAACCTCCACTATATTTGGATTTGGGGCAGCCGGAGGGCTGCATTGTGCATAAAAGGTTTGGATCGCAGAAAACAACTGAGCCAAGGCCTGGGGATTACAGGGCGCCGTGGGCACCAGCGCACTACCCGCTTGTGGCAACTGGGGATTGCCCCTGTCAGCCATGTTATCAATTTCGAGCTGTGCGTGAGTGTATGCGTGTGTGTATGTGTATGAATCCCAGGGAGAGCCTAATTAATTATCTGAAATTGCGTATGTTCTAATGAATTTTAATTATTTACCAACTGTATATTACTATTTTTTGTTGTTGTTGTTGTTGTTGTTGTTGTTGTTGGTTTTATTTATTTATTTATTTTATTTTTATTTTTTTAAATTTTGTTTTATTATTTTCTTGTTTTGTTTTGTTTATTATTATTATTTTTTTAATCTATATATATTATTTTATTTATTATTATTATTATTATTATTATTATTATTATTATTATTATTACTATTATTATTATTATTATTTATTTATTTTAAGTATTTATTCAATAATTATTAATAATATTCAATGAAAAGGTATTTGTGTTAATTATAAGCGCGCTTATTAATAATTATTTACTACCAACTCACAAAGGAAACCTTTTGGGATAAGGCAGCCTTCTAAACGTCTGGCGTTAAGTTCCTGAAAATTAATTAAATTAGCAAGGGCCTAAAGCGATGACACCATTCAGAGTACTGCTGAGAAAGACAGACTCCTGAAAGTAACTCCAAATGAATTAAGAATTGTAAGCAGCGAAGAAATTGTTTGGTAACTGTGAGAGACTGCTCTATGCAGCCCTGAATAAGTATAGAAACAGGCAGCCAGCTGAATTGAAAGAGAAAAGGAGGGGGGGGAGACAGCCCGCAGGTTTAAGAGGAGAGGTTATAACCGGCACCACTAAAAGTCACCAAATCAAAATAAAGCGGAACGTTCCGGTTAATGCAACCCCCTTTTAGCTGATAGCGTTTACCGATAGGTTACCAACGAGGGGATGCCACACTCAAGATGGCCGCCGAGGGACCATTTAGCACACCCAAAATGGCGACAACCACTCCTAGTTGCCCGAGCAGCCTTGGAAGCGTGGTGTCGAAAATGGTTAACAAAGTGACTGCCCCCAGCTGTAACGGTAAAAGAACGGACTATTTTCCCACCGATGAAGCCCTATGTCTTATATTAGCCGAAATGTGGTAGCTGGAGCCGGCGGGCCTGGGGGTGCCTCACCTAAAATGGCGGCTGCCGGGACCACGTGGTCCACTCAAAATGGCGCCCGCCCGTCTTGTTGCCAAGGTAACGAAATAAAACGTAAACTGAAGCTTTAACTGAAACCCTTAAAAGTAAGCCCGCCAAATAAAACGCGACAAGGGGACGACACACTAGGACACGGACCCAGCGACCCGCTCGGAGGATGTCACTATAAAGCTGCCGCGGCCAGCAGCAGGCCAAAAAGGCGGGCGCAACAAAGAAGGTCAGCCTACCCGCTGCCTGACGGCTGATAACCGATAAGGAAACAAGCCTGCCCTCGCCGAGGCAGCTGGAGGGAAGCAGCAGCAGAATCAGCAGTAAATCAAACCTTTCGTGAGCGCGGAAGCCGCTCACGCGTAGCCAATTGCAGTAGCAGGAAGAAAGGCTCCGCCGATTGCGCGCGGGCTGACCGCTTCG
Organism: Podarcis filfolensis; assembly: GCF_964270895.1. Taxonomy (NCBI): domain Eukaryota; kingdom Metazoa; phylum Chordata; class Lepidosauria; order Squamata; family Lacertidae; genus Podarcis; species Podarcis filfolensis. Next base: position 70,878,233 of record NC_139609.1, read on the forward strand.
CTGGCCAGGGCGGCTCGAAGATCCCCGCGCTCGGCGCTCGTGGGGGAGTCCGATCGGTGGAGGCTGCCTAAAATCCAACTGTAGACCAGCAAGGAAGGAGGAGAATAGGGGAAGAAAGGAAGGCAGGAACCTAGAAGAAAAATCGCAGAAGGAGATCCAAACTTCAGCTGCTGTAAGGAAGAAAAGGGGCGAGGCAGGGCTGCCCTGACCTTAAGTGCACCTGGCAAGCCCGCCCCCAGCGCCAGCCGATTGGCTGGCGATGAGGGCGATGAATATTGATGAGCTAGGGGAATCCCTGAGTCCCGCGGGGCTGACGCCGGCCCCGCGAGATTGTAGTTGGGGGCGTGAGCCCGCAACCCCACCCCCTCTCTATGTCGGGAGTGTCTTTGTATTGAGCTATAAGGACCAGCATTGGGCTAGGTGGTAGAAGCCAGCTTTCTGTATGTCTATTTCTGTGTTGCTTTTGAACCTATGGAACATGCTTCCCCGGGAAACACCTGGGCTCTTTTTAGAAGCAGGTGAATATATATTTTCGAGCATTTTTTGGAATTAGTTGAGACATTTTAGCACTGTTTTTATGTAGCTTTAACTTCGTTAATGCTGTTTTTCACTGGATATGTATTATAGTTTTAACGATACTGTTACACGCCACCCCAGTCTCCACAGCAATGCGAGATTCCAGGGTTCCAGGCAAGGGTTCAAATTTACTTTGGAAATGAGGCACAGTGGAGGCTGTAGTGTCTTTATGATATATGGTTTACTTACACATATATACAACCTGAGCCTACAATGGAGGGGCTTCCAGCATTACACTCCCAAGAGAGCCCTTCTTCTCCATCGCCACAGTCCTGGATTCAAACATGGTACTCTGACCCCCCCCCTTCCCCAGCCTACTGCCATTTGCACACTGATACATCCCCCCTCCCCAGTTTGCATCAGACAAACTGAAATCCTAAACACAACTCTGCAAACTAACACAGAGCTGGAGGAGAGGCTCCACCCCTCTGCTGCCTGGGACAGAGTCTCTGCTAATGGCGTGTATCCCTGCCTTTGTTTGCTTAGCAACTCGGCCACTCTAGCAATTTAATCACTGAGGATTCATGGTAGGGTTGCCATATTTTGAGGAGCAAAATAGAGGACAAATTTGCTGACCAACTTTTAACTATGGATTGCTATGACCACTCTACCCATGAAACAGAGGATGTGTTCTGGAAAAAGAGGACATATGGCAACCCTCTACTCCTTTCCTGGTTTCAGGAATTTAGGGGAGTCTTGCTCCCACAAAACTTGTAACAAAATAATGAAAACAATGAAAACAGATTCCTAGTTCATTCTAGGGGGAAACTTATTGTTTTATATCCATTTCATTCAGGGTTTAGGCCTGGTTTTGGCACGGAAACTGCTTTTTTTGCCCCTCATGATGACTTTTGTCTGGAGAGAGATGGGGAAAATGTGTCCCTGAAAATTTTCTTGACCTCTCAGTGGCTTTCGATACCATTGACCATGGTATCCTTCTGGAGCGGGTGTGGTGGTAAACATTGCTTTGAAGTGGTTCTGATGCTTCTTGGATGGTTGTTTCCAGAGGGTGATGCTTGGGAAGTGGTCTTCAGCCCCATGGAGCCTTCAATGTGGTGTTCCTCAGGGTTCAATTTTATCCCTTATGCTGTTTAACATTGACGTGAAATCACTAAGTGGGGTTGTTCAGAGTTTTGGAGTACTTTGTCAGCAATATGCTGATGACACACAGCTCTACTTCTCCTGCATAAAAAAAATAACAATGATCTGATTTAAGCCACAGTCTCACCAACTGAAACCCAATATTCTATCCGCTACACCACATTAGGGGTTGTATCCAGTGTTAGTCCTAATCAAAGTAGACCCATTTAAATGAATTGACATGTTTTAAGTCCATTCATTTCAGTGGGAATGGTCTGAGAAGAACTTAGTTGAACACAGCCCTATGGATCTGAGATGCTTTGCTAAATGATTGACACAAAGCAAAAAGCTCATTCCATAATGAAGCGCAGTATGAATTCTATTTTACAGCATTCTTCAGTTGTGGTACTTTATGGGAGAATGTGTTAGGGCAGAACTGCTGTGTTCAAACAATTCTGCTGTAGTTTTGCCATACTTTGATTCCATAACATGCACACACTTCTTTTGGGCTGTATATATCATCATCATCTGATGGACTCAGGAAAGCCAAACTAAGTGTACGGTTGTTTTAGATTGTGTCAGATCATTCCCAGTTAAACACTGACGAGTCTCCAATTGCTTCCTGCTGTTCTCACGACACAATACTGTGCACAATAGATGTGCAGTGAATTAAGGAGACAGATTGATAGATTTGGACAAACCGGAGTCGAGAAAATGAGAAATGCTCCCACAGGCCCCATTTGAAACCTTCACTCATGGGCTGTGCTGTGCACATACCTGCCACTTGCTGTCAGTAAGTTTTCATACTGGAGCCCTCCTACAGAACTTACTGTCTCCCCAGTGGTTCCCATCTTACTTTCTCTCCCAAGTACTGTTCATTACCACAGCTGTAGTTGCAACCATATGCATAGGATCCAGTGGTAGGGTCTCCAACCCCTCCTTCTACTCCTCTTCCCCCCCTTCAGCTTCAAACCTGCCTTTGTATTTGTTCAAATTACTAGAAGGTATCTTAATGAATCCTAATTTCCATCCATAGCTCAAATGAGCTGCAGCCTGAGTGTAGTCTGATTTGATTTAGATGAACTATGCTTTGATGGGAATTCAATTACAATTTTTTTTTTTTAAAGCAGAACATAATGTATTTTGACGACACAGGAGTTTCAGTGCTAATGAGATGCATGCTAACTGCTGCAAGGACTGTATTTCCCCTTTTGCTTAGTACATAGGATGCACATTAATTACAGTTTCAATGAAGAAAACAACAAATTTCCCTGATACATTTTCTTCCTGATAATAGCAGTTGCCTTGCAGTGCCAGCAATATTATGGATTGGCTTTTCAGCCACTTTTTATTTCAAACAACTTAATTGTGATCACTGGAAAAACAATTTAGCTGTGCCTCGACTCCATATTCAGTTTCATAAGAGGGTCATTTATGCAGAGAAACATATACATCATATAACAGTCAAGGCTGAGTTGCCTTTGTTAAATCTGCTGTTTCGTGTCTCCAAACCAAGAATGGAGAATGAATGGCTCTCCAGGAATTGTTGAACTCTGGCTTTCATCAGACCCAGCAGGGCCAGTGGTCAGGGAGGATGGGAGTTGAAGCCCAACAACATCTGGTTCCCAATCACTGTTTGCCAGTCATTCCTTTCTGACATTGATGTCCATGTATCTATTTAGAGGTTTTGCTGCTGTGAGGGGATGCAGGTGGTGCTATGGTCTAAACCACTGAGCCTCTTGGGCTTGCCGATTGGAAGGTTGGTGGTTCGAATCCCTGCGATGGATTGAGCTCCCGTTGCTCTGTCCCAGCTTCTGCCAACCTAGCAGTTCAAAAGCACACCAGTGCAAGTAGATAAATAGGTGTTTCCATGCGCTCTGGCTTCAGTCATGGTGTTCCGTTGCACCAGAAGCGGTTTAGTTATGCTGGCCACATGACCCAGAAAGCCGTCTGTGGACAAGTGCTGGCTCCCTTGGCCTGAAAGCAATATGAGCGCTGCAACCCCATAGTCACCTTTGACTGGACTTAACTGTCCAGGGGTCCTTTACCTTTTTTTACCTTTTGCTGCTCTGAGATTTAATTTCATTCTCTATAAAATTGACATCAGGCTGTGGGTTGCTTTTGATTACCAAAGGACTGACATTCTATGACCATCTTGTTTCACTCTCACCAGGGCCAGATTAAGACCGTTAGAGGCCCTAGTGACTAAAAAGATTTTGGTGCCCTCATATATATCTGATTCAAAATATAAACAACAATAAATTGTAAAAAAAAAGTTTTTTAAATGAAACAAAACCTATAGTAAGATGGAAAATAATGTTTATTTTTGTATACATCCACTTAATTTATATTTGAACAATTTTCACCTACTTTTTCTAATGGCTTTGATCAGATCCTCAAAAGTCTTTGATCTGATCCTCAAAATGAATCTTACATAACACATCTGCTTCTATACGTAGTAGTGGCAGAGTTGTTTTGCTGGAATTTTAATATACTTCACCTGAGAAAAATGAATGCTCAGCTGAGCAAGTTGTGCGACCATTAATGTTAAAAATCCAGCAATGCAAAATTTCTGTAGTGCCCTGCTTCCCTTGATTCCCTGAGCCATAGGTTTTCAACCTTTTTTGAGTCCATGGCTCCCTTGACCAAGTACCTTCTTTCTGTGGCACCCCTGTGGGGCTCAGGAGCCCAATTATGTCACCCCTTGCCTGCAGAGCTGGCAGCCTCTAACCCTTTTTTCAAACACCCTTCCTTGTGGAGTGTTCCCTCAGGCTCCTCTCCTCTCCCCTCTCCTTTGGGAGCCGCTGCTGCCATCCCTGATCTCTGAGCGGTCCCCTCCCACCCCAGTGAGAGGTGCCTCCTCACACTGCCCCACAGGGGCCTTGGAAGAGGATACCCCAGCCTTAGTGGCACAATGGAGACTGGCCAAAGGTGAACATGACCTTGGGAGGCAGCAGTGGCAGCAGTGGGTGCTGCTGCATGGTGGAGAGCCTCCCCTTCAGCACCAGACACTCAGTTCCCAGGCAGACAATGCACACAGCAAGCACAAGAAAGGCCAGCACAGCACCTGCCTCCCTGGCCTCTCACTTGTCTGTCCATTCCCAACAGCAAGGACTGGTGGACTGACTGGCTGGGCTCCCTCACCCGCCTGCCTGCCCACCCGCCCACTTGCTTGCTTGATTGTTATGATGCCACCTCAGCTCTTGGCACCCAGCACCCCCTGGCCCGCCTCAGAGGCACCATTCACCTGCGAAGCTTGTAGCCAGGGCTGCTGCAACAAACAGCCACACAAGCCTTGGGGAGGCAGAGACGCAAGAGGGCATCAGAGGAGAGAGGGAAGAAAGAGAGACAGATGCCAGTGTTGCCTGCAGCACCCCAGGCCACCATTCAAGGCACTCCAGGGTGTCATGGCACACTGGTTGAAAACCACTACCCTAAGCACATGCGTATTTTGCTTAATGGTTAATCCAGCCCTGATCCTCACCCTCAAAGATTTCAGAGAATTTGCAGTAGTAGAGCAACTACATCCAGGGCCGTCTTAAGCATATCCGGCACCGTGGTGCAAAGATCCCTCTGGCGCCCCCTCCTGGCAACTCCAAAACAAGGGAGGGGTGGTAGAAAATGTCCTCTGCCTTCCCCACCACCCTGATGGTGGTGGTGGCGATCAAGCAGGAAAACGTGCTGGCGGACATGCTTTCTGGTGTCGGGGCGCCCAAGAAGGCAGCCCGGGAAGGCTGAGCGCCGCCTTTCACCAGGAAGCAGGAGGAGGACAACGACCAGAAGCAGGGCCATCTTTAGCAGATGCAGAGGTTTGGGAGGAAAGCTGTGTGCAGCTTCCAACCTAAGCCTCTGTGGGGATCGCTCTCCTCCTGCGAAGGCTTGGAAAGGAAGCTGCATGCCCACCAGCCATATAGTTGGTGGGGTGCAGCTGGTGGGCGTGCAGGGAAAGGGGAGGCTGCCAGCAAAGCCGTGCAGCTCCCCCACTCATTAGGGCGCCCCTGAGAGGCGGGCGCCCTAGCACAATGAACCACTAACACCAATGGGAAAGACGGCTCTGACTACATTGCATGCAGGTGATCTCAGGTTCAAATCCCCGACCAGCATCTGCAGCCTAGAAAAAGACTCCTGTCTGAATCCCTGGAGGGGATTCAACCTGCTACCAGCCAGTGTTGACAATACTAATGTCGACTCTGACTCAGTATAAGGCAGCTTCTTTTGGTCGTTTTAGTCCCAAAGAAACAGTTGTGGAACCCAAACATTGTTCCTGCACCCACCCCACCAAGCAGGTAATAGTGGTTTCACTTCCTTCCTGTCATGTAGATATAGGGACCTACCAAGCTGTTCGAAAATTTGTCTGGAGTAAGAAAGGGGGGGGGGGGAGAGAAAAGGCAAGATATCAATCATTAGAGATCTCTTGCTTAATGTGCTGTTTGGCCTTCAAGGTACATTCATCCACTTGCTTAGAGCAAAGGGTTTTGGTTTTTTGCTGCAGCCAACTGGCCATTAGTGTGCACTATGTCCCATGAAAAATGACACAATGATGGAATACCAAAGCTTAAATAGGATCCATCCTTCATATTGGGACAGAATGGCCAACAAAATGGCTGTGTGGTTTTGCTTTTCTGCCATGGTAATATCCTCTCAACCCGAACACTTGTAAATAATAGGTTTCGTGATGGCGGTGGGAGCAGGGTGTCACCTGCTATTCAAGAAGCATCCAGGGATCATAAAATTAGTATCTACTGAGTGGAAAATGGCAGGCCTGGTGGCAAGTGCTGTTAGGTCAGTTTCCCTTTTCTTCCTGCATTGTTTTGTTTGGAATCTGGCAATTCTGGGGATGGCTCTAATTCTCTTTTGACTGTGGAAGCATAGGTAAATTGTACTGTAAACCTACATACTGACACTACCCAGGTGGTTCTTCCATGCTTATATATAATAATAATAAGGTTCAGGAGCACCGAGTAGCTTTATTTGTATACAGAAAAATACCTTGTGACGCGGAAATAAGTGAGTTCATCCCTCCCAAAGCTCGGTTAGTATTTGGGATAACCGAAGACACAATTTGAGGAAGAGCCCATTACTCAGCATCCCTGTTTACATTCTTTCGAAGGGAAAATATCCCATTTTTCATGATGAAGTGATTTCAATGGGGGCCATGCTTATCAGTTAGGTTTTATTCACAGCAACCCCAGCCCAAATTAGAATTCAACGTAGAGGAACTGCACATAAAAGTCCGCTTAACTCCTGCCAGATTCCATTCTGACAGCCATTAGTCACTGCAACGGAGTGCGCTTTGACTGCACTTTTTGGCCTTCTGCAGTTAAAACTGCACTGTGCGCTTGCAATTAAACCACAGTGACTCCCTCCCCAGAACTCTGCATACAACAGGCTGCATAGAGCTGAGGCTGCCCATGGCAGCTCTCCAAACGTTGCTTTGGAGCTGTAAAAATGGGTTCTCATAATCATGGCACTAGAGGCATAAGGCAAGATATAGGGAAGGCTTCTGGGATACATTGCCCAAACTCCCAATATATTTCAACCTGATTAGGCCCCTTAATCTATGCATGCACAACCCCATTACCAAATGGAGAGGGAGCGGAGATAGCCATTTATGAAAACCAACTCTAATTCTCTGTTTCTGAAAATACACGTAGCTTGGAGAACTTGTGGCCCTCCAGATGTTGTTAGACTCCAACTTCCAGCAGCTCCAGCCCACATGGCCAATGACCAGGGGCAATGAAAGATAATGGAGCGCCTGGAGGGCCACAGGTTCTCATCCACTGCTGAGAAGCATAAGCCCACTCTCATTGTGAAGATATTCCACGAGCATCAATATGCTGCAAGGACAATTTCTGCAATGTCTTCTCAACCAATACCACAAATTTCTCTCTCACCCCTATCCCTTTTCTCATAGTATGTTAAAAACATGCATAGAATTGTAGAGTTGGAAGGGACCATGAGGGTCATCTAGTCCAATCCCCTGCAATGCCCAATGTGGGGCTCGAACCCACATCCCTGAGATTAAGAGTCTCATGCTCTACCGACTGAGCTATTGTAAAGTGTCATGAGAAATGTCCTCCCCATCCACTCCATTCTGGTTTCCTTCTAATTCAGCTTCTGTCTCTGCACTCCACTGAAATGTCCCTTTAAGTTTATCCTCTCACTGCCAAATCCAAACATATATACTTGGCCCTTATCATCCTCAGTACTGCTGGAATTCCTCATCTTAGTTCCCTCCAAGCCTTCAGTTTGTGCAATTCTGTTTATAGCTGCTTCTCCAGCCATTAGTCGGAGTTTCACTGGCGGGCGCTATGCTCTTGTCATTTTCAACCTGTGCTTAGTCTGGTGCAGCTTGGAATTTGTCACTGATAATGCATACACCCCAGTTATTTCAGGTCATTAATAATATCTCTAATTGCACACATTCCTGGAGCTCCATGACTTTCCTTACCAGCGTGAGTGTGGGGGCCCAGAAAAACCCATCTGTTCCTGAGTCCTGTTAGCTCCCATGTCCTTCTCTAAACATACCATTAAAGTAGAGAACATGTAAACAAACCAAGGAAATTGGATCCTTGCTCTTTTTGCTAGAGGAAGTGACTCAGAGAATGAAGATGCATTTGCTGTCTCAAAGATGTATTTGCTGCTTGGGTATGGTTAAAACCATAAACCAGGCAGCGCATGGGATTAAGGATTCAAAGCATTTTATGATGTTTCCCAAAGGAGCAGCACTGCACTTCAAGAGATGGGGATGAACGCCTGTTTCTGATGGCTCAGATGTAATATGAATGGGGCCTCTTGAGAAACGTGCTTTCAGAACACAACAGGAAGTTAGAGCTTGTGGGAGAATTTGCCCCATCGAAGGGAGTGTTTGCATCTTCTGTTTGTTTCAAGATTCCATTTAGAAAGTGTTCAGACGAAACCCATAAAATGGTTATAAAATGCCACAACACATTAAAGAAAACAGGCACTTTTTTAAAAAATTCCAAAATAAATACCATCAGTAAAATCCAAAAATTAAAAAATGGGTGTTATTGAATCAGTGTGTATATAGGGGAGGATATGAAGAACTCAGTGTAGCCACAGAAACCCTCTCCTTATTCTGTGCCTTTCAGACGTTTTTGACCACAACTCCCACTAGCCCCAACACCACAATTCCCCTGCCCCTCAAATCCCAGAATGTCACCCAACCCCACAAAAATGCACAGATTCCTTTCTTCCTATGGGGTCAATGCCAGAGAAGGTGATAGGCTGCAAAAGGTTGCATATTACTCTCAGCGTGTTTAAATATGCATCAGAAAAGTATCCAGGCTTCCTGGGATTTACCTGATAGGGAGCACACCTTACTATGTAGAAGAAGAAGATGTGAAACATATCTTCTTGATCTTACAGGAATTTCCCATTCCCACGTTTGTCCCTGTTTTATTTACAGCTTTCGCTAATAGCTGGAAGGTCATCAGGTCAAACTAGTTGGCCCAGAGCTGCGTCTTCAACACACCAGCACCCTACTCCACTGATCCTGCCACAAATAAGAAACTTCTGGCCAGTAAATTACACCCGTTCCACTGGCTGAGAGTTGCTGTCAATTTATTCCATACTCATGGTGAAATAATGCAAGTTCTTGAGCTTTGATAGATGGATGGTCAACTGGGAGCAGTCCATCTTCATGTAATTTTAAACATCTTTCAGCGAAAGAGGAGATCCAAATGCAAAACCCTCTAGCACTCAGGGACTTCACCTAGATTTGTAACCCTCCTTGGAGGATCTGGGCTCCATAAACTAGTGAATAGATTACAGTGGGACATAAATATCCTATTTTCATCTGTGACAGATATAACCTTGCTCTGCAATTTTTTAATGTTATTTAGAGTAGACCCACTGGGCTCATCCCGTCAATCCAAAAGTTTCAAAGACAAGGAGTGAGAAGTTGCTTTTGAAAATACAGTTGAAAACCACCTCTCAAAACTCTACTTTTTTTTTTGCAGACCACTGATATTTAATGATTGGAGGAATCACGTGATAGAAGTGAGACCAGCTAGGAACCAATGGATCCCAGATCATCTCACTTCCTGGAACACCCCGTTTCAGGGCTTTCTGCTGGCACTTCCTCCCAATCACATGTTCAGTGGGTGAAACAGGGAAGTACACATCAGCAGAGTGATGCTGCCTTCATTTCCCAGGCGGAAACTGGTGGAGGCCAGAAGGCCTAGACTGAGGGACACCTCCACTCAATCCACACACAACCAGCCCAGTGCAAGGGTGTGTATGTTGTGGAAATGAGGATTAGGATAAAGCCAACTCAGGTACAAAATCTTAGTTACAAAGGTCTTACCATGACCAGCAGGGATGGGAAACAATTCAAAGAGAGGAGGAGGCCAAAGTTAATGTTCTCTTAGCTGAGCCTAGGGAGTGGCCCTGCTTCTCCTCTCTTCCTCCCTCTGATGGAATAGCTGCTGCCAGGTCGCAGCTGATGTCAAAACATCTGCTGCATAAGTTTCCTTTACAGTCCTCCTTGACATGTTCATGACTGTGCGAAGGAAGGACATTGGCATCCAGCCAATGCCACTGCCCTCATCAGGCTCACCATCTCAATCACTGTGTATTCAACAGGCCTGAAGGGAGAACCTTTGCACATTCAACCGAGAATGTGTGGCCTCCCCATTCAGACCTTCTCTTAAATGCACAGGGCTGTGAAGGAAAAGCCAGCAGGGTATGGTGGCATTGGAGGTGGGGCCACCAGGCATGGAACTGCTCAGTTTGTTAAAGGGCACCGTAAAAAGATTTATTTATTTAACAAAATTCACATACTACTTGCCTGTAGTAAAACCACTAAGTGGTTTTCAAGAACTTCTAAGCAGTTTACAACAAAATAATAATAATTGTGGTTTAAAGGATCTTGGGTTAAAAACGTGTGCTACTTTTTATCCTGTCCTTCCTCAAAGTAGGCCAAGGCTGTGCAAATGATCCCAGGACATCGTCCAAAGGTCCGTGACGTGGCATAAAAGAGCTAAGCAGTTCTAGGTATGGACGGGAGACAGCCAGGGAACCCCATGCATGCTGGTTTGAGTTCTGTGACAGAAAAAAGACGGGATATAAAAATGTAAATCGCCCACGACACACTGACTCCCCATGCATGCAGTGATTTCCCATTAACTTCAATGGATAAAACAGCACTGGGTGGAATTTTCTTCCTTGTTGAAATGAACAAGGAAGTCCACTCCTGCAGCAGTTTTGCATCAGTGCACATGCAGGACTCAGCTGAGTGAGATGAATTAGCCTATTTCGTTGAATTCCAAGATATTTACACAGTTCTTTCTTTTCCATTGCCACTACAGATTCTGCATCATTTACTATGAAGCCCTCTGAAGAGCTCAGTTTACGCCTCTTGATTCTGATAACGACACATTTATGAATCCTGACATCCAAATATATGCCTCAATATAATATATGTGCTGTTCCAAGCAGATTGTTTAGATTCCCCCACCCCACCCAATTGCTCTCAACATAAAGCTTTTAAGTTCAAACTCCTGTATAATAGATGTGTGATTCTCGGGGTTTTTCTATTTCCGTTTAATTTATGGCCATCTTTTGTTTCATTCAGTAAAGCATGAAGTGGATTTAAAGCCAAACAGAACCATAATGAGCTTAGAGGATCATCTGAAGAGATATCACTGTTTATTTTTTAATCTTAGCACCGCACAATGTCTTTTAAATATCACAGTGCATCCCAGGGAGTCCTTGCTGCAGATAGAAATTTATAAATAACTGGTAAAATCTTATAAAGCTTCAAAGCCTTTAAAAGCCAAGAGGATGGCACCAATTCAAAAGCTTTATGATAATCCCGGTAGGTCAAGGATAAGATATGATGCTTCTTGCAGTCTTTATTGGCCATCGTAACTAATATACAGATGGATGTTCTTGCATCCATGCTTAGGTTTCTTGCTGTTTTTTTATGGCTATGCTGAATGTGTGGGTGTGAGCATTTCTGGCATGAAAGAGAAGCTTTTGGGGTGAGTGGGTTTCCTGAACCCCTGTTGGAACTCCTGGCTGGAGGCAGTAATTGCTTTTGAATTCCACAGGAGGGGAGATAGTTATTTTTTATGTAATATTTTTTATTTGTTTTTACAAGTACAAATTTACCGTATAACATTTTTTTAAAAAAAATAACCATACAGTGATACCTCAGGTTACAGATGCATCAGGTTACAGACTCCGCTAACCCAGAAATAGTACCTCGGGTTAAGAACTTTGCTTCAGAATGAGAACAGAAATTGTGCGGCGGGAGTGGGAGGCCCCATTAGCTAAAGTGGTACCTCAGGTTAAGAACAGTTTCAGGTTAAGAACGGACCTCCAGAATGAATTAAGTTCTTAACCCGAGGTACCACTGTACTCTGAGAGTCTCTGAATCTCCAGACTTCCCTCCATCCCCTACATGAGTCCTTGTAGCAATATTTACAACTACATATGTCTATTCTCCATAGTTTTTGTATTTCAGAATTGTCCATAATTTCTGTTACATTACAAGTGAGTTTTAAAGTCCAGCTAAAGCTTTAATTTGTTTAAAATGGTCTCCTTAGTAAATTATAAATTTTCCCCATTCTTTTTTAAAGTCCTTGTCTTCTTAATTTCTGAGTCTCCCAGTTCGTTTTGCCATTTCGTCACAGTCCAGCAGTTTGGCTTGCTATTCTTTCCTAGTCAGGATTTTTTCTTCTTTCCATCTTTGGGCTAATAACTGGAGGGGAGATTGCTCTTGTGCTCAGGTCCTGCTTGAGAACAGGATGCTGGACTAAATGGGCCACTGGCTTGATCCTGCAGGCTCCTCTTCGATTCTTATGTCCTTTTTTTACCTTATAGAGCAATTAAATCCCACCCCCTTATGCAATCACTCCCCTTGCCACAAACAGCAGTCTCTTGGTTCCTCAACATGCAGCAGGCATGTTCCACCACTCTTCAAACCCCCCTCTGTGGGTGGGAGTTAGGATTTCACTCTTATCTTCCCAACTTAAGATGCTCCCAGATGACCACTCTTTACCCCAGGAGCTTTCTGTTCTCACCAGGGAGCACCTCCTCTTTTCTACTTGTTCATGGATCATGGCCTCATCTATGTTGTGCTCAGGCAAGGTGAAAACCCAGGTGAGGTGCAGGGTGTGTTTCAAGCTAGGTACCAGTAGGGGGGTTCTGGCTGAATGTAGGGCTCAGGCCACGCAACCACAAAGCATCAATAGGAAGCAAGCAGAGTCTCAGTTCTATATACGAGCAGCCTTACCGATATTGGAAGATGTTACTTTGAATAAAGAGACCCAGCCTTCTCCATCAGTCTCTTGCTGTATTGGAGTGGAGCACACTCTGGTTCCACTGGCTCCTCCATGGAGCTTTCTGAGTCTGAGGGTGGCAATGCCACTTCCTCTGTCCAGAATGGGGGAGACACTAGTCCCCCAGAGAGCAGTGTTTCCGAGGTGCCCTTCCCATTCTGATTTTGGGCCCTCCACTTAATCACCTGAAGAAGACTCCTGGTTGCTGGCAATCTATTGCTTAGGCACCTTTCCTCTCCCTTTCTTCCTGAGTACATGGTCCCAGGCAAGAAGGAATCACTCTTGTCCACAAAAGTGATGCCTGGGGTAGCCAATATGTTTCCCGCCAAAAGCTTGTAAACCTATATCTCGTATCAGCCCTACCCAGCTAGTGGTCAGGGCTGATGGGAGTTGGAATCTACAACATCTGGAGGACAACCACAATGACTACCCCTGGCTTATGATACAATAAATGGCAGTCTTTAAGGTGCCAGGAAGCTCTCTGTTGGGTTTGCTGCAGCTGGCTAGCATAGCTATTCTTCTGGATATAATAAGTGAGGGGGCATCAAGACACCACATATCCGATCAGATTGGATGATGACATCAAGAAATCAAATGCTGGAAGGGGCTACTTTGGCAGAGGCCCAAAGATGTCCATGAAAAGCGCCCCAGTTTCAGCCCTGCTGAAATACCCAAGTATTTTCTATCATATATGACTGAGCGATAAGATGAGGGGAAATAAAATGACTTAAGGAGCCTGCTTTGTTGCATGGTGTTTCCATATTTTCTAGAAGTAGCATTTTGTTATTTGCTGTTTTGTGATTGTATTGTTTGTAATGGGCTGGGCACATTTCTAGTGGAAAGATGTGCTATCAATATTTTAAATTGAATAAAGGAAGACATTCACTGTGGGACACCACATGACATCCTATTTGTGTCGACTCAGAAGTAAGTCCCACTGATTTCAATGTGACTTACATCCAATTGAGTGTCCATAGGATTGCCAGCCTTTCCAACCCTTCACTTTTAACAGCATCGCGCCCATTGTGTAAAATGCTCTTATTTAAAAACTGTGTTCTCAAATTATTTCTACTTTATGCAACAATGAATTACCCGTTCCTCATTCAATTTCAATTTCATATAACTTTTTTCACTAAAATGGGCTCAATGATCTAAACAAAAAGAGATTTCCATTAGTCTAACAAGCTTACCAATTATTTCCGTCGCTATAGATCAAACAAGCATGCCCGAAAATTCATTATGTATGCAATATGTGCCAAATAATAATTCCTGCGCCTTCAAAGTGCACCATGGGAGAGACTGTGGAAGGCATGGATTTTGCAAAGATGTTCGATTTATCATGGGCACAACAAACTTCATGTTGAACGTGCTGGTTAAAAATTCAGTGTACAAGCCGTCTCTTGATTAGCTTCATTCCCAGAGAAACTCAGGGCAAGGATGAGTTTCTGTTTCTCATTTCATTCCATGTTTGCAGTTGTCCAGGGAGCAAAACACACAACCAGCTTCCTTGTCGCTTCTGCGAAGCGGTGCTTTGCTTCATGGAAGAAGTGAAGGCGTTGAAATGTTAATAATGCTTAGGTTTTACATGGAACGTTTTCAATGTTAATTCAAAGCAGTCCAGACTCATTTCCCAGCAATCCTGCAATAACCCTGCATGGCAGGATTATTCTCCCCATCATGTCACAGATGGGAATGCACCCCTGAAGGTAAGAGGACCATGCTCACTCAGTGAGTTTGTGGGTGAGATGAGATTTGAATGAAAGACTTCTCAGTTCCCATTCTCAGCCATTACAGTATTGTAGAATGTGGCTGGGTTTGGTTTGTATCCAATACTTATCTTACTCAGAGTAGAGCTACTAAACCCGTTAGCCATGCTACTTAACTTCAATGGGTCTACTCTAAGCATGACCAAATATGGATACAATCCACTACATTTATGCTTCGCTTCCCACAACAAAGTGACTTATAACAAGTATGAAATACAATTTTAAAAGTACATGAACATATAAAAAACATAATCAGAGCTGTCAAATATATGTTGGAAATGTAAGGAAAAAGAAGGCACCTTTTATCATATGTGGTGGACATGTAAGTTAGTGAAAGAATTTTGGGAAACGATATATAATGAATTGAAAAAGATGTTTAAAATAACTTTTTCTTTAAAAACTTGAAGCCTTTCTTTTAAGAATTCTAGGTGCCGAAATCCCAATGGAGCAGAAAAGACTATTTATGTATGCGGCCATGGCTGCGTGAATGTTATTGGCCCACAGATGGAAAGAAGATAATGTCCCAACCAGAGAAGAATGGCAGATCAAGTTGATGGATTACGGCAAAATGGCAAAAATGACTGGAAGAATCAGAAATCAGGAAGACCAAAATTTTAACAAGGAATGGGGAAAATTTATAATTTATCTTAAAAACCATTGTAAACAGCTAAAATCGTTAGTAGCATTGGAATAACACTTGTAGTTTAATGGTGAATTTTGGACAAAATGAAGATGTAAAAGATGTGGGTTATCATAAAAGATGCAGGAGGAAATGATTAACAATAGGACCCATAAAAGGGAGGAGGGAAGTCCAGGAGAATTTTTGGAATCTTGTTTTTATGTTGTATGTTGGATATGTGATTTTAAAACTTTAATCTGAAAAACCAAATAAATGATAGTGTGGGTGGGTGGGTATATAATCAGGGTAAAAGCATCCAGTTGCTGGAATTGCCCCCAAACACCTTTGCTTAGTGTCTTAACAATGATAAAGTTGGTGCCAGATGGGCCTCCCTAGACAGAGCATTCAGCGGGCAGAGAGCTGCTAAAGGGCCATTCCCCCATTGTCACCCCATGGATCTTCATACAGAAGGGATCAGCAAGGTTGCTGTGGTGCAAACACATTGGCAGGAGCACCAGACTGAATCCACTGGTGTGTCTGCACCACACCAAGTGTGCTTCACCCCTGCCCCTCTACCTCCCAGTAGGCAGCAGTGATGCAGCTGACCAGAGTTCACGTGAGCCCCACACTGTCCACTACTGACCGGTACCCAAATGGACTGAACCTCATTGGCAGTCTGAATCCAAAGAGGTTTTTCACATGTCTGCAATCCAGCAGTTCTTCGTGGACTGTGAGCACAATGCAGAAGAAAGACACTGATACCTGCAATGTGATGATGACCAGGGAAGAGAATTGCAGCAACAAATACACCTACCATTTATCCTTGCATATTTTGAGTGCAGTTCAAATAGGCAGGAATGGGTCAGGTAAGCACCTGTGAATATATGCCATGTGCAAAGTTCTTGTGATTTGCTGAGCCCCTGCCTTTGTGAAAGATGAACTGAAGGGAATGTTTAGTTACTAATATGACAATAATAGAGAAAACATGCCAATATGCAGTGTTGCATTTGCCAACAGCAAGCAAGAAGCCTCCCAATTAATCTTGTATCTGCTTTATTTACCTTTTGGTAGCCAGTAGGCACCATTACGAGATGCGGGTGGCGCTGTGGGTTAAACCACAGAGCCTAGGACTTGCCGATCAGAAGGTCGGCGGTTAGAATCCCCGTGAAGGGGTGAGCTCCCATTGCTCGGTCCCTGCTCCTGCCAATCTAGCAGTTCAAAAGCACGTCAAAGTGCAAGTAGATAAATAGGTACCACTCTGGCGGGAAGATAAATGGGATTTCTGTGCGCTGCTCTGGTTTGCCAGAAGCAGCTTAGTCATGCTGGCCACATGACCCGGAAGCTGTATGCCAGCTCCCTCGGCCAATAAGCGAGATGAGCGCCGCAACCCCAGAGTCGGCCACGACTGGACCTAATGGTCAGGGGTCCCTTTACCTAGGCACCATTCCAGCTAGCAGTGGAGTAACCTGTTCCTATAGCATGTGATGAAACTTCTCCCAACTGGCCTGTATTGAAATCAATGTAATCTTGACCACAAAGGCCTGGAATAAATCTTCTCTTACTGATTAATCAATTTATGCTACAGTACTTCGGAAGATTAATCAGGTAAGAACCTTGATATATTAATAGATTCTGGGTGGCAGGGTGGGAGATGATTTAGGATTGCTTGGGATGATAAGAGACAACTTTCTTGGCTTCAGTAAAAGGAACATCGGAAGTTGCCTCATTTGTCAGATTTTTTGGTCTATTTAGCTCAGTATCGTCTACTCTGACAGGCAGAGGCAGTCATAGACAGAGGTCTTTGATACCAGTGGTTGTCTGATCCTTTTAAGAAAACAAAAATTAGATATGCCAGGGACTGTACTGGAGACCAATGAGCCAAGTGTGGGTTGCACCTCTTAGAAATTATGTAAGGTACATAAATGCCTGAAATATGCCAAGCCAAGCCAAGCCAAAGTGCTAAGACTCATCAGGAAAATCGAGTCAAGACTTAAGCCTGGAGCAAGATCAGAATGTATGACAAGGATACCAGGCCATGTTCCATTCTGTGTGCCACTATTAGTCATCCATGAAGTGTTTGGAAGTGCCTGCTGTGTTTCTGAATGATTTGCTGTTCTGGCTTTGCCTCTTTTCAATCAGCACAGTAGGGCTGGGGAGATAATTCAGGGGCAGCCCCCCCCAAAGTTGCTGTCTTGAGAGAAAGGACAACAGCACTCTTTCATTGCGGTGTACAAAAGCCAACTCAGCCTAGCAGTTGAATCTTATTCCCTGCCTCCAAGCAATTGAACCAGCTCCCTGCCTCTAGGCAGCAGCCCCCCTGATACTGATACACACTTGCAACTTCTAGTTAAAGATAGTGTGACCCTGAATACTGGTTGTGGAAAGCAACAGTGAAGAAAGACTGTTGCCTTCATGCCCTGCTTGTGGTCTTCCCTAGAGATGCTGTTGGGGAAAATAGGATTCTGGAACAGATGGACTTTTGGTATAATCCATCAGGTTTCTTCCCACATCCTTGGTTAGGAAGTTTGCTATTGTCTCAGTGGGAAAATCTCATTCCAACGATGGCTGCCTATTTTCATAGGAACAGCAAGAAGGGGAGAAGATTGCAAGGACTGCAGAGTATTTGCGGGAGCAGGCTCAGTTACTGCCGCTGTACTTCTTTATGGTCTCTGGACAGTGCAAACCATCATTTCAATCATTCTCATTGCATCCACTGATGATTCAGATGATACAGTATTTTTTGCCATTGATGGTGGGGAAAAACAAACATTACTAAAATGCAATGTGTTAGCCAAACTAAACATCCATTTGAACTCGGCTATTCATATGTTTACTGGTGACAAATTAATTTTAATATTATTTATTCTGTAAGTGTTAATAATTCATAGAGGTGTATCCGTAATGGTAATTATAACATGCGGAAAGAGAGTCACAGCCCACATAAATTATTCCAAGGCATTCATTATTTATATGACCTTTTATAGTTATGCAAAATTTAGTGAGGAAACCTGTACATTAATTAATATTTACATTATGATTTCATGAATTCTAATGCATTTTTTTTCCAAGCGATTGAAGCACATGTGTATCCGACATTGCACTTTCTGTTTTAATGTTCAAAAGTAGTTTACAATGTAATGAAAATGACGGCACATTGGCATTGGCAGATAATGATTTAATATACCGTGGCAAAGTAACATCATGAAACAAAGGCCGTGTCTGCACCTGACATTTAAAGCACTATTATGGCACTCAAACAGCCATGTCTCCCCCGAAAGAAAGTTGTTAGGAGACTACTCTCCCCCCTTACAGAGATATAATTCTCAGAGTTTCCTGGGAAGAGGGATTGAGTATTAAACCACTCTGGGAAGGGAATAGAGATCTCCTAAAAATGTTCAGTACCCTTAATAAACTGCAGTTCTCAAGATTCCTTGGGGCAAACCAGGACTGCTAAAAAGGCAGCACAGCGCTTTAAATGAATCTTGTGGGAATGACTGAAGATAGCACTCCAAAATGCTCCAGAATCTATTCCTGGCAGCTACTGTGCTTGCCGACATTTGAATATGGGACGTTGCCTTTCTTTTAAAGCAGACATCAGAAATCACAGGTTTCATTCCATATATTTATACAGATATAAATATTTATAAATAATATATTTGTTATGGAACAAATTTATAAACCCAAGCTATTTAAGAGCATTTATTTGAAAAAGAGAGTTGTGTTCACAGCAGGTCGATGTGGATTTGTTAAGAACAAATTGTACTAAAACTACCTCCCCTTCGTAGTTAGGGTAGCTGGTTTGGTGAATGAGAGAGATGAAATTGATGCAATATGTTCATTTTGCTTATGCAGATGAGCTGGAAGGAAATTGTGGTTATGGGAATGATTGTTTCCATGATTTGTCCTCTTTCTGCACTAGCTGTATGTGCTTGCAGTTGTGACATTCAGCCACTAGGTGTCTCTGTGCCATACTACAATTTTCACGAAACCATCTGGTGTGGGGAGTGGAAAACATGGAAGATGACTTGCCCAATTTGGAAGTGCGAGAGGCTGTGTTTCATTCCCATTAAGTGTATGCTGCTTATGCAAGTTTGTTAACACTGTATATTCTGAGGCTGGGTCAGCCGTAAACCCTTGGAAAGCCTGGCTATACTTGATATTAGATACTGAAATGGGGTTATTGAAAACATACACACCACCCTCTAATTTGGAATTTGTATTTTTGAATGGACAGAACTGCAGCGTATGAACGCAATGGCATTTCGCTGCTGAATTAATGCAAGAACTACAGTATTGCTTTGAGTTTGGGATGTTATGCTGTGTGCTAGCCCCCCTCGAATCCCTGGATCCAGCAAGTGTTAGAATTTAATCAAGGCTTCTAATTCTTGAGATAGCCATGCTAGGCTCCTAGTGCAGTGATAGCTTGGGCGATGAACAATTAAGGAGGATTAAGGGTCTTGGTGTGAAATGGCAAATGGGCAGGGTCCACTCCCACAACAGACAAGGCCAAAGTTTGGAGGAGAGGTTTTCTTCTTCTTTTTCTTTTGCAGTGATGTGATCTAGAAGGAAAGCAGCAAGCTGGAGAGAGAGTCAGAGCAATGCTTGAGAGCAATGTTTGATTTCTGTTTGGCTCCAAGGCTGCAGCTATAGGAGAAACAAGACCCTATTTGGGCGTTCATATCCCCTTCATGGATCACTGCCTTGCCATGGCGAAGGGGCTTGAATAACTCAGAGAAGCTATGAGCTATGCCGTGCAGGGCCACCCAAGATGGACAGGTCATAGTGGAGAGTTTTGACCTAACGTGATCCACCTGGAGCAGGAACCGGCAAGCCACTCCAGTATCCCTGCCAAGAAAACTCCATGGACAAAGACAACAGGCATATAAAAGTTATGACGCTGGAAGATGAGCCCCTCAGGTCGGAAGGCGTCCAACATGCTACTGAGGAAGACCGGAGGACAAGTACAAGTAGATTCAGAGCTGATGAAGTGGTTGGGCCAAAGCCGAAAGGACGCTCAGTTGCGGATATGCCTGGAAGTGAAAGGAAAGTCCAATGCTGTAAAGAAAAATATTGCATAGGAACCTGGAATGTAAGAACCATGAACCTGGGTAAGTTGGATGTGGTCAAAAAGGTCCGTATAGTTAAAAGTATGGTTTTCCCAGTAGTGATGTATGGAAGTGAGAGCTGGACCATAAATAAGGCTGATCGCCAAAGAATTGATGCTTTTGAATTATGGTGCTGGAGGAGACTCTTGAGAGTCCCATGGACTGCAAGAAGATCAAACCTCTCCATTCTGAAGGAAATCAGCCCTGAGTGCTCACTGGAAGGACAGATTGTGAAGCTGAGGCTCCAATACTTTGGCCACCTCATGAGAAGAGAAGACTCCATGGAAAAGACCTTGATGTTGGGAAAGATGGAGGGCACAAGGAGAAGAGGACGACAGAGGACGAGATGGTTGCACAGTGTTCATGAAGCTACAAACATGAGTCTGACCAAACTGCGGGAGGCAGTGGAAGACAGGAGTGCCTGGCGTGCTCTGGTCCATGGGGTCGCGAAGAGTCGGACACGACTAAACGACTAAACAACAATTGTGAACCCCTGCATTGTAGGTTCAGGCTGCGTATATGTGTAAACAGTGCTTTTTCTGGGGGGGGGGTACGCAGGGGTAAGCATACCCCTAAACATTTTGTGAATCTAAGTTTGGCCTCATTTGAGGGGCAGTATTTCAATATGAGTAGGAAATTGAGAGTACCCCTAGACATTTTTTTCAGAAGAAAAGCACTGTATGTAAATAAACCATATATCTTAAAGACACCACAATCTCCACTGTGCCTCATTCCAAAAGGAAACAAACTCTGGCCGAACGCCTGGAACCCCTCGTATCTGACACTGCTTGAAGATTGGGGTGGTGTGAAATAGTATGTTTGTACCTCCCCATACCTGTGGATGGGGATGCAAACCTGATAGCATTAAACCTGACTACAGTGATGGAAAATCTAGTGGTTTTGGAGTTGAATGCCCTGGGGTGGGGTGGAATCCACATTAAATTGACTGTCAGCTTTTGCTGAGGTTTGGTATCACTTTTTCTCCAAGAGAAAAAGAGACCTCTTTCTCCATTGGTCATTACAGGACGTCTGGTCCTCTTCAAATCATTTCCAGGGACTGGAGAATAGCCTCATCATGTCAGTAGTCACTGAGGCAGAAGGGACAATGCATTTATTTATGCCAAAAAACAGAGTCAGGAGTAAACAAACAGGAACTCATTTGCAGTCAGCCAAGAAATGGAAACGTTTTTAATCACTGTCATAAAGTGACTGCCCATTCACCTTTATTGCATCATAAATGTGTCCAGTGAAGGATGAAGCTGGGAATTTCCACATGAGCAAACTTCCCCCCAGTGTAAAAAGGTTTAGGCCCACCCCTGCAATTTAATGGTTCACTTCACCCAGGAAAGCTTCTATGGTGATTTTTAATTATTAAGCATAAATACAATCTGAGTGTTTGCAACAGAGCAATCGATAACCATCCAACTCCTTCCCTCTCCAGCTTGTATCCCTGATGGATAATTCACCCATCTAGAGAATATTTAAGAGGATGCTCGTCTCTCTGTCTGAAATAAAGGTGCCACACAAACACATGTGAAGAAAGAAGCTATGCTACATAGTTCAGTTCAGATCTGGATGAGACGCTTTCACAAGGTTCATTCATTCATTTATTTGATGTCTTAACCTGCCCTTTACCATAGTTTCTGAGTCTGGGTTGCAACAGTAAAATGTACAGTTGAAGTGTAGGTGGGTTCCCATGAGGCAAGACATAGTGATAACAGCAAAAACCTTTATTGGGCTACATAACTGGGAAACAGGGGCAAAGCAACTGCTTATATACATTACTGAAAGCCTGGGTCACTCCCACTCCCAGTGTGATTGGCTGTCTAAACTTCCAAGCTGCGAATCACAACTCAGAGTTCAAGGGCCAATGACAGAGGCCCAAATCCCGAAATGTTCTGTAATTGGACATCATGTATCAAATCAGAACACAGGAGCTCAGAATCCTTAGTCCAGACTCAAGCTCAGGCGAACACAGACCACTGAATATATGACACAGTTATAGAAACAAATAAACAGTTACAAGCATAGAACAGGAAAAGTGTAAAAGCAGTTCAACACACACACACACACACACACACACACACACACACACACCCCTCTCAAACCTTTAAAACCGTGCCACATATGGAATAGTTCCAACACAGATGCAGACTGGGATAAAGTTCACAACTTTAAAAGTTTGTTGAAAGAGGAAGGTCTTCATTAGGCACCAAAATGACAACAAAGATGGTGCCTGTCTAATGTTTGACAGAAGGGGATTGTCTCATGGTGGGGCCAGCCATGGTAGGATGGTGCCTTGCACCAAATCAGTATTTACTACACTGGAGTAGCCAACATGGTGCCATCCAAATGTTTTGGACCAACTCCCATCATCCCTGACATTGGCTGGGGCTGATGGCAGCTGAAGTCCAAGACACATGGAGGACACCATGTTGACTTCCCCTCATCTGCAACTGGCAGCAGCTGTCAAAGGGTTACAACAGAAGAGTTCCCCTGATCTACCAGGGATTGAACCTGGGGCGTTTTGAAAACAAAACACATGCACCCACACCAGAGAAATTGCCATTTCCCAATCCCCAGCAGGTATTGCTTGCGCTGTCCTTTCTTCCACTCCTCTGGCCAGCTTTCTGTATCCATCCTTTACCTTCAAGTGTCTGCAAATGGTACTTAACTTAACTTTTCCCTGCTTTCCCTTCACAGTAAGCCATATACTTGCATCATCTTTAAAAACTCTCATTTTTTAGGCTGACACCCACTATTTATTGCTGGCTCCTGGAGAATAATTAGAATGACAAGTGTAAATATTCCAAAGTAAATCTCTCCTTGTGACCCTCCAAAGGCTCCGCTCTCATCATTTTCCACGGATACTCCAAAGTCAAAAGAGTGGAGGGCTCAGCAAGATTTATGTCAGAGGAGTTGGCTTTCTGGTGTGTCTTCCCTCCACTGCCATTTAACTAAGGATTATGTTTCCTCCTAGGAGAACAAATCACCATTTCTGGAGCTAGGAAGTCATAGATAAGCAAAATAAATATTTGTGTCAACTCTGTATTAGACAGAGATGTGTCAGCGGCATCCTTAGAGCAGGGCGTTGATCAGTGAGGAGAGACTTTAACTCTTGCTATAGTTTCACTTCAAGGCAAAATCCAGGATTGCTCTAAGATGTTGCTGTTCAGTGAGTGACCGCCTTATATTATTATCTAGGGACTCAGCTAGATTGGCAACAAAAAAAAGTGATTTATATGCATTGTATATGCGATATAACATTGTGCCACTTGATGGCGCTGCGGAGTCCCGTTTTTCTCTACCTGTTCCCCCTGTTTTGATTTATAATGCATTTAACTGAAATGCTTCTTTGATGTGTCTAGATCCAGCCTAGGTCTGCTTTCTTTCGAAGGCAGCACAAATTGACTCAGAAAAAAGTTTGGAAAGCAAAACCATGCAGTGGTTTTTAAGTAACAGTTCTACATCTTAAATATATACAAGTAAGACTGTTTATAGGGTATTCATGCCATAAATCAACGTGGACTAGGATTCTTCATCCGCTTGCCATCGCAGTTCTCATGTCAAAACTCTTGACAGGCTGTTTAGAATTGATTTTGTCCCATCTCAAGAACAGCTTGTCTTTTTCCCTGGGGAGGGCATTCCAAAGTCAAAAGTGCCACCCTCTCCTTTTTAATCATGCCTTTGTTACAGAAGGCACTTATAGAAGGGCCTCATGCTGGCTGGCTGCAATGTGGGCACAAACCTTTGATTTCCAGTTCTCCATGACTCACTCCCCTGTTATAGCTTTCACAGTAGTACAAACAAACATGTTTCTGCTGTGATGTATATCCTTATCACTAAATTGTGGTCAATTCATAATTAGTGGTGAATTAGTGGTGCTGTTTCTTGGGGCAAGGGGGGGAACCTTTTGCTCTCTCCAGATGTTGCTGAAATATAACTCCCATCATCCTTAGCCATTGGCCATCCATGCTGTGGCTGATGGGAGCTGTAGTTTAGCAACATCTGGAGACCCGATGGTTTTCTACCCCACCCTAGGCCAGCAGCGCTGCAGAAGAGTCAGCTGGAAACTAGACAGTGGCTGAAATCCAAAACACATTTAAGATTTTAAAAAAGTACCTGGCTGGTTCATACCACCGAGCTCATTACCCCTTTTCCAAAAGTGACCGTCCAAAGCTGGAAGCCCATTGACAAAAAAAGAAGTCACTAACGTTTCCACACTCACCTTAGAGACCATCTAAGTTTCTTCTGAGTATAAGCTTTCATGTGCATGCACACTTCTTCAGATACACTGTTTGTTCCCCTGCAACTGGTATTCAGAGGAATGCTGTCTCTGAACATAAAGCTTCCACAAAGCCATGATGGCTAATAGCCGCTAATAGATATAACCTCTATTACTAGGGAATGAGTCCAATTGTATTTTAAAGGCCCTCCTGACCAAACGTACCTAGGCCAGTGTGAGCATTTCTCTGACATGCTTAAATATAATCCTGTTAAGCTCCCAGCTTGTTAGCTTAGTAAGTAGACAGTGCTGCAGCATGGATAATACAGCTCACTTCAGTCGTTGATTGGCAGCTTCCATTGCCTGCAGCTATTGCCACTCTGGAACTCAGGTTCAAAGGTGGCATTAATCCTGGAGAGGCGGGGGACAATTTATACAGAGAAAGCTGAAAACAATAGGCAAACAAATTGTTTATCAAAAGGAAGAGAAAGACTCAGCAGGAAAGATCCAACAGTACTGGACCAACTGCCATCTTGTAGACCAGTGTTTCCCAAAGTGGGTGATGCTGCCCCCTGGGGGTGCTGGAATAATCCAGGGGGTGGTAGTAGCCTTGGGTGCAAGTGGGAGGCATTGAATAAAAATAAGGGGGCAGTGGAAGCATAAAAAAGAAGAAAGGGAAAGGAAATTTTGAAAACCATTTCTACACGTTTCATCTGTTGTGTAATGCTGGTTACTGCCAGGTCGGGCACCATTGTGGGATGGCGACAAAGCCTCCCCTGGATCCAGCGGTCATGCTGGAGGTGAGTGCTGGGATTTCTCTCCGTTGCTGATGTGTGATTATTTTCATCACATGTCTGTGTTGACATTCCATACTATTGGAGTCATGAGAACGGAAGTTCAGTTACACTGTTCCGTTATTGTTGTACTTTTGCTTTTTCTGTTCTATCTTGGAGAAGAAGGAGAGAGGAGCCATGTTTGCTTTGTTCTGTAACACTTGATCTTGTACATAATAAATTAGCTTAGATTCCACACCTCTATGCCTAGTTTCGGCTTGGACTCTGCTACAGTATCGTGTGCATATATCTTCAGATATGCGCCGCAGAAGCGCATCGGGACAGAGAGTCGATGGATCATCCTGAGGGGCGCTTGAAGGGGAAGAACACAGGGAAGAAGAGCCAGTGTGGTGTAGTGGTTAAGAGCGGTAGACTCATAATCCTCTTCTTCTTCTTCTGCCTGTTGTTTTCCCAAGTTGGTTACGAAACCCAGAGTGGCGCATCAACAATGAGGAGTTTTCCTGGGCTTGGGTGAATACTTTTTGGCTTCTCCCAGGCTTGAGAAGTGGCTCACAGCTTGCGTGCCTATTTGGCTCACAGCTTACGTGCCTATTTGGCCAATGACAGGCAGGCTGAGGTGCTGGCCCTGCTCCTTCACTCAAAGAAGGGGGGGGGCGTCGTTGAGTTAAGCGAAATTGTTTTAAAAGTTTAGTTCAGAGAGAACATAAGAACTTCCTTAGTGCAGCACAAAGGTCCATCTGAATAGACAACCAAAGCTGCCAAACAGGATACGATGGTAATGGTTTTACCTGTTGATGGTGCGCATAATCTGGTCATCAGAGGTTTACTTCTCAATATGGGACAGGGATCCACTTTTAGCCATGGATAGACCTAATCATGTATATTTTTAAAATTCCTTTTGAAAGTTATATTCTATGGCAGGGGCCATCTCAATATTCTGGGCTGATGGATTCTGTAAGTTACCGTACTTTTTCTCCCCCCCACACACCTTCTGCCCTGTACCTATTGTGAAACAATAAATGCAGATATCTCATAATTACACCTTGGCTAAGATGAAAGTGGGACTTTCATCTTTAAGCAGGTTCCTCATGATTAGCAAAGCAGGGAGACAGAAATCAATCAGTTCTATTCATTATTAAATGGTGAGTGGCAAAGGGGGGGGGGGAACCACTCACATCTTCATTTTGAGATTATTTCATTTTTCTTTCTGTAGACTTTTAGACATGAAACAATTTGAGCTCTTTAAATCACATTTTTCTTTTAAAATATTTCTTTATTTTAGAGAACAAAGTTTCTTCCTATTTCTTTTCGTGTTTGAAAAATCAGGATGCTTGGCTCTTACTGCTACATCTGAAACAAGAAACAAATCTTTTCCCATTTGGGCAGAAACCGCATAAGAGACACTCTGCTGGAAGGATAATTGAAAGTGCAAACTTTTACCTACAAAATCTTAATGTCCCATAATAACCGTCTCTATAATCAGGCCTCTTGATTAGGCTTGTGAGGGAAAACAATTTTGCACTATTTGTCTCACTATTAACACAATTAATTACGTAATTAATTTCAAAGTGTTTCAGTGAAAGGGAAATGTAAACAACCATGCATAAAATAATATAATTATTTACATAATGTTTGCTAACTAAGAGAGAGGGGGTGGGGAGAGACAATAGTGAATTCTGCTCAAATCTGATTGCATGATTTCAGTTCCTGACTTTGGCGAATATGAGAAATGCAGTAAGTTCTGCTCCTGTTTCAGTTGTTAGTGGAATTATCCAACATTCCTGCCCACTGCACAGTGTGAGGGGCCTTAGAACCAGATGTCTAGGAGGGACTGGATTTTTTTTTTTTAAGAAACAGATTCTTCACTGATACTGTGATGAAAGGACTCCTCAGAAAGGACAGTGTTCTCTACTTTGTTATCCAGGGATACCTTTACTGATGTATCACTTTCTTTCCCTTCTTTAAAGTTAAGGAAACATAAACCATTGGAGACTCAATTGGAATTGATATAGTAGATCAGAACTTGGCACACAGCCCAGTAAATATTGGAATGGCACTACCTGGCCTTATAAAATAATCACTTACAAATTGTTAGGTTTAATTTACATCAGGAGTGGAAGTGAGGGAGGGAATGCCCTGGAAAGGCTATTATTTCTTTTAATCACTTCTTTTGTAAAAGAATCAAAGTGAAACCGCTCAGGAGAGACTGTTATTATATTTCCCCTCCCTCTGTCCTCCCTTTCTTCTTCTTTCCATTGTTCCCAGCTCTGTCAAGATTGTGACAAACTTAATTACTGGCAAACAGTGGGAAATCCAGATGCCAGATCACTCATTTTTCCCCTGATTTCATAAAAGCTTTCTAGGCCTTAATTTAAGACAAGCAAGGACAGTGGGCAGATGGTGCTGGTGTCAAACAACTGACAGAAGCTACTGCTGATTTTTCTCTCCCACTGAGATCGTCTCCAGAAGAAAGACAAAGGGAAGAAAAATGCTTTTGGAATCCCCACAGATAGGGCTGAGTTAATAAGGGAATAGAGGACCCAGAACCATTTTCTTCCCTACACCAAAAGAGGCAGCCATGTCAGGATCAAATCAGCTATTGTGGTGTGTGTGCTTGGTTTGTAGGGATGGGAATTTCAGCAGCAGTGGAGTGGTGGAGCAGATCTGAGGAGCCACACACCCTATACTGGCATCCCTACAGGAGAGTGGGGTGGAAAGGTTGGGTCTGCGCAAATGCACTGGTGGAGGCAATCTGGTGATCTTTCAGGTGCGTTTGTGCAGCCCTAACCTTACTGGCATCCAGTCCCACCCCAAAGCCATCCAGGTAAACCAGCCAACGGGTGTTGAGAAGATGTCTCTGCAACTCTGCACAATGGCCACTGCTGGTTGACATGAGGCTGGGTCACACAGAAAGAAGATTTAACTTCAAAAGTTGCAAGGCTTGAATGCCTCAGGGTTGGCCTTACCGTTATGCAGAATGATGTTGCCACCACAGGTAGCTGATGCCTGGGAAGCTTGAAGCCAGGCAGGGGCAAATCTGGCCATTTTTGCTTCTCTCTGTTTCTCATATTCCCAGTCTTAAGTTCAGTTCTCCACATTTCCACATCAGTTCATGATTTTTTAAAATTATCATTATTTAAAAAGTGCACATGGAAATTCATCAGTGTGAATTTTGTCTGCAATTTTGCACAATGCATACATTTTTTTATTTTGCAAAGCAATTTCCCCCAACAATTCATTTTTGCTTGTTATTTTTACTAATATATGCACATCCTACCACAGTATATGCACTTTTGCACACAATACTTGGCTGCAGAACAGCACTGCAAAATTTGGAGAAGTGCAATTTTCAAAAGATGTTTGTGCTTCAGTTCTCAAACTATTTTGGCAAGTGCAAATTAGGTCATTATATGAGAACTGAATCAAATTTCTCCTCCAACCCTTATTTAAGTAGTGCTGAGGTGTTGGGATGGAAGAGCTGTGTATGCCACAAAGGCTGTGTATGCCACAATCTAAGCTTGCATGCTGTTCCATCATTAATGTTGAAGGGAGATTGCTAGGGAGACCCTGAAGGTAGGGAGATTGAAAAATCACAGCCCTAGAGCATGCACCAGGCATAATTTAGCAAAAGTCAATTTTGATGGGACTTTTCACAATTAACTAAATACCCACTGATTTCACTGAGATTTAGAGCAAAATCCTAAGTATCTTTACTCATGGGACTTACTCTGGAGTGTGCTAAACATTGCAGCTCTAGTCTGCTACCCCATACATACTTCAGATTCAACGGGACTTACCTCTGGGTAAATGTACATAAGACTCGGCTGTTACAAATCATGACAAACTGATGCCCTGTGTTGTTCTTTTTTAAAAAATTAGCATTTTCAAAAGCAGGAACAGAGAGCATATTTAATCCCCTCTCCCTGCCCCACTTACAATTTCGTACCAAATACAGCATGTATACATATATCCAGTGCTTTTTTTCTTTCAAAAAAATGTTTAGGGGTACTCTCATTTTGACTTAAGAAATTTACCATTTTATAATCCAATTAGGAAAAATAAATACAGCAAATGGACAAAAGTACAAAGATTCACAAAATATTTAGGGGTATGCGTACCCCTGCATCTCCGCAGACAAAAAGCACTGCATATACCATCTGACTTCCTTTCCATACTTTTCCTGGTTCCTTTGCTTTTCTACTACTCTGTGTAATCCACATCTTTTTAATCATCCAATTTGTTATCCATTAAATATTCTATCTATTTCAACTCTGCTGGATTTACTTGAGACCTGCTGCGCTATATGTTTGTTTATACTGGTTCTTAAAATATTCAATATACAGTGTTCATTCCTCCTTATAGTCCCGATCTTCATTTTCTCTTATCCTGTTCGTCAGACCAGCCAGTTCAGCATATCGGAATGTTTTACACTGCCATTCTTCCTTAGTGGGTACTACAGTGGTACCTCGGGTTACAGACGCTTCAGGTTACAGACGCTTCAGGTTACAGACTCCACTAACCCAGAAATATTACCTCGGGTTAAGAACTTTGCTTCAGGATGAGAACAGGTTAAGAACCTGGTGCTTCAGGTTAAGAACAGTTTCAGGTTAAGAACGGACCTCCGGAACGAATTAAGTTCTTAACCCGAGGTACCACTGTATACTTGTTCTCTACCTTTGTGTCCATAAGGTTCTAGCTGTGGCATATAGCAAAGACTCTCCTCCCTGCAAGAGAGGGGAGTGGTTGTGGCCGGGAGCCAGACTCCGCCTCAAGCAGGGGGCGTTTGCCCCCTGCCTCCCACTCACCTGGCTGGCGCCCACGCCCTTGGCCAGGCACCCAACCAGGTGCCTTCAAGGGGGCATGTACAGCAGCCTAAATTGCTACGGTGCCAGCCTCCAGCCCTCACTTTTCGTTGTCCCGTTGCGAGTCATCAGCTAGGAGTCATCACAGTCATCACAGGGAAGAGCCACAAGGTTTGGAGTTGGGGGGGGGGTCTGTGTGTGTGGAGGCTGCCTGGTTCCTGGCTTGCCTTTTAACTTTAGGAGGCTTGCGTGCGCTCATTGCTTTACTGCTTTAAAAAACCCAGGCATCCAGGTTTGCCTTGCTGTGTCCTCTTTTCCGTGTAACAACCTACATTTAACCTTCTATTTCCCCCCACTCCTGGTGCTTGATTTGCTTGGTCTCCAGGACAGAGGCACTCCTTCCCAGACCCACCCCCCTTTTGAGATTATTAGGCAACCAAATGTATCATTCCATAACACCTCATACAGGAATTATTTTTTCCCTGGGGAACCTGCCTTTTTCTCCCAGATCAACTACAAGAGCAAGACCACAGCTTTAACAAAATGACAGCCCAAACAGGAAGACACATGGGAGCAATGGTACTACTTTGAAGTGTTGCAGATCCATTTCCTGTTCTCCCAATGAGCAGGGCAGCTGTGGGCAAAATTACAAAGAAGTACAATAATGATTTAGCCCTTAGTCCTAGAATCTAGTAAGCCTTTAAGCCCAACAGTCGGAATCACATAATTTCAATGCTTTAACCATATTAGGGAACATGTATAGTTAGTAAACAAATTGCTAGTTTTGTGAGAAATAACACTTCACTGAAGTGGATAACGCTTTGGCCAAGAGCTCACCTTTGGCAGTCTTCTAGAACATGTTGCATATGTAGCAGTTCTTTCTAGCTAGAGTGAAACTGAAACCTGACATTTACAGTATCAGATAAATTTTTTCTGGAATGTCCTGGCTATGTCTGTAGTACAACAGTTTTGGAAATCTGTAGGAGAGCATCCCACCAATCTCTTGTCATACTAACAATCTTGTCATCAACTAACAATCAAAAGTGCTAAAATTTTAGCTACATTGGCAGCAGGATGTTGGCTGGAAGCAACTGGTTTTCTGAAGCTAAAACTTACAATTTTGTTCTAGGAGTTACTTGATCACAATATAGAACTATTTGTTTATTCCTTATGAGTTTTACACATGATGAAAACGTATACTCAAGCAGATATTTTTATAATCACTGTACTATACTATGATACAGTGCATAATGAGCATCCACATTCAGTTAGTCTGTGTGCCATCCCCCTTCAGATTCAGCACAGAGAGCACCAAGTGACTCAGGAACAAATCAGAAGTTTAAAAGTCATGATACAAAATGAGTCTTGGGGCCTGTGTGCATACCTAACCTTAAAAAATAAAATAAAATAACAAACAAACAAACAAACAAACAAACTGCACCAGAGGGTAAGACTCCTAAAATCGGTTAAGACAGACCTTGAGATCTGGATCACGTTTCTGGAACGCTACAATGGAGTCTCCTTATGGCAGGAAATCCTCAACCTGTCCTCAGATTTCCAGGTTCACTCTGATGCCGCTGGGTCCTTGGGCTTCAGTTTATTCTTTAGGGGATGCTGGTGTGCTCAACAATGGCCAGCAGAGTAGCAAGGCGAAGCTATCACGCGGGATCTCGCTTTTCTGGAGTTTTTCCCCCTTTAGTTGTGGCTGTTCACATTTGGACTGAGGAGTTCCAGAATCGCCAGGTGTGCTTCAGAACTGATAACCAGGCGGTGGTCAACATACTGGTTAAGCAGTCATCGCGTTCCGAGAGGGTGTCGCGCCTACTCCGATCATTTGTCCTCCGGTGCCTCGCTTCCGAGCATTAGCTCCCAGGGCTCAGCCACTGCCAGAACCCATTCCGGAGCACCTGTGGAACCTTGGAGACGTGAAGTGATTAAGGGAGTATTAGCATCTGTCGCACCCTCTACGCTTAGATCATATAAGAAGGTGTGGTGTGATTTCATGGGGTTCAGGTCGAAAGTATTCTCCCTTTCCACTAATGTTACACCCTCCACAGAAAACATTCTGCAATACTTAACACACCTTCATGGCCTAGGTTGAGCCTCGAAAACTTTGAGGATACACATAGCCGCTATCACATTCTTTAGTAGACCCATGTTTTTCCACCGATTCGTGCTGTGACTTCATGGTCCGCAGGGCAATTGAAAGTTGGAGTTGACTGCAGCCTCCAAATAACAAAGGCCGCAAGCCTATTTCTTATGAGCTGCTGTCCCAAATCCGTATGAAACTTAGGTCAATTTGCTGGTCCAAGTTCGAGGCCTGGGTGTTCTTTGCGGCATACATTATAGCCTCCTTTAGGCCGGGCACCCAAAACTTTAAAGATACATGTAGCCGCCATCAGCTTCCTTTGTAAAGCCATGTTTTCCTCCAACCCGTGCAGTGACTTCCTGATCCGCAGAGCTAGTGAAGGTTGGGGTAAGCTGCAACCCCCTAGAGCCGAGGGCCATAAGCCAATTTCTTACAGGCTGCTCTCTCAAATACGCATAAAGCTTAAGTCGATCTGTTGGACCAAGTTTGAGGCCCGCCTCTTTTCCGCAGCATATGCTAAGCCAATTTCTTACGGGCTGCTCTCTCAGATATGCACAAAGCTTAGGTCAATCTGCTGGACCAAGTTTGAGGCCCGCCTTTTTTGCGCTGCATATGCGATCACCGTTTTTGGCGCCTTGAGGGTCGGTGAAGTAGTAGCCGAGGTTAACGTAACTGGGTCAACGCGCGGCCTCCTCACGGAGGACGTGCAGTTGTCCGAAGCTAGCATGACGGTGCGGATACGTCAATCCAAAACGGATCAGGCAGGTAGGGGTTCCCTCGTAAAACTTACAGCTTCAGCGCAGCGGGGCCCATGCCCGGTCAAGGACACTAGATGGTACCTTTACCTCAGACCGCCCGGTCCTGGCCCGCTCCTGGTTCACGAGGAAGGGTCACCTTTGTTGAGACACCAATTCACAAGGGTACTCCGCAAAGCTATTGATGCCTGTGGTTTATCTTCCCAGGATTATGCTGCACACTCATTCAGGATTGGCGCCGCCACAACAGCGGTGCGCTTGGGCCTGCCAGCGGATAGGATTAAAGAAATGGGCCGGTGGAAATCCTATGCTTATAAAGGTTACATTCGCTAGTATGCGCTCCGCTGCATTACCTCTATTTACCCGTCTTTCTCTTTCCTTTATTCTCAGCCGTTCTCAGAAAAAGTGTTTGGATTTGTGGCCACAGTATAGTCCATTGGGCCTGTGTCGGCTAGCTGCGGCCTCACCCCTAATCTTGGGTTGCCACCTGGAGTGCGAGTTTTCTGGTTTTCGAGATGAGGCATGCGTTGGGAAGAGCTTGTGCCATTGCTGAGGGAGAAAGTCGCCATGTTTGGCCCTCCCGACATCCTTATCCTTCAATTAGGGGAAAATGACCTTGTTAGCAGAAGAAGTGTGGGCTTGTCGTGGCACATAAAAAGAGATTTGGATGAGATTGCTGCCTTGTGTCCCGGAACAACGGTGTTCTGGTCCTCCTTCCTGAAGAGAATTGTGTGGTGCGGTGCGCAGAACTGTATGGCCATTGAAAAAACCAGGAAATTCTTAAATCGTGCAATAGCCCATTGGGTGCGCCTTATGAATGGCCGAGTCATCTCTCATGACCGTATCCGGATTGGCGACCAAGCCTTGTACCGGAATGATGGAGTTCATCTTTCAGACCAAGGGAATGGCATTTGGTTAAATAGCATCATCAGCAGCATCAGGGATTGGTTACAGCTGTGAGGGTTTTGGCGGCGAGCCCCTTTTGGGCTTGGGTGGCGGTTAGGCATTGGAATAATGTGTTGTGGTGTCGAAGGGCTAGGTGTGGCCATCGCCTGCGCCTTCAATTTTTGGATATTCCATTAAAGGAATCCGGCGGTCGTGTATTCTGTCCGATGCCTGCTTGGCGGGAGGCCATGGCACGACCCTCGGTGACATCAGGGGAGAGCTTATAGTTGGATTAGCATCAACAGGCTCCACCTACTGGTGAATAAACCCCCTTTGTTTTTTAAGACTCACCCCTCTCCGAGTGGGTGGAGTCAGCTGACGTAATCCAATGCCTAAGCCAATACCTTTTCACTTGCTGTAATCAATAAAGTTGTGGCCTTTTCTTGCCCATTAACCTTATATCACGTGTCCTTGTGTTTCATTCCACTGCGCGGGGTTCGGGTCCTCGAACCACAATACACAATTTTTTTTTTGGGGGGGGGAGAACCTCCGTTGTTACCATCTCCAAGAGGAAAATCGTTTTTTTTAAGTATCTTTTAAAAATTCATTATATACAGTTTCCAAATATTCCTTAATTATTTTACAGTCCCACCACATGTGAAAAAAGATCCCTCAATTTCATTACACTTCCAACATATACCTTTTTCTTTTTTAGACATTTTTGCCAATCTGGTGGGTGTTAAATACCACCTGTGGTATGCCCTGTGTTTTTGTAGCAGGAGAGAAATGAAGACTTTGACTACTGAATATGTTTCATGTGAAGTTGATATACAGCCAGCAGGAGAGTTAGTGTATCATAGTGGTTAGAGTGTTGGACCAAGGATGGGGAGATCCGGGTTCAAATCTCCCCTCAGCCACAGGCATCAGGTGACTTTGGACCAGTCACACTATCTCAGCCTAACCTACCTCACAGGGTTAATGTGACAATAAAGTAAAGAGAGAACTGTGTGCAAAGGACTGAAGAAAAATGAAATGCAATTAAAAAATCAAGCTGAATCTACTTTGTCTAATTTCCTTAGAAATACTGTTCAATGGACATGATGGTTGTAGCAAATAGTTGCTTCTTTCACTCACAAATCAGAGGGTTGAAAAAATAGCAGCACATATTACCAATCACTGCCAGTAAATAAAGAAGCCTTTGGTGATAATTGTGCAGAAACATGCCAGCTTAGTTTGAGGTCGTCAGTGCATTATCAATGCCACTACCTCTGAACAGCTTGCCAGATCCGGTGACAGACACAAGGGATGTTAAATGTGAGCTGTGTGACAAGCAGGATCTCATTGGCACTGTAGCCTGGCCCTGTAATAGTTTAGCGCTGGCTTGTGAGCAGTGATGTGCTTTTTTAAAAGTGCCAATAAGAGCTAAGTGGTGTTTAAGCTTCGAGCAGACAGCTCAAGTGAGGTAGAAACAGAAATTGTGTTCTCATATAAAACAAAGAGTTGTTGTTCAGCTGTTTTTGGATTGCTTGATATGACTCATGTTATGTTGAGGTCATTGCCGGAGGTCCTTCTCTGAGTGCACACGCAATTTAGGAATATACGTAGAAAGCTGCCCTATGCCAGATCAAGCTCTTTGTCCTTCTAGCCCAGTACTGCCAGGGCTTTTTTTTCAACCAGAACTTGCTAGAACTCAGTTCCAGCACCTCTCAGGCAGCCACCATTGCCATTGTAAGAGAAGAATGGAAGCATTCATAGTGAGTTCCTGCACCTCTTTTTCTAGAAAAACAGCACTGGGCACTGCCTACTCTGTCTGGCAGTGGCTCTTAGAGGTTTTCCCAACCACTGTTAACCTGGTCCTTAGTAGCTGAAGAATTCCTCAGTGGCACCCAGGACTCTGAATTCAAGGCATGTCTCTACCACTGGACAATGGATACCTCTCTGAGATTTATATCCTGCTCTAGGTAGAGACACTCAGCAAGATTACTGTGTCAAGGTATGTAACAAGTTTGCAACATTGGCCCCTGGGAATGGTTTGGAAGAACAACAGACAGCTACCATTTCACAATGAGCAATTCTCAGCCTGATCTGTTCCTGAAATCTCCTTGGAGGAAGAGCGAGATAAGTGAGATATATTATATATGAAAAGATTTACAAAGGTGGGCATTTTAAATAATTTAAAAGCAGGCATTCAACACGCACACAGGAGCCAAAACCACAATGGATGCAGGCTTTGGCAAGCCTGAAAAAAGGAGAATTTCCAGAACTAAGGAGGAGGCACCACATCTCCAAGTCCTCTTTAGGGTTTGAATCTCCTATTTGTGTGATGTATGCCTTCTTGCATGGCAAGTCCCCATCCCCCCTTGTGAAATAAAGACACAGGACACTTTATTTAAGGTTAATAGGCGTAGAAGGCCACAACTTTATTGATTACATGAACTGAGAGGTATTGGCTTAGGCACTGGTTCCTATCGACTAACCGGCTTCAGCCCAATTGCATGAAGACCGGTAAGGGTTAACCACCATGGGGGGAGTCCCCCAGGTGTCACCGCTCAGGGGCGTGCCTTAGGCCCAAACCTCCATAGGCTTCGGACAGGGCAACATCCCCCGGAATCCTTTACCGGACTACCCTTTGCTTTGGAGGAAGGTGATGGCGCTTCCTCCCCCTTCATTTGCATAACAATATCCCTGCCAATGCCTAACCGCCAATACCGGGAAAGTTGTGACGTTTGCTACGAGGTAGGTGAAAAACCAAATGGCTGGTGCCAATTTGCCAAGTGGAAAAAATTCCTACCAAGCCCCTTGACGGTGACCAACCGAAGTCCATAGCAAGGTCAGAGGAGCAACTAAAGGGCGGGCAGGGTGGGAAACCTGATCAGCTGGAAAGGCGAAGAGAGGGCGGTCCTCGGTGCGCCGGGCATAAATAGCCCAGGCCCCGCCTCTCTGCCCCGCCAATTGGCTAGGCAGGGAGCTGATGTGCCCGAGGATTCCCTCATTCTCACGGGGCTGGAAGCCAGCCCCCGCGTGTGTGGGGAGGGCGTGGGCCCACAACCCCACCTCCTCTCCAGCTCGGAAGTGGCTTTCTTATTTGGTGATCACTTGTAGCCGAGTAAGATTGTCTTCCATAAACACAGTTTTAACAGTGAGTTTGTAAGTGATTGCGGAGGTCAATTCTGAATCCACACATCTTTCCACAGTGGGGACATAGCTTTCCAGGCAGGAATTGGCCATGGTGAGGGCTTGCCAAGCGTGTCTTCCTCTTAGCACAGGCATAGGCAAACTCGGCCCTCCAGATGTTTTGAGACTACAGTTCCCATCATCCCTGACCACTGGTCCTGTTAGCTAGGGATGATGGGAGTTGTAGTCCAAAAAAACATCTGGAGGGCCAAGTTTGCCTATGCCTGTCTTAGCACGTTTCTCCCTTTTGTCCTGATTTCGAGTGACTTCAAAGCCTACGACACCTTTGGTAAAGGCTGTTCTTTGACTGGAGTGCTCACAGGCCAGTGTTTCCCAGTTGTCGGTGTTTATACTAATTTTTTTTAAGATTTGCCTTGAGAGAGTCTTTAAACCTCTTCTGTTGACCTCCAATAAAAAGGTAAAGGGACCCCTGACCATTAGGTCCAGTCGCGGACAACTCTGGGGTTGCGGCACTCATCTCGCTTTATTGGCCAAGGGAGCCAGTGTACAGCTTCCGGGTCATGTGGCCAGCATGACTAAGCCGCTTCTGGCGAACCAGAGCAGCACACGGAAACGCCGTTTACCTTCCTGCTGGAGCGGTACCTATTTATCTACTTGCATTTTGACATGCTTTCGAACTGCTAGGTTGGCAGGAGCAGGGACCGAGCAACGGGAGCTCACCCCGTTGCGGGGATTCGAACTGCTGACCTTCTGATCAGCAAGCCCTAGGCTCTGTGGTTTAACCCACAGCACCACCCGCATATGAAATAATATATGTATGAAGCAGCTCTCTGCCGATCTGAAAGATCACAAGAGGCTGACTTGTTTTGCAGCACCTTAGCCACTTGCTAATTTATTATGGCACAGTGGGCTGCCACCACCCCCGATCATGTTGCTCGCCAACCCCATCTCTCCCAATCCCCTTACCTCCTTGCTAACCCACTCACCTTATGCTTTAACCTTACCTTTCACAGGTCCTTCAACTACCTTCGCCTCACAGTGAGTTCCGTGGGGTTTCTCCAAATTAAGTGGGAAAAGGATTGCAGCCTAAATGAATGATAATGCTGCTATACTCTTGCACAGCTTCAGTTCATTTCAGTGAAGCTTGTGAAGACAGTGAAGCTGGTGGTTGTGCCTTGAGAGAAAGAGAGCAGGGCCTTTCCACATAATTGGTATGGCTTTTTTACTAGGAGTTTAAACCTGCATGTAAGCAGCTGGGGAAAGTGGAAGGGTTTCATATGGTCCAGAAGCTTTAAATTTGGCAAATGGAGAAGTCTTTGCAGAAACTCAATTTAGTGCATGGTTCCAATCCAAATAATGGAGAAGATAGATACTCTGAAACAAATGGAAATAATAAAAAAATATAAAACGCATCTTTATGAGCTATGTGCAAGCACTGGAAAACAAGGAAGAGCTGAACGTGACATTAACTGATGGGATGATTCAGCAGAAATTCACAGACTCATCAAATTCTCTGATAGCTTCACTCTGCCAGGCAGTGGGTTGAAGCACATTGATTATGGCTCAACAATTTCCTCGATATTTTTTTTTATTTTGAAAGTTGTGCTGCTATATGACATTTTACTAAAAAGACAATTAAGCCAAAGGCTTTTGATGCAAAAGATCAGAACCCTGGAAGCCAAATTTTGAAGCTAACTCATAAAAACAAAGATTGTCTTGTTCAGGCTTCTGAAATGAGGCAGAGTCTGTCTTTTCAGTATCACCAATGAGTTAGCCCAAAGAAATAAAATACCATGATCCAACAAGAACCAAATTGCAGTGGGTAAAAAACGGAGAAGCAGTAGAAAAGTAAAGGGGCTATAGCTCAGTGGTGGAGTATATGCTTTGCATGCAGAAGGTGCAAAGCTCAATCTCTGGCTGGAAAAGGCCATCTGAAACCCTGGAAAGCTGTTGCCATTCTGGGTAGACTAGCCTTTTGATTGTGACATCCATCATCCCTGACCAGTGTGGTGTAGTGGTTAGAGTGTTCGATTAGGACCTTGGAGATCAGGGTTCAAATCCCAACTCAGCCATGATGCTCACTAGGTGAACTTGGGCCAACCTAACCAACTGCACAGGTTTGTTGTGAGGATAAAATGAGGTGAGAGAGAACAATGTACAGGACCTTTAGCTCTGTGTGTGGTTGTTTTATGGCTCGCATAACAAGCCTCTATGGAAATTCCAGAAGGACAAACTAGGACAACCCACCCTGAGTTTTCATACATTATAACACATGTACGGCACCTTATAACAGGTGGGATATAAATGCAACCAATTTCAAAAAATAAATACAATAAATTGACTCTGCTGGCTGGGCCTGATGGGACTGTAGTCCAAAATATCTGGAGGGCAGAGAATGGGGAAAGCTGGTTCAGATGGTACTGAGATAGAAAGATGGACTAATTTCATATGTTCAACACTAGAGGTTCTTTGAGGTCTGTTATCTGTTCCCTGTGAGCTTTATGTCCCTCATTACGTCTTGCATAGGCTTGTTGCCTTTGTAACCACTTTATTCATATTAAAGTGATACTAGTACTGTACTGCATAACCTCTCAATGTGTTTGCCAATAGCTTGTAGCATCATGGCTGGGTAACAGGGGACGAAACAGAAAAAGATTGGTGAGGATGGGCTGACCATACGAGTTGCCTGCAAGGAACTAGCATGCACAGCCAAACAAAAAAATGTTTTGACCCTCCCTTCCCATCAGGTGATGTCACCTGCCCATTGGGATGACATCACCTGATTGACAGGTGGGCATTATTTAGGAAAAATGCCCTTGCAGGATAACATGGAACCCCTGGCAGGCCAAGAGTGGCCCTGTCACTCTGTTCTGTGTTACTCATAGAATCATAGAAGAGGCCACGAGGGTCATGAGTCCAATCGCCAGCAATGCAGGAATATTTTGCCCAACATGGGGTTTGAACCCTTGACCCTGAGATTAAAAGTCTCATGCTCTACCAAGTGAGCTATCCATACTCCACCTGTTCTGTGTTGTTGTGAGCTGTGCTTAGGGGTATCCAGTGAGGGTGAATGGTAGGTGGGTATCAGGGGTTTTCATCAGTGTAGAATCAAAACAAAGGTCATAGGCTGATCTTTTGCTGCACAAACTGGGAACTTCCATTCAGACTGTAATCCTATGCTCACTTACGTGGGTGTATGACCCACTGAACTCAGTAGCACTTCTTAGACAAAGTTCTACTACAATTCCCATAACCCCTGACCATTGGTCACATAGCTGGAGCTGATGGGAATTGGGGTCCAACAATTTCTGAAGAGCAGCACTGACTACCTCTGGTAATGTTTATAGGATAGAACTGTTAATGGCACAAAGTGAGATAGTCGTGAGAGGAAATGTACACATAATTGGCTTGTTTTTGAAGTTGTTGAGCATATTTAGATTAATGAAGTTTTGAAGTTTAAACCTATTATATGATTTCTGGATGTATTATCTGCCAAAAGCACAGCTCAATAAAATGAAAGACTAATTCATTCTGAATAAACGGCCTTGACTTAAACCAAGGCAAAATGAATAGGTTGTTGTTTTTTAACGGGAAAACATAGTTTGGGAAATTATATTAGCCACTTTAGAAAAATAATTATTTGCACATACTCATTAATTAAACAAAATGGCTGGCAATCTACCAACCATTTATTCTCTTAAAGTCTAACAGCATATGAGAGAAACTACTTAAGTGATGAAGCACCTGCACCTTACGCCTCCAATTTGCATAGAGTCCCTTATATCAGAGATGAGGAACCTTTTCAGAAGTCGTTGGGCTCTAACTCACCCCCAGCCAGCATGTCCCATAGTTGCAAATGATGGGAGCTGTAGTCCACAAACCCTGGGAGGGCTGCAAACTCTCCACCCTTTTTTATACCATATTAGGAGCCATTCTACACCTTATACTGAACGAGGTTCTGAAGTGTATCATTTCATAGAGGCAAGGCTGGTGTCACCACCGCCTGTGGCCAGAGCTCCAGCACTCTGTCAGGACCCACCATCGGACAGCAACTATGAGCCACCTTTCAAAACTATCATTTCTTGGTTCTAGATAGATAAAGAGACTGGGGACAATTGTTAAACATTCTTCTGATTCAAAGTATGTATGCCACAGACTAAACCATCTACCTCAGGCTTCCTCAACCTCAGCCGTCCAGATGTTTTTGGCCTACAACTCCCATGATCCCTAGCTAGCAGGACCAGTGGTCAGGGATGATTGGAACTGTAGTCTCAAAATATCTGGAGGGCCGAGGTTGCGGAAGCCTGATCTACCTGGACTCATACTGAGCCAGGTGTCTCCAAGGATCAATTCTCAGTCCTGGCTCAGCCCTGGAATAGATGGATTCATAATAAGGGGGCTTTCCGGATATGTGAATAGTCTGTCTCCTCAAGGAAGCCACAAAGGCACCTAAATAGCCAAGTGTGAGGCCAGAGCATCAGATTCCTAGCCTTGAGCACTGAAATTTCTCTTTTTTGAAACTACGCTTCAGACAATTTCTGAAATTATAAGCTCTCAAATAATGAATTCCAATGAGCAAATGACGAAGTGACTCAAACATTGTTTATAGAAGAGCGATTCCAAACTGGCCCTCAAATATCAAATCAAACATTGGAAGCTGAATATTAGACATGCAATACTGCCTAGAGATAGCAACTATCAAAGGTCAATTATCACGTCCGATAAACTATTAACAGTCCTGGCAATAATTGTCAAACTATAAAATATTGTCCAATATCAAACGCTGAAATGAAATTTCAGATATAATTGCATGTCAAATGCTGACATCAAATATTTGACAATATTTGATATTGAACATTTAACAAAGGACAGCTGGGAGGAGAGAAATTGATCTGTGCTCCAATTTAAGCTAACAAGCTTGATTCGACTTATTAAATATGCAGCACACAGTCCTTTGCATGGTCACTCACAAGTCTCTCCGATTTAAAAAGAGCCTCGTCCTATAGGATTGCAGGCTCACAGTGCATATTTACTCAGGTGTAAACCCACTGTGTTTAATGGAGCTTATCCTCAGGCAAGTGTGCAGACTGCAGCCTTAGTCTGATTCAGATCCATCTATCACCTTGGTCCAAAATTCTGCATGAGCTCAAATATACATACTAAGGTAAAGGTAAGGTTGTTGTTGTTGTTGTTTAGTCATTTAGTCGTGTCCGACTCTTCGTGACCCCATGGACCAGAGCACGCCAGGCACTCCTGTCTTCCACTGCCTCCCGCAGTTTAGTCAGACTCATGCTGGTAGCTTCGAGAACACTATCCAACCATCTCGTCCTCTGTCGTCCCCTTCTCCTTGTGCCCTCCATCTTTCCCAACATCAAGGTCTTTTCCATGGAGTCTTCTCTTCTCATGAGGTGGCCAAAGTATTGGAGCCTCAGCTTCACGATCTGTCCTTCCAGTGAGCACTCAGGGCTGATTTCCTTCAGAATGGAGAGGTTTGATCTTCTTGCAGTCCATGGGACTCTCAAGAGTCTCCTCCAGCACCATAATTCAAAAGCATCTTTCTTCGGCGATCAGCCTTTTTTATGG
Organism: Podarcis filfolensis; assembly: GCF_964270895.1. NCBI lineage: Eukaryota > Metazoa > Chordata > Lepidosauria > Squamata > Lacertidae > Podarcis > Podarcis filfolensis. The sequence continues at coordinate 70,920,956 of NC_139609.1, forward strand.
TCCAGCTCTCACTTGCATACATCACTACTGGGAAAACCATAGATTTAACTATGGGACCCCAACACTACTAACCTATGCACCCCTTACAAACACAGTTTTATTCACTTCAATGCTCTTTACAGCTGCCTTCCCCCAATGGGGGATGGTGCTAAACTGCAACTTGCTTCATCCCTGACCACTGACACCGCTGGCTGGGGCTGATGGGAGTCGGAGTCTAACCACATCTGGAAGGCACCAGGTTGGAAGAGGCTGGAGACTAAGTAATCCCTTGTTCCTGAGCATGTCATAATCTTTGCAGCACCGGGTTAAAAAAAGCCTTAGATTTGCCCAGGTGTTTTTTGCCCGATGGGGTGGTTTTATTCCTCTCGATTTCACTCTTTTATTAATTATGTCTTATAATGTATACATGCTTTTAAACTTTGCAATCTGCTTCAGGGCGGTTCATAAATGCTTAAAATAAACAAATTAACATATATTTCAAAAAGAAGCCTCTCTACCAGGACTTGTAAGTTTGAACAAATCTACATGGAGGAAGCTTTGGATTTTACTGTACATGCATAAATCTAAACAGGACCCAGTAATACAGGGCTATATAACATTATCATTTGTGCGTTCCATCTCCTGATAGAATTGCATCTGTTTAAAATTAAAAATTTTACTGGACTTCTGCAGCCTAAACACATAAAATGCCAGCAGTCTTGCAAGTGCAGGCTTTAACACACATTATTGGGGTTGTTATCTTCGACTTTTCCAGCTCCAGGAGGAATAAACCTGAGCAGATGTTAGCCACAGCAGAGCCTTATTCTAGGCCAACGTTTCCAGTAAAATGGCGTTTTGTTACTTGTAATTATTTAAATGAGCCATAAGGTAGGTGAAGAAACAAAACAGAGATAAAAACATCTTCTAAGCAAACAAGTTGAATCCTTTTATGATTTTTTTTAAAAAATCCTTTATTCATCTCAGTAGAGCGAGCATTGCTGCAGCTGCTAAAGTTAAAACATTGTTCTCGTTATACCTGTGAAACAAATGCTAAACTAAAACATACTCCACAACTATTTAAACTATTTACAAACCAAATTACCTGATAGTGCTGTATTTATTTTCCCTCATTATTTTTTTTCTTAATTTGTGCTGAAGAGGAACTTAATACCTTTACCTTTGCAGGGAGGTGAAGGTGGCACAATGCCATTTGGAATTTTGGATCTTACCACTTTGCTAGCTTGTGGCAGAGTCTGAATATATTAAACTTTGAGAGAGATCCCTGGTGACAAACAAAATATATTAGTTGATCTAAATATTTATTTTAAAATAAATTCGTTAGGTGCCAAGGAGCAAATCTGGGTTGCAAGCCAGACTTTAATTTCTCAGAGATTGGAAGAGGCCATTGCTTCTTTATCCTAGGCATGTGCCTGGGAGGGACTTATTCAGCCTGCAGTCTCTATATTGGAATTGGGGGAAGTATTCAGCAAAGTGCTTCTGCTAGTGCAAGGAATTCCACATACGCAATGGAAATTCCCTTCCCTCTCCTCTTACCACATGTCCCCAAATCTTCTCTTGAGGGTTGGGAGATCATCCAGAGGAGTTTTAGGGGGCATGCAGGGAGCTAAGCAGGAGGTGAAGTTCCATTGGACAGCCAAAAGTAGTTGCACCAGTAGAAATACCGTATTTTTCGCTCTATAACACGCACCCGACCATAACACGCACATAGTTTTTAGAGGAGGAAAATCCGTAGGCATGCCACCCGTAGGCATTCCCTCCATAACACGCACAGACATTTCCCCTTACTTTTTAGGAGGAAAAAAGTGAGTGTTATGGTGCAAAAAATACGGTATTTTGTTGGATACTACTCCAAATCTGAGACGCGGGTGGCGCTGTGGGTTAAACCACAGAGCCTAGGACTTGCTGATCAGAAGGTTGGCGGTTCGAATCCCCATGGCGGGGTGAGCTCCCATTGCTCAGTCCCTGCTCCTGCCAACCTAGCAGTTTGAAAGCACGTCAAAGTGCAAGTAGATAAATAGGTACCGCTCCAGCGGGAAGGTAAACAGCATTTCCGTGCGCTGCTCTGGTTTGCCAGAAGTGGCTTAGTCATGCTGGCCACATGACCCGGAAGCTCCCTCGGCCAGTAAAGCAAGATGAGCACCGCAACCCCAGAGTCGGCCACGACTGGTCAGGGGTCCCTTTAACTTTACCTTTACTCAAAATCTACAAGCTGACCTCATGGCTGCAATGTTCAGCCTAATTTTTGTTTGTTTCCCTAAATTTCTCCCAATCCCATCTGCCAATCCCATCTTGCCTGGTAAAGAGTTCTGGAGAACTCAAAACTTGTTTACAATTTTGTGAAATTTTGAGTGAACCTATTCCCTACTGTGGGTTTTCAGGTTTTCTCTTCTGTATCAAAAAGCACAGCTGCCTTTGCTCTGAATATTTTAGAACACCTTTAGTCATTCCATCCTTGCTTACCATTGCTGCTGCTTCCTTACAGCCATGCTATGAACTTCTTGTTCTCCAAGTGGAACACAAGAGAAACTATTTCCCTTTGATTAAGGTTATTCCTTTGCTCATTCATGAACATGGAGGCAGCATGAATAATGGCTGCTGGTTATTTCCTTATGGAAAAGTTGGTAAGCAATGCTGTCAAAACCACAAGCAGTTCCTTGTGTCCTAAAGCACTGCGAGAGGGCCTGGTATTGCTGATGGTGCTAGAAGAAAAATACCCTCCAACATTTGCAGCATTATCCAGAAGTCATGAAGGTGGGAGGGCATTATTTGACAAACTTCAGGGTCAAACCAAAGTGTTGGAATTTTCAGAATCAGAGGGGGGCTTTCCAGGGAAGGTGGAAGTGTCTATTTACTGTTGCCTGAGGCTGATGGAAGATGTAGTCCCAAACATCTGGAGGACATCAGTTTGGGGAAGCATGCTAAGGATGCCAGCTAAATTTGATTCAGTTTGGATTTAAAGGAAAACTTATCAAATTCACATTTTCTGCAACAATATGCAAACTGAAATATAGTCAGCCTTCCCCAAATTTTGCAATGCAGTTCTCCAGCCAAGTAATGTGTACAAAAATGTGTATACTAATGAGTACATAAAACACATGTGTTAGTGAAAATAATGTATTTTATATCAGGCAAAAATGCCCCGCAAAATTCTGCATATTAGGCAAAAATTGCAAACAAAAATGTGCACATTAGAAGAAATCCTCCATAAAATGCTCATGAATTCTCATGAGAACTTAAAATAAAAATTCATTCATTAGTGTGAGAAGTGAACTTAAGACTGGACAAAATGAGAAGCTGAGAGAAACCAAAATTGACAGATTTGTCCATCCCTTGCTGGCACAGATATATATTTGAACAATCGGAGCATCAGTCCTGTACCAAGAACAATCTGTGTAATGAGTCTCAACTTTCCTGTTTTAGTAGACACTCAAAAGGAAACAACTATGCTCATATGACAAACTATCCAATGACTGACTAATCTTAAGGCAGCATCAGCACTTGAGTGCATATACAGTGGTACCTCGGGTTAAGTACTTAATTCGTTCCAGAGGTCCGTACTTAACCTGAAACTGTTCTTAACCTGAAGCACCACTTTAGCTAATGGGCCCTCCTGCTGCTGCCACCCTGCTGGAGCACGATTTCTGTTCTCATCCTGAAGCAAAGTTCTTAACCTGAAGCATTATTTCTGGGTTAGCAGAGTCTGTAACCTGAAGCATATGTAACCTGAAGCGTATGTAACCCAAGGTACCACTGTATAGCAAGGTTCATGAAAAGAGGCTTCTGAGGAACAGAAAACTGCAAAGGTACAGCTGAGTGTTCCAGTGAATGTTTAGAGCAGGGATGGGGAACCAGAGGCCCTCCAGATGTTGTTGAATTCCAAATCCCATCAGCACCAGCAAGCAAGGTCAGAGCCAATGGGAGTTGCAGCAACATCTGGAAGGCCACAGGTTCTCCCCAGCCCTGATTTAAAGCGTCATGTCAGTCTAGCCAATTGGGCTAGACTGATTCACATAAACATATGCCTGCATAAATCCATGCTAAATTTGTTTGAATGCAAAGCCTGGGAAACTACTGGAAGGGTTTTTTTTCCCTGGATCCTGCTCTACTGAGAGTTAGAATCATGATGTGTCAATTCAAGAAGTCTTTGTTGCTGATAAGTCTTTGCTAGCAAACTTGCAGCTGTTTTATGCATTGCTATATTTTTTCCTCCTTAAATACACACAACCCTGAGTTACAAGCCTCTAAAAATAAACTCATCAATGAAATTGTACGCAATGGATCTAAGCTGAAGCAGATCAATAGCAAGTGCTACTTGAAAGGTGGGGATTTTGATATAATATATGTCCTGATTTACCCGCTGCCTTCAGAATAATGCCTTTGTGGCTATCTTGCTTTTGTTGCACAGAAAATGATTCCTTTTTAAAGGTCAAATGGCTGCAAATGGCTGCTTCATTTTACCTTTGGGCTCTAGAGAAATATCATCTATCCTGCTGATTTAAGAATGATGGATCATTGGAACTAAATACTGTACACAACCGCTGTAGCAGGAGAGCTTGTTAGCACACATGCGAGCAACATACTATGAGATAGTAGCATTTATACTCAGCTCACCATCTGATGTGCAGCCACAATCTCCTTCTTTTTCAGTATACTGAAACTTTCTCCCTAGTTCTGCCTCTGCTTCTTAACAATGAGATTTGCTTTCAACTTCATAACTCATTTGCTGTGAGAGGCTGTCGGCGCTCAATTCTGCATTTCCAGTGATGTGTCGGAATCAGACTTGGCCTTCCTCTTACGATATTTAGATCACTATACCCTTCTTTTCTACTAAATGCCTTTCTGTGAACTCAAAGCTTCAATTCAGGGTGAAATTCTAGTCTCCTTTACCCAAGAGTAAATCCAAATGAACTCAATGGGGCTTTCTTCTGAGTAGACATGTATAGAATTGCACTGTCAAACCATTACTTGATTACCATCAAGACCCTTAACAATTCTTAAGTAGTCTGTGGTTGGGAGTTTGGGAACCATTGCTTTAAATAAAAAGGCTAGCCTATGCATGCCATAAAACAATAAAATAAAATAAAATAAATAAAGGGCAGCGACCCTAAATGTACCTGGAAAAGACATTTGTTGTTGTTGTTTAATCGTTTAGTCATGTCCGACTCTTCGTGACCCCATGGACCAGAGCACGCAAGGTCTTCATGTCTTCCACTGCCTCCCACAGCTTGGTCAAACTCATGTTCGTAGCTTCGAGAACACTGTCCAACCATCTCGTGTGGTGTAGCGGTTAAGAGCGATAGACTGAGAGCCAGTGTGGTGTAGTGGTTAAGAGCGATAGACTCGCAATCTGGGAAACCGGGTTCGCGTCTCCGCTCCTCCACATGCAGCTGCTGGGTGACCTAAGGCCAGTCACACTTCTTTGAAGTCTCTCAGCCCCACTCACCTCACAGAGTGTTTGTTGTGGGGGAGGAAGGGAAAGGAGAATGTTAGCCGCTTTGAGACTCCTTCAGGTAGTGATAAAGCGGGATATCAAATCCAAACTCCTCCTCTTTTCCAGGGAGTCTTCTCTTCTCATGAGGTGGCCAAAGTATTGGAGCCTCAGCTTCACTATCTGTCCTTTCAGTGAGCACTCAGGGCTGATTTCCTTTAGAATGGAGAGGTTTCATCTTCTTGCAGTCCATGGGACTTTCAAGAGTCTCCTCCAGCACCATAATTCAAAAGCATCAATTCTTCGGCAATCAGGCGTCTTTATGGTCCAAGTCTCACTTCCATACATCACTACTGGGAAAACCATAGCTTTAACTATACAAACCACTTTGGCAAGCATAACAGCAGCACTAAGGATGATCAGAAGCAAATGCATAAAATAATACCTGGCATGTGAAAATCAGGAGCAGTGAAGACCGCTTTCCTGTGATGAATGGCCAGAGAGAAAAGCCTCTGGACTGAACTGAATCTTAGAGCTTGCAGGTGGTGGGTGAAGGGAACAGAAAACACTATTAATCTAACGTTTTAATTAATGTACTTACAAGTCTCCTGCTACCACACTAAAACTGCATGCAGGACAGATAAGTCATGCAGGTAAGGTCTGCAACAGATGTCAGATCAAGTCACACATTGTTTTAACACTTAATAAATTGCGTAAAAAATTCTAAGTGCTATACACATGTTAAAAGATGCAGAAGTCCCTACCTGAGGCTCACAATCTAATGTACAATGCTGGCAGATGGAAGGCGTCAGGCTGGCCTCCCTCCTCACTGTGATGCCTGCTGGGTAGGCAGGGGCTGCAGTTCCCCAGTAACCTCAGGTCTTGCAGCTACTGCCAGAGGTTAGAGTGTGCCCTCTTTTCCACTCTGCAGGTCCAGGTGAACATCATACATGTATCTTATTATTAAGGAACTGGGCATTAAAGACATTTGCCCATTTTACAGACTGGTATGTCTGAAGCTTGGATACGTCTCAAAGAGCATGACAGAGTAATCAAAATATATGCAGAGCTGGTAACATGCCGTGTAGATAAAGCGAGCCATTCTACAGAACAAATGTTAAGATGTGCCCCCACCCCCTGTACTTATACCTTTTGAAATTATTTTCAGTAAAACCTGAGACCGAACTTTGGAACGGACACTCATTTAAACGAAAATGAAGGAACATAAATGAAACCCTCCCCAAATGTACATCCATGTCTCTTCTTGTAAGATCTGCTTCTGAAAAGGCAGCGCAAAAGCTCAACAAATGCTAGAGCAGGCAAGACACTGGCTAAAACCGATTCAAAAGAAAATGGCTATTTTATTTCTTCTTCTCATGCTCTCTGCCCTGGAATTTTCCGCTCCTCTCAGTTGCACAGAAAAACACAAGTTGCTGATACTAAACCGGGAAGCGCTTCAGAGGAAAAGAGTGAGATCATTTTGGATCTAACACTACCATTAGTATTCTAGACAGAACAAAGTTATAAATGACTTGAGGAGTTGCTACTGGCAAAACTAGATGTGATGGCTTTGGTGACATTTGCTTGTTCAAGTAGTTAATGGATGGGCCTGTGTGTGAATTAAAAGGTTCATGGATGAGGAGAGCTGACCTCTGACCTACCCTTCTTCCTGATTTAGTGATGCCCACCAGCTTGGATGGCCTTAAAAGAAGTTCCCAAGAAATCCATGGAGGACAGAGCTATCAATGGCTACTAGCCAGGACCACAAAGTTCTACCTTCACTGCTAGTTGCTTGGCATCACAAATGGGGACAGTGCTGTTGCCCTCAGGACTTGCTTGTCTGTACATCCCATAGGCATCTGCTTGGCCACTGTGAGAACATGTTGATGGGCCAAATGGTCCTTTGGCCTGAGCAGGCCAGGTTTTCCTTATGTTCCTCTGGCACTTTCCCTTTGGTCTGGTTGAAAAGCATTTGAAGCAATGCACTGTGGGGAAGTAGGAGCAGGGAGAGGTTCTGTTTCACTTGGCCAGATTCTCCTTTTGATGTAAAAATCAGACTCATCTCACTCCCTGCTTTGTGCGTGAAGAGGGCAGACATGAGCAACACACATGGCTAGTGACATCGTGTCTAATTTGGTCCATGGAGCTGACAAGTGAGGGCTGCTTTAGGCATTTTAGATTGACAAGTGGGGGGCACTCTGTAGTCAACAAATCCTTCCCTGTGAATTTGATAAAAATGGGCAGGGTGTTTGTTTGTTTGTGTGTGTGTGTGTAAGCAGCCCGGAACAATATCTAAAATAAATATCAATCAATCAACCATCGTTCACTGAGATCCAGCGTCAAGGGCCTTTTGGCGGTTCCCTCACTGCGAGAAGTCAAGTTATAGGGAACCTGGCAGAGGGCCTTCTCGGTAGTTGCGCCTGCCCTGTGGAATGCACTCCCATCAGATGTCAAAGAAATAAACAGCTACCTGACTTTTAGAAGACATCTGAAGGCAGCCCTGTTTAGGAAAGCTTTTAATGTTTTATGTTTTGTCACATTATTATTATTATTCTGTTGGGAGTCACCCAGAGTGGCTAGAGAAACCCAGCCAGATGGGTGGGGTATAAATAAATAAATAAATAAATTATTATTATTATTATTATTATTATTATTATTATTATTATTATTATTAGATATCAGTGAAGGGCCTCTTCCATATATGCCAGTTGACACATTAAAATATTTTTGCAGGTGTCACAAAAACACACCAGCAAGCATTCCAGGAGTTATATTTCTTTATTAAATCTGTATACTTCTCTTTATCCTTAGATCTCAAGGCATCTCACAACATCAAAATACAAGATAATAAACACAAAATACATAATAATACATAATAAAAACAAGAACAAAACAAAATAATAACTCCATTCTCCCCACCCCTCCCACACTTAAACCTGAGTTGTAGATCTTCTACATGGAGACGGGCTTTTCAGTGTCACCATGGGATGCAGTAAGTAACAAACGAACCCTAAGATGCAGGTCAGTGTTGCTCAAGCATATAATTGTTTCCCAACTCTCTCCCCCACACACACATTCAACACAGTCAGCCTCTACTTCAGTAGCAGGGTGTCTCCCTTAAATCTCCACTCCTGTACCTCTCTTCCCAGTTCAGTGTCTAGTGGTGTTGCTCAGAATCATAGTCACTCCAACAGCTCTTGAGCAGAGGAACAGCTAATTTTCAATTGCTTCCTGAGAAGCAGAATGCACTGCAGTACATATACAAGGTTAACTTGCAATCCTAGATCAGAGAGCACAAAATCTCACTCAGCAGGAAGGCACCAACTCATCTCACAAATCCAAAACAGCTCTAAAAGTAGAAAAAGCCCACAGAAGGCACTGGCTGCTAACAGCCCGTCTGGCTTTGCAAAACAGAACAAATCGTCTGCACCTGCCTTGGGGTTTGGATCAGAGATAAGAAGCAGCTGGACTGAGGCATTATCCAAAGCCTAGAGATAGGTCTAAATATTCTGTGGTGTTAAGCAACAACCTTGGACTCATAATCCAATCGAGTCCAAATCTGTTTGGTTGTCCAACTGAAAGTCATGGAAGTCCACCTTCCTTCAGAGCTGGAAGAAAGAACAAAGGCAAAGAACAAAGAAGGACTTTGGTGTGTGTTTTGCTTCTAGCAAGACTTTAAAACCTTTTATGAGAAACATTCAAAGAGGAATGAATCCTCTGCATAATACTCTACCAAACGTGTGCATGCGTTCTTCTTCTTCTTCTTCTTCTTCTTCTTCTTCTTCTTCTTCTTCTTCTTCTTCTTCTTCTTCTTCTTTCCTTTACTCAATCCAAGCCTCCCATTCTGAGGGGTAGTGGTATGGATCCTATTTATTTGAAACAAGCACAAAATTTATCCTGCTTACCAAGGAGGCTTCAGTCGGCTATGAAATCACTGAGGCAGAGTGAAAGCCTATCACAAGTGTTAAGCAAGACAAATCCAAGTTGCCACTGAGCCCCTTTTACAGTTTGGGCCAGATGCTTTTATGCTTCATTTGGATTCTACTTTTGCTTATACAGATGGCGGACATTTAGCATTTATAACATTTTCAACAGTTCATTGACAAAGCGAAGCAATCAACAGCGTAGCTCGAGTCTGGAGGATGGAAGGTGATGCGTTAGCAACACTGAAGATTTCATACAAAGTCACCTGTTTGACCTCTTTTTTGGGAGGCTATAATAATTATGGCTTACTCTGCGTGCTAACATTTTTCTATTGCATATACTCAAAATCTGTTGTGGAGACAAACAAAGAGACAGAGATTTTTGGGGTGGGGTGAGGGAAGAAATGCTAGATGCATAAGTAAAAAGCAGACATTTTACGGAGGTAGCTGCTTATAAAATGATGCCAGTGTTTGACTCTCTCTGCTTGGGGGGGAAGAATGTTCAAAGCCCCAGCAATAGTTTTGAGTCTTGCTGCCTTTCCATCAAGAGAAGAGCTGCAGGGCTCCTCATCAAGAGCGCTTACCAGCCACAGATATATTCTGACACACCCTCCTTCCTGACGGGAGGACAAAGGATGGCTTTGGAAAAAGCAAAACAATATTTTGACAGCACACCTGGCGGGGTTTGGTATATTCTTTGTTTACCTCATGGAAAAACACTGTGCAATCATATTTTACCTCTTCTATGCTTGTCTTCTGTAAACTGTTGGAAAGCTATGAAGGACAACAGACCAGCCTCTAGCAGTGAAATTTACTTCGTTCTTGTCTGGTTGCTGGTTTTCCTCCTTCAAAGTGATCGAAATGCATAGGTATACAGACTATCTCAGCTAAAACCAACTTTACAATGAATACTAGTCTCCCCATTGTCACAGACCAATAAGGGAAGTTTCAAAAGCACTCTGTTCTCTTTTATGAGAGTGAATTCCACTTATCCAGCAAGTAGCAGAAACCCCTTGCATTACCCAAAGCAGCTCTTTTGACCCGAGCCATTAAGGGGGGTTCATGGCAGAGGACTCCATTTCCTTTCACACTCATTTCTCTTCCATTGAAATTGAAGGAATTGTAAGAAAACTTGCCTTTTACCAGGTCAGACTATTCCCAGTACTGCCCACACAACTGGCAGTGGCTTTCTGGAGTCTCAGGCTGTCTCTTTGCCAGTACCTGCTACTTGATCTGTTTTCCTTGGAGAAGCCATGGGTGCACCTGAGACCTGCATGCAGAGCATGTGCTCTGCCACAGAGCTATGCTCCCTCTTGTTCGCATCACCTCAGCATGTTCCCTTCTCTACTTTCCCACCAGCACAACGTTGCATTCAGAAGGATGATGGTGGCCCACATTGATAACCAAAATGAGTTCAGGATCACAGTCTCATCTGAAGCACAGGAAGATAACATATCTATGCCTCTGCCACACAGTGCCTCTACCTATTTATTCCCAGTGATGTGAGACAAGCTAGAAGCCTGACATCTCTCTGAGGCCCATTTAATCTCATGGATCTCCTGAGAATTATTATTTTTTTAATTTATGATTTTCAGTTATATACATTTCAATAGTTTTACAATCATTCTAACATTTCAAAACTGGACTTCCTTCCTCCTCTTTCTGTGGTTCCTGCACATTCTAAATTAACTTAACTTATTCTCCCCCCTACTTTAAATATATACTCGTGTGAAACTGCAGGTTGTTACAATAATCCTGCCAATGTCCTGTTTACAGTTTGTTTGTAAATATTCAATAAACCATTCCCATTCTTTTATATATATATAAAGTTTATCTTGATTTCTTTCCCCCCTGTTAAGTTTTGCCATTTCTGCATATTCCATAAGTTTTTGTACGCATTCTTCTTGGACCTCTTCTTTCCATTTTTGGGCAAATAATATTATTGCCACTGTAGTCGCCTACATGAATAATTTTCTAAACTGTTTAGATTGTTCTACCCCTGTAATTCCCAAAAGGGAACCCTCAAAATTTCTTTCTTTTTTTAATCCTTTAAAGAAGCCACAGGGTTCCAAACTGGATCAGATCAGAGAAGCTGAGCAGTGACTCTCAGGGTAGGGACCTTAAACCTTTCTCCCCCTCCAACTGTTATTAGGCCAAAGAAGTCTCAAGATATTTTGCTGCCTTGGGCAAAGGACAAGATGGCACCAACTCCTCCACCCCATATACAGAAGCCAACCAGATCAGTAGTTGAATTTTACTCCAATGTCCTCTACTGCACATGGAGGCAGAAGGCTAAGTGCAGGGCAGCTCACATGACACACACAGCTCATTCCACTTTTCCCTGCTCAGCACATGGTGCCTGAGGCAGCTATCTCACTCTTCCTAATGGTAGTGTTGGCTCTTTAACAGGTAACGGTCCTCTGATTACAGCCAGGCTAATAGCAACGGGTGTGGGGTGTGTTTGTTTAGGAAAATAGCCCTTCCACAGCACTGTTGCCCTAACCCAATTTGGATTATGTTATGCTTTGAAGCCTTAAAAATAAATAAATAAATCACGTACTTTCGCCCTCACTGAAACGCTAGTCTTTTTCTTTCCCCTTTTTGTGCCTGAGTCACATGCAGCAGCATAAATGGAGAGTTTGATATATTAATTTCAACAAGTAATGCTGATTCCAGAAGCTGTGAAGGTGTGTGTGTGTGTTTTGAGGGGAAAGGAGAATTTAAAACCTTTAACCCTGGGGTGTCCCTGTACTCCTAATTATCTGCTATTGCATTGTTCTAGGTCCTATATTTGCTGGGTGAATTGCTCATTCTCTCCTTCCCTGCCTGCCCAATTCACCGTTAAGAGGGAAAAGCAGCCTTATGTCCCCAAATGCCCACAGCCTGTGAGGAGACCTCTGGGCATCAATTAAACAGAGCAACGCTGAGTGGAAAAGTTCCAACTGAATGAACACTGGGCCAAAAGCCCACGGAGCTTTAATGGGGATTTGGAGAGCCAGTTCTGCTTTACATTGCTTTCCCCATCCCCAGTGAATGGGGTTTCAGTTAATCTGCTTTAGCTCTGCTTACAAACAAAGCACGAAACCGTGACAAGTCCAATACGGCCTTTGTGTGGCTTGTTAAAATTACCAATCCCCTTAAGGGTGGGACGGATGTCTGGCACGATCAATACCTTTGTTGTCCTTTAACGTTACGAACTAGGCAAAGTACCTTTGGCGTGTATAGTGAATATACAGTCACCGAGTAATTAATTATGCTGCTTTTGCTGGTCTCGGAGCTTCAGGGACTGCCACTGAGGTAATTAAAATACGTTTGCAGAAGCAGCTTGTTTGCAGTATCGACCTGCCACTCTCTGTTTGAGCGGGGTGTGTTTGCTGAATTCAGAAGTGGGATGGCATCTTGGCACTGAAATTCTCAAGAAAAAGGGCTTGTACAGGGTGGTGCAGATAGAAGCTCCACCCCTACCTCAATTCTGGTCAGGAGAATTCATTCTGAACCCTTTGCCCTCATCTTGTGCTAAGGACGTGACAAAAACGTTGGCTGTTTACTCAGGGGTAGAGGATGCCTTTTTGAGTTGGCAGCATTATCATTTTTAACCCCCACCCCTCTGTCCATATAAAAATTTGTACAACACTTGCAAAGAGTGCCTAAACATGTGTATAAGTTCATGAATTCATGCATTTTCCTCCTTGGGGGAACTCACACACAACCATTGCCGAATACCAAACAACAAATGAAGATTTAAAAATGGATAATTACACAACAGTAGGGACCCTGATTTCATTGAGACTCTACTACATATTTCATAACAATTAATCCATCCCTTTAGGCATATTATTATATTGACTTTTCTAGTTGATAGCTACCGATGCGAACACCATGCTTAGCTTTACAGCTTCTTAAACAAAGAATTGTTTTTTCACTCTCTCAGGGTCAAATCAGACATTGTTTCGTGCGGCTAGCAATCACGTCAGTTTCAAAATAACAACAACATGCATGGGGTGATGGTAATTTTCATCAGGATAATCGCACATGGGGAGGGAATACTTTACCCTTCCCCCACAATCCTGACCTCTTGGCGCCACCAGAGGAGATTTGTGTCAAGATTGCAGCTGGGGAGTGAAGGGTTAAACCTCCCTTTCCCATCAACTGTGGCCCCAATGAAAACCACTGCCCCCTCCCCTGGTACTTAGTGTTGATATTTTTATTCTTATTTTTTATTATTCTTATTTAAAAAACCCAGCTGTAGTTGCTAACTGCAATTAAAACAGCGCTTAGTTTGGCCCTCAGTAATGAATTCCTCCAGTCTCCTTGCAAAGCACACTGATTTCTCTGGAACATCTGCTTCTCATTTCCCTACTGAACCTCTCACCTTTCCATTGCCACACCACCTTCCACAGCAGGATTGGCAGCTGCAGCTGCAGACTTGAAGGGTCACTTCAGACGGTCCTTTTCCTTTTGCTACCTTGATAGGGTAATTATCGCCGAAAATGTGAGGTTTACTAAACAAATTGCAAACCCCATCAACGCTTTGCTGCTTAAATGGAAATAGTCAAGTCTGTTCGGGTATTCTTCAATGATAACTTTTAAAAGTGCCACAGCCCTTGATTGTGAAGAAGAAGCACTGATTCCCACCCACTGGAAGTAATTGTCCTTCCCACGAGCTTCACACTCCACGATACTGCATGAAAGAAGAAATATTTTTTATAACAGTTGTTTTCCTCTTGTGTTTCTTCAAGATGTAATTTTGTGGAGCCTCTGCAGCTTCTGTGAATAATTCACTCCTCTGTTCATTTTCTACTGGAAATCTTATAACTTGTCCTCGGATAATGAATTTACTGGGTATATATAATGTAAAGCTATTGACAACTTACAAGGGTGCAGATGCAGAATTTCCTGCTGTGGGAAAGTTTGGCAGAGATGTCTGGAGGATTGTTCTGAGGATTTTGGCTCATCTTACTGAAAACTCTTTGCCACCTTCCCTTAGATTTCCTCATGTGTTTCACCTGAGGGGGAAAAAAAAGAACTTCCAAATTCATTTTGAATTTTGCTTGAACAAGAATAAAATGTGTGGCGTTTCAATCACAATCATTAAGGTGACAGAAACAGTGAAAAATGAAAACACCCCCTACAAAACAAGTAAATTAAGTAGCTATGAGATGCTTTTACCAATTTTGAAAACACCAGGAGCACACAGGAATGGGCAACAAATTCCACCAAGGTGGAGTGTGTGCGTGCTGGGCGGAAAATCCCTGAGGCAAATTGGAAACCTGTGGGGATAACACCCAAAATGGTGGCCTTGTGTCAGAAAACCTGCTCCGAAGCATGTATTACAATTTATGCTAGGGAAATCACATCAGGGCATGGAGGAAGTTGTACTAGATGTTAAGGATCAGAAGGAGGGAAGAACTGCCAATTTTTGTGTTTTTTAAAAGCATATAGTTCCACTGCCAAATGCCAAGATACAGCCTATATTTAAGAAAAGGTAAATCTGAAAGATACGCACAGATCCTCATATGTGCAAATGAAATATTCCCTAAGGAATCAGATCAGGCTTCAAACAAGCTGCTGGGTAAATAATCAATACTTTGCAGAGCAGATTACACAATGGCTTTGTGTGCCTAATTTCCCCTCCACAGCATTAGATATCCCCAAGGAATCCAGAGTATCTGTAGCAAAGTCTGTTTGGTTCAGCTGCAAGTCTAAGAAGGGCTTTAATTAGAGGAAATTGGTGCCTGAAAGAGGCAAAATAATTGTTTCTTCGTGGAATGAAACAGGAGGGATGCTTGCAACATTCTTCAGTTGGGTCAGTCATTGGCTTCAACTCAGAAACACATTTTTAAAATTTAATTCTAGTCGGATGATACGCTTCACTGGTGAAGAGATGAAACTGCAATGCAAGTAGATTTCTGAAAGCTGGTGTGGCATGGTAGCAAACGCTGAAATCCTATACCCACATATCTGGGATTAAGTGTCGTTGGACTCAGTGGGATTTAACTCTGGGCACTGGTGGAGGAGCGGGTGGGTGGGGGGAGCGCACCAACCCTGGCACCATTGGGGAGGGGGGGTACCATCGCGGCCGCCCCCAGACACGCGTCACGCACTCCTACACTGCGCCGGGCACCACGCCCCCACGGGAGGTGCGCCACGTCCCCAGGTTACACACCACACCCCCGCGGGCGATGTGCCATGCCCCCGGGATGCGTACCAGTCACACCCCCGCCTGCTCTCCACCCCCGGTGCTGGAGCATGCAGCTTCACCACTGACTCTGGGTAGACATGTGGGACTGCACTGTAAAAAACTGAGCTATGAATCAGATTCAAATCTTGCCTGTGCCAAAAATTCACTACATAGTTTTATAGACCTCTGGCAGTCAATAGCTTGGCAATACGTACTACTTCACTTTCCTCAAAATATGGTAATCCTGCTCTGCTGGGATTGTGGGCCCTGTTGAGCTGAGACCTGGACATCTGCCCCTGAGCCCTGCTTTCTGTACACCTGCCCATCCTCTGAGTAGCATCCATCCACTCCTCAGGGGATTTCCTATCTAGGCCAAGCCAAAACTTGCTTCGCTTCAGCAGTGTAACTGCGCCATGTGCCTTCAGCTCATTTGCTGGTAATTAGAAAATGGCAGTCCCGTACAACATGCAAAAAAATAATAATAATTAAGGAGCTAGAATCATTTGATTTTGAAAAGAGAACCAGCTATGGTGCTTCCAGTTCCGCCCAGGTTATGAAAGCGTTGGTGGCAGCTGTTTGTTTCATCTTGGAAGGGGTATTTAACATCCGATGAACTCATTAGCTTGTTACATCATTAGTTTCATTTTTCTAGGGAGCTGAAAGCAGGATTGAATAAAAGCAAGAAAGGGAGCCCAGTGCAATGCCTCATAATCCAGATCAGAAAGGAACATAGCCATAGATTCCTTTTTTCCCATCACTGCTGCCAACTTTAATGTTTGCTTGGTGGGTGGGGGTGGGGGAGTGAGAAGGAGAAGGAGAAGGGACTTTCAAAAAATGAAACCACTGATTCTGATAATGCCCTCTGGCCTGAGAGCGAGGGGAGAGGAAGAAAGAAATTGCAGCAATTTCTCAGTAATTTCCTCCAGCTCTTGGTAGCCATTAGTGGACATCTCCAATTTTGCTTCTTCACCCTAATTAGGGGTTAAGCTTTGGTGGCCTACTGTCAGATAATGGCTGGGATGAGGCTAGCCTGCGTTAACAAGGAAAGGAAGAATTTTTCTTAAACCATCAAAGTGCTGCTGAACAAGTACCGGCCAAAGTAGCTGCAGGATTCAGTGCTGTAGGGCTGGCATGGGTTCAGCCTGCGATGCAATGTGGCTCCTTAGAGACAAAGACACGGGGAAGCAACTGCAGCACAGAAGGAAGCAGAACCCTGCTGGGTGGAACAGACCATTTGCATTTCATGTCAGCTTCATGTGCATTCAAGCCATTGTTCATTTGTTCACCTTAAAAAGTTTCTATATTGCTTGATTGTAGGGGGGGGGGGTCCTCAAAGCACTTTACAAAAAAGATAAAACAATAACATTATCACTAAAAGATTAACAGTCATAAATTAAGGCATGCAAAAAGTTAGTCTAATAGAATAAACTAAAACAAAGGAAAACTCATACATGAGTCCAGTCTATTCCCTTTTCTGTTGAGGTTATTATTATTATTATTTAAAAAGACCACACGCCATACAAATCACCATACAAATTGCACACACACAAAGAGACACACAAGTCACATTTCAATTGTACATATTTTTGTAATGCTGCACACCCACGTTATCTCCCACCAGCCATCAGCTCAAATAATATTGGACACCGACCATGCCCTCTACTTTACCCCAAGAGCATTCTCAAAGTGTTAACCAATTAACCCTCCCTTTCCTAAACTAAACGGGATGGCAGCCAAAATGTCTCTCTCTGCTTGCAGTTTTTTTCTTAAAGGCTCCTGGAACTGAGGGGTGAGGCAAGGCAGGTAGGCTCTTGACAGCAGGCAAAGTCTCTCTCTCTCTCTCTCTCTCTCTCTCTCTCTCTCTCTCTCTCTCTCTCTCATGCACACACCTAGAGGAGCCTAGATGTCAGGGACTGGATGGACAGAGAGGCACTAGCTGGGGAGCCCCAAGGGGAACCCCAGAGGAGGAAGGCTCTGAGCCAGTGCATTGGTGGTGGGATACCAAGGAGAACTCAGAGGGGGAAGATTGGGAGGAAGTGCCGGATGCTGAACATGTTCCCTGTTCCCATTGAGGAGACAGCTGTGAGCATACACACCCAGCACCTCTATTTCCCATGTTCACGGCCAATAGTGTCTTATGAGAACTTGGACTTGCCTGACCTAAAACAAAATATTTCATTTATTCCTATTTAAGATGCCAGATTAATCTCTCTCTTACTAAATACCTTACTGCATTTTTAACAGCATGACTAGTATCTGTATCCTAGTATCTGTATTTTTGTGAGTAGCCCTTCTTTTTCACAGATTAGAACCACGTAGGAAATGTTTGGCACAAAAGCTTATATTCCAGGGGAAAGAAATGTAAGCCATATACAAACGAATAAATCACGGTTTCATTTCCATCATCATTCTATACATCTGATAGGCTTATACAAATGCAAATGGATAAATTCAATGAGAAATAATATGCTTATCAGGAGACAAGGTGGATCCTGGGGGGATCGAGAATGTTCTGCTTTCCTTTATGACTGACAGAATATATAGTTTACACTTCTAGCCATTAAAGCTTTGCATGCACCCCTAGTAACTCTCTAGCAAGTTAGGCCCTCTTTTTGATTTGCAAGAAAACCTGGAAAAAACCATTATTGCGAGGGGAGGGAAATGAGTTAATTAAGTAGCTTTTGGTCACCAATATTATTTATTGGGTGTATTTATAAATCAGCAGAGATTATCCAATGCTGCTGGGGGCAGAGGGGAAATCTGGAGTGGCTTTTGATTTCAGTTCCTTTTATTGGTTGTTGTGATGTGGAAAGCCCAAGCTCTGCAGTACCTTGTAAGCAGGTTAGCAGCATGACAGGTGATTCATCATCTGCCTTGGGTTCGTTGTCAAGGCATCCTACGCTCCACTGTTCAAGGTGCAAGAAACCTGTAGATATTTCCAATCAAGCGGCCAGAGATCAATGCAGGCCAACTTTAATTCACTTTACAAGCTCTGGAGGGGCAGATAAGCCAATTTCAAATACCCACTGTAGCATCCCAACACCTACATGCCTGAGTCTATAGGTTTAAGGTTTGCCGAGTGTATTAATCAGCTTGAAAATCTAATTGAAAAAAGACTGGGCAGAGATACCAGACCCAAACCCAGAAAAGCCTTTGAAATGAACATGCTTCCTCTGGGTCTCCCACGACTATGACATTTTAATTCATTTTAAAGAAACTGATTTTCGGATCAATGTTCATTAAAAATTAACTTTGGCATTGATCATGCAAGGCATCCAGCACAGGTTGCCAGGATTGGCCCATGAGCAGCCATCTAGTCTGAGTCAGGAGCTTGGAATTCAAGAGTGAAGAGCAATCAAGATCAGAGAAAGCAGAATCAGAGAACAGAGCTGTGAGTCAGAACTAAAGAATACTCACCAACATTTCAGTTATGAAGATAGAGACACTTGTGTCTCTAACACCGCCCCCCTCCCCATTCTCACCACATGGATTATTGTCTAACTGTGCCTCGCATTGCCAAAGTTTCATTTCTGCCTAATCTATATTAAACCATTACAGTTTTATTTTAAAAACCCAAACATCTTGGCAGCCTGCCTTATGCCCAGGTTACCTTTCCCCCACCTGGGATAAAATTGCACACTATGCCCTCTAACTCACCGCAAGGGCATTCTCAAAGTATTAACTAATTAGCCCTCCATTTCCTAGACTAAATGGGATGGCATCTTCACCATCTGTTTTACGGCAGTGAGAATGAATGAATGAATGTCCCCCTGGCCCCTGGCAGATACTTTCAGAAGCAACTTCCGCTTGAAGGCTCCTGGAGCTGAGGGGTGGGGCAAGGCAGGTAGCAGGCTCTGAATGGCAGCCAGATTGTCTCTCTCCTCTAGAGAGAGGGGCTAAGCCCCTCCTGTATTTGAAAGGTTAGAAACACAAGAAGCGCCTGAAGTCAGATAGACCTTCTTGCTCAGGCAAAGTAAAATTGAGAGGAGGAGCCAAGGGTCAGCCAGAGGAGAGCCAGTCCCGAAGGTTTTGGTCTGAGCAGCTGCAGTGATGCAAAGTCCAAACATGGATAGCCTTGCATTGCTCTGCATTGCCAGGGAGAGGAGTGCTGGGAATGGCTCTACCTATTGGAGGTATGTACATATCTCTAAAGGGACGCGGGTGGCGCTGTGGGTTAAATCACAGAGCCTAGGACTTGCCAATCAGAAGGTCGGTGGTTCGAATCCCTGCCATGGGGTGAGCTTCCGTTACTCGGTCCCTGCTCCTGCCAACCTAGCAGTTCAAAAGCACGTCTAAGTGCAAGTAGATAAATAGGTACTGCTCCAGCGGGAAGGTAAACGGCATTTCCGTGCGCTGCTCTGGTTCTCCAGAAGTGGCTTAGTCATGCTGGCCACATGACCTGGAAGCTGTACGCCGGCTCCCTCGGCCAATAAAGTGAGATGAGCGCCGCTACCCCAGAATTGGTCACGACTGGACCTAATGGTCAGGGGTCCCTTTACCTTTACCTTTCACATATCTCTAATTGTAGGTAATGGCCAATTGCATTACACTATGCAAGCACAGAGTGTGCCCAGCCAGGGACCAAACCTGAAAGCATGGGAAGAGTTTGATTGTGCCCTTAACTAAATTTGCATCAAGACCTAGATTCTGTTCAGCTGCTAATTACGCTGGCAAATCATGGTCATGCAGATCTATTATTAGTCAGTCCAAATTAATATAAAATAGAATACAAAATTATATTTGGGGATGACTTTCAAGGGGCTTGAGATTTTTCCTGCTTTGGGTCATTTTATGCACTGGGAGCCATGTTCTGGCTAGAGCTGATAGTATTAGAGGATTCTGGATGCCTTGATTCACCAGACCAAGCACAGTATTTCAAAGAACCTTTCCTAAGGAGCTGCCACATGACTAAATAATAGCTACTGACACTTCATAATACGACAATATTTGACTCATTTCTGACCTGGAGCCTTCCCTCTGGGTAATGATCCTATTGAAGAAAGCAGTCACTTGTCCTTTGATTTGGTGGAAAGTGAACATTTCCTCTTCTCTCTTACACCACAGTGTTCATTTACTGATTTTTCTACTAGCATTTTCCTTCCCACTTTAACAGGGATGTTAAAGTGCGGTCTAGAGCCACGGCTCTGCCTTGTAACAGATGACAAATGCATGAACTCTGAGCAAGATGATTTCTGAAATGAGAATGGATTTTTCAAATTGAAAAATCATTGAAAGGAGTTCATTTCTCATTGTTAGGGATATACTGGGGCACAAGAGGCTTAAACAATTCATAAGAGATGCTTCCATGCATATGGCTCTCAGCTGTGCCAGCAGTGGTGTCAGCTTCAGGATAATTGACCCAACATTCATGCCGTTGCTGGTCAGCCAGCCAGCCAGCCTGGGCTGGCTGTTGTTGCAAGATGAACACATATTACAGGAATGTGACCCAAAGTGAATTTAGGACCTTTGACCGGGACAGAAACAATGTCTGTTTTTTCTAGGTTTTCCATCAGGCTGGATCCATGGCTAAATTTACACTAGCCAGTGTGGTGTAGTGGTTAAGAGCGATAGACTCGTAATCTGGGGAACCGGGTTCGTGTCTCCGCTCCTCCACATGCAGCTGCTGGGTGACCTTGGGCTAGTCACACTTCTCTGAAGTCTCTCAGCCCCACTTACCTCACAGAGTGTTTGTTGTGGGGGAGGAAGGGAAAGGAGAATGTTAGCCGCTTTGAGACTCCTTCAGGTAGTGATAAAGCGGGATATCAAATCCAAACTCTTCTTCTTCTTCTAGATTGAATGGGTGTGCACATCAGGGATGTTGAGTGCATTTATGGCTTTCAGAAGCAGTACCTGTGCCCATCTGCTTAATGTTTTCTCTCCACGCACATCTAGCGCAAGGTCCAGAAAATCAAGGCACCCCAGACGGGCAGCATATGATACAATTTCAGTGAAGATAGAACTAAAATTGTACATGCAGAGTTTCTGATTTTTATATAAAATAAATATTTTTATTTGCAAAGAACAGCATATTATACACTGTATCTATCAAATAGTTTTTGAAGAGAAATATAAAAGTGTATATGTAGCTTATGGTGCTGCTAAAATGTACTGTTGGTTATTTTCCAAATATAAAGAGCTATTTAATTTTTCCTGGGATGTTGAACTGGATACGGGTTAAGTACTTAATTCGTTCCGGAGGTCCGTACTTAACCTGAAACTGTACTTAACCTGAAGCACCACTTTAGCTAATGGGGCCTCCTGCTGCTGCCACGCCGCTGGAGCATGATTTCTGTTCTCATCCTGAAGCAAAGTTCTTAACCTGAAGCACAATTTCTGGCTTAGCGGAGTCTGTAACCTGAAGCGTATATAACCTGAAGCGCATGTAACCCGAGGTACCACTGTAGTTTGTTTGTCTTATAATTCATAGCCTGTCTTGAATCTGGCCCTTCCCTGTATCCTATATACTCACTTTTTGGGGAGGACGGCTACAATTCTAATCCAATTTACCCAGGAGTAACCCTCCCCCTGAATTCAAGAGGGATTACTTTTGAGTAGGTACGGTTAGGATTGTGGGAACACACTGGGAACACACTGAATGTAAACAGAATATTCTCCATTTCAGAAGCACCTCAGGGCTTCAGCTTCAGCCATAAACTAGTTTAAGCATGGAAAAGACAGGCTAAGCAAACGTCTTGGCATTGCTTTATTCTACTCTGCTTCACTTCTCCGTTGTCCCAGTCATTCAAAGGAGACTCATGGGAGTTTCATGACAAAAGGTGACTACCTGGCATTTTCGCATGCAATCTGGGTGAAAAAGACACCATTGAGTTCATTTGGCATTGAATTTGGAACATGATATGAGGGATGTTGGATAATGTAGCTGGATTGGAAGGTTGAATGTATAAGTCTGGGCATAATAAGGATAAGTAAGGGCAATCAGACCTGGAAAACATGGAGGAAAAGACAGGCAGACGTAGGGGAAAGAATGGAGGAGCATCCAGGTTCTAACGCAAACAGTCAGAATGAAATACAACTGGGAAATAAGTAGAAATTGCTGGTCAGCTGCCCAGCAGCTGGAGATGGGTGAATCTATCATTTTCAGTTTCTTTCATTTTCTATTCTTTTCAATTCAATTCTCCAGTTTTCCCCATCAGTTTGAAATACTTTTGTTTTGTCTTGTTAATCCTCATGAAAATTCATCAACATTTTATTATGAATTTTTCATAATATACAGTTTTGCAAAGCATATTTTCCCCAATATAATGCATTCTTGTATGATATTTTCACCAGCATATGTTTTTATGCACACTTCTCAGTACGTGCATTTTTGTGCAGGAAACTGCATTGCAAACATTCAGAAAAGCATAACAATGGCTCCACTAAACAATGTCCCTTGCCTAAATCTTGCTGCCATAATTGCTTGCAACTGCAGTAAAGCAATATTAAGAAAAAACTGCTCCTGTTGCCTCTCTCATTAAGTTCTCCAAAAGTTACTTTGCTTTTTAATCAACTCAAAATTCACTGCCTGAGAACAGGGCAACATATTTGGAGTGGTCATTAAACACTATTGCTAAATTCAGCAAAATTGGAGGGTTTCTAAAAACTGAATTAGTTTGTAACTGAATTTCATCCTGATTTGCCTTGTATTGCATTGTATAGTGTAACATTTGCTCAAAAGCTCTGAGAAACTTTCCCTGTGTTAATTTGATAATTGCATAATACGCTCTTAAATAAGTAATCCTCCAGTGCCCATTACAGAATCTATTTAATCTGTCAATATTTCTTTGTGATGCGTATTTTGCTCAACTCCCTTTCGAAACAATGATATACTTAAGATGAGTGCAATTAAATTTGGCAGCTCATCAGACTGGCCATGGGAAATAGTAAATATCATATAATCCCCATATGTCTTAGTAATGCTCATGAAAGCTTTTCATAGAGTCAAGTGATGCAGCCTCATTCTTGGAAGGCTGCAGTCTTGATGGAGCTATTATCCAGTCTATTAGCCATTATTAATTCTGCAAGAAATATGCACATTATCCCTCAAAAGCTGTGAAGTGAAGCAGTAAGAATGGTCAATTTTTATGCCCAGTGAAATATCAAGTGATGTCTAAAAAACATGCTTCAAGGGATGTAGGATAAGCAGTAATTGTTTGTTCTTATTATTTCAATGTATCTAGCCTCTGTTCATAGCTCTTCTTTCAGGGCTGCTGCCAGGTTGGGGCCCCTGGAGGCATAATACTACCTGAAGCACTGTTTGTCCAGCCCCCAATTATTATTATTTTTTGAAATAAGGGTTTTTAATTTATGACATGGCAAGGTCTATTAGATGATTCATTCTCACGCATATTATTTTGGCCAGGCCCCAGGAAATGAAGGATACTGTGCAGAACCTCCTCACTTATTCCGAGTGGGTGAGAGAAAGCAGGGGAGGAGGGAAGGAACCATTGGCAGTACTATTTTCTAGAAAAAGAGGTGCCATAACTCACCATGAACTTCTCCCTTGTTCCCTTATAATGGTAATGGCGCCCAGCTGGGAGGTGCTGGAACTGAGTTTCAGTGAGTTCCTGTTGAAAAAATCCCTGATTGTCTGTCTGGTCTTATACTAAGGAAAGCCAAGCACCATACCTCTTCTAAAAATTTTTATGACAGGGGAATTTGATGGTGAGGGGGGGTGGAATAGATTCTGGAGAGCTGAGGCTGACACTTATCTAACTCTTTTATAACTTAAGTGTGGTAGAGGAAGAAGAAAGGAAAATACTGGGAGCATTACAAGAATATCCAAGTCAAAAAATATTCTTGACTCACACCCACAATGAGGCTATTTCAAGCTACAGTGGTACCCCCGGTTAAGCACTTAATTCGTTCTGGAGGTCCGTTCTTAACCTGAAACTGTTCTTAACCTGAGGTACCACTTTAGCTAATGGGGCCTCCTGCTGCCGCCGCGCCGCCAGAGCCCAATTTCTGTTCTTATCCTGAAGCAAAGTTCTTAACCTGAAGCACTATTTCTGGGTTAGTGGAGTGTGTAACCTGAAGCGTATGTAACCTGAAGCATATATAACCTGAAGCGTATGTAACTCGAGGTACCACTGTATACTGTATACAGTGGAGTCTCTTTTGGTTACTGTCCCTTTACATCCAGCAAGATATGTAAGTAAAATAACGGCACCACATGTAATTATAACAGGAAGAAAAGTGTTTCCATGAGTGGTTGCAAAGAGGGAGCGGTTCTAGGGAACATCAACAGAGTACTAAAATCTAGGTCAGTAGCCATTTAAGATCCATTGCAATATGAGCCATGAAGTAGAGCTTGTATCCATCACCCTTCACTGCCATCATTTCATAAAGTCTGCCACCACAAATATCATAAGACTTTAGAGGGGGTAAATACCATTGCATTCAATGGGATTTAGTTCAGAGTAGAGATGCTTAGGACACAGTTCAAATCTAATGGTGATATGGAATTTACTTTACACCAGAAGGGGTGAAGAAAAGTAGACGCTTGCTGTATTGCTAAATCTTTTTGCTGCTTGTTCTGCAAATATGTTAGTCATTTAGAGGTAGTCTTTCTGAACACCCTTCTAGCTCTCGTGGTGCCATCAAAGTGCAGACCTGAAATCAAACTTCAAGGTGTTTCTACTTCACTCGAAATAGAAAGACCTTCTCCCAATGGTATCAGTTAAGCTGTTGCTACTGATAGGAAGTAGGAGGCATGACTAACATTGGCACTAGGTAATTTGAAGAAAGCACATCAGGGGAATTTCCCAGGGCCACTTCTTACGTATTTTAATCGTGCACTTACAAAAAGATTTATTGCTGTCCAACCACTGCATTAATAGTGAATTAATAGTGCATTAATTCAAGTGCCCCAAGATGAGGGAATAGGCGACTCTTGGGCTGTCCCAGCTAAGATGAGTCTGTGTTGGCTTAGTCTGGGCTCAGCTGGCAGAATGTAAACTGGCAAAATTTATACCATCATAAGTCCCAAAAAACTGGACATGGGGTGAGACAGGGAAAGGAGGGACTTGCACCAGTTCTGAACTTCTTTCTGTTCAGGTACATGACCTGACAACTCAGTGGAACTTACACTGGCAAAAAAGGGTGGTATATATCAAACTCTGTTTTAAAGTCTTGCTTCCCTTCTGCTGGGCTTGGGCTGGCTCAACTGGCAGTAGCCCCGCCCCTGGTTCCGCTCCTTCCTCCCGGGCCGTGTTCAGAAAGTGGTGGTGGGGGTTCAGTCCCCTGGGCTCTCACTTGTGGGGTGCCTCAGGGTTCTGTCCTCCCCCCATGCTTTTCAACATCTACATGCAGCTGCTGGAAGAGATCATCAGGGGGTTTGGGTTGGGTGTTCATCAATATGTGAATGATACCCAGCTCTACCTCTCTTTCAAATCAGAACCAGTGAAGGCGGTGAAGGTCCTGTGTGAGTGTCTGGAGGCAGTTGGAGTATGGATGTCAGCTAACAGATTGAGGTTGAATCCTGACAAGACAGAAGTACTGTTTTGGGGGGAAAGGAGGCGGGCAGGTGTGGAGGATTCCCTGGTCCTGAATGGGGTAACTGTGCCCCAGAAAGACCAGGTGCGCAGCCTGGGAGTCATTTTGGACTCACAGCTGTCCATGGAGGCGCAGGTCAATTCTGTGGCCAGGGCAACTGTTTATCTATGTGGGGCTACCTTTGAAGGTGACCCGGAAACTACAACTAATCCATAATGCAGCAGCTAGACTGGTGACTGGGAGCGGCCGCCGAGACCACATAACACCAGTCTTGAAAGATCTACATTGGCTCCCAGTACATTTCTGAGCACAATTCAAAGTGTTGGTGCTGACCTTTAAAGCCCTAAACGGCCTCGGTCCAGTATACCTGAAGGAGCGTCTCCACCCCCATCATTCTGCCCGGACATTGAGGTTCAGTGCTGAGGGCCTTCTGGTGGTTCCCTCACTGCAAGAAGCCAAGTTACAGGGAACCAGGCAGAGTGCCTTCTCGGTAGTGGCACCTGTGGAACACCCTCCCACCAGAAGTCAAAGAGAAGAACAACTACCAGACTTTTAGAAGACATCTGAAGGCAGTCCTGTTTAGGGAAGCTTTTAATGTTTGGTGGACTACTGTATTTTAATATTTTGTTGGAAGCCACCCAGAGTGGCTGGGGAAACCCAGCCAGATGGGTGGGGTATAAATGATGATGATGATGATGAACAGATTTTGGAACAGGGGTAACTTATCCAGGCTTAACAACTCAGCATATGTCCCATTGGGTTCCTTTATTTAGAAATGCTGTGCACTGAAATAATCGCTGAATATTTTATTAAATGAAGTTTTCTTTCTTCGGAACCCTTGTCCTGGAACCTGTGCTTCCTTTAGTTTCTTGCACAGCAGGCTCCCCAGTACTATTTGCCAGTTTTGGAGACACTGCTCAGACTGACCTGCATTTGATGGTCAAGATAACAGCAAAAACAAAACAAACAAAAAACCCCTACTGCACAATGTCTTGTGCAGTAATGGATTGCTGCTTATGGGGTAACTCTAATGATTCCACCAGCGTGTTTGCACCACACCACCTGCATTGCTGCCTCACCTGTCCTGCTATACCTCTTGGAACGCAGTGATAATGCAACTGACTAGAGGTCAGGTGATTGCCACTGCTCCACCATGCTGTCTGATACTTGTCTTGTGTGACCAGAATGACTCTAGTTTGTGGGCACAAACTTCTGTAGGCAGGCCCCACCTTTACCATTGTTCTAAGATCTTGCCTATGAAAGCTCATAACTCCATAAATCTGTTTGTTTTTAAGGTGACAGTGGACAATTGGTTGTTTATATTACCATAGATAGGGGTGATGTTCTGGAATTGTAGTACCTAAGTACAGTCGTACCTAGGGTTACATATGCTTCAGGCTCCGCTAACCCATAAATATTGCCTCAGGTTAAGAACTTTGCTTCAGGATGAGAACAGAAATCGTGCAGCAGCGGCAGCAGGAGGCCCCATTAGCTAAAGTGGTGCTTCAGGTTAAGAACAGTTTCATGTTAAGAACAGACTTCCAGAACGAATTAAGTTCTTAACCCGAGGTACCACTGTACTACAAAATAGTCGGAATCAACCTTTTGCAAAGCACCTGAGACCATCATTAAATAATTATTCAGAATCGAATGGAGTTAGCTGCCACCTTTTGAAAAACAGCCTGGGCCAATTTCATGATGTTTTAAAATCTCTTCCCAGCTAAGGTGGAATGTCAGCTAAAGAGCCAACCAATGCTGGCATTTGGTGCTATAGTTACTGCCGTGACACTGGCACTGGTTCTGTTAGTTCACTTGAACAAGCAGAACTTGGCATGGGGCTGTCACCAAACCCAATGAGGCTTGCACATGTCAGGCAAGTTAATTCCTTCCGTCTGAAAAGACTTTCTCTCCACAGAGCTCTGGTGAAGTGACTCACTACTTTTCATGTGCAGTTTAAGCAGTGCTGAAAAATGCCCCCTCCCTTTTCAGTGATATTTCTGTAACACTTGCAAAAACATTTGCATGCATTTTAAGCTGGCTTCATTTCCTCACACTCTCAATTGCCCTCGTGTGCTTTCAGTGATCATGTTGTACATATCCCAATCTCCTAACGGCAAGAGAGACTCCAGGGGTTCCTGTGCTTCCCCAGGGTCCAGTTTCCCTGGAGTGAAGGTCAGTGGAGACTGTGGTGTCTTTTGGATATATGTTTTTATTTACACAGGTATACAACCTGAGCATGGGACAGAGGAGCTCAAAGCATTAACAATCCGGCATATCTTGCCTCTTTGTTAGATTTCCAGTGAAATTCCCAAACCATGGCCTTTTGTCCTTCACAACGTAAGACAAACCTTGTGGAAGGGCTATAGCTCAATGGTAGAGCATCTGCCTTGCATGCAGACAGTCTCAGGTTCAATCTCTGGCATCTCCAGATAGGGCTGGGAATGTCTCCACTCTGAAAACCTTGAAATCCACTGCCAGATCCACTGTCTCAAGGAGTGTCTCCATTCTCATCGTTCTGCCCAGACACTGAGGTCCAGCTTCAAGGGCCTTCTGGTGGTTCCCTCACTGCGAGAAGTGAGGTCACAGGGAACCAGGCAGAGGGCCTTCCTGGTAGTGGCACCCACCCTGTGGAACGCCCTCCTACCAGATGTTTAGGGAAGTTTTTCACATTTGATGTTTTATCGTGTTTTTAATATTCTGTTGGGAGCTGCCTGGAGTGGCTGGGGAAACCCAGCCAGATGAGCGAGGTATAAATAAATAAATAAGTTGTTGTTGTTGTCGTCGTCAGTGTAGACAATGCTGAGCTAGATGGATCAAAGGTCTGTGTCAGTATAAGAGAGCTTTCTATGTTCCTAAGCCTCTGTGTCTCCAGCTTCCAACAGCAGTCAAAATTGACATGTACACACAGCTACCTTTGGCTTTTTGTTCTCCATGCTAGGATGAAATGGCATCCAGCCAGGTTGCCATTTGTCTCTATGAATAGAGGGCACCCTCTTTAAACATGTAAATAGCAGTACTTACCTGGCCAGCTAAAGCCATTATCATACAAAGAGGCTGGCCTGACTGGTTCACTGGTTTCTTTTCCTAGATTCTAAACCTCCTTGAGGCCAGAAAGAGACACACAGATGACTGACCCACCCAAACCTATAAGAATATAAATCTAAATGGTTGTGTTAAGCTACATGATTTTATTACTAATATCCATTATTATAATCATATTTGATGTAGTATCATCCTGTTAACAATATGATCCCTGGTTAGGTGGGATAGAGAATCTATGCAACTGGCTTCTTCTGGACAATGTTTTACTCTTAATGTTTATGGAAAGTTCTAAACCACTGTATTTTTGGGGGGAAATAAACCAAACAACTGCTACTCACATTCCATTTTCAGCAATCTAACTGTGCCTGCTTGTTTTCTTGTTTGTTTAGCAATCCAGAAATTGCCAGAGTTGGATTGAACTAAGTACACAACAGAATCTGAAAAATCCATTTCCTGGCTGGTTAGAATAATCTTTCCCACATTTACGTATAGCCTAAAGCTAAGATTAATTAATGAACACAGTTACTTAAAAACAAAATCAAGGATTTCCATGGATTCAGTGGTGATTAACATACTGCCTAAATAGATCAAACACGTATAAGCTTCTTAACTAAGAGCTGATTTGCCTTAGGAACTGGGAATAGATCCTTGAAGGTAGCCTGCTGGTAGCAGCTCAGTATTAGAAATGAACAGCTTATTGCTGTTGGTGACAGATAATATAGCTTGAATATTGGGATGTACTAGGAGACCTGTTCGGAGACCAAACCTTTCCCAATAAGTCTCTAAGTTTACATGGGCCACAATGCCTGACTATGTCTAGAACTCTCACTAAGGGATCCTTTCAAGAGATCTTTATCATGCAGTCATATCTAGAGTACCTAGTTCAAGATTCTTGTAACAGAAAGGGAGGCAAGAGATGATGGGAAGGAAAATAAGCTGGGAATATGGGATTCTGTCTCAGTTCACAGCCCACCTCTGCCATGACCACTGGCTACACAACATATTGTTCCATGCCACCCCAATCTCTGAACAGGGTAAGATTTCAGGGGTTCCAGGTACTTACCCAGGGTTCAGTTTCCTCATAATGACGGACAGCAGAGACTGTGATATATGGTTTGTTTATACATATATATAACCTGCGCCCACAATAAAGGGGTTCACAGCACAAACACCCCAAGAGGGTTTTGCTTCTACCATAGCCTCTGCTGTGGATTACAAGAGAAATAAGGCATGGCTTTGTCTCTCAGCTGCCCAGCTCACCTCAACTTGGAGTGTGGAGTTCCATCAGCCCCATCCCCTGCCACAAGGCACCGTGGCCAAGGGAGCTTGTTTCTCCCTCAGTGCACCAAGCACACAGAGGAACAATCTCCATCGGCCCTGCAAGGTGCAGTGGTCAATGCAGGGGCCCCTCAACTACAGGGCCCCCCAAATGTGCCCCCTCCCCAAAATGTACCCAGGGCCCCGGCCCCTGCTACCCCCCACACTACACCACTGTCACCAACCACTCTTTCCATTCTACTAATAAGCTAGACTGTGGGCTTCTCCACACTTCTGGGTTTCCTGTGCCTAGAAAGCACGGGTTTTGCTATCGCCCTACTGCTTTCCTCCAGAAAACCTGCTCTTTAGTGATAAATAAGAACAAATGGTAATCTGCAGAAACCCCGATTGCTGTTTGTTCCAATTTAACACTAAAGAGTGGGTTTCCCTGGGGAAAAGCAATAGGGCAAATGAAGGTGTGGATACAGTAAGTCCTGACTGTTGGAAGGCGCCTTGCCCCAAAGCTTTCCAAAACCTGGAGCTGACACTGAAAGTAGCAGTGGGATAGGAAGCTCAAGTCTAACAGCATTCCAATAGGCTTCAGAAATATGACTTGGAGTTCAGCATACACACATAGTGTATGTGCTATTTTATAGAGAGTCACGGAGCCGTAGAAGTGGAGGGGAGCAATCTATCTGAAATCACAAGAATTGTGAGTTACCAGGTTTTAATGAGCTGCAAAGAGCCTCTTGGGAGCTCACCTGCATCCTCTCAAAATCCTTCCACTTGCTTCTCTCAGCAGAAAATGCAATTAGGAAAAGCGGCAAGTGTGATAAGATTGTGTGGTAAAATCAAAAGACATGAGCAAGGCTCTGACTGCTTGGTGGTAATCAAATCAATTGCAGAAAGAAAGCAAAATAAAAAATCAATGTTGCTATCTTTATACATCAACATAAATGTTTAGATTTTATTGCATCAAGAAAAGTAAACCATAATGAATCGACTGGGATTTCAATAGGACGATGCTCAAGATATGAAAGTTCAACGTGTTGAAGTTTACTCCAAGATGTATACCCGTCTTTCAAATCTCAGTAGAAGGGATGAGTGGACATTAAAAAATGAGGACATTCAGTGTGGGAACATTTCAGTCTCGCCTGGCATTCTGTCTCTGACCTTAGCACTGCTGGGTTTGCTGCTGATTTATTGCTGTGGTTTGTGAAAATTGCTCTGTGATGTCTGAACTGTATTTTAAAACCCAGTTGTTGTCTATCCCTGTTTTTTGTGGGGAGTTTTAAAGTTTTTAACATGCTATATTACTGAAACACTGTGAGACATATTCAACCAATGAGTCCCAATCGTGGCAACAAGAACTTCCACTAGCACAATTGGGCTTTCCCCCCTGTGTGTATCCCCCCAAAAAAAATTATATTGAGGGGGGTCAGGATAACCCATCATTCCATCTGACAAGCTGAAGTGCTTCTGCGGTCAGAATGATTGCCATAGTACTACATTGATATGCTTCCAGTGTGTGTATTGGTGTATTCTGCCTTGAAGGGGCTTTGTCTACAAAGGCAGCCTTCTTCTTCTTTGGTGATCACCAAAAAAGCCAAGTAAGATTGGCTTTTAACAGCTTTAACACTGAGTCCGTAAGTGACTGTGGAGGCCAATTCTGGATCCACACATCCTTCCACAGTGGGGACATGCCTTCCTCTTAGTTTCTCCCTTTCATCCTGAGTTTGATCGCCTTCAGAGGCAGCCTAGTAACATTTAAAGCAGCTAAATCAATAAATTAGCACTCCACACTTTAGAGGCAGGGACCGGTGTCAGCACCCAGCACTCTTGGAAGGCTGCCAGGGCATTGGTATCCTAGCAGGGTGCAGCACTGGCACCTGCCCTGGGCCACTTCCTGAGGCCAGAGATTTAGTTGGAACAGACAGTGGTGGCTGGTGCCCATTGTGATGGTGAGATGGAAGACAAGGAGTCCAACCAACAACAGGCAGAGCCAGCTAACTTTAGTTGTTTCTCTGTCCTCCTGCTAGCTGAGTTCTATAAAGGCAACACTGAGGCTGGATCTACACACTTCAACTAAGCGTTTCAGTGAAACGTGTTGTAAACCCATACAGGGAAATCTAGTTGGGAAAGATGGGACTCCACAGTGCCATCTAGTGTCACAGTGTTATATGACATATACAATGCGTATAAAATCCCTTTTCTTGACTAATCTAGCTGAGCCCTAAGACAGAGGAGGAATTGCCATGCCCTGGACTGCTTGTAAGGGGAAAGAAGAAGGCTTGTGGGGGGTGGCTGAGGATAGACCGAGAAGTCTGTTGCCAGCACTGGTGTGTGAACTTGGTCTATCCTAGCCACCACTTAATTAATTTCATTTGTAAACATATTTATATACCGCCAATATAACAAGTTGGTTTATAGCTGTATGGATATTAAAATATAAAACACCATTGAAAAAAACAGCGCATCGTAATCATTAAAATGATTGGCTGATCAAAAACATATGAACAGTTTCATAGGCCTGTCTACATAGACTGGTATTTAAAAAATGACTGAAAATCAAAAGCAAAGATTGGAAAATCATTGCTCTGCATGAGACTGACAACACTAAATGCCTGACTTCTAGCAGAGGCCAGCCAGGCCCCTGGAACACAGGGGACAACTAGCAGCACTCTCTGAATGATCTTGGTTATTGAGCTGGGATATGAGAGCTCAGGTGATCCTTAGCTGACTCCAGCTGGACTCAAGTTGTTTGGGGCTTTGTATATTAACAAAAGAGCCTTGAACCTGACCAGGTAGCATATGAGCAGCCAGCACAGATGTTTTAGCAGTGGTGTTCCATGTCTGCCTGCAAGAGCAATCTAGATGCTGCGTTCTGCATTAGCTGGAGCTTCTGGACCCGACCCAAGGGCAGTCCCATATAGAGCCCATTGTAGTAATCCATTCTCAAGGTTACCAATGCATGGACTTTAGTGGCCAGATTATTCCAATTCAGATATGGCGTACCAGATGAAGCTGGTAAAAGGCACTCCTAGCCACAGAGTAACACTCCTAAGCCTCTAGTAACAAAGATGTATCCAGGAGTACACCCAAGCTACATTCCTGCTCCTTTATACTATACTGAATCCAAACCATACCTGCAAATGGACAAAGTGGGGTTCGATGGTGGCAGCAATCAGATGACCAGTGCTGGCAGTGACCCGCTTTGGCTACACAGCCAATCCCAGTAGGGAACTCCTTAGTACAGCTGATCCCAGGAAGCCACATTTTTCCATTTGCATTCACAGGTTGGATTCACGATAGTACATAGTGAATCGGATATACTCTGTGAAATCTCCAATATTTCTGAGAGTACTGCATGACAGAAGGGGGGAAAATGTAGGCAACTTGGGACTCAAATTCCAATTTGGGAGGGGACAGCAAACAATATATTTCTTCAGGAAAACTTTCTTCTGCTCTAATGATATCTGATCAGCAAATGTTTGAGAGTAAATCAATGTGTGAGCAGTAAAACAATAATGTACTTTAAACCAAATTATTAGTAAACAAATCAGTTTGGTAGGCATTGAAAATGTGATGCATTATTCATCTCTGTTATCCAAAACACTTCACTGGCTCTCAGTGTCTGGTGATAAAGTATTCATAAAAATATATCCACCCTCCCGGAAAAGAGTTTGTAATATGATATTAAAGTTAAAAGTGCAGTGAAGTATATTTCCCCAAAGCAAGATATTTGAATAAGCTGGGATTGCATCCCTCTCAAACTTCTTTTAAAGCTAGGGCTTTAAAAAATAAAACAAAATGAATGCTGTTACATTACATCAGAATTGAAAAATGTTTTCCACTTAGTTCCCTCTCTGTCTCTTAAATATCTCCCAATACAGCCAAGTAATTTGCCAGCCGCAAATAGTTCCTCTGGGACCAGGATCTGGGCATGTAGGATTGACTGCAGTGGATCTTAGTGTTCTGAGATCTTGAAACATTAGCCAGTTAAAAGATTCAGATGCTCAAAATATGGAGTTTGTCCATGATATGTAACTGCTTATTAGGCCACATTCACACCACAATTCCCAGAGCAGTTTAACTATCAATTCCTCTTCACAGGGAACTCTGTGAATTATAGCTCTGTGAGGGGGATAGAGGTCTCCTAATAACTCCCAGCATCCTTAACAAACTACAGCTCCCATAATTCTTTGGGGGAAGCTATGACTGTTTAAAGTGGTATCAGAGTATCACCCTTTTAAAAATTATCTTATTGTGCTTTGTGTAGGCTGTTTAGGGGGTTTTGCATATTAAGCGGTAAATAAACACTATTGATGATGATGACGACGACAGTGCTTTAAACCTATGCTGTGAATGTGTCCATAGTCTGTCCACAATATTCTAATATAACTAAGGTCTTCTTCTCTCACTGATTGGCTAACGGGCTTGGGCTATATGTTTAGTGTCTGTGAGATTGATTGATAAAAGCATGCTTCTACAAATAATATTTGCTTGCACATGGAAAGCTAGTATGTCAGGGAGAAGGATATGCTAGAACCTTTATCCCAAGCTCTGAAATAATCCATATGAGATATGCCCAAGGTATATCATGTCAAAATCTGCACTCTTTGGGAATGAGCATACTAGTTAGCCTGGCCATAGCTGAGCCCTATGCATCCAGAGTCATGACAAGATCCAGCCACCTGTCACGAGGGCAGGCCTTTTGCTAGTACCTGTATAAAGAGTACATTTGAAAATTTTCTTCTACTGATGACCTTTCATTCTGATGGGAAAGCAAAGGGAGAGATTCCTTAACACAGCAGGCGTTGTATTAGCTTTCTGCATATGGGGCAGATTGGAGGGGTGAAAATATTACTGAAATTATTAGAAGAGGAAAGCTCTGATGAATAGTGGACTCCGTTGTAATAATGACTTCTTAAAGCATTTCCTTCTTTGGGTATTTAACCTGCAGGCAGCGTGCTAGATCTCCAGTCTTCACTGAGACATTCTAGTTTTTTTGAACATGGGAACGATATTACAACTTGGATGCCTTGCAAATTTGTCATTAACATTAATTGAAGTAAGTGGTCATTTATTCCAACTGTTCAGTGCATGGCCAGCCATTGATATATGTGTGCACACATGTGGAGCATTAGAATAATTGTACATTGGTGACCGCTTAGTGATTGCAATGGACAGCTGGTCATTCACAGCCTCTGAACATGCAGTGTGCTGATTGTTGTCTTTGTAAGACCACATTTCCAATGAATTATGGAGGTGGGATAAAACTCTCATAACTGGATGCTATAGGTGCTGCAGATGAGCATGATTCCACACTACAGTTCTGAGATTGTTGGAGTAACATTTCTGAGGGGTTTGAAGAACTGCCTTGCTCAGTCTGTCTGGATATGGGACACCTATGATTGATGCATCCAGCCCAGTGTCCTATTTTCAACACCAGATGGTTCAGGGAAAGGTGCAAGAAATCCATAGCAGACAGATGCTCAGTAATCTGTGCCATTAATCCACAGGCTCACTAACATATTATAGCCAAATGCTTAGGCTAATCCTCAAAGCATGTGGCTTGATACTGTTCCCATTCTAGTCTTGCAATCTGTACAGATGCTCAATATATCTTTGAATGAATTTCCCCATCTGGGACTGGGACTATTATCACCTTAAATCTCTAGTGATTCACCCAAGTCCCCCCAGCTTCCTGGGCATATTTACTCAGAAGTAAGTCCCACTAAAGGGACGTGGGTGGTGCTGTGGTCTAAACCACAGAGCCTAGAGCTTGCCTATCAGAAGGTCAGCAGTTTGAATCCCTGCGATGGGGTGAGCTCCCGTTACTCGGTCCCAGCTCCTGCCCACCTAGCAGTTCAAAAGCACGTCAAAGTGCAAGTAGATAAATAGGTACTGCTCCAGCGGGAAGGTAAACGGTGTTTCTGCGTGCTGCTCTGGTTCGCCAGAAGCAGCTTAGTCATGCTGGCCACATGACCCGGAAGCTGTACGCCGGCTCCCTTGGCCAATAAAGCGAGATGAGCGTCGCAACCCCAGAGTCATCCACTACTGGACCTAATGGTCAGGGGTACCTTTACATTTACCTAAGTCCCACTAAGTGCAGTTAAACTTACGGTACTTGCAAGCAGGTGCACATATGATTCAAGCCTTAACCAGGAAATCAAATGGCAGGACTACCGCCCTTAATCCTTGAGAGTGTGCAGGGATGGTTATCTCTTGTGCAGACAGGCAACATTCCTGGAAGTACTATTTGTAAGAGTGAGTACTTCTGTCTGTGAGCTCATGGGTGAGATAGTGTCTGGACAGCAAAAGTAAAAAGTAAAATAGACAGTCTTCTTCCTAGATATAGGAAGTCCCAAAGTTTATTCATTTCATACATTCTAAATACCGGTAATACCTGGTGGTTTTTTTTTTTTTTAAAAAATGATATTTATTAAAAGTTTAAAGATTACAGAGAAAAGAAGAGAAAACAACAACAAAAAATTTAACAAAACATACGTTACAATACATAGAAAATACATAAAGAAAAATAAAAAATAAAAATACATCAATAACAATAAAAAACACACATCCAATAATTCCATATCTTTATCTTTCATTTACTTGTTTCATTGACCTCCTCACACCTCCCTTTTTGTATTCTAGTTTAGTTATTTGTTTCAGCAAATTCTTTCCATCTTTCTCAATTTTTATTGGGTAATTTATCTTAGCAGTCTAATTAATTAACTCAGCAAATCCTTTCCATCTTTCACTATATTCTGTCGTTCAGTTTACCTTAATTTATTTTAACCTTATCTTACCATAAAATACCTTAAAGCTTAAAATTAGTACTTATTTATACATAACTCCTTATATCATTTCTACTAAAGCCAAATAGTTTCATTCCAACATTTTCCCTAATACTCGTTAATTTTACACTAATTCCCAAAATAAATTTTTTAAAAACTTTCTTCCAATCTTCCTCCAACGTCTCTTCTTCCTGGTCTCGGGTTGTATCAGTCCTTACTGTCCATTCCATCTAGTCCATCAACCTGGTAATCTTATGTCCGAGGCTCTTAAGTCTTTTCCATGTCCCTTCTGCATATCTTCTTCTTGTTTATACCTGCACTTTACCTTGTCTTTTGTTGATCTCTTTCTTAGTTTCTTTCCTTTCTCATTGAGGAGTAGGTCTCGGGGAAACTCCAACCCAAAGATATCTCCATCTCCCCTCAGCAGATCAGCCCATTCCCCACAGTCCCATTCCCCACAGTCAGCAGTGTAGTCCAGAAAGTATTTAAGAGCATGTTTCAAAGTCCCTCCAAAATTAAGAGCCCCCACAACTCCAGACCCCCCCTGGCCCGCTCCAGATTCAATCTTCAAGGACAGCGGCTTATGCTCCTGCAGGGCCTCGGGTCTCTCCATTTGTGTTACTTGAGGTTCAACAGCAACCTCCTCCATTGTCTTCTGCATTTGCACTTGCCCTGTCAAAACAGGTTCCTGGGTTGGTTCCTGAATAGTTTCTATATAAGTATTCGCTGTTTGTCCAAAGTTTTTGACTGCAACAGTCATCAAATCCATCTTCTCATGCATCTGCTCCAACAAAGCACTTGTCTTGCAGAAAGCAAGCACCAAAACTTCTTCTAAACACATTTTTATTCAAGGTCAGAGTCTGGTCCCACGATCCTAATCTCCACAGCTGTGAAATCCCCAGATCGACTCCAGCAACAATTTAACAAGCTCCCTCTAGAGGAGACAATTTCTATTTGTATCCATCTTTTGAAAGCAGGTCCAACAAAAGAAAATTACTTTCATTTTCCAACTTTTTTGTTTCTTTTAAATGCAAAAGGCAACATTGGAATCAATTTGTTTCTCTTCTTCAGCTATCTGTCAAAAGACGTTCCGTTCACAGTCAATGAACTTCCACAAAAATTTCTGTCTCTGACACCCCGTTCCCAGGTTTGAAACGGTGGAAATTTATCTTTCTTTACTCTCTCTCTGCAGGCTTGAACAATCAAAATTCCCCCTCTTTTCTCCTGCTTCCAAGAGGGGTTTTGGTGGTTAAAAGTGAAGGAAATTTAGACCTTTGTATACAACTTTCCAGGCTTTAGCTTGCACAATTTTTGCTTTAGTCTATTTACAAAAGCGGAAGGCGGACTTCCTGTTTAGACCTTCCCGCTTCGATACCAAATTAAAATTTTTCTTAATCCAATCTTCCGTTCTACTCACGGGTACTTGTTTAGAGTCCAATTGTCCACAGGAAAAAGTCAGCGCTCTCCGGCAATGGCTGTGCGGCTTCACTCCGTAAAAGTAGCGGTCGATTCAAAACACCGCGCCGCTCACCCCACGTCGCTTTGGATCCCCAAAAAAGGGGTTCCCTGGGAGTAGGGGAGGCGTTCCTGGTGTCAGCCAAATCCCACGTTCCCAGGCTTCCTCTGCCTGGGATTTTTGAGGGGTCTCCGCCTTCGCCGCGGTGGCAAGACCCGATTTTCGCGGAGCAGGTTCCTCTCAATCAGAGGAACTCCGCCATGGCCGATGGCGCTAACCCGGAAGTCTCAATCCCTGGTGGTTTAGCGTGGCAGCATCTGCACTTTGGAACTCCTTGCCTATTGAGATCAAGCACTTGCTAAAATGTTCTTTATTACACAAACCTAGCCAGATGCTTCAGAAGCTGAGGTAATTTCAATCTGTTGTAAACGTTTGTATAATTGTATTTTCTTCTTGATTTTATCTTTTTATCTTTTTTAAAAACCACTTCAATGTTTGTTTTTTTAAAACAATCAAGCAGCATATAAATTTTCTGAAGTAAATAAAACAATAAAATAAATAAATAATACCCTGTAATGAAATGGATATAGCTAAAGATCATAGCAAATTAAGCAATGGATTAATTTGTTTTTTTTTTTTTTATAATATTTTTATTTTTCCATATAAACACAATACAACAAACATAAACATACAAAAACAAAAACAAAACAAAAAAAACATGTATCATTTCATATCCTAATTTCATATCCTATCTTCCCCGACTTCCACATGCCTCCCCTTTCTGTATTCCAAATTCTTATCGATTGTTCAGCAAATCTTCCCTTATTTTAATTTAAATTCAGACTATTCTTCCTTATTCTCCTTGTCTTAACCATTGCTAATAGTAACCATTTACTTTCCAGTCCAACATCATTCTAACTTTCATTAACTTTGTGATATTTCTTTAAATAGTCCTTGAATTTTTTCCATTCTTCTTGCGCTGCTTCTCTTCCCTGGTTTCAGATTCTGCTCGTCATTTCTGCCAAGCCCATATAGTCTATCACCTTCATCTGCCATTCTTCCAGTGTGGGTAGTTCTTGCGTCTTCCAGTACTTCGCAATGAGTATTCTAGCTGCTGTTGTAGCATACATAAAGAAAGTTATATCCGTCTTTAACACCCCTTGGCCGACAATACCCAAGAGAAAGGCCTCTGGTTTCTTGGGGAAAGTATATTTAAATACCTTTTTAAGTTCATTATAGATCATTTCCCAGAATGCCTTAATCTTCGGGCAGGTCCACCAAAGATGAAAAAATGTACCTTCAGTTTCTTTACATTTCCAACATTTGTTGTCAGGCACATGGTAAATCTTTGCAAGCTTGACTGGGGTTATGTACCACCTATATATCATTTTCATAATGTTTTCTCTTAAGGCATTACATGCCGTAAATTTTATCCCGGTGGTCCACAACTTTTCCCAATCAGCAAACAAGATATTATGACCAATGTCCTGAGCCCATTTAATCATGACCGATTTAACCGTTTCATCTTGTGTATTCCATTTCAGCAGCAAATTGTACATTTTGGACAAATTCTTAGTACTGGGTTCTAACAGTTCTGTCTCCAATTTTGATTTTTCCACCTGGAAGCCAATTTTACTGTCCAGTTTAAACGCTTCATTTATTTGATGGTAGTGGAACCAGTCTCTCACCTTCCCTTTTAATTTCTCAAAACTCTGCAATCTCAGTTTGTCCCCTTCCTTTTCCAAAATTTCCCAGTATCTTGGCCACTTGGACTCCATATTTAACTTTTTAACTGCCTTAGCTTCCATTGGCGACAGCCACCTTGGAGTTTTATTTTCCAGCAAGTCTTTATATCTGTCCCAGACATTTAGTAGTGCTTTTCTGACAATATGATTTTTAAAACTTTTATGTGCTTTAACCTTGTCATACCACAAATATGCATGCCACCCAAAAATGTTATTAAAACCTTCCAAATCCAAAATGTCTGTGTTTTCAAGAAGTAGCCATTCTTTCAGCCAGCAGAAAGCTGCCGCTTCATAGTAAAGTTTAAAGTCTGGCAGGGCAAACCCCCCTCTTTCCTTTGAATCCATTAGTATCTTAAATTTAATTCTGGGCTTTTTGCCCTGCCAGACAAATTTAGATATGTCTTTTTGCCACCTCTTGAAACAATCCATTTTATCAATTATTTGCAATGCTTGGAACAAAAACAACATTCTTGGCAATACATTCATCTTTATAGCTGCAATACGGCCTAACAAGGAAAGCTTTAAGTTGGACCAAATCTCCAAATCTTTTTTCACTTCTCTCCAAGTTTTTTCATAATTATCTTTAAACAAATTCACATTTTTAGCTGTCATATTTATACCCAAATATTTCACTTTTTTAACCACAGTCAACCCTGTCTCATTCTGGAACCTTTCCTTTTCTATCTGTGTCAAATTTTTCTCCAAAACCTTTGTCTTAGACTTATTCAATTTAAATCCTGCCATTTGACCAAACTCTTGAATTATTTCCAAAACTCTTTTCGTGCTAGCTTCTGGCTCTTGCAATGTGAGTACTAAGTCATCTGCAAATGCTCTCAGTTTATATTGTTTAACTCCGACCTGAATCCCTTTAACCAACTGGTCCCTCCTAATCATATTAAGCAAAACCTCCAGGACCGATATAAAAAGTAATGGGGAGATAGGGCACCCCTGACGTGTCCCTTTTTCAATCTTGAACTCTTCTGTAACCACATTATTTACAATTAGTTTGGCTTTCTGTTCAGAGTATATTGCACCTATACCATTTTCAAACCCTTGGCCTACCCCCATCCCCCGGAGGTTCTTCAACATAAAACTCCAAGAAATGTTGTCAAAGGCTTTCTCGGCATCCACAAATATCAAAACAGCTTTAGTGTTTATGTTCACTTCCAGCTTTTCCAAAATGTCAATTATATTCCTTACATTGTTCGACAAGTGCCTTTTTGGGAGAAAGCCCGCTTGGTCCCCGTGAATCTCCTCCATCAAAACTCTCTTCAGTCTTTTTGCCAAAATATCAGCAAAGATTTTGTAATCCACATTCAATAACGAGATGGGTCGGTAGTTTTTAAGTTGGGTCTTTTCAGTCTCTGTCTTTGGTATAAGTGTAATGTAGGCCTCTCTCCACGTATCGGGTGCCCTTTTCCCCTCCATAATCTCATTGCAGACTTCCTTCAAAGGCTGTATCAACCCTTCCTTCAAAACTTTGTAGTATTTGGAAGTCAGTCCATCCGGTCCAGGGGATTTGCCCAGCGTCATGCCTTGAATGGCATCTTCTATTTCTTGTGCTGATATCTCCTGGTTCAATATTATCTTACTTTCTTGCGAAACCTTTTTCAGCCCATTTTCCTCGAGGAACTGTTGTATGTCCATTTCTTTTTGCGGCCCTTGTGTGTAAAGTTGTCTAAAGTAGTTCTGAAAACAATTCCTAATTTCCGCTGGGTTGCTTATGTTTTTTCCTTCCACTTCTATATTTGTTACCGTGTTGAGTTTTTGTCTCTTCTTTATTTGCCAAGCCAGTAACTTGCCACATTTATCAGCAGATTCAAAGGTCTTTTGTCTCATTTGTTTAATTTTCCACTCTAATTCTTGATTCATCAGTTCCATATATTGTGTTTGATGAAATTTGATTTCTCTTAGAATCTCTTGGGATTTTGGCTTCGATCTTAATTGTTTTTCCCCTTCTTTTATCTTTTCCAAAATTCTCTCCTTTTTCTCATTTTGCTTTCTCTTCTTTAAAGTATTTTGCTGAATCAAAAACCCTCTCATCACGGCTTTGCTTGCGTCCCATACTATTCTTTTTTCTACTTCAGACCTTAAGTTGATTTCAAAATAGTCTTTCAAGGTTTTTTGGGCCTTCTTACAGATCTCCTCGTCTCTAAATAAGGTGTCATTCATTCTCCATCTGAAGGAACCAGTTGTTGTTTGCCTCATCACCATCTTTACAGCATTATGGTCGGAGAAAGTTTTTGGGCAGATTTCTACTTTTTTTATGTTCGGAGCCATACTGCTAGTCACCCAGATTTGGTCAATCCTTGTCCATGTCATTTTGGCTTCAGAAAAGAAGGTTCCCTCTCTTTCTAATGGGTGTTTTGTTCTCCAAATATCAATCAAGTCCATATTGTCAGTCATTTCAAAAAAAGTCTTTGGTAGTCTTCCATCTTTTGTTATTACCTGTCTTTGTGCCTTGTCCATATTTGTTGAAACCACTCCATTCATATCTCCCATCAAAATTAAGTTGTAATCCATATGGTCCATCAAAATTTCATGCAACTTCTTAAAAAATTCAGCTTTCCCTTCGTTTGGTGCATAGATTCCCACTATCAAATACTTCTCTCCTTGAGATTGAATTTCAATTGCCAAATATCTTCCTTGATCATCTTTAAAGATTTGTTTCGGTTGCAATTTTTCTTTTGCATAGATCACCACTCCTCTCTTTTTTACTCTGTCTGAAGATATAAATTCCTGTCCCAGTCTTTTATTTATTAATAATTTTCTGTGTGCTCTTGTCACGTGGGTCTCTTGTAGGCAAATCAAGTCCAATTGGTCTTTCTTTAAGGCATGAAATATACTTTTTCTCTTCCTGGGAATATTTAAGCCATTACAATTCCAGGTTAGAAGTTGCAGAGCCATGATGGGATTATTTACTCTTTCCTCCTACAGCTCCCTGTTTTTGTTCCTCGTCTGTCGGTGGTACCGTGTTCGTGTCCAGTGATGGATGCCCTTGTCCTGGAAATGTCTCTTTCTGTAGGTCTTCTTCGTGTTCTCCCAAGAACTTGTCTTTATCACTTACAGTCTTTATTCTTCTCTTCTTTCCCTTATATTTAAAAGACAAGCCTTGGGGAAATTCCCACCTGAATGGTATGTAGTTCTTCTTCAGCAGTGTCACCAGGTCCTTATAATGTCCTCTTGCGTCCAAGATACTCTTAGGGATGTCTTTAAAGATCTCAATAAAAAAGTCTTCAATTCGAAGGGCTGTTTGGTAGTGCAGGTTCAATATTTTATCTCGCTCCTCCTTTGATCTTAAAGTAATAAGACAATCTCTGGGTCGATTTCTCTTCTGTCTTATTCCCAATCTAAATGCACTTTCTATCTTAAAGTCCTCTTTCTTCAGCTCCTGCTTCCAAAAATCAGAAAATTCTTTTGTCAAATAATCCACCAAGTTCTCTCCTTCCTTTTCCGGCACAAGTCTGATCCTCAGGTTCCTCTCCTTGCGTTGCATATCCTGCATAGAGAGTGCCAGTTCATATTCATCCAATTTCTTGTAAACTGGTGGAAATTTTTCCTCCGCAGCAGTTGCAATTTCCTTAGCTTCCTCAGCTATCTTTCGTGTTATAGATGAATCTTCCAATAATTTCCCAATTGCTTCTGCATTTGAGTTCACTTTATTCCCTAGGTCAGTTATACTTTTAGTATTTAGGTCAATTTTCCCAGAGATTTCTTCAATTTTTTTATTTGTTTCAGCAACTTGTACTTTAGTTTCAGCAACTTGCAATTTAGTCTCCGCACCTTGCTTTTTTAGTTCCTCCAAAGAGTCATTTATCTTCTCCAATACCTTAGCAAATGATTCTTCTGTAGACATTGCTTTCACTTTTGGCTTTGCCGCCACTATAGTTCCAGAGGCTCCTGTTACAGAAGCCCTTCTTTGCATGAAAGTGTCAATTTTGTATTGTCTGCCAGATCTCAAGGTTGTTTCTTGTAACTCCCCTTTCTCTTTACCATCTGCCATAACAAAGTCTTTTAGTCAAGGTCATTCCCAGACTTTGAAACTCACAAACAAAGTTCTCAAATTTTAAACTCCACTTGTTGCTGAAACAATTTGTAGGTCCTCTAGGGGGCGTAGAGTCAGTTCTATGCTTCTCAAAGTAATCCCACACTCTTCAAAAAAGAA
Organism: Podarcis filfolensis; assembly: GCF_964270895.1. Classification (NCBI taxonomy): domain Eukaryota; kingdom Metazoa; phylum Chordata; class Lepidosauria; order Squamata; family Lacertidae; genus Podarcis; species Podarcis filfolensis. Next base: position 70,965,447 of record NC_139609.1, read on the forward strand.
GGAATAAAAGTTTCCTAGTCCCTTTCAATTTTTCTTTCCTTTTTCAAGGGGATCCCAGTCAATAGTGTCCTGTAAGTAACTTTGTAATACCACAGAAACAGTGTTTCAAATTGGAAGTAACCAAAGTCAATTTGAGATACTTTTTAGCTTCTTATAGCAACAGTCCTTAGCCGGTTCCTTTTCTCCGGCAGTCCGATCCCAGGTTAAAGAGCAGCGATACTTAATCCAATTCTTTTAAATTGGCAGGGAAACACTTTTAAAATCTTCTTCCCCCCCCTCCTGCCTTCGGGGGGGGGGGGAGTTCTTTGCTTTGGTGGTGGATTTCTTAAATCCCGCAAGTTTCCTCTCAAGCAGTTACAGCTAGAGTGCCTTTCGCTTTGATCTTGCTACAGAACGGAAAGCAGACTTCCTTTTTAGTGCTTATCCGTCTCGGTGCCCAATTTCTTTATTTTAGAGTCCAATTTATACTTTAGCAGTCAATCCTACTCACGGATAGTTGTTCTTTTAATCCAATTTCACGGGAAGAAGTCAGCGCTCTCCGCTAATGGCGACGCGGCTTCGCTTCGCAGGCTGGGTGAAGACGACTCTCAGCACCGCTCCAAAACCCCTCCGCTGCTCCGGAGCCTTTAAAAAGGCTATTTCGCAGCGTCGGGGGGGCGCAAAGGTGCCCGCCGAGTCTCCAGTTCACAGGCAACGCGCCTGTGATTTTTAGGGGTCCCCGCTTCGCCGTAGCTGACAGGACCCGAACCCACGAAGCAGATCTCTCCCGGAGCTCCGGTTGAGATCCGCCATTAAGCGCCGGCGCTAACCGGAAGTCGGCAAGCAATGGATTAATTTGGAGTGTTCCCACCAAATATGTAAATATGTTCCTCTGTTGCCGCATGACAACGTCTGATAGCTGTGACGTGTAGTATCCGGCGTGCAGTAGCCAACATTTGTCGGCTTCTGACAGCTAGCAAGCAGCAGAACTCCACATATGACAATATCCGATATGTAGCAATCAGTATTTGACACAGATTGACAGTTTCTGACTTGCAGAAGTCAAGATATGACATAGCTGACATACAGTGGCAGATGGTGCTTGACAAGATAGGACATTTAGAAGATAACTTTTTCCCCTTGGCTTCTCCAACTGAGGAACCCTGAACCACTATGCTCATTTCACCCTGTATTACAGAAAAACACCCACCCACCACCACAACATGCCTAGTAATAAAGACTTATGAAATTTCATATCAACCATAATGGAAAATCAAATCATACAGGAGTATTTGGGAGTATTTTTAGAAGCAGAGAATGAGGCTGCATGGAAATACGTCAATGACTGTCATGTTGGCATTTTGGAAATCGTACAGCGACTGCAACAGGGATCATTCCAAACAGGACTTTGAAGTTTCTCACAATGCTTCCCTGCAGCAGCCTTGGGCTAACTATTGCTAAATCTAACCTTTCAGAAGCCCTTCAGAATCCAGCTCCAATTGAATAAATCTAATCCCTAGAGTGATTTATTCTTCTTATCTCTAAATTCCTTTTACTGCAGGAGGTAAAATGGTGTAACTCTTTGACAATGGCCTCAAATCACTGACATCGTAAATAGCTTCCCTTCCTCAGACTCCACCATCAGGGACACCATAAATACTAATGCTGGTCAGAAACCTTTATGTCCAGTGCATTAGACAGCTAAGAACACTTATGAGCTGTGCACACTCTTCCATGGCCTTGTAGCAAAGGAATTTGGTACACATTGGCATGAGTTTAAGATTAGTACTTTAAGTCTTGACCTCATGTCCTTCAGGGCTCAGCTGAGCACCTTCTCAACATGCCCATACCCAAATGATAGTGAGTAAATTAAATTAAAGCAGGGATCCCCAATGTGGTGACCACGGGCACCAGTGTTCCTGTCAGTACTTCCTATGGTGACCATGAAAGGTAGATATCCCCTTAAAAATCCACACTGCACAAGGGACTGTTGCATTTGTTTTCCTGGTTATACTGACCACTGTAGAAGAGGCCAGGCCAGTTCAAACAGGAACACCAAACAGTCTCTTTGTGCACATGTCCTTAAACATACCCACGTGTCACTAGATGCCTGGCTAGGATCCCCACCATCACATCTGTTCTGGAAAGGTGCAAAGAACTTCTGGCTGTGAGCTAGTGAAGTGGTGGCTGATGTAAGTGCCTTTCTCTCCACTGATGTGGAGCGGTGTGCCCATACCATTTTATGGCTCCATTGCCTTTTCTGCTCTTTTAGATGCGGCAGCCATTTTTTATATTGCACACCCACATAGCTACTATTTTGCGACTGGAGCCTACAGCCCTTCCAAATGTGCTCACTACCTCATAAAAGGGTGGAGGCCTGTGCCCTAAAGTTTTCTTCTAAACCTTTGGATTTGGCAATATATCATGCTACATTATTACTCCAGGAGCTTTTTAGAAACTCCAGGTGCTTGTTGTACACCTCTACAGAAACGGGCCTAATTTATTTATAAGTAAAACACCCCTCCCCCTTTTTTAAGAGAAGCTGCCAGTTACATGATACGTAGGGTTGAGCTTTTTTGGGGGGAACCCGGACATTTTGCCAATTTCCCAAAATTCCCCCGAACGCTAATTCCATCATTTGAATCCCACACATGTCTGAATGTATGGTAACCCTTTCCGCCTTCCCACACATTCAGGAAAGCCCAGTCAAAGATGCCATGGAGCTTTGATGACATGCTGGCAATTACCCAAAGAAGATTGCACAAGGGAAGAGGACACTCCGGGTTGCATCTAACACAACTCGTCCCCTCTTCTCCCTCCCCACATCTGTTTTGAGTTTCCCACAAGCCTCTGGAACATATTTGGGAGGGCAAAGGGGGTGCATGAGAGAGAGGAGACATAGGGAAAGTTGCACCATGCAAGTGGAAATCCTTCCACTGATATTAGATGGATATTGCCCTCCCCCTCACACACCCCTTGGCTGCTTTGTAAGACAAATGCACCCCACAGATTATAATTTCACCTAAATTTTGCGTCCCCTTTGAAAAATGTTTGGAGGCCATTTCTTTCTCATTCTTTTTGAATGAGAATGGCAAAACCCCCAGACAATTCTCTTTTTTAACAGAGTGGTAGTAATAATACCCCTGCAGTGGGCTTCTCAGATTCGTGTCCTCTAGCAAAGCAAGGCACACAAGGGTCTTTCTTCCCTCTCTTTTTTACTGCAACTGTCATGACAATGGCTCTTTACAGCCTACTTCCATTGTGGCAGAGTAAAAGGAAAACGACAGCCCAGGGACTCAATGCATTTCAGTGAGAAGGTCAATGTGGCAACGTGTCCAATCAATAGTCTTTGCGCCTCCTTAAGGTTTTAGAGCCTAACAATTCACTTTAGACCAGCTAGTGGAACAATATGATCAAGTTAGCAGAGGCTCAGGGAATATAAATTGACAAGGCCTGAATGAGCTTGCAAAGACAAACAAAACATCAACACAATAACTTGCTGCCCTTATTTCTCTCCCTCCCTCTAATGCTAGCTATAATATCTGATGTGATTTACTTTTTATGAGTTTGTCCTAATGTATAGACTGTACTGCAGCAAATGGAAATGCTTGAGCTTAGATGGGTTGTGATGAAAGACTGTGTGTACTTGCTCAATTTTACAGTATTAAGGGTGCAGTGTTATCACATATTTCCCCTTTGCTATAGATTCCAGATGCACTTCTAGAGGAGATGGGGAATATTACTTGTATTACATCTTTTAACTGTGAGATAGAATAAATCTAGGAGTGAGGGGCACAGTCATACCATGGGGTTTGAGTACCCGGATACATGTTTAACTCCTCTGAGAAATTTTGCTAGCCCAATCAAACCCCTTTTAGTTTCCTAAAAATGCCTCAGGTGTTTATCCTGTGGAGGTAGCCATATATATCTTAATTACATTCAAAAGTACTTTTGCCCTACTTTTTTTTGGGGGGGGGAGAGAAATGCTCGAGACATTGTGGCCACAGAGAAAGATCATTTATGTGTCCCTGTCAGGCACAGCTAGGTTACTGACAGGAATCATGAAACAGCCTCCATCGCAGATCTTAACAAGCTCACAAGTGTCCCAATTTTGATCAATGGGATGTTGGAAGGTATGTTAGATGGGCCTTTGACCCGACACAGCTCTGCTCTACTTACATTGTCACGGCTAGCACTTTTCATGGTGCCTGGAACAACTATGACATATGGTTGGAGCCAGTGTGGTGTAGTGGTTAAGAGCGGTAGACTTGTAATCTGGTGAACCGGGTTTGCGTCTCCGCTCCTCCACACGCAGCTGCTGGGTGACCTTGGGCTAGTCACACTTCTCTGAAGTCTCTCAGCCCCACTCACCTCAGAGTGTTTGTTGTGGGGGAGGAAGGGAAAGGAGAATGTTAGCCGCTTTGAGACTCCTTCGGGTAGTGATAAAGCGGGATATCAAATCCAAACTCTTCTTCTTCCTTCTTCTTCTTGTCATAGGTCTTATAAACTTTTCCCCAGTGTATAAAGTTTCCTCAACAGACATGGTCTATCAGCCGTGCATCCTGTGGTACTAAGAAGGAGTTTACCTATCTACCACAGTAAGCTTTACTTAACAAACTGTATGTGGGTCTCTGGTAGGGAAGTAAAGGACACCTCTGACAAATTTAGCTACATATTAAAATTGCTTTTTCTTCCTTTAACATTTCTTGGATGATTTTCATCAATAGGAACATCCAAAGTCAGGGAAATCTCTAATTTTAACATCTGCCTTATTTAAGGAGAATACCAGATTTGTTGCCAACTAGGGTGAATTCCCCTCCCCCCCCCCAAAAAAATTGTATGGTTCCAGTTTTGAGGTACTGGCTTTTCCCTATCGTTACAATAGAAAAAAATTGGTCCAATCATTAAAGATGGCCTCTTTAAAATACATAGCATGTGCCTCCCCTCTTCCAAGGATACATATAGAAGTGGGTATAAATTCGTGCCATCAATTAGAGTAGGTACAATTAGGACGTTTACAGTAATTTCCAATAATTTCACTTCAGGTTAGCTAGTAAATCATTGGCTTTAATAGAATGGTTATAAAACTGGAGAGAGAAACCTCTGAAAAAATGTCATGCATCTTCATTTGTTACAATAAAAGGGATATTAATTCAACACACCAAGTGTATGCTATATTTGCATTCATATTAGCTTTTTGTTATAATCTCTTGTAAGGATATGGCCTAGAGTCCCAGCCTGTAGCAAGTAGTGTTCGACGCTACATAGATATTTGCATGATAAAGTGGTACAGTCCTCACAATGAATACATCTATAATCACAGATAGCCCTAAGATAACACACAGTGCAAATACAGCCTATAAAGTACTGAGATTTTGGAGGCCCAAGTCTGAAAGCACTCAGGTGTGGCCAAAAGCACACAAAAGCACAGATGGGAAAATTTGATCTGTGCAACCACATACACCATATACACATTATGGTTGTTTGTGGACACAGCAACCGTTCAGTCAACAAACAACCAAGCCACTAAGATCTGCTGGTGACCCTTCCAGTTTGCTCCAGACCATGGACCAAAAACCATTTCATTCCAAACACAAAGGGTGCATCCTTTCGATTGCCCTAAATGACCCCTCGTGATCCTGTGAGATTTATTGGTATAGACTGGAATTATTGGTTTAATATATCATTAAATTTTCGGTTGGCTATCTCTTTGCTTTCCAGAAGAGTCACATACTGTCAGGCTCCGGGGAATTTGCTCCCTCCCTCGGTGGCCACAAGGAGCAGAGAAAAAGAAAGAGTTCTTACTTATGAGTTTATTAAATCAACACAACGAGAGACCAGGAATGCAGTCTACTTCCTATTAATGGCGTTGCTCCAACTGATCTCCTCCTCCCTCTCTTCCTAGAAACACCACTTCCCCTTACGGTGGCCACCAGGGGCTAATTGTCTCTGAGTCCTTTGCTCTTGCACTCAATGAAGTTCGGGTTCTGGGAGAAGGGGGGTGGGTCAGAAATACTCTCCAGTGATAACGTGTCAGCTGGCTGTTCCGTCTCTGTCTCCCCCTTCTCTTCTCCCAACACCTCCCAACGCTTCTGTTTGCCTGTCTCTGTGCTTTGACCTTCCTCAAACCACTGCTGTAATTCAATGCTGCCTTCCTCTTCTCTGGAAGCGTCATGAGAAGGGGTGGATGGGGTGATCTTCACTATTCCTCCTCCTCAATCTCGTCCCCTTCAGTCCAGTCACTGACACATACAGAGCTTCCTTATACTATTTTTCTATGTAGACTGGAAGCTAGGGTCTCAAGCAGAAGTCTTGGGCATCTCCTGCTGCCGCCTGAGATCTTTTTAAATGGCGACGTCAGGGACTGAAACTTCTGCATGCCAAGCATGTGCTCTGCCACTGAGCAGCGATCCTTCCCCAAGGAAATTATCAGAATGTGGCATCTTCAGCATGCCATTGGGAATTAGCTGATCCCTTTCCCCAGTCCTAAATGGCAGAAATAAATGCCAGGTAATACTGTAATGGCAAAGTGCTACATTCAGTGAAGAGATATGCTGTGTGCATTGTACACGAAGAGTCTTCTAGTCTGCATTATAAAGAGAGAGGCAGGACAGAGACACCACTGAGCGTACTTAATAAGGCAGAAGCTCAGCGCTCTTCAGCTCTAATTCCCTTTGATACCTATAAATTGGAATGGCTTCTGTATGCAAAGCTTTCTGTAACCAAACCATAAAATAAGCAAAACAGACAGTGTCTTTCTCTGTTACCATTTCTTCATTTAAATTAGTTTTGAAGTGTTCCCCTAACCGCCCGCCCCCCCGCTCCAAAAAGCACCTGAGTTCCTGCATTACAATGAAATCCTGCTCTCCTACAATACCTGTTTTCTATCAATATTTCTCATCAGGGAATTTTATTTTATTTTTAAACTGTTGGTACTTGAGTTATTAATTTGTAAATAGGATCTTGGAAAATGGAGCGCTGGGGAACTCTCCCCCTCCCCTCCCAATCACCTACAGGCGGATCCAGGTGCATTTAATTACATCAAAGAAATATGCAAGGTTATTTTTAAGACATCTCTGTAGCAGTGTAAAAGCTTTATGTACCAATTTGCATAAATTGCTAGGCACATTTAACAAAAATTAAGAGTCTTAGGTTTCATTTGATGAGCCATAATATCCTCCCAGGCAGAGTTACACAAGTGTCAGATTATAGAAGAGATAATTTCGGCAGATCAGATACACTTGCTGATCTTCTCTCAAGAGAGAAGGAAGCCTGCCATTCATGAAAGATGAAGCCACATTCCCCACCCCACCCCTGTCCCTGAGACAAATGCAAGAACATAGGACCCTTGCTCTGCCCATCTCAGTATAGTTTACACCAGGGCTGGGGAACCTCAGGACTGGGAGTCAAATGCAGCCTTCCAGGCTTCTCTGTGTAGCCCTTTGGCATTTTCCAGAGCCACACCCCCTACCTGACCTGCTTTGCACATTTCTCAAAGGTTTTTGCCTAGCTGGAAAGTATTCTTGAATTCTGAGAATGCTTCTTGTTTACCTGGATGGAGGAAGCAAAGAGGTGTGAGGGTATATGTAGAAACTAACTGTAAAAAGGTACATTTCACATTCATTGCTCTGCCTACTATTTCTCTGGCCCTTAGGCTGAAAGGCTTTCCTTACCACTGGTTTACACTGACTGGCAAAGGCTTTCCAGGGTTTCAGGCAGGCAACATTTCAAGTCCCACCAGGACGTGTCAGGGCTTGAACCTTCTGCATTCAAAAGATGCTCTGCAACTGAGCTATGCCTTCTTCCCCCTAGAGGAAGGCAGCGCTGCGTTGACTGAAGTTAAAGCAGTGGTTCACAAGCAATGTGGCACCCAAGGCATGACTCACACAAACAAGTGATTACCCAATGGTGGCTTTAAATGTTCACCAGGTGGAAGTTGTGGAAAAACCAACTCTCTTTCCACAGAGGCAAATATGTATGTATTTGCCTGATTGAAACAGGGATTCATCAAAGTCAAAGCTTGTACTGAACAATTTATTCTCCATTAACAGAAACCTCCCAGTTCTGTTGTTCTAGAGAACAATATCAAAGGGTTAAGATGTGGCACACCAAACACGTAGCGTCGTTTATTTTACATTTTTTTTTATAAATTTTGACTTAAACCTCTACTGTAGAGGAAGACTTCTGTGTAACTCAGAAGCTCATCTCTAGTATTTTGAACATGTGATTGTCTCATTGAAGGTATTGCCCCACTTCCTTTCCCTTTTATTTTTCTATATTTCCATCAGCCCCAGTTCAGCATGGCAAACATTCAGGGATGCTGTGAGTTGCAGTCCCAAAAATCTGGGGCCAAAGAATACCTGCAAAATAAAAGGGAGGAGAAAATCATCACTACACAGTCAGGCAATCTTGCATCTAGCTTTTAGGAGAGCTATATAATAGGCATTGACAGCCAGCCCTAATAGTAATAAAAGCCTGAGTGCCTCAATAGTGTGTTCTGATCTCAAAAGCAAAGTGTTGCATTTATCCCACAAAAATTCATCTACCATGGCTTAAGCATTATAAATTGATTTTTGCTAACTAAAGGAAGAAATGGGGGGGGGGAGGGAATGGGAGAGAGGAACACAGTTGCAAAAATAATAGATATTGCTGGATCTTGTCTTCCCTTATTGTATTTTATAAACGCATCATGTAGTAATATAGAGCAACTTTTAATGGGTTTGGTTATGAATGTATTTATCTTTTATTATCTGCATTTGTATGTATTTGCATGTTTTATATTTTGAATGGATAAGGTGTAGTGTGTACATGTAGTAATGTACATTTGATCATCCACTCAAGTACAATAACAATTCTTCCAGGGCCGGCCCTACTAGTGATGTGAACCACCTCAGGCAACTGATTTTGGGTGTTGTGGAAGGGCATCACATGGTCAGTCATTTAATTTATTATAGTTGTATTTTTTACTGCCAGGGAATGGGAGAGGCTCTTGTGAGATTTTCTGTCCCAGTTGGTGAAAATAAGCTGGACTGCTCTTGAATATGATGCCATTTGACATGGAGGGCGTGGGTGTCATTTTTTGAACTTGACCTGTTTCCTCCTCACATTCATCAGTTTACATTTGTTTACATTGAATTGCATTTGTCATTTTATCACCCATTCACTCATTTTGGAGATGTCCTTTTGGAGCTTTTCCCAATTTATTTTTGTTTTAAATGACGCTTAATAATTTAACATCAGCAGCAAACTTGGCCCCCTCACTGCTTGATGTGAGTATGTAATACATCTTGCCCTTGAGGAAGCTATGCTGGCTCTGCTGCAGCAAGGCTTATTCTTCTATATACTTGGCTATTTAATCTTTAGCAATACTTTCTACCAGCTTTCTCAAAACACATGTTAAGTTAACTGGCCAGGATCCCTTTTAGAAAATGGTGTTACACTGGCTATTTTCCAGTCCTCATATATAAAGTCTGAGGGACAAGTTAGAAGATCAGCAATTTCACATTTGAGTTTTTTAAGGAACTGTCAGTTGCATGCCATTCAGACCTGATAATTTCTGTTTCTATTTTGTCTAATAGGCCTTGACCCATGACTTACTGACCTAAAGTATTGGGTCCTCAATTTTAATGAGCAGGGGACCTCCAGTCAACTTTTGTTCATATCTAAGCTGTGTTCATGAGGTTTTCTGATTCTATCTTTCATATACTTTCAACCATTTCTCTGTACTGGTCAATAGGGGTCATGCTAATACTTATAATTCAGAAAAGCTCAAAGAGAAGGCTGAAGATGTATTACATACTCACACCATGCATTATAGATCCATGTAACCATATGCTGTTTTTTTTTATGAATTTAACATTTGCCTCTCTCATTTACCCACTTAAGGATTCTGTGACAGCATCACAGCCCTTGACTCAACTTTGCCTGAAGCTGCTGAAGCAAATCATATTCTCACGCAGGGGCTTCAGAGACAGGTGCATGGAACATTTTATGTGTTTCACATATGCAGTCAATGCACGCTACCACCACATTCCAATTTATATCCCTTTCTAGACAGTGCCAGTGCTTCATCAGTATGTACCAGTTCATCTGTGAACTGCCCTGAAACCTCCAGGTATAGGGCGGTATATAAATTCAATAAATAAAACAAAACAACAACAACAACAATAACAACAACAACACGGAGGAGAGTGATCCTAGGGCCATAATGTGGAAGGAGATACTCTGTGTACTGTCTGTATAAATTAAATTGTTTCTGCTTTTCAGTGTGTTCCCACCTCATTGTTTCATGCCACCCTTAGGAATGATATGATCAGGGAATGTCGGATCCTGGGATGAATGTGGCCCTCCACTCCTCTATGTATGGCCCTCAGGACTCTCTTCAGGCTTTGCCCCCACACCAACCCTGTTCCAGGCCCTACTTGAATGCTTTTGCATGACTGGAATGTGATCGTGTCTCTTGTTTGCCTAGATGTAGCGAAACAACTGTGACTTTTACATGGCTACTGTACAAAGGTTACGAATCACACCAGGATCTCATTGCACCTGGCATACATAGGTCTACACTTCTGCCCAGCTGGCAGATAGTCATGCACGTGACATACAGCACAATGACTGGGAAGCCCCTCCAGCCCTGCTCATTTTCTACCTGCGTAACTATTGTTCTGCTTCCTACCCCTATTTTGCCTTATGACCCAACAATCTTCTGTTATGAGCTCACCACTGGGCCTTTCCCCACAGACTCTGATTTCATTTCCTCTATTTCTTGTCCCCTTATTATTTACTCTTAAGTGCAAAAGCTCTCTACTCCAAGTCCCCTTCTCACCTTTCTTTGGATGCTGCTCTAGAGGGCACCACCTTCTTATCTCTGCTCACTCTGCAAGCACATGAAGTGCATCCCAACAATTCATTTCCTTCTCTACTGATTCTTTCAGCTTTCCACTTTCTGGTTCCTCATCAAGCCCATGCCTCCCTCTTGGCATTTCTGTTTTATCTCTGCACACCAAGAGGAGAGGAGAGGAGAGGAGAGATGTGCACCCTTCAGCCTGACCTTGTTTACTACAGGTGGAGCCTGATTTTGGAGTTCGCGTACAGCCTTTACTGTATGAAACCTCACTCACTCTTAAGGGTCAGGTTTTGCAACTTGAGGGTGCTCTTGGATCTGACCCTGGTGCTGAATGTCTGTAGGGCAGCAGTAGCCAGGAACACAGTTTACCAGCTTTCATTGATATGCCAGTTGTGACTGTATGGCCTTGGTTATTCCTGCAATGGTGACACTCTTTGTGGAGCTGCCCTTGAAAAGTGCTTGGAAAGAACAAGAATAAATATAGGACCTCTTCAAGAGAAGGAGCAACCACCCTCTTGGGTTTTATGGCAGCTGGGGAAAGACCATTGAATAAATGAGTTCAACTTGCAATAAAAGAAGAGCATTCAGCAAAAGCAATAAGCAATAGTGGAAGGAAGGGTGAGGCTTGCAAAGTATTCCTTGCCATGAGAATTGTGGGGTTCCAGTTTTTATCCATGGAGTACTACAGTATATGCATTTGACAAAGCACTGAAAAATTGTGTCCCTCCCCCAAATAAATACAAGGTAATAAAAATAAAAAGCTGTTGTAGGTTAATTTAATGAGTTGGATTCAGACTTTCAGTCATCCTTTGGGGTAGAGCCACTGAAATCAATTGACTCTAAAGAAAGTATTATTTATTTCAACAGGCCTACAATCACATCGTTATTAAATTTATTACAATCATAGGAAGGCCCTGAAAGCGTGCATTTCAAGTGTCAAAGGCCAGGGTAAAGGGTGCACATCTAAGTCTAGAGCGAACCCCATAAAATGTCAAAAATCAAATACTGAGATTCAGTAGGTTCAGAAAACAGATTCAAATATAGAAACAAAATATTCAATAATAAGTTGCAAATATTTTTAGCCATAGAATATCTGGTGACCATTCAGCACAATGTTTCCCAGAAGTGATTCCTCCTTCTCACTAGGTGATATTGTGCAGTCACTAGACTTCTGTAATGAAAGATCTATGGTTGAAGGCATTATTCTAATAATAATGAAAGGAAGGAAGGAAGAAATGTCTCGCATATGATTTTGAGCTAGAAGCAAGAGAGCAACTAGCAGTGCCTGACGGTGAAAATGACTGTAGTGTTCATTTACTGGCAACAAGGGAGACAGACTCTACACTACCCTTTATGTCTTTGGTGCTATAGACAGTGAATTAACTGATACATGATAGAGTTCAGTTTGCTCTGACTATGCTTTCAGAGGTGAACATGTACAACATAATAGAGATTCACCCTAAGGGGTGAATTTGGAGTAGGGTTTCTCAGCCTTTGTAAAACACAAGGGAACCAGGAAGCTGAGCTTAACCAGGAAACAAAAAGGAACAGGCGCCTTTGCTGGAACACAGGAACCAATTGCAAAGATTTGAAGGCTCTGGGTCTGGAGGCAGCACTGACTTTGCTTTACATTTCAGATCATTTGATCATTTCCTTTGTGCCATTTACCATATTGCGTTACTACTATTGAGTGCAGGGCTGTTGTAAAAATAGCAGCCTTGGTCTTCTAGAACTCCACAGGTGACACTTCCAAGCAGAAGCTGAAGGCACAATTATGCCACTTTCCATTCCAGGTACAGAGTTGATCTCATGATCATCAATGCATTACAGTGCTCTGAAGAGCTCTTCTGGGAGCTGTCCTTTGTTCAGGGTGCTGGAAGTTTTCAAAGACACCCATTCTCCAGAGCTATAATTCCTAGACTTTCCTGTGAAGAAGGATTGTTAAACCATTGTCTGGATTGTAGTTCTGGGAGAGTCCGGACAACCCTCAGCACCCTTAAAATACTACAGCTCTCAAAATTATTTGATTGGAGCCATGACTCTTTAAAACGGCATCATAGTGCTTTAAATGTATGTTGTGAATATGGCATAGCTTAGGGTTGCCACACGTCCGGATTTTCCCAGATATATCTGGAATAATGCAGTTGGCAGCAGTGTCCAGGCAGAAATTGTATGGCAGCTCAACAACTTTTCTGTCCCCTTTTTTCACTTTTTGAAATATGGCAACATAGCTCAGGGATTTCACAGCTGCTTTGCTCCTATGCCTTTGAAACCACCTTGAATTGTGTCCTTCAGACCAGAGGGTGCCAACTTGAATAAAATATTGAGGAGGGGGACAGGTAAGCCCTCTCCTGCATAATCAATCACAAGACTTGGCACACACACACCATTTGAATGGCACTGCCCACGAACTTTGGGGATCCCCTCAAATATTTTATTGGGGTCCTCAGTCCCTAGGAGTGGGCCACTTCAGACTAACTCATGGACTGTATTGTTCCCTGGATCATTAAAAAACAATGACAGTTTCACACACTTCTTTCTATTATACAGATATTGACAAAAAATGTATTACATAAAAATATAGAACACTTACTGTGGGTTATACTGGTGTCATCTCTAGTATCAAGCACACCACTAAGACAAGAAGGTAGAGCTGTTCCTACAGCTTTATGTAACCTCCAAATCAGCCTGAATTTGGGGTCTTTGGTTAGGAACCCTAAGACTGCTTATAAATCCAGGGTTTTGCCCCTTGCCTGCCTGCTGCTCATGATGACTCCTTCCCCCATCAACACTGCAACACACCACCATCAATGTTGCCTCCCACCAGTGTCCTGAATATGAGCCCTGGCTAAGCAGGCACAGACCCAGTTAAGCTGAGTTGAGGGACTTATTATGATGGCATATCCCAAGTAAAAGTGAGATGGCAGGAATTATGTCTGTGTAGCTTTGGGGGACAGCTCAAGGTCTGCCTATTTCAAATGTGCTGGGCAGAACTTGGATTTGGATTGTGCTGTAAACTCTTGTAATGTGATAGAAATGACTGCTGGTAAAGATGGTAGAGATAAGAGGCAGCAGAACAGCAGTAATCTGTCTAGAACAATTACAATTTACAATTTATTTATTTACGGCTATTAGCCCATAAATGTCTAGAACTCCAAATACTCTTCATGCCATAAGCCATGTCCAGCTATTTCTAAGGAAGCGTGGAATTGTTGGGTCAAAAAGACTTGAATGCAACTTGTCTGACCCTGCCATTCATTACAACTGATTAGCAAAACAATATAACATTTTGAATCAAAGAATCATAAACTTGTAGAGTTGGAAGAGACCCTGAGAGTCATCTAGTCCAATGCAGGGAGTTGGACTAGACGCCTTAATAGGGAATAAAAATAAAGGCCTTATCAGATCCTAAAAAACTGCTAATTGTTCTTTATACTCTGGCAATACAAATCTATACACATCTTTTTCAATCATCTAAATGCTCTTATATGATTTGTTTAGTAAATGTATACCCCACCCTTCCAGTGCATTTGCATCTCTGAGGGTGGTTCATAACAATCAGAAACCAATCAATCACATAAAAACAACACAACCCAGCAGCAAAGATTCCTATCTAAAACCTTGGGTGGTCACTGCTACTCACTTCCAATGGTCTCATTTGCTATAAGCTGTTTTCCTATGTTCCTATGATGCTATGTAGCATGCACATACTGCAATTGTGCTGTAGAAATGTACCAGCCACTATGTGGAGCAATGGATAGAGAGATGGATCTGGGAAGCAAAGGTGAACTCTACCCTCACTCAACCATTGTGCATCTCTGGTGACTTTGGGCTAGTCACTCTCTCTTAGCCCAACCAGCCTCATAGGGAGGAAGGGTGAGAAACCAAGGTGAGAAATCAACAGGCAATCAATCAATCAATCAATCAATCCATCAATAGGTGATCAGAATTAACCCTCGGTTCATTCACAGATCTTTAAGGGAAACAAATGCATTTCCTTTATATCTCTTTGAAGAGCATTACAGAAAGGGTACTGCACAAACAGATACCAAAAGCTGGCTTTTTGTTTTAAATCAGCATTCTTCACCCTTTAACAGGAGGAGCAGTTGGTCTGTAGCTAACACTTAACCATCCAGAGTGATTTATCTGGAGACATCTTGCTGGTTGTGCTCCATTAATTTTAGAAACAGAAGGTCTGTTCAGCTTGTGCAATGGGATGTTTTAGCCATCAAGAACACCCAGGGAAGGCTTGCTAAATGCGCTGCTAGGCAGGGGCAGGTGTCAGCCTCCTTTGATTTGTTCAGGGTCCAGATTCAGCAGAAATATGTATTTCCTGTGCATTTGTTTCTCACAGCAAGAACTATTATTTGCAAACACATCCCCCCCAGCCTACTGCTGCCTCAAGGTATAATTTTTGACAGATAACCTTCTTAAATTAAACATGCCATTTTCTGTGCTATGAAAGAAGAGAGGAAAGCTAAAGGTCCAGAGGATGAACTAAAAAAGGCCCTCTCTTGAACGGTTCCAAACACTGCAAAATCTATTCTATTAACAAAAGAAATGGGGGGGGGGCAGTTTAATCAAAGCAGTGATGGGAAATACAGGTCACATCAAAATTGTATTAATATCAAGAGACTGAAAATAATTGTATGAAGAAAACTATTGAAGAGAGCATGAGGGGAAAGCTTTGATGAAAACAACAAGTAAGCATGAAATAATAATTCATGGTGTATGTAACTACTGAGTGATTTGCTAACTAAAATCTTCCATTATCTAGGAAGGAGCATTGGTCAAGCCATTGGTCTATAAAGATGTGAAGTCCAATATAGCATGCTGCATATTGCAAGAACCATTAGCTGTATGTGCTAAGCTGCTTCTTTGCAATGTCTGATAGGAAAACCTTTGGTGGAGACATGTGACAACCTTATTTGATGCACTTCCTCTGCAGGCTTGTTTCCCTTTGGATGTTACTAAGAAGCATCACCAGATAGATTCATGAATCACTTGCAGATCTGTATAGCAGCACTTTCTATGTCTGAAGGCATTCTGCCCTAATATTATGAAGGATACTACACAATCATTTTAAATCTGGTGCCTTGGTACAAGTCTGCTCTCATGAAAGAGCATCATGCCCCAAAACACAAGTTTTGGGGTGC
Source organism: Podarcis filfolensis (assembly GCF_964270895.1). NCBI lineage: Eukaryota > Metazoa > Chordata > Lepidosauria > Squamata > Lacertidae > Podarcis > Podarcis filfolensis. Next base: position 70,981,428 of record NC_139609.1, read on the forward strand.
TGCACGAGATTCTGGACCCCGAAAATAACTTGTCCTGACAGTTGAGGGGTATGTCTTTCCTGAAAAATGTCGTCAAGGTTTCAGTATCATTGGTCCTGAAACCTGACTGAATTGGGCTCAGTTATGAGTTTCCTCCAAGAATGCCTGAAGCTAATCTCCCACCACACTCTCAAGCATCTTCTGCCCAAAGGGGATATTTGCCACTGGGCTTCTGGTTCCAGAGAGGTCCTCTTCAGGGTATTTTTATATTTTGAATTGCATTTTTCTATGTTGTACTTTATTGCTCATTTTTAGTGATAGTGGCTTACCTAAGGGGTCTGCTTGCCTGGCCTGAAAGACAGGCTAAAATATTTAGATAAATATGTAAAATGAATTCAGTCATATCTTCACCTCAATTATTATTGTTGTCAAATTGCAACTTTATCACAACGCCATATTTAGTACTATTATGATCTGCCTATAATGATACAATGATTGCATTTTTTAAAAGAATGGCTTTATAGCTTTTTGTATAATGTGGACTCAGAAAGTACATTAGGCAAATGCAACGCTAGCTACTACTTGTATTCATAGCAAGATCAGGGTTAGGAATATGCATAGGAAGAAGATTCAACATTGATATATGGCAATTGCTCCAATATGGCCCACATCCTTCCCAGTCACTTCCATATGCAGCTGGAATGCTAGTGCAGTACAATATGTGCATTCTCCATGGTGCTGAATCAATGGGAAAGGGACATAATGCAAGAATCTAATGATTTATGACCTTGTAACAATAAATTGCAAAATTTAGAACCCTTGTACTTCCCAGAGTTATTCATGGTATTTTTTAAAACACACACACACTTTAATTCAGTGCTTTAAAAGCACAGAGCAATGTTGTTGTTAATCAAGGAACAGGCTGATGGGATTTACAGGCATAATATACAACATAGCTTCATAGTCTCAGGCAACTCTGAAATGGGAACTGCCTGCCTGTTTGTGTGCCTTCCAAAAACCCTCCAGGGAGCTCCCTGAACAGTCTCCAAAGCTATTGAATGACTAGATAAATAATAGCCTCTCAAAAACTTACTTGCTGCAGCAGTTGATCTGGCTGGAGCTGAGGGAGTGATTTGAGGTAGGTTGTAAGGAACCTTTAGATGAATTGTCAGCTTCTCACTTGAAATCAATATGGCTGGCATTCTGCAATACTTTGCCATGCTTTAGGAATCTATGACATTCCATTTCATCTCGGCCTGCTTGTGTACATCCATTGTAGGGAGCTGCCCTATTAATGTGATGCCACCATGTAGCATGTGGAGGAAGGAACAAGAAGGCTGTACCTTCTGCCTTTGCACCATAGTCACATCCCATGTTGATTGTGACATAAGTCATTGAACACTAAACTTTGTAAAAGGGCAGATCTGCATGAGCAGCTCGCACATAGTCGCTCCGTGAGATCAGAACCCCCTAATCACACAGAGGTCCTGATTAGTTGGTATAATTAGTTGGTCTCTAAGGTGCTACTGGAAGGATTTTTTAAATTTTGTTTTGACTACGACAGACCAATGGGATGCAGGTGGCGCTGTGGGTTAAACCATGGAGCCTAGGACTTGCTGATCAGAAGGTCGCGGTTCGAATCTCCGTGAGGGGGTGAGCTCCCGTTGTTCGGTCCCTGTTCCTGCCAACCTAGCAGTTTGAAAGCACATAAAAGTGCAAGTAGATAAATAGGTACCGCTCTGGCGGGAAGGTAAACGACATTTCCGTGCGCTGCTCTGGTTCGCCAGAAGCGGCTTAGTCATGCTGGCCACATGACCCAGAAGCTGTACACCGGGTCCCTCGGCCAATAAAGCAAGATGAGCGCCGCAACCCAAGAGTCGGCCATGACTGGACCTAATGGTCAGGGGTCCCTTTACCTTTACGACAGACCAACACGGCTACCTACCTGTAACTAGAACTATGGAAGGCACCACATTGAGCCACATGAAATGGAAGTCCACCAACCTTACCAAGAGCTCATACCAATAACAAACTTAGTTGGTCTCTAATTCCTTGGAAGGAATTTTTTTATTTTGTTGCGACTACGACAGACCAGCACAGCTGTAACTAAGCACAGCACAGCACAGCTGTAACTAAGTCCTGATTGTGAGGACTGGCTACATATGAGCAGCTGTGCAGATGTAGGAACCTCTTTGCTCAATGTGTGGAGCTTTGGGGGTGGGATTGGCACTTGCATGATGTTGGGGCCATAACCCTGCTCCACTCACACTGGAGAGAAAGCCGGAATATGGCTATTGTCTCCTGTGCATGTAAGCAAAATTTACAGTGCAATCCTGGTCACAGCTGTGCAGCAGTTGATTGCAGCCATAGTTAGGAGCATATCTTTGTTTTATTTTGACAGGAGGAGCATATCTTTATTTTATTTTTTTATTTGCTAATTAAATTTATATCTTGCCCTTTCTCCCAAAGGAACACATGAACGCATAGACTAGGGTAGAAAAACAACAGCCCTATGATTTCTCCTTCTTCTTTCTAGACAGTAAGAATGATCCAAATATTTCAGAGCTGTCAGTTATTCCACTAATTACAAAATTCACTGTTGTGCTAAACCATTTTAAATCGTGTCATTTCTAACCTGATGTATCTATCCATTGTTTTCACCTCTATTAGTTACTATGGGTTGTCTGCAATGCTAGTTCTACTCAGAGTAGAATTATGGAAGTTAATGGACGTGACTAATTTAGGTGCATTAATTTCAATGGGTCTATTCTCAGCCAAATTTAGTTGGCTACAATCCTAGGCATTCCTCTCCTCATAAAAGTCCTTATGTTCAGGTCAAAATGGGACTGAGACACTGAAATTGCAATAAGTTTCCCAGCATCTTAAAAAATAATAATAATAACTGGCTTCTCCTTGAAGGATTACTTCATCTTCAGCCAATAACCTCTTGTCTGAGCCGGATGCTCACCATGGAATCTGTATGATAGTGCTATAATCTTTATTCTATCATAGCCCTGTATGCCTATAATTAAGCTGAGGGCTTATGATTCAGTGGTTCAGCTTTGTTTGTTCTTAGTGAACTGTGTGGAACTCTCTGGAGGAAGCATTTTTGCTGCTTGTGCGATTAAAGTTATATATATTCCTTCTGAATTCTCTTCTCACATAATGTCAAGTGCACTCTTTTGAAAAATGGATAATCTATACAGTGAATTTTTATAGGCAGGATCCATTTTTAAAAGTCTAAGATAAAAGCAAGAAACTGAGTAGAAGTAAAAAGAGGAACGGGGAAACAAAGAGCCAAAATAAAGCACATTTATTTTATGGCAGTGTGCAGTGCAAACAGAATATATGCTATTTTTTACTAGAGTATGTACTGCTAGAAAAATGACTGTGGTTGGAATGATGGGCCATGGAAGTGAATTTTTAAACTTTACATTCTAACAGGAAAAGGAGGCTGTGGTATCCCCAAACTGGCCTTCAACTAAGGTTTTGTACCCTTGCCAATCTTCCAAATAGGGATGTCAGAGAATTTCAACAAAAGCGCCCCCTCTGAAATTTCTATGGTAGCTAGTACATCACCCCTTCCTCAAGCAGGTGTGATCTCAGGGCACCCCATTAGAGGGGTCTAGGTGGAAGCCTCTATCCAGAAGCCAAGTATGGGGCAGATGGCCCATAGAGCTTCCAGCAGCATCCTGGGGTGGGGCACCTTGGTAGACCCACATCTTGAGGATGTCTTACAATCCCAGGCATGACTCTGTTCAAGCATCTGCCCTCCATGTGGAGGCTGGAAATGGATATAAATCCAAGGCCTGAACCAAAAACCTACCTACATCTGCAATCAATAAAGTTGTAGCCAATTTTTTAACCCCAGAATGTTGCCTTGTCCAGTTCATTACACCTTTCTCTGTCTAGGCTTTCATTCCCTGGGGCAGAGGTCACTGTGAGTGGGTCTGCAGTGAGATAGTACACACAACTAGGACACACACAACCCCCCCCCCCCGTAAATTGTCATACAGTTTGAAGCCATATCTGCTTGACATGTGCACAACAACAATGCCGAAGCTTCTATGGCATTGAGGGGAGCATCTCTTGAAAAGCATATTTGGTGAGACATATTTTGTTCTGACCAAGATAGGAAGGGAAAAGGTCAGCTTTCACTTCCCACCCACCAAAGGGTTGTTGGAATAGGAGACAGCTACATAGAGGAACAGAGGGAATCTGCTCACCTATAAATGCAGTTACAACTGACCAGTGCTATTTTTCTAGAAAATGAGGTGCCAGAACTCACTATGAATGCCTCCGTTGTTCTCTTAGAATGCCAATGGCACCCACCTGAGAGGTGCCAGAACTGAGTTCTGGCAAGTTCCATCTGGAAAAAAAGACCTGCAACTGACATAGATCCACTATGTTGATGTATCACCAAGTTCCACCAACACACAGGTAACTTAGCTGCTCTTCTTCATGATAATTTATTATTGTTGTTGTTGTTAACATTCACGAGTGGCTTAGACTCATAGAACTGTAGCGTTGGAAGGGACCTGAGGGTCATCTAATCCAAGCTCCCAAAATGCAGGCATCTCAGCTAAAGCATCAATGACAGATGGCCATCCAACCTCAGCTTAAAAACCTTCAAGGAAGGAGAGTCCACAACCTTCCAAGGGAATTTGTTCTACTGTCGAACTGCTCTTACTGTCGGAAAGTTATTTCTGATGTTTAGTCGGAATCTCCTTTCTTGTAACTACGTGCTTACTACAAAGAATATCTCAAAGTAGGACATACAGTCATACCTTGGTTTTCAAACGCATTGGGAGTCTAATGTTTTGGCTCCCGAATGATCAAAAACCGGAAGTGATTGTTCCGGTTTTCAAATGTTCTTTGGAACCCGAACATCCAACACGACTTCCACAGCTTCCGATTGGAAGCCGCGCCTTGGTTTCCGAATGTTTTGGAAGTCGAACAGAATTCCGGAACGGATTCCGTTTGACTTCTGAGGTACCACTGTAACTGAAAAACACACACATACGTAAGAGTTTAAAAGAAATATCAAAAGAAATAAAAGAGCATTATTTACTAAAAACAAAACAAAACAAAACAACAGACTCCTACCCACTCTACTAAAAAAATGAATATTGAAACAGGCAGGATCATCATACCACATGACCCCAGTTAAGAACTGAATGTCTGGTCAACAAGAATGTCTTATAGTGATCCCATTCTCATCCAGGAGGTATAACTGTTGTTAGTGTTACCTGGCAAAGTTGGCTGCAAGTAACGGCTCACAGTGTTTTTGTTACTCACATCTATCATATTAAAACTCAGATAAATCATTGGGGAACCCTGGAAGTGGGTCACTGAAGGAACTGAGCCAGAAAGGAAAGGTTAAATCTATAGGGAAAAGGATGTGCAAATTTCCCTGAGCAGCATGCTTGAGAGGACTGCTAATTAATTGGTGGTAAATAATGACACAGTGTGGATCGCAAGCTGATGACAGCAACGTGATGACTGATAGGACTAGAAAGAAGACAAAAGGCATGATGGGTGATGACAAGTCTTAATGCAAAGAGGGGAGGAAACGGGCAACTGCAGAGCAGGGAAAATGATTAAAAATTCTCTGGGGAAATTTAGGGTGTGCCTGAACCACCGAAGTACAGTGCAAAACAATTAATGCTGCTAAAGCAAAGAGATGTCGAGCCTAATTGAATGCATTGCCAGAGAGCCAGAAAGACTCGCAAACAAGTGTTAAGCAAGCCCCTGGTGCGTCTCATGCATTGTAAAAGCATCAGAGCTAATAGGATTTGGACCAGATCGAAAAAGGAGTTGGGATATGCTTAGAGATGAACAAAAGGCCCTCAAGGAATAGAAGAATTGTGCTTCTTTAAAGGGCAACTGGCAGATGTAGTCATGCAGGCTGAGTAAATAACCTGTGTCACGTAGCCGCAAAGAGGAGATGGATGCTAAATTAAGCAGGTGTTTGAGATACCCCTTTCCTTAGGTAGACAAGAAGTTTTCTCACAAGAAAAGCTGACTCAGAAATACCTGTTGGAAGAATTGTGTTGGGAGTGTCATCCGGGGGGGGAAAATGTATTGACTTTGGAGGAGAATATGTATTTGTCAATATAGCATATTACATTTGTAAAGGGTTTGGCAATCTTTATCATCAATACTCTTGTGAAGGTGTAGGGAAGGGGCGGGGAGAAAAATGTGGTTCAATATGCATTCTAATGCGAGTCTACGTAATTTGCGCTTCCTGAAATGATATGGAAAGTGAAACGCATCTATCCTTCAAAATCCACACCTTTTCAAATTATTTTGTGATGCCCTCCCCCAGCCAAAAAAAGTGTACATAAATTTATATATTAGGGAAAGTATTAAAATGCATATATCAGTGAAAATAGCACATAGAAAGGTAGTATAATAGGGAAAAGTGTTTGCAAAAATTGATATATTAGGCAAAATGCCTACAAAAATAGGATTATTAGGAGAGCTACCCTTTAAGATGCTGGAAATTTTCATAAGGGCTTTTAAATATACATTTCCCCTGAAAACTGATGTGCAGATTGTTCCGCCTTAACTGAACTTAAAATTGGGAGAATGGGAAATCAAGAAAAACTGAGATTGACAGATTCAGCCATCTCTATGACAGAGCTCACAATTTGCATTTTATAGGAGAGCTATGGCTGAAAGAAGGTACAATATCAAAGATGATACTGTAATCCTTTTTGGTGGTGATGCCATTATGGAATGTTGTTTCCTCAGAATGCACATCAGATGCCTACACCAGATTTCTTCAGGCGCCATCTTGATGCATTTTGTTCTCCCAGCCCTTTTAATTCAGGCTTGTGCATTCTGTAGATAGTATGATGATAGTTTTATATGGTATCTAGGCCTGGTGACAAACTTACACAATGATGTAGACTGGCGAGAGGAGAAATCTCATAGGACATCTTTGCTGAAGATTGATTTCTTTCTCTCTCTTTTACAGTGGTACCTTAGTTCTCGAACAGCTTAGTTGTTGAACAAATTGGCTCCCGAACGCCGCAAACCCGGAAGTAAGGGTTCCAGTTTGCAAGCGTTTTCCGGAAGCCGAACATCCGAGTGCAGGAAGCTCCTGCAGCCAGTCGGAAGCCCTGCCTTGGTTTTCGAACAGTTTGGGGAGTCAAACGGACTGCCAGAATGGATTATGTTCAAGAACCAAGGTACCACTGTATTAACAATTTGGAGGACTGTACAGCATGTTGAATTTAGCACCAAAAATGAGGGGTGGCCTTATTTATGGAGTGTGTTTTACTAGATTGAGGGCACAAGGAGAAGGGGATGACAGAGGACGAGATGGTTGGACAGTGTTCTCGAAGCTACTAACATGAGTTTGACCAAACTGCAGGAGGCAGTGGAAGACAGGAGTGCCTGGCGTGCTCTGGTCCATGGGGTCACGAAGAGTTGGACATGGCTAAATGACTAAACAACAACAAAACTTTGTTGAGAAGGCCTTTGCCCCTCCCTGTGTTTTTGTGCATGTGTCTTGCTATAATCTATTTTGTTTTGTAAGCCATTTTGAGAAGGCCTTTGCCCTTACTGTGTGTGTCTGTGCATGTATGTGTTTGTGAGTGTAGTCATGAATTTGAAAATCGTACTTCTAAGCCCTTTTACTAGTTAACAAAAAGCAGGAATCTGGCTCTAGTTTTGCAGTCATGACAGTTTCTAGACAGTGTGACTGAATGTGACAATTAGGCAATATGACTGCAAGAGTCTGTCTTGGCCTAATGGGAATGAGAGGAAGCCTAAAGACATAGCTTCAATATGGGGACAGCTGACAATTCCCCCTGCTTAATAACCTTGGTTCTGCCCTTTGGAAAGTCAAGTGAAATAAAAACTGCACTTAACAGAGAAAAATTACCAAATAAAGCTGTCAAAGGGACACATTTACTGTGTGCATGAAGCCTGCTGGTTTTGTAATTTGGGATGGCCATTTCTATAAACATCTGATAAATGAATAAAGAGATAAATAAAATACACTGCTGTACTGTTACAACAAGCCCAATAAGAACCAGGCTCCTAAATGAGTAAACACATTCAAATGAATAAATCTCCACAGTATCAATTTATGTTAATGTTGCACATGATGGAACCTATTAGAACAATAACCAGTAAAGTGAGAAAAGGAGATAAAACTATGATTGTGTTATAAGCTCTGCATTAATAGAATTCTATCTTTCTCTTACTTGCTGGCACCCACAATTAAGAAGGTGTTTCTCACCACCTAAATAACCGTCTCTGTCTTGAACCAATTGAGATTATCAGGCGCTTTATCACTGACTCTGAATTAATCCTGGAAGGTACAGAATACCTTTCCAATTTTTTCCAGTTTAACAAGTATTTCACGTCTCTGCAGTGGTGCAGAAGAGTGCACCGTGTTAATTTTGCACACAGTACAGCTGAACATAAAACTACCACTGGACTCAGCTGTACAGCTGCAAAAAAAAAAAAACATTTTAAGTGTGTTTTAAGTGCAATGTGACACTAGATGGCGATGGTGAGCCTCATGGAAAATTCAATGTATTTAAAAAAACACACTTAAAAAAAAGCATTTTCATAACTTTTTTTATGTGTCTATAGATTCCACCATAATGCTGCTATACAAATCTTTGGCACAACTGTGTATAGACTACTGTGTACAGTTCTGGTGACCTCACCGCAAAAAGGAAGCGGATTAGAAAGGGGCAACTGGAGTGACTCTCCTATGAGGAAATTAGTTTAGAAAGGTGAGTGGGGGGGAGTGTATAGAGAAAAGTTTTTATCCCTTTCACATAAGACTAGAGCTTATGGACATCAAATTAAGCTGAATGTCAAATGATTCAGGGCAGATAAAAGAAAGCAGTTTTTCACACAGCACGGAGTTAAACTTTGGAACTCAATGCTACAGGAAGCAGGAATGGCCACCAACTTGGATGGTTTCTAAAAAGAGTCCTGGACAAATTCATGGAGGAAATGGCTATTAATGGCTATTAGACACGATAGCTATACTGTGCTTCCACAGTAGGAAGCAGTAATGTTTTTGAATACCAGTTGCTGAAAATCACAGCATGGTTTCTGAAATATGCACGCGTGGGTTTGAATCCCACCTTCGTCGCCAGTGAAATATACTCGGAGTCGAGAGTGGATTTCATGCTCTTTACTTAGCTCATAGTGGTGAGGAGGAATGGAAGTTCACCCAGAATGTCTGCTTTATATACATTATTTACAGAATATACATTATTTACACACGTGATTGGCTAATTCCGGGATTCTCCTGTAGGCCAATCAGGTTGCGGATTCACTTCCACCTGGAGCTGGATTTGGTGGCTCTTGTGGACCAATCAGACTGCTGCATTCTGGATCCTATTGTTCTAGGCCCAATCAGACTGCTGCATTCTGAATCCTATTGTTCTAGGACCAATCAGACTGCTCCATTCTGAATCCTATTGTTCTAGGACCAATCAGACTGCTGCATTTTGGATCCTATTCAACTCAGTACATAACACCTTCCACCTCTGTCTCGTGCTGGTGGAACATCAAGTCAAGCATATCTGGAGACATGATCAGCACCGCATATAGAGAAACCTGGCTGTATTATTGGAATTGATAAAATGGGCTGTGCTGAAACCCAGCTCAGTGGCTGCTCTTTCAAAGGAGCCAAAGTGTGTTAAACATCAACAAAAGAACTGCCTCTGAAAACACCAACGCACAAAGGTACAAAACTGAATTTCCATACCCTTTTAAATGAGGTTTAAGCAATGTTTTAACACTCCAAGTGATGTTTCAAGGAAGTTCAAAGCCAGTGTTCACTCACTGTGTGGGAATAGGGGAGCAGAGTGCACCGTTGTATTGCTTAGGCAGCTGTGTGATGCTTCCTGTTTTATAGTGCTACACAGCCAGAGTGGGCAATGAAACCACCACTGTGCAGCATAAGAAGAGAGAGAGAATCACCTGGTTGCCTAGGCAATGTGAGGACGTGCTCCTTGTTTCGCTGCACCGCACTGTAGCACTATCATTGGCTGCTCTCACAGAGCAGCACCAGAAGTTTGAGAACATGTCCTCACGTTGCCTAGACAACTGAACGTTTGATGTCTTCCCATGATGTGCTATGGGGGTAGACATCATAGAATGAAGTCGCCACAGCAGAACAAGGCTGAGAAAGCTGCCGAGATAATTCAGGGATATGTTCCCTTTTCCCTCATACTTCACTGTGAAAGTTTCATTGGCTGCGTTCAAGTCACGCAGTGCCAGAACATAGGGAACCCACATTTACAACTGAGTGGCATTCCCTTTCTCCTGGACCTGCACTGCAAGGATAGGACATGAGACTACAAGCAGCAACTGTCGCCTGGTTGCCCGGGCAATATGAGTATCCATTTTCTTTCTCATGGTAAGAGCAATGCTGATTCATTTGCCTTTAATGATGATTCTGCAAAGCTAAATCTGTACCTGCAGTGGTAATACAACGTGGCCAACTTTGATGGGCTATAAAGTGGTCTGATGTTATCTTACTCATCTCATAATTCCTGATTGACTAGGACCACACAGCCAGAGAGAAGAGAAAGCGGTGTCAGAGGAACCCTAGAGTGGGGAACACCGTAGCTGGAGTTATTGCAAAAACAAGGGAAAGGTTATGTCCCTCAACATCTGCTTTTGCCTCAGTATTTTGAGGTGAGGCTTTGGGAGGCAAGGGAAGCTGAAGGGGATAAGAGTTATAGATGTAGTTAAAATGGCTTCTTAATGGCTCTTTCAGTATACCTGAAGGAGCGTCTCCACCTCCATCATTCAGCCTGGACACTGAGGTCCAGCTCCGAGGGCCTTCTGGCGGTTCCCTCCCTGTGAGAAGTGAGGTTACAGAGAACCAGGCAGAGGGCCTTCTCGGTAGTGGCGCTCGCCCTGTGGAACGCCCTCCCACCAGATGTCAAGGAAATAAACAACTATCTGACTTTTAGAAGACACCTGAAGGCAGCCCTGTTTAGGGAAGGTTTTAATGTTTGATGTTTTATAGTGTTTTTAATATTCTTTTGGGAGCTGCCCAGAGTGGCTGAGGAAACCCAGCCAGATGGGCGAGGTATAAATAAATTATTATTACTCTTATTATTAGTAGTAGTAGTAGTATGGAGATGCATAACTGGATAAATTTACCACAATTATTTTTATAGAAGTTCTTTCAACTCAGTCTTTGTGCTGCATCCGAATAGCAAAACAATAATTTAAACAATAAATTAAATTTTCAAGTACTGTACTGATATTGGGAGCTTTCACAATGTATAGCATTTTTTAAAAAATTCAAAAGAGAACAGCTGTCAGGGAGGTTTTATCCCTGATGGGAGAAGGAAGACTGTTGGAGTGTTATATGGTATAATGGACTTCCTTGGTTCCTCATGTGTAACTCTAAAAGCTAAAGAAGCTCATTATAGTAGACTTTCAAACTGGAATATCACTCCTTTGAGGCAAAAGAGAACTGTGAGATCAAGCAATGGATGTTGTTGGGAAAATGAGGTGGGGGGTGAAAACACATGTAGATAGCTTATGATAGAAATAGAGCTTTTTAGAGGAAATTTCTAAATGTGATTAAGATAATGACAGCTTATAAACTATCCTTTAAAGGAGAACTGGTCTTGCTAGGAAATAATAAAAGAATGATGGAAAATGAACTTTCCCCAGTTTGCCTCCATTTTGTTTCTCAGGAGCTGCCAAAGTCTATGGCTAAGCTGGCAAGGACTGGCGAATAAAGGCTCAGATGCAGGACTGACCAGACAACCATCTACTCTTCTCTGCAATGGAAAAAGGGGGGGGGGGGTGTCCCGACCTATAAGTGTCTTAGGCAATGAAACTCTTGGGCGTGCTAGATCCATTTTCCCTAATCCAATCATGAAAACACCATGCTACTCATTAAATCGCAATATTAAAAAGCCCTGAGTGATTAGCACCAAGAACTTCCATCCAGAGTATATTACAGTACCCTCTTTTCAGAAAGTAATCCTGACACCACTTCTCATTTCACTCCTCTGAGATTCCCTTGGTGGTGGTGGTGGTGGGTTTCTCATTTCCTAATACTATAACTTATGTGTGCTTTTGGAGAATGTGCTTTTGCCATTACCCCACAACTATTTCTGGAAGCCCCCTATCGGATGCTCATTGTTGCATCTCTAAATTCAGCCTTTTCGTCTGCTGACGGCTAGGGAACTGAGACTCGTTTACTCTTCTGCCCTGTATTTGCCACATGCAGTACTGTTTCTGTTCTGCTGCAGTTGATCTTCTGCCAAAAACCACACTATTCGCCTCATGGTCCATTGTAGGAGAATTACATAACTGGCTGCATGTTTCCTGCTGCTGGGAGTCACAGAAGGAAAGAGCGATGTTGCGTGCAGGTCCTGGTTTTGGGCTTTCACCTAGGCATGTGAAAACAGGATGCTAGACTTGATGATCCATTGACCTTATCCAGCAGGCTCTTCTTATGCTCTTAAATACAGCATCAGATATGGATGTAGCCGGGTGGTTGAATTGGGAATGGAATATATATCTCAAAGGACAGTAGATTATCTGCCATTACTTTTAAAATGAGACATTGGCCATTTGTTATGCTTTGGAAAGAAAATGGACCTGAGTCTGAGTTTCTCTGAGATGGAAAGAACTCTATTGGGGAAAAGTGTGTAAATGTTCTAACTTTCATTAGTATTTATTACACAGTATTAAGCTTATAAGATTCCCCCCCCCTTCATTTCAACATGTTCAAAGCTTTACATTAATTAAATAAACCTAGCTCACTTAAGTTTTCTATCACTTTCCCACCACATGTGGGTCAGTAATTCCCAAGAGCTGCGAAATCTGCATATTTGATCCTAATAAATAGCCATGCAGTATTTTATCGCAGCTCCCTTCCCTACATAATGCATTCCGCAAGAGATGGTTCCCCTTGCATCCCACTGTATCGGTGAACTATGGCAGATGGTCTGTGATATATGAGATGCCTGCTTACTCCGAAGACATTGCCATGTCACACTTCGACTTAAAGCAATGCACATAAACATATTTTATGTGTAAACTGGCCAATTAAGAAGGCAAATGTTTTAAAAATACAAGGATTTATTGGCACAAAACTTGCCATCTATCAATGCTGTATAAACTGTTTTACATAAAAAGCCATCTGGAAACAGGTTGTTTATCATATTTATTCAGTTACAACTTGCTGGTTTAGAGCCTGTGCCTAGCTCATTAACTGTCAAGGCACTTTGGTGCTATAGAGAAGAGGTGGGCACAGCTGATATTCTGCATGGAGCATGAATATTAACAGGGGCTTTTAGACAGTGCCGCCATTTCAAATTAGCATCTCTGACACATGGGGCTGAAAGTATTCTGCAAGTGGTAAACAAGCTGGCAAGCTGAAGCTAGCCTTAGATTCTCCTGGTGCAACCTCCATGAAGGTTAATACAGCCAGAGTGACCTAATGTAAGATATATTACTGGCTGTAGAGCAGGAAAATCTGGGTCCACAGAGTTCAGCCATGAATAAAGTGGGTGACCTTTAGCAAGCTCTTGTTAGCCTCCGTTACCTCTCTGGTAAAACAGAGAGCTGCTATATATGACTGTGCTGAGGTGAACTATACGCATTTCTAGTGATATGAAAATAATTAGTCATCTAAAGAATTACAACACAAATATATGGTTTTATCATAATGTGATCAGAATATGGGTTAGAGTCAAACCTAGGCATGCTTGGAGTAGATATATTAAGATCAATGGAGATTAAGTTAGTTTTAGCTAAGGCTGCAATCCTAATCCACTTACCTGGGAGGAGTAAGTCGCACCAAATTCAATAGGACTTACTTCTGAGTAGACATGCTTACAATTTCAACCTAGATTCAGGTAGGTAGCTGTGTTGGTTGAAATGTGTGTGTGTGTGTGTGTGTGTGTGTGTGTGTGTGTCTAGTAGCACCTTAGAGACCAACTAAGTTTGTTCTTGGTATAAGCTTTTGTGTGCTTGCACACTTCTTCATTTATTTACATTATTTACATTTACATTGCTTCATTTATTTCAGTGCATATCTAGCAGTGCAATCCTAACCATGCCTACTCAAAAGTAAGTCCTATTGAATTCAATGAGACTTACTCCCAGGTGAGTTAGGATTGCAGCCCCAATCTGGACCATCCTTAAGAATGGATGCATGCAAGATGATATTTTCCAACCAACTGACTTCAGCCAGGGTGCATCAGAGCACAGCAGATCATATTTGCAATGCATGCCTCAGTTCTGAAAATGTGAAGCAATATCCTCTAATCATACGCAGAGTACACCGCGCCAAAGTCATCATAATCAAGGTAGAGAATATAGATTACTCTCCTAACAAGAGGAGAGAAGAGGGAGAAGCAGAGCCAGGGGGAAAAAAACCCCTGGTAGTCCAGGTACAAATAGAATCCACGAGAGGGAGCGCTTTATGACACAATACATTTAGATTAGGATTGGCTAAGTGGAGACAGATTGTAACTAAAGATGGCAGACTACCAAAAACCTTTTTTGAACTGACTGATAATATGGACTTGATTGACATTTGGAGAATTAAGAACCCCTTAGGAAGAGAGGGAACATTCTTCTCTGAAGCCAAAATGACATGGACAAGAACTGACCAAATATGGATAACTAGAGGACTGGCACCTAAGACTCGAAAAGTGGAAATTTGCCCAAAAACTTGCTCCGACCATAATGCTGTGAAAATGGAGATGAAACTAACACCAATCGGTTCCTTCAGATGGAGGATGAATGACACCTTATTTAGAGATCAAGAGGTTATCAAGAAGGCCCAAAAAACCTTGAGAGACTATTTTGAGATAAATTTGAATACTATCACTGAAAAAAGAATAATCTGGGACGCAAGTAAAACAGTTGTGAGGGGGTTTCTGATCCAACAGAATACAATAAAGAAGAGAGCCCAAAATGGAAAAAAAGATAAAATTTTGGAAAAAATAAAGGAGGGTGAGAAGAAACTAAGAGCGAAACCAAAGTCACAAGAGATTCTGAGAGACATAAAGTTATATCAAGTGCAATATATGAAGATGATGAACCAGGAAATTGAATGGAAAATTAAACAAATGAGACAAAAGACATTTGAATTGGCTAATAAATGTGGAAAATTGTTAGCTTGGCAAATGAAAAAAAGACAAAAGCTCAATACTATCACTAATTTGGAAGTGGAAGGAAAGAACATTCAGAATCCAGTGGAAATTAGAAAATGCTTCCAGAGGTATTTTAAAGAGTTATATACACAAGGGCCACAGAAAGAGTTTGATATAGACCAATTTTTAAAAACAAATGGATTACAAAAAATCTCTCAAGAAAATAAGATAATGCTGAACTACAAAATTGCAGAACAGGAGGTAGAAGGTGCCATTCAGAATACGCAGTTGGGTAAATCTCCAGGGCCGGATGGCTTAACCTCAAAATACTATAGATCTTTGAGAGACTGGTTAATTCAGCCACTAAAGGAGGTTTGTAATGAAATTTTGGAGGGGAAAAAAGCGCCAGAGTCGTGGAAAGAAGCCTATATTACACTTATACCGAAAACTGAGTCTGAAAAGACACAACTTAAGAACTACCGCCCCATATCCCTGCTCAATGTAGATTACAAAATATTTGCTGATATTTTGGCTAATAGATTAAAAAAAGTATTAGTGGAAGAGATACATAAGGACCAAGCTGGCTTTCTCCCAGGTAGACACTTGTCTGACAACACGAGGAACATAATTAACATTTTGGAGAAGTTGCAAGTGAACATTAATACTAAAGCAGTTTTAATTTTTATAGATGCGGAGAAAGCCTTTGACAATATTTCTTGGAATTTTATGAAGAAAAATCTTCAGGGGATGGGGGTGGGTCAAGGGTTTGAAAATGGTATAAGTGCAATGTATTCAGAACAAAAGGCTAAGCTAATAGTTGATAATGTGATGACAGAGGAATTTAAGATAGAGAAAGGGACACGACAAGGCTGCCCAATTTCCCCACTGCTTTTTATTTCGGTCCTGGAGGTTTTGTTAAATATGATTAGAAGGGACCGTCTGATTAAAGGTATTCAGGTCGGAGCCAAACAATACAAATTGAAAGATTTTGCAGATGACCTAGTTCTGACGTTACAGGAGCCAGAATCTAGTACGAAAAGAGTATTAGAACTAATTCAAGAATTTGGTCATGTGGCAGGATTTAAGCTGAATAAGTCAAAAACTAAAGTTCTTGAGAAAAATTTAACATCGATTGAGAAAGAGAGGTTTCAGAAGGAGACAGGTTTAACATTAGTTAAGAAAGTAAAATATCTGGGGGTTAATATGACGGCTAAGAACTTAAATCTATTTAAAGATAACTATGAGAAATGTTGGACAGAAGTGAAAAAAGACTTAGAAATATGGTCAAATTTGAAGCTTTCCTTGTTGGGTCGAATTGCAGCTATAAAGATGAATGTATTGCCAAAAATGTTGTTTCTGTTTCAATCATTGCAAATTTTGGACAAGATGGACTGTTTCAAGAAGTGGCAGAGAGATATTTCTAGATTTGTCTGGCAGGGCAAGAAGCCCAGAATAAAATTTAAAATATTAACTGATACAAAGGAAAGAGGCGGATTTGCCCTGCCAGACCTTAAACTTTACTATGAATCAGCAGCATTCTGCTGGTTGAAAGACTGGCTGCTTCTTGAGAACACGGACATTTTGGACCTAGAAGGTTTTAACAATGTTTTTGGGTGGCATGCATATTTGTGGTACGACAAGGTTAAAGCACATAAAGCATTTAAAAACCATATTGTCAGGAAAGCATTGTTCAATGTCTGGATAAGATACAAAGACTTACTGGAAAATAAAACCCCAAGGTGGTTGTCACCAATGGAAGCGAAGGCTCAGAAAAAGCTCAATATGGAGGCCAAATGGCCGAAATATTGGGAAATATTGGAACAAGGAGATAAATTGAAATTGCAGAGTTTTGAGAAATTAAAAGATAAAGTGCGAGACTGGCTTCATTATTATCAAATAAGAGAGGCCTATAATTTGGACAAAAAAATTGGCTTCCAGGTGGAAAAATCAAAATTGGAAACAGAATTGTTAGATCCCAAAACTAAGATACTTTCAAGAATGTATAACTTGCTGTTAAAATGGAATACGCAGGATGAAACGGTTAAATCTGTTATGATTAAATGGGCACAAGATATTGGTCATAACATTATGTTTGCTGACTGGGAACAGTTGTGGACCACCGGTATGAAATTTATGGCATGTAATGCCTTAAGAGAGAATATTATGAAAATGATATACAGGTGGTACATGACACCAGTCAAGCTTGCAAAAATATATCATTTGCCCGACAACAAATGTTGGAAATGTAAAGAAAATGAAGGCACATTCTTTCACCTTTGGTGGACGTGCCCAAAGATTAAGGCTTTCTGGGAGGTGATCTATAATGAAATGAAAAAGGTATTTAAATATACCTTCCTGAAGAAACCAGAGGCCTTTCTCCTGGGCATAGTCGGCCAATTGGTGCCAAAGAAGGATAGAACTTTCTTCATGTATGCAACAACAGCAGCAAGAATACTCATTGCAAAGTATTGGAAGACACAAGATTTACCCACCCTGGAAGAGTGGCAGATGAAGGTGATGGACTATATGGAATTAGCGGAAATGACTGGCAGAATCCGAGACCTGGGAGAAGAGTTGGTGGAAGAAGATTGGAAGAAATTTAAAGACTATCTGCAGAAACACTGTAAAATTAATGAATGTTAAAAATGATGTTGGATTGAAAATAAGTGGCATTAGCAACAAAGTTAATGAGAATATGCAAAAATGAATTAATAATGGATGAAAATATAGAGTTATAATATGTTAAGATATAGAGTTAAGATAAACAAAAGAGGGTAAGGATTTGCTGATTTGATTATTTAAATGAGAATACAAAAAGGGGAGGTGTGAGGAGGTCAAGGAAACAAGCTTATGAGTTTAAAGTTACAAAAAATGGATTTGTTTTTAATTCTTTTTTATCTATCTGTTTTTTGTATTTTGTATTTTTATTTTTATTTTTTATTTTTTATGTATTTTTGTATGTTTTCTTTTTTTATCTTTTTCTTTTCCTATGTTTTTTTTGTATTCTGTAAACCTATGTTTTTGTAAAATTTCAATAAATATTTTTTTTAAAAAAAAAATAGGATTGGCTAAGTGATGCAGAGAACTGATTGGCCAGAGAACAGGAGACTGACAGAAATGCTTCCAGAAGCATCTGTAAATTAATGGAAGTATAAAATGTATGTGGGACCAGGGTGTGGGTGTGGGTGTCATAGCTGTCAACTCTTCCCTTTTCTTGCGAGGAATCCTATTCAGAATAAGGGAATTTCCTTTTAAAAAAGGGGAAACGTTGACAGCTATGGTGTGTGTGTGTGTGTGTGTGTGTGTGTGTGTTTGTGTAAAAAGTTGTCGGCATTCTGCTTGGGTGGCCTGTGCCCCAGTGGCCCTAGTGAAATAATCTCCACTGCAAAGATAACAGTTTCTTCAATGAATTTTTAGATTCAAGTGCAAGTATGCTTTTTAAAGCATAGAATTAATTTGCAGGGAAACGAATATGTTATTTTAATATAATAATTTTATACAGGATTGCTAATGTTTAAGGCCCTGAATATTGCAGATATTGAACATCTTTATTTCAGAAATGTTGCTTTGATGGTAAACTGTATTGCAATGCTTGGGGGTTACACCATCACACTGGAAGTCAATCAAGATTCAACATCCTGCTGTACTGAGCCTCTTACGGTACAATGTGACACAAGTCTACTCAGAAGTATGCCTCGCAGAACTCAGTGGAAGTTACTTCCAGGTATGTATGTATATCATTGCATTACTCTGAGGCTTTCTCCACTCCTTTCTCCATTTCTACACATTTCAGCTCACCTTTAAAAGTTGGCAGAAGGCTTTGTTATTTTCCTGGTACTTTTAAAAGATCTACAGCTGGTTTCAACCAGCAGAAGGTTTTCTTTCCCCCTGTTATTTATCTTTTTAAAAATGGTTTTGAAACACATAGTTTCCTTTGGCTACCAGAACATGTTACATGAGTGATTGCCTAGCAACAACCTACATAAGTCTAATATATTTTATTGCATTATTTGCATGTGAAAGGTCTTTCATGACAACTGGTAGGTGGTTAACTATATATTTAGTATATATAGATAACAGCAGTTTGTTTTAGGTTGGGTGTGGAGGCAAAAATTGAAATTAAAATAGGGAGCAGGATGGGGTTTCCAAAGATAGGCACGTGATTGATGGACATCACATATATAAAAGGAAAAGAGTTTATCCCTTTTCCCCAGTATGAAAAATTAAACCATAGTGTCTGACAGCTACTCATAAATTTGGGACACTTTAAAGTCAGGAAGAGTAATTGGTGTGACTTGTTCCATCTACTCTGTCTTGTAATGGTTATCAAGGAAAATCACATGATCCCAGCAGAGTTGCGAAGCTTGCTAGGTGTCACGCTGACAAGTGTGCAAATTTTAATAACAAGGAAAGACCAAGGAATTCAGTGAGTCAAATTAGTAGCTATGTCTAACATTGGACTGTGACCCTGTATTCTGATTAGGAACATCAAAACGTTCCGTTTATTTGCTCTGGAAAGCAAGGAAGCCCCATAAAAACTACAAGCAAAGGAAACATGTTTTTAAAAGGGATCCAAAAATGGATATTTTCTGTAATGAAAGCATATTGAGACCTTTCGTTGACTTCTCAAATAATTCATTAGCACTATTAGGAAATGTCCAGTATTACCCATATTGTTAGTGTAGCAAATAATGTATTATCCAAGTGGCTAAGGATTGAGAAAAGTCACCTTCCTAGGAAGGTTCCTAGGAAGGTTCAGATAGTTAGAAATAGAAGAAATGTTGCTTCTCTTTTACAAGGTGCTGCATCTAAAATGGTAAATATCGATAATATGCTGGCTGCCTCTGTATGTCATGCCAACCTATAGTTTAGTGCAAATTGAACAAGCAAGAATGAATTTGTCAAGCCTTGACCTAATGCACTTTCCCTCCCCATTGCTTCTCTTGCATGACTGGAAGGAGTTCAAAAGCTTCTGCTTTTGCTTAACCACAGTTTGCTGTGTCATCAGGATTGACAAACTGTGGCCAACATTAACTATGGTTAGTTTTTAACAAGCCAAATTCAAACTATTGTTATTGAAGCTGGCTTGTTTAACCTAACTGAGGTTATCCACAGTTCTGACTCCAGATGACATGGGAAGCTGTGGTTAAACAGAAGGAAAAGTGAAAGCTTTAAATTTCCTCCTCCCAGCTATTAAATGTGGGTAGAAATCCTAGAGAGATTCAGTCTGTCATTTACCATCTTTACCTAAGGCAGGGGTGAGGAACCTGTGGTTCTCCATACGTCCCTGGACTACAGCTACAGCCATTGCTGACCATTGGCCAAGCTGGCTGTGATTTTGTTTTGGGTACCACTTGTGTAACTATATTCCCCCAGTGCAGTTGGATCTCCTGTCTCAAAGTAGTTGGATTGCTTCTTTGGCTATTTGTTGAAATGAAAAGGACTTCAAGTGTTCTTCAAGCAAGCTGGTCGATGGCAGGGCAAGGAAGAGAAAGCATCTCTCATCTCCCATTGCTTCAGAACAGAGGCACACTCCGTTGTCTCTTGAGACAGACAGATGCCACAGCAACAACCGAAGCTCCAGTAATTCCAGCTAGGTATGTGAATATATGGAATTTTTCATAGCAATGATATATCTTCCATACCCTAAGTATTCCCAACTGCATTAGCTGACCTTTGCAGGGGTGGGGGGAGGGGGGAGAGAAGAAAAAGAAGAGGGGGGAGAGAAGAAAAAGAAGATGAAACAGTGAAAAAAGACTCCCAAGTTTAATTTCTCTCTGAATTTCTTTCTTTCTTTCTTTCTTTCTTTCTTTCTTTCTTTCTTTCTTTCTTTCTCTCTCTCTCTCTCTCTCTCTCTCTCTCTCTCTCTCTCTCTCTCTCTCTCTCTCTCTGGTTGGACTGAGCTATATATTATGCTGAAAGACTTATCTGCTTTGAACAGTTTGCAGTATCAACCCATTATATGTTAAAATATTTTTTCAGACATATTGATGTTCCCTATTGCAAATTGACAAGCCTATTGTGCAAATACTGTGATTTTTTTTCTTTTCCTATGAATCTTACTAGCTCTTTTTACCCAAAAGCATATTTGGAAAAGTTTTATACTTCCTGGTATAGCTAGTGTTACACCAGTGCGGATCTGATACGTAGATCCAAACTGCACATTTCTTAAGAGCACGGCTGCTTCCATATGGCATCAAGAAAACTGAGATTAACAGTTCAGATCCTCAGCATGGGGGCACCAGAAAAACACATTTAGGGAGGCACAGAATGAACAAAGTGGATTTCTGGACTGAGAGAAATTTGTGTCACATATCAGACTTCTAGCTAACAATTATGGTATATTTCACATTAATATGTCTGCCCTTATTTCCACTGAAGTATTTCCTATATTGGGGTGGCGCTGTGGTCTAAACCACTGAGCCTCTTGGGCTTGCCGATCAGAAGGTCAGTGGTTCAAATCCCTGCGACGGGGTGAGCTCCCGTTGCTCTGTCCCAGCTCCTGCCAACCTAGCAGTTCGAAAGCACGCCAAAAAGTGCAAGTAGATAAATAGGTACTGCTCCGGCGGGAAGGTAAACAGCATTTCCGTGCGCTGCTCTGGTTTCACCAGAAGTGGCTTAGTCATGCTGGCCACATGACCTGGAAAAACTGTCTGCAGACAAATGCCGGCTCCCTCGGCCTGTAAAGCGAGATGAGTGCCGTAAACCCAGAGTCGTCTGCGACTAGACTTAACTGTCAGGGGTCCTTTACCTTTACCTTTTTTATTTCCTATATTGATTTTGATGGAGTTAACTTTCAAGTAAGCATGCTTAGAGTGTAGCCTTATTTTAATTTCCAGTTATGGCTCAGTTATTAAGAAGTATCCTTCAAGTAACCACATTAAGTTGGGCCTAGATGAGATACTTGTCTGAGACAGTCCTCTTCTCCTTAATGCCTCTGGCACTACTTATGATCTTTGGGGGAGAAAGGCACTATGCACATGGTTAGGAGAACACAGCTTGAGCTTCTAGGGTTTTCAACATTTCCAAGGCTCTAGAGCATAGTCGCATGGCCTTGATATCACAATCACTTATCAAGGTCAAAACAAAAAAAAATTTTTCCTTCCAGTAGCACCTTAAAGACCAACTAAGTTAGTTAGAACTAACTTAGTTGGTCTTTAAGGTGCTACTGGAAGGAAAAAATTTTTTTGTTTTGACTATGGCAGACCAACACGGCTACCTATCTGTAACTGGAACTTATCAAGGTGTAAGAGTCTTGGGGGTGGGGATGGGGATTTAGTGCTATCCAGAGCCTAAGTCAAATCTGCTTTGGATACTTAAGTGAACTTGAGGTGGGAACAATTTTACCAAACTTACAGAATCTAGTGAAAAGCCTGGAATGCTTTAGAATTCATCACCATCTCTTGAATTACTTACCTACCCAGTCCTCATTTAATCATGCAGCTACAGACCAGCCACTGTAGCTTTGTACAAACACCCCAAGATTTCAGAGTAGGTCTGTGCCTTTCTGCAACCATTTTTCAAGCAGGTTTGGAATCTGGATCCTACCCCCAAATGCTCAGTCCTGTTCCACAGCTGCAGATGGCAGACTAGCCTGCTGTCAGCTCCAACTGCTTAAGCCTGTGATACCATGGTGCAAGCAAGTCTAGACAGCGTAAAAACCCCTTGAATGTATGCTACGTATTTGAAAATTGTTTCTGACAGCCCAGGAAACAAAGTTGTTGATATGTGTGTTGAACAACATTTCTGTCAAATCAGTTGAATGTTGCTTTGCATCAGGCTTTCTATATTTAGGTACAGGCATTATCCTATGTATTGGAATTGGCTGTCTGAGTCAATAAAGAGATGCTGTGATGATAAGGCACTTTACCAGATGTCATCGATCAAGGATTACAGGCTGAAAGGAGTCCAACAGCATTACAAGGCATTTCCAAGTTTTACTCTACAATCACATTTTCCTTCCCTCTTGAGATCTGCTAAACCCTCCTATTCATGATGTTAAATGTTTAATGTCTCTTTACAAAAAGCAATTTATTTGCACTGGATTTAACAACAGCTAACATAACTGGTGGGGGATCACATTTCTGAATGCTTCCTAGAGATTATATATTAAAATATTGTTTCTGCAAGTAGAAAACAAGCATGGTGGGGAGAGAAGGCTGTTGTCTAAGTCAGGAAAGTGTTCAAAAGTAGTGACCACCGCCAATGAAGTTACTCTCTTCTCTACCATCTCAGGACTCTGTCACTTCATGCTGCTCTGTTTCCAAACACAGACTTCCCTCTGATTGGTCCATGTAGACCATGTGGAAATGAATAATAATCTGTGCAGCTTGTGTAGTTGGAGAATCAGCTCCTATATTCCTGATGAGAATACCGAACTGTTTTTTGTTACCTGCCATGGGCCTCTTCCCCACCACAGATTTATGCAACAACTCATGCCTGCAGTTTCAGTTTTAATTTTGTTGCGTCTCGTTTTTGTCTGTGGCACACAAGTCAGTTGCTTTTAAGAAAACTCTCCTGATAGAACCACCCTTTGCCCACTTTTATTACCTCAACTCGTGCTTAATGTTTTACACAAACAATCTTCTTCAAGGAATGAGAGAGATCAAACAGAAGAGGCTGAGCAGTTTCCAGACCCCCCCACCTCCCCATCTCTTTCTTCCCTTCAGATGGTAGCTCAATACTGCTTTCAAAGTGATTCCAGCTGGCATACAGGTGCAAGATCAGATAAACCAGTTTGCCTTTTCAAAAGACCCCAGGCACTTCTCCTCAACAGAAACTCAGAAGCTTCCATGGTGTGGCTTGCATGCCAAGCATTATTAACCCTACTGTCTCAGGAATAAAATTGCATCCCTCATCGATTATATCCTGAACTGAAAACCACTGTATTAGATACGGGAAAGCTAAAAGATTGGATGTTTCTACTAGTAGAGCTGGCCTCGAATCATAGCCCAGTTTTCTTCTGTTTTGGTTATATATTGCTTTTCTTATTTTCAAATGAAATAATCATAGTGATGTTAAAGCAGGCAAAGTTCATAGATTACTGGGGAATTGAACTAGGGTTGGGAGACAAATCTAGTTTGGTTCAAATCTGCTTATTCCCCCCCCCCCAAAAAAAAGATGGACTTAAATGCAAATACAATATCCTTCAAAAGTCACATTTGTCTGAACTTTGCATCTATTAGGGGAAACTGTATGTAAAAATTCATATATTGGTACATATAATGCTTAAGGGACGCGGGTGGCGCTGTGGGTTAAACCACAGAGCCTAGGACCTGCCGATCAAAAGGTTGGCGGTTCAAATCCCCGCGGCGGGGTGAGCTCCGGTCGTTCGGTCCCAGCTCCTGCCTACCTAGCAGTTCGAAAGCACTCCTAAGTGCAAGTAGATAAATAGGGACCGCTTTCTAGCAGGAAGGTAAACGGCGTTTCCGTGTGCAGCGCTGGTGTTGGCTCGCCAGGCCACGTGACCCGGAAGTGTCTTCGGACAGCACCGGCTACCGGCCTCTTGAGCGAGATGAGCACGCAACCCTAGAGTCGGTCATGACTGGCCCTGATGGGCAGGGGTACCTTTACTTTTTATAATGCTTAAAAATGCATTAGATTAGGAAAAAATCGCTTGCAATTAAGTTGTTCGGATCTGTCTGTCTCCACCTTTGGAGGTCAAGTCAAATGATTGGAGAGTTATAGCACATGCTGTGGCTGTAGAGAACGATATGGAAGAGACATGTTTTGTTGCAGCTGGGGCAGATGAAGGCATCCAGTTGTGCTTCTGCAGATGCACCATGGTGTTTCTTCTCTCTTCACACCTTCCAGTGGTCATTCCTCCTCTGGTCACTGCTGTGGATACACAATTTGACTGCTTATCTCTAGGCACCATGGTTGTCTACAAGGGATTCCAACATGGCAGGGTTAATGTTGCCAGCCTTCTTATCACATTTGCAGACAGATTTGTTATGCAGAGTTGGTCTGCCTACAGGCCTGGTGCCTGAAGCCAGCTCTCCATAAAGCACATCCTTTGGAATCCTGCCATCTTCCATTCTGTGGACATGTCCAGGCCAGCCTAGGTCTCACTGAGACATTAATGTGAACCTGCTGGGAATTTGGGCTTGGGAGAACATATCTGTTTCAGTCCTGCCAGAGAGCCAGTGTGGTGTGGTGGTTAAGAGTGGTAGACTCGTAATCTGGGGGACCGGGTTCGCGTCTCCACTCCTCCACATGCAGCTGCTGGGTGACCTTGGGCTAGTCACACTTCTCTGAAGTCTCTCAGCCCCACTTACCTCACAGAGTGTTTGTTGTGGGGGAGGAAGGGAAAGGAGAATGTTAGCCGCTTTGAGACTCCTTTGGGTAGTGATAAAATGGGATATCAAATCCAAACTCCCCTCCTCCTCCTCCTCCTCCTCCTTCTTCTTCTTCTTCTTCTTCTTCTTCTTCTTCTTCTTCTTCTTCTTCTTCTTCTTCTTCCCTGTGATGCCCAAAGTCTTCCTGGAGGCATCAGTCTTTTCAGTTGTAAGGTGACCTCAACTCACTTTCATTAAGCAGCATACTCAACAGGCAAGCCAGGTAGACCTTCATCTTATACAGTCGTACTTCAGAAGTCAAACACCTTGCGAGTTGAACATTTTGGTTCCCGAACGCCACAAACCCAGAAGTGATTGTTCCTGTTTGCAAATGTTCTTTTGAACCTGAATGTCCGTCATGACTTCCATGACTTCCGGTTGGCTGCAGGAGCTTCCTGCAGCCAATCGGAAGCTGGGTCTTGGTTTCCAAATGCTTTGGAAGTCGAACGGACTTCTGGAATGGATTCCATTCACCTTCTGAGGTACGACTGTATTGGTTGTTAGCATCACATTCTCCCATACTCTTTTGGAGAGGCGAGCCATTGTCATAGCTGTCTTGCCAATATGCTTGCCCAGTTCAGCATCAATGGAGCAGTTGCTGGTTATGGTGGAACCCAGGTAGACAAAAATCAACTACCACCTGAAGTGTGTGTTCACCAAAGCTGATGTGTGGAATGCTGGCAACATCATTTTTGGACTAGAAGACATGCAGGCTAAAATGCTGATGAATTTACAGAAGAACTTTAATTTATTTATTCACAAACTATGGCAAAGTGAAATTTAGATTGGAAAATACTAAATGAAAAATTGAAATTGAAAGATTCATCCATCCCTAAAGTGAACCCTCTTTTTATTCCCTGCAGGGCACACACCTGCTGCAGAAATACTGTCTTTCCTGAACAATTACTGTGGACTTTGTTTTTATATATCATATTCTGTTTGTGCGAATTTTATGTATGTCAAGAGAGGTCTATTCAACCCCATGTTTTTTTTTAAATCTAGCTTACCAAAAATGCCTCCAAACTATGTAAGTGAGACTGACAAATCTCTGAAATTGTAAAAGATCCCTTCGGGGGAGGGGGGATCATTATGAATAAGAGCAGCTTACCATCTTCTAACATTGTGATGACTCACAATTCTGACATCCAAGCTCTTGCTATAGAAAACCTATGCGTCATCTTTATCTTAGAATAAAAATTGCCCAGGAACTAAGATGTGTAACTCATAGCTGGAGAACAAAAACATAGAACTTAGTATAAAAAGGTCTGTTTTCTTAGTGGCTTATTGTTTATTTTATTTCCACAATTTGTAAGTAAGCTTAGGGCATCTGGAGAAGCAGGGCCCAACATTAATCTTAACTTGTTTTTAATTTAAGTTGTTTTCTCAGTTTAACTGAAAAACACAGTACACAGAGAGAGATACGCATGCCACACACAGAAATACACAAATAAAAAGTCCAAATCACAAAGTAAATAGAGACTAGGAAACTATTCCCATGAAAAGTGCCCCAATTCACATACTATATACCAACCTTCCACAACCTGTTATCCACCAGGAATTTTGGACCACAAGTCCTGTGATCTCTCCTGTTGGCCAGGCTATGTGGGGCTGATGGGAATTTTAGTCGAAATCATCTGGAGGCACCATATTTAGGAAGACTTTCCTGCACTCATCTGATGGGATTACCAAGTCAAGATCTTCTATCACTGGTTGCACAAGATACTGATGATAAGTGATAAGAGAGTCAGATTGCAGTTCTAAACACACTTACTTGGCTGATGCAAGCAGATAGGATTAGACTGTCAACCAAGTTACAATATACATTGGCCAAGAACTCCCTAATCTGCTGAAGTTAATGAATGATTTAACAGAAATTCATAGATATAATAGACCCATCCTTTTATGAGAAACATTTTGGTGAAACCACCCTCAGGGGTGCTTAAAAAAAATGTAACAAACTCCCTGTGACAATTTCCTGCCTTTTACTGTTACTCCCAAATCTACAGGCTGATGGAGGCGGCCTCATCCTACCTAATGATAGATCCAACCCTGATTTTCTCTAACGAAAATAGTGTAGAATTAAAAATTAAATTCAGGGTACTTCTTCTTTCCTCCATTTGTTCTGAAACTTCCCTAATTCTCATTTTAACCTAGATGGCTAAGAAAGCTATTTCATAGGTAAGCTGAGCTCAGTACAGGTGTTAAATAGTCCCATCTCCTAAAACAAAGGAGTGGAATTAAAAGCAGTTTTTCGAAGCAAGGGGTACAAGTTATTGCCCTTCTTAGCACAGTCCCAGAACCCACCAGCTTCCAAT
Organism: Podarcis filfolensis; assembly: GCF_964270895.1. Classification (NCBI taxonomy): domain Eukaryota; kingdom Metazoa; phylum Chordata; class Lepidosauria; order Squamata; family Lacertidae; genus Podarcis; species Podarcis filfolensis. The sequence goes on from NC_139609.1 coordinate 71,009,184, forward strand.
ATACTTTAATTAGCTAAATATATACAGTAAGTTTTATCCAATGATGGCTTTGCATTAGAAGAAAGGATTTACCACTTTCACAAGATTGGATATCCTGTTTTTGCCCACCCCCCTATCCACTGCTTTCCCCCATGCCCCTGAAAACTGCTTAGAAGGTTAGGTGGGACCATCTGGAACAGTGTGAGATGTTGTGTGAAGGTGGGGGGGGGGGAAATCAGGAAAAAATGGATGTTCTGCCTTGCTTGAGCATAAATGCTTTTTGCTAGTGCAAAGCCACCATTCGATACAACCCAATATCTCCTTACAAAATCTGCCCCCAAACATCAGAACCTTGGACTAGCATCAGTGAGAGAAAAATTACGTTTGAGATGAGCAGGGTGCTTGGAGATGAGCAGGGAGGCATCAGGAAATGTCAGCGCAGATGGAGATTAAGCCATCTTCACCTAACGTCGAAACTGCCATCTGTCTCTCTCCAAGAGCGCCCTAATCAGATTTATGTGGCAAAACATATCTACGGGATGTACAATTGCTCAGACAGCCCTGTCCTTCGTGAGCGCTTGCATGGAGATCTGGCGAAGAAGGGGAGGTTTCTGCCTGACAGCTTCCCTCTGTACAGTCGGTGTGGTTTCGATCATCATCATTATCTCTTGAAAGGGGAGCCTTCCTAGGAGTGAGAAGCAGGATAATTTGGGGGGTTTAGGGAGGGGGAGGCAACTCTTGAAGGAATATTACTTGCCAGTTAGCTCAGACTCACAAAACTTGTACCATTAACCTCTCCCCACTGCCCTAACAAAAGAAAGAAAACTTTCAGCTGATATTAAATCAGCTGGCATCTGCTCTAACTGCTTTCCAGTTATTCAATGTATGCCTAAGGCTGTTGCTGGATGTTGTATTTGCCTCACGCCAAAACATGTTATTTTTATTTTTAAAATTTATATCCCACCACCACGGCTTTAAAAAGTCCTGAGGGCAGCTTACATAAAAACAAGTGCAATAAAAACTCACATCAATAAAAAAATTCATGTACTGAATTAAACAAACAAACAACAGCATTTGAAATATATAGCAGCCTAGTCTAGACAGCAGTTCGTTTCCACAGCCTTACAAGGGTGAAATAGATCTTCGCTAGTTGTGTAAGGGACATAATCATGTGGGCTAATCATGCTTCTTTGTGGAGGAAGTTCTACAGAATGGGGGCCATCAATGAAAAAGCCCTGCTTCTTCTGCCACTCAAATAGAACCAGCATTTGAGGTATGGCCACTAAGTGATGGGGAAACTCGTATAACAGGCATTCTCACATCTCCTGACCTAAATCAGACACCAATCCATGGCTTGTGCTAACCATAGTTAAGAACACATATCATGCCTTGTGCATCTAGACATAAAACACAAGCCCATTTGTCTGCATTCGTTTCCCATTTGTGCAGGACTTAGCTTCATTACACCCTCTATGGTGCAACAGCCTTTTGAGGTAGAATGATAATCTTGGGAACTATTGATGCAAATGAAGCTGCAGTAGAATCACCATTGATTAACAGCGTTTAAAAGTGTAAAATATAAGAAACAGAGATTTCCAATCTTCAGTCCAACATATTTCAGTTATAATTTTCTTTTAAAAGCCCACATGAAAAACTTGCCAGCATTTACTCTTAATTACTGTGGATTTCAATTGTGGACCTGAATCCTATGGAATTCAAATTATAATACAATAAAACACAGTATAAGGAATAAAAGAAGCAATAAAAATACAACTAGAAAATACATAGCATCTAGCACTGTATCTACATCCACCCCCCGCCACACTTCTTGCTGACACCACCCAAAACTGATGAGGTTCCTGGGTGGCAGAACCCAGCCCCTCCCCGGACCCAGAACAACCAAATGCCCATAGGTAAAGGAAAGAAGAAGTGGGGGCAGAGCTGCTACTCCATCTTCATGGCTGGTGGGTTACTGTTGTTTACCAGCAGGGAAAGGAAAGAGGGGACAATCATCATCATCCTCATCCTCATCATCTACTATTCGTACCCCAACCATCTGGCTGGGTCTCCCCAGCCACTCTGGGTGGCTTCCAACAAAGATTAAAAATACATTAAAATGTCGCACATTAAAAACGTCCCTTAACAGGGCTGCCTTCAGATGTCTTCTAAATGTTGTTTATCTCTTTGACATCTGATGGGAGGGTGTTCCACAGGGCGGGTGCCACTACCGAGAAGGCCCTCTGTCTGGTTCCCTGTAGCTTTGCTTTTCGCAGTGAGGGAACCGCCAGAAGGCCCTCGGCGCTGGACCTCAGTGTCTGGGCAGAACGATGGGGGTGGAGACGCTCCTTCAGGTATACTGGGCCGAGGCCATCTAGGGCTTTAAAGGTCAGCACCAACACTTTGAATTGTTCTCGGAAACGTACTGGGAGCCAATGTAGGTCTTTCAGGATCGGTGTTATATGGTCTCGGCAGCCGCCCCCAGTCACCAGTCTAGATTAGTTGTAGTTTCTGGGTCACCTTCAAAGGTAGCCCCACGTAGAGCACATTGCAGTAGTCGAAGCGGGAGATTGGTTCACCGAGTCCAACCCCCTACAATGTAGGGATGGTACAATGCAAATGCATTGGCAGGAGTGCTGCACTGGTGAGCCACTTCCGCATGGGAGGGGAGAGGGTTCAGCACCCTTCTCGCACAAATAATCAGTTTAAGACTTCCCACCCCACACTTTGTATTTCAGAAGGGTGGAAACATGAATAATGACCCAGTCGTGTCTCAAGGCAGTATACTATATTGCCTCTTGGCATTGAAAAGTTGTTATGTGCAAAAAGTGGCAACCACTCACCATTGAGGCCATTTCTTGTAAAAACATTTCTTTGGCACATTTTTTGTTGAAGAATCTGAGAATATATTATGTGAACTGTATTCTGAAATTCCAGTGTCAGTTCCCGCAGTCTGTGCTGCATTGTCCAAAGGCTTTAATTTTTCAGGGACGCACATATTTCCATTTGACGTTGGAAAAGATTGATAGCCTCAAAGTGCCTTTTCATTGACAAATTAAGTTCCATGCCTGTGCCTATAAATTTTCTTTTCCTATCCTTGAAGTTTGATGTTTGTTTGTTTTCTTCTTTTTTAAAAAAAAAAGTGTGCAGCATCAGAGGCATCTCTCTATATTGCTTTCAAAGGCTTGTGCTAATCATTTCCTACCTATCAGGAAATAACCACATTGATCAGGATCAATCACAACGTCATTTCAAACTAGATCAATATGTCCTCTCTTTTTTTGCTTATTAACTAGTTCATTGGGAATGCATTTCCTTCACTAATCTGAGCTCTCTCAAAGGTGGTAGAAAGTGACAAAAGAATAATTTTATAAACAACAACGCAGATGAAAGTTTTGTTTTGCAAATAGCTGCTTCGTGCTTCATAATGACAAGGGCAAAAGGTGCTTAGTAAGTGAAATACATGCACATAGACAGGGAATATGAAAGACACTGTAGTGTTTTGAACTCCCTTGAATCCTGATTACCTGCATTGACCTGTATCTGGAGATATTGACAAAGATAAGCAGGGACAGTCAGCAGTCAGTTCGGATTCCATTGTAATAGTTTGAATTAGATGGACCAAATGAGCTGGAATTATTCATTAAATCAGCGAAATCTGCTTGTCACTTGCTTTTTCGCTTGATTAATGCCGACAAGCAGAGGACTTAAAGCCATCCGGTTCTTAGGCATTTTAGAACATGCTGTAAAAGTCTGAGCAGATGCTGGCACCAGGCCTCCCACATTGACAAATCAGCATGACTGCAGTGAGGATGGTTGATGGAAGGTCTTGAAAAGAACTGTTCAGCATGCTTTGGCTTTGCCTTCAGAGCAAAAGACTCGCAGGAACAGAGAAGAATTTGGCAGAAAGACAGAGAGAGGAAACTGGCCCTACATAACATTGACGAATATAATACTTACCTTTTTAGATACGCCACCCATGTTTCCTAAACAGTCTCTTCTTTTTGAATTCTCAGTTGTGGGATCATTTGGTCCATTTTTGCAAATACACCTGACCACCATTTTTAAACTTCAAAAATACAAATCAGTAAGAATACAGATGGGAAATATCATTGGAACTCTTGTCACTAGAGACCACAGCAGCCCAAAGGAGTCCATAAATATGAAGAACAGCTGCCTGGGAAGTCATTGCCTTCAGGTGGCTGCCAAAGGGAAAGAGACCCTTTGGAATGTTCCCTTAGGGCAGTGATGGCCAAACTTGGTCCTCCAGCTGTTTTGGGACTACAACTCCCATCATCCCTAGCTAACAGGACCAGTGGTCAGGGATGACGGGAACCGTAGTCCCAAAACAGCTGGAGGGCCAAGTTTGGCCATCACTGCCTTAGGGGATCTGAATCTGACCCCCAGAAACTATTCTGTAAGAGAAGCAGCAGCTGGAACATATTATTTATACTGATGTTATATTGAATGTGTAATTTTAGAGGGTTTTGTTATTATTTTTAATTGTAAGCCATATCATTTTCACAGAAAAGTGAGTATTACATTTAACCTAAGTCTTAAGGATGGGGAAAGCAAGGTGGAGAGGGAAGATGGAGTTAAGGCCTCAGTGGGGAACCTGTGACCTTCCAGATCATGTTGGACTCCAACTCCCATTACCCAAGTGAGTGTGGCCATTGGTTGGGGTGGTGGGAGTTGTACTTCCACAACATCTGGAGGACCGCAGATCCTCCCTCTCTGTGGGGACACATTGTAGCATTTTCTTTTCTCCACTTCTAATACCCCAGAGATACATGGGATTCTTTGCGTGATTGCTGTTCCCCCTATCACTGGGGTAAAATTGCTTATCCCCCTTTTGAGCTGAAGCCAATGTGCATTGACTGTTGTTAAATACAGGGAGTTTTAGCCCCTTTCTGGATGTTGACTGCATGTATGGATCTGGCACAAGAGAGTTGCTGAGAGAGGGGTCAGCAAGAATCTTGAAATTCCCTAATCAATAGCCTGAACTTCTCTAGGGAGGCATGCCTCACTCTTCGGGAACTGTGGCAATAAAAGGGATACCATGTGCACTTGAAAACAAACGGCAGTCAAAACATTAAGCTCTCACGTTCGTGTTGTCTTTGAGTGTACTGGGCAAATATGATTAATGTCAACCAAATGGCTTTGCTGCAGCTGGTACCAAGCCAAATGGGTTTCTTTTTGTCGACTAGACTAAAAAGTGCCTTTCCTTTTATCAGGGGTGTAAGGCATTTCCCCCACTCTGAACTCATTACATAACTGGCAAGACCAACAGTAGTGATTTATGTCTTGAACTACATTCCTCCCACATGAACGCCTTCTTTCAGAGTAAAGAATCACTGCCCATTGTCCCTTTGAAAGCAACTTTGCCCTCATTAAAGCAGTACCTTGTCAGAGCGCCACTTCATTTATGTTGGATGGTAGTGCAAAAATTGGAAGCCCCAAAAGATTCAAGCTTACGAGGTATTAAGACTTCACTCCTATACATGGGAGTAACCCCAATGATCTCTTTAGGACTTACTTCTGTGTAGAGATATATGGGATTGCACTAGTAATATAGGGAATATATGCATGGCCTCTCTGTTATCATCCATTTGAAGACTAAAATCAATCAATGGGTTTTTAATTCAGTGCATATTTTGTGCAGAATATATATATTACACACACACACACACACACACACACACTCACACACACTGAATCTAGCAACACAACAGCCTCAGATCCTTCAACAGCAGTTGGTGTTTCTGGCCCCTTACAGTTCAAGCTCCTCTGAGAAAATGATGTTGCTCATTGCATCAAACTGTGCAATTTTTAATGGGGGAAAAACTAATCAAAGTTCTTGGCACTTTCTATCAGTCTAGGATGTCTAAGAGATTGGGGATTGTGTTTTTTATTATTTTAATTGAAAATAAATGCTTTAGGTTTCAAATCCCCATCAGCATCCGAGCAAACTATGCCACCCTCTCCATCCTTTGCAAATCTCTTGGATTTACAAGTTTAGCTTTTCTCTCTGCCTAATCTCTTTTTTCGCTGATGTTATAGATTAAAGGTATCAGAATTCTAGATAGGGAGTTAATCTTTGCCTTCATTTCTCTTTACATCAACACTTCTTAATACCTTTGATAACAGAGAACTGACCTGAGCTCTTATGGCCAATTCAGATGTATGCTACACGTGAGATTTGCACATAAGATGATCCATCAAAAGCAGGGAATCAGAAGCACCATTTCTTAAAGAATAAATAAAGAAATATTTATTTCCAGCATCTTCCATTGGAATAATTCAAGCTTCTGTAAATATTGCATCTGATGATTTTTCAAACTGGTTCTTGGACATTCCGTAGCTGCAAGTCCTCTTATCCATCTTGTCTACTTATCTACTCAACAAATATTTTCTCTCAAATGACAATGAGAGGAAGTACAAAAGTACATGGATCTGATGTATAAAAAGCACTTGAGGTGTGAAAGTACCAAAAGTTTTTGGATGAGAATTAGTGTGTCCAAATGAAAAAGAGGACTGGGCTCCTGCACCTTTAATAGATGTCTGAAAGATGGAATTCCCTGGGGATAGGCACTAGATTTGGAGGAATCCAGAATCCGAAATTGAAGTGAGGGCCTTAGTCAGATTTTGGGTTTGCCAGAGGTGACATGAGATCTGTAGATGACAGCAAGAATTAAAGTAGAGATCCCTGAAGTGTTTTGGGGCACCTTAGCAATCCAGTCATCAAACAACAACAAGCTGCAGAAAGCATCTATCAAAAGTGAAACTAAGTATCTCTAAGTTTATCATATAAGAAATTATGCTAGAATGGGGTGATGTGGAAAAGGAGAGAGAGAGCGGGGAGTACCGAGGAAAAGCTCTGTTGTGACAGACAGGTCAAATTTTTAATTGGGGGAAATGATATTACCCAGAAAGTGAATTCCTTTTAGTTCTCCCCCCCAAATCAACTTAAAAGGTACCCAGCACAAAACTTATTTTACCTATTTGCCTGCAGTTCAGCAAGTTCTCGCCTGGGGTGCCTCTTTCTTTCCTGCACTTTTCAGACCACTTGCTCACAAAACAACAGGACTCCTTTCCCACCCACTTGAAAACAGGGGAGTTCAAGTTTCTGCAAATAAATTCTGAATGTCAATCCTTGAGGGATGATCAGAAGAATATAATCTTTCATTAAAACGTTTGAAATTTGTTTGCAACATGTTTAGGTGCTGCATAGGTCTTACGATTTTCATATTTTATTCGCAAAACCATATTACGGTGTTGTTGTTTTCAGCAGGTTAAATCTTCCCTCCTCTGCAATTGCTATGGTGATTGGCTCCTTTCTGCTATTAAGCTCTTTCTAAGCTTATTAACAGCCAGGGTGAGGAGGGAATCTATTTGACTTGAGGGAGGGATGGTTTAAAATATTCCTCATCCTGCTGTTCCCCTAGTACTGCTCAGGTGACTGGGGAACAGCTGAGAGTGGTGAGAAGGGGCAGGACTGCAGAGAGGATCTGTATTTGGAGCCATTACGTTCGTTATGGCTGTGGGCTGATCAGTGGGAGGGTGTAGCCATAGAAAAGAGGTATGTTGCTTGGAGACTGTGCATGCTGACTGCAGGGGATTATGCACAATGGTCAGAGAATGTACAAAATCAAATTGATATACAGTGGTACCTCAGGTTAAGTACTTAATTCATTCTGGAGGTCCGTACTTAACCTGAAACTGTTCTTAACCTGAAGCACCACTTTAGCTAATGGGGCCTCCTGCTGCTGCTGCGCCACTGCTGCGCAATTTCTGTTCTCATCCTGAAGCAAAGTTCTTAACCTGAAGCACTATTTCTGGGTTAGCGGAGTCTGTAACCTCAAGCGTATGTAACCTGAAGCATATGTAACCTGAGGTACCACGGTATGCACATTTCCCAAGGCCTGTTGTGGATATTAACCAGGAAATGTACACAATTCCCTCTTTGTGGAAGGATCGGGTGCACATTTTCCATGAGGCCAGGTGAATGTGCACAATGGCTGGTTGTTATGCACATTAACCACTCAACTTACATTCTCCCGCCCCCCCACAGACGTACACAAACCAACATTCCACTGATTCTCTTCTCTGATTTTGTTTCCGTATCCTAAATTCTTTCTAAAGGGACAAACAGTGGTAGAAGACACAGTTTAGGGGAATATATGCAAATGTTTTGCAGCTTCACACATTTGTGTGAGATGAGTGGGCCTGGGTCTGTATCTTTATTACAATCCTTCAGTGCGCCTTTTGTATTACCCTTTTCATGGGCACAACACAGGACTTCTTGAGAAAGCCAGAAAAGAGATCAAGCATGAGATAATAATCAGAAACCCCTGCGTCTCTAAAAAGGAATCTGAATTCAACAATAATTGTGCGCAATAGTCGCCACAAAAGAAGCCGTTCCCAAAATAGCCCTTAATGCTAGCTTTAAAAGCTTTGAAGTCAGCCATTTCAGGTTCCTCCAAATGCTTGAAATTTGGCTTTGCATGTTTCAAAGCACTTCTTCTTGCTGTGCCTCCTCTCATCCCGCATTACGTTTACTTTTGTATGCCTTCCGGCCATAAATGATTCAAATTACACAACTCTTCTTTCTGCTTGGATGGCCAGGCCATCTCATTGCTATTTACTTTTCATCAGAGCACCTAACTTGCTCTTCGGCTGGTGATGCTGTTGGAACATTCAAAGCCAGCGGGTAAAGAATGGGAGAGCGGGAGGCTGCCTGTGAAATCTTTCTTGCTGCCTTTGATACATCCAGGGTGCTCTGCAGTTTGACTGGCATGTTCGCATTCAACATTTACCAAATGGGACTGCACAATTCCCTTTCCATAATGCAGCAAGGAAAAATGCCTTTCTGGTGTTTTTTTTAACCATCCATGGCTTATAGAATAAATGGGCTGCTTTAATTTTGCCTAACTTGTCCAGAATTTCCCCAGGACTTGAGGTCTCATCCTTTCTCACTGAAGTCCTGCTGCGAGGTAGTGTTCTTCCAAGATCAGCTGGTGGCAGAATTAAAACGGCGGTTCCACATGAACTGTACTGTACTGTAGTAGCCCAGGGCACTGCCGGACTAGGGATGGGTGAATCTGTCAGTTTTTCTCCTTTTCCTTCTTTTTCCAAATTTAAGTTCAGCTCTACATAGTACCACAACAGTTTTCAATTCAAAAAGAAAGCCCTTATGATGATTCATCAGTATTTTAGTGTCAAGGCTTGTATGCAATTTTGCCTACTACACTCACCTCTGCATGTGGTTTTCACCAATATATGCAGGGCCGTCTTTACTCGGGGGTGAAAGGGGTGTGGGGCACCTGGGTGTCGAATTCTGGGGGGCACCAGGCGCCCACCACTGAAGCCACCCAAGCTCTGCTTGGCACGGGATGCGTTGGTGAAAGCAGCAGGCGAGAGGACAGAGGAGCGAGCGAGTGAGTGAGTAGAGGACAAGGCAGCCTTTGGCGCGCTCGAGGTGGCAGCGCAGGGAAGCATGCACAGGTGCAGCGGGGTTGCTGCTGCCGCCACCACTGCTAATCACCGCCCCGCTCCCCGCCAAGCAGCCATTGCCTGGCGCATTGGGTGGTGCCCGTATGGTGGTCATAGCAACAACTTGACATGGCTGCAGAGAGAGCATGAGGCCTCGCTGGCTGGCTGGCTGCACGTGCGGGAGATGGTGGGTGGTGGAAAGGAGGAGGAAGCAGCAGCAGCTTTGGGTTTCTCAAGACATCCTCCTCTTAGCACCGCCATAGAGCACGCCATATACTTAAGTACAAGTGTATTGTAAAGAAATGAGCAAATAAATAAGTTTTTTTTTCTTTTTCCTTCCTTCTTTCGTAAACAAGAGATAAGGCGTAAGCGTGGTGTCTGACATAAGCATAATAAAAGTTAATTTGGGGGTTAAACTAAATTTGGGGGTGCTGGGCGGATCTTTGCACCCAGGCGGCACATATGCTAAAGACAGCCTGAATATATGTATTTTTTATGCACACTTGACTCTGGCATATGCGTTTTTGTACATGTTACTTGGCTGGAAAACGGCATTACAAAATTAAGAGAAATGTGAATTTTGAAAGATGCCTGGGTGTTCAGTTCATGTGTTGTTTCAGAAAATGTGAATTAGGTAGACTCACATTTAACTGTGAGCTGAATCAGATTTCTCCCCTATTCCTAGTCTGGGGTAGGGAGAGACAGCAATCCCTTCTCCCCCACCACATATTCAACAAACATGTGGAAAGAAATAAGCGTTTTCCAAGTCCCTGGAGGACCTGAGTGAAATGTGCTGTCTAAAATAGTTGCTATTCATTAGACTTTATCAGAGAACAAAAGAACAAATCCCAGCATATTGTAATTAGTACAATTGTGTTATTATGAGAAATTCCTACCAGTTATTCACACAATTATATGAATTAGTGAAAATTAATTACAGGTTTCAGACACGTATACATACATTCAGTGTATAATTATATGCGACAATGTTCACTACATTGTCAAGTTTAGCCCATAGTTTCTAACACTTGGTGTTGAAAAAGAGTGACTTTCATATCAAATGCAAGTCCCAGAAGAGAAAAGTTGAGCCTCAAAAAAAGAGCAATGCTCATAATCAGTGCTATTTTTCTAGAAAAAGAGGTGCCGGAACTCACCACAAACACCTCCCTTGTTCTCTTGTAATGGCGATGGTGCCCACCTGAGAGGTGCCAGAAATGAATTCTGGTGAGTTCCGGCTGGGTGGGGAGGGGAGAAACCCATAATCCTTCTTGTCAACACTAGTTTATTCTCTTTAGTCTTTCCATCCCATATCTAGACAAGAAGAGGGTAGGGGAAACTGTATAAAAACTTGTCCAGTTCCGTGGGGCTCCCTTGAGCACTGTTATGTCTACCCTAATCCTGTTACAAAAATGGATCCTTTTCCATAAATGGCTCATCGTACATGCAAGCAGGGAGAGAGTGGATGGACACAGTAAGTTCTCCCACCTCCCCATCACCTGCCAGGTCTGAAGTTGGCAGGCTCCTCAAGGAGGCTCACGGCAGAATTTCGAGCCTCTCATAAACAGGTTTATCCACAAGCAGATAGGGCTTAAATAAACAGGCTTATGTATCAACTCTCACAATACCTTCCAACGTTTTATCCCCAAAATTGGGCGCACCTTCCATTCCAGCACTATGGCACATGACAGCAGGGTCATGCCAGAGCACTGGGCCTTTGGCACTTCGGTGGGCCAAATAAGGCCTGTGGGCTGGAGGTTTCTCAGCTGTGCCCTAGGAGGAGATAGCTTTGTATAAACCCTTTCCTTTTATTTTTAAGAAAACCTAGGCTAGTTTAGAGAACGTCCACAGGAAGGGAAATAAATAAAATGAAGGTGGGCACCACTCTGTCATTCATTAAGTTGTAGCGGCTGCAGAGATGGAATGAGTCCCTTGACTCCCAGAGAGCTGTGCCATTCATCAAAGACCAATGTTGCAACAGCACAGTTCTAGTATAATCAATTTATCAGTTTCTTGCTGTTTTAGGATGTAGTCATGGAGAGCAAAGAGCTGAATGACATTTGCAGAAGTTCTATAAAGAAAATGTTAGGTCTGATATCTGAAAGCCCTTCTTAAATAAATAGGAGGCAATGTAAAAATTGTCACTATTTTGCTCATGGCATGAATAAGTAGGATGGACAGGCTTCAATCCATAGATGCAACACTTTTCTTATCATGCCCTTCTAACAGATGACTGATGGATGGACAGGACAAGACGGGATCGGATCCCACTGTCCTATAATATTTAGGGAAACACATCATTTCCTGGTCCAACTAGGCAATTACCCCCACACAGGTGGTTGGTGGGATAGCTCAGGGAGGTCAGCCTTGCACACCTGCTTTTCCAACACTGAGCATCACTGAGAGGTGAAAGGGCAAGGCACAGGGAGCTCAGTGCAATGTGAGTGCTGTGACCGGGGTCTTGGATCAGCTCTGCCACCAGGCATGCAGTATACTGAGCTCCCCATGCCTTGTCCCTCTCTCTTTTAGGAACTGACAGGGATGCTCAGTGTTGGGAAGGCAGGTGAACAGTGAGGCCCACTAATATATGCATGGATTTTGCTGTGTGAACATAATCTGGAAAGCATGCCTGATCTGACTTCCTACCTATATACCTATATATTTATTATTTATTGGTATATTGATATCCTGCCTTTCCTTCAAGGAGCTCAAAGTGGCGTACCTAGTTCCCTCTCATCCATTTTTATCCTCACAAGAACCCTGCGAGGTAGGTTAGGAGGAGAGACTCAAAGTCACCAAATTAGCTTCATGGCTGAGTGGGAATTCGAATCCTGGTCTCCCAGGGTCTAGTCCGACACTCTGACTGCTCTCAAGCTTATACACAATAAAACACACCAACATTATAATCAATGCATAGGATATTTCCTGCACGAAAGCTCTTCCCAGAATTGCCATGTCTGAAGTGGCCCTTTTTAGCAACACACAACATATTTTGATATATGAAAATATATTTGTGTAAAAAGCTAAGCAAAAGGCATTTCACCATGCAGTACATAGATGAGGCAGCCGGTGGATGCAGAGATTCCACATCTATGTACTCAGGACAAAATGAATCCCTGTGCCACTTTTCATGTGTGATGTTTATTCTTTTTCCATCACAGTGTGAAATTGAATGTAGGAAAAAATGTTAGAGTCCTTTGTTATGCCCTTGGCAATACACATTCCGCTTCTGGGATATTAGCTTCATATAACTGAAGGATGTTTGTAATCTCTAAACCCTTTCAACCCATAGGCCTCATTCCCTTGTGGGCACCTTTCCAGGAGCCACAGACTGGTAGTGGGGAAAACCAGAGCCAAAAGTGAGCAGATCAAAGGATTCTCCAGCCTCATTGGCTTTTACACATACTTTATCTCCATTCATCAAAGCAAGAAGTATTACATTTCAAGGGCAAGTCCCAGCAAAAGCACTTGTGGAGCAGGTCTAGTGAGAAGTGAGGGCCAGAGACAGAGACCAAGAGGTTCACCAAGAGGTCCATGTTGTTTTGTTTATTGTTTATGACTACTTTTATTATGACGTTGCTATGTATGTATCTTTTTCCATGCTGTAAACTACCTTGAGCATAGGTTGGACTGTGGAAAGGCGGAATACAAATAAAAGTATGCATGTATTTATGTTTCTATGTATGTATAAATATGCATAGGATTGTGGTCATTGGAAGGGATTTGGGGAATAGGCGGGAGTGGTAGGAGTAAGCGTGTCCCCAATGTGAACCCAGCAGGATTTGGCCTGTGCTGCAGCCCAGATGAGGTAATCCCAGGGATTGTATCTGGGACCTTCTGCATGACAAAGTAGACACTCTACCACTGCTCCTACATAAGATAGATCCTTCAGCTTGTAAACTTATCAGTTATTGAACGTCAGGACACAGCCAGGAGAACATTGAGAGTCCAGAGCCTACTAGGTGTGGAGAAGCTGGAGGAAGCCATGATAGTTGGATGTATCCAAAATGAAGCAGTCAAAGTGCTATCTTGGCACGGCAAGGCAAGGCAAGATCCTGAAGTCCAAGTACTAATATTTATTCCAAGCCTGGCCAATCCAGAGACTTTCTATTGTCTGCCAGTGGCTGCACACATTTACCAAGGTCTCCAAGGCTTCAGTACATTCAGTACCAGGCAGCTCACTAAGCTAAGTATCTCCCAGCATTGGGCCATGACATTTCTCCTTCAGGACTATGGTAGTGAAATGAACTAAAGAAGCTGGCATTTGAATATAGTTAAAGAGGCCCTTAGGCAAAGGGAGCATAACAACATAAGAATATAAGAGCCTGTTGGATCTAATCCAGCATCCTGTTCTCATAGTGGCCACCCAATGCGCGTGGGAAACCCTCTAGCAGGATCTGAGCACAAGAGAACTCTCCCCTCTTTCCTACCATCTAAGTGAAATGGGAAACAGCATGGATGCTACTGTCTACACAACATTAAAAAAAGGAAAGTATCAATCTGACCGGTAGCAGAAAAAAATGATGAATGATTGTCCGGTCCTGTGTGCCTGACTTTGTTATGGCAACACACTCTATAAACAGTCAAAATTAATGTCTGTGACTAATGTTGAGCAATGGACCGTTGAAGAAATATGTTTGCTCCCTGCAGACACAGCATTGCTCATGGACATAGTTAGCAAGCAATCCCTTGTAAAACTCTTCTCATTCCTCCTAGTCAAAACAAAAAAAAATTTTTTTCTTTCCAGTAGCACCTTAAAGACCAACTGAGTTAGTTCTTGGTATGAGCTTTCGTGTGCATGCACACTTCGTCAGATACACTGAAACAGAAGTTGCCAGATCCTTCTATATAGTGAGAAGGTGGGGAGGGGTATTACTCAGAAGGGTGGTGGGAATGGGTGGTTGGCAGATAGCTGAGATGAGCCTGTTGACGGCCTCCTAGGTAAGGGAATGCTTAAAATGGAGTTGGTGAAGTACATGTGGATCACTCTTAGCAGGAACAACTATGACTTCTTATTGAGACCCAGAGGACAGTGCTTTTGAAGCTGAAGGCTGAAATCTGTATTACAGCAGAGTCAACAATCCCCCCCCCCCCGAGATTGTTCTTTTGCTCACTCTCTAGAAAAAGACCACTTTGCAGAATTGCCCCTCGATATTCACCATGTTTGGGTTATAGATGCAGTTTTGTTATAGCCCCTCCCAATGCCTGCGAACGATGCTAGATCTGGGTAAACTGGTGGCCAGGCTGATAATTCACTTGCTGCTGCCGCCTTTGTCAATGATAGCGAAAGAGAAAGAGAAAAGAAAGCTTCACTGCAGCCACCACTAATGGTGGAAATTTGGTGAATATCTCTTCCCACAAATAGGGTGGAGAATTTGCACACAACTCTCATGCAAATGCTGAGTATCCTGTTCACAACAGTGTTGGAGTTAGGAACCACAAACTCCCCATCTACCTGTAGGACATATGAGCAGGGCAAGACCCAAGTTCCAGGACAAGGTTGCAGAGACAGCAGAGGGGGCCCAAGGCTCCAGACAAGAAGCAGGGACAAGAAAATGTATTGCTCTTGTAAGATCCGAGCAAAGAATGAATGAGATTATAGTTGACTCTACAACTGCATTCCTTCCTGGTGCATTTGAGGGGCCCATCCTAGGCATACATTACTCAAACCCCTTTCTTGGAAGCAGTGCTAGAAACAGGAAGGAGGCAGCTTCTAAGGCAGGTGCTCTGCCATGTGGGGTTTGCCTCCATTCAGGACTGTTGGTGACATTGTTCCTGGGGTTTTGGAGGACATTTACTGGGATGTCTTTTAGAGCTGGCATCCTGGGGTTCCCATCAGGGTGTGTGTAAACCCCAGTGCTACGATACGTGGGATCCACATACTGGCATTCAGTGGTCCAACAGACCCAGTGTTCCCTACTGATGATGTCCATTCTGAGACAAGCTCTTCAGAACTGGTGGGAATCGATGGCTTCTTTGGGTTGATTCACACCACTACATTTTGTTGTTTTATTCTTTTCATAGTCCCTTGTAATATTTTTTGGACTGCTCAGATTGAATGTGGAGCTGATAGTCAACTGAGCAATCTAATATGGATCTAGAGTGGATCATGAAAATATTTGGAAGATGTCAGGGCCAGCAGTAGTATAATAAACATATTAATGTGAATAAAATCAGCAATAAATTCTGGTGGGAAAATGTTTTGTTTTGTTAGCCTGCATTTTCTATCTTCTGATTTTCCAGATGCTTATCATTATCATTAATGGGCAGTCCACATGGACAGATTTCCAAGCCTGCACAACTTTATGTTTCAAAAATATGCACTATTATCTGAAATCCGTTCAGCCTGGATTTTGTAATTAATGGCTTTAATCACCTTCTACTGGCTGTCTAGCCTGTTGTGTTTGGGGCCTAGAATCCCATTGGGCACTCTCTCTTCCGTTCCCTTCATCAGGTCTGTATAATCTTTCAGTTTCTTTTTCTAGCGGTGTTTCAGGATATGATAAATCACATCAAGGCCCCATTAAGTGTCTGCCTGTGTAGGCTTCCCCAAAGCAATCAGAATAGCATGCAGAGCTTCTATAAGAGGTATTATGCTAAGGAGAAACGCAGGGATGTCAGGTGCTGGCTGAGCTGGGGCTGATCAAATAATTCTAAGCCTATTTCATTTTTGCCTTCTAAACCTCACAGAGGAGAATGCCCTGAGCAACAGTATTCCATAGGAGGGTCAAAAGCTGAGAGAGATTACCAAGGTAGGACAGGGCAGGGCAGGGCAGGGGGGGAGGAAGTGACTTCAAAGGAAAGTACAGGTTAGATAAGGATGGGAGGATCTGTATATTTCCAGTCTGCATCAATTTCACAAGTGTTCATTAATAAGTCCACATCCCTCCTCCACCAGCTGTCCTGTGAGAAAGATTCTGGACCCTTTGATGTGTCAGTCGTGATTGTTGTGCCTTTTTAAATGAGTGGATAACTTTTGGCCCTCAAAACCTCTGGCCTCTCACCTGTAACAACAGACATTTCCTAAATTCCAAGTCTTGTAGGCATACCCTCCAACATCCCAGTGATGCAAATTGAGACATGACCTGCCACCTCAACACACTTAAAATCACTGCCCCCTGCCACTGCCTCCTCGCCCCCTCCACAGATACATCCATCCTGCTCAGTGACCTCCTCCCTTCCCACTGCGCACCTTGGTGAATAATCCATCCCATCTCACTGGGGCCCCTCTCACTCAGTTTCCTCTCCTCCCCACAGCATCCCATTGACAGGCCCTTATGCAGCTTCACCCACTGCCACTGCTTTGCCTCTCCTCCCCAACAGCCACTCACCAGCCCCCTACCCTGCCCACAACATACACACAAGGACTGCAGCGACTCCTACCTCCTTCCGGCCAAAGTTCGGATCAGGGAGACTTCTGGAAGTTGGTGCCACTTGGGTAAGAGGAGGAAGAAGAGAAGGGGTGATTCACAGGCCCAAGGTGAGAGCATGACACTCCAAAAAATGTGTGTCTTTTGGTTGTGCACCCTGGTGGGAGCCAACTAACTCACATCAGAGAGTGGGACCAAAAAACACGAATCTTTTGGTTCTGTGCTCTGCTAGAGCATGGAAGAAGGACAGATCGTGAAGCTGAGGCTCCAATACTTTGGCCACCTCATGAGAAGAGAAGACTCCCTGGAAAAGACCCTGATGTTGGGAAAGATTGAGGGCACAAGAAGAAGGGGACTACAGAGGACGAGATGGTTGGACAGTGTTCTCGAAGCTACAAACATGAATCTGACCAAACTGCGGGAGGCAGTGGAAGACAGGAGTGCCTGGCGTGCTCTGGTCCATGGGGTCACGAAGAGTCGGACACGACTAAACGACTAAACAACAGAGCATGGAAGCCAAAATGGGATATCATGGAATGGAATCAGAAGTCAGGGTGGCTTCTGCAGTGCCAGGATGTCCCATTTAAAGCAGGACAGTTGAGTGGTATGTGTAGGGCTTTAAAGATATGCAAAAGTATTTTGAACCGAGGTCAGAAACCAAGCTGGTTTAATTGCATTTCAACCACCTGACATGTGCAACTACTTCAAGTTTTATAAGGCCTGCACAGCGACCTATCAAGACAAGTGAGCCAGGTAGCCAGTCAGAAGCTAGTTTACACCTCGTGCACATAAGTCACACAAAAGCAGAGAAATATCAATATGTTTTATTGGGCTGAACTGATGGACTTACAAGTCACTGTTGCCGCTCTCTGTCCATTAATCTCATGCAATTGTACAAATGATACAATTATAGGTGAACACTGGTTGTCTGCATTCAGCACCAGGTTTTTAGGGCAAGCATAGGTGAGATGCTCTGATGGCGTCTTGGTTGTTTACTAGCACTGGAGAACAAACATGCAATAGCAGTTCAAGCTCCCTCTTCCCAGCATTGCACCACTTCAGGCTATTGACTTTGGCAGTGGGAATCTTGTGCTTCATGGAATGACCAGCAATTAAAAGCGGCCAACCTGACCATTTGGCACCATTCAGATAGATGTATTATGCAACAGTCTGCCCAATGGTGCCTATTAAAATGTCGAGAAGGTGATTGTGAGCTATCGGTTAGCTTTGCTTCCCGCATCACGTAGACAGACCTGTGGCTATTTTGCAGCCAGCAGCTCCTGCTGTAGCTACATTCTCGGCTGGAAAGCATTCCGCCTTCCACAGCTTCACATCATTTCACTAGAAATAAAGCAAAACTTCTAAAGTGCCATGAAAACAAACTATGTAACTTCTGGGAGGGCTGCTACAGCACAAAGAATATGCATAAGTAATGCCCAGCATCTGTGCAGTGATTCTTGCTAAAGCAAGTTGCAATGACTCCCTGATCAGGCGACATTAAGGAAACTTCCATGCATACATTCCAAGCATTGTTCTGGACAGCCCCGCCAAAAGTTGCCATCAACACATTTGCTAAAGTAACTTGATGGATGCTTAATCATGGTGCCATCTCAGACCAACTTCAGACCAACTGCTTACAGTAAGTCCACTATTCTCTTCTACTTTTCCCCTCTTCCTTTTGCATCAGTTCCAAACCTATTTGGCTAGAAGCAGGGAAGATCAGACTTGAAATGTTTCAGACATGCTGCTCAGATAATTATGTTTACTTGGGAATACTAAGACCTCGTCTGTGCTTAGATACAGAGGATAAACTTAGACACTGGGAGCATGGCTTGTGACTATCACTTTATGGAATTTATTGGCTACTGTATAACATCAGCTCTGAAACTTTGCCTGTAACTTAACATGCGTTTCAGCATTTTAAAATGAAATTTTTAAAGGGCACGTTTTCACTGCCAAACAGTCATGCCATGAATTGCAAATGTCTCCCCCCCCCCCCCCGGTGGCGCACCCCTCCTCTACCTTTATAATTACAGATGGAAACTTGACAAATCTGGATCCAAATAATGGCAAAGTTAAAAGTTCCCTGATGTGAATCAGAGGAGAGGGGGGTATAAGCAAAATGCGTTTGCAATGCATATTTATTAAGGATATTGGTGGCTGAAGTCAGTTTCAATCACTGGAGTTATATTCAGTAGTTTATCTGCTTGGGAACTTTATCTCTAATGAAAAAAGAGAGAGAATAATAATGAAGGGAAAACAGTACAAAACTGGTTGCTGTCAGCACTCGTCTGCTTTTCATTCAGAAAAGGTATTGTGCAGAGTTTTATCAGTATGATAGAGGAAGTTACAATAATATATTATCCCGTGCACAAATTTGAACAGAAGTCTCAGCGAGGTGCAGTTCCACTTAGGTGATGCTGCAAAGGCAATTTTAGAATGTTTTATTGATGAGTGCCAGGAGAATATGGTTTTTAAGGTATGGCCCTGCTTTTGAGCCTTGGCTCTTTTCCCACACCTTTTCTTACAGATAGGAAATCTTTGTGCAGGGTGAGAGAGCTATCACAAGATTTGTGCTTCATCTGAGTCCTCAAGGTTTTATCCACAATAAGCTTCCTTCTACTTTGCCAGAAGGAGCTGGTCTCATCAGTTACTTTGGGCTTTCTCATGTGGTGATTAACAGAATGAGATGTAAGCCAGAAATTGTCTGCTTCTCAACCTGGGCATGAATTCATCCAGTGGCTTTAGGCAGGCAACTGTCCAAGCTCTATTCTGCCCTCACCTTCTGGTAATTAGGGAGCAGTGCCTGTATATAGGAACCCGCCTTATACTGTAAGAGAAAGCATGATGGAGGCATATAAAATTGTGCATGATGTGGGTAAAAAGTGGATAGAAAATGCTGCTCCCACCCTTGAGTGGGGGCAGATTTACCACACCCCAGCTCCTCCAGGAAGAAGACTCGGGTGATCTTGCTCAGGGGTAGTAGTCACATGGGCGACAACAGGCCAATCAGGAAGGGCCGGAGTTGGGCTTTATAAGCTAACTGCACCCCAAACTAACCACGCTTCTTCATTATAGGGTTGCCATATTTCAAGAAGTAAAAAATCTGGACATCCCCACAGTGGCGGAGGAAGGGGGGTGCAGGCCGCCCCAGGTGTCATCACAAAACCACATATGAGTTTTAAAAAATGATTTTTAAAAATTGGGCTCACAAAACTTTTTAGGTCAGTCAACAAACATAACAAAACGTGGCTGGCACTGGGCGCCACACCACAGGGGCCGGCACTCACTGTGGGGCCTGCAGTGTGCGCGAGCCACGCGTCTCTCCTGGGAGTGATGTGGTGGCTTGGGCGTCTGCAGGCTTCCCGCTGCCTGAAATAGCAGCGTGGGACTTGCGTCTGCCCTCTACCTCTCCTTCAGCCGCCCTATAGCTAAGGGGGAGGTGGCAGAGAGGCTCCATGCAGCCTGCCCTGCCCTCATGGGTGGCTCGCCCTGCCCCCGGGCTGCAGGACGCATGCACACACGCACGGCACCCAGCACCCGAGTGGCTAGCTATGCCGCTGCACCCTCAATATAAGGTTGGGGAAGAAGAGGGAGGAGAGGAGGGGTGGGGTAGTGATGTTTATATTCTTTTGTATAGTGTATGTGTGGGGTTTTGTGTCAGCATCAATCAACCTTCAAAGTTGTTGAGCTTTTTTTTTACGAAAATGCCAAAAGTATGTGATTTCTTGGTTTACAGTGGTACCTCGGGTTAAGTACTTAATTCATTCTGGAGGTCCGTTCTTAACCTGAAACTGTTATTAACCTGAAGCACCACTTTAGCTAATGGGGCCTCCTGCTGCCGCCGCACCACCGGACCACAATTTCTGTTCTCATCCTGAAGCAAAGTTCTTAACCTGAGGTAATATTTCTGGGTTAGCAGAGTCTGTAACCTGAAGCGTATGTAACCTGAAGCGTATGTAACCCAAGGTACCACTGTACTTGCCAAAAAATCCCCCCAGACGTCACTTCTGCATTTGAAATCCCATAAATGTCAGGGAAGTCCCGGACGTATGGCTGCCCTATCATTACATTGAGTGGCCTTAGGACTCTTGGGACCCCTCTTTGTCACCTACCTCACTCTGTCTGGAGTAGCATTTTCCAATCTGGTTTTTAGTCTGGGCAGGAAATAATAATAATTTTAAAAAACCTGGTTGGGTAAATATACAATAAATTATTGGATTTAGGACATGCTTTGGAAACCTTCCACTGTCTTGGCTTTGGGGGGTCCTTGGGGTGCCCTTTAGGCCCAGCATGTGCCCCAGGGTGCATGCTAGCCAGCAGGGCCATGATGTACTTGTCAGGTTCACGTTCCCAAGGTTCACATAGCAAGGAGGAGGAATTTTCTTTCACTCCTTTGCTGCAGCACCATAAGTTGCAACTGTAAATACACCCAGGAGATGGGAAGAAGCAGATCCCTTCCGTTAAGAGTTTGGGTGTAATCCTTGACGCCTCCCTTTCCATGGAGGCACAGGTTACAACAACAGCCAAGGCGACATTTTTCCACCTTCGCCGCATCAAGCAGTTGGTCCCTTTCCTCTCCCGCCCCGCCCCGCACTGGCCACAGTGATCCATGCGATGGTCACCTCCAGGCTTGACTACTGTAATTCGCTCTACGCGGGGCTGCCCTTGAAGCTGTCCCAGAAACTCCAGCGGGTGCAGAATGCTGCAGCGAGGCTCCTCACAGGGTCTCTGCCATGGGAGCATATTCACCCAGTGCTTTTCCAGCTGCATTGGCTCCTGGTAGAGTACAGGGTCAGATTTAAGGTGCTGGTTTTGACCTTTAAAGCCCTTCACAGCCTAGGACCCTCATACCTACGGGACCGCCTCTCCTGGTATGCCCCACGGAGGACCTTAAGGTCCATATATAGCAACACCCTAGAGGTCCCAGGCCCTAAGGAAGTTAGATTAGCCTCAACCCAGAGCCAGGGACTTCTCAACACTGGCTCCAGCCTGGTGGAATGCTCTGTTCCTGCTTGGCAGAGGGTTGGACTCGATGGCCCTTGTGGTCTCTTCCAACTCTATGATTCTATGATTCTATGAGACCAGGGCCCTGCGGGATCTGATTTCTTTCCGCAGGGCCTGTAAGACAGAGTTGTTCCACCTGGCCTTTGGCTTAGAATCAGTTTGATTCCCTCCCCCTCTTTCTTTTTCCATTTTCCTCCTATGAAGAGACTGTATCCTAATGTTTTAATGTTGTATCTTAATCTTTTAAATTGTATTTTAATCAACTTGTTTTTATTATTGGTTGTTAGCCGCCCTGAGCCTGGTCTTGGCTGGGGAGGGCAGGGTATAAATAATTTATTATTATTATTATTATTATTATTATTATTATTATTATTATTATTAGAGAATTTCCCTGCCCAGACTATTTTGATTCGGCTAATTCTGGTTAATTGATTTTATTTGCAGACCCTGTGTTCTGTTTAATACAGTAGTACCTCTGGATGTGAACGGGATCCATTCCGGAGCCCCGTTCGCATCCTGAGTAGAACGCAACACGTGACTGTGTGTCTGCGCGTGCGCGGGTCACGATTCGCTGCTTCTGCGCATGCATGTGACGTAACAGAATGTGTTACTTCCGGGTCGCTGTGGAGCGTAACCTGAAAACGCTCAACCTGAAGCATATTTAACCCGAGGTATGACTGCAAAGGTATTTAACCTTTTTTCACCTTGATTTTGTTTCTCAAGTCTTTTTTATGAATGTGCTGGCAAAAGCTTTCCCCCTCCCATATCACATTAGAACTTATAGGCATCCAATGAAGTAGGATGTTGGAAGCTTCAGGGCAGATAAAACAAAGTGCTTCTTCACACATCACATAGTTAAATCATGGACTTCGCTCCAACAAGAGGCAGCAATGACCACCAACTTGAATGCCTTTAAAAGAGAATTAGATAAATTTTGGGAGAACAAGGCTATCAATGGCTATCAATGGTAACAGGCACATAAAAGCACTTTGACACAAATCACCTCTGCGCCATTTTGAATGTGTATAGATGAGTCTCCCTCTGTTACTCTCTGGTCAAACAGGTTTTGCAGGGTTTTAAGCACTACATTTCCAGTAAAGGGATATCTTAGCCACACTTTCATAAGAATAACAGCCTCTGAAGTCAATGGGGCCTATTTCTGAGTTAGGACCACCCAGCAAGTCATACTTTAAGCTGCTACAACTATGAATAGTGTGATAAAACCCATTACTTTGACTTTTACAAGTATATTTCCAAGCTGTAAAGGGTGAGTTTGATTATTTATTACTTGTGCAGAAATAAAATTATAATTTCTCATCTTTTGTAATGTGATAGTGAGGCGAGTTGAAAAAATCTCAGGTAGAATGTCAAGTTTCAAGCGTATTGCTCAGCCATTAGAACAATACACAATAATTAGATCACTGTTAATCATGACTGAATGCATTACATTTATAATTAGTGGCTCCAAGTATAATTAAAATCAAATAGCAAAATTATACTCCAATTACTGAGAAAACCAGCAATCACACATTTAGATAGACCATCCATATATGATTACATTTAGATTGACTAGTCGTCTTTACAATAAATAACATCAGATAAGGCAAATTTGCTACAAATATCAGTAGCTGTCACTGCCATTTTTGCTCCTAAGCCAGTTACAGGGAGAAATCTATCATTTAGTATTAATTACATTTATGCTTTGCCTTTTCTCCAAGGAACCTAAGGGCATGGTTCTTTCTCTCTCTCATTTTTCCCCCTCATAACAACTCTGTGAGATGGGTTAGGCTCTGATATGGTGACCCAATAAGCTTCATGAGAATGTGTGGGTTTGAATCTAGGTCTCTCCAGTACTGGTCTACTCAGTTGGTGTATATCACAGTAGGGAACATGTTGCCTTCCAGATGTTGTTGGATTCCAACTCCCATCAGCCCCAGAAAGCCTAGCCAATCATTAGGTACAATGGGAGTTTCAGACCAACATCTGGGAGGGGGCGAAGGTTCTCATTACTGGTATAGGCAGTCCTAGTGCTTACCCACACTTACCTTTCCTCTGCTCTTTCCAGGCATGGTCTATGCTTCAAAGCAGGGGTAGGCAACCTAAGGCACATGGGCCACAAGCAGCCCACGAGGGTCGTTTAACCGGCCCATGAGACACCCCCGAACTGAGCCGCCCGCTCGGCGAGTCCCCGCTCGCTGTGCTAAACCAGTGCGGTGCGGGGACTTGCTTCCGCGTAGCCGGAATGACTGCTCCCTGCTTAAAACGGGGGGCGCCCTTTGCGTGGACGCGCGCAGCCCTTAGATCTGGAGCGACTCCAACAGCATAGGCTTAGCTTTGCCTTCCCTCAGGTGGGATACCTGGAGGTCCCCGCCTACCTCAGTCAGTTGTCCAATCCCACCTGGGGGAAGCGTTGCCAAGGAGACCAGGCCAGGTAGGGAGGGATTACCTGCCCACACAATAGAGGGAGGATCTTACCTGGGAATCCTCACTTGGCTCCAGAGCTTCTTCGGGAAGGACGTCGCTGGACTTCCTCGCTCCAAAAGGTAAGCCTGGGGCCTTTGGCCTCCCCCCCCCCGTGTCAGGGTTCCCAAAGGATAGCGGGGGGGGGGTAATGGATTTCAGGATAGCGGGGGGGGGGTAATGGATTTCAGGATAGCGGGGGGGGGTAATGGATTTCAGGATAGCGGGGGGGGTAATGGATTTCAGGATAGCGGGGGGGGGGGGTAATGGATTTCAGGATAGCGGGGGGGGGTAATGGATTTCAGGATAGCGGGGGGGGTAATGGAATTCAGGGGATCCTTTTCCCTAGGTGGGCCCAGCTGCCCCGGGGTGTTGGGTGGTGGCATGGGGGCTCTCTCCCTGCCCCCCCCGTGCCTGTGGGGGCGTGTGGGCCACGGGGGGGGAGCGACGCTAAACGCGGCCTTACCGTTCCCCCGCCAGGCCTGGCAACCCCGGGGTGCAGCGGGTGGTGGTGGTGGGTCCCTGGTCACCCCCCAGGGCCTCAGAGGCGAGAGGCCTACTTAGGTCTCGGGGAGGCTCCGCCGCATTGCGCGGCCTAATCGGGCCTCTGGAGGCCCTGGAGCCTCCCCTGGGCGGCGGGGGCCTTCCCACCGCCCCCACAATTGCCGGGGGCGCTGTAGGCCGCGCCGTGCGGCCTACCCCAGCTCCGTGAGGCCTAGTTAGGCCTCAGGGAGGCTCCACCGCATCGTGTGGCCTAGTTGGGCCTTTGGCGGGGGCCTTCCTGCCGCCCCCACGATCGTCGGGGGGGCCGCGGGCTGCGCCCAGCGGCCTCCACCAGCTTCAGCCGGCATTTTAAGGCCGCAGGGAGGCTCTGCCGCCTCAGGCGGCCCTGGAGCCTCCCCTGGGCGGTGGGGGGGGCTTCCCGCCGCCCCCCCGCTCTGAGCAGCCAGCAGGCATACCCACCCCCCCGAGATGGCCCCGGGGGACAGTGTGGGCCTTTAGTTGCCCCACCCCCCCTTAAACTGTGTGGCGGGGGGTGGCGCCGCATCACGGGGCCCTGCCCAGCCTCTGAGGACTGGTCCCTGTTGTGGGCATGCAGGGCCTGCTTGGGGGGGGCTCCATGCCCGCGGTCATTACAATGGTGGCTGCATGGCGGCAGCTATTGCGCCGGTGGCCGCATGGGGGCGGCCATTTTGGATCTGGCTGCATGGCGACGGTCATGCCTCGGTGGTCCTCAGGCACACCTATGGCTTCATTAGGTACGTATTGGTTTTTTCCATCTCACCATCATGCCTTGCCAGCAAGTGCAGCGGACAGCAGGTATCGCGCTCATTATCGACGAGGGGAGACTGCCCACTGACCTCAACTGAAATCAGTGCAGTGATTTTCTAAACTTTTGCTTGCTTTATTTTGCAGCCTTCAGTAGCGCTTCCTGCTGTGACTCAGTTCTTGCCTTATCTCTGCTCCCCCCATTAACTGTACCCTTACCTTATCACTAGTGTGTGTTTGCAAATTAAGAGCGGGCATTTTCTACCGATCATTACCCCCCCCCCTGTGCGGATTCCCTAGCATACCCTTCTCTATTAGCCCCGCACCATGCCACCAAAGCGTCAGGCTGCTTCTCCTCCCCGCACCAGAAGGGGCACCGTAAGAGGTGCGCCCACCAAGCCTGCCCAGAGTCAGGCGGCTGGACAGCGGAAAGCCCGTGCGACCAGGGAGGATCAGCCCAAGCCCAAGAAGACTGCGCCCAAGAGGGCAGCGGCACATAGGGGGTCTTCTGGGTCCATAAGCCCACCAGCCCTGGCAAGCCGCGCTGGCAGGGGGGCGGCTGCCAAGCTGAGACATACAGAAAGCTCCTCCTCTACCCGCTCCTCCCTTAGTGGCAGTGTTTCGCACTCGGTGCGCGGAGACAGTAAAGACAGGACCATCGCCCAGCTGAGGCGCCGCCTGGAGAGGCGGAATTCACGCAGAGGGAGCTCTGGGTCACCTTACGGCCACAGGCGAGGGCGCAGTAGCAGCTCCTCTGACCGCCGTACTCAGGAAGGTGGGTCACGTTCATCATCCGCATCCACCAGGCGCAGAGGTAGGTCCCCCCGTTCCAGCTCCTCTGGCAGGTACAAGAGTGACAAGAGCCCTGAGTCGCACAGATCGCATCATCGCAGGAGGAAACACCGCAAATCCAGGAGGAGGGGCCACAAGTCCAAGAGGGACACTTCTGGATCATCTAGTTCCTCAGGTAGGTCCAGCTCCACTGATAGTGAATGGGGGGGGGAGCATCAAAGGCTATTGGGTTACAGGCCCCCACGCCCCAGGGCTGCCGCACTGGGTCTGGCGGCGCCGCAACCAGAGGCACAGGCGTGAACATGGTGCTATTGTGCCGTGCGGGGAGGAGGGCATTGGGTACCATTAGGAAATCCAACTTCAAAAGAACCGACCAGCCCCCAGGCATTCGCCTGCGCGAGAAGTTGCGGGAACGCATCCTTAATGGGGAGTTCGTGGATTTGTTTGATCTGCTATCCCCTGCCTCTTCGACATGCCTAAAATCTAAATCCGCCAAGCAGAAAAAAAAGATAAAAAAGTGAGTGTTGAGCGTACCTTCCGTAATTAGCTCACTGCATACACCACTTACATGGGTATTATAGTCGCTAGTTATCCTGACAGGGGTTGGCACCTGACTAACTACCTACTCATCATCCTAAAGGCTGAAGCCATGTCTGGGGGGGAGCCGGCACTCGCCTATGACCAGGCATTCAGGGAGCAGGCGGCAGGGGACGACACAGCTAGATGGGATATCAAAGATGATGACGTGTGGTCTGAGTTGGTTGCCCCATTCTTCAAGAAAGGATCCGACAATGTGAAACAGTCCAAATACCAATCCGAGGCCCCCAAGAGATCTTGCTGGGAGTATAACAACGGTTCCTGCTTCAGAGAAAAATGCCGATTTGCTCATGAATGTGAGCGCTGTAGTGGATCTCACCCCACCACAAAATGTTTTCGGGGGAAGAAGCTTTTTCGAGGCTCCCGCGGATCATTCGCAGGCACATCTCAAGACAAAAGAGAGGCCGGAGCCTCTACAGGCTCCTCTGGCACACAGCAAAGCAAAAACAATGCCCGCAAATAGTGCTCTCCTTTCCCTAGCCCCCTCACCCATATCTCTATCAGCAATGCTGCCTTTTTTACACCAGTACCCCAAATAAAGAGGCAGCAAAATACATTGAGGAGGGCTTTAGGGAAGGTTTCCGCATCCCAGTGGTAGGCACCCCTTCATGCACCAATCCCCCCAACCAAAAGTCTGTCCGAGATATGCCACACATTGCGGTGAAGAAGATCACCAAAGAACGCTTGCTGAGGCAAGTGGCAGGTCCCTTCACAGAACCTCCATTTCCTAACCTCATAGTGTCTCCACTAGGTATCGTACCTAAGAAGGCCCCGGGCGAGTTTCGATTAATACATAACCTTTCTTACCCAAAGGGTGGGTCAGTAAATGATGCCATTCCCCAAGAACAATGCTCAGTCAAATATGCATCTCTTGATCAGGCAATCAGGCTGGTTAGGGAGTGCGGACTTTTGGTTGCTAGGTTTCAAATTCCAGGACCAATGGTACTTTGACAAAGCTATGCCCATGGGCTGTTCCATTGCATGCGCCTTTGGCGTCTACTTCAGGGGTCACTGGTGTGCGCAGCCTTGGCCGACATCTTGGCACGCGGAGGGCATTACACGCGATTTAACTTTTCTTGAGTTCTTCCCAGTTCTAGTGACTCTCCGTGTTTGGGGACACCTCCTCAAGGACACCAGGGTGTGCATCTGGTCGGACAACCAGGCGATGGTAAGAATCATTGCGAAGCAATCTGCAAAATCCAACAGGGTAATTCGCGTGCTCCGTCTCTTCGTGCTGGAATGTCTGAAAGGTAACATCTCCTTTTCCACATGGTTCATCCCGGGCTTCAATAATGACATTGCAGATGCCCTGTCTCGCTTTCAGATGGAGCGTTTTCGCGACCTAGCACCCGAGGCCGATCAACTCCCAGAGGCCTTTCCGGAGGACCTCTGGGAACTTGGACGAGAGAAGTGACAGCAGGAGTTCTGAGCGCCCTTGCACCATCAACACTGCAGTCCTACACCACAGCATGGTCCCAATTCGAGGGGTTCAGAGATAAGTTTGGTTTACGACGCAGACGTGCAGCCAAGGAGTCTGATGTTCTAAAATATTTGGTTCACCTAAAGCGTAGGGGCATGGCCCTTAAGACCATCAGCCTGTACAAGGCCGCTATCTCGTACTTCAGCAACTGTTTTTGGCTCCCAGACCTCTGTAACACTTTCCACGTAAGGAAGCTTATTGCAGGGTGGCGTCGCTCCCACCCGCCCATTCCAGATAAGAGGAGGCCAGTAACTATCGAGATCCTCCGGCTGATGTGGGATGCGCTCCCCAGTATTTGCTGGTCCAACTATGAGGTTAAGCTCTTCAGGGTGGCCTTCTCCCTGGCCTTCTTTGGTGCGCTCCGTATCGGAGAGTGCGTTGGGGGCACATTGTGACCTCATCGCAGGGGCTTGTCTGTGGCTGATATCAACCTTGACAGGTGCATGATACAAGTCAAAATCCGAGCCTCTAAAACCGATCAACTAGGTAGGGGTTCCACGCTAAGTCTAGCCTCCTCCCCACACACTGGACCATGCCCTGTCTTGGACACAGGCAAATTCCTGAAGGTACGTCCTCCAGGACCAGGCCCCCTCCTCATTCACGCATCAGGCCCGTTGCCAATTTGTCTCAATACTGTGTAAGGCCATCCATGCTTGTGGAGGTGACCCGGCACAATTTCCCGGGCATTCCTTTCGTATCGGTGCAGCAACCACAGCAGCTGCAAGCGGCCTCCCGGCAGAACACATAAAAACAATGGGGTGGTGGCGTTCAGCTGCCTTCAAAGGCTACATTAGATACAACCAGCAGGCACTGACAGATACCATATAATCCTTTCTTTCAGGCTCAACCCCCAAACATGTGTGGATCTTCGGCCACAGCATAGTGCATTGGGCGGCCATCCATGCCACCACCGGTCCAGCCGGAGAACATCTGGGTCTGCAGCCAAAGATCTCCATTTCCTGGTTCGGACAACGTGAAATGCGATGGGATGCCCTGCTCCCTCGGTTGCGTCACGAGCTTGCGTTCCGCCACCCGCCAAACGCGGTTGCCCTGCTCCCTCGGTTGCATCACGAGCTTGCGTTCCGCCACCCGCCAAACGTGGTTGTGCTCCACCTCAGCGAAAATGACTTGGTCGTTCGTAAAAGCATAATTCTGATCAAAACAGCGATCGCAGACCTGGAAAGCGTTCGTAAAAGCATAATTCTGATCAAAACAGCGATCGCAGACCTGGAAAGCGTACATGCCACTCACCCAATATCACGATTTTCTGGTCAGAACTTCTGCCACACTTGCATTGGCGTGGCAACATCAAACCCACTGGACTTAATTACACTGTTGAAAAAATCAATAAGGCAGTGCGCTCTGCAACCACTCGCATGGGAGGTCAGGTCGTGAAACACCCCAACATTAAAGTTTACATGAAGGAGCTATTTCGGCCCGATGGCGTGCACCTATCGCACCTTGGTAATGAGCGTTGGCTGAGCGACATCAGGCATGGCCTGATTGACTGGTTGGAGGATGGCAAAGGGGCTTTTCAGATGTAGGTAGTCTTGGCGGCGAGACCACAATCTTTGCGGTCTCGGGTGGCGGTATCAGGCCTTGGGCGGAATCCTTTAGTCCATCTTCCTCTTTGCGGCGGCGACACCAGGGTTCCCCATTAAAGGGGTTTCTGAAGGGATGCTTTGACCGTACGCCAAAAGGTCGTCATTGCTCTCCCCTGCGGCGCCGGCGTAACAGGGGAGGCTATCTCTGCTTGAACATATGTTCTCCAGAGCCGGCCCATCCCCCCCACACACACACACTGGATAACCCTGATGCTCCCTAGGTCCCCGGCTGGGGACTGGGGAGGGAGAACGCCCAATGCCTGAGCCAAGGTCTACCCACATTTGAAATTTAATAAAGTTGTGGCCAATTTAATCCCATAGCACGTTGTCTTGAGTCGTTATTCCACATGACGGGGGGGGGGACCGCTCGGGATCTGGGGACTCCGCCTGTCCACGCAAATTGTGTCTGCGCAGATGCAGACGCCGGAAATCGCAGGTGTGCGCACTCACACAGACGCGCAATCCGACCCAAGGAGGGATCTCCGCTGGAGTGAACCAGCTCAGGCGAGGTAAACCTTGCTGTCCCCTGCTTTAAAGCTCCATGTCGGATCTCCACCCCCCTGTTTTGCTCCAGAACTTTCTCCATGAAAACCCGCTCTTTAAAGCTCAGTCGGAGCAAATGGCAATCCCTGGAAAAGCCAAAATGATGTTTGTTCTGATTGAGTGCGAAAAAGCAGATTTTAACAGGGAAAGTTCCAGGGCATCCCCCCCCCAAAAAAACCCCCACCACACTCTGACATGGAGAATTTAAGTGTGGACCTGTGCCTGGAAAGTGCAGTGCAAAAGGTAAGTGTGGATAAGCCCCTCAGCACAATGCAGTTTAGTATGTTAACAGGAGCGCAGATGACTTTTAGCTGTGGTAGTTCTGAGACACAGACTAGTTTATCAACCTGGTGCCCTCCTGATTTCCTGGACTACAATTGCCATCAGTCAGCAAGGCCAATGACCATGGATGATGGAAGTTGTAGTCCAACAGTATCTGAAGGGCACCAGCTTGGGGGAGACTGCACTAGATGAAGTGCTAAGCATGTCAGACCTTGTAAGTTGCATGTATGGAGGACTGGCTGTGGACCATATATAAACCTCTCTTTGTGTGGCATCTCCAGTATAATCTCAGGCAGGATGAGTGGAAAAGGCCTCTCACTGAAACCGTGAAGAGCAGCTACCACTCAGAGAGTGCTGCGTATAGTGTACCAGCGGTCTGCTTCTTTATAAGGCAGCTTTCTAAGTCCAAACAAAACTTTTCACTGAACAAGAACAACAAAATAAATCTGTGCACCCAGAACATGTTTCCAGCTTAAACATAAGCTTCCATGCTATTTTAAAAAACTCCCCTGAATTGTGGAATTCTCTCCCCACAGGGATGCATCTAGAATCATCATTGCATGGCTTTCACTATATGCTGAGTATGCACATTTTAATCTTGGCCTTTGACTCCTTAGAGATATTTTTTATGAGCCATCCAGTTCTTCTGATTTTAATATTGTATCTTCATATTGTTGTAACCTGCCCTGGGACCTTAAGGTGAAAGATCGGTAAGAAATTAAAATACTCCTTCTCACAAATTATTCATATTTGATACTATTATTAAGTTCCATCCTGCCCCACCTCCTGAAGTTGAGCCCAGTTATGATACACTCCTATCAGATGGAAAATGCCTCTGAAGCACATTTAATTGGATGCTATCAGAACACTGTGAAGAGGTGTACCATCTCTTTCCCATGGGCAAACAAAATCGTTTGTGACAGGCCCACTCTCTCGAGAAAGCCAAAACTTTGAACGCTCCACATTTCCCCCAGAACATTTAGTTTGTAAATCAGAGGCAGGACTTTCTGCTTTTATTTTATGGGATTTGTAAAACTATTGCAGGGCAGAAAGATATAAAGATATACTTCCAGACTTGTAAAATAGTCAGATGTTGAGGCTAAATCGGATGATTAAAACTAGCAGCTTTCCAGTCCACAATCTGAGAGAAAGATTTATGGGCAAATTTGATCATCAGTCAGATGTGTGATGTATAATTCAAACTCAAGGAATGCCCATGCCCATGTACCATTTAGAGTTTGCAATATCACCACAGAAAATAGAGAGTCTGGGTGCCTTTTGCTGATGACTTCTGGAAATGCACCACACTTTGTACTTTTAATTCAGTATATTTTGAAAAACAACAGTGGTGATGAATTAAATTTCTCTGAAGCCAATGAAGCTTCTGTCCTATTCACATCTGAGATTCTTGCTATTCAGCTTTGTTCAGGACCTTTTTTTTCTTGTTATGTGCTGCCTCTGAATGCCATTGCATCAACACATGAATTCATACCTGGTGAATTAACACAACAGACAGTGTGTTTCTCATTTAGACAATCCCGCAAGTAAACTGGTCCCAGGCTGTTAAGTACTAACAGTAACACACTGAACTTGGTCTGATAGCAAATCAGCAGCCTAGATTGACGTGTGGGCAAGTCATGTTAAATTTGAGAATGTCAGAGCAACTTCACTGCAGATGAAGCTCAGCACACTAATGTGTTCATGTACAAACCAGTAGCATGGCTTGTACAACCGGTTTTGCTGAACAACATACTGGATCAGTTTGAGATATAGAAAGAAGATGGACTTGACACCAAGGAAATTCACCTGGAGTGAAAAGTTGAAGCAACTTTTAATGTTCCTGTGTAGGTAAACTTAAGTATAGTAACCAACTTGCCCAGTGATGATTTGCTAGATGTACCAGGTTTGGAGCAGAGCACGGGTAGCATTTTATTTTTCCAGAATGTAAGTGTTTTGTCTGCATCTTGCACATCATAGTCTTACTTTCTTTTTCTGCAAGTTCAGAAGCCCCATTTGATAAATTACCAGACAGCCTCATTAACTGCAAAGCTTTGTCAGTTCTCTCCAAGCAATCAGAGTGTTAGTTAGACCCAAAGAGCAAATGCAAAGCTAAAGAGGAAGCCAAGCGCAACCTTATTAATCCTGTGGTATGGATCGACATTTGTCAACTATATTGAAGTTTGTTGTACTGAATGGAGCCCCAGAGACCACTCAATTACTTTATCTCTTAGCAATTAGGAACCTCCTCCCTCAGCTCAATCTGTTAGCACAAGGAGAGAGAAAAATTGGTTACAAGATTAACAGTAGAAATCCATGACCTTTTGTACATACATCCTTTGGAAGAGAAAGAGTACATTGTTTCCTTTAATGTGTACTTTATTTAAGAAAATGGAAATAAGTGCTTTGTTTTCATCTAATACCAAAGCTTCAGGTGATTCTCTAACAAAATCCCTAGTCTACCATTGTGCTGTTTCATTTGTCAAAGGTTTGGGGTATTGCTTTCTGGCCATAGCTTGCCTGTACATAGTCAAGTCAAAGTATTGGAGAATTTGGAAGGAATTTTTTATTTCTGGTGCATCTTCCCTTTCCCTGTTCATTTTGTGTGGGATTATCTTCTGATCTGATGCTTTTGAAACTAATCTCTGAGGCTTGCCTTTGTCCTTATCGGTTCCCTTTTCACTGAAGTTTCCTGAGCAAAGTTGTTGGTTCTTTAGATAAGCTTTCCTGGAACTGAATTAGCGAGATGGAAGCAGATATGCCTTTTGGGGGGGATGAAGCTATTCACAAATAAATAAGCCTTGCAAAACTGGAGCATCTAGAGTTGCCAGCAAGTCCTGGGCTCAATAAATGAATGAAATTAAAACTGTGACAAGCTGCTTTTCAGACGATGCTTTGATTACAATGCATAAAGTGAAAAAAAAGATTTAACCCCAGTCCAGGTGAGTGCCATAATCCCATTGGGATTGGGTTTGGATTGATAGGCTCTGAAATGGGAGGAGGAGGAAGAAATCATGCAGGGGGTGTTGGCTGAATGGTTGGAACCTGGGTTGTAGGAAGTGGGATCTTCACATTTCCGCCATTTTGGAAAGGGTTGCAGGGATGGCTGTAGTATAGAGGGCTTGGAGCTGCTGAGGGAGGTGGAGGGGAATCGGCGGTAGTGGTGGCAGCAGCAAGTGAACAAGGGCCAGAACAAGAAGCTGCAGTCTTGTCACACCTCATCTTTTTAAGTTTAGTGGGCAGCGCATGGAAACTTGCTAGGACATATTTGTTGTGACTGTCCAGTTCTGAACTTCTTGCCCTGCTCTAGAACTCCTCAGCCATAAGTCCACGGGCCTTGGATCTGCCGCTGAGCCCATATCAATAGCTGCAAGAGTAAATATCTGTTTCTTTCTTACATGTAAGAGCTCCTGTTTATGTAAGAGCCAGGACATCAGAGGCAATATCAGTGCAGAAACAAATTTCTGTATATGTATTTCTACTAGAGCTGAGTCCAAATTTGGGGTGGCCTGGGAGGCACATTTGGCTCCCAAGCCTGAAGAACTCCACCATAGTTTTCCACCATTCACCTCTCAATTCACAAACAACACGCTGCAATAACTGCGGAGAAGGCAAAATGGTGGCTAGGCTGCCAATGCAGCTTCTTGGAAAAGCAACAGCAGCAGCAAAAAAAGTCTTGGTAAAGAAGAAAGTCATTATGTCACGTTTAAGCCCCACTGCGGAGAAACCATTGGATAATTTTTTTTTCCATCTGGGGAAATTTGGTGAAATGGTTCCCCACAATTTATCTGACCACAGATAGGATGGAGAATTTCAAGGTGCCATTTTGCACCCAGCTCTAATTTATAGTTTCATGCAGAATTCTGTGTGCAAATGAGTTCTGCCCCAAGATCCTACAGCCATGGTAGTTTGAGGGGAAAATATACTGGATTCCTACCAATCAGTTCTTTGGGAGAGGAATCAAAGTGTTGAATTCAGTTCCCTTGCTCTCTTCCCAACCAAAAAATTGATTAGCAAGTTTCAATCTTTTTTCGTTGATCAACACTATGCCTTTAAACCCATAAAAAATATGTATATAAAAAATACAGACACTCTGATCAATCATATAGCTAGACAATGCTGATTCTATGAATATTATTTTTTTTTTTCTTATATATTCTGGGGAAAGATACGAATAAATACAAACTTTAGAACAGATTCCTTAATTTTCTTGACTTTGCTTTCATCAAGAAACTGGGAATAAGAAATCGGGAATGGGGAGTTCAGTATCTGAGATTTGACTTCCCTTTTTACCTTTTAGCAGATCTTACTGAAGAAGATCACTAAGGCACAGCTGAGGAACAAGTCATTTGCTTGTTGATGATGAATCTCTGGCTTGCATGCTGTTCAGGAAAAAAGGAGGGAGCAAAAGCATTTGTTTGCTGCTGACATCCATTATTTTGTGTCCTTGATAGATCAGTAGTGGTGCCATGGACTGAAAATGCCAATATGAATCACAATCCTAGCTGGATACAGTGGACAAGTGTGCAAGAATGCAATACAGTGCTTAGGCAGCATCTCCTGAAGCTTTCAAGCCAAGTATTTGCATTTTGCTCTGTGGCTTTTGCCTTGATCAGAGATGCTCCTGAAACTGAATGACTTTACTCTCTGGCCAAATTAAAATCCACAAGTGCAATCCTGATACGAAATTTTTATTTCATTTCTATTGCTTAAATAGATCAACCTTCAAGCCCAGCAAAAAAAAATAAATTACTATAATTGAATTCTGTATGGAGGTTCTGATGCTAATGCAGGAAACATTGATAGACTGTAAGGTACAGCAGAAATGTCCAAACAGGGGAAGAGAGAGATGGTCGGGGGGGGGGGGATATTGTGAACTTAAGCAAATATATGGTTCACAACTTATATCCACTTTATGATTCCTACTGGTGAAAGTCTTTTGACTAGGGATGGAAGGATTTGACATTTTTGGTTCTTTCAGTTTCCCATTATTCCCTCTTGAAATTCAGTTCTCCACCACCTTCTTTTTTGGCAGCAACTGGCATTTCTTTAAAACAACAACAACAACACCTGTCTAATCTTTCCACAGAACTACAATTTACAGGGTCCCCTGGGAAGAGGGATTGATTGTAAAACCACCCTGGGAATTGTAGCTCTGGGAGGGGGGAGGGGGGTCTCTTAACTACTCTCAGCAGCCTTAAGAAGCTACAGTTCCCACAATTCTTTGAGGGAAGCCATGACTGTTTAAGGAGAAATCACAGTGCTTTAAATGTATAGCACACATGTAGCTGCAGTCACTAGTTCTTCTAAGCCAGGCATAGGCAAACTCGGCCCTCCAGATCTTTTGGGACTGTAACTCCCATCACCCCTAGCTAACAGGACCAGTGGTCAGGGATGATGGGAATTGTAGTCTCAAAACATCTGGAGGGCCGAGTTTGCCTATGACTGTTCTAAGCTGACTGACCCAATCCATGCTCCTTAACCCATACTCTAGATAGTATTTAGGCGCTGGAAATGTTGCCTCAAGCATGCCGAAGAATAATATTGTGGGAAGCCCAAGAGTTATTCCTTTGGATGAATCTACAAGATTCACTTCATGCAATTTTAGATATAAAAGTACTTTACACGCTACATTGGTCCCCGAAATAGAATTCTCCTAAAACACAGCTTTAAGAGTCCAGCGGTTGTAGTGTCTTGAATTATGCTAACCACCACTCATCTAAATTATTATATTAACTGGAAAAGGAGGTGCAGGGGGAGGGAGCACATACACAATTTAGCAGAGGAGAAAAGGCAACAAATCTAAGAGAAGAAATTGGTGTTTTGCTGAGAAAAGAATCTAGAAATTTAGTAGCAATAAATAATTGGGTGGTATTAAAGACTTTAAAGAAAACACTGGTGGGATTTCAGAAGCAATTTATCTTTTCAAAATCATGATACCCAGAGACAATCTTTGTAAAGAAGCATGTTCTTTCCCCCCGAGGTATTTACCTAGGGGGCTGAATTAAAATATCCTATATCATATTTGTACACTGGGACTTTTGATTTGAACTGCAGAAATAGCTATGGGCCAAGATTCAGAACCCAGACAGTCTCCAGCATATCCAATGAGTTTTTATATTGGTTGGCCAGGGCTGGTTTAACCATTAAGCAAAATAAGCACAAGCTTAGGGCATCAGAATAAGTTTGGTACCACAGAAATTTTCCTTTGCTAGATTTACCATGGACCATGTGGTGCAGCTGAACATGGTCCTACAAAAAAGGCTCCCACAATAAATGAAAAAAATACATACATACACATACACTAACATGTATATAATACACACACCTAACATAGTAATAATAGAGATTGAGTATATACATTAATCTAGGGTCCAGTGCCGAGGGCCTTCTGGGGGGTTCCCTCACTGCGAGAAGTGAAGTTACAGGGAACCAGGCAGAGGGCCATCTCGGTAGTGGCACCCGCCCTGTTGAACACCCTCCCACCAGATATCAAAGAAAAAAACAACTACCAGACTTTTAGGAGACATCTGAAGGCAGCCCTGTTTAGGGAAGCTTTTAATATCTGAAGGACTATTGTATTTTAATATTTTGTTGGAAGCCACCCAGAGTGGCTGGGGAAACCCAGCCAGATGGACAGGGTGTAAATAAATTTAAGTGCTTAGGGCCTCTAAAGATTTTAATCCAGTCCTGGGGTTGGCATTGATGGAAGCATCCCACTTCAGAATGCCTGCATGGATCCTTCATCGATGAGAGTCAGAATAGTTTCTGTAGGTGGAACAGCTCTATGTATGCACAAGATCAGGTATATACACCTGGTCCTGACAGAAATGCAAGGAAGATTGTCCTCTTCAATCCTTGCAGCAGGGAAACAAAAATTTTGAAGCAGCCACTCATCTCCTCTCTGATCTATGCTCATGAATCCTGTAACCAATCCAGTCAAAGGGCCATAATTTTTGAGATATAGCTGATCACTTCCTTTGAGAAAAGCTGAGAATTATGGCTACATGTAGAATTACCTTTGCAGCTAGTGGTGGAACATACGAGGAAGTAAATAAACAGAATGATATAAAGTCATACATTTCCATCTCTATTCCTTTTTTAGCAGAGGGGGGAAATGTCTGCCTTATATACTCAAAGTCTTTTTTCCTTGGCTATAAAAAGACTGGTAAGGAAACTGTTTTTTGATCACTATAAAGCATGGTGGCTGATATCTCAGCTGAAATGGAAGGTATATGTATCATATAGCAGCAATAAGAATAGCTGATGCATGCATAAACCTCCTCTAAAGCCAACGTAAGCCTTCAAAATGGGCTGTGCATCTCAGCAAGCGGTGGGCAATGCTGTCCTTTGTCTTATGCAACATCTGTGTCTCTGTGTGTGTATTGGTTTCTTATTGTATTGATTAAATTGCAGTGATAAAATATAAATTCACTATATTCAGCAAAGACAGCTTTATTGCCCTATTGTGCTGATTATTACAGAAAGTATAAATTGGGTCGTAATTCTAAAGAGTCATCAAGAATCCATAGGCAACCCAATGTTATTCCTTCAAAATAGTGTTTATGAGTTCTTCAAGAGAAGATCAATATATTAGCATCTGCATGCGTATAGAGGTCTTTGCTATTTCTGCTCTTCACTCACTGGGTGCTTATTACTACTCCCAGCATCACTATCAAGGAAATATATATTTCTTGCTTTCTCACAAGATCAATCAAGTATTGCTCAGGATCTTTCCAGTGGGAGAATGGAATATTCAGATAATGTGCTTTCCTGATATATTAAATTGGAAATTGATTTGTGATGTTTAAATTGTTAATCGAAGATTTGTTAAATTTGTTAATTTGTTTACATTTTTTGAAAACTCAATAAAAACTACGGTATGTGCTTTCCTTTCTTGAAGATAGCTACAAGTTGGTATTACCAGAGAAGAAACTGAGGGGGTATCCATCTAATTTCTCCCCTCTCTTACCCCCCCCAA
This sequence comes from Podarcis filfolensis, assembly GCF_964270895.1. NCBI lineage: Eukaryota > Metazoa > Chordata > Lepidosauria > Squamata > Lacertidae > Podarcis > Podarcis filfolensis. The sequence goes on from NC_139609.1 coordinate 71,048,031, forward strand.
AAAAAACTATATTGGGGTTCCCTTAACTGCTTAGCAGATTTGGGGAGCAGAAAGGGCAGGCTGGTTGAGGTACACCCCTTCTTGTTCAGGAGTTACTTTGAAAACCATTTTATTCTCTACGGGTTGTATTCAACTAAATTTCCTCAAACTTGCACCATTAAAATGAATGACCACAACTAACCTAGGTTTCTTGAGTTCATTTGGTCTACCTTGTGTAAACATTAGCTCAATATAAACATAGGAGTGGGGTAGGAATTATTATTTTTTTCTATACAGCCTATTTCTCTCCACCTGCCTCCAATGAAATTAGGCTGAGGCCTGCATTGAAGCCACAGGTTCCCTACCCCAGCTTTAGGGGCAGGTGGGTCCACAGTCTGCTTTGAAGCTTGTGAAATGCAATCAAAACAGTCAATCAGCCCAAGCAGTGAAGTACACAACATCTTGATGAAGCAAAATGTTGGAAGTTTCAAGGCAAGCAAAAGGAAGTACCTCTTCAACAGCTCATAATTAAACTATAAAATTAATACAAGATCTAGTAACAGGCGCCAACTTGGATGGCTTTAAAAAGGGATTAGGCAAATTCACGAAGGAGGGCTTTTAGCCACGATGATGATGTGTTCTGTCTCCAGGATCGGAGGCCGCTATATATCTAGATATCAGTTACTGGAGAGTTTGAGTGGGGAGAGTGCTGCTGCATTCACTTATGGGCTTCCCTTACACATCTGATTGGCTGCTGTGAGAGTGATGGCAGAGTGGCAGAGAAATGTTGAATGGAAAGTATACACACATCGTCCACAGTTGCCTCACAAAGATAGGACAAGCTCAACACCTCACAACACACGACAGGTTTCAGCACACCATCTGTGAGAGCAGGATGCTGGACTAGAGCAGGATTCTTTTCTGTTCTGATTGATAGGGAACAATCTTAGTTGTGTCTCTTGGCCAACTAAGGCTCATGGTGGGAAGCGCAGGAGGGATGCTCCTTCACAAGAGGTCTGGAGGGCAGCAACTCGAGAACAGGCCTTTTCTGCTGTGGCTCCCCACTTGTGGAATGCTCTCCCCAGGGAGGCTTGCCTGGTTCCTTTGTGGTATATATTTAAGACTCAGGTGAAAACATTCCTCTCCTCTCCTCCTTGGCCTCTGGCTAATTAAAAATATATATGGACTTTTAAACTGTGTGTGGAAGGGGGTATATTATTATTATTATTATTATTATTATTATTATTATTATTACTAAATTATGTATTTTTATATTGCAAACTGCCCTGTGAGCTTTGGAAGAAGGGTGATGTAGAAATTTAATAAATAATAATAAATAATTCCTCTGACAGCTGAGCCCCTCCCCAGAGAAGCTCATCTCACACTTTGACAATGAATGGCATAAACAGATTTTTAACAGATAGTTCTTGGCGACATTAACTTTCTGAATTCCACAACTCTACAGTAACTTTTATTGTATTTTTATTATAATTTATTTTCCCCCATTTCAAATCACTGGTATATATAATATTATTTTATGCACATTTTAAACTGTGTTTTTTTCCACAGTTCATAGATCTTATGAAAAAATATTACCATTCTCTATCAACCTCCTGCCATTAAATCATTATGAAATGCCTTTTGTTATTCAGGACTCAGTTGTCTCAGCTAGCGGAGTCTTGTGGCTGGAGGCAGCAGAGATGCTGGATTTTAGAGAGCAACTTATGCAGTACACAGTCTCACAAGAATCAAGGGACTGAATCAAATTATTTTCCTTATAGGCTGGGAAGAAAGAAACCAAGGGGGAGATAGCTTTAGTGTTGTTATTCTTTTTAATAGTTGGGAACTGCACAGAATCGATCCAGTGGGGATACTTCTTAATTGCCCCATGGATTTCAACAAGTACAGCAACAGAGTGAGAGATTTCAGAACTACAGTCTTCCGGATGGGTAGGCGACAGGAAGCAGACAGGAACTGAAGGCCGATGGAACAGGAAAGGAGGGGTTTTTTTGCATATTATTCAGCAGGGCTGAGACCCCGGTTTTGCCAATGAACTGACAAGCTGACCAGCCACACAAACGCTGGTTGAAGGTTGAGTTCCTTCTCTCTGCTGTCTGTGGAAGATTTGCAAAGGACCCTGCAGCAATGTACCTGTGATGGAATCAGTGCATCATCCTCTCATATCAGGAAACCACCTGTGGGTAATTAAGGATGTAAAAAGAGTTCTGCTGGAGCAGATCAAATACAGTATAGGGTTATCATATGTCTGGAATTTCCCAGGCAATACTGCAGTCAGAAGCAGTGTCTGGGCGGAAATTGGCACAATATTTGGGAAAATTCAGATGTAAGACAACTCATGTTGGCAGTGTCATATTTGCCAATTTTCCTTAAAAAATGCTGGACAACTCCGCCCCCCCCAATAGAAAAGCTCAACAACTATTGTGTCCAGGTTTTCACTTTTTGAAATATGGCAGCCCTAGGACAGCATCCTATTCTCACAGCGGCCAACCAGATGGGAAGCCCACAAGCAGGACTGCAGAGTTACAGTGCTCTCCCCACTTGCAATTCCCAGAAAATGGTAATCAGAAGAATACTGTCGCCAACAGTGGAGGTAGAGCATAACCATTGTAAGTAGTAGTCATTGACAGGCTTAACCGCTAGTCCTCTTTTAAAGCCTAGGCTGCATCAACAGAAGTATAGTGTTCCAATCAAGTGAAGCAATAATACCATTCTATTCTGCTTCAGTCAGACCACACCTGGAGTACTGTGTCCAGTTCTGGGCACCAAAATTTCAGAAGGATATTGACAAGCTACAGAGGAGGGCATCCAAGATGATCAAGGGTCTGGAAATCACAGGTTATGGGGAAGAGTTAGCCTGGTAAATCAGAGACTGAGAGGAGATATGACAGCCATCTTCAAATATACCATATTTTTCCGTGTATAGGCCAATGTTTTTTCCTTAGAAAGAATAGGCAAAAATTGTGGGTCGTCTTATACACGGATAGAAGAGGGGTGACGGGCGATTGGTGGTAGTAGCTAGCAGGAGATTGGCAGCAATGGCAGGCAGGCTGCAGAGGTTTTGGTGACTGTGACCCCCCCCCCAAAAAAAGCTCAACAACTCAACAACTCTGGGCAATCTCCCCCCACCCCAATTTTTTTTGTTGCGTCCAAAAAAATAGGGGTCATCTTATACATAGGGGCATGTTATACACAGAAAAATATGGTATGTCATGGAATGGCTGGATGCAAAGGAATGGTGGGAGGCACCAGCTGGGAACCCTCGAGGGAAGAAGGCTCAGAGCTCCAGGACTGGTGGTGGGCTGACAGCGAGGAATCAGTGGAGGAGGAAATGTCAGAAGCTAAAGAGGTAACGGGGTTTAGTGAGCAGAAAGAGGCTGAGGCAGGCAGCAGTCCAGAACCAGAACTGATTAGAAGTGAAAGCAGGAGAGGAGAGAGTCCAAGAGGCAGAGCTGAGGCTGGTGATGAAGCCAGGCTATCTCCCCCTCCTGGTGCAAAAAGCTCCCTCCTTGTTTGTAAGCAGAGGTTGGGTAGTCATCTGTCATGGATGCTCTAGTGGAGATTCCTGCACTGCAGGGAGTTGGACTAAATTACCCTTGGAGTCCCTTCCAACTCTACAATTCTATGATTCTGGGAGCGTATTCTATTGTTCAACTAGAACAATAATGTTTTGTGAACTTCCCCCAGCTGGGAGAGTTGGAAGCAGCAGTGGCAGCAAGCAAGAGAGTGAGCAAGTAGCCAGGGGATGAGAAGACCAAAGGGCTGTTCTGCTCATGTGGCAATTCTGTTGTGAAGGCAAGTTCAGAGTGCAGTACTCTGAATATGCAATGAGCAGCCTGCTTGGTTTTTGTTTGTTTTGGTTTTGCATTATGTTAGTCCTCAGCCTAGGGGAATGCTGTGCTCTGCTGACAAAGAATAATGTTCCCTAACTGAATCGCCAAAGAAGTACAGTGTTCCTATGAATGTCGAAACACAGAGACTGCCTGCACCTGGGTGCCAGCCAAGTACACCCATGTGCTGGCTCCTGACTGTGGCATTCACCTGCTTCTACAGATGCTCAAAGATTTTGTTTGGGAAATATTTATTTGCATGCACAGACTTCAACCACACTTCACAGACTGATATGTAGATTAGAAAGCAGCTATCCTATCATTTTAGAATTTCTTCAAATTTTGTCATACAGTCCTGAGCAAAAAAAAAGGGGGGGGGTACCAGGATGTATATAAAATACTGGTACATACATTGGGATGTAACATGTACAAAAAAGTGTAGTTCAGGGTAAAACACACATTTAAGTGTGCATTTTGTGGAGTAATACCTACAAAAATAATGTGAAATTTCATTTTAAATAAATAAATCCCAGATCCATGCAGAAGCAGGACAGTAAGGCATAAATGAATAAAATAGGGTATGCTGGGGGACTGGAACAGGTTACACAGTTTAGGATGTCTTCTACTTAATTTTGTCTGTTGGGGCTGTTTTTGAATGTATTAATGACGTGGGAAGATTCCACTGAGCTAGAGCTTCTGCCCTCAAAGTTTTTGAAAGGTGTGGACTCATACTTCCCCTCAGGCCGGATGCCTATGGAAGTTGAGTCCATAACCTCATGGACCTATTCCTGAAATCCTGTACATTCTTTTCCTGGGAGTAAGTCCCACTGGACTCAGTGGAGCTTGTAATATATGAGATATGGTAATTGTAAAGTAAGTGCAGTTGCAGTTAATGTCAGTAGCTGGCACTAGTGATAGCGGAGCTATATAAAATGTACCAAAGTAAAGTGTTCTTTGTTATTCAGCAATGCCCATGTTTGTCTGCTCCTTCTTACATATGCAACAACCACAACAGAATGATGCAGGGCTTACTTCTGAAGTCTTATCCACACTTCCTCTTGTCCTACAGCCTTCCCCTGGGGAAAACCCTTCTTTAGCACTCAGTCAGGGCAAACAGCAGTTCTGGTTTTCTCCAGATTGACATTCGCTCCATTTAAGCACTAAAGGGCAGGTTTTCCCTGGGAAAGGAACAGGGCAAGGGGAAAACCACTTGGCCTGGTGCCTACAAAGCACAAGTCAAGCAGAAAACCACTCAGACAAATGCCTTCTTGGCAAAGGGCAAGCAGAAGTGTGAACAAGCCCTGAGTAAGCACTGTTGTATTTTGTTAATGATAAATGAGCCCCAGAATATGTGACTTCATCTATTTTCCTTCTATTTTCTCCTTCTCATATTTTGCACTTCCTGTGCCTTAGATGTACAGAGAGACATTCCTTAAATCCAGAGAAAGCATTGCAGAAATAGCAGGGTTAAAAGTTCAGGTCTTCTGGCAATCATAGTCAAATGGGTTTAAATACAAAATGTTCCTATAAAATGGTTTGATTGCTTAATAAAGGTGTTTCACAGCTATGGAGACATAGTCCCATCTGGTGGGAGCAGATGCATCACTGACTCCAGGATAGTTAAAGCGACTTCACATTTTGCTAAGTATTCTATGAATTTGGCAGAGAGGGCTTTTGTTCAAAAGTTCTGCAAGATCAACTGTATAATTTCAACACTTGATACTCAAAGCAGGTTGGAATTTCATGTATATCCTAGTGTGTGTCTGAATGTTTGACAAATTTGGGGTCCTAGAACAAAAAACATTCTGTGGGATAGTGAGCTTCCAGGGTCCTAATGCCCACTCAGCCATGAAGCTCATTGGGTGATCTTGGGTCACTGCCTCTCAGCCTAGCCTGCTTGCTGGGTTGTGGTGGGGAGAGGAGGGGGAGAGCCATGTACGTCACCTTGAGCTCCTTGGGGAAAAAGATGGGATATAATTGCAATAAATATATTAAAATAGTTGAAACGAAAGATAACCAACATGGTGCCCTCAAGACGTTGTTTGATTCCATCTCCCAGCAGCTCCAGTCAGTATGGTCAGCAGTTAGCAGGAATGATGGCAGCTGTAGTCCAGCAATATCTGGAGGCTGGAAAAGCTGGTCTATTAGGGCAATAGAGGCACTGCCCCACCAATCTGAGCCATGCCCCACCTGCCTGCCTTCTTACAGCCAGTTCAGGAGTCAGCACTGGCTATCTGCAGAGACATCACCTTGCCAACAAAGGTCCGTATAGTTAAAGCTATGGTTTTCCCAGTAGTGATGTATGGAAGTGAGAGCTGGACCATAAAGAAGGCTGGTCGCCGAAGAATTGATGCTTTTGAATTATGGTGCTGGAGGAGACTCTTGAGAGTCCCATGGACTGCAAGAAGATCAAACCTATCCATTCTGAAAGAAATCAGCCCTGAGTGCTCACTGGAAGGACAGATTGTGAAGCTGAGGCTCCAGCACTTTGGCCACCTCATGAGAAGAGAAGACTCCCTGGAAAAGACCCTGATGTTGGGAAAGATGGAGGGCACAAGGAGAAGGGGACGACAGAGGATGAGATGGTTGGACAGTGTTCTCGAAGCTACCAGCATGAGTTTGACCAAACTGCGGGAGGCAGTGGAAGACAGGAGTGCCTGGCATGCTCTGGTCTATGGGGTCATGAAGAGTCAGACACGACTAAACGACTAAACAACAACAATCTGCTTAGTCTTCCTTTGTCTCCCTTGTGAAACTCAGCAGGGAGGAGTATATCGGCAAAGACAGAATTAGTTGGCTCTGACCATATCATTGGCCTCCCTCCCTTCCACTCCAGCAGTCCCAATGAGCACCGGCTGCCACTTTGGCTAACCTTGGGTTTTAGCTGTGACACATAAAACATTTTCCTTAAACCTGGATCCAGTGTTGGAAATGGCACATCAGAAGTCCCCTTTTCTAGTTCCAATATGATAGGCTAGGGTTGTGTATAGAGCAGTATGTAAAGTTTAAATATAAATAGATACACTTCTAATATTCAGTACAATCAACTGGATTCAGACCAAGTTAATTGTGCACTGAAATTACCAGGACCAGTTAGGACTAATTTGCCCCACTGACATAGAATCATAGAATCATAGAATCATAGAATCATAGAATCATAGAATCATAGAGTTGGAAGAGACCACAAGGGCCATCGAGTCCAACCCCCTGCCAAGCAGGAAACACCATCAGAGCACTCCTGACATATGGTTGTCAAGCCTCTGCTTAAAGACCTCCAAAGAAGGAGACTCCACCACACTCCTTGGCAGCAAATTCCACTGTCGAACAGCTCTTACTGTCAGGAAGTTCTTCCTAATGTTTAGGTGGAATCTTCTTTCTTGTAGTTTGGATCCATTGCTCCGTGTCCGCTTCTCTGGAGCAGCAGAAAACAACCTTTCTCCCTCCTCTATGTGACATCCTTTTATATATTTGAACATGGCTATCATATCACCCCTTAACCTCCTCTTCTCCAGGCTAAACATGCCCAGCTCCCTTAGCCGTTCCTCATAAGGCATCGTTTCCAAGCCTTTGACCATTTTGGTTGCCCTCCTCTGGACACGTTCCAGTTTGTCAGTGTCCTTCTTGAACTGTGGTGCCCAGAACTGGACACAGTACTCCAGGTGAGGTCTGACCAGAGCAGAATACAGTGGCACTATTACTTCCCTTGATCTAGATGCTATACTCCTATTGATGCAGCCCAGAAGTGCATTGGCTTTTTTAGCTGCCACGTCACACTGTTGGCTCATGTCAAGTTTGTGGTCAACCAAGACTCCTAGATCCTTTTCACATGTACTGCTCTCAAGCCAGGTGTCACCCATCTTGTATTTGTGCCTCTCATTTTTTTTGCCCAAGTGCAATACTTTACATTTCTCCCTGTTAAAATTCATCTTGTTTGTTTTGGCCCAGTTCTCTAATCTGTCAAGGTCGTTTTGAAGTGTGATCCTGTCCTCTGGGGTGTTAGCCACCCCTCCCAGTTTGGTGTCATCTGCAAATTTGATCAGGATGCCCTTGAGTCCATCATCCAAGTCGTTGATAAAGATGTTGAATAAGACCAGGCCCAAGACAGAACCCTGTGGCACCCCACTAGTCACTCTTCTCCAGGATGAAGAGGAACCATTGATGAGCACCCTTTGGGTTCGGTCAGTCAGCCAGTTACAAATCCACTGAGTGGTAGCATAGTCAAGACCGCATTTTACCAGCTTCTTTACAAGAATATCATGGGGCACCTTGTCAAATGCCTTGCTGAAATCAAGGTAGGCTACATCCACTGTGTTCCCTTCATCTACCAGGCTTGTAATTCTGTCAAAAAATGAGATCAGGTTAGTCTGACATGACTTATTTTTCAGAAATCCATGCTGACTATTGGTGATCACAGCATTACTTTCTAGGTGCTCACAAACTGTTTGCTTAATGATCTGCTCCAGAATCTTCCCTGGTATTGATGTCAGACTGATATTCCAGGTCCACTGACAGATATTCCAGTTCAATTAATTTCGGGTGCAATCCAGGCCTCTGGTGATCAGCAGCACAACTTAATGGAGCAGCAAAACCATGATCATATTTGGAGCCCTCCTACTTGTTTTGGTTGTGAGTGGAGAGTTGTTGGCACCCATCAGCATGTGACAGTAGCCACACCCTGGGAAATGGCTTCAACTGGCTGGCTAAATCAGGTGAGTAGAGAGTATGGGGCAGGAAAATTCAGTATTTTTGCTGTCTCACCTGGCACAGCTGAGAGAGATACGAAAACATTAGAACATAAGAAGAGCCTGTTTGGTCCATCTAGCCCACTATCCCATTCTCACAGCAGCCAACTAGATGCAAGACCCAAGACCAAGAGCACTCTCTAGCAATTGTTTCCAGAAACTGGTACAGGGGTACCTCGGGTTACAGACGATTCAGGTTACAGACGATTCAGGTTACAGACGATTCAGGTTACAGACTCCACTAACCCAGAAATAGTACCTCGGGTTAAGAACTTTGCTTCAGGATGAGAACAGAAATCGTGTGGTGGTGGCGTGGCGGCGGCAGGAGGCCCCATTAGCTATAGTGGTACCTCAGGTTAAGAACAGTTTCAGGTTAAGAACGGACCTCCAGAATGAATTAAGTTCTTAACCAGAGGTACTACTGTATTCAGAAGTACAGTGCCTCCGACAGTTGAGGTAGGAAATAGCCCAATGGCTTAGTAGCCCAGTAGGTTCCAGCATGACAGACCAGGGGGTTGGATTTTTATGTTAATCTGGATCCAAGCCAGTGTTTGTGGAAAGAATCTGAATTCATAAAGGAATAGCATAAGACAACTTGTTTGGGTGAGTTTTGAGGTTTGAGCATACGCAAGTGCATGGAGCCAGTAAATCCCAATTGCATTTTATGCTCTTCCAAAACCACAGTGTTTCGGCCATAAAGCTGGCAGGAGTGCTGTGCGAGCAGATAACAAGTGGTTTCGCTGTTGCTGCTACGTTCCCACATTTTTAAAATGAGAGTTTTAAACTTCCATGGCATCTCACCAATCAAATTAGCACAAGAATGGGAAGAGTAATGGGAACAGAAAAGCTTTCAAAAGAAATAATGAGAACAGATAGAGAAGCTAAATACAGCTCCCTTGCCTTTGCACTCTCCTGTTTTAAGCTAGTCCCTGGTTTGCATCCAAGCCAGGGGCTAATAGCCCAGCTATGATAAACAGGCAACATGTTGAGATTGCTATTTGAAGTGCTATTAGACTATGAGAAGACAAAAGCCAGGGGGTGGGAGGAAATTATCCACAAATTGAAGGGTGAGAGATGGGCTGCTTTTCCATTTTCCAAAGGAGCATCTCTCTCTCTCCCTCTCTCTCTCTCTCTCTCTCTCTCTCTCTCTGTGTGTGTGTGTTATTCATAAGCTATGTTCTCTTTACATAATTGCACCCCATTCATTTCAGGACAAAGGAAACACAATGCAAATGGTGGGGAGGTGCAGTTATCATTTGCAGACTGGATGCAACAACAGCAAATAACAATTATTTTCATTGAGTTAATTTTCATTCTGGGTGGGATGAAGAAGAGAGCAACGACAATTTCCACTCCTGTTTCTGTTTTTGTTGGATTTCTCGGTGATGAAGCTACAGCTGGTGCAGAAAACCCCCCACAAAGATTCTTATCTTAAAATGCCAAACTATATTCAATGGGGGGGAGGGGGTGGAACCGATCAGAAAAGTTGTCTTAATCTTAAATTGGCTTTTCCACGATTGATTATAGTTTGGCATTTTTAGATAAATGTTTTAAACTGAATTAATTGTGTTATTGTGTTCTGATTGTTCTGATTGCTCTTATTGTTTTTACTTTGATTTCATTATAATGCTTAATTGCAAGCTATTCCAAGAGTCTTTTGGGGGGAGGGCTGAAGCAAGGAAGAAAATTCTAAATAATAAGTAAACAAACAAATTAAAAAGAGAGATGTCTGCAAAGCAGTCAAGTTTAAGAATAGTGACAAACTCCCAGTAAATTGTTTTGCTTTGATGGCAACATTGAAACACACCATAGCAGCCTCCTCCAAATACCTGCTCTCCAGATGTTTTGGACTACAATGCCCATGAACTCCAGACAGCATAGCTATGCTGCCTGAGGCTGATGGGAATTGGAGCCCAAAACATCTGGAAGGCATCAGTTTGGGAAGGCTGAACTCAGTAATGGTGCGTGTGCTGGCATGGAGCTGCCCTCCTGACACCAGCATCCCTGCTGCTTACGTAGAAGGGGGTTGGGGCAGGATGTCGGTGGTGTTGGGGCAATATGGTTACAGTGGGAGGACCTGGAATACTGTGCATAGTTCTGGTAGCCTTACCTCAGAAAGGATCTTGTAGATTTGGCAAAGGTTCAAAATAGGACCACCAAAATGATCATGTAGGTGGAACAACTCCCAGATGAGGAAAGGTTACAACATTTGGGGTTTTTTAGTTCAGAGAAAAAGCAAGTGACGGGTGATATGACAGAATTGTACATCCTTAGGCATGGTGTGGAGAAAATAGAAAGAGAAAGGTTTATCTTCTCTCAGAATAATCTAGAACCCAGGCCCATCCAAAGAAGTTGAGTCTTGGGAGATTCAGGACAGACCAAATAAATTACTTGTTAACACCGTGCATAGTTTATCTTCCACATGCAGCTGCTGGGTGACCTTGGGCTAGTCACACTCCTCTGAAGTCTCTCAGCCTCACTCACCTCACAGAGTGTTTGTTGTGGAGGAGGAAGGGAAAGGAGGATGTTAGCCGCTTTGAGACTCCTTCGGGTAGTGATAAAGCAGGATATCAAATCCAAATTCTTCTTCTTCTTCTTCTACCAACTGGGATGGAGGTTCAAAGAGAATTAGATAAAAACATGTAGGGCATGGCTGTCGTTGGCTACCAACCCTCATGGCTATGTTCTTTGTCCACTTTCGAAGGCTATATGCTTCTGAATACTAATGGCAAGAAACCACATGAGGGGAGAGTGAAGTTGCACTCAGTTCTTGCTTGTGGCTTTCCCATTCGCATCTGGTTGGCCACTGTGAGAACAAAATGGTGGCCTAGATGAGCCACTGGCCTGACCCAACAGGCTCCTTTCATGTTCTAATGTCCTCCACTTCCAAGCTGGTACACCTACTGGTATACCTGGACATCCCTGGCCTTGCTCTGCCCTGCCCTGTCCCACATCAGAGAAGCTGAAGGAGACATTGCTGAGGGTTGATGAAAGAAGGAGATACGGATTTCCTTTGGAAGATGACTTTGGCTCTTCACGTACTAGACGATGCCAATGACCTTCCCGATCAAAATACACACTGATATTCCCTCTTTCTTTTGTCCTTTGTTTTCCAGATTTTTTGGCGGGAGGGGGTGCTTTGCACCTGTCCATAAGTGATTCTTCTCAACAAGGAATCATTGATAAGCAAACCAAGGACAGAGGAACACTTCTGTGTGCAGTCACTGATAATAGCAATAATAAATATTTTATTTCCCTCATTTCTGATGTAGTTGTGAAGTTTAAAAAGTGGTTAGATGAGCCTAAGAGATTCTGAAGGACACAGGACAACAAAGTTTCAAAGCAACCTACAAAAAAAAAAAAACCCTCATGAAAATGAGCAATAATGGAAAGAGCCAGGAGAAGCATTTCTGCAAATATAATGCTAGATTTTTGCACTCTCATAGAGTCTTATCAATTTTTCTGTAAATGCAAAATGGCAACACTTAATAAAACTCCTTAATTAAAGTCTCACAGCACATTAGGCAAGGAAGTATAGAGGAGAGACATGTAAGGACAACTCATGAGAAGTTAGCGGAGAACTACACGATTGGCAAAATTCTAGTTGACACAGCTCTTGCTGGAAAGTACCACTTCAAACTACAGTAGAGGATTTCATGCCTGAATGTTCCCTCATGCAAAATAAGAAATAAAATTTAAAAATCCCTGCACACATAAGTTCTCTATACTGTTGTTTATTCATAAAACTTGTTAGTTGCCTAGTTACACAAAAAGATCTCCGAGCAACTTACAACATATTTAAAAGCATACTAATGCATTACATAATACATACATTGCCTGGTGCTGAAAAGATTTTGGTGAAGGGGCCAGATGGACCTCACTGGGAGAGCATTCCACAAATGAGGAGCCACAACCCAAAGGACCCTCTCTCCTGCTATCGTCCCCTGAGCTCTGGTCAAAGGAGTGGCCTAGAGAAGATCTAAGGATCTGGATAGGTTCATATTGGGAGAGGCATTCCAGAGCATGCATGTAAAGCTTGCTTGCTTATTGTTGTTTTTTTAAAGGAGGTTAATATTAAAATGTGTGATCGACCTCTTGCAGCTTGCAGTGCTATGACACAGGAAGCACAGGCACAAATAACTCTGGGGGGAAATGTTTAAAATTAGTTACAAATATAAAGGAAATACAATAAATAATAATAATAATTTATTATTTATACCCCACACATCTGGCTGGGCTTCCCCAGCCACTCTGGGCGGCTTCCAAAAAAAATATTAAAATACTGTACTACATCAAACATTAAAAGCCTCCCTAAACAGGGCTGCCTTCAGATGTCTTCTAAAAGTCTGCTAGTTGTTGTTCTCTTTGACATCTGGTGGGAGGGCATTCCACAGGGAGGGCGCCACTACCGAGAATTAAAGGTTACCATATATCTTCTTTTTCCAGGACACACCCTCTTTCCCATGGGTATGTAAAATGAGAGTCGTCATAGAGATCCATAGCTAAAACTAGAGTTTGGCAAATGTGTCCTCTTTTTTGCTCTTCAGAATATGGCAGCCCTAAAATACAAACAAGAGACAGTACTGGTTCTTTCATAGAATGCATATCTGGCACTGTTGCTTGTGCAGTTAAAGGCAGACTAAAGAACTGTTAGGAGCTCACAAAATGATATAAGAACGCCTGCTTATAATTATGCAGCTTCAGTTATTTTTACGAGCACAGAGCTGCAGAGCCCGACAAAGCAATGTGGAATATCCATCGCTTTGTTATCCATCCAGCTCAGTAATTGGTTTGACCATTTCACAAATAGCAATGCAGATGCAAAATGTAAATAAAACTCTGGCTACCTGATTAGTTGCAAAATCTAACAAGTGGGCACAGTTATATGGCAGAAGCAAATCTTTCCAGAGCTATTTGTGACAAATATCTAAATAATATTCTGAGCAAGTATCACGAATGATGTACAGGAAGAAATGTCTAATCAATGTGGAAAGTAGGAGTTAGAAAATCTCATGGGCTGCAGTCATGTCATAGAGTTTAGAACATGGCCTCCGATGTAGAATGAGGAAGGTCACAGAAAACCATAAAAACAGAATCAGGCCACGGTCCATCTAGGCCAGCATTTTGTTTCCAACAGAAAAAAGCCAGGTGTTTCTGGAAGTTAGCAAACAGGAGAGTGACTAGTGGGGTGCCACAGGGTTCTGTCTTGGGCCCGATCTTATTCAACATCTTTATCAACGACTTGGATGATGGACTCAAGGGCATCCTGATCAAATTTGCAGATGACACCAAACTGGGAGGGGTGGCTAACACCCCAGAGGACAGGATCACACTTAAAACGACCTTGACAGATTAGAGAACTGGGCCAAAACAAACAAGATGAATTTTAACAGGGAGAAATGTAAAGTATTGCACTTGGGCAAAAAAAAATGAGAGGCACAAATACAAGATGGGTGACACCTGGCTTGCGAGCACTACATGTGAAAAGGATCTAGGAGTCTTGGTTGACCACAAACTTGACATGAGCCAACAGTGTGACGTGGCAGCTAAAAAAGCCAATGCACTTCTGGGCTGCATCAATAGGAGTATAGCATCTAGATCAAGGGAAGTAATAGTGCCACTGTATTCTGCTCTGGTCAGACCTCACCTGGAGTACTGTATCCAGTTCTGGGCACCACAGTTCAAGAAGGACACTGACAAACTGGAACGTGTCCAGAGGAGGGCAACCAAAATGGTCAAAGGCCTGGAAATGATGCCTTATGAGGAACGGCTAAGGGAGCTGGGCATGTTTAGCCTGGAGAAGAGGAGGTTAAGGGGTGATATGATAGCCATGTTCAAATATATAAAAGGATGTCACATAGAGGAGGGAGAAAGGTTGTTTTCTGCTGCTCCAGAGAAGCGCACACGGAGCAATGGATCCAAACTACAAGAAAGAAGATTCCACCTAAACTTTAGGAAGAACTTCCTGACAGTAAGAGCTGTTCGACAGTGGAATTTGCTGCCAAGGAGTGTGGTGGAGTCTCCTTCTTTGGAGGTCTTTAAGCAGAGGCTTGACAACCATATGTCAGGAGTGCTCTGATGGTGTTTCCTGCTTGGCAGGGGGTTGGACTCGATGGCCCTTGTGATCTCTTCCAACTCTATGATTCTATGATTCTAGGACATGAAAGTGTTGCCCTTGCTTGAAGTGCAAAAGCAGGGATCATTCAGTTTGTAACGTAAGAGCTAATCAGTATGTCAGCTAACCAAGAGAGCAGAGATGGTGGTGTTGCTTAGTAACCAGGCAAAGCAGCATGATGCTTGATGAGGTAGCACGTGACCTCATTGGCTGTGTAGTTCTGAGAGAGTTTTTTCTTTGTATGTTTAGTTGAATGTCTCCCTGCTGTTTACAAGACAAAATGTTCCTGTTTCTTTCTCCTCAATTTATACACTGTCTTTGCTCAGTTTTTCTCAGTAATGTGCTATCAGGATTTATTTTCTCTTTGGACTGCATCCACACTATTTAAGTGACTTTGCTAACAGTCCTCACCAACTGAACGGGCAGCTTTCCATTGACAGGAATCTCCTTTGCAATCAGGAACCCTGGGCCAATTATGATTATTTCATATTAAGGCGCTTTTTCAATTGTCATGAATAAATTTAGACAAAGGTGGGTTCATCCATACCTTTTTTATTTTTAAAAAATGTGCAATCAAATCTACAAAATTATTTGTAAGGTTGGAGAAGAAATGAAAAGGGGTGTGGGGGAGGGAATGATGGTGACAACACTCATCTAACGGTTATTGCAGAAAGTAGTACATGATAACACATCTAGCACTTCTCACATTCTGTTATTTCAGCATTTTTTGCTAATGGAAACTTCTGTGAGCGAGGTATTCTATTTGGTGTTGATCAGCCACTGGTTCAAAGGAGCAGAATTTACATGATAGAATTTCCCTAGCATTGTTGAACCCAAATGGTTCATTGCTAAGCAATGTTTATAATCAAGCGGGGATTTAAGAGAGCCTCTGAGGAGAAGGGTATTCTTACTCAATATCCTAGCCCCACTTCATGAAGAGAACTAGGCAGTGAAATTTATGTTCTTCACCTGTTCTTGACTGTTTCCTATATTGCAAAAAATACAAATACAAATTCTTATCCTGATAATTTTTCACATTTGGATCACAGGGGCAGCTAATTCAACTAAATTATACATATATATATATTACACACACACACACACACACACACACACACACACACTCCTGATTTTGATTAGTTTTCAGACCTGAAGTCATGCCCCAAAATGTTGAAACAGAGTTCTTTGGTTTGCAGTATAGCAAAATATGTCGTTGCTGTTCAGAAGTGAATGTTTAACTCCTGCATATACATATACTGTTGAGTCAAGTACACAGGGTGCCTTCACTTGACACCACTAAAAGTCAGAGAATCCTGTGTAGGTTGGCCACAGTTTTTAATTCTACCAGTTAATGAGCAGAACTGTGCTGCCACTAGCTAGAGTCATGGCCTCTCTCCACTCCCAGCTCTTTAGTCCAATGTTACACCACTGCCAAGATCACTGTCGTGTGAACTCAAGGAGTAATTGTATTCACTCACACTGTGCCCCCAGTGATCCAGCCATTACTGGGAGAATGCAATTCAAATCTTGCCAGTGTGTTACATTTATCTAAAAATTCATTCCCAATGAAAAATGTGACCAGCCCTAACCACAAACCTCCGGGCAAATTAAGCAGTCTCATATTGCAAATATTAAACATCTTGTAAAGGCACCATAGGAACAAATGAGCTGGTCTTGAGCTTAAATGCAATCTGTGGACTTATCCTTTCTATTGTATGTTATCAATTAACCTCCAGAAAGGTTTCTCCCACTCTCATTCTGCTGTTGGAATCTGGAGAGAGAAAGACAAATTGTACGGATTTTTTTCTTCTTTTTTGGTACTTTTAATAACCAAAATGTTTCTGCACTTTGAATAATGAGGGTGACTTTTCTCTTTCAAATGCTAAATTATTTCAAGCTGAGCTGTTGGAAACCATTAATAATTCAAGCAACTTATCTTTGGGTAAGAATAGCATCTGCTGGATCGTGGGAAAGCACAGGGATAGCTGGACTTTCAGTGTTATTTTGCCCATTTTGCCCATTTCTGTTAAGTGAAAGGAAACACCACTAACTTAGGGGAAGACAGAGTTCTCATTTCCTGAACAAGTGGGAGAAAACGATGGAAAACAATGACACCTGAATGACTGGGTTGCCCCAGCTACTCTGGGCAGCTTCCAACTATATAATAAAACATTAAACATTTTTAAAAAAACGCTTCTCTATACAGGATTGCCTTCAGATGGCTCAGGGGTCGGATAACTCAATACCCTCCAACATTTCTCCATTGAAAATAGGGGCATCCTAAGGGAAATTGGGACATTCCGGGATCAAATCAGAAATTGGGACTGCTTCTCTAAATCTGGGATGTCCCTGGAAAACACTTGGAGAGTCTGTTGTGCAAGTTCTTAATCATAAGACTGACTAATTTGGAAGAGAGGGTGAGGGGGTTGTGCAAGCTGTGAGGGGGTGGGGTGAGCTCTGAGAGATGAGGGTTGGCAGGGGGTCATGGGAGTGGGAGGCAGGTGGGGTTGGTGAGCAGTGTGAGCCAGGGGCAGCAGCCCCTGAGATTTAAAATGTTTATCCTGCTGTTCATCACAGTGTGATACGGGACATCACACACCAAGGCTATTTTCCCTTCAGCAAGTCTACTCCCCTCACCATTTGTGTGGGGACTGGATATTGCTTTACCAGTAATGGGAAAATCCAAGGTTTCTTTCTTTAATCATACAGAATGGCCAAAGAAAAATAATCTGTTTATAGTAACCTTTGAGAACTGAGGACCAATTTAAATGCTGCATGGTGTCTGCCAACAATTGTCTCCATATGAACTCTCTGTGTAGCTCCTGTGATATATGAAAGTCACTCTCTGTGTGGTTTGGCCAAGTCGTGGGGAGACTCATCTTCACACCACTGCTGCATGGTCCTGGTGGCATGGATGTTTTCCATGCAATTAATTCAAAGTGTACTGAAAACAGCTTTCAAAGTTCACACCTGCAATCCAGAATGGTTTTCAGTAGCTTCTACCTGGGGACTGATTTGAAATGGCTCTCTCAGGTGGCTTTGCTATGGTCTAATTAATCACTGAAACCCATTTAAGTGAATAAAGTTTTTTTTAAAAAAAAAGCTGTGGAAGGAAAAGTTAGTATGTAGAAACTAGCTCTTCCTGTGCTAAGCTTGGTGATGTGAGTAAATCCTGTGAGATGTGATTTGAAGAGCTAATTACAATAAATGCATCAAGTGAGAGGGAGAGAGCTGGCTGCCATCATATGCTCTTGTGCTGGATTTTTGCCTTTTTGGTTTCAATGTGATTACAGATCATGATAAATATTCATAATATTGTGAGTGGATCTAATGTATATTTATAATTATTAATTCAAATGGTGTCAGTGCGGCTAATTAGGGCTGGTTCCAGGCTCATTAATTCTCATAGGGTGGTGTATTTTTTTTCTCCCAAGCCAGTGTTTGACAGATTTAGGACTGGGTGAATCTGGCTGCTTAGTTGAGATATTTTGTAAAGAACTCTGCCCGTTGCATTGGAAGGATGAGACATTAGAAGAACTTCTTCCAGTTAAAAAAATATATCTTAAAACATGCCCCATTTAAGGCAGCCCAGGGATGGTATAATATCTTAGATATGTCTGGTAGGATTGCTAAATAAGTGGAAAATGCCACTTATTTTATGTGAGTTTTCTGTTTCAGAACATGGCATCTCCATAGACTCCATAGCCTTGTGACATACATCAAATCAGGGTGACCCTTCCAAGATCACCATTTGGGGAGGTGCTATGGCCCATCAGCTTCCATCTGAGCTCAGCCTCTTCCAAAGACCCAGTTGCTCCACCACTGATTCTGCTTGTTGTGTCTTCAGCTGCTTTGGAGTCCCAGGAGCTCTTCTTCAAGTGACAAAATCCCACACTGACTGTGTTGCCAGGTGCAGGCAGTCCCTACTTATAATCTCAAGGAGTGAACCAGAGGGAAAACAGGGCCTGTAGTCTTCCATCTGGCCCGCCCTCCAAGCTCTGTCCCCCCTGCTTGCCCACGATTGGCTGCACCACAGGCAAGCTCCTGTGTCCTCCTACGGCCCCACAGGAACTGGATGGCTGCCTGCATTCAGCTGTGGCCAGGCCACAATTGCCACCCCCGGCCCAGAAATGTAAGCTGTCCTTACACTGGAAATCTCTCACAGTCCAGACCCCCTGGAGTTGTCTCCTTTCTCACTGAGCTGTGTTTCTGAGAGGAGTTCTTGGAATCACAATATTCAACACACATAAGAATCTCTCCCCTTTTTGCTGTAAAGTTATTTTTGTAGACACCTTTTACTGTGTGTGTTTTTTCCTTGCATCTTTCTGTTTTTATTGTTGTATATACTTCATCTCTGCTTTTATAATCCACACCGTTATACATCCCAAGTCCATCATATTTATGGTAGGCTTAAGAATAATACCCCCAAAAAAGAATATTGCTAGCTCTTCTTAACACTATGAAATACTGCCTAACATCACACTCTAAGATATGCTTACATATGAGTAAGCCACAAGGTGGGGTTTTGTTGTTGTTGTTTAAACTGGCACATTCCTTACATCCAATATAACAAGTAAATTGGAAGATAATTCATTATTCATTTTAGTAACCAGCCATTACAGAGATCTGGTGCAATGGTACCTAAGTGGGCTGGCTTGGATGTCTCTGGTTCAGATATCAAAATCTGATTAATGAACCACTAGGTGGTCCTTAGATAAACCACTCTGTCTCAGCTTCAGCCACCCCTCCTCAAAATAGAAGTACGGTAATAATGCCTTATACAGTTCTTGGAAGGCTCACTGACTGAGATAGATAATGGATGTGAATTGCTTTGAACACTCTAAAGCACTACATACATATTAATATCATATGGGAATAGCCTACCATTATGATACGTTAACTAATTGCTTTTTAATCTTATGCAATCTCCTCCTCCCAAAACCCTACAGATTTTTTGTCTGAGAGCTTGTTGGGTTAGTCTGTGGTAGTGCAGCAACATTTACAGGACAATTCTCTGGGGTATACCTGCAGGAGTGGGGTAGACTTAGTCCCTTGACTGCACCCTTAGTTAGATTAACTAAATAAATACCTGAAGGAGCGTCTCTATCCCCATCGTTCAGCCCAGACACTAAGGTCCAGCTACAAGGGCTTTCTGGTGGTTCCCTCAATGTGAAAAGTGATTTTAACAAGAAACCAGGCAGGGTAATTTCTTAGTAGTGGTGCCCAACTTGTGGAACACCTTCCCATCAGATATCAAGGAGATAAATCACTATACAGTGGTACCTCAGGTTAAGTACTTAATTCATTCTGGAGGTCCGTTCTTAACCTGAAACTGTTCTTAACCTGAAGCATCACTTTAGCTAATGGGGCCTCCTGCTTCTGCCGCACCGCTGGAGCACGATTTCTGTTCTCATCCTGAAGCAAAGTTCTTAACCCGAGGTACTATTTCTGGGTTAGCGGAGTCTGTAACCTGAAGCGTATGTAACCCGAGGTACCACTATACAACTTTTAGGAGATATTGGATGGCAGCCCTGTATAGGGAAGTTTTTAATCTTTGACGTTTTATTATGTTTTTATATCTGCTATAAGCTGCCCCAAGTGGCTGGGCCAACCCAGTCAGATGGGCGGGGTACAAATAATAAAATCATTATCATCATTTGATTTGAAGTGTTTGTCAGACAGTATTTTTTATGATTACTGTTAATAAAAGTACTGTAATAAAAGTACTTGTGTTCATATGACACAAGTCTTGAGAGCAACGCACCAGCTGCCAGTGAGCTGCCAAACCTAATTCAAGGTGCTGGTTCTAGTCAGGGCCGGATTTAGGTTTGATGAGGCCCTAAGCTACTAAAGAAAATGGGGCCCTTTATATGTCCAGCTGTCCTTTGTCAACAACAAATTGTCACTGTTTTTTGTGTTGAATAGATGCTATATGTAATTTATGGACCTAATAGGTATCTAAAGCCGTTTGCACATAACAAAATAGGAGCCTGCACAACACAAAACACTGTTGCTGTATGAAGGTTTTATTTTATTTGTTTTTTTCTCTTGTATTTTGGAAATGTCCATCCAGGTTTTTTTTCCCTTTAAATATTTTGGGCCCCCCAAGAGAGTGGAGCCCTAAGCCATAGCTTGTCTACCTTATATGTAAATCCAGCACTTGGGACGCAGGTGGCGCTGTGGGTTAAACCACAGAGCTTAGGACTTGCTGATCAGAAGGTCAGCGGTTCGAATCCCCACAACGGGGTGAGCTCCCGTTGCTCGGTCCCTGCTCCTGCCAACCTAGCAGTTCAAAAGCACCTCAAAGTGCAAGTAGATAAATAGGTACCGCTTCGGCGGGAAGGTAAACGGCGTTTCCGTATGCTGCTCTGGTTTCACCAGAAGCGGCTTAGTCATGCTGGCCACATGACCCGGAAGCTGTATGCCGGCTCCCTCGGCCAATAAAGCGAGATGAGTGCCACAACCCCAGAGTTGGTCACGACTGGACCTAATGGTCAGGGGTCCCTTTACCTTTAAATCCGGCACTGGTTCTAGTTGACAAAGCCCAAAATGGCTGAGGACCCATATACTTGAAGGAGTGCCTTCCCCAGTACCAGCCAACCTTCATTTTGCAGTCTACAGAGGAGATCTTTCTTGTGGTACTTTCCAAAGAACGTATGGAACTCTCTCACAACAGCGATGAGATTGACTGCAGCAGCTTAAGACCTATTTGTTCTGCCAATCCTTGGGAACACAATGTACTGTATATAATGCAAAGTGGATTGTTATTGTATGTTGCACTTTGCAATGTAACTCTACATTTGCTTTTAATAAAAGGAAGGGGTGGCTATAATGAATCTTCATCAGGTAATAAAGTATGCTTTCCCCCCTTCAAAATAATGTTATTCATATGCAAATATATGCAGCTATAAACAAGCAATTAATTGGCCAAAAAAACCAACCCCATACAATTAATCATCTGAGGTTTCTTTTAATTGGGTGACCTCTCTAGGTGGCACAGTCATTTTTTAAAAATATGATAAATAAATAAACACAACATACCTGTGTTAAGAAAAAGTGTAGGCAAAATCATGAGAGGGGAAAATATGACTGATAGCTCAGCAGCACTACTTTTTAGACATCTGTTTATTTTATTTATTTAACAGAATTTATATATCTTTTAATCATTAATAACTTCTCTAAGTGGTTTACATAGAATATAAAATGTTCATTAACAATACGGATAAAATTGAATACCTAAAAGTTTATTAATTTATCTGAATTTCAAAATATAACATTGGCATAGAAAGACCATTTGGTACCATTTGGTTATAATAGCATATATGTTATAATAATATTTGTTAAGCGCTATTCTCTCAGAGTGGCCCAAAGTGACTTACATTAAAACCAATTAAGAGCGAAGAAGAAGAAGAAGAAGAAGAAGAAGAAGAAGAAGAAGAAGAAGAAGAAGAACCACAGCCCTGCAGATAAAAGGTAAGACATACAGATCCCACCTGACTAAAGGAGGCCAGAATCCACCTTTCAAATGAAGATTCAAAAGCCTAGTTAAAGAGAAAAGTCTTTATCTTGCACCTAAAAACAGATAAAGATGGGGCCAGCCATGCGTGCATCACCCCTTCCCCCTCCGTTGCTGGGCACACCCCCTACACCCCTGGCCCCTGCGCGAGTACCACTAATACCTAACGAAGGCTTGTGGTATGTTTGCCCGCATGTGCTTACATCCTGCCTCATCAGGTGAGGAGCGAAATAAGCTTGCTCAGAAACACTGAGGTGTTCCTTTTTCTATTTTGCCTACACATGTCCAGGCTGAATGCCTAAAGAAGAATAAATTACATAAGAAAATAATGTTATAGTCATGCTGCTTTGGATGGTAAAAGTAAAGCCAGATGATGAGACAAACCATGTATGCTTTAAAGTAGCTATTATTGGTCTCTGCCTTTTTCTCCCTTTTAACTCCATTTCTTAAATAAACAACTTTTCCCCTTTGATCTCATTTGCTGTTTGTGGCTCTTTTTTCAGCCAAATTGTATTGAGGCAAAGCAAGAGGGAGAAGGATTACAGATTGTTTAGCCCAACAAAGTAACATATATTAAATTGCATAGGAAAAGAATAGTCTTTTGCTATCTGAATCAGAGAGGCGACTCTGGGCGCACTATTCTTAAAATTCACCTTAATGGCAAGGTTTTTTATGAAACCATGAATTTGCAACACAACACACAAATGCCGAAAGGCTGCTATTTCAATTGTTGTTGTGCTGGGATACGGTTTATCTGGTACTGACCTACCTGACTTCAAATGCCTTTCTAGCCTGCAATTATATGGATTTGAATGCTAGTGTATCAAGCACAGGTTGTGCCTGTGAGTCCGGAATTTCTTTCAGCTGCAGAATTCAGCTTTAGAAGAAGAAGAAAAAGCTGGAGTTTTGAGCAGCTGATGACGAGAATGCAAATCCGGGGAGAACTGCAGCAATGCCTTCTAGTCTAAGCTTGTAATAATAATAACGATAACCTGAAAAAGCACAAATCCTCTTAGGGTTTCCATTTTCAAAGTGAGGTGTGTAAAGGGTCAGGCAACTGCTTTCTGCACTGATTGGAGAAGTCAGTTTCCCCGTGGGCTGGCAAAACAGTTGTTACCAATACGAATTGGAAAAAGCAAGTATGTTTTAGGAGTTCTGTACTCATTACTAAAGAAAGCAACACTTGCTAGTCAACATTCTAGTTTGGACCTAGCAAGAAAGTGAGGATTAATGTCAGTAAGCCACAGCCAATTGGCGCTTAAGCGGAACATATCAGATTGACTCAAAATAGGGGTACGTGCCGGCCAACTACATTTTAATAGTGATGATAAAGCATTAGACGAGATATTGAAGCTTAAAGTTGGGGAAGAAAAACAATCCCATGGAACAGGAGCATAAATGAGTTCTATTTGGTTTCAACCGGTATGGAAACAGGCTACGTGCTTAATGTTAGAAGCAGACATTTATTCCCTGGGCTAGTTCTTATAGCTACTCCAACTGCTGAGCAATTTAAAACCTATGCATTTTTATAAGTGTCCATTTTTTATGTTTGATGAAAATAACCCTTTGGCACTGGTTAAATTATAAATGGGGGGAAGAAAAACAGGAATGATGCATTGCCAGAATACTAATCGCACAGCTATAAGGGATCAACAACTCTTAACTATGCAATTAAGTGGGGTCTACGTTATGAGTTAAAATGATGATGAATACAGAAGATGTAAATACACATGGGAAAAAGAGAGGTAATATTAATTATACTGGGTTGTATCCAGCTGAGCCATACTCAGAGTAAAGTCAATGAAATTAAGTCCATTGATTTCAATGGATCTACTCTGAGCATGACTAGCATTGGATAACACCCATGTAAGCCAATTGATTTCACCTAAATAGTTGCAGCAGTGCTAGCGCATTGGGGTTTCCCAACTCTTCTCTCTCTTCCTGTGCTCTATGCCATTATGCAAGAAGACATCCTTGCAGTAACAGAATGTTCATCATAGCACTACTTTGAATACAACCCAGTGGATCTGGCCCATAGGAGCCAACTCCTAGGAGCTGAGGTTCCTTCAGCCCTGTCAATAAAATATTTGAGGAGGCTGCCCCCAAAGTTGATGGCATTGCCATTCAAATGGCGTGTCTTGTGATTGATTATGTGGGGTGGGGCTTACGTGCCCCCCTTTTTTATTCAAGTTGGCACCTCTGTATCATTTAGTCACGTGCCACACAGAGGTTTTGCCCAGTATCTCCTCTCTGTGAATTTTTGGTGCAGATTGATTTTCACATGGGAAACATCTGAAACGCAGGATGGTGCATCTCCATGTGATGTCTCTACCCCCTCAATTATGCATATTTAGAAAAGCTTCAAAGGGAAACAAAAAAGATTAAGAAGATGCTAAGGGTGAGAGGCAGCCATCTCTACCTTGCACAAATCTTCAGGTGAAGTCTGTGCTGGGTTTGGATGCCCTCTGCCATTTCTTCATTGACATGCCTAAGATTGGACTGTTTTATATGTTTATGTGTGAGTTTGAAAATGAGACACATTCATATTTCAGTAGGAGCAACACCTCTATGGCATCTCAGAGAAATTTATTAGAAAGAAGCAGGCAGCACATTTCCTGCAAGCTGGCACATGTAGCTGAACTCCATCCTCAGGAGGCCAGAGATCTCTCAGAATAGGAAAAGGAGTCTAAGTTTGGTGTGGCTGTGCATTTATAACAGGAAAAAGATTAAGGAAAAGGGTAAAGGCATATAGGGTAGGGTAGGAGTTATGGTGGATTTTCAGAGACTTCCATACATAAGAAGGAGAAGTTGTAGCTTCTAACCTGCAACTTATTTGAAAGCAGGAGGAAAGAAGAAATGGCACTGCAGTTCTCAGTAGGTAAAGAAGGGAAGAACAGAAGGAAAAACAGAGGAAAAGAAGGACTATGATGAAGAAGGCAGAGCTTGGTGTCTAAATATTTAGTAGAGCTTGCTTACCCATTTGCTTTCAAATACAGCTGAGTCAAAATTTCACAAGTTTTACTGATGTAATTTCTATTATTTTTCTTTGATACACACCCACCCCGTAAAAAAAGAGGACCACTTTGCAGAACTTTCTTTTGATATTCTCCACCTTTTTTGTGGGGCGACAGCCTCAATTTTCACCTCCACAATATCCTGGAGCCGCCTTTCTCAACTTTGGACCACACTAGATGTTGTTGGACTACAACTCCCATCATCCTTAGCTAGCAGGACCAGTGGCCAGGGATATGGGGGAGTTGCAGTCCAACAACATCTCAGGACCAGAGCTTGAGAAATGCTACCCTGGAGCAACACTTAAGGATGTAAAATGCTGGTGAGGCTGTCAGCACGGAGATTTGCAGCAGTGAAAAAAAGAGAAGAAAAGGGCAGCTATGTTGCCTTATAGGGACGCGGGTGGCACTGTGGTGTAAACCACAGAACCTAGGGCTTGCCGATCAGAAGGTTGGTGGTTCGAATCCCTGCGACGGGTGAGCTCCCCTGCTCCTGCCAACCTAGCAGTTCAAAAGCACGTCAAAGTGCAAGTAGATAAATAGGTACTGCTCTGGCAGGAAGGTAAATGGCATTTCCGTGCGCTGCTCTGGTTTGCCAGAAGCGGCTTAGTCGTGCTGGCCACATGACCCGGAAGCTGTACACTGGCTCCCTCAGCCAATAAAGCGTGATGAGCACCGCAACCCCAGTGTCATCCACAACTGGACCTAATGGTCAGGGGTACTTTTACCTTTACGTTGCCTTATGCTGCCTTTAGTGCTGCAGCATCATAGCCCTGCCTCCTCAGAGATCTGCTTTCTCAAAGCTTTGATAAACTTCATGGCTTGAACTGTATTAATGCAGCAACGTGAAACAGCTCACAAAACTATGTGTTTAAATTCAGCCCTAAGATGACTGAAAATGCCAATACAGCTTGCAGGGTGGAAAAAAATGAACGGGAAAAATATTCATGTGAATTGGCTGCAATGCTAAATAGTAGGATATACTTGAAAGTATATGGTGAAAAATCTAGGGGAAATACCTGTATTGGGAAAGGAAGATGTTAGCAGTAGACCCTTTCAGGACTTCAATTAGATCTCTCTCATTCATCCCACACCTGATTTTCTATCCTGAGCACTTCATTCAGTATTTAATTTGGGACAGCCATTCGATCAGACACAGGATTTAAAATACAAAGTTTTTAGTGCCTGTATGTGATTTATGAAAAAATGTACAAGTTGCTATTAAAGACAAGCCTTTATGATATACAGCATCACTTGCATTCCTTCAGATTCCTATTATGCAGCAGTACAGCATGGCACTAAAGCATGTCTAAGTTATCATGTGAAGTTATATTAGAAACACTTTCCATATTAAGTGTGAAATAACTTGGAAAATTCAGCATTCCCATCTACACAACCCCCTCCCCCAAAGAGTGTCAGTTATAGAATCTAATTAGTTGCAAAATAACCTCCATCTTGAAAGTGGCATAATGAAACAGAAATAATGCGTAATAACTGTGCCCGAAGTTAACAAAAATAAATCTACTGCTACTTTTTTGTCCTTCTAGTTGCATTTCTTTCCTTCGTCTTTACCTATAATGTTAATTCCAACTGATACCTGAAGAACCACATTATTCCATATCGGCTTGTTTTAAGATCATCAGGAGAGACTTTTCTTCTTTATTATTGCTTTTTATTTAACAAAAGGCATATATTGTGTTTTAAAATGTATATATATTTAAAACAAATATTAAAATTGTCAGTAAAAGACAAAATTAAAAGCAGGTATCTAGAAAATTCAAAATATAATTAAAATCACCAGATAAGCTAAAAATAGATTAAAACACACCATCTTCTACATACCTGGTTAGGTTTGCCTGAACAAAAATGTTTATATTCTTTCTAATGAACCTTCATATGAAGCATATTTGGTGGAGATTTAAGTGAGGACCTTCTTAGGGGCTGTACCCACATTTTAAAACACCTTACCAAACAAGGTCCATCTAGCCCCATGTATGGTGACCTTTTAAGACAGGCAGCACAAACGTTTTTATTCAGAAAAGTATTTGGTTCATAAGCTGACTTGTTATGGCCATTGTAAAAATGGTGCAATTAGTGTAACTGGATGTTTTTATTGGACTTTAGTGATTAATCTGCCTTCCTTTAACAATGGTTGGGCATTATGTCTGATCTCAACAGCCTTGCTTGACCATGGTTTGTTTGGGCATCTCAGACACTTCACAAGAGCATCTGAAGTCAAGCTTTAGAGAAATAAACTGGCTTATATTTGAGACAGTGCACAGTCTTTTGAACATGCCATGGTTAAAAAGAGCATGTGCAAATGCAGCTGGTACCTTTAAAACTAGGGAACCAGCAACTTCCTTCTCAACTCAGCTTATTGTGAGAGGGCCATTCCCTAGGAGAAAGGGGTGACATTCAACAAGAAGCTCACCTATAGCTATGTCTATGCTCATCTATATCTGTGGCTGAAATGAGAGCAGCTGGCATTTAAAGTCTTGGAAGCTTACCCTCCTCCCAATTCAGGACAGATCAGGGGCAAATTATTAGCAGTAGGGCGTTGTTTTTATAACACACTTCTGAACGCATCTGTGAAATGAGAAGCTAAATAGACGCTCTGTTAGAACTAAACTAAAACCATGGTGCAAGACCACTTCCCCATCTGGCCTTTTAATTTGCATCCTTGCTGCCAGGCCCATCAGAAGCGACAAGTCTTGAACATCATGCTGGGACTGAGCAAACCACAAATATGTAGATGTGGGTTACCATAGAGTTCCTCAACCATACAAAAGAGGGAGCAGGTGGGCTTTAATTGCCTCTTTAGTATTATGAAATTTCCAGTGTGCAATGTAAAAACACCATTCTTTAGCAGACTGGCATGAAAATGAATCAAAATGATCAGGTATTACATATTAACTAACTATAGAACTCACTCTCTCTCTCTATGCATGCATGTGTGTATGTGTGTGTGATTATTTTTTCTGGAATGAATATGTATTCAAAACAAATAGGGTTTTCTTAACTACATTTCAAAGATATGGAGATGAATCTTTCACTCTCTGATTCAATTCCTGCCACAAACATCATGGACCCCAGGCTTTGCATTTTCAAGCAACATTATTAAATTTTTTAAAAAATGCTTCGGAAAAAAGAGGGAGAGATGTAATCATTTTCAAATGGGCAAACTCCAGGAATGTTTATGGTCTTAAAAAAATTGATGCTGGAATCAAAGAGGTGTGTATGTATTAGGGCTGCCTGTACTCAGCCCTTCCCCACCTGGACTGTGTTCACCACCACTGTGGTGGCTGTTGAATCCATCTTCTGAGTCAGAGGATGGAACATTAAGTCCCCAGGCCAGAGGCATCTACTTGTGAAGAGCTTCCAGTGGGTTAGGTGTTTCTGGGGCTGGTCCTCAGAGCAATTCCCTCTCCCACTCTGAATCCCCATTCTCATCCCATGAAGAGCAATTGGTCCAGCTAGCTCAGTATTGTCCACATGGGCTGCTCTCTAGGGTTTCAGACGGAGGGACATTTCCACTCATATCTGAAGGTGCCAGAGATTGAGCCCACATGCAAAGCAGGGTCACTGACCTACAGAAGGAAAACTGGACCCCAGGTTAATGTCAGTGAGGACATACACTAAATCCCAACACTCAGCAGCAAGGGCTGGGGAATTGGATTGTGGCTTGAGTCAGGTTCACTTGAGTTATGTACTATATAAGAGCAGCGCAATGCATCATGTCATTAAATAAACTTGCAGAACTTGGAGATCTTTTGTAAGTAACATGGAGTATCGTTTCAAAAAATAAAAAAAGAATAGAAATGAACTTCCCTAAAAGCAGGGGGCAAAACTCGGCACAGAGGGAGAAGTGAATAAGCCGCATCAATTTCAATGGAATTTAAGTATGTGCGGCTGTGCATCAGAATGCGGTCATGATGTAGGACTAACATAGAACAATTTGCCTACTTATCTACAATGAACTATGATTGACCAAAGTAATCTCTCAAGAAAAGCAGACAATGATACGGCTTAGTGCACAGGAGGTATCCTCCGCCCGAGGTGCTACTGGTTATTGATCTGACTACATGCTCCTGATTTCCTTACATCTACCAAATTAAAATAAAAAAAATCTGCCAGTTTGTTTACGTGTTTGAAGATAAAAGCCCTACTAGGATGAAAGCGCCACCACACAACAGGCGCTCTCAGCAAAGATAAATGGAAGGAACAATTTAAGAAGATTATTCTTGACAGACAAAGTTGGAGGTGCTGGGGGCGGGGAGAGAGAGTATGATATGAAATCATTCAGCAGGGTGAGGGTAGCTGCTTTATTTACCATCAAAGCGAGCTAAGTTTCAATTACAGCTGCCATTTTGGATTTTCCATCACTTGGCTACGAGTCAAGTACCGGTGGTCTTCATATGTGGCAAAACATGGAGTGTCTTTTATGTTGTGACACACAATAAAGTCTTCTTTAGGTTAGCAGTAATCTATGGAAGTATTCTGGGCCTGCTTAAAGCAGCAATATTTATTATATGGTACACTCCAGGTATACAACAAACACAAAACCCAGCTTTGGCTCCCTGGCAGAATTCCTGGCTCTCTTCTGACATGCAAGATCCTATCAGATCCAGTGAAGCTGTTGACTTGAACCTCGTTCTTCAGCTATGCATCTTGTCAGTTAGGGGCAGACTGAATTCCTGAATGATCCATTCATTGTGTGGCTTATATATGGGAGAACTTTAACCCTTATCTCCCCGTCTGTGAATCCCATGCTGCAGTTAATGATGAGGGGAGAGGGCCAATGCAACTAACTGGCTAGGGGGGAAGATCTCACAGGATCAAAGTGCTATCCTTTGAGGGACACAGATTAGTTTTTGTTATATCAAAAGAGCCTAGTTGGCTTGGCAACTGTATCGCTTGAACATGACCAAGTAACAGCACTTGACCTGAAGTGATTGGTGGCAAAATTTACAAAGGAAAAGACATGCAAGGTGCGGTTTGGATGTGCCTGAAAGCGAAACTTTTAAGATACTTAAATTTTAACATCACAATTCACAAAATTGTTCAAAATGATTTGTGTGCTAAAACCTTTTCTTTTGTGTTTGAGGAAGATAATCAAAGATGTTTGCATTACTTATTCTTGCAATCCAAAATAAATATAGCGGTTTTCAGTTTTGTACTTTTCATTCCCTCTCCCCCCACTATGAGGCATCTGTTTTTGAAAATTGAAGTTAGCAATCATTTGTTTTGAGGTGGGTGCTAGTTAGTCTTGCCTAAACACAAAATAGCCTGGCACCGACATTGGTGGAAACTTGCCCCACTTTCTGAAGTGTTGGGAGAGGGAGGCTAAACTGCTATTAGATTGCCTATCTCTCCTAAACAATCTGTGTAACTGCCTGCTGAACCCTTTTCTGTCCTTCAAGACACCCACCGGCCCTAGGCTTCTCCTATCCTATGGAGATTTCCCTTAGGGTGGCTCGAGAAATGAATCAGCCCGTGCCATGTTCAGAGCTGTAAGGTGATAAAATGTGATGGTATAAGTTTGATAACTACATTCAGAAGAAAATTATTTGCATTTTGTAGCTCAATAAAACAGTTCACCAGCACAGGAGCCAGTTTGTTTTTCACAGAGGTTAAATATGTTCTTCATTAAAA
Organism: Podarcis filfolensis; assembly: GCF_964270895.1. Classification (NCBI taxonomy): domain Eukaryota; kingdom Metazoa; phylum Chordata; class Lepidosauria; order Squamata; family Lacertidae; genus Podarcis; species Podarcis filfolensis. The sequence continues at coordinate 71,078,894 of NC_139609.1, forward strand.
AATGTAATTACATAGGGATGTTCTGGAACCATCCCTGTCCCCTGCTTCCTCTGACAAATATACTCTTGCAGGAAAGGGCTCTTCTGGAAATATTTAGCTCATGAATCTATTTTTCAGCCATTTAAGATTCCATGAATTGTTAATGAGTATTTACATGTAATAATGCTAAACAAACAATAAATAGTTTTAGAGAAAACTCTTCCATACTGCAAGATCAGCTACAAGGAAAGTGTTCAGAAATGGTGATGGGTATTCCAGGTATGAATTCTGAAAAGCAAAGCACACGGAACAGAAGTTTATAGCAGATCATGAAGATAATCTGTAGCATCATTGTCACAATAATAGACGAAAATGGAAAATGCTCACTTCAGAAGACCAACAAGACCCTGGGGAGATTAGAGCTGCTAATAAGATTGCTTATGCAAATGGACTATATCAAATTTATGGATTTCAGTGGCATTCCAATTATCTCATTGCATTTATGAGTCCAATAGTTATTGGATAACTTAATAATATTGTATGAGCTGCAACTGATCTTGATGTTCTATTGACCAGAGTAGAGTTATAACAGACAGGGTGAAGGCCAAGACATTGAAATTCTAGGTATTGCAGGTGAGACCCATGGATTACTGAATAGGATTGTCAACTCTTCATATTCAACTCTCTGATACTATTTACATAAAGTCCAAGGCAAAGCCTTCTGGGTCTGGGTGGAATCAGGGTTCAGTACCATGGAGTGAGTCCAGGGATGGAGCACAACACCAAAATTGTCTGCTTGGGCCAGCTCAAAACATTTTGATGCCTGAGGTGAAGGTCACCCCTCCTCCTTCCGCATACAGAAACTGAAAGACTGATACTTGAATCTTACATCGATACTAGTGACAGGATAGTGTCTGCTACCACATCCAAAGCAGTAAGCCAGATTAGAAGACCCACGGTAGGTCATGACATGAACAAAATGAAGGGGGGAGTCAAAAGGAACGGCTGGAGGAAGCTACTGCCCCCAGAAGGTGTTACCTATTGAGGTCACATCACTCTACCTAAAAGTTGAACCATCCCTGGTATCTTTTCACTAGCGATATACAGCTATAATATGAACTGGGAAAGATATTCTCCACAAGCGGTCTCATAACATCTGACCCAATCTAACCCACAGCCAAAGTTCTAATGTCTTGGACAGAAGTAGAACCAGTGATAGTGCTGGTCATGTTCAATCTCTTTTATCTCCGTTGGCTGGTTAAACTAGAATGCAATTCTTAGGGTGAAAGATCCTGCTCAGGGTGGATTGGCTGAATACCTGAAGCATGAAAGCTTAGTTTTAGGATGTTGTGTGCCTCTCTCAAAGTTTCTTCCTTAAATGTTTTGCCGTGTTTTCACATTGACAGCTTGCTGCTGCTTACAGTTTCTGAATATACTTAATGGATCACATGGACTGGAACAGTTTCTTAACCACTACAACTACCTTCCCTGCCATGTACAAATTCATTCCTCTTGACTTCTTAAATTCATTGCTCTAATAAAAACCAGCTCCATCTGAATGCACAACACACGGAGACCATCTCCCAGCATTGTCTTGACTAAACCTGAGTTTAGCTATTAAACTATTAGGAAAAATCCACCTGTTCTTTCCATTTTTATCCATTCTCTCTGTCTGTCTCTCCTTTTACTCTCATCTTGCTGTTTAGCATAATGACATGTCTTACAGTGTAGCTGCAAAGGATCTAAATGATGTATGAAATGCAATAATGTTCCTGCAAGCAAAATGTGGAGGGATGGTGTATATGCCAGGGCAGAGAAATGTAATGGGTCCAGCTTGTTCCATTTCCCACGGAATTCCAGCTCTTTGCTCAGTATTTGCTCAACCTTTAGTATCAGCCAAATCGGATGTCTTTTACAACCTTACATTTTCAAACTATGCCTGCAATATACTCGGAAAAGATAGATCAAACAAGGCTATAATGTTTGTCCCTGTGCATTTGGTCAACTAAATCTTCCATGCTATTTTTTTTGTATTTCAGGTTATATGCCAAGTTAAGAAATATAGCCAGCTTTCACCAGTGAGCACTGCTGAATTAGCGACCGGATGCCCTTGCTAGAGGGCATCAGAAGGTGCTAGTAAAAGCACTGAGGATACAAATGTGTGGCTGCTGAATGGATAACTGTTCCCAGCATGAACCAAAGATGTTTTCCCCCCAGGCTAACGCTGAGCACTAGAATTAACTTGCTAGCCATGGTACTGAAAGAACGGTCATACTATAACATCATCTCATTGGGAGAAGGGCCATAGCTTAGTGGTAGAGCATCTGCCTTGTACACAGGTGGTCTCAAGTTCAATCCCTGGCATCTCCAGGTAAGGCTGGGAGAAACTTGGGAAAACTGCTGTCAGTCAGTGAAGACAGTACTGAGCTAGAGGGACCAGTGGTCTGGCTTAGTATAAACAGCTTCCTGTGTTCTACTTTCTACTTAGCAGAAGTAGGCGGGACTAGGGGACAGTTTTGGACTAGATGGACCAATGGTGTGACTTGGTATAAGGCAGCTTCCTATGTATGCACATGATCTTATCGTTCAGCAGTCCTCAGTGGTGCAAACTGGTAGTGCCAGCAAACTTCTGCATGAGCTCCTGCTGGAAAAAAAACATACTGCAGAGGCAGGTAATGCAAGCATGCAGGTCCTTTTTCAAGCCTTGCATCCAAACATCTGCAAAACATACACTGACTGTTCATAACCCATAGAATTTCAGCTTTCTGGTTTAAAAAAGTGCATGTTTCAAGTCCTCATAGCTGTAGCTAAAAGCTTAAAAGCAAGAAGGAACTTTTTCTGAAGACCCAGAATAGCTCCAGCTGGGCTTCTCATCTCTTTGTAGCTAAGTAGGCCTCTGCATTAGAGATACTGTGGAGACTTCTGGGCACAGGAAGTCAAAGTCTCAGGGAGCATCTAATACTCACCTTGACTATAGATTGAGTATTACAAGCCCCAGATTTGTCCATGACTGAGATTAAAAACCAAATGATAGATTAAATTATAATCAAAATAGTCTAACTACTATAGAAGAGCAAGTAATGGAAGATAGCTGAACAAGTTTCTAGAGAGAGGGATTCTGAGAAGATTTGGAATTACAAGTTGCAAGACAATAGTCAAACCTTTGCTTCTTGTAATCAAACAGGATGTAAATATGCATAACTATGAATTAAAATGATGGTGGTCACAGCAGGTGATTGGGAAAGGCTGGATGCAAATGGATGCACCTGAGAACATAATGTAGTGATAGCTTGTACACACACACACACACACACACACACACACACACACACACACACTTCAAACCATGGTCAACTAAAATATCAAAACGTGAACTTTGACAAGCAAAAAGCCCACAAAGCTGAAGCACAATGGCTATAACGATGCAAAGGCTATGTTGTTTTCTGGGTGGGAAAATATATTTCAGTTCAGACTCCTAGAACTCTGCATAGCACAGCTTTGGCTTCCAAGTTGCTTTTCTATTGATTGACTCCTTATGGGTTTGAATGAGGAGAATGTCAAGTATGTAGCAAAGCAAGCGGAAGACTCGTAGCTTTGTACTGTTTATGCTGAGCATCAGAGGGAGCAAATGTCCTATGCCAGTTCAGAAAACTAGAGCATCTCATAAATTTTAAAGACGGACAAACATCCAACACCTAATTTAGGCTGCTGAGCCAAAACAGCATAAAAGAACTCCAAAGGTTTTGCCTAAACAGGTTTTTTAAAGTGCCATACACCTTTTATTTTACTGCATTTCACTTGTACTGCATCTGTAACACAAGGTTATGTTCCCTTGGACCCTGGGAGCTGGGAAACCTTCCATTATTTTACATTACAGTGCAAAGATTACTTTACTGGTTAGGAAGTTAATTACACAGGAGACACCTCAACAAGAAGAGCTGGCCTTGTGTTTGCCCAGATTTCCTTCTTTAATTAATGTTCTCAGAACATTAATAGAATTAATGCATCAACTGATGCCTCTAGACCATTGAACTGGGGTTTCTGGTTTTTCCAAGAAACTTTCCCTTAAAAAAATTAAATCAATAGCTCTGACATGCATGGGAATGGCTTTTCCCTTTCCTATCAGCGGGATAGTTGAGGATGAAAGAAGCAGTGCCAGCAGTGTTGGCAATCTGGTATGCTGCAAGGTGTGGGTTGAAGGAATTTTCTTTGCCTCAGACAGAGGATGGGATTTGGAATAGATATGGGTACAGTCCCGCACCTAGAGTGAAATTATTTGTATAAGAATTAGCTTATCAGAAGAAGACAGGCATATCATTGCTATTATTGATTTATTAACTACCTTCTAAGCACCCGTCTCAAGGTGATTTACACATAAGATTACTAAAAAGTTAAAAACTACAGTTAAAACCCTAACAAAGTAGACACTTCTGGTAAAGACCCATTTCTTGGGCAAGGGTGTGGGAACAAAAATGTCTCCACTTGTTTCTGGAAAGTGCAGCCAGTGAGTGCCTGCCATATTTTGACAGGAATGCTGTTCCACAGACCAAATTATTATTATTATTATATTATGGCAGCCACACCAAAAGCCCTGCTCTGAGTTTCTGCAGAGCAGACTTCTGAGATCTTTGGAACTTTCAGGAGAAACTCAACTGGACAGCTCAGCAATTGAAGGGGTGGATGAGGATAAGGCAGTCTGACAAACAAACAACAGACACTGTGGCAGCCCCTGAGTTGTGGAATTCTCTCCCCACAGAGGTGCATCTAGCACCTTCACTATGCAGCTTTCAGCGAATGCTGAAGATGTGCCTCTTTACCCTGACCTTTAATACTTGAGATGTGCGGTTTTGGACCCACTCTGCTGTAAATCTTAGAGCAAAACCTATTTATTCCCATTAACGTCAACATGTATATCCATTTTTTCATCAAATCTGTGGTGCATTACCTTTGAAATGTTGGAATACATTTTATTGTTCACAAATGACTGCTCCAATTTTAATTGCAAGCCTATCTTCAGTAGTGCTTGCAGTTCCTCCGAGTATTTTATCATTTGCAGATATAATAATCACATTCTTATTTCTTTAACTCTAGTAAACACTTGAGTCATTCAAAACTCAGAATATGGCCTTGTGCAAGTCTACTTATTATTACCTCCCAGTATGTCACTGATCCATCAATAAGTACACTGAGTGCAGCTTCCCAATCATGCTAGCATCTTTTTAGTCCATTTTTCCCATTCTACAAGAATATTACATGGATCTGTATGCATAACATTACACGTTAAACTATAACCACTGCATTCCCCTTATCTATTTAAACATTTACAGTGAATCCAGTCCAATACATGTCATCTCAGATGTAAGTCCTGCTGAGTTCAATTGGCAAGTGGGTATAGGATTGCAGCCTAAACCTTCAAATAGGAGCTTTGTGTTGTTTTGACCTGACTTATTCTTAACAAATCCATGATGACTGCTAGTGCTCAGTGCATTTTCTTATAGATGACATATAAATCAATTGCTTTATGGTTTGTTCTCCACCTCCCCTCTTGCTTTTGTCATAATCTGATTTCCCCCCCAGCTTTGAGAACATTTCCCATTAGCTGCGTTTTGCCAGCTATTCTCTTTGTATTTATGACTTCATAATTCCCGAATCTGTCACAATCAGTGCTGAAGGAGCGTGGCGGGGTGTAATGAAATAATTCGAAGAGAAATGTTGCAACCAAGCAGCAATCTGCTCTTCTCCCCCACCAGATGCGGAATGAATAATATTTAGGGACGTGTACTTATAAATCAGTGCACCCTTTAATTAAGCAACACATTTGACTAAAGAAGAATTAATTAGCAATTCATGGCACAAGCCCTGGCCCATTATCAAAGTGCCTGTAATGTGATAAAGCACAATTGCTGGTGTGCCTTTAGAGCTAATTACCAGCAAGTTGTTTTCTTTCTCATTTCCAGGCTTCTTGTAAACCCAGTTAGATAAGGAGCTACATTTGGAGAGTGCTGCGACACTTTTTTTTCCTTTCCAAGTCCACAGAATATCTCAGCACCAGCACCAAGAGATAGATGGCTCAGGCCTCTGTGGTGTAAGCTATGCTCTGGTTTAGACTGTACAGGAAGCATATGGCTTGGCTAACTAGCTTGAGTGGCTTGGAACTATTGTGGCTGCAATGCAGGCCCCATTCAGCACAACACCTGCTCTTTGCTCATGGCAGGTCTGCATTGCGGGTGTCTGGCAGGATGCTGGGAGGCTGATCTTGCCTTTGGACAGAGGATTAGACCAGGTGGCCTTTTGGTCCCTTCCAAGAAGCAGGGATTCAAGGATCGGATGCTTTGAAAATGTTCGTGAAACGGGCATGGAAAGCACTGCCAGCATGTGCCAATCAGAGAAGCCCGCTTCCTCATGTTTCATGGCAAAAGAAGTTTATGGGGAAGAGCTTTATAGCTTCATGCTCCTTGTAAGGAAACACTTGCGACATTTTTGTAATACCTGTTTATTTCGAATTATACAGGCTGAGCAGGTGGAAAGCAGACAGGCACAGAGATAGGCAATGCTAATCTGAAAGCAGCATAAATCTCCCAGAGCCACACCATGTCTCTGAAGTCCCCACGCTGCCACAACATGGCTGCTTCTTGCCAGCAGAAACCTCTTAGCAATCCTTTCCCCAGCCTTGGCTCTTTGAATGACTACTTCCAAAACTGGCCTCCCCTTCTACTTCTCAGCTTTCATTCTAGCAATTAGGTGCAATTCACATGTTCCTAGATGGCCTTGGATTGCCATTCGTTAGGATCCAGTTTTAGTGGCTGAGCCAAGATGTGACTTTGAATAATACGGCAGTATGAACCATGATGTTCTATTTTCAATGAAGTCTGGACCGCTGAGCGAGCTGACAGCCTCAGTGCATGTGATCACCCACCGTTCATTTCCTCTCTCCAAAGAGATTGCCCTCTTCAAAGCAGTTTTTCAGTGCCTTTCATCTTTGGATCACGGACTGTTCACTAAACATTCAAAGGTAAAATAAAAGAACACAGTGACCTTTTTGCTTGCCAGATTTGCAGGACTATCTCAAGATCCCTGGATTATTTGTATTTCTGTGTTCGTGGTCTTCGTATAACAAATATTTATGCTTCCTGGACAGGCACCAAAATTCATATACTGCATTTGCATAAAGTTTATTCCTTTCTTATACAGATGGTCTTTCCATTTTCTTTCCTGGTTAAGCATCTTGGCAAGCCTGTCATTCACAAAGTTTTTACATAAGTTTATCTTTCCCTTGTGGCCCACTAGGAACATGCTGGATGATTATCAGCACATGGAATCGTGCATTAGTCTTTAATGAGCATATTGTTTCCTTTTGATTTGGGGAACTTTGAGCTAAACAGCATATTTTCACTTAATAACTGCATCGGGACCTCAAACACAGCAAATATTTTTTTAATGAGTCTAAGATTAGCACCTGCAGGTAGCATGGTCCAGGGGGAAAAAGCTGCCTTATGTTGAAGCAAGCCTTTGGTCTGTCCATCTCAGCACTGTCTACAAGTTGAGAGCCAGTGTGGTGTAGTGGTTAAGAGCGACAGACTCGTAATCTGGGGAACCAGGTTTGCGTCTCCGCTCCTCCACATGCAGCTGCTGGGTGACCTTGGGCTAGTCACACTTCTTGGAAGTCTCTCAGCCTCACTCACCTCACAGAGTGTTTTTCGTGGGGTAGGAAGAAAAAAGGAGAATGTTAGCCGCTTTGAGACTCCTTCGGGTCGTGATAAAGCGGGATATCAAATCCAAACTCTTCTACAATGACTGGCAGTAGTTCGCCCGGGTTTTCAGGAAGGGGTCTTACCCCCCATTCCCAGTTCAAACTGAATATACCAGAGACTGAACCTGGGACCCTTTAAAAGGAAAAGCATGTGCTCTGCCCCTGAGCTATATGTGGATAAGCAATAGGCCTGATGAGGATTTGGTCAAGTGCTTCTGCAGCACTGCATTTTATACAGAAAGAAAGAACCAGAGAGTGCTAGGCCCCGTCTACACTGCATATTTCAAGCAGCAGCATCCCACTTTAAATAGCCATGGTTTCCCCCAAAGAATCCTAGGAAATGAAGTTTGTGAAGGGTTGTTGTTAGGAGACACCTATTGTGCTCAAAGAGCTTCAGTTCTCCGAGTGGTTTAACAATCGATCACTCTTCCCAGGGAACTCTTGGATATTGTTTTAAATTGTGCAGCGCAAATTTACCCACACCAAGATGGATAACAACCTTCCGTCTTCAGGCTTCTTACACAAAGTGGGGAAGCTCAGGCTTTACATTCATTGTTCCATCCAGTTTTGCCTCTTGCCCTACCTATCCTTGGCATGTGGCCCCCAGAGGCATGACTAAGAGAGAACGTGGCCCTCAGGCTGAAAAGGGTTCCCCAACTCAACATGTGAGTCAAAGTCATCATAGGCTGGATGAGGGCCAATAAACAGACCCTGAATCCCACACGGAGGTGTTGTGTGGGGATATGGTTCCTGAGTTCAGATAACTGGTCCTTTGCCTGCCTTAGATGAGGTCATACTCACCCTGAAAGAACAGAGTTGTAGTCTGGAGATCCTTCTGGACTCTTTTTTGTCGCTAGAGACAAAGGTGACCTCAGTGCTCAGAATTCCTTATACCACCCATGGCTGTTTCTGGACTAGGATAGCTTGGCCACTGTTATCCATGTGATAATGAACACCCTCAGGCTGCTTTACTGCAATGTACTCGAAGTGGAGCTGCCCTTGAATTTTGGTCCAGAAGCTGCAGCTGGTGCAAAATACAGCGGCTCAACTGCTCAAATAAATGCATAAATATACCGAGAAGAGGTTTTAGCATTTCAGTCTTCTGCCTGACGTGCACATTTTCTATGTGCAGTGAGATTTTGTTGGAAACACTGGAACATTGAAACATGCAGTCCTTGACCCGCATTCTGAAGAGGCAGAACCATAACGCTGTACTACCTGCGTTGGATCAAAGAAAACCTGCCTCATGTTGAGCTTGTTGAAGGAGGAACAAGGCAGTTTCTACACAGTTTATTGCCTCCCTTCCTAGGCTTCCATAGGCCCGCAAGTACACACCTCCTAGAGTGAAGATAAAATGTAACCCATAGATTTGCAGGAGCTAGGAGAAGTACTTTTTATGCTGACAGCCAATCTGGGCATTATGGACTACTTTTTAGTGCTCAGTGCATTCAAGCCATTGAATTTATCACAGTCTATGAAAGAATAAAGAAAAACAAACACAAAAAACCCATTGCAATATCATAAAAGTGAATTCCTATTCACCAGCCTTTTGGCCATTCACCAAGTGAATTCCTATTCACCAGCCTTTTGGCCAAATGAAAGTTTCTGTCTGCATTCTCTTTTCTTGTGTAGGTCACAGAAAATGTATTGCCAACAGTACGTGGTGTGACGCGCTTGCAGTGTCACATTTAATACAATCTGGCTGCCAATGGGCTTTGGTCCTCTTCTGAGGGAAGAAGAGCCCTTCTTCCAAAGGCCTTGGATGAGCGGCATTTGAATGGAGGAGCAAGGTGCAAGTTATAAAATGGAAAGGGAAACTATGCTGCAAATACAAAGGACTTTGTGAAAAGAATGCAGGTTTCAAAGAAAAGCAATGCCCTTAGGTGGAGGAAATGGCACACATAGCCTGAGAGAGAGAGATGCGATTTTATTGGGAATGCTTATATAAAAAAAATATAGAATGTGAGTGGATGCATTGTCATTTTCTGCATTCTGTTTACCTAACCACTACAATTAACTTGGAAGAAACATCCAGTGGTAAGCCTTGTACAAGATCTTTCCGTCTACTATATCTGTGATTTCCCTTTTTGGGGGAGAGGAATGAACGCAGGCAGGTGCAAACTGTGGTCCTGCAAGAGGTGAAACAAACAACTGGGTGTGGTTGTAGATAATATTGAGCTAGATGAACCAATGGTCTGTCTCAGATTGAGGCAGTAAGTTATGTTCCTATATTCCCAGCTGACTATACAAGCTCAGAGAAGGAATGAACATATTTCAGGTGTAAGGCTTACCTATACTATACTACTATAAAAGTAAGTCCACATAAACCAATAGAAGACATCTGGGATAGCTCAGTTGGTAGAACATGAGACTCTAAATCTCAGGGTCAGGGGTTCAAGTCCCATGCTGGATGAAAGATTCCTGCATCGCAGGGGATTGGCCTAGATAACCCTTGTGGTTCTTTCCAACTCTCCAATTTTTGGTTCAAAGAATACAGTGGTACCTCGAGTTAAGAACTTAATTCGTTCTGGAGGTCCGTTCTTAACCTGAAACTCTTCTTAACCTGAGGTACCACTTTAGTTAATGGGGCCTCCTGCTGCCTCCACCGCCATGCGATTTCTGTTCTCATTGTGAAGCAAAGTTCTTAACCCAAGGTACTATTTCTGGGTTAGCGGAGTCTGTAACCTGAAGCGTCTGTGACCTGAAGTGTCTGTAACCCAAGGTACTACTGTAGTGGAGGTCTGCTCTGGATGCGTAAAGAGATGCCTTTCTCCCAAGCTCTTCAGATGATATGGTCAGACCTCATCTGGAGTACTGTGTCCAGTTCTGGGCACCACAGTTCAAGAAGGACACTGACAAACTGGAACGTGTCCAGAGGAGGGCAACCAAAATGGTCAAAGGCCTGGAAACAATGCCTTATGAGGAACGGCTAAGGCATGTTTAGCCTGGAGAAGAGGAGGTTAAGGGGTGATATGATAGCCATGTTCAAATATATAAAAGGATGTCACATAGAGGAGGGAGAAAGGTTGTTTTCTGCTGCTCCAGAGAAGCGCACACGGAGCAATGGATCCAAACTACAAGAAAGAAGATTCCACCTAAACATTAGGAAGAACTTCCTGACAGTAAGAGCTGTTCGACAGTGGAATTTGCTGCCAAGGAGTGTGGTGGAGTCTCCTTCTTTGGAGGTCTTTAAGCAGAGGCTTGACAACCATATGTCAGGAGTGCTCTGATGGTGTTTCCTGCTTGGCAGGGGGTTGGACTCGATGGCCCTTGTGGTCTCTTCCAACTCTATGATTCTATGATTCTATATTTGGATTGTCATAATGAGGGCAACAATGCCAATTGTGATAAAGAGGATTTTGTGAAGGTGCAAAGGAAGAAGTAGTAAGCTCTCTTTGCTGCTTTTATCCTACACTAGCAAGGAAATGTTTGCCCATGCACTGAGGCTTTTCCATGTGCATTGTGGGGGGCCGGGGTGTTCTTCAGCTAGGGTGACAGTTGACAGGCAGCTACATTCCTCCGCTTGGTTTGAAACTCCTGTCTTGTTTTTGTTTGTTTTCTTGTTCCATCAAATCCTGAGCAGCCTGAGAAAATTGGGGGAGGACGTGGGGAGTCTTACTTAAGGCAGTTTCAGCAAACTGCAGATATAATGTTTAATTCACATTTGGCATCAACAACTTTAGCTGATTGCCAGAGAAGAAAGTCCAAACTCCCTTGAGGGGATAACTTCTAAAATAAGCTACTCTTGCAGCACTTTGAAGTGAAACATTCTCCCTCGTAATTTATATTCTCTTCCTGGCTTCTACTGTCTGTTGTTCGCTCCATTACATCTTTCACTTTCTCTAGAGGTTGGAGACTTTTATTATTTATTAGTCAAACATATCCACCTATGAACTATAGAAATAAAATTAATGATAGAAAATCAAGAGGCATTGTAAGCAATAATATAAAGCAGTTTTTGCAAAGCACCTTTGAGGTAATGTTTTGTTTTGCTTTTTAGCCATGTCAATTTCCGAGAAGATCAGAAAAGCAGAAATGGCCACATGGAGAATTCAGCTGCCTAAAAATACAGAATACGGAGTCACACTGTTCTGACTTTTCTGTCTTGATGGAACAATTTGCCTTCTCCTCTCCCCACCTGCTATTCCGGGGCTTCTCCTGACACCCCTCTGAGCCAGTTTTGGACAGTGCATAGGTGTTTGTGGGGGAATCCCATTGCACAAGTAGACGCACTTGTGTATGGCTGCTGAATTCAGGCCTTAGCTTCTTGTGTTTTAAAGCAAGTTTGCTTCAAACTGTGTCGGCAGCAGCCAATGGTAGTGAGGAAATATGCAGATCAGTAAGATTGCAGGATCAAGTAATGCAAGATAAATCTGCAAATTTGCATAATCTACATAGAATTCAATAGAATTCAACTTTCCTTCTTGCAAAAATTTGCATTATAGACTACTTTGTGTTGTAGAATTTATGTTATAGAATAAACATATTTTAAATCACAGTGTACACACAGCCATGAAAATGACTTTGAGGGCTTAGCAGACAATCAAGCATGCTTGACGGACAGAAGTTACCTCTCCAGTCAGAGGTTACTGATTGTGGCCATAGTTTAGGTTAAGTTGCAGAGATCAGAAACTTTTCTGATCTCTGCAACTTAACCTAAACTATGGCCACAATCAGCAGCTCTTCTGTGTAATAAGGAACTTCTCATCCTTCTCATTGATACGCCATAGACATTTCTTGCTGCAATTGCCAAGCCAGTGGTGAGGTGCTGTCGAGGCTGGGGCAGGGCAGGGCAGTGATGTCAGGGCTGAGCAGGTACACTGGCAGAGCCAATCCAGCACTTCTGCTGGTGCTCCCATGCAGCTCGATCTATCAAATTAGAATGAGTTCATGTCAGAAAGTTGATCTCCATGTTCTCTGTCAGATTATATAACTTGTCACAATGTTCCGTGGTGACATTTTCATTGTTTTTTGCTGACAGAGACCCCACGAAGAGTTAACTCATCAAGAAGTGCTTTCTAGCCCACTCATCTGGAAGAAAGCCTCAGCCTGTCCACCCCATAATGTAGCAGCTGTGACAACATTTAAAAGCCAGACTGACATCTCTCTAACTCAGATACACATTCATGTCAACTCCTGTAAAGTTGGTACATCAGGGGATGTGCTTTTATTCTTCTTTGCTTTAGCAGATGATTTCCTTACATGCATATAACTCTTGCCTTTAGTCTCTTACCAATATGATACAAACTCTTTGCTTTTTAAATAGCCATTTGGTATTTTATTGATTAAGCAGTATATACATCTTGTTAAATGAAATGAAATAAGCAAATACGATGTTCCTTCTTTTTTCATTCTTGGTTCTTGATTGGCTATTTTGAAAGAAATGGCACCAAAGTTACAGTTCTGCAAGAGAAGCCTAATATGTGGAGGCAACTAAGAGTGAGGAAACTCCAAGCGAACATTGGTTTTAAATCAGTTTAAACATGGCTTGAGGAGGAGACAGTAAAGCATCTGCAGGTTAAAAAAAATTGGGATGAATTGATGGATCTGTCAGTTTTGGTTCTCTCGGTTTCTCACCAATTTTAATTCATTTCTCCACAGTGAGATGTGATTTTTTATAATTATCATAGAATCATAGAATTGTAGAGAAAAGGACCATGAGAGGCATTTAGTCTAACCCCCTGCAATGTAGCCACAGCTATCTCTGGGTTGGCTCAAACGACCAATCTTCTGCTTAACAGCCAGATGAACTGTTTTTGTTTCAAATCCATCAGCACTTTAATGCACATTTCACATTCTATACACATTCTTACAAAGAAATTCTCCCTAATACAATGCATTTTTGAATGTGAGTTTTACTAGCATATGCGTTTCAAAGCAATTTTTACCCTAATATTTGTATTCTTGAACATATTAATACTTGGTTGGAGAACTGCATTGCAAAATTTGGAGAGGTGTGACTTCTCAAGGATTGAACTGACAACCTTGGCGTTATCAGCACCATGCTCTAACCAACTGAGCTATCCAAGAAATAATTGTGGTGTTTTTTGATTATGGTATCACCCCTGCCAGGTAAGTATAGTCACTTTTAAATGCTTGTCTTTTGTTCCTGTTTTAAGTTTATGTGAGTTGATAATCACTTTTAACTATTAGCATCTATCCCTTTCTTCTTTAAAGTCTTATGTGCTTTATTTTATTCGCATGTTTTTATCTTATGCTATTCTGTGACCGTATAAAGTTTGATGATGATGGTGAGGATAGTTGTGTTTTGTTTTGTGTATTGTTTCATAAAGTGTGAGTTTGGTAGCTTTGCATTTAAATGCAAACAAAATCAAATTTCTTCTTCATCCCTAAGAGGAACACAGCCTAAGCCCCCACCCCCTTTCTTATGACCATCACTTTTGCAGGAGCCAAATACTATCAGCCTGAACTTGGATCCTCGTGTGCAAGTGGCGTTGTACCTGATATTTTAGGATTAGCAGGAAAATAGAGAGTTTTCAGAGGCAAGAAGAGCAGAGCTAGTTCACTAGCTTATCACAGGATGCTGCTTTAAAATTGAAGAACCTGAGAGTGTTATATATAGATTTGTTGTAAATTTCTCCCTAATAGGTTATTTCAAAGCTGAATCTGCTATCTACATGCTGGTGCATGTATGGCAGAAGTAATAGTGGTATGTGTTTAAATCACTGGCAACAAGCAGACTCGTTTAGGCCTGGCAGTGTTTGACCCAGGCCTCTATCTCTCCGTCGATCCCCGGCCACCACACATAACTCCTGGCAAGGGCCTTCATTCTTACTACCCCTGGGTGTGTCTCGTGTAGGGCTGTGAGGACCCTTTTGCGGAGGGTCTGGGGAACAATGACCCTGCTTCCCCATAACAGGCACCCCTTGTGGGCCGACAGTTCATGTTTGCGGGTTGTGTAGCCGGCGAATTCTGGCCCGGGGCTGCTGCTGGGCCATCCCCTCCACACCCAGTCCAGGACCCGGGAGATGACCCTATCTTTCTTGGAATGGTGTGCAACTTCTTGTGCCTGAATGGGGCACTCGGGAAGCAGCTCCAGGCTCATAACCTCTTGTGCAGGTGCTGGGTCGGGGCCTGTTTCCGGTAGTGGTAGCCTGCTGAGGGCATCCGCATGGCCCATCGCCTTCCCAGGGCGGTGAATCAGTGCATACTGGTAGCTGGCAAGGAAAATTGACCACCTGAGGACGCGAGGAGACAGCACTTGGGGGGTCTGCTTTTCGGGGGCAAACAAGCCAAGCAACGGCTTGTGGTCAGTCACCACGGTGAAATCATGGAATTTTTTTACTCCCTTCATGATTGCCAGACCCTCCTTGTCGATTTGCGAGTAGTTCCGCTCGGTTGCGTTGAGTGTCTGGGAAAAGTATGCCACCGGTACCTCTCTTCCATCCGGGAGTTGGTGTCCCAGGACAGCGCCAATGCCATAGGGTGAGGCGTCGCATGCTAGCACCACCGGCAGCCTCTCATCGAAGTGTGCCAAGACCGAGTTTGAGACAAGCAAGTCCTTGACTGCCTGGAATGCGGCCTCCTGGCGCTGGCCCCACACCCAAGGGACCCGCTTGTCCAGGAGTCTGTGTAGGGGCTCCGCTACCGCCGCCTTGTGGGGAAGGAATGGTAAAAGTTCAATAGTCCCAAGAAGGCCTGAAGTTCAGTCTTGTTCTTGGGCGCTGGGGCATCACAAATGGCCCGAACCTTGTCCCCAGTCGGGTGGACCCCTTCTGCGTCCACCATAAATCCCAGAAAGTCCACCTGAGGCACTCCTAGTAGACATTTTTCCCGCTTCACCTTGAGACCCGCCGTCTGGAAACGGTGCAGAACGGTGTGGAGGCGGTCCTCAAACTCCTTGGGTGTGGGCCCAGCAATCAACACATCATCGAAGAAGGGGGTGACACCAGGAATCCCTTTAAGGAGAGAGTCCATTAGATTCTGGAATATGCCTGGTGCCACGCTGACACCGAATTGCAGCCGCTTTACCCTGAACGCTCCTCTGTGCGTCACAATCGTCTGTAGCTCTGCTGTGGCCTCATCTACTGGCAGCTGTTGATATGCTTGGGCCAGGTCCAGCTTGCCAAAAATTTTCGACCCAGCCAGGGTAGCAAGGACATGGCTGACCACTGGCACTGGGTATGCATGGGCCGTGAGGGCCTTGTTTATGGTACATTTGTAGTCTGCGCAGATGCGGACCGAACCATTAGGCTTGATGGGTGTGACGATTGGGGTTTCCCAGGGGGCATTAGGCACCGGCTCCAGCACTCCTTGCTCCACGAGTCGGTCCAATTCCTCGTCTATACGGGGTTTCAGGGCGAACGGGACCCGGCGGGCCTTGAGCCTGACCGGTCGTACTGCAGGGTCAAGCTGTAGAGCAATGGGGGGGCCCGTATACTGTCCCAATCTCCCATCGAAAACCCCTGGAAATTCCTTGCATATGGCGTCCACATCCACTTGTAAGGTAGTGTGGTTCACCCCGGTGACGGCTAGCCCCAGTGGTCCAAACCATGCCAATCCCAGTAAGCTAATGTAGGGGCCCTTGACCACAAGCAAGTCCAGTTGCTGCGTCCGCCCTTGGTACTGCACCCTGAAGGTCCCCACCCCCATTGTGGGGACCTTACATTTCTGGAAGTCCCGGAGGGTGAATGGGGCCGGCCTGAGTTTGGGACCCCCAGTAGGACACAGTTTCCTTAAGGTCCTTGCCGAGATTATGGATAGAGTTGAACCCGTGTCAAGCTCCATGCAGCATGGGGCCCCCTCTATCTGTACCTCTACATAAATTTTCTCTACGCTGGGGTGGGGCAACTGGTATACCTGGAAGTCCGTGAGCTCCGTCGAGTTGCCTTGGTGCGTTGGGCCCCGGGACCTGGGGCTCTTGGATTGGTCATCTGATGCCTGGCGTTGGGTGGGCCGAGCCCGACACACCTGGGCGATGTGTCCCGATTTTCTGCACTGCCTGCACTCTGCGTTGCGGAAACGGCAGGTCCTCCTCTCGTGACTTTCTCCACAGCTTGCGCAGTTCCCTCCTTCTCGTCGAGGCAGCTGTGGTATGTGGGCTGCTTGAGTGCGCTGCTGTACTCGGTGCACCTCCTCCCTGTTGGATCCTGAGTCGTCGGTGAGGTCTTCGTGGTGGACCCTCGGTTGGGACAGCTGCCTCAGCCGTGCCTCTTGCGTCGACCTCTCGGCAGCTTCCGTTGCTAGGGCCTCCTCCAGAGCGACCTGGAACTTTAGGTTCTTCTTAGCGTAGAGGCGTCGTTGCAGCTTCTCATCCTTCAGGCCACCGACGAGGCGGTCACGAAGCATGTCCTCCAGCTCTGAGAAGTTGCAGAACCGGGCAGCTTGGCGGAGAGAGGTCACAAACCCAGTTATGGTTTCCCCAGGGGCTTGCCGCTTTGCGTAGAAGGCATTTCGACGAGCCACCACTGAGGGCTGTGGCGAAAAGTGCCCCTTCAGCTGTTCCATTATTGTTTTGTGTGGAACAGTAGCAACGTCTTCAGGCGCAAGGAGAGCCCGGGTGATTTCAAACGTCTCCTCTCTGCAGACGCTGAAGAATATTGCCCTCTTCTTGGCGTCTTCTTCATCGGTGACCCCTTTGGCTTCTAGGAGGAAGGTGAAACAGGAGGCGTACGCTTCCCAGTCTCCAGATGCTGGGCTGAACGGCGAGAAGCTGCTGTCGATTGCCATTCTGAGTTCCTTGTGTCCCAGAGCTGAAGCCTGGATACACGGTGCGAGGCAGTGGTGCAGCAGGTGGCGGTACTGCGGTGCTGTGTGTGGCAGTCAGCTCAGTGGGATCCCATCCTCGTCGCCAGTGAAATATACTCAGAGTCGCAAAGTGATTTCATGCTCTTTATTCAGCTCATAGTGGTGAGGAGGAATGAATGAAAGTCCCCTCAAGGTATCTGCTTTATATACATTATTTACACAATGGGCTGCGCATGATTGGCTAATTCCGGAATTCTACTGTAAGCCAATCAGGTTGTGGATTCACTTCTATCTGGAGCATGATTGGGTGGTTCCTGCCAACCAATCATACTGCTGCATTGTTCTAGGACCAATTAGACTGCTGCATTCTGAATCCTATTGTTCTAGGACCAATCAGACTGCTGCCTTTTGGATCCTATTGTTCTAGGACCAATCAGACTGCTGCAGTTTGGATCCTATTCAACTCAGTACATAACAATCTGTGTAACCACAGCAGAATTAGATTTAGAATTTGAATGAATCAGTGTTGGCTTTAGGTTTTTAAAAATAAACCTTGAGTATTGAAAACTGGCACATTTATTGCAAAGGATTGTATTTCTTTTCAAGATAAATGGAATAGGTCCATGCAAGTTCTCACTCTTCTTGTTATTATGTTAAAATCTGGTCTATTTATATACCGCTTTTTGGCTCTAAACCCCGCAAAGTCGTGAACGGAATATTAGTACGAGAGAAAACAAAAGTATAATGAATACAGTAAATAAAACTGAACAGTATAAAATAGCAAAACTACCAAATACCCAAGACTCACACTGGATTTAAATCCCTGAGCTGCATTCATGCCCTCATCACAGACCCAGCTCCCCAGCATTCCACCTCCCACCTCGAATACAGCTTAACTCACACCCTGTCTCACCTCCGGCTATTCCAATCTCCCACCTAGGAGCAAGTCCTGGGCAGATGTCCTCACCCCCATCACATCCCAAAGGAGAACCCAAAGGAATGTTACCCCCAGCAAGAACAGCCTTTGTACATGGAGTCATTCAAGGTCCAGCTACACAGAAATCAGGTAGAAATGGGTCAGAGAGCTGGGACCAGATCTCGCAAGACTTCCAGCTAGATGGACCCAACTGCCCTCACTCAGCAGCAAACCCAAGTCACAGCTGCTGCCACCTCAGATTCCTTATTTCTTTGGAAGTAAGTCCCACTGTGTTCAAGGAGTTCTACTGACTTGTAAGCATATTAAGGAATACAACCCCAGATAGTTAATGGTGGAAGCTGCAGGTGGTGCTGTGGTCTAAACCACAGAGCTTCTTGGGCTTGCCAATCAGAAGGCCGGCAGTTTGAATCCCCACGATGGGGTGAGCTGCTGTTGTTCTGTCCCAGTTCCTGCCTACCTAGCAGTTCGAAAGCACGCCAGTGCAAGTAGATAAATAGGTACCGCTGCGGCGGGAAGGTAAAAGGCATTTCCATGCACTCTGGTTTCTGTCACGGTGTCCCGTTGTGCCAAAAGTGGTTTAGTCATGCCGGCCACATGACCCGGAAAGCTGTCTGTGGACAAACGCCAGCTCCCTCGGCCTGAAAGTGAGATGACCGCCGCAACCTCATAGTCTCCTTTGACTGGACTTCACCATCCAGGGGTCCTTTACCTTTACCTTACGAAAGTTACTGTATCATAAATGCTTGCACATCCCTCCTCTTTTCACTTTGCTGTTTTCTGGATTATTCAGTTCACACAATGAAAAGAAATAAATCTCTACCTGCTATAAGAAACAAAGCAGCACCGGATGAAGCAATGTAATTGTTGATGTCGGATCAGGCAATCATTTCGGGAGCTTGCTGGCAGGCTGACAATGAACACATGAGACCTTTCAGAGCTGCCATTCATGCTGGACATATCAATAACTAACAAACAAACGTTAGTCTACTGGGCTCCCAGTTCAACACTAAAGCCAAGTATTTCCACTAAATCAGCCTGATCGGGCCCACCAGGCTATTTCTTCTTCTGTGGTTGAGGTTTTCTAAAACATTTTGATGTATTTGTATGCACTCCCAGACACATTTGGCTTCTTAGGAAATAATGTCCTTTTTAACTACATCTACTACTCCTGGCCAATTCTCTACTTTGCTGAACACTGCTTTAGACATCCTGGAAAGCTCTGGGATATTTGGCTCAGGCAGCTGGCATGACAAATTGGTATTGCAGAGCAACACTCAGTCTGGTTCTCCACCACCTTCCAGGAAAATTGATGGACAGAGGAAGGCGAGAGCACAAATAAAACCTTGCTTCCAGTAAAGGAGGTAAACAGGTGGGAAAGAGAGAGGAGGCCAGCAGCAAACTATCAGAAGGGAGAACTGTGGATCTAAGCCACATGTGTCAGCCATCGCCACGCTCTCTCATAGAGAGAAGCTATTTGCACACCTCCTTTTTTCAGAATGGAAGGATGGATGTCAAATCCTGGCATCAAATTAACCGTGGGCATGTTTAAGGCGGTATGCTAAGTCCAGGAGAAGCCAAGCCAGTGCAAAGAGGAGTTCAGCAGGAAGAGCAAACATTCTCTTGTGCAGTGTAGATTTTTGAGGGCAAATAAACTGAGAACTTTCACGGTTGCTGTAAGAAGTACTGGCAAACACAGTGGCGCCTGGAGGCATCATGCTGGTGATCACTGGGTTGGGACACTGAAGCTTGGCTTCAGTGCAATGGCACTGTGTCTATTTGTTAACTATGCAAATAACTAACACAAAAGTTCTCTGGACAGCTTACAATAAATATTTATTTTTAGAAATTTCAATGCACAATAAACCATAAAACATTTTAAAAAAAAAGTGTGTGCCATCTTTTATTCCTTTGAATGCTTTCCAATAACTGGACACAAAGATACTAGTTTCCTCAAGGAAAATGGGGCTTAAGAACAAGAGAGTCACATACAAACAGAATGGGGGAAATGGTGAACATTTTATTGCATACTGGACATTTTTAGGAGCAATGGATTCCAGGCACTGCTTAAATGATAGTTTTGTTAACACAGCAGAGAACGTAGCTTAAGAACCCTATTGATTTTAATATAATAATTGATTGAACAGATTGATTTATGTCCTGCATAAAGTTTGCTTCCTAGAATTCTTGAGTCAGAGGTGGGCTGTGATTGAAATAGCAAAGAAGCTTATCTGAAACTTACAGCGTAGAACCCAGGCAGAGAAGTGCTGCAGCTGTACCCCAAATTTTCAAATAGGAGTAGTAGACAGAGTTTTAGAAATCAAGTTTCTGATCAGAGAAAGGAAGATTTGTGATTATTATTTTTTAAGGAAAGATTTGCAACACTGTATAGGCCTATGGACATTTGTACTTAATATGATGCCTCATAAGGAACTGAACCTGAAAAAGGTGCACTGGAAGGATCTGCACTTAGAATTATTTTAGAATATTATGACTGTACTGTACAGTTAATAGACTGGACTGTCTTTTCCCTCAGGTTAACCCACAACAATGACTAGCCAAATTCCACAGTCAAACTGTATAACAGCATCAATAATCTTGTTTTATGAATGTAAATTTATTGTTGATGCTGTATTGTTCACCACCATGATATTTCTTAATGTCCCCCCCTCCCTCTGATACATTGCTGAGGTAAGACCAGCAATTATTGAGTTAAAACCATAGAGAAAGAAGTTTCCCTCAGCTGGCAGACAGACGGGAAAAAGTGAGAGATCCATACAGTTATTCAAGGGAGTTAAAGCTGATGACAGAAAAGTGGGATGAGGGGAGAAGACAAGAGTGTAGCCCAACTGGGAAGACCACAATGCAAATATTGCCTCTCCTGGAATAGGTAGACTGTGAGAAATGGCTCGCTACATGCCAGAAGGAAATGGTGCAAACAATAAAGGAAGAATATAAAGGTTTGTCTGAATACTGAAATACAACATCAACTTTTTATATGTGTTTTGGTAAACCTATATATGAGATGGATTTACTCACAATATGCACTATAGATACCGAGTGGCATTTAAAATGAAAACTTCAAAGCATCAATTGAATGGAAAAATTGAGATTTGTCCAACCATACTGAAAGATATTGGTCAACTAGGGACCTGGAAGATGAAACTTACAGCCTCATATAAGGACTATTTCTTATACGAGTGGAAGCTGGAAGGGATAACTATGGGACACTCCATAGGGTGAAAGGCTAACTGCTGCATGAAGACATCAGCAGTGGTGGGTGGCTGGGTGGTACTGTAGGCAGCAGTAGTGTAGGAAGAAGTCTTGTGCCTCTCTTATTTATCTGGCTCATTTGGTGCTCTAATTAGTTATATTTTAATAAATATAACCTTTTTTTTACCACATAATAATATGCACTGAATCTTCTTTTTGAATGTGAGGCCCATTGCCGTTGCTTGCTTATACTAGTTCATTTAAAAGTGCATTAAATATAAACCTTTCCCACTGGATGGATATACATTTTGTCTTGCGATGCATTCTGCCTTTTTATTTCTGCTGTTCCATGAATGCACTTCAGCTGTGAAGCCCATTCCCAAAGCTGCCATTCGCCCCAGTTGAGATAAAACAACACACCATGTTTGTCTCTTTTTTTCTCCTGCATGACAAATGGCAGCTTCGAGGAGAGGGAAAATACATAAGATTGGGGGGAACAGTGTGGCATATGCAGTTGCCCTGTCAGGCTTCCTAAAGTGGAGTGGATATTGTTTATGTTGGGGCAGCTTTTAAGAAGATGGGGAGAAGATTTTATAGACAAGATAGCTAAGGGTGTTTTCGTAACCTTTCCCCACTCCCCAAGCCTTCCTGCTGTTTTGAACAGCAGCTTGTTTACTCCTGGTTATGTTTCAGGAATGGAATATACCTTGGAAGCGTTTCCACAAACAAATGGATTTGTGTGCTCAGTTGGCACTGATATACACATTTTTGAATGCATTATTTCGCGGCAGAACTGCATCACAAAATTTGGAGAAGGGCAGATTTTGAAGGATAGCTGTGTTTCAGAAAGTGAAAATTCAGTAATGTAAAGGTAAAGGGACCCCTGACTGTTAAGTCCAGTCGCAAATGACTCTGGGGTTGCGGCGCTCATCTCGCTTTACTGGCCGAGGGAGCCAGTGTTTGTCCGCAGACAGCTTCAGGGTCATGTGGCCAGCATGACTAAGCTGCGAACCAGAGCAGTGCATGGAAAAGCCATTTACCTTCCCGCCGGAGCAGTACCTATTTATCTACTTGCACTTTTTGGTGTGCTTTCAAACTGCTAGGTTGGCAGGAGCAGGGACCGAGCAACGGGAGCTCACCCCATCACAGGGATTCAAACCGCTGACCTTCTGATCAGCAAGCCCTAGGCTCAGTAGTTTAGATCACTGCACCAATCCGAACTGAACCAAATTTCTCCTCCATCCATATCTGGGTGCCATACTCTTAGAAGGGTGTATAAAACTAAATTAGGACCAGAGAACTGTCACATGGGGAAAGACAAAGACTTGTTCTGTTCTACCCCAGAAGATGGCACCAGATGGAATGTGGTTACACGAAGGGAATAGATTTTAGCTGAACTTTAGGAGATGGTTAGAGCACTTCAACAATGGAACCAATTACCTAATGCAGTAGGGACCATTCTCTCACTGAAGTCTTCAAGCCATCTGCTGAAGATGCTCTATCCTTATGCTGGATGGATTTCCTCCATCAAGCAGAGGGTTGGCCTACAAGATGCTCTCTATCTCTGTGCCTCTAAGTTGTCCTGACTCCGCTTTCACTCAGTTGAGACACATTTGGTCTCAGGAGCAGTATTTGTGACTAAACTGGCACCCTCAGTATATTGCCCAGATGGCCAGCTGAGACACACTAAGCATTTTTCTCCTAGGAACAAAACCTTGGGGTATGGAAAAGTGGGAAACTGACTAGCTGGGGGACATTGAAACTGCAGCATGTCAGTAAAAAAAGGTCTTAGCCATCTGGTGGGACATATAAAATTGATGCCCAGTTTTTGATGCGAAAAAGCTCTTCAGCTTTCCGTGCCTTCCAAAAGGCCTCTGGGTTGCACACACCCAAGCTTTGTGAGTGTCTGATGGTGTGGCAATAATTTTAGCCTTAATATATTAAAGGATATATACTTTTTCACAAGCTGCTTCCCAGCTGTCATTGTGATCCTATCACTAGAGGAGGCCAAGCAATGTAATCATATCTCAGCTGGTTCTTGCTAGGGTGCCAGCACAGTAGCTGCAGTTTAGCTTTATTATGTTGAACATTTCAACTAAGTTATTTCCAAATGCTTGTGAGGGGGCTTCTGATTAGGGAGCTGCTCTAGCTTTTGATCTAGGAAACTATGCATTCATCCCAAGCGTCCCCTCATTTGGTGTGATTTATTCTGCCATATAGCTGGCCGTGCTGCTTTACTACTGATGATTGCTGATGGGTTGGACAGATAAAGAGATCCAAAATCATCTGTTTTTAATATCATGCCTATTTTCCGCAAATGACATTTTTGCAAAGTGAAAAGCCCAATATAAAATTTTAAAATTAAAAATAAATGAACAATAAGAAGTTGTGCATTCATAATTTAGGTTGCAATCTTAACCCAACTACCTTGGAGCAAGCACCTTTGAAAGCAAGTAGACATGTTTGGATAGCAGCCTTCACAGGGCTCTATTTAAATGGTCTACATGGAGCTTGTTAATCTTAAAACTGGAACTAGTTCAAGTTCAACACACCCACAAAACCCTAGCTCATGTTTTTCATTTTACAAAACGAATTAGCTCCGTTCATATTCAATTCACACTACAAGAAAGAATCCTCTGCAATTTTTTCAAGCATTCAGAATGATACAAGCTGCTAAGCTGAAGTATAAAATATACTTAAGGAAACTTAGAAATATCAAAGCACACACAGTGGAGTGTGAATTATTTAATATATTTTCCTCAACAATTATTATTTTTAAACTTAAAGGCTCAAAGAGAAAACACAAGCACAGAAGTAAGAGAATGAACTTGAAGATGAACTAAACAATGTGCAAAATCTATCACAAAATGAATTTATTTCATGTTCAGTTCACACAGTGATTTTAGGTGTAGTGGGTTTTTGAACCAAACCAGTGAAGTTCATTAAACTGAACTAGTTCATTGCAAACACTGAGGCTATGTGACTAGGGCCAAATTTAGGTTTGATGAGGCCCTAAGCTACTGAAGGTAATGGGGCCCTTTATATGTCCAGCTGTCCTTTGTCAGCAACAAATTGTCGCTATTTTTTGTGTTGAATATATGCTATACGGTAATTTATGGACCTAATAGGTCCATACACAACACAAAATACCGTTGCTGTATGTAGGTTTTATTTTATTTGTTTTTTATCTTATATTTTGGAAATGTACATCCAATTGTTTTTCCTTTAAAAATTTTTGGGGCCCCAAGAGAGTGGGGCCCTAAGTTATAGCTTGTTTAGCTTATACGTAAATCTGGCACTGTATGTGACTAGCTGACACAAAGCGTAATGAAAATGCAACCTGTACTAATGCCTGGTTAAATTTAAAATACAATTCATATTTATTTTCTTTTATTGGACTAAGGAACTCTAGGTGGTACACAAAGTACTTCTCTCCCTCCTCCCTGCCACCAAGAACTCTGTGAGGTAGGTTAGAAGAAAATAGCTGGTCCAACGTCTCCCAATGAGCTTTATGGATGACTAGGAATTTGAACTCAGTCTCCCAAATCTCAGTCCAATACTCTAGCCACATCTCAGTTGATGCTGAACACAAACACAGGGCTGCAGAGCCCCTGCCCACTACCAATAATATACCCATAATGGGACATAGGAACTTCAACAATCCTCTCCCTCTATCAATATAAAAGAAGGTGCATTTGTTTGGGGGTGACTTGTTGGGTTTAGGAAACTCAGAATCACCAACCCTGTGATACTTGTTATACTGAAATTAGCTAAACTTGGAAGGTATTCAAAACAAGATCTCATTTAGTGCATTCCCCGCCCCCCGAATAGGGAATGAATCAGGTTGCTAATTTGATTTAGGCCACTATGCTATGTCAGCCTGGAACTGATCCCCCATTCCTGTCTGCCCTGACAGGTAGGAACTGGCAGGACAGCGGAAACAATGGAAAATCCACCATTCTGCCCATCTAGGATTGCTGTGAGAGTCAAGTGATCCTCCTCTTATATTAAGTTACCCGCATGAGTGCATTTTGGGGATTTCGATAGGACTGCTATCCTAGGCACATTTCATTGAGAGCATTTGTATTGGAACCCCTCTTTACACATTTGTAAATCTCCTTCTACTTCATTAGCAAGCGAACAGCACTGGCTACCTATTGCTGGCATAACCATTGGCAGATGTTGAGCATTGCTCAAGCCCATAATAATAAATGTAACCCCATATTATAACTGCTTCGAATCCCATTTTGGATTTAAGTGGCACAAAGAATAATAACAATAATAGTAATGTCAGCTTATAGCAGAGCTAAGGCCCATTGAACTCAGTAGGCCTCACTCCTGAGCAAAGTGCTTCGGACGGTGTTTACGCAATTGTTGATGGTCAAGTGCAAATTTTCAGCTGCTCAATGCAGCACATAAGAAGCACTTTGAAGACATTGTTAACTTTCCATTTTCTGTATCTTTCAGGTGCAAGGATGAGTTCTTCTTGTGGATCTTTCCTATAATTTCGCCAATATTTTTTTAATGCTGTCACATAGAAGTCCCTGTTGCACTGTCCTTAATACATTATTATTCCATTAGGATCACTTCAGCTAACAAATGCTGAGGTGTCCTGGTATGATGCGCATTAAAGAATAATGTGTTGGGTGGGTGGGTGTACAAATTGTGTTCCATATGAGTGACACAGTATGATTAACTGGGCGCAAAAAGTGCCATGAAGTTATAACATTTATCTCCATGGACGCTCCAGATTACTTTTTCCTGTTGCATGCCTTAAAGGCTAAACATCTAGTCTTCAATTTATGCAGGGCTGTTAAAATTTTTAAACCTTTGTAAATGATGAACAGTTTATCAGTGTAACTGCATTTTTTGTGGGCATCAGCCTTGGCTGCGAAGGATAAAGAAATATCGGTAGCTTTTTAGTGGTCATTTCCCCCCCCCCTGTTGAATGTGCAAGTAGACTGGAAACAGAATCCATTATTAACAGATACTGTAGATGTTTTATTAAATATATCAAGACCATGAAGATTTGTAACTTTAATAATCCATTTTCTTATTTTAAATTCTATAACATTATTATATGCTGAACAACTGAGGATATTTCTTATAGGATTGTGGTCAGGAAAAACCTCAGAAAATTGATAATTTTGCTGTTGGCAGGGGAAGGGAAGGGAATTTCCAGCTGACTGTAAGAGCGCATTGATAGGGCATTTTTTCATAATTCAGGGGAGTCGGCTGTACAGTTGTTATTTCCTATTAGCAAATGTGGTTAAAAAACTTGAAAGCTACACAGGAGGGCCAGTGTGCATATCTCTTCCTTAAGGAAATAGAATCATTACAGCATGCACATTCTGTGTCCTGAGAACATAAGAGGGGCTCCCGAAGGAGCTGTCACTCTGCTCCCTTGGGTACAGACCTGCGATGGCAAATTCTGGAGAAAGATGAGGAGGCATATGAGGAGGAATAGGGAGGTGAGGCCTAGAAAGCAGAGGGAGCCTGCCTGAGGAAAGCCCTTCCCTAAAAGACGGTAATGGTGGAGCAGGAGTCTCACTGCCACTCGCTTCTCTTTGGGAGAGAGAGCTCTAATGAAAGCTGGCGAGAGCTCAGAGTACCTGGTGTGACTGAACAGGACTGAGGGGAGAAGGTGGGTCCAACATTGCCTCTCAGGGCTAAATTCTGCTTCCAACACCTCCTCCTCCCAGTCTGCTCCTTCTTCTGCCGCTGAGCACTCATCACTATTCCACCACCGACCCACTGGCTCTGAGCCTTCTTCCCCTGGAGGTGCCCAGATGGTGCACCCAGCCAGTCCATGAGACAGCTACACCAGTTTTGTACTCTGTGGACAAACACTGACTCCCTTGGCCAGAAGTGAGATATCCAGTTGTCTTGGACTACAGGCAAACTGCCAGACTGCCAGGGGTCAAAGATGATGGAGAGCACTAAGTTGAGGAAGGCTGATGTAGTCTAATCCAGGCGTTGCCAGTGTGGCATCCGGGGAGCACCCACAAGAGTCCTTCCCTGGTGCCCATAGCATCCCCTTCCTTTGCTGAAATTAAGCTTGAAAGTAGAATTCGTTTGTAGCCTATAGAATAAATGGTGGTGCCTGCTTGGTTGTGATGTTTGTGTGGTGCCCAAAACAGTTTCTCCAGTTTGCAAATGTACCCACAGGCCAAAAACAGGTAACCTCTGGACTAATCTTTTTAAAATGTCACATAACCTAGTTACTATCATCATGTATTAACGCAGATGATTCCATAAGGAAATCAGTGGCATTTGACCTTTCTTTTGGCAAGAGTTTGGCAGATGGGAGCTAGTGCGGGGGGGGGGGGGGATTAGTCTGGGTACAGGGCAAAAGTAAGTGATGAAAAAAAAATTAAAAACTAAGTGATGAACATTTATGGTGGGGTTGCTAGACCCTGTTTCCCCAAATGACTAACACCAAGCATAAAAAAGAACAAGTCTTGTTGAAGAGTAACCACTATGAATTCTGAAGGAGGAAGTCCTGTCACTATGGATGGTGTGATCTGCTCTGGGTATATGACTAATGGTGGATACCACCCTAAATAAAATGGAAGGTAGAACATAAAAATGGATAATACTCTAATTATAAATAAGAATTCACTGAGGGGGAGGGAGAAACAAGTTGAGGGGCATCTTCTGTATGCTAAATGTCATACCAGTTTGAGGAAGGAAAGGATAACATTGCATTTGTTGATTTCATTTTCTACAAATGGCTTTATAAATGCAGGTCTGGAACAATTTATAAAGTATGTGCCCTATTTGAAAACATTAGTTGTCCTTCCAGCAACTGCAGGGAAATTCAGGACTGGAAATCACTGTCAGACACCTGCCAAGAACATAATTATTTGCTTCCAGCCAGACTAACTAGTCACTGTCATGTCAGTGGAGGATGTCCCTTGAAGATCTGATTGAACATGAATGTAATATGTCTTATAGGTCAGGTAAAATAAATTTGCACTGTCCTGCAAATCCATGTTTAGTGAGGACATCACAATTTGTGCAGACAGTGCACTTTCACATTTAATGAAGGAAAGAAACAATCCTGAAAATACCAGCATAAACATTGTAGCACCAGTCACTTATTTAAAGTAACATGATGATTTAAGCAAACACCCGTGTAAGGGAAGCCCATTGTGGAAGAACTTTGTCTTTAAATGAGATAGGTTAATTGGCCTGCATAATTATTTCTCCTGGCTTATTGGCACATCTGTCAAGGGTTTTTGGTTTGCTTTGTTGTTTTGATTGACTGTTGGCCCTTCAGGGATATAGCCATCAGGATGTGGGACTATCTGGCGGTGATGTAACATCCCTCACACAATCCCAATAATGATTTCTGGAACAGGTGGGAGGGATTTAGATATCAGGCCAGCTAGCATGTAGCCACTAATGGTCTGAACTCTGGTTCAGAATCTACACACATATAATAAAACATTCTGAAAATGCTTTTTTTTAAAAAGCGTTTTTAAAAAATGCAATGAATTTTCCATAAGACTCACTATTGCCACCTAGTGTCACATTGTATATTGCACTTGAAAACACACTTAAAACATTTTATTTGCAGCTGTACAGCTGAGTCCTCTGAAGTATATAAATCTCCCAGATGGGGGTCTGACCTTTGAGCTTTGGCATAGGCCCAAATTGGTAGGGTGCTGTATGCTGGCAGTCCTCTGTTGCTGTTTCCTGGGGCTGAGTGCCCTTAAAATCTTCCTTCAGACCTTCTTTCTGTGCTCCCAAATACATTCTGCACCAGAAGGAGTTTCTTGCCCAGGCCCAGGGACAGCCCAACAAAAAGCATATTACAGCCATCAGTCTCAATATTACCAGTGGCTATATTGGCCAAGTGATTCCAATCTTTTATATTACAAGCCTATCAGTGTAAAAACAGGATAATTTTATCCTAAGAATCACGGGGGCACAACGGAAAGAGGTCTTTCAATACATAGACAGGGGGATGAATTTTTGCAGTTTTTAAAAATTCTCTGTGCATTAAGACATTATTAAGACTCTATGAGGCAGATAATGCTCTTTCTAAATATAAAGATCTGTGTCTGCTTTTCCTTGAAGTTGCTTATTATTTATTGGGATTTTTAGGGCTATTAAATGAATCTTATTTAAGGGTCTGCCAGGCACCATTACTGTCATTTATTAAAGTAACAAAAGTATTTGCTTTTGTGCTAATGTCACCTTGCAAAAATACTGCATAGTCTTCTATAGCTGCTTGAGTTTTTCCTAGAATTTGCTGCTACAGTGCCTAATTTGACAAACTGTTTAATGCAGTGTTATCTTTATAACCCTCATCTGTAATGTCTCCAGTGTGAGCCAACATATGTGTCATGTAAAAGTTAGCAGTGCAACTTTTTGATAGACAAACACATGGTGGGAAGGATATGGCAGAAATTATTTCTTCCCAAATAAATAAAAATAAATAAAACTGCTTCTAACAGTGTGGATCTCAGCCGGCTATGAAGGCCTCACACTTCAGTTTAATTTCCCCTGCATGTGTGCTTTTGATGTTCCCATGATAAGCAACATTTCTTTTGTTTTTTAATATAAAACATTCCTTACCAGCCATTCTTCAGGAGAATCCAAGGCAGCGTACAAAAGTCTGAAAACAATTCACACAACTTGCATAACACATATATCTTTAAACAGACAAAACAGCAAACAACGAAATAAAGGGCAGGCAAAAACATGAAACTAAGGCTGCATATGCACTATATATTTAAAGCAGTATCATACCACTTTGAATAGTCATGGCTTCAGTTTGTTAAGAGTGCCAAGAATTGTTAGGAGGTACAGAGCCTCCATTTTCATAGTGGTTTAATAGTCAATCCTTCTTTCCAGGGAATTCTGGGAATTGTACTGTTTTCTGCGGGAAGGGGGGTGTTATCCTAATGGCTAAGAAGTTTTGTGAGGAGAACACAGGTAAAGTGGAGAAAATGGTTTTAATGAGCAAAGCAGGATTTTGTTGAGGTGCCTTCCAGTTAAAACTTATCTGTGCTCTAACACTTGCCTGTGCTTTGAGTTCCTTGGAAATTCAACAAACAGCCTGCAGTAGCTCCAGATTTTGCCACCAGCAGCTGAAGCCCTTTGAGACAAGCTTGTTCTCCGTGAATGTAAAATTCATTCAAATTAGTTATGTACAAACCAGTTTGATTTTTTTAAAATAAAAGAATAATAATAATTGACCTGAATTTTGAGCATAAACTCAAACAAACTCAGAACATGCCCTGAAGCCTGCTTAAATTGCCTTGCCTTTCTAAGTTATGTGTAATGTCATTTTCAAGTTCTGCCAGCCTGGGATAAATTATTGAAATCCACCCCCCTCCGCCACCCACTCTCTTCCTCTCCAAATCTTGGAGCAAAAGCTGTGTGAACTTAGGGCTATTAACAAAACTGTTTGATAATAATTTCTGCAAGTTCATTCAATTCACTTTCAATCTTACATTAAAAACAACCTTGGAGTAAGGTGTTTTGCTTTTTTAAAAACTAAAAATGCAAAATAAACTTTGCATTTTTGTTACAAAGGAAGACTATAGCTTTTTAAAAAAACTTAGCCACTTCCATCAACAATTGTTTCAGGCTAGGTAGAGAATTGCCAAGAGCCAATATATAATTTGCACTGAAATGAGAAAACACTAGATTTTGAGAGAGTGCTTCACATATTGGGATGAGTGGGGGGGACATGACAGAAGTACTATTACACCATTTAGGCTGCAATCCAAAACTCACTTACAGGAAGGTAAGGCCTACTGAACTCAACAGGTCTTACTTCTGAGTTGATGTGTACAGTATTTTTTCTTTAAAATATACAGTGACGTAGAAATTGAATAGCAATCATTATAATTATAATATTGTACTTACCACTGCTGGATCAGCTTTTGGTGCTGCATTGAGCACTCCTAGGATTTAGTATATTATTATTAAAAAAAAAGAAAAGAAAAAGAATTTAATATATTATTATGATAATATTCTGGGTAAAATCCAGGAATGGGAAGAATGGGAAAACCACAGCAGACACATATGCCATATCAGAAGCCACAGGTCTGCTCAGAAGTAAGTTTCACTGATACCAATAGGACTTATTCCTAGGCAAATATGTATATGGCTGTGATCCTTGAGAGACGCCCTTCAGCATCTAGAGAAGTTTGCCATTTGGCATAGGGGAGTTATTGCTTGACAAACATCAGCACAAACGTTCCTTAAGCATAGTATCATAAGAAGAGACCTGCTAGATCAGACCAAAGGCTCATCCAGTCCGCTAATCCTGTACCACAGCAGCCAGCCAGATACCTATGAGAAGCCCACAACACAAATATTCAACTGCGTTTTCCCCACCTGTGATTCTCAGCAGAGACATACTACCTCAGCAATGGAGGTAGGACATAGGCATAATGCCTAGTAACTATTGATGTGATTATTCTCTGTGAATTTATCTGATCCTCTTTTAAAGCCATCAAAATTGGTCACCATCACCAATTACGTAGTTTTAGCCATCTCATAAAAGGTAAAGGTACCCCTGCCCGTACAGGCCAGTCGTGTCCGACTCTAGGGTTGTGCGCCCATCTCACTTAAGAGGTCGGGGGCCAGCGCTGTCCGGAGACACTTCCGGGTCACGTGGCCAGCGTGACGAAGCTGCTCTGGCAAGCCAGCACCAGCGCAGCACACGGAAACGCCGTTTACCTTCCCGCTATAAAGCAGTACCTATTTATCTACTTGCACTTGGGGGTGCTTTTGAACTGCTAGGTGGGCAGGAGCTGGGACCGAAAGACGGGAGCTCACCCCGCCGTGGGGATTCGAACCGCCGACCATGCGATCGGCAAGTCCTAGGCACTGAGGTTTTACCCACAGTGCCACCCGCATCCCTTAACCATCTCATACTTAGGACTTAATTTGTGACACAATTTGCCAAAATGTTTGCCGATGCCTTCCCATTACAGTCATACCTCTTGTTATGCTAGCTTCAGGTTACGTCTTTTCAGGTTGCGTCCAGCAGGCGACCCGGAAATACTGGAAAGGTTTACTTCCGGGTTTTGCCGCTCGTGCATGCACAGACGCGCAAAATGATGTCACGCACATGTGCAGAAGCGGCGAATCACAGCCTGTGTACGTGCAGACGCGGGTTGCATTGTCTTCAGGTTGCGCATGGGAATCTGGAATGGATACCACAGTGCTATTTTTCTAGTAAAAGAGGTTCCGGAACTCACCATGAACTCCGTCCTTGTTCTCCTAAAATAGCAATGGCGCCTGCCTGAGAGGTGCCGGCAAGTTCCAGCTGGAAAAAAAAGCCATGACTGGTGATTAAATAGGTGGCTGCA
Source organism: Podarcis filfolensis (assembly GCF_964270895.1). Classification (NCBI taxonomy): domain Eukaryota; kingdom Metazoa; phylum Chordata; class Lepidosauria; order Squamata; family Lacertidae; genus Podarcis; species Podarcis filfolensis. The sequence continues at coordinate 71,111,817 of NC_139609.1, forward strand.
ATCCTATAGCCTCTTTTCTGGGAAAAGGGCCCACTGAACTTGATGGGGCTTACTTCGGAGTAAACATATAGTGGTTAGGAAGATGAAGTATCACAAATACAAAGAAAAACTCCTCCATGTTTTTTAAGTACAACATTCTCCTGAGGAGATAAATAATAATAATCAAACGTCTCTGCATCTCTCCCATGTTTGCACGGGGCTTGATGTGTTCCAGCCCTCTGTGCTGGCAGTGGAGGAGGGAGAGGGCAGCATCAAATGTTTTGCCAATGTGCTGTTGCATATGTGCACATCAGTAAAATATTGCATTCAAAGAATCTTGATGTAATTAAGATCACATCAATACTGCTTATTGCCTCCCCCCCTTTTTTGCAGTGATAAATCAGAAACTCACAGAGGAAAGAACACACAACTGAACTGAAGGTACTGAGACCTGAAACTAACCGCATGCACATGTTCCAAAATTAATTTTATCTTAGTTCAGATGTCAGGAGCAGTGGAAAGCAGATCCAAGTAAAATGGAAAACCCAACAAAGAAACAGAGTTGGTGAAATCCTTTTGTCCTTTCTTTCCTTTGCCCTGTATGATATTTGTTGCTGAATTAACCCAAGATGAATATCAAGGTGGGGGGACTGTATGCTCTTAATGCAGACTTCACATTGGCTAGGATGAATAACCATTCTTCAAGCCATGCTTGACTGAAAGGGATCAGAGATGCAGCTTGACTCAATAGTAGGATTACTAAGGCACAACAAAGGGCTAGAGTCAATGCAGCAAGCAAATGTCTGATAGCCTAGGGCAGGTATAACAATAAAGCATACATAAATATAGCCACAGAACAATTTTGCCCCAAATAATTCCTCCTGAGTGGGACGGTATTGCTCCAAAATTCCTCTTGCATCAGTGGAAAGCAATGTTACACCAGCATTGTGTATATATGCTAATGCAGTGGCACAGTTGCAGCACTGAATTGGGTGTACCAATTTCTGTGCTGATGGGACACTGCCACTGCCAAGGGGAAAGTGGGTGGCACTGGTGGCATGTTGAGAGTCAGGTGAATTAGTTAGATTCTAATGCTTGCTCAGAGGCAACTGAGCATCATATTGTGCCACCCAAACAGGGGCTGTAGTAAATCACTCATATTAGATTTTATGGGAGACAGTACTTCCTTGCTGATTGGTTGATGCTCCCCCTTCTTACTCAGTTCAATGGCCTTCATGATGAGTCACACTATTATTATTATTTGATTGTAATACAGCCTTTCATTTTAATAAGTACCAAGTCAGGCTCACAAAGAAGTAAAAACTGACAGAAGAATAACAAGTATAAAGCTGATGATAAAAATATAACTACCCATAATTATAATACATAGTAAAACAATTTCACCAAAACATTAAAACATCCATAATTAAAATGCACAATAAAGAAGCTTATTAAAACAGTGTAGCAGTTAAAGTTACAATTAAAACAGGAGGTTCAAGTCAGGAAATCAGAGGAAAACTTGTCTAAACAGGTGTGTCTTTGAGAGCTGGTGAAATGCCAGTACTGCTGAACTACTTGTACATTTCAGCTGGGAGAGCTTTCCACAGCCCTGGTATCACCAGTGAAAAAGCCTACCTCTGTGTTATCACAAGCCAAAGGAGGTACCATGTACAGAGGTACAGTGAGTCTAGTCCACATTTTACCAGCTTCTCTGCAGGAAAATCATGAGGGAATTTGTCAAAAGTCTTACTAAAATCATGATAAACTACATCCACAGCATTCCCATGATCCAGCAAGCTTGTAACTTGTATCAAAAAAAACAAAAAAAAGAGAGATTTGTCTGGCATTACTTGCTTTTGAGAAACCTGTGCTGGGTTTTATCAATCACAGCATCCTTTTTTAACTGCTCACAGACTGAGCATTTAATTGTCAGTTCTAGGACCTTTCCTTGTATCAGTGTCGAGCTGACTGGTCAATAGTTACCTGGGTTTTCTTTTTCCCCATTTTTGAAGATGGGGACAACATTTGCCCCCCTCCTGTCTGCAGGGAACTCACCTATTTGCCAAGAATTCTCAAAGATTATAGACAGAGGCTCTGAGATTACATCCAGAAGCTCCTTTAGTACCCTTGGGTGCAGCTCGTTCCATCTTTTCCTATCTTGGGCTGCAGTTTCCTGCTTGCATAATTTGTTCTGTTATCACCAGGAACTCAGCTATACAGCTGCAAATAAAATGTTTTAAGAGTGTTTTAAGTGCAATATTCAATGTGACACTAGATGGCCTTGTGGAAAATTCAATGTATTTTGGGGAAATGCTTTGGGGGGGCATTTTCAAAATGGTTTTTATATGTGTGTAGATTCCACCCAGGTTAGGCACTGCTTTCCTTTTTTTGGTGAAAACAGAAGCAAAGTAGGTGTTGAGCAATTCTACCTTCTCTCTGTCACCCAGTAGCATTTCTCTGTCTTCTCCATGCAGAGGACCTCCTACTTGCTTGTTCTTTCGACTTCCGGTTTTCGTCGCGAACAGAAAGGGAGCGCGGAAAACCCTCGGAGGAGTTTTCCGAGTAATACAGGGGCTTGGGGGAGTCGCAAAGGCACTGCGCCCCCCAAAAATCTCAAGGGGGAGACCCTTGAGGGAGAAGATACCCAGCCGTGTGGAAGTGGTCCGCTGTTTTTTCGGGGTTTTTCTTTTGAAGATCTCGAGGGCGGCGAGACTGCAAGCACAAAAGGGAAAGCACCGACCCTGTATTACGATGCCTCTGGCTCTCACTGAAGAATGCGACGAACCTCCAAAACTGCAAGAACGGAACCCTTAGTGTGAGTAGACTTATTTTATGCCATAAAATCTAAAAATACACTAAGAGAATGTCGGATGTTAGACGATTTAACTCAGGAATTCACCTCGGCAGAGGATTAAAATGGCGCAGGCTACAAAGTCGCAAGGTTGAGGAAGGAAGTATCCATTTGCCTGACTGAGTGAATACAAAGTCTTGGACTTTATTGCCAGGAATTAAAGAATTGGAAACATTCCACTGTTTGGGAACTCTATTTGTTTCTTTCTGGGGGAGTAAGTAAGAAAGAGTAAGAAAGGAAACCTTACAGAGCCATTTAAAATGAAACCTTTTAGAGCCGTTTAAAAGGACAGTTGGAAGGAGAAGGGGGAAGGGGAAAAATAGAAGAGACTAGAAGGAGAATAGAAGGACAGTTTGAAAAACGGCTTAAAGAGACCAAAAGAGAAATTCTGAAAAAGAACTTTTCCTAACTCTGGGACTTTCTCGATGTATGTTGGAACGGCTTGGACAGAAAACCTATGGAGCTAAAACATTTGGAACTTTAACATAAGAACTTCAGTTTCCTTTGAATTCTAGAACTCTGCGCAAAGGTTGCATTTATGTCCTGCCTATAAAATCTTGGTTTTCTCTCTTCCTACTCTCTCTCTTTTTCCCCACGCTTCCTCATGTTATTCTCACCCCTGTTTTAAATTAGAGAGCTGTTCTGCCATCCTGCCCTCTTTTTCACCCCCTACCTGTCCACTTTCTACTTTCTGCCCTTTCTTCTTCCTCATTTCGTTTTCTATCATAATAATACAATTAACAACTCGTCTTTCCTACCCTCAGTTTTGAGAAAAATCTAACCTGACCTTACCAACTTTGGCAGGATCTGTATCTGTATCTAATCCAAGACGTCTTCCTACACCTCGAGATGAAAAATCACTTGAACTCTAACAACTTAGAAAAGTAAATTACATATTGAATAACTTCAGGCCCTGAAAGTTGGATGTTATCTGACTTATCTATTGAGGACTTATTGAAATATATACATCCCCCCCAGGATTATAAAAAGTGACTTAACAGAACTTAGGACCTGAGGTAATAGACGGCAATGAATGTTTGAAATACCCTTCGTGAACTGGATTAGGCCGACAAGTGGCTGAAAATCACAGAAAATCACAGAGACTGAACAACCTTTCTGGACTGTAAGAAGAGATTATTATCCTTGATTTTTGTCTTTATTTCTGTTCTCCTTTCTTTTGTTGTTGAAACTAACATATTAACATACTAACATAATCAAATATATGATGGCACAAGGTTATTGATAAGGCTAGTGGGACTGGATAATATTGAATAAGTTATTGAAAGACTTTTCTTTTCCTTTGGGCATAAAGTCTGGATTGTAATTAAAGGGGACACGTTAATAAGGAAAACAAAGAGATATAAGGAAATGATATAAGAATAGATAGATAAAAGTGTTGAAAATATAGAAAGGGTAAAAGAAAGATTGTGCGCCCCCTAGGGGAGAGAGCTAAAATTAAAGTGGATTACCGAGAAATAAACCACAAAATGTCGGGGGAAAATGGGAAAAAAGTAGGAGGGACGCCAGGAGAGAGAAAGGCATCCCGACAAGAGGAAATTAGGGATTTAGACATTTTATGGTTAAAGATCAAAGAGGAATTTAAGCAAAGTGAATTACATATGGAAAGCAAATTAGGAGAGATACAGGAACAGATAGATAGGAAAATAGAAGGTGCTGTAGGAGAACTCTCTAGTAAGATACAAGACTTGACAGTCAAGTCAAAAATAATTGAAGAAACCAACAAAAGAACCCAAAAAGAATTGAGGGACCAAAAGAAAGAGACAGAAAAACTAAAGGAAGAAATAAAAGACTTAAACAAAACGCAAGATCAACTATGGGACAATCTAGCCATGACAGAAATGCGTCAGAAACAACTCAACTTAAAATTTAGAGGTGTAGCAGAAGAAGTAAACGAGAATATAAGAGAAAAAATGATCAAAGAACTTGCAAAATGGTTGGAGATAAAAGAAGAACAAGTAGCATACACGATAGAAAGTGTGTTCAGAATAAGAGTGAAACCTCAACAAACTAAGTCAAAAAAAATTCCCGGTGACTGTTGAGTCATATTTAACCCAATTGAAATGAAGAACACAATATTAAGAACAAGCTACAAAAGAAAATTAATGATTGGAGGCTGTCCAATTATTATTTTTAAAGAAATTCCAATCAGGATTCTGCGCAAAAGAGAAGGATACAGACAACTAATAAGTGTCCTGAAGAGAAACACAATACAGTATAAATGGGAATTCCCAGAAGGGATTTCCTTTTTTTACAAGAACAAAAGGTTCAAATTGACAGACATACAAGAAGCGGGAAAGTTTCTGAGAAGATATGAAAAGGACCTTGGAAAAGAAGAAGAAAGACCTGGAGGAGGAGAGATGGGCATAGAGGAGAGGAGGGGAAGAGGAGGGAAAGAGGTTGAAGGGGCGGAGAGGAGGGGAAGGGAGGCAGAGGAAGAAGCAGAAGATACGGGATTGGGGGAGGAGGAGGAGGGGGAAGACGTGGAAACCATTGGAAACAGAAGAACTAGAATTTAAATCAGAAGTTAGGATAAAGTGTACGTTAGTTATACATTGAAATGACCCTTAAGTTTTTGTCTTGGAATGTGAACTGTTTTAATGAAAAGTCCAAGAGAAATAAATTTGAGAAAATTGTAAAGAAAAAAAATATTGATGTGATTTGTTGCCAAGAAACACATGTTGCCAAAAAACACAAACATATTTTAATAAATAAAAAGTTGGGAACAGAGTTTATTAATTCAGATTCTAAGAAAAAAAGAGGGGTAGTAATTTATGTGAAGGAGAAATTAGAACCTAAATTAGTATGCAAGGACGAGGAAGGAAGAATCCTAGGAGTACAAATTAATTACCAGGGAGAAAAACTCAACGTGGTAACAGTCTATGCGCCAAATACAAACAAAGCGGAGTTTTTTAAGAAATTGGAACAAGTTTTACTGGATCTAGAGAATAATAAACTGGTCCTACTTGGAGATCTGAATGGAGTGCCTACACCAGAATTAGACAGAAGCTCGAAAAGGAAGAACTTAAATCAAGGGAAACTTCCAAGATCGTTCAATGACCTCGAGGAAAATTTAGATTTAATAGATATATGGAGACATAAAAATCCCATGACAAAACAATTCACTCACTTTTCAGAGCCACACCAGAGCTGGGGCAGGCTGGATCAGATTTGGATATCAAGAGAATTAACAATAAGAGTGTCGAAATGTGAGATACAACCCAGAACACTATCTGACCATAGCTCAATAATGTTACATTTAAATTGGAAGACCCAGGGTATGTACAGATGGAGAATGAACGACTATTTATTTGAAAAAGAAGTGATTGAAAAGGCTAAAACTACCTTGAAAGACTACTTTGATTTAAATATCAATAAAGAGACAAATATGGATATAGTCTGGGATGCCAGTAAGGCAGTGTTAAGAGGTTTTCTGATACAACAAAATAGTCAAAGAAAAAAGGTGAGAGAACAAAAAAAAGAAGAGTTAATTACCCAATTAAGAGAATGTGAAAAGAACCTGATAGAGAAACCGAATGATGAAAGTAATAAGCAATTGTATAAGATGTTACAAGCACAATACTCAATATTAATAAATCAAGAGGTAGAATGGGGAATTAAGTTAATGAAACAAAAATTCTTCGAATCTGCAAACAAAACTGGAAAATTCCTGGCGTGGCAATTGAGAAAAAGGAGAAAACAAAATATCATCAATAAAGTTAAAGTAGAAGAACAAATCTTGGAGGACCCTAATGAAATAAAAAAGAGCTTCCTTAAATTTTATGAAAATCTATACAAAAGAGAAGAAGAAGATGCAATAGAAATAGGAAAATATCTAGAAGAAAATAGAATCAACAGTATATCGAAGGAGGAAAAAAGTCTATTAAATAAACCCATAAAAGCAGAGGAAATTCAGGAGGCGATAAAGAAGATGAAACTGGGGAAAGCCCCGGGGCCAGATGGCTTATCGGCCAAGTATTATAAAGTCCTAGAAGAACTTTTAACACCGGTGCTTTGTGAAATAATGAATGAGATCTTAAGAGGAGGAAGAATACCAGCGTCCTGGAAAGAGGCATACATCACGCTGATACCGAAATCTGACTCGGATAAACTTAATATTAAGAACTACAGACCGATTTCATTATTGAATAATGATTATAAGATCTTTGCAGACGTAATGGCGAGTCAACTTAAAAAGTGCTTAGTCAATCTTATCCATAATGACCAGGCTGGTTTTTTACCTAATAGGCAAATAAAAGACAACATAAGACATATAATAAACATTATTGAATACCTAGAATGCAAAAATGAAATTCCCGCGGTATTAATGTTCATTGACGCCGAAAAGGTTTTTGACAATGTATCCTGGCGTTTTCTAATAAAATGTTTGGAAATGACAGGGATAGAGAGCACATTCCTGGAAGGAATAAAAGCAATTTACTCACAACAAAGTGCTAAATTAATTATCAATAATAACTTAACAGAATCCTTTGAAATTTCGAAGGGTACAAGACAGGGGTGCCCTCTGTCACCTCTTTTGTTTATTATGATGTTAGAAATAATTACAAATAAGATAAGGAAAACTTCAGAAATACGCGGAATAAGAATTGGAGTGAAAGAATATAAACTGAAAGCATATGCCGATGACCTTATGCTGTCATTGGAGGACCCAAAATAAAGTGTCGGTAAAGTGTTAGGTTTGTTAGAAGAATTCAGAAAGCTATCCGGCTTCAAATTAAATAGAACAAAAACTAAAATGATGACTAAAAATATGAAAGAAGAGGTTATAAACCATCTCAAATTACAGACTGGAATTAAAATAACTAAAAAAGTAAAATACCTTGGAATTTGGCTAACGATGAAGAATACAAATTTAATGGAAGATAACTACACAACCACATGGAAAGAAATAAGGAAGGACTTAGATACTTGGAACAGAATAAAACTCTCTTGGTCGGGAAGAATGGCGGCAATTAAGATGAGTTTATTACCGAAATTGCTGTTCTTATTCCAAAATATACCGATAATCAGGGGAACCTCAGTATTTAAAGATTGGCAGAAAGTACTCTCTAAATTTATTTGGCAAGGAAAAAGGCCAAGAATTAGATTCAAATTACTCACAGATCCTCCTAGGGGAGGATTTGCGGTTTCAAATTTGAAGCTGCATTATGAAGCCTCGTGCCTCTGTTGGGTTAAGGATTGGATTGTCATCAAAAATACAGATCTGTTAGATTTAGAAGGATTCAATATAAGATTTGGTTGGCACGCTTATCTATGGCGTAATAAGGGAAAGGTCCACAAAGGATTTTCTAATCACATTATTAGAGGGCCATTATTAGAAGTGTGGGAGAGAAACAAGAAACTGTTGGAAAAAAATACCCCTTGGTGGTTATCACCAATCAATACTTGCTTGTTCTTTCTCTTGCTTCAAACATAGCTGAAGAAACCTACTGTAGTGAAGGACAGTAGAGTAGGGGTAAGAGCCAGCTTCTGTTAGGACACTGGTAAGCCACCAACCATGAGAGAGGCATGCCTTGATGGATGAAGGGGGTTGGACATTGTGAAGAGCAAGTGGAGGCAGGATTGAGGCAGACAACTGAATGAAGCCCTTGGTTGAGAACTGTAGTTCCCCTAAGCTCTCTATCTGGAACCATCTCCAGTGCCAATGGGATCATGAAAACAATTCTGATAACCATTCAGATAGTGATCCAGATAGATAGGAATACTGATGTCATACTACTTAGCTCCTCATAATTCCTGTGCACCTTTGAATTATCGATCTGCACTTTTAAATGCCCTGTTGTGAGGACATTATCCAGCCAAATCCTAATGCAAAGAAACCAAACCAAGCCATTAACAGTTAAATAAATTCTGGAACACTGTTAGAAAATGTGACATGCAAATGCCATTTGCAATCTAATTTAATGCATTACCCTTTAAAAACGAAAATGACGCCAAAATTCATTAATATCTCAAAATGTCAAGATCCTAAAAGAGGATCTTACCAGTGTTTCTTCCTTACAACAACACATGTACCCGAAAGATATCCACAAATTATACCATGTTCAGCTGCATTCATCCATTTATGATTAGACCCAAACGTTTTAATAAGTGAAGGAAGCTTTTCTTCTCCCCTTCTTTTCAAAGGAAGCCCAGTTCCCCCTCTCCTTGATTAGACTCTCCATGCTTGTGTGATTGGGTAGCAGGGTAAAAGCCCTTGGAAGCATTATTTTGGGCCAGTCTCCTATTGCTAGGCCTATCTAGTTGCATTGGACGCTGTGGAGACTAAAGCAAGCAGCAATGCTTACCTGTTTCCCACACCTCTCACCCTTTCCAACATCTCCGATTCTGTCCTTCCCATCTGCCCCATTTCTTACGAGAGAAGTAAATGCCATCCTATGACTCAGCAAGAGCAGAAATTTTGCTAATAGCTTGAGTCTCTTATTTGTCCAGCCATAAACAACCCAATTATTTCCTGTAAAAGAAAGCACATTTCAAGCTGCACTCTTATGGATCAATTCATCTCATCTAATTAAGTTTTACATTAAAGGCAGAGTTCTGGATTTGATGCCTTCATGGGCTATAGGACTGGCCTTCTGTTACCAGTAGGGATGGAGGAGCAACTCAATTCAGTTCGCATTTAATGGAGAATGCACTTAATTTGCACTTTCCAAAACAAGATGTAAACTGAAACACAGCCTTCCAAATTCTCACATCCTTGAATTTTCCAGTGCAATTTTTCAGCCAAGCAAAGTGTAAAAAAAAAAAAAAACACATACAATGGTAAACTGTGCATAATAATAATAATAATAATAATAATAATAATAATAATTTATACCCCACCCTCCCCGGCCAGAGCCGGGCTCAGGATGGCTAACACCAGTAAAATTACAATTAAAAAAAAATAAACCAATTTAAAATACAGGTTAAAATATAATTTAAAGTGCAGCCTCATTTTAATAGTAGCCCATAGATCAAAACCATAAGGAGAGGGAAACATAAGGGTCAGACTGAGTCCAAACCAAAGGCCAGGCAGAACAGCTCTGTCTTGCAGGCCCTGCAGAAAGATGTTAAGTCCCACAGGGCCCTAGTCTCTTGTGACAGAGCATTCCACCAAGTCAGGGCCAGTACTGAAAAGTACATATATATGCATATATTGGAGAAAATAGTGTACAAAAATGGATTCTGTTGGAAAACATGCAGGCAAAAACAGTGTCGGCATGTAGAAAGTAGCATCTGTGATGTACCTGCTGGCTCAGATTGTAGTGTAGAAGAAAACTAGAACAGAGTATGTTTCTCGAGTAAATAAGTGAAAGAAAAGTGAAGACCTAAATAGGGCTTTTATGAAAAACAAAACTTCTCTGGCGGATAATAAACTTTAGTAGCAACTTTTAAGAACATTTTATTTTGGATAGTGGATAGAGTTGTTTCATAGCATAACAAACCTGGTAGCAATCATCCCAGGTGCATCTGGATTCTTACAAAAAAATATGTATCATTGTTTCTTCACACTTCATAGTCACACTTCTCTGAAGTCTCTCAGCCCCACTCACCTCACAGAGTGTTTGTTGTGGGGGAGGAAGGGAAAGGAGAATGTTCGCCACTTTGAGACTCCTTCGGGTAGTGATAAAGCGGGATATCAAATCCAAACTCCTCCTCCTCCTCCTCCTCCTCCTCCTCCTCCTCCTCCTCTTCTTCTTCTCCTTCTTCTTCTTCTCTTCTTTCTTATAGCATTCTAGGTATAGGAATTAGGCAACAGATGCTTCTGTTTCTCATTTCTGTGTCATATCTTAGCATGGGCAGTATTGAACTGCTTTATTCACTACATTTTTTAGGTGTAACTCTAAGATGCTTTAAGTAAGGGCTGGGAAAACTATGGTCCTCCAGATATTGTTGGACTACAACTCCCATCATCCTTGACTACCGACCATGCTGATGGCAGTTGGAATCCAGCAACATCTAGAAGGTCACAGGTCCCCCCAGCCCTGTTTTAAATGTACACCTGAAAGGGTTATTGCCCCAGAGGCACATTTTTAAAGCATGTGAATCGTACAGGTACACTTGCCAGGGTGATTGAAATGACTACACATCAGCACCCAAACCAGGATTTGCTGCTGTATAACTTGGAAATGGTCCCTGTTTTGGTACTTTTCTAGTCTACTAGAATCTCAGGTGTCCTCTAAGATCACTAAATATGATGGCTGGTATTATAGCAAGCACTAAAGTTTGGTTAATGCTTCATAAGTGCAATGGGAATTCCGGGGCAGAAGGCACATTCTGTGATATTTGACTACAGCAGCTTAACTGTGGATCTTAGCCTCACCCGATGCCATAATTAGCACAATCTAATCAAGTGTTCAGAGGGCCTGAGCAAACTAAGCACACACAGCTGGCCTGCCCTCAGGCTCCAAGACAACTGAAGAACAAGACAAAAAGTAGCTTATCCATTTTGTGCTGCCAGAGGCAATTTTTTTGCCTGGTAAAGTCTGCTCAGAACTCCCCTCTGCTGTGTTTCAAATGGAAGAGTATCGAGCTGGGTATAAAAGCAAGTTCAGTTTTCTTCACCAGCCACTTGCACTATTTATTTCTACAAGGAGGCAGCTCCCTTTTCCAAATTGAGAATCCCTATGTAGAAAAATGGTCTTCTGTAGGCCATTTGTTATTTGGAGCTGTGTGAAACTCACAGACTCTTCAATTAGAGGATCCATCTCTGCATTAACTGTCTCCATAGATAGAGGTGATGTATGTTTAACACAGAGAGAAGGAAAGAAATGCATTGTGTGGTGGCAAAGACCCAGCACTGGGTGAACATGAGAAGCAGATATAACCCCGTACACCTGGCTTAACTGCAAACCAGTGACTCAACCCATCACACATCTGTGCACCAAGCATGGATCACACATGTGACAGAGGCACCAACAGTAAGTTCTCTCCATATTATTGCCCTCAGCTTTACCAAACCCTCTGTCACATGGTGGTAGCTCCATGTGACCTGGAAGGATGCATGCCTACTAGTGGTGTGCATCCACTTCAGACAAAACTCAGCTCTAGAACCGAATCAGAACAATTTGGAATGATTCAGACTTTGCCCAAGGTAAAGCAGGGCTTCCTTAAAAGATGCTCAAAGCTCATTGGATGGTCTGCCACAGAGATTCAGTCAGCACAGACTGAGTCAGTCTCTGAATGTTTTATGTCATTCCCAAACTCTCCATAAAAGAGGAACATCTAGGATTTGGAACAGGGAGTTATTTGACTGACAACTGTGGCTTCCAACTATTTGTGTGTGAGCTTTCATTATTTAAATTATGAATACCTTCCCATGAAATATCCCAAAATGATATACAGTGGTACCTCGGGTTAAGAACTTAATTCGTTCTGGAGGTCTGTTCTTAACCTGAAACTGTTCTTAACCTGTTCTTAACTGTTCTTAACTTTAGCAAATGGGACCTCCTGCTGCCGCTGCTGCACGATTTCTGTTCTTATCCTGAAGCAAAGTTCTTAACCTGAGGTAATATTTCTGGGTTAGCGGAGTCTGTAACTTGAAGTGTATGTAACCTGAAGCGTATGTAACCCGAGGTACCACTGTATACTCAAAGCAAATGCACAGAGGGATTAAAAATCTCCATCTAAAAGGATCGTTGAAAAAGGAAAACCAAACAGACAATAGAGGCAGGACTTGTCTGAAATGTAATGGGAAAGAGTTCTAAGAGGTAGGTGTCATCACAAGCTCTGATGATCTCCTAAAGATGAGCTTCTGTCGTACCTTCTTTGCAAACTTTTTTTAAAAAAAAATGGTGTGGGTGTGTGCTGTATGTACACACATGTGCAAAATAGCCACAGGAAAAATCTGTCATATCTGGTTATTGTCTTGTACACCAGCAAAAGCAGACAGTATACAAAAAAAGGAAAATATTGGTTTTGTTGTTTCATATTCAACCCACAGCAGAAGAGCAGCAGAAAGATTTGTATTCACTGTGAGGCATTCCCTCTAGCATGTTACCTCTGTTTGGTACGAGTTACTAGGTGCCTGAGGGCTCATGCCAAAGAGCATATCTTGTTCCTTGACCTCTTTATTCCCTGAGCCTCTGCTACTTAAATGCCAAACAGGAGTGCATTTAAATTTTCAGTGAGGGATGGACAGGTCTGACGGGGTCTTCCTCACCCTCACCAGGCAACTGCAGGAGCTGGACAAGGTGCTCTGTGCCATTCAGCTAGTGTCCAGTTTGCATCCTGAAACTATACACAGAAAAACATTGTGCTAGAAATCTAATTCAAATTAAATAAAGCCATCTGTGTGGGCAAGAAATCAGGCTTTACAGATCAGTGTCTCCCTACCATGTCTCAACCTTTCCCTTGAGAGTTGTAAGGACTAGTTGTGGCCTCCTTTCATATATGGAACACATGAAAGAGGTTTATACGTTTAGCAATTCTACAACGAAGCAATGCTTTCTGCCAATTTTCATTGCACAGTCTGTCATTTCCAAGATACCCCTTGGGTCCCTTTTTTAAAAAAAACTACACTAGCCAGCTTTCAGTCTTCTGGTAAGGAAACTGATATTCATGAGCTGCATCTCTCTTTTTTGATAAAAGGTCAAGAATTTCTCATTTCAACTTCGAAAGAATACTCAAGAGAATGCCATCTGGCCCCGATGACTTATTAATTTGTACTTTTCAATTAGGTCTAAAACTTCAGCTTTTGGCACCTTTATTTGACATGGCTCCTCAGATCCTATCTCTGAGAACAACACACTCCCACAGTGAAAATCCACGTGAACAATTCATTTAGCTTGTTTCTAGTCACTGGGACACGGGTGGCCCTGTGGTCTAAACCACAGAGCCTAGGGCTTGCCAATCGGAAGGTCGGCGGTTCAAATCCCCATGACAGGGTGAGCTCCCATTGCTCCTGCCAACCTAGCAGTTCGAGAGCACGTCAAAGTACAAGTAGATAAATAGGTACCACTCTGGCGGGAAGGTAAACGGCATTTCCGTGCGCTGCTCTGGTTCGCCAGAAGCGGCTTAGTCATGCTGGCCACATGACCCGGAAGCTGTATGCCGGCTCCCTCAGCCAATAAAGCAAGATGAGTGCAGCAACCCCAGAGTCATCTGCAACTGGACCTAACAGTCAGGTGCCCTTTAGCTTTACCTTTATTCACTGGTATCCAGAGCTTTGCTGCTTCTGAATTCTGAGTCTGGAAGTTCCATTTGACAGTCATATTGAAAGCTATTGATTCATCAAGAATTCTCTGTATTAGAACCATTTTTGCTTACCTGAACATTTAGTGCAGGGGTGGGGAACCACAGGCTCAGGGGCCAAATGCAGCCCACCAGGCCTCTTTATCTCACCCTTGGGAGTCTCCTCAGGCACCCCCTACCTCAGCAACACCCCTTCTCTCACAGGCCGCATCCTTACTGGTCCAGCTTTGGACCCTCTGGAGTGTTTTTGAGCCTGTCTGGAATGTGTGTGTGAACCTTGTTAAAACCTCTTGGCTGCCCAAATGGAAGATGGCATGGGCAGTGTCAGAAGTGCGGAAGATATAATGTGGGAACATTGGGGGAGCATTGCAGAGCAAATGATAAAGTCAGGTGGTGTGTGGACAGTCCAGTATAAATCCACTTCAGATGTACTATTAATGCCCATGACATGTTGCTGCATACACCTGCAAAAAAAGCAGAGGTCTGGATGTGTCCTGCATCTGCTGACAATTAATTTCAGTGGGTGAATCCAAATTCTAGTGTTATTGGGGAGTGTGAGGGACTTTATCTCTTTGGCCTTTACAGTGTATCACTGAATGTGGGGAAAAGGGCCTCATATATTAATGGGGTTCTTTTTGTCTTTCTTATCCTAGCTTAAACAGCTACAGTAACATGATGAAATGTTGAAATGTGATGACATTTAATATCAGAAAGTACGTGTTAGGAAAACTTGAATTGTTAAGTGTCTTGAGCACATTTCCAGGGGGGAGCCCTGCCCTGAGCGTCAAAGCATAAAAATAATTTAATCCTCACCTGATAAAAGGAATTGTTAGAAATAACTCACTCCTTGTCTTATTGCATATAGACTAATTCGGGAGTTCATTATTTATTTGGCAGGTATTTAGCATAACAAATCAATTTAAGGTGACATCTGAGACTATGTAATTTATATTGAAAGTCAAAATCAAGATTAAAAAGGAAGATTAAGCGCTGTGTTTGTATAAGCAGGACGTTTTGATCCATAACAAGGTCTCCAACGGCTGTCTGGCAGCTGCACGACAATGGATGATGGCACAACCACCACAACCATTTGTTGCTTCTGTAGTTGTTTGCAATCTGGAGTGGAAGATTAGGAAGAGATGTTAAATGCTGGGAGATAGTTTAGCATACATTCAATGGCTGTCTGTGGACAAGACCAGAAGTGCAGCCGTACATTCTGAAGGCCAGAAGTCTCCATAGCTTTGTTTACAAAGGAAGTCCCAAAATGCATGTAGGAACTCCATGTCGGGATTTTGTAACTGCTATTTATGTAATTGCTATTTCTGACTTGGAAGTGAGCCAATCTGTGGAAAGAACCATAAAAGAATTACTGTACTTTTCCATGTATAAGACTAGGGTTTGTCTGTTTTTTACTTTAAAATAAGGTTAAAAATCTAGGAGCGTCTTATACACAGATAGTGCATAGGCCCATTTTCTAAATTTGGGGTCCCCAAAAGTAAGGGGTGTCGTATACATGGGGGCATCTTATACATGGAAAAAATATGGTACCCTTTAATTTGAGATGGTCTGATCACATGCTTTCTACATAATAGTCATTACATCCACATTTCTATCTGTTCAGAAGGTTCTGAAATAATGATATTTGACCATGATTCCTTTAATTAGTGCATTTTGGGGTGAGTAGCCAAAATGGCACAACCTATGAAGTAGAGGGAGTTCTCAGAATGTTCAGGAGAACTCAGAGGATTGTAGGAGTTCTTTACAGTCATACCTTGGGTTACGAACACTGCGGGTTGTGCGTTTTTGGGTTGCAGACTGCGCCGAACACAGAAGTACCAGAACGGGTTACTTCCAGGTTTCGGCACATGCGCAGAAGCACAAAATTACATCACATGCATGTGCAGAAGCGCCGAATCACATCACACACGTGCGTAGACACGGTGCTTCAGGCTGCAAATGCTGTGGGTTGCGAACATGCATCCTGCACGGATCACGTTCGCAACCCGAGGTATGACTGTGCTATGGATTTTCTTTGGAGCTGATTTTTATGTGGCAATGTTGTTGTTTTTTATACCGATAAAGGTAAAGGTAAAGGGACCCCTGACCATTAGGTCCAGTCATGGCCGACTCTGGGGTTGCGGCGCTCATCTCGCTTTATTGGCCGAGGGAGCTGGCATACAGCTTCTGGGTCATGTGGCCAGCATGACTAAGCCATTTCTGGCAAACCAGAGCAGCGCACGGAAACGCCGGTTACCTTCCTGCCAGAGCGGTACCTATTTATCTACTTGCACTTTGACGTGCTTTCGAACTGCTAGGTTGGCAGGAGCAGGGACCAAGCAACGGGAGCTCACCCCGTCACGGGGATTCGAACCGCCAACCTTCCGATCAGCAAATCCTAGGCTCTGTGGTTTAACCCGCAGCACCACCTGCGTCCCTCTTGGCATATAATTACTGCACTGCAAATAAATAAATTAAATAAGTAAAAATATTCCGCCTGATATTTATGTTGTTCCAATGCCGCCTAGTGCCTCTTTGTTTCCCCAGCTGCTCTTCTTCTCACTGGCATTCCCTTCTTCTTCTTTGTCCTCTTTGCCCTCCATCTTGTTTGCTCATGGCTGCCTGTTAATCCAATTGGCCAGGGTGATCCACTTGATTTTTGTTTATGGGCATCCATGACAACACAGCACCAGGCGCAACACTGTGACATTGACAAAAGAATCACACAGGGTTGTTGTAGCCAATCAGACTAAATGATCCCGTCGCGGGGATTCGAACCGCCAACCTTGTGATTGGCAAGTCCTAGGCTCTGTGGTTTAACCCACAGCGCCACCGGCGTCCCTCTTTATACTGATAAGGATGCTCTATTGAGTTAAGTTTCATAGAACGTAGAAATTCTCTCCTTTTTGTTTTGGTATTTGCTGTTTATTTAAGTTCCTTTAACCTATGTTGTAAACCGCTTAAGAGTTTTGTTTAACTACGAGCGGTATATAAATGGTCCAAATAAATAATAAAATAATAAATAAGTATACTTTTTAAAAAAAGTAATGGAACAACAGCAAGAGCAAGAGGAAAACAGACTATGCAAGCTTGTGCTTGGAGAGCGAGGAAGAAAGGAACACAGTCCAATTTGGCTTCACTTGGATTTACTGTACATTTGGCAGCAACTGAAGCAGGCTTTACTTGCCCATTGTATTCTGCCAAGGTGGGCATGGATTCAGAGCACACATGAAAGCCCAGGAATCAAGTACACACCCTCAGGTTCATAATATTTAATTGCTAATCTAACAATCAGTTTCCTAAAGACTGGCAATTCTTTCTTTTCTTTTCTTTTGTTGTTGTTCCTATGAAAGGAACATGGAGATGGTCTTTCAATTTCAAACATCCAGGTCCTCTCTAGGTAACTACACGAGGCAAAAATGTTCAACCATTCATTTGTAAAATGCAATAAGTACCTAAAAGGCAAAAAAGGGGGGGTGAGGTTTGCGGGTCTTTTTATCTCGACTACACTCATTATTTGTGTCCAGAACTTTTGATTAAATTAATAAATGAAGGATCAGGGTATGTTATGAATTAATTTAAGTGGCAAATCCTGTAATCAGCTGCAATAATCAAAGTGCATTTCCACTTTCTTCCAGCTTTTACTTACATTTCAGCTTCAAAAAGGAAAGGAACAGGGGGCTGAGCAGAGAAATTTGCAGTCTGTCTCCATTGACCAGGCACATAATCCAGAAGTTGTAAAATACAAGAATGAGTCTTGCGGCACCTTAAAGACTAACAAATGTATTACGGCATAAGCTTTATCATGCTAATCCACTTCTGAATTGCAGGTACATATACCGTATATGTTAGGGATAATGCAAGTTGAGAAGTTCATGTGCATAACAGACCATTGTGCACATTCACCAGACTTTATGGACAACGTGCACACCACCCAGCCATGAAGTAACAAATGTGCACATTTCTCAGTCCATCTACATAATCTTCAACAAGCCTTAGGGAATGTGCATATCTCAACTGCATTACCCCACTACTTACTGGTTCGTCAGGATTTAAGAGCAGCCTTGTTCAAAGATTTAAATCTCCAAATTGGGAGATTGACTGGGTATTTGATTAACTTTTTATTAGGGGACAGGTCCCGCTACACCTCTGAAAAGTGGCCTGTTTTGCCTTTAGAGTGACAATTTAAGGAGAAAGGTTTGTGGGAATGATAAGTTATATTCTTCAGGGGAGCAAACTCTTATCTGACAGAATGTCTTGTCTTAATAATTGCTTTAACTATGTAATGTCTTTTATTCTGTTTTCATTCTGTTTTATGTATTTTATCTTTTGTAATGGCTTTGGCTAGACAAAACAATAAACAAACAAACAAACTGGATTTTATACATTCCCTGAGCATCGTGCAAAATCTCCAACAGGCCTTGAACAATGTACATCACTCCACTTACATTACCTCGAACATATACAGTACGTGGCATGTGGTAGTGGATGGAATTGTAAGCAGTAAAGTTGGAAGGAAATGAGGTGCTGAAAAGAACAGGCAGTGACCGATAATTACATTATTAGTAGTTAGGGATGGGCCAATCCATTGATTTCAGTTGCTCTCCATTTCACTTTTTTTCAAGCATAAATTCAGTTCTCGACATTTCCACATCAGGTTGCTTTTATTTTTTTAAGCCCCATGAAAATTCACCAGCATTTTAATGTGAATTCCTCCGTGTGTGTGTGTGTAGCATAGATCCACCTTCCAGGAAGCATTCTGAAGGACCTTTGCTACCCCGTTCCATTATTGTCATTATAACTATGGTTATGGTTAAGGTTATTTTATAAATCGCTTAGCTTTCCAAAATGACTTCTAACCGCTTTACAAGTGTAAAACCAATTATAAAAATATAACTATGCATAATTAAAATACACGCTAAGACCATTTCATCAAAACATTAAAAACCACAATTAAGATGTAAGATAAAATAAGCCCGTTAAAACAGGAGAACAATTAAAATAGTTAAAATTGCAATTAAAATGATTAGATCAGGAGGTTCAGGTCAAGAAACCAAAGGAATGTTTGTCTATACAGGTAGGTCTTCAAGAACTGGCAGAATGCCAGTGCCAATGGAGCCTCTCACATTTCAGCAGGGAGAGCAATTTGCAGCACTGGAGCTACCAGTGAAACAGACAAGCCGATAATCATCAGGCCATGGCAAAACTAACTGGGTTCCATTTGCTGATTTTGATGCCCTTACTTTATTACTTCATTACTTTTCCAGCAAGCAGCCTGGCTGACCACAGATCCTGGGTGTGAGAAAGGTACCATATTTTTCGCTCTATAGGACACACTTTTTCCCCTCCAAAAATTATGGGGAATGCAGCGAATGCAGGCTCCTTGGCTTCAGCGATAGCAACGCAAAGCCTCCAAAGCGCAGAGGGAGAGTTCCCTCTGCGCTCTGGAGGCTTCACGTTGCTTTCTCTGAAACCTGGAGAGCGAGAGGGGTCGGTGTGCACTTTTTCCCCTCCAAAAATTATGGGGAATGCAGCGAATGCAGGCTCCTTGGCTTCAGCGATAGCAACGCAAAGCCTCCAAAGCGCAGAGGGAGAGTTCCCGCTGCGCTCCGGAGGCTTCACGTTGCTTTTGCTGAAGCCAGGAGTCTTGCTCTCCCGGCTTCAGCAGAGAGGGAGAGCTGCACAGCGCCCCTTCAGCCAAGCGGGAGGAGAAATGGAAGGGGCTCCATTTCTCCTGCCGCTTCACTGAAGGGGCGCTTCGCAGAGAGGGGGAGATTTTTTTCCCCCTTGTTCTCCCCCTCTAAAACAAGGTGCATCCTATGGTCTGGTGTGTCCTATAGAGCAAAAAATACGGTATGTTTTTAGTCATCTTTGGTCTATTTCATAACTGCTCTACTTCGTAGTTGCATACTGGGTCAAAATGATCCTGGGAAACAGGCTGATTTACAGCTCTGTGTATTGCTGAACTCCTTTCCCCTTCATAAATCATGAAATTAGCTACCCTCGAGTATGAAAAAGAGAGACCAACTTTTTAAACAACTGTGTGTACCCTGCGGAGATCCAAAGATATTCACCATGGCTCCCCACAGTATATGCAAATGAAGGATTCAGCTTTAACAAATAAAACAAAAATAGTGGAATTTTGTGACCATGATGCAACTAATTTGTGTCATGACAAATCTTTGGCTGGGGCTTCCTTCATTATGGAGAGAGGAAGCTCCCATCAACCATTCTTGTCTAGGGATGAACAAATAAGTCTATCTCTGGACCACCTCACTTTCCCTTATCTTCACTCATAAGTCTGTCACCATAACCTGCATTACACACACACACAGAGAGAGAGAGAGAGAGAGCGCATGTATTTAAATAGGTTGTTCTTGATCTATTTCTCTCAAAATACACATTCTTAAATAAACATTTTGTTATGTTTATTAAGCCAAGAACTGCATTGGGACATTCAGCATTGGATAGGTAAGTTCCAATCTTCACATTAGTTCAGGAGGTCCTTATGTTCCTATGTTTTTCCTTAATATGTCTAAAGCTGCGCTGGGTTACCAACTCTTATTGAAATTAGAAAGATGTGTGCAGATGGTCCTCTAGACTTGTCAGATCTAGGCCAATGCATCTGAACCTTCCTCTGACTAAGAAACCATATGAGAATGACTTTCCAATTACTCATCTCTTGCCATTTATTATAATGGATGTATCAGTACTAGTGTCATTTATATGAAATGAATATACAGCTTTGCTGCTCAGAACACTCTAATTATCATGTCTAGGGTATTAAGGTCGCATCAAGCACACACTCTAATATTAGTGAAATGTACCACACAGCTCAGGTTAATTAGGTGAAAGAGCAGCTCGCTGGCCTTTTTATTTACCATGGAAGTATAATAGTGTGACTTCTTAATAATATAAATTGGAAGTCTCATAGGCTTTCAAGTGCCTAGGTTAGGAGTTAGAATCAAAGCATAACACATCACAGGAGGTAACAAATAGCCTATCGAAACATACTACTATTTATCAGCTCACCTGAGATTAAAATATGTTAAGGAATGTTTAAAAAAGAAAGAAAAAATCAGCAGCACATCTGCCGATTAATATATTTTTGTGTAAACCAAATCAAGATCTTCATGGTTCCTTTAATCTGTCAGTTCACCTTCAAGGATATAATGAACTTGTCTAGGTTAAAAATGTTTTATTCAAGGCAAACACCGATGCTATCATTTAAGATGTAAATCCTAAACTAATAGAAGCCGGGGCTGATGTAAAACAGCAATTAATCCACACCGAGAGTAACCAAAATTAGCAAACTGCTGTTCAAATATTTATACGGAGAAAGTTCTGTTATACATTCATCACTGTGATTTGGGTGACCAAATTTGTGGGGGAGGAGGTCTCGTTTCCCACAATGAAATTTCCTTCCTCCCGGGAGGAACTTCCCCAATGGGGACATGTGGGTGCAATCCTGCTAGTCATACATGCATAAAATCCATTACAGAACAGTCCCAAGTGAGACTCGCCTCACTTCCCAACAGTGTGTTTTCTCTGTGCCAACCTGCCTGCCACCTCCCACCTGGGAACTGACAGTGTCCCAGAGGCCAGGAAGCTACCATAGCAGCTGTGCTCCACTGAATGAGCTGCTTCTACTGTGCACAAAGACCCTGGCAGAAAAAGGGCTGCTAGATGCTATGCTAGATGCTACGTTCTGGGTGGGCAGAGTGCTATTGGACCCAGGTCCTGCTTGCAGGCTTTCCATAGGCATTTGGCTGCCCACTATAATAATAATACAGTGGTACCTTGGTTCTCGAACTTAATCCATTCCAGGAGTCTGTTTGACTCCCGAAACTATTGAAAACCAAGGTGTGGCTTCTGATTGGCTGCAGGAGCTTCCTGCACTCTAGCGGAAGCTGTGTTGGACATTCGGCTTCCAAAAAAAGTTTGCAAACCGGAACACTTATTTCCAGGTTTGTGGTGTTCGGGAACCAATTTGTTTGACAACTAAGCCGCTCGAGAACCAAGGTACCACTGTAATGATAATAACAATAGCAATTAAATAGCTTCCCTATACAGTGCTGCCTTCAGAGGTCTTCTAAAGGTTATCTAGTTACTTATCCCCTTGACATCTGATAGGAGGGCATTCCACAGGGTGGGTGGTACTACCAAGGAGGCCCTCTGCCTGGTTCCATGTAATAATAATAATTATTCACTATGAGAATAAGTTGTTGGATTAGGTGAGCCTTTAACTTGATCCACCAGGACTTCACTTATATCCTTATGGTCTCAGGAAAGTAACTCAGGACACAGCTGGATATTAAAAGATGTCCCACCAATTGTTATGAAATTAAAAACAAAGATGTGCTCTCCCATATCCCCAGCATATTCACACTCCTGTTTCAATAACATCTCTGCTGGCTTGGCCATGTGCACAGAATGGAAAATGGCAGGATCCCCAGGGGTGTGCTCTACGGGGAGCTGGCTTCAGGCACCAGGCCCGTTGGCAGACCATCTCTGCATTACAAAGATGTCTGCAAGCAGGCAACATCAACCCCACCATGTGGGAATCCCTTGCAGATGACTGCAGTGCCTGGAGACAGACAGATCATGTATCCATAGCAATGACCAGAGGAGGAATGACCACTGGAAGGAGTACAGAGAGAAAACGCACGGTGCATCTGCAGTTGGGTGGGTGGCCAAGAAAGTGTTCCTTTTTCATTCTCCCCACCCCAAAGAAAAAAAGACCTGTCCTCTCCCTTCTTACCCACCCCCCTCCTCCCCATGGCTCCTCCTCAGGTAGCAACAACCCACAATGACAGTGGAGAGAGCACACTGCTGCCTTCTTCGGTTCTCAGAGTGCCTCTGCATCCACTGTGAGGCAATCAGTCACTAGTGGGTAGCAACTCTCTGGAGCTTTGCTCCAACTGCAAGAGCATGCCAGCTTAGAAAAAAGTTTAAAAGGGGGGAATAGAAAAGTAGTGGGAAGTGCTACAGTCCAGGAGGGTGTGTGTGCTGTGGCTTGGGGATTTCCACACTGTGTTCCAGCCTTTGCATTGCCATTGCACCCAGGCCTTCTGCACAACTTGGGTGGGCAACTCAGCAATTAAAACCTGTCTTTTCAATCTTGCAGGTGCGAAGATAGCTTGACATTCTCATGCTCACTTCACTCCCCACTATCAGCCAGCATCTATAAGGGAAGAATGATGCCTACAAAGGATATAGATGTAGAATAGCAGCTGTCGCGCGACAGTTAATTGCCGAGCAGAGGCGATGTCTTGGCTAGCCGCCACACCTAAACTCTTGAATACTTTAAAGGTCTCGCTTAAGACACAGGAGCAATGACTGCATCAGCCTTTCATGCCCTGCGCTTCTTTCCCCCCTATGCTGGCCTGCAGCAACATTTCCCAGCGAGGCAGCTAGGAGGATGAACAAAAAGTATGCAAACAGGGATCTACAAAAAACAGAATTAATAAAATATTATCTGTACATGCATTATGAAACACATCTGCCTGCAGAGAGAAATGCCAGCTTTAATTTTTGCTAAGGCTGGAACTTGGAAGAGCTGGTAGGGGAGGGAAATCAATGCTTTATGAAAAGTGGCCTCCAAGTGCCCATAGCCATAATGAGGTGAGGAGTGGGAGAACTGTCACTGGCCTGGCTGGAATGGCGGATGGGAAGGAAATTGCAGCTTTATGATCAGGAGGCACACAGGGGAACCAAAATATATGTTCTTTACAGTGCAATGGAAAAGGAGATGGCAAAGAATTGGGAATGAGAGGATTGCCCGAAGCTGCTTATTTCTGTGTCTCTTCCGAAGGCAAAGCAAGTCATATATTTAATTATTCAGTATACCTGAAGGAGTGTCTCCACCCACATTGTTCTGCCTGGACACTGAGGTCCAGCTCCGAGGGCCTTCTGGTGGTTCCCTCACGGCAAGATGTGAGGTTACAGGGATCCAGGCAGAGGGCCTTCTCGGTGGTGGCTGTACTGTGTTTTTAATATTCGGTTGGGAGCCGCCCAGAGTGGCTAGAGAAACCCAGCCAGATGGGCGGGGTATAAATAATAAGTGTTGTTGTTGTTGTTGTTGTTGCTTTTATACTTCACCTTTTTCTCATTGGAGCTCAAGGAGGCATACATTGTTCTCTCCCTTTCTCATTTAATCCTCACAGCAACCTTGTGAGGTAGATTAGGCTGAGAGGCAGTGAGAGCCAGTGTGGTATAGTGGTTAAGAGCGGTAGACTCGTAATCTGGTGAACTGGGTTCGGGTCTCCGCTCCTCCACATGCAGCTGCTGGGTGACCTTGGGCTAGTCACACTTCTCTGAAGTCTCTCAGCCCCACTCACCTCACAGAGTGTTTGTTGTGGGGGAGGAAGGGAAAGGAGAATGTTAGCCGCTTTGAGACTCCTTCGGGTGGTGATATAGTGGCATATCAAATCCAAACTTCTTCTTCTTCTTCTTTGGCCCAAGGTCACACACCCAATGAGCTTCATGTCAGAGTGAGGATTCAAACTCTGGTCTCCCAGGTCTAACACCCTAACCACTATGAGTTCATTTCTGCTAAGTTCTTGGATGGGACACCAGCTGGGAACCTTATGTCTGGTGTTACAAGGGTCAAATCAGATGGGATTGCTAGGAAACAAAAACAAGCTGTGTATAACACATTTTTTCTGTGGGCACAGCCTGCCCCCTCTCCTGTTTTCCTAGACATGGGACCTGAAATCCTAAACCTTCATCATTCCATAGTAACCATGGGAACTCGCCCCTCTGTCCACAGGCAGAGAATCTCTTGCCCTCATGATGGTTTTCTCAGAAGTGTTAATGATTTGCTTCCAGCACCTTTTCTCATTCTTAATGACTTCTTTCCCAGGTGAGGCCCTGGCTTGGCACCTTCCCTTCAATGCTCAAAATATTATCTAAAATCTACCATATATTAATTTCTAACATCTACTAACTCTAGCAGTTAGGATTGCCCTTGCATCCTCAAACTTTGTTACCCCAGACCTGCAAGAACATGTATTGTTGTTGTTAGCAAGCCAATGAAGACTTGGGTGCACAGACATAATATGCAGTAAGGCTTGAACTATACATGATATGGAATTCCATGAGTTTATCTGCCATGTTTTTGTAACCCAAAGCAGCCCTTTCCTGGGTCTATACATGCAGCAGAAAGAGGTGGCAGAAATTCCACCCAAGGCAGCAGATTAGACAGCAACACTTTGGCTTGCATGTAGGGTATGCCGATTTTAATCCCAGCCGTCCCATAAAAATAACTCTTTGTAAACATAGGTCTAGTAGCAGATCAGGGAGAAACTTGATGAGGCCTTTACCTGTTATGTTTGGGGTTTTTTCCCCTTCTGGAAATTTTATAACAAAAATGAACATTGGAAACCACACCTTGAAGTGACACAGCCTATTCTATGAGTTAATTCTACTGCATATGCAGACCAGGGCAAGGGAAATAAGTTTCTAGGATGGCTCCAATCTATGACAAACACATGTAATAATTATGGGGGGGGGACTCTGCAATCAACTCTGCCCACATAGTTGTGGGGGTTTAAATGTTACAGCCATGGCATGAGATCAACCCATGGATCCCACTGTGGGGCTGCAATATGTGAAGGAAAAAAGAAAGGTCCCAACTGGGAGTTGGTGATTGAATCACAGCACCAGTTGCCTGCACACCAACATCATGATCCCCTGCATTCTGTAAGCTTGAGGTCCATCTGTAGATTGTTTAAAAGCATGGCTTCCAAACTCTAGTTTCAAATGGAGCTTCAGCTAATAACTAGCGGACCATTTAGAAACAAATTTAAAATGAGACCATCTACTGATGCAGGCCTCCTGGGATCTGAATTTATTTAAGCTTGCGGTTGTGGTGTGAAACCTCCCTGTGCATCTGAGGCTGGATGAGAGAATAATAACAAAAGTGGCTATTCGGCAAACAGTGTTTCTGAGCCTCTAGTCTAAAATCCTCTGGGTGCCTTTGAACTGTCTTTACAAGAGCAGAGGCTGAATGGACCCGCTTTGGTCCCTTTTTTCACTCATCATGACATTCCATCTGCTTATGAGGTCAGAAGAGGCACGGGGTGCAGCAACCTAAATGACTTGAACAGAAGCTATCAGAGAGTAAATAAGCAAAGATTAAATCAGTTGCACATGGGAAAGAAGCTGACGATACAGTTGATAACAGAGGGCAAAAAGGGATAAAAAAAAAACCCTGTCACATCAGGACATAAGATTCCAGGATCAAAATTTCCCACGATGCAGCTCAGTGCTCCAAATCCCAAGTTATAATTGCACATATAACTTCCAGAGTAAATCATTCCACTGTTTTTCAATGACAACTTATATCTAGTATGTGTCTGTGCAGTTGAAAGGTGTAGTGGTGTAGTGCATTAATGGTACTACTTTTTTTTGTTCAGAAGTTTGGTGGAACCCTGGGGGGGGGGGTACACCGGGGGAGGAGAGTGAGATAATGTTTCATTGCACCAGCGCAAATCCTTATGTTCATGGAATGTTTATGGAGCACTGTGATGGATACAGTCCATGGTAAAGCTCATACACTCCCCCCACCAGCTTTTAGAAGCCCATGAACTTTAACAACAACTGAAAGTCTCAAGTAGACTGTACTGTACTGCTAGTACAGGAACTATACTAGTCTAGCATAGGATCTGATTCAGAATAAATACTTTGGAGTTATTTTTTCCTTTGAGCAGCAGGCTGAAATAAATTACCGGTAATATGCAGGATATTCTACCAACAGCCATTCACAGTGCTCTTTGTGTAAATTCCGTTCATGAGTTTTAATGCTAGATTACAAAACAGATGTAGCAGTAGATAGAGGATGGGCCTCCAAAACAGTCTTCCCATGTCAGAATTTCCCCTCTTCCTGTAATGTGTAGTCTCATGGGGAGAAGAGTCACTGTAAATTGTTGGCAGGAGAGAATGAACTGAAGAGGGATGAATTTGGCATATTGATTCCAGAGAGAGAGAGAGAGAGAGAGAGAGAGAGAGACTGTTGGCTGTCCCTCTTATTTTGATACGATGTCAGATACAGCCCTGATCCAATAAGAGAAATGAAATCCCACAAGGTGGTATAACAGCCAACATGATTGTCCATTACATCTGCTCTACACCATTTGAGGTTGAAGGCAGGGCTTTTTTTTTCAGCTGGAACCCACAAGAACTCAGTTCCGGCACCTCTCTGGTTGGCACCATTGTCATTATAAGAAAACAAGGGAGGTGTTCATGGTAAGCTCTGGCACCTCTTTTTCTAGAAAAATAGCACTGCTTATAGGGTACCTATCTGGTCAATATTTTATGGGTTTATAACAACATGGCAGCATAAAAACAATATTCCAGGTTATATGGGAGTAAGCCCCACTAAAAGCACAGCACTGTGGTGTACTTCTGAGTAGACATGTATATGAATGCACTGCTTGAGACCTGATCCCTCTCTTTGGACTCAAACAAGGCTTAGTCCATTCATGTATGTGTAACGATGCTGATTATATGGCTGTAATCCAACAAAGTCATCTTGTTCGCACAAACACTTCAGTTTTAGCAACAAAACCTTTCCTTCTCCCCCTGCATGCCCCCCAAATTCGTTTCTGGAGTTCCCACAACCTTCTGGCGAGGTTTTGGGGACACTCAATAGGGAGAAGAGTGGGAAAGGAATTTCCTTTGCACAATCAGCAATCCTTGCATGAACAGTGCGACATCATCAGATACAATCCTTTTTGTATAATAAATATTCAAGCCCCATACTATAGTATTTTTCTACAGTTGTATGCATTGTTGTAAGTATCTGTTTATCTGCTGACTATTTGAGAAAGCCAGGAGTGTTTAGGTGTATAATTTGCATATAATATTATGCATATAGTAATACAAATATTACTATATTTGTTTATAGTGGGGTGGGGGCTAGATGCTCAGCAAGATTAAGGAGCGAGAAAGAAATAATAATAAAAATTGTGGATAAAGCTTGACATTGAGATTTTCAGGAAAATGCCATCCCTAAAAATGAAGTTGCTTCTAGCAGCTGACGCATACTGGTCAGGAATGAAAGCTGATCTGATTAACTATTGTGCTTTGCATTGCTTTGAGAAAATTCAATAGCATGCTATCAGATAAGAACATACAGAGAGCCCTGCTGGACCAGGTGAAAAGTCCCATCCGTCAAGCATCCTGTTTGCACAGTGGCCAACAAGATGCCTATGGGGATCTAACAAGCAGGGCCTGTCACCACTTGTGATCCCCAGCAACAGGTGTTCAGAAGCATACTGCCTCCAACAGCAGAGCTGGAGGATAGCTGTCATGGATAGAAGCCACTAATAGCCTTATCCTCTATGAATTTGTCTAATCCTCTTGGAAAGCCGTCCATGTTCATGGCTATAACTACAGCTGGTGGGAGCAGATTCCATATTCTACCAATGTGCTGTGTGGACAAGTTCTTTTGTCCTGAATCTTCCAACACTCGTGATATCAATAGTCTGATGTGCTGGAGCAATATTATCCTACAAACACGCTGCCTGGGTGCTCTCAATTACCTTTGGACAACACTTCCTCTAGCCCATCATTTTGAGGAGAGTGCACAGACCTTTCTTTGGCTGAGTTGTCTCCATTGTCTGATGGCTTTCACTTAGTCCCATTATTAACAGCTAGTCAGTGTCATGCTCAATTTAGCATTATTTAAACAACTGGGACAGAAAGTAAAATGCCCAAGCACTGCCACTAATTGCCATATGCTCATATATTTCATGACTTTGATTACAGTCACAAAAGGTTCACTCTAATAGGAAGGTATTTATTATTTCAAATCTATCTTCAGCTTTTTTCTTTCACACATTTTAATGGTTTCTTACCCCCCTCTTCCTAATCAGTGATCATGATGAAGAGAAGCAAGGATACATAAATGCCCTTCAGACACATGTCCCTGTAGGTCTCGTTCATTTATTCCGGAACTACATACAGATGAATGTTTTGTTTCGCTTATTTGTTTGTTTATTAAATTTGTATACTGCCCGTCATCTGAAGCTCACAGGGCACTTCACAACATAAAAATAGAAAATGAAACAACAACAACCAATATTCCTCCTCCCACAAACACATAGAAAAGGCCATAGAATGTCAGTCTGCCAAAGACCTGTTATAGAGAAACATTTTCATCTGGTGCCTAAAGATATATAATGAAGTGCCAGGGGAGCCTTCCTGAAGAGAGCACTCCCCAAACAGAGAGCCATCACAGAAAAGGCCCATTCTCGTGTTGCCACCCTCTTATGGAGGGGGCACATAAAGAAGGGCCTGAGATTATGATTGCAGGGACTGAGCTGGTTCATATGTGGAGTAGTGGTCCTTGAGGTGTTGTGGTCCTGAGCTGTTTGAGGCTTTAAAGGTCAAAACCAGCACTTTGAATTGGGCCCGGCAAATAATAGGCAGCCAGTGCCGTCGGGCTAGGATATGTTCAAACTGTCTTGCCCCAGGAAGCAACCTGGCCGCAGGATCCTGCACCAGCTGAAACTGTCTCCAGAGACATGTATAACATGTTGCAGTAATCTAACCTAGGGGTTATTAGAGCATAGATGACAGAGGTTGGGCTATCCTTGTCCGCAGGGGGCAACTGGGCCACCAGCCGAAGCTGATGGAAGGCACTCTGTGCCACCAAGGCCACCTGAGCCTCAAGTGTCAGCAAAGGACCCAAGCTATGTACCCATTGCTTCAGAAGAAGTGCAACCTCATAAAGAGCAATAACCACCTGGGAGCTTTCCATGGTTCTGATTTCTGTGAACTTGCTTAAAGCGTCTTTACTGGATTGGAAGCAAATATATTGGACCAGAAGGAAAGAAACTTTGCCTGATGTGACTTTGCATAGCTAGAACTTCCCTTTTGGTGGAATAGGATAGTGGAGGCTGCATGGGTTCAATTTCTCTTCACCTCTTCAAGCATTCTTAGACCATCTGATTAGGTATCCCTTGCTCCATCCACTGTCTCTGTGCAGTGCAGCCCACCTTGACCATGTGGTGGACTTTAAACTTCTGCCACTTTTACATTGTGTAGATGAATGGGTGTAGAATCATAGATACCACAAAGGTCATCTAGTCCAACCCCGTGCAATGCAAGAATCTTGTTGCCCAACATGGGACTCGAACCCACAGCTCTAAGATTAAGAGTCTCATGCTCTACTGACTGAGCTTTCCAGGGATGGCTGCCTCTTAAATTAAGACTAGTTAATTTCACAACCATTATTTTCAAATGCAGTGACCACATGTCAAATCTGTGGCCCTCTAGCTGTTGCTGGACTGCAACTTCCATCATCCCTGACCATTGGCCATGCTAGCTGGGAGCTGGAAGCCAACAACATCTGGACAGCAACAGGTTCCTTATCCCTATTGTAAGGGCAAGATGACACAACGTTAAAGCAGCTAGTTATTACACAGCATTAAAGCAGATAATTGCACTGTCCAGACCCAAGGCAGTTTCCTCACATACCTGCAGCAACCTGTCATGCAAAATGGAAGTGCAATTTTCTGACCAATTCATATGAAAGTTGGTTTCTCACCTAGTTGCCTTAATTTTCATGAATATATGCAGTATAAAAGATCCTTCCTTTCATGCAGAGATATTGTGCGCATTAAGCCTTTGTTTCTTGCGGAGGTCTTTGAACATGACAGTTCTCTTACAATAAGAATTGTAACACTAAATTTGACATTTCCACGACAACATGCTGGGATATCGTAGAGAATTCCAGCTTTCACTGTCACAAAAGAGCCACTGACATTAAACTAAAAGCAGCCCTATTCAGACACAAGCATCTTTCACGGAAATAGTGGCGACTGGGAAATGAAACATCTATATTTCTGCTCTACAGTACGCAGGCTATCTCATCAAAAGTGTGTCTGGGGTGAATATCCTTCTTTAAGCAACTTGCTTAGATCATATATCCAGAGGCATAAAATGCTGAAACAGCCTCAGTTCTATTGTGAGAACAAAACAGAAAGCATCCCTCTTCTGCCAATGACAAAAAGATTAATTTTCTTTACTACATTGTTCTGCCACACTCTTTCTCCAAGGAGCCCAGGATGCCATATAGAGTTTTCCCCTCAACCATTTCCTCACAAGAAAACTGTAAGGTAGTTTAGGTTGAGAAACAGTGACTGACTCAAGAGAACCCAGTGAGCTTCATTGGAATTTGAACTTGGTCCACAGGAATCTGCCTTTCATTGTTTGTCCATCTAGCCTTGTAAGGTTTATGAGTGGCAGTGGGCTAGCATGTTTTTCTGCCTCTATAGCCACTTTTATGTTATTTGCATGATTTCTTTCTCTTAGGGAGCAATCCTAACTGCCCCTCTCCCAAGCACAACAGGACTTTACAGAATGGCTGGGCCACCGACACAACCACAGCCCTGCCACACACAATGGTAAAGGCAGAATGTGGATGTCAGGTAGATTGCTTTGCCTGCCTCAAGCTGGTGCAGGGATCAGGCCCAGATCGGGTCCAGTTCTGTCACATGGTGTTAGCTGTGCTGGTTTAGAAGCCAGAGGAGCCTGGGCTGGCTCAGTCCCACCTACTCCTTGCCCCAGAAAGCCCAACAATAAATAAATAATAAAGTTTAATTGGAGCCACAATGTCTAAGAAAATGTTCCCTGAGGATTCCTCTCTCTCTTGAAAAAGAAGACTGTTTTGCTTAATTTTGCTCTCTACCTCTTTTTTTGTAGCGGCTACCATTTCCCCTCACAATGCACAAAAATGGTGTTAGGCCTGAGACACTGTGAGGGAATGCAAAATGGCAGCCAAGACTGCTTTTGCATTTGCTGCTGCTGCTGACAGTGGCAGTGGCAGTGGCAGCAACAACAAAACCCTTAGGATAAAAGAAAGATGGCATGTCACTGTCACTGCTATAGGTGAGCTTCCCCCAGCCCACATGGATAATATTTTGCCAAATGCCCACCACACAAATATGTTGTCATCTGAGAATGGGGTGAAGAATTTCAGGACACCATTTTCACTCTTCTCTGAATACAAGCACCTTCTTTTGATATATGTCAGGATACATCAGACCCTCCAAGTGTCCCTATTTTCCAGGGATGTCCCTGATTCAGAGAAGCCGTCCCAGATTTTTATTTGATCCTGGAATGTCCCTCTTTTCCCTAGGATGTCCCTATTTTCATTGGAGAAATATTGGTGGGTATGGAGTTATCCGACCCCCAAGCCATCTGAAGGCAACCCTGTATAGGGAAGCTTTTTAAACGTTTAATGTTTTAGTATGTTTTTATATATGTTGGAAGCTGCCCAGAGTGCTGGGGCAACCCAGTAAGATGTGTGGGGTATAAATAGTAAAATTATCATTATGGGATGAGACGTCCCTTTTTTCATCGGAGAAATGTTGGAGGGTATGGGATACATTTGGATGGATTTGTGTGTGAGGGAGTTTCATAATCAATGAAAGCAAGAGCTATAAGTCACTTCGTGTAGATTTTAACACTTCAGAAGTAAGCCTAAGAACCAGGCCAAAGTATTTGCCAAACAGTATCCTTTTAAATATGTATATTTAACGGAAACTTTTTTTATCTGTTTCCATACAAAAGGTCAAAACCTTCAAGGGCTGGTGGAGAGATGGACCTACATATAAACCTTGGCTCCAAAGGCCTGTATAGTAATCTCTAAATGTACAGCAGGGCTCCCAGTCTATTACCTCAGAAACAGCCCACCACTCCCAGTGGCTTACATGGCACTCTTAAAAGTTATGGGGAAGACTTTATTCCCGAATACAGTAACAATAACAACAGCTAGATGAACTGTGTGCACTTGTGCATGATAAAGGGGGGGGGGGTTGTTTTTGTTTTTAATCCTCCGCAGTATCATTTCCCTGAAGAAAATGCCTAATCTTAATTCAAGCATGGTAATTGATGAGGGTGTTGCATATGCAATTATGAAGAAGTGAAAGACCCATTACTTTTTATTTGAGAACACATTCATGGCACTGTAATTAAGGAGTTTCAAGAAAGAACTCCACTTTTTAATTGTCAGGTAAACACATAAAAACCCTGCTATTGTACTGTAGAAAACCAGGTGAACTGGAGAGGTGGCGGCAGCAAAGGTTGCTATTTTAAATCTGCTTATCCCAATAGCAATTACTTGGGGAGGAGTGGACTTGTATGTTTTAATTTCAAAGAAACTGTGTCATGAAAAATATGAGTAGCCTTTAGAAATGTGTCAGGTTTCTCTGACTAATCAGTCGGCTGTGCAAAATCCTTTGCAAACAAGTGTCTTATTAGCTGCACATTTAAGCTTGCACAATTAATTTCTTGTAACTGAAGACTGTGTTCAAGGGATGTTACACTCCTCATGAAAAATAGCCACATCTCACCCGAACTTTGATTGCTGAGAATTTATTTTGGTGAACAGGCAGAGTAAGGGCCTAGGGTACTACACATGGCATGATACCAATCACATTGTGTGGATTTAAAAATTATACACAAGATTTGTGCCAAATTGTTGCCAACTGGAACTTTCCCCCTAATACTAATTGCTTTGGGGCAGGAGATTTTGCAGCTATTGCAGATGGGGAGTGAAGGCTTAAATCTCCCCTCCACATGTACTGCAAAGTTGATTACACCCCCACCCAGCAAAATTGGTTGCCTAATATTTAATTTAAGAAATGTAGAGGGAGGTTGCTAACCATAGTTACTTAGGCTCAAAGATTGTGGATATCATAGAGATATTGGCTACCTTCAGCAGACCCTCCAAAGTGTCCCTATTTTCCAGGGACAGTCCTGGGTTTACAGAAGCCGTCCCCATTTCTTATTGGATCCTGGAACATCCCTCTTTTCCTTAACACACCCCTATTTTCATCAGAAAGAAAATGTGGAGGGTATGGTAGGATACCCCGAAAGTGGTTGAACTTTTTTTAGGAAGCCACCAAAATGGTTGAGCCCTGGATGTTAATTCTGCCTTTGAAATCCCAGACCTTGGACTTGCATGAGATTAACAAAAAGTCACCCAGGAATTGCTGTGGGTGGCAGAAATGCTGCTGCTCTTCACGTGCTTCGCTTGCTTCTGCACCGCCACACCTTTTACCAGGTGTACTTGTACACTCGTAACACCCTCCACCTCTTGAGCCCAACCCAGTCCTTTTTCTTTCTCTGTGCTCCCGCCCACCACTGAGTCCTGGAGTCAGAGGTTAACTGAGAGAGGAGAATAGGGCAGTGTATGCAATATTTTGCAGCTGGCTCCTGCTGGCCTGAAGCTTCCAAGCTGCATGCACAGTCCTCTTAATAAATGTATTTTATAAAGGCACTCTTGTCCACCTGGAGAGTCAAGCCCTTCACCTGCCACTAGGAGGGGTAAGCAAACCAGGAGACTCCAGGTCAGCTCTGGGGATCTGGCAACCCTAGACTGGAATGTGTCTTTGAACTCTGATAATGCCTCTGAATTCTCTGGATGGAGGATAGAAAGTAGGGTAAGTGTATACAGAAATTAGCCTACTATACAATATCAACCTTTACATTCATGCCCCTGGAAAGTTGCCCAGAAGGGAATGCAGCTCTCAGGCTGAAAAAGGTTCTCCACTCCTGACATAGGAAATGTACTGGTGGAAAAAAGCTGGCAGCAGTGGGTCAGATTCTGTCTGAGCAACAGAATGCCTGAAACCCACATGTTCCAGGTTCAAATTCAATGTGTCACGGAAGGTAGATACTATAAACCTAAATTCATTAACAGCCCTTTAGTTCTGAGGCAGCTTCCTAGAAGCATGGAGGTCTGATTTATTCTGCAAGGTGCCAAACTTCTCGACACATTGAGACACATTCGCAAGATTTTGAGAGATTAACAAGGAATGGAACATGCCATTGATGAAGTGACGCATGTGTCAGTCTGGCACATCTCAGCGCTAACATCTGGGCTCACTTTTAACCCAAGTCCCTCGTCTACATAGTAAATTATGTGTCTCTCTTTTATACTGATGCATATACTGGAACAAAACCAGCTTGCCTGTGGATTCAGCAACACTCCCTGCTGCGCAAGGCAACATGGCGTTCCTCAAGGTCTCCATAGGGAGAGTTAAATTACAAGAAGCAGCCTTGGCTTCTGTCTCCAAGCTTTTCTCTTGGCTTAACAATAGTAACACAAAGAGAGTGTTGGGGGGGGGGCATTTGTTGTGCATCTGCCACAGCGCCAACTTGTTGAAACTTGTTTTATGCCTTTGGATGAAATAACTAAGCAAGTTGCTCCAAAAGAATATTTTATTCATTTTCCCCTCACATGTGGTTCGGGTTTATTGATGAAGTGATTCATGTGTCAGTCTGGTACATCTCAGTGCTAACATCTGGGCTCACATTAAACCCAAGTCCCTTGTCTACATAGTAAATAATAATAATAATAATAATAATAATAATAATAATAATAATAATAATAATTTTATTTATACCCCATCCTCCCCGGCCAGAGCTGGGCTCAGGGCAGCTAACACCAGTAAAATTACATTAAAACATAATAGGGGGGGAACAATTTAAAATACAGGTTAAAATACTCATTTTAATAGCAGCCCATAGATCAAAAAGGGGAGGGAAACATAAGGGTCAGACTGAGTCCAAACCAAAAGCCAGGTGGAACAGCTCTGTCTTGCAGTCCCGCAGGGCCCTATTCTCTTGTGACAGAGCATTCCACCAAGTCATGGCCAGTACTGAAAAAGGCCCTGGCCCTAGTTGAGACCAATCTAACCACCTTGCGACTTGGGACCTCCAAAGTGTTGTAATTTGTGGACCTTAAGGTCCTCCGTGGGGCATACCAGGAGAGGCGGTCCTGTAGGTATGTGGGTCCTAGGCCGCATAGGGCTTTAAAGGTCAAAACCAGCACCTTAAACCTGACCCTGTACTCCACCGGGAGCCAGTGCAGTTGGTAAAGCACTGGATGAATGTGATCCTGCGGCAAGG
The DNA here is from genome assembly GCF_964270895.1 of Podarcis filfolensis. Taxonomy (NCBI): domain Eukaryota; kingdom Metazoa; phylum Chordata; class Lepidosauria; order Squamata; family Lacertidae; genus Podarcis; species Podarcis filfolensis. The sequence continues at coordinate 71,147,782 of NC_139609.1, forward strand.
ACCCTGTAAGGAGCCTCGTTGCGGCATTCTGCACTCGCTGGAGTTTCTGGGTCAGCTTCAAGGGCAGCCCCGCGTAGAGCAAGTTACAATAATCAAGCCTGGAGGTGACCGTCACATGGATCACTGTGGCCAGATCAGGGCGAGAAAGGTAAGGGACCAACTGCTTAATACGGAGGAGATGGAAAAATGCCACCTTTGCTGTGGCTGCAACCTGCGCCTCCATGGAAAGGGAGGCATTGAAGGTTACACCCAAGCTCTTGACAGAAGGCGCTGGCACTAATTGAGCCCCCTCTAATTGAGCCCCCTCCTATGTGTCCCTCTTTTATACTGATGCATATACTGGAACAAAACCAGCTTGACTGTGGATTCAGCAACACTCCCTGCTGCGCAAGGCAACATGGCGTTCCTCAAGGTCTCCATAGGGAGAGTTAAATTACAAGAAGCAGCCTTGGCTTCCGTCTCCAAGCTTTTCTCTTGGCTTAACAATAGAAACACAAAGAGAGTGTTGGGGGGGGCATTTGTTGTGCATCTGCCACAGCGCCAACTTGTTGAAACTTGTTTTATGCCTGTGGATGAAATAACTAAGCAAGTTGCTCCAAAATAATATTTTAAACTCTTGTTGTGATCACCACATTTTGAGGAAAAAATCCTTTCCTTTCGTTATCTCCTCACATGTGGTTCGGGTTTATGAGACAGCATACTGCAGAGCCTCAAAGTCCCATCTCACAAGCAGAAACAGGGCAATGAGAAGTGAAATGGGATCTTTCTGTTTCCAAAACTGACTCTAGGGTATCCCACCTTGTCAAGGTGACACAATCTCTAGCACCAAATGTGGCCCCTGCAGGATGGGGGTACTGTCAGGCTTTAATATAGTTGCATATATCAAAGTCTACTGGTGTCAGTTAATGGCACTGATCCTGAGGGGGTCCCATAAAGTAAGCAATACCCCCCCAATTGCAGCAAACCCCTCAAATCAGCTTTTATATGGGACTGCCTTCAATACTCCCAGTGCTGAGGATATTGTCTTAGAAGAGAACATGGAAGCCACACTCCTGTTCCTCCACTCAGTGGCGGACCTATATTTTTTGGGTCCTGAAGCCTGAGCTGTTACGGGGATCGCTTTCCAACCAGCAAAGAGGTCTGGGTAACCACTGTCACCTTCTTCAGTGGGCTTGTTCCATGACAGATCACCAAAACTTTACAACATCTATGCTACTGACTCTCAAATATATATACAATAAAAAATTAATCAAATTATGTCTTCTAGACCCAAATTTTTTAAGTAACGTGGACTGAATTTGCTTCTGGGGCCCCTCCAGGATTAGAGGCCCTAAATCTTAAGCTGTTAGTTTCATAGTAGATCTGCCCCTGCCCCACTCCCACCCCAGTTTTGGTCCTGACCAACCATGTTTCTGCAGACTCTGCCCCTGACAGGCCAAGTTTGCTGCCACAGCCTTGCCCATCCCCAGGCAGGTATGACTTTTCTGAAAATATCAATGCAAAGCTTATCTGCAGAGATATTTTCTAATTTCTGCCTCACACCTTGATCTCAACAAGAAGCAAGCTTTTTTCTTCTTCCATCAGACCCAATAAAGATACAAACAACCATATGCATCCTAATACATACAATGTTACGCACATATGCACTCCAGGTTGCTTAAAGTAACCAGCACATTAAGCGATAAATACAATAATGCATATAACTGATTAAAAATGCTTATATATTATTACTGATATAAAATTATGCTGCAGAAATATAGTGCCTCATGGGGGCCTGACTCTTTATAATTGTATAAATTGAATTATGAATAATATATGCATTTGAGGGAGTATAATTTTGCATATAATTACAATGCACGAGCAGTGGGTGCTCAGCACAAGAGGTGTCCCAATGCGGGCAAAGCTTGATTGCCTCGGAAACAGCAATTTCCCGATAAAACTCCATTAAAAATGAATTACTCCTGCAACCCTAACACCAGGCCCCATCCAAAAATCAAAATTTGGTAGCTGTATACTCTGCCTACAAATACCAGAATGCTGCTGTACATAAAGTACAGTTTATGTCACCTTATATAAAAGCAGTTATTCCCAAACAATCCTCACTTGTTGGTTATCTTACTTTACATGGTTAACCATTCTCCCAAGCAATTTTTTTATTTTTATTTTTTGTCATTGGGGTCTTGCCAGGTCCTGGCACAAGCACAGTGGTACCTCGGGTTAAGTACTTAATTTGTTCTGGAGGTCCGTTCTTAACCTGAAACTGTTCTTAACCTGAAGAACCACTTTAGCTAATGGGGTCTCCTGCTGCCGCCACGCCGCCAGAGCACGATTTCTGTTCTCATCCTGAAGCAAAGTTCTTAACCTAAGGTACTATTTCTGGGTTAGCGGAGTCTGTAACCTGAAGCGTATATAACCTGAAGCTTATGTAACCCGATGTACCCCTGTATCTGTAAAGCCAGGAGGGTTTCTTTCTTTCTTTTTTACTAACTACAGTAGGGGGCATTCGATTCTAGACCAATATGGGCATTGTGCATAGACAACACTGAGAATATCTACTCTTCCCAGTGCTACACATTTGCTCTAAAATATGGATAATATACCAACTCACGTTGCAGGCATGTTACGAGGCTCAGGCGGTTAATATTCCAGATGCTTTATACCACTGATATCTAATTTCCTGGCCCCATGGTGAGTTTACAGCATGCCAAGGCAGTTCTCATTTATTCCAGCTGAACTGAATATGATCCTCCGGAGATTCTGCATCAACAGAGGATTGCCAGAGTGCCATGTTACTCTCTTTGCACCTTCTTTGAAATCTCTAACATGCAGCGTAGTCTGAGACAGGGGAATTGATGGTGTACTAATAGGCCAACTGTGTTTTGGTTAGGAGAACTGAAATACAGAAGCGGTTTTAACAAGGCTTATTTAATGTGATCACAACACACAAACAAGGAGCTAGCAAACTGTAAGACTTGAATATCGCATACTCTCCAACACAACAAAGGCAAAAACCAGAATGTCATCTTCTGGGAAACCATCTTCCCATTTTTTTTCCTCCGTGAGAGGCCAGCAGCCATTTTGGGTTTTGTGGTCTTGCTCAATTTCACGCAAAATCACGACACCCGAAATGGCTGCCATCTTGTCAAGAAATGGGATGTCCCCGTTTTTCTGGAACACTTGCAGACTATAAAATTGTTTCAATGGGAAGGAGGGGGTGAAGGAATGTAGCATTGCTGAGCAATGGGAGCCTGCCCAGCCCCTAACTTGGGGCTTGGAGAGAGGTGCGGGATTCCCATAAATTCCCTATTCAAATGCATATTTTATCACAGTGTTCACATTTATGAACACATTTCATCCTAAAATACGTATTTTTAACACATGCTGATATATTTCTTTTTGAGCAATTCAGAGAAGCTCAAAATCTGAAGCATAAATGTTCTCATCTGTGTATTCATCTGGGAGGCACAAATTAGGTCATTTCACTTAAAAATGCAGACCAAAGGAAATTCTCTCCCACCCTTAAGTAAGCTGGGGATCGTGCTTTGTTTCTCCTCTGTGTGAGAAGGAAGGAACAAAACAGCCCAGCGCAGCGCATTCACCATCAGCTGTTAACTACTGTTCACAGCAAAGTGTAAATTGGGCCAATGTAAAACTCTGTGCAAATGCGATAGTGGGATGGTCAGACACACAATGGACAACACTGCCTCTATTGCAGGTGGCGCTGTGGGTTAAACTACAGAGCCTAGGGCTTGCCGATCAGAAGTTTGGCGGTTCGAATCCCTGCGACGGGCTGAGCTCCCGTTGCTCGGTCCCTGTTCCTGCCAACCTAACAGTTCAAAAGCACGTCAAAGTGCAAGTAGATAAATAGGTACCACTCCAGCGGGAAGGTAAACGGCGTTTCCGTGCGCTGCTCTGGTTCGCCAGAAGTGGCTTAGTCATGCTGGCCACATGACCCAGAAGCTGTACGCCGGCTCCCTTGGCCAATAAAGCGAGATGAGCGCCGCAACCCCAGAGTTGGTCACAACTGGACCTAATGGTCGGGGTCCCTTTACCTTTTTCAGGCTCTGTGCAAATATTATCGTGGGATGGTCAGACACACAATGGACAACACTGCCTCTATCATTCTACATTCAGCATTTTGCAGAAACTATTGTCTTTATCCAGCTTCAGAAAGAGTTAAACAGAAAGGGGGGGGACACCAAGCTGAACTATTATAGAAACTTTACAGTACTGCAACAAAGCACTGGTAAATTGAGCTAGTAAGAGCCGAGACAACCAGCTTCAGATCAGTACAAAGCTCCTATTTTCTGAGGAATGTTGGAGGGTAGGGGATTGTTCTGCTAAGGTGCTGGGATTGAACAGGAGAGGTGTAAGGAAAAGGCTATGGAAGGGTTTACAAGAGCAGCTACTGCACATCCCCAATAGCAACAGATGTCCCAGCAGTCCTCTCTTTAATTCTTGCCCCCTATTATAGCTTGCAACAAGTGCTGCCTCAAGCTTTTCATAGATCCCAGGAGGCCGTGCAAATTCTAAACAAGGTTACAGCCTCCCACTGGGGCAACTCTCAGCTGGTTAATTCCTCACCACCATCAAAACAGGGGTGACATACTGGATGCATACAAGGAGATGAACGAAACCCAAGGCCAAACAGGCAGTGAACAGCTTTGCATGCTGGAGGTACTAATTGGCATAATCTCTGTGCAATGTTATACTTCATGTATTGATTCTATTTATAACCGCTTAATGCAGTCAAATCCCCCAAATCCAAGCTTTCATTTATCAATAACAGCAGCTTCATCAAATTTACTCTGTGTCCCCCCTGTCATTGCAGTCCAGTGCGCATAGTGTTCCCTTTTCTGTGAATATCAGGTTAAAAAGATACTCACCCGCACATATATGACCTATCCAAGAGTACTGGAGCACAACAGAAAGATTTGCGCTTAACCATCACCCCCCAACCTTTCCCACAAGCATTATCCCTCTTCTGCCAAATAAATAACAACTACTAAAAATACTTTCTCCCTCATCCAGGTTAAGTCTGTTTCTGGGGATATTGGGGCCCACCAGAGACTCGCCCATGATTACTTTAAAAGTCGTGCAGGCAGGCAAGCAGGCTGACTCATAAAGGAGTAGGTGATACAGTGTGCATAGAGCATACTGTTATTAGTTTTCTATATACAATTCCAAGGTCTCCATTCCCCATATAATTACTAAGCTATCCAATACATTTTGGAAAATCCCAGTATCACCCAGAAATCTGAAGCTTCATTGTTACCATGACAGCATCATATCCATCAACCGCCCTGGAAAACCAAGGCATTCCATTTTCCCCCACAAGAGCATGGCAGCCATTTTGGGGGCCTTGCCCTTGTGCGATTTTGGGCTGAAATCTTGACCCCCCAAAAAAAAAACATTTCCCCCACAATTGTGGGTCCGTGTGATTCTCATGGGCTTTCAGACCTGGAAGATTGGTGTTCTGCATCAGTTTTTAATTTCCTTATTCTTCTAATCCTCAATTTTTCACATTTCTACACCAGCTTGCAATTTTTAAAAGAAGTCCTCATGAAAATTAATCACCTTTTAAGGGCATATTTCTCCCAATTTCTCCCACATTTTTGTAAGCAGTTTTACCTAACACACACATTTTTTGCAAAACCGTTTTCCTAATGCAACACATTCTGCATCTTATTTTCAGTAATATATGTACCTTTTACCTTAGGATATACATTTCTGTGTGCTTTACTTGGCTAAGGAGCTGCACTGCAGAATTTGGAGAAGTGCAAATATCGAAGGAGAGCTGGGTTTCGATTCACATATCATTTTGGAGAGTGCAAATTAGGTATAATAATAATAATTTATTATTTGTACCCCGCCCATCTGGCTGGGTTTCCCCAGCCACTCTGGGCAGCTTCCAGCAAAGATTAAAAATACATTAAAACAGTAAGTTCATCTTAAAATGCAAACCACTCAACAAACATCCCGGCCTTCTCTGCCTCTGCAGACGAGAAGACTGAGATGATGCGTTGTGCAAATAGAACATTAATTTTGCTGACAGGCCAATAAAAGGTTAGTAAATCAATGCTTGGACTCCTTAACATTGCATATACTATTAAAATTACATGACATATTTTTATAAATTGCATCCTAGGGAAATGACTAATCAATTGTTTACACATGTGATTTTTCTTAACAGACTATTTGTGATTTTATAATCAGGAAAGTAGGTGACGGCTTTTTTTCTTCGTTTTTTAATCGTTTTTAATGAAAGCAGAAGGCGCAAAACAAATGTGCAATAAAAATCCAGTTGTGCCAGGCCTGAGCCAAAGGTACTTGTTTCCTGACTGTTGAAAACTGCCCCCAACTATTAGCATTTTTTTTAAAAAAATTGCAACATATTCACAATTGTTTCAGAGCCATTCATCAGGGTACTGGTTCCTTTCTTCTCCATCATACTCCCTGTCCTTTGCTTTATGTGGTAACCTTGTCATTTAGTCTGATTGGCTACAACAACCCTGTGTGATTCTTTTGTCAATGTCACAGTGTTGCGCCTGGTGCTGTGTTGTCATGGATGCCCATAAACAAAAATCAAGTAGATCACCCTGGCCAATTGGATTAACAGGCACCATGAGCAAACAAGATGGAGGGCAAAGAGGACAAAGAAGAAGAAGGGAATGCCAGTGAGAAGAAGAGCAGCTGGGGAAACAAAGAGGCACTCGGCGGCATTGGAACAACATAAATATCAGGCGGAATATTTTTACTTATTTAATTTATTTATTTGCAGTGCAGTAATTATATGCCAAGAGGGACGCAGGTGGTGCTGTGGGTTAAACCACAGAGCCTAGGATTTGCTGATCGGAAGGTTGGCGGTTCGAATCCCCGTGACGGGGTGAGCTCCCGTTGCTTGGTCCCTGCTCCTGCCAACCTAGCAGTTTGAAAGCACGTCAAAGTGCAAGTAGATAAATAGGTACCGCTCTGGCAGGAAGGTAAACGGCGTTTCCGTGCGCTGCTCTGGTTTGCCAGAAATGGCTTAGTCATGCTGGCCACATGAGCCGGAAGCTGTATGCCAGCTCCCTCGGCCAATAAAGCGAGATGAGCGCCGCAACCCCAGAGTCGGCCACGACTGGACCTAATGGTCAGGGGTCCCTTTACCTTTACCTAATTATATGCCACCTAACAACGTCATGGTGAGTTCCAGCCTTTTTCTTCTTCTTGAAAGCCATCCAAATTTGGTGGCTGCTGCTACATCGGACGATGTAGCTTAACCATGCACTGTGTGAAAAACTACTTTATTTTGTCTGTTATGAGCCTTCCAAGATTCAGCATCATTGGAAGACCCAGAATTCTGCTATTCAGAGAGCGGGAGGAAAAAGTTCTCTCTTGGGGAAATGGACAAAAATGGCCCAATGGTTTTCCGTGCAATTCCCCATGAGATTGATGATATGCTGCCAAGTCCCATCGCTCCTAGGGGACATGCTATGTTCTATGCAGAGCACACTGAGCAGTAGCCCCACGCATTAGCCCCTTTTTTTGGTGGTTGGGAGTATCTTGTAAAAACCTAGAAAAGAAAGAAGACAGGCAAGACCACAGCCCCCAAAAGTCCTTTTTGATGTATGCTTTGCTGTGAAGATTTTTTCCCCTAGATTTCTTCTAAAATCCACAATGAAAGTGTGATGTAGTTCATTTCTGAGACGTGTGAAAATGGGATGGACCAGAATCTCAATAAAAGTACATATCTAGCTATAATACAGCAAAGAATAACTTTGTGGTTCTTCATCACGTTGACTTGTATTCCAGGGCAACTCTAGTTACCCTTAAAAAGGAAATACTTTTTAATGTTTTAATTTTGTTTTATGCTTAAGTACTTGAAATGTTTTGGAATATTATTATTATTATTATTATTATTATTATTATTATTATTAGTTGTGGTGGTGGTTGCTGCTGCTCTTGTATTTTTCATTACATTTCCCCCCACTAGAACAAGAGAGATAAGGGGAAGAATAAAATCAAAACAAGGGAAAGAAACAAGGCTTCTTAAGACCTTTCAGGTGTCTCCACTTATTATCTGCTTGGTGGCCAAATTCTTGTTTCTGTGAAAAGCACCAAGCCACACCATAATCACTGTATTCCTCCCTCACCTTTTACCCACATCAAAGAAAGCTGCAGAGCTTTCAAGCCACTGAAATAATTCTCATTCTGTTTTCGTTTGGTTTTTACTATAGAACACTCCCCACACCTTCAGGGATCTCTTAACCAGTTCAGAAAAGCTTTTTGAGGTTCTCCACCATTGAATTCTTAATTTTTTCTAGTTCCAGGTCCATACCCTTCAACATTTCTCCAGTGAAAATAAGGATATCCCATTCCATAGTATAATTTTAATATTTATACCCCACACATCTTACTGGGTTGCCCCAGCCACTCCCAGCAGCTTCCAACATCTATAAAAAAACATAAAAAAGTTAAACATTTTAAAAAACCTTCCCTATACAGGATTGCCTTCAGATGGCCCAGGAGTCAGATAATTCCACACCCTCCAACATTTCTCCAATGAAAATGGGGACATCCTAAGGAAAAGTGGGACATTCCTGGATCAAATCAGAAGCAGGGTCAGCTTCTCTAAATCAGGGATGTCCTGGAAAATAGGGACACTTGAAGGGTCTGCAGGTCTTGCTTCTGATGGAACATTCAATCCTTCATTGTTGATTAAGCCTATATTTTCTAGTGTTAAATCTCCAGCACAATTTACTTGTGCATGATGTAGAGAGACTGCCTGTGCTGTAAATGCCTCTAGATGTGCATAGGGCAAGCCAATATTTCCCCATATGCAGCTGCCTCCCAAAACACCTTGTAAAGAGATCTTTGTGAAGTCAAAGGAGCTCAAAAAATCAAGTTATGTAAAGGATGGCAACTATTAACAAGCAGTATTATTCATGCACAACAAGTCCAATGCAATGCATTTCTCTCCCGTGAGCCCAGTAAAAGTCATCCCTGACCACTAGTCCTGTTAGCTAGCGATGATGGGAGTTGTAGTCCCAAAACATCTGGAGGGCCGAGTTTGCCTATGCCTGGTCTTCTTGCTCCCAAAACTCCTTTGTAGCAGTTCAAAGTGACAATGCAGTAATTCAATATTTCTGTGACTTTAATTGGAGTCACAAGATTTTGCAGCTCTTACATTACATTACATTACATTACATTACAATACATTACATTACAGTGGTACCTCGGGTTACATATGCTTCAGGTTACAGACGCTTCAGGTTACAGACTCTGCTAACCCAGAAATAGTACCTCAGGTTAAGAACTTTGCTTCAGGATGAGAACAGAAATCGTGCTCCACTGGCGTGGCGGCAGCAGGAGGCCCCATTAGCTAAAGTGGTGCTTCAGGTTAAGAACAGTTTCAGGTTAAGAACGCCAGAACGAATTAAATACTTAACCTTAGGTACCGCTGTACATTGCATTGCATAGGTTTCCCCCCACCCCCACCCCAAGTACAATTTATACTTTGTAAAATACATTTTCTAACAAATACTAAGAAATGCTGGCCTTTAACAAAAGATTTGGGAAGGCTCTCTTTGGAAAAGAGAGGAAAGCGCTACCGGACCTCCACTTAGCCTGGATCAAATAGTCTAAAAGAAAAGCCATCCTGCTTCAGTTTGCCATAAGTCAGCAGCAAGGCATCTGTTTTGCGTGGACAGGCGGAGTCCCCAGATCCCGCGCGGTCCCCCCGTCATGTGGAATAATGACTCAAGACAACGTGCTATGGGATTAAATTGGCCACAACTTTATTAAATTTCAAATGTGGGTAGACCTTGGCTCAGGCATTGGGCGTTCTCCCTCCCCAGTCCCCAGCCGGGGACCTAGGGAGCATCAGGGTTATCCAGTGTGTGGGGGGGGGATGGGCCGGCTCTGGAGAACATATGTTCAAGCAGAGATAACCCCCCCCCCGTAACGCCGCCGCCGCAGGGGAGAGCAATGACGACCTTTCGGCATACGGTCAAAGCCTTCCTTAGAAAACCCCTTTAACGGGGAACCCTGGTATCACCGCCGCAAAGAGGAAGATGGACAAAAGGATTCCGCCCAAGGCCTGATACCGCCAAAGTTGTGACGTTTTGCTATGGGAAAGGCGAAACCTGCCAATGCAGGGAAATTCCTTTCCGGCCCTTTAACAGCGACCTTAACGTAGCAGCACCCGCATACCTGTGAAGAAAAGTTAACCTGCAAAACCTGTGAAGAAAAGTTAACCTGCAAAATAAGACATTAACTGAGGGTGGGTAGGGTGGGAGAAGCTCTGGAGCCAAGTGAGGATTCCCAGGTAAGATCCTCCCTCTATTGTGTGGACAGGTAATCCCTCCCCTACCTGGCCTGGTCTCCTTGGCAACGCTTCCCCCAGGTGGGATTGGACAACTGACTGAGGTAGGCGGAGACCTCCAGGTATCCCACCTGAGGGAAGGCAAAGCCAAGCCTATGCTGTTGGAGCTGCTCCAGATCTAGGGGCTGCACGCGTCCACGCAAAGGGCGCCCCCGTTTTAAGCGGGGAGCGGTCATTGCATGCAAGATGGTCCCCAGCTCAATTCCTGGCATCTCCAGGCAAGGCTGGGAGACTGTTGTCGGAAACTCTGGTGAGCCGCTGCCAGCCAGTCTCAACAATATAGGCCCCGATGGACCTATAGTGTGTGATTCAGTATAAGGCAGCTTCCTATGTCCCTATGCATGTCTCCTCTGATGTCAGTCCCACTGTGTTTAACAGGGTTACTCTTAAATAAGTATAGAGAGGATTTGTTTGTTTTGGTACAGTAAGTAATACAGCTTCTGCTACAGAAAGCAAGTGAAAGTGATTCCTTTCCAGCTTAGTGTGCTACACACACACACACACACACACACTCACACACACAGCAAAAGCCTACAATTTTCTTCTCAATTTTCTGGGTTAAAAAGCTTCTATTTCCTAAGGCATACAACCTCAGGGGGAGAGGGAGGGGGCCTCAATTTATTTATTTCACATAAACTACTTCCCTTTCCAAATACTCTGAAAATACATAGAATGAGGAGGAAACTCTTTTCATTGCCTGGAAAAATAATGAGGAAACAAGCTTGTCAAACGGGGACTCTGATAGAAAGGAAGAATGGGACAGCTTGCTCACACTCAAGGATAACCACAACACCTCCTTTTTGCTACCATCCTTTTTGCAAGTGATCTCTCAGAAGATCATTTTACTCCTTGTACACTGTGGTGAGCAATCCCACCTCAAAAACGGTTATTGGAATGGACCCACTAAACATAATGATTGTGACTCTGAGTCAGAGCAAATCAATTGTCTTTAGCTCAAAATATGAAAACTACCCAGAACGTTGAAATAGACGAGACACTCTGTGTTAGTGTGTTTGGTACACTCTTTCATTAGAGGATAACGAAAAGAATATACTACTCTTTTTCAAGGACACTGTGCTTTTGATACTTCTGACTAGTAACCACTGAGAGCCTCCATCCAATCATCTAGGTCCTTACAGGGCCTGCCACAATATCATGTGGCAATGAATTCCACAGGTTAACGATGAGTTGTAAAATAAAAAATAAAATCCTTTTGCTTAACTTAAATCTACTCTCTATTGAGATCAATAGAGGAGTTGCTATTCCAGACAAGGCACTGAGCAAATGTTTTCCTCAATGAATCCTGTTGATGTTGATGTTGTCCTCAATGAATCCTGTTTCACTTCCTCCCCCTCCTAACCCCTCATGGCTTCAGACCACTGCTTCCATGGCCAAGTTCTTGTCCATGGGGCCGTGAATTCCCTTCTTTTTGTCATCATGCTAGCAGGCTGGCTAACTGCAGAGGAGTTGCAGAGGAATTATCAGTAACCTCTGTGACCACCTCATCATCGTTTCCCTTTGACATTTGACAGGCGCGAATGGAAGATTATAGATGAAAGTTCTGCTGGACAAAACAAAAGCCGTTTTCATTGCCAGTGGGTTTTCGGAGTCCTGTTTAGTGTAAGTCAAGTACCCTGAACATCCAGAGGAATGCTCTTTCCTTTCAAGCTCCCCATCTACAGCCAGAGTGGAACAATGGGATCAAAAGACTGACCTGACCCAGAGAGATGCACTTTGGGTAAAGGTTGTGTGTTGTTAAGTTGCTCAAAGAGCCTCAGCAGATCTGCTTCCACAATCTGGAGCTGACAAAGAAGGATCTCATGCTCTCTTTTACAGGGCCTCTTCCTCTGCGTGGTGCCTGAAATGTTTGCATTCAGCCCACAGAACCATTTAAAACAGATAATGGCATCTCACACTAAAAGGCTTGCTCTCTGTGTTAATTTGTCTAAACCAACATTGATTTAAAACTTACCAGGGGACTGAAAAGGAGTCACATCCAGGGAAAGAGATTGTAGAGCAGAGCTAAAAGTCAGCTTTGGCCCACATAGAAAATACGACTTCACCTGCACACTCTCTGCCTTCCCCTTCACCTGGTTGTCCTAGCATGTGAGTCCTGCGCTGAGGAAACGAAGGGGTGAGGTGAGACCAGCATGCCTGCAAAAGCACAGAAGCCTAGTTTAAGGGCCAGGTGCATCTGTACTCTAATCTGGCAGCCCTAGGCAGGTGAGTCCCCTAGACAGATTGAATGCACCTTCAAATGTGTTCTATACTGGAAGGATAGGCGTTCTTCATTTCGGCATTGGGCTGCATACTGGAGGAAAGGAATAAACTAGACTTTTAAAAATGCCTTTAGGTAATGCCTAAAGCATACCCTCCAACATCCTATTCAACAACAACAACAACAATTTTATTATTTGTACCCCGCTTATCTGACTGGTTACCCCAGCCACTCTGGGCAGCTTCCAACATATATAAAAATACAATAAAACATTAAACATTTTAAAACTTCCCTATGCAGGGCTGCCTTCAGAGGTCTTCTAAAGGTTCTGTAGTAATTTCTCCACTGGGCTCAGGGCTGCATAACTCCATACCCTCTAACATTTCTCCAGTGAAAATAGGGACGTCCTAAGGAAAAGCAGGACATGCCGGGATCAAATCAGAAATCAGGATGGCTTCTGTAAATCCAGAATTGTCTCTGGAAAACAGTGAAACTTGTAAGGTCTTCTAAAGTAGAATGAGAGTAGGCAAAGCAAAACCCAAGTTATTGGAGGAAAGGAATAATCTAGTTTTTATTTTTAAAAAAATGCAGCACTGAATTTTGCTGGCTGTTTTCCTTAGTGTGTCTATTCTCTCCCTTTTATAAGTCGCTTATACGAAATGGCAGGTGTTTGGGCCTAGAACAGGGACACTGGTATGAACAGGAGTTTCCCTACATCCTACAGTCACCCACTGTATGATAGGTGATGGCTATGGATCTAGCACACCCGAACCCCTTGTCCGCACTGCCCTGCCTTGCATGCTTACGCCACACATTTACAGCCTGTCTGAAGAGGGCTACAGTTTGAGAGAAGCATGTACAAATTAAACTGATGCGAAACATGTACGGATTCAGGACTGCTTGCTCTAAAAAAAGGATTGCTTACTGGCTGTCTTGTGACTTTCACACCCCATATTTAAACAAGCTCTTATTTCTGTTTTGTGTGTGTTGTGTTTCTCACACTTCCTCAACTTTGGCTCCAGCGCTTGCTGACATCAGCGCCAGCAGGATCTCGCTTCGAAAACTCGGGATCGGAGCTTGCCAGGGTTGTGTCGTGTTACAAGCTGAGGCCCTTCAGAAGCACCAGTGTCCCAGCTGTCGGTGGTTTAAAAAAAGCCAGCCTGCTACGACTGGGCTCCCAGCGTCGCTGTTCTCTTTGGCATCTTGCAAGGATGGCAGAGCAATATAAAAGAAAAAGAGAGCAAGGGAGTCCCGTGGGGCTGCAATGCTATTCTTAGCTGAACATTGTAGCAGGGCTAAACTTAGACACCATTTATCACAGTTTTTATGGACCTTTTAAAATGGTATGAAAGATATGGTTTCGCTAGTCAAGGTGATGCATTTTATTATTCTCATCCAACAGCATAACCTTTGTTTAACTTCAAGTTAATGGAACTAAGGGTAGCTCAGCCAGGGTGTGTGGGGGGTCTATACTATATTCAGATAGAGTAAGACAGTAAACCATTGCAAATTCTGGTTTATGTTTGACCTCCAAAGGACACAGCTGATGAATCAAAAGTGATCAGAGTCACACACGTGGAGGACACTCCAGCAGAGAGACAGCACTTTGCATTTGCGTGAGCCTGTAGCTCTGTAATAATGAGCTTCTTCATTCCAAAGGAAGGAATGGATCCCAAGAATCTTGACTTAGTACTGCCTTGACTTGGTACTGGCTGCCTATCTACTTTCAGGCCAAGGTTTTGCCATTAACATATGAGACAGCTTGGGTACAGCTGACTTGAGAGACCAATGTATCTGTTCTATACCCACTCATAGCTGCAGAGTCTCTTCTTGTATTTCCTGAAATATGAGGAACCTGCTTCACAGTAACTCAAAACAGGGCTTTCAGTGTGGCTGCCCCTGTTTTGAGGGAAACCATCCCTGCTGAGAAAAAGGGACACAGGTGGTTCTGTGGTCTAAACCATAGAGCCTAGGGCTTGCTGATCAGAAGGTCGGCGGTTCAAATCCCCGCGATGGGGTGAGCTCCCATTGCTCGGTCCCAGCTCATGCCCACCTAGCAGTTTGAAAGCACACCAAAAAGTGCAAGTAGATAAATAGGTACCACTCCGGAGGGAAGGTAAACGGCATTTCCGTGCACTGCTCTGGTTCGCCAGAAGCGGCTTAGTCATGCTGGCCAAATGACCCGGAAGCTGTACACCAGCTCCCTCGGCCAATAAAGTGAGATGAGCGCCACAACCCCAGAGTCATCCACTACTGGACGTAATGGTCAGGGGTCCCTTTACCTTTACCTTTATCCCTGCTGAGATACAACAGGAACCCATAATATGCACTTTCAAGAAACAATTGAAGACAGTTCTGTTTCAACGAGCTTTTTCAGCTGGATGATAAAGAGGTGTTTATTTTGCGTTGTTTATAAATATAGCTGGGCTTTCCCCCCTGCAATGGCTGCAGGTTTGTTGTCATTTTTCTTTCCATTTCTGTCTCAACCATGTTAATTTTTGCATGGATTTGATAGCTAGCTATTCCTCTCATTTTATTATCAATGTATTATTACTTTGCAAATAACAACTATATTCCTTTGCTTATGTACTTCCAACTACAGTGGTACCTCGGGTTAAGTACTTAATTCGTTCTGGAGGTCCGTTCTTAACCTGAAACTGTTCTTAACCTGAAGCACCACTTTAGCTAATGGGGCCTCCTGCTGCTGCCGCGCCGCCGGAGTATGATTTCTGTTCTCATCCTGAAGCAAAGTTCTTAACCCAAGGTAATATTTCTGGGTTAGCAGAGTCTGTAACCTGAAGCATATGTAACCTGAAGCGTATGTAACCCGAGGTACCACTGTATAACTTTAATGTGGGCTTTGAAAGGTTAGATTTATCATGATAGAACCAGGGTTGGGCAAGATGAAAAACAACCCCTTTGTATATAATATACTAAATATATCAGTGAAATGGTGGAATTTGTGCCAAATCAGCTTATGAATTTTGTTTAAAGGAAAATGGTGTAGGAGTGGGAGAGCATTGGCCAAGATGAGGGACATCACAAGATAAAACTGCTGGCAAATTATGTGGGAAAGTGTGGTACAGATATCTTTTTCCATAGGAAGTTGCTTTATACCAGGTCTGAACATTATTCCATCCAGCCCAAAATTGTCAGCACTGACTGGCAGAGTCTCACCAGAGTCTCAGGAAAAGGTTCTTCACATCCCCTGTTACCTGAAATCCTTTTAGCAGGACCTTTTTCCTGAAAAGCATGTGCTCTGCTGCTACAGCTGTGGTTTCTCACCCTGCAGTACCACAAGTGAAAATGACATGGAAGGCCACTCAAAGATCACCAGTGACTGACTGGACACGAGTAAAGCATTGGAAGCAGCAGTGCTCTGACTGGCAGTCGTTCTCCAGGGTTTCAAGCATGAGATTTTCCCAGCCATACCAGGAAACCACAGGAATCAAATTGGCAACATCTGCATGCAAGGCAGATGCTCTACCACAGAGCTGCAGTTTCCCCTGCCCCAAGAGGTGTCCTCCTACTATTTTCAGAGACACGAGGGGCAAAATGCAGACTTGCTCT
Organism: Podarcis filfolensis; assembly: GCF_964270895.1. NCBI lineage: Eukaryota > Metazoa > Chordata > Lepidosauria > Squamata > Lacertidae > Podarcis > Podarcis filfolensis. The sequence continues at coordinate 71,163,936 of NC_139609.1, forward strand.
AATTTTGCCTAGCAAACAGCTGCTGCGAGATGTACCTCTGTGAGACGCATTTCCCAAAGATAACACGATTCTTTGACTCTCCCCTTTAGCTTAAACAATAATTAGTAATGAAGACAATCAAAGGGTTGCAATCCCCCTGCTGCCCCCCTCCCCCTCTCCCTGTAACATGTCGTTTGGAAAAGGCATGTAGGTTCAAGGTGTGTGTGTGTGTTGTGGGTGTTCATGTAACATGACGATATAGATAGATCCACACTCGTACTGTTGTACGTGGGCTGCCCATTCCACTTTTCCTGCCAAATGCTTTTAATATAATAGGATACATCCAGAGATGGCTTCTGCAGAGATTGCCCTCTTTTTGGGAGAAGTCTGCATAATAAAGAAAGGAGCTCTTATTATTCCTGCTCGCCACCAGCACCACCCCCTGCCAGAATCTCTAATGCTCACATCTTCTGCCTTTGCTGTACCGCTGTGAGCAAAGCTGCTGTTCTCACTAAAACAGCCAGGATTACCAGGAACGTTTTAAACATACCATCTGGGGACGGCATAATTAGGTTAGATTCATTCAAGTGAAAGTGGAATCCTACTCAGACATGCAAAGACACACTCCACACAGAGCTTGAAGTAAACTGCATGGCAGAGCCTGGAGGCCAGGAATCGTAAATGAGCCAGGGCCGACTTTATGAAATGGGATCCCACAAACAAGCTGAAAAGGAAAGCAAGAAATGTCAAAATGGTCCCCTCCCTCTGACAGCACAGCTGTGGCTCTTGCTAGTTCTACAGGGAGACCCAAACTCTGGATTCCTTCTCCCACCTACTAGCTAAAATAAATTAACCCTAATCTCTTTCACCTTCTCTTCCCTTACATTGCTTTCTGTTTAATTAGGGCTGAACTACCCCCTCCCCAAAAAAACACAAAAAACCTCAATAAAATTTATGTGAGCAGCCTCCAAATTCGGCCTGTAATATTCCAATCCCCTACTGCCATCTCATGCCATCTTATTCTGTGTATGCCAGGTCCCAGTGGTACAGTGGCAGGAGACTCCCTCCCTGCCATGGAGGAGCAGCTCCAGCCCTACCATTAGGCAGGGTAGTGGGTCTTCCTCAGAAGGCTGATTTTGGGTTGTCATGGAAGGGTGCCAAATGGTTATTTATTTAATTCATTATTATGGTATTTTTACTGCCAGAGAGAAGTGTTTGAGATTTTCTGCCTCAGGTGCTGAAATAACTTGGCCAATCTCATATGTACGTCAGCTTGTGGTGGTGGGGAGACCACCTGATTGTCTGCCTCAGGTAGCAAACTATTTTGTATTGAATCTGTTGACCCAGTACATCCTTTAAGTGTGAGTCTTGGCAACCATTCTTATGGCCTTATAGTACATCTATGTCATGCAGAGTTGTCTGTATGTCTTGTCTTCTTAAATCTTGCAAAAATGGGCAATGCCCAAAAGATATTCCCCACATAAATCATATGTTTCTTGTTCTTTGCATTCTCTCTTAAAAGGCATTTTCTTTTTAATTGGATGTTGTATGCACTGGCTAAGAGCCAACATCTTGTTGAAAGTCTTGAGGCTATTTTGGGCCTCAATTGCTTACAGAGAAGACGACTTTGTTTTCAAGAGAGCAATTGGGATGCTGGAAAGGCAACAGAATCATTCAGCAGAGAGAGAACCATTACATTCAATATGTCCAAGTGGGCCAAACAAGAGGGAGCTGCTAGTTGGCTGGTTTCTCGTATAATGGCATCAAGAATGCTGTTGAATGCTGAATGCATCTGAACTTATTTTGTGCTCCAGGAACATGGCAGATTTTCCAGCAGCCTTGATACAAACCCACATAATGCCTCCATCTGATTGTGAAAACCCAAGCAGCAGTACTTCAAAATAACTTGAGAATAGAGGCCTGGAATTCTGGAAGGAGCCTGCTGAGTATGAAAACATTTCTGGAGACAACCAACAAAAAATCTAGTCATTTTCATTGTCTCTTGGTTCTGGGAACATAAGAACAGAAGAGGAGTCTGCTGGATCATGCCCATGTCCCTTCTAGTCCAGCATCCTGCTTTCACAGTGGCCAACCAGATGCCTGTGGGGAACCCACAAGGAGAATCTGAGCACAAGAGCACCAAGGGCTACTATTGTCATTTCTTTAATTTATTTAAATGCTGCAAAACATCAAGGCGGTGTACAGCAACATAAATAAAACATTAAAAGCATTATGGAACAATAATTAAAGCTCAAGATAATTGGAATCTGCATAGGCCTGTCAACATTAAAAAATTATCAAGAGGTACCTGGAAGTCAAAAGAGAGGGCAGCTGTTAAATCTCTGCTGGAAGAGTGTTTCACAGCATGGGACCAGCAACACTAAATGGCCAACTTCTGCTACTAGCATGACTAGTAGTAATAGGACTACTAGCAGTACTGGGTAAAATACAATGGGAGATCTTACAGCACAGATTCAGGGCAGCTGTAGCAGGCAGGAGGAATTGCTGAAGATTGCCTCCCTCCAGGCAGGTCTGAGTGGGATTCTAACCTTGAGATTTTGACTCAGCACTACGCTGCGCACAACCCATTGATTTCCCCCAGCTGTTCTGGCTGTCACCATTTTCCCCACCAAACATTGTGTCTGGCTGTCACCATTTTCCCCACCAAACATTGTGTACCCTCCTGCCTAGATGAGTCACAGTAGTTGATCCTATCCAGTAAGGCATCAAACAATGAATAGATGAATATCTGAGCACTATGTAGCCAATCAGATCTGGCTATGATGATGTCATTTAGAACAAATGAGCTGAATTGCAAACACTGTTACATGGCATGCAAAATTGCCCCAAAAGTAAGGGTTATTTTTGTCACTGTTGAAGATGTTCACTGAAACTGAGTGGTTTTGGTTCAGTGCTAATATTGGTTTAAAATATATGCCAATTCATAAAATACGCCAAGATATATGTGCCAATATAAAACAATCTGATTTCATCCACAGAAATGTCTACACATTTTGGAAAGAGAGGAGAGTGATGAGGGAGCATAGTAAGTAAAATTAGATTGAGGAGTCACAATGATCCCCCTAATAACATTGTTGTGAGGATGAATAAGGTAAGAGTTATACAATTTGATGCATTCAAAGAACACAATCCCAGATTTCCCAAAGGCTTCCATATGCCCAGCAGAAGTTCTTGATACTTTTAGTAGGAAATGGATGAGCAAAGTCTATACCGACCCTGTGCCATTTTTGCTTGTGTTCACCCATAAATCCATTCCATCCCATTTTCAGGTTAATCCGGGTGGAGTTCTTTTAAACTCTCATGAAAACTCAGTTGGATGGTGCCTTGTATGTCTCCTTCTGGCAACCTCTGCAGTCAAGCTGGTACCCAATGTATTGCCCTGCTTTCCTTCAGGCCACATCAACAAGGCCAAGAGGCAAGAGTCTTGTTGTCTGGGCAGTCCAGGACCTCCATCCATACACACTGCCCAGCCTTGCACCCCAGATCACTTTGGTGCTGCTATCACAGCAAAAGCAATGTGGGAGGCAGCAGTTAAAAGGTCTCTGTAGCCACAGCAGGCGCTGTGATTCTCCAGTGGTTTGACTTTACCCCTGGAGGCAAACTCCGTTGTCTCTCAGGACAGATGCCCACAACCTGTGTACTAGAATTCTTTGCCTGTTGGCATTAGGCAGGTGCTTTCACTATATTGTTTGAGACACTTGCTGAAAACTTTTTTTTTATTTCAACAAGCGTACCCAGATACATGACTTAGTTGCCTGTATTCATTTGAAACATCTTGCTGATTTATATCTTTCAGGATACTCACTCTGCCAAAGGATGTGCTTTTGTAAATGACTTCCCATGGAAGATACCTTTGTTAAAGCACTGTAGTGCCAATGACTGCCTAGCCTTTAACCAATGTTAGATTAACTTGTCATTTGTTCGAAAGAGCAGAATTTGGGGACATCAGCATCATTGTCAACTGTAAATCAAACTATATCCGTGTTTTAAGGCTTTATTGCATTTTGTTGTTCAGTGATCTTTCTAAGCAGGATGCTGTTATGCGTATTGGCAGAGACAAGTGAGATATGGCTGAGGAAATAGCAGGAAAGTGCTACATTAACTGGTGGCTGATTTTGGAATGGTAGAAACAAATGTTAAGTCAAAAGTAAAAATTCCATATGGTGCAGCCCATTTATAACATCCTTTCATAATGTGGTCTTCTTCCTATAATGTCCATTAAAGATTAACACCAGCACTGTGAATTGAGCTTGGGAACAAATGGCTAACCAAGAGCAAGCCCATATTTTGTGGATTAAACCACAGAGCCTAGGACTTGCTGATTGGAAGGTCGGCAGTTCGAATCCCTGCAATGAGGTGAGCTCCCGTTGCTCGGTCCCTGCTCCTGCCCACGTAGCAGTTCGAAAGCATGTCAAAGTGCAAGTAGATAAATAGGTATCGTTCCAGAGGAAGGTAAATGGCATTTCCGTGCGCTGCTCTGGTTCGCCAGAAGCAGCTTAGTCATGCTGGCCACATGACCCGGTATGCCGGCTCCCTCGGCCAATAAAGCGAGATGAGTGCCACAACCCCAGAGTCGGTCACGACTGGACCTAATGGTCAGGGGTCCCCTTACCTTTACCTTTAATGTGTGAAAAAGCCCTAGGGGTGAGTGTGGATCAGTTTACTTCTGGTCAGTTTTGCATGCGTTAGTTCATCCATTCCATCCTGTTTCCACAACTTATTTTTTTAAAATGTGTGTGTGTGTGTACATTTTATTCACAAAGTATGCATTTGTGCATGTATTTTACCTTAACATGTGCATTTTGCTTGTCTTTTAATGCAAAACATGCATGTTGGTACATGTTCTGAGTCAAGGAGTCCAAATAAGGGCAAAAAATATGTAATAACTGTTCCAACTGTATATTAGACCAGGAATATATTCCTGGGCATTCAGAACCTTGAGTATTTTTGGCAGACAAAGGCAGACTAATTCCCAATGGCAATGCTTTTCTCGCCATTATTTCAGACGATATTAGACATCAGAAATTAAGAGAATGCAAAGATGTTTTGTGACTCAGCTGGTGTCAGGAGATGTGAAGAGGGGGAAATCTCCTTGAACATTTCCAAGGTAGACACTGCCCCTCAGATTGTATAATTCTTTACAAGGTCTCTTGTCTTTCATGGTTAATGTTTTTCCAGGGTGAGACTGACAGGCTGGGAACAAGGTCACTTGATGTGATTGCTGTGTACACCAACCGAGTGCCACTCTTCTGGGGATTATTATTTTTTTCTTCTCCCGGTAGATGAAAACTTTCTAGGCTGAATAACATGCTTGAATCAAACTCATTGATCTTCTCCCACTTTCATGCCTGTACTTTCTTTTCTACTTTGTTTTCAAAAACAAAGCAGAGCCGCAAATAACCATGAGGCTGTACTATCAGCCCAAGCATGATCTGAATGTTATGCTGACAATTCTTACAACAGACTTAAATCAGGAAGAAAGAAACTGTTGTCTCTCAATCTGGATAAGACAGAGACACTATTTGTGAGAGCTTCCTCTTTCCAGATTCAAGGAATGCATGAAGCGCTGGATGGGGTTCCTCTTCCCTTGCCTGGGGCAGTCTTGGGTCCAACATTGTTACTGGAAGCATCTGTGGCCTCAGTGACACAGGGCCCATTCTACCAGCTATGCCAACCTGTGCCAAGCTGCTTATTATGACCCCATTCCACCCACTCCCACCCCAACTCGCCTCCACTGAATATAGCTTGGACTGGCTTTTCTCATGTAGGTTTCAAGTGGCAGTATGCGTACAAACAGCTTGGCACTGAGAATGCCCTACATTTCCAGCAAAGGACAAGGAGGCTGTTGTTTACATAGCACCATCCTGCCAATATGCATGCATGCTGCTTTACAAAGTGCAAAATAATAACCCCCCCCCAAAAGGTATCTGCCCCCAAAGGACTTGCAATCTGAAAATCAACACAAAGGAGATGGCTTAGGTTGGGGGAGGAAATGCAGATAGAATAAATGGGATGTCGTTATTTCTGTTAATTCACATCAAAATGGTTGTGCAGAACCATCTACGTAATTCACTCACCCTTTATTAGCAGGGGGCGTTAGCTCATTTTTCATTTAAAAAGTTGGAATGTGAAGGAATGACCACCAGGTGTGGAGCACACTTCTACCAGCAGGCGAGCCACAGCTGTCTGAACATCATGCCCTCTATTTAACCTTTGCTCTCTTAGTAGTCTGCCGTGACCTGTCTGTGACCTTTGTCTCTTTCAATTAAACATTGTTCAGGGGGAAAGTGACGTGGTGGAAACAGGTGCCAAAATAACTTTGTACCACCCCACGATCTCGTGATTGGAAGATGTGTAAAGGGCACAGTCCAAAATGTATCTGACTGGTTTTGCATATTGTGCTAATAAAAAGAGCCTCAACTTAGCTAGCTGGCAGATTGCTTATGCACAGCTCACCTGCACGATCAACTCCTGTCTCATGTCCTTCACTTCAGGAATGTTTCTTCTTCTTGCCTAGCATCCACTAGCAAATGAGAGCACCAAATTCTAATAAATCAGCAGCTCAGAGAGTTCAGATATTGACCTCTTTGGGTCTTACTTAAGCAGAGTGGACCTGAACAGAAGCTACATGAATAGCACTGCTTCATGGGATGGCTGGCCATTTCTAGGGTTTGATGGTGGTGTCCAGTGGAACACCAGTATATTTGTGGCCCCACGCAGCCCTGAAGCTCACTGAGTGACTTTGGACCAGTTGCTGTCTCCCATCCTAACCTACCTCACAGGTTGCTTTGAGGATAATAAGGTGCATGAGAGGACCAACCATGTGCGGCACCTTGAGCTCCTTGGGGAAAATATGGAATAATGATTATTTATTGATTATTGATTGATTGAATTGATATCTCATATTTCATCCCAGAGAATAATAATAAAAAAATTGTCATCATCAGCCTGCAAACCTCCACTGCTCTTCCACATCTATTACCAGCTTAATCTTCTCGTTGCTTTTGTATGCTTTGGGGAGGCTCCAAGAACTTTGTCGTGATTTGTGAGATGCTGTTGCGAGATGTTCTGACTGAGAATCTGAATTCCTCCAAATTGTCTCTTGACTCCAAGGACATGCTCTGTGTTTGTTCCACAGCCTGGTGGCGTGTACAGAAGCTTGGTCTGAATGGATGGTGGTGCCTCCAGGTGCGATGAGCAAGATCCTTTGTAGCTGCAGGTCAGGCTCCTCATTAAGTTGTAAAATGGGGAAGAGAGTGAGGGGTGAGTTGATTGAAATGTCAAGCCACGTTGTCGTCTTTTCTTATGAAAGTGCAAGGGCAGATTTAAAAGAATCAAAGCTAGGTAGCTCTGCAGGCTTTTGCCTTTGCCTGGTCTACATGTGATTAGAATGTGTTTAAAGAAAAGGCCATGTCATTGCAGGGCAGATTTAACACTAGCCCCTGAATATCCCATTATTACAAAGGGAAAATGCATCCACAGTAGGGATGCTTCATTGCTTCAGGAATTTGATCTTTGCAGATTCCAGTGTGAACCAGCTTGGTTTTCATCCTCTGGACTACTGTGCAAATTGGAACTTAATTATATATTGGCTTTCACACTTCTTGGACATTCCAACAGAGTTCTCGCCTCCAAAAACATGCTGAACTATGCTCTTCAAATCATATTTTGAGAGAAAATAAATTTAGAAATGTGTGGGTTTTTAAATTGTATTATTTCTGTATTTTCAATAAAAAAAACAGAATACAACAAAACACATTGCATACCCTTTGTACACAGCACCAGTCATATTAATAGTTAAATGTGTCAGATGACAATGAAGGCTACAAGTTCCATGGCAACACATCTTTCTAAAAAGACTTCTGGGCATCTGGTACCACTGCCTATTTATAAATGTTTTGAAGGGCCCCAAGTATGCATAAAGTTACCCAGCGACTTATCCATAAAGAGTACCCAGTTTTGATATCTGCCCTTGTTTCCTGACAGAGATTCTCTGCCTTTAAAAGAGGCATGAAAGAAATTCAATAGGTGCAATATTTCCAAGAAAATTGCACCTACTGAAATTTTCTAATTTTTGTAAAAATAGAATATTTCTAGAATATATACACTAGTATAAGCAATATATAGAAAATTTTAAATAATATATTCACAAGCATAAGCAAGTGAATAGCATGAAGGCATTTGAGTATAGATGGTGGAACAAAATTGAACTTGGCAATTCCATGGATTTGGAGATCAGATTTGCACTTCCACTGTCCCCTGGAGCAATAATGTGAGTTGAGGATAGTATGGACAAAAGTCAAGAAAGCCCAGCAACCTATTGGTACCATTGCCTTATAGGGGGGTTAGAGGATGCAGGTGGCACTGTGGTCGAAACCATCAAGCCTCTTGGGCTTGCCAACCATAAGGTTGGCTGTTCGAATCAGCACAACACAGTGAGCTCCCGTTGCTTTATCCCAGCTCCTGCCAACCTAGCAGTTTGAAAGCATACCAGCATGAGCAGATAAATAGGTACCACTGTGGCTGGAAGGTAAACAGTGTTTCCATGCGCTCTGGCATTTGTCACTGTGCTCCATGTGCCAGAATTGGTTTAGTCATGCTGGCCACATGACCCGGAAAGCTGTCTATGGACTAGCACCTGCTTCCTTGGCTTGAAAGCGGAGATGAGCGCCACACTCCATAGCTGAATTCGAATGGAATTAACCATCAAGGGGTCCTTTACCTACCTTTATAGGACAGTCAGGTTCAACCTCCCCTCCTTCTTAGTGGCAGCAGAGACATTGTTATCTTTTTACACATAAAACCTAAGGTAACTACATTTCTTAATTTTGTATAACATTTCTCTTCTGCTTTTTGGAGTTCTCAAATTGGAGTTCTCAAATTGGCTCCCAACAAAATTAACTAAACAACATAACATAACTTTAATACCAGAATCAGTGTCACCTACAAACATGATAAAAGCAACACAAAGTTAGTGGCATTTATGCAGAAGATAACGTAAATTAAAACTTGTAATGGAAGCGAAGGCTCAGAAAAAGCTCAATATGGAGGCCAAATGGCCGAAATATTGAGAAATTTTGGAACAAGAGGGAGACAGATTAAAACTGCAGAGTTTTGAAAAATTAAAAAATAGAGTGCGAGGTTGGCTTCATTATTACCAGATAATGGAGGCATATAACTTGGACAAAAAAATTGGCTTCCAGGTGGAAAAATCAAAATTGGAAACAGAACTGCTAGATCCTAAAATTAAGAACTTGTCAAGAATGTATAACTTGCTGTTGAAATGGAATACTCAGGATGAAATGGTGAAATCTGCTATGATTAAATGGCCACAAGATGTTGGACACAATATTATGATGGCTGACTGGGAACAGTTATGGACCACAGGTATGAAGTTCACGGCATGTAATGCCTTAAGAGAGAATATAATGGAAATGATCCACAGGTGGTACATGACACCAGTCAAGCTTGCAAAAATCTACCATTTGCCCGATAATAAATGTTGGAAATGTAAAGAGACTGAAGGTACATTCTTTCACCTTTGGTGGACATGCCCAAGGATTAAGACTTTCTGGGAGATGATCTATAATGAAATGAAAAAGGTATTTAAATATACCTTTTTGAAGAAACCAGAGGCCTTTCTCCTGGGCATGGTCGGCCAATTGGTGTTAAAGAAGGATGGAACTTTATATATGCTACAACAGCAGCAAGAATACTTATTGCAAAGTACTGGAAGACACAAGATCTACCCACCCGGGAAGAATGGCAGATGAAGGTGATGGACTACATGGAACTGGCAGAAATGACTGGCAGAATCCGAGACCAGGGAGATTAGTCGGTGGAGGAAGATTGGAAGAAATTTAAAGACTATTTACAGAAACATTGTAAAATTAATGAATGTTAGAAGGATGTTGGAATGATGTTATGTGGCTTTAGCAGAAATGATACAAAGGATTTGGGAAAAACTGACTGTTAACTGGTGAAAGGAGGGAAAGTAAAGTTACATTATACTAAGATAAATTACAGGACTAAAATTTGAAAAGATGGAGGACTTCCGGGTTAGCGCCATTGGCGAATGACGGAGTTCCTCCGATCGGAGGAACGGGCTCCGTGGAATTTGGGTCTTCCCGCTGCGGCGAAGGCGGGGGCCCGCTAGAAATCCCAGGCGGAGGAGCCTGGGAACGTGGGGTTCAGCAGAGCACCAAAAGCGCCTCCCCCACTCGCGGGGAAACCCATTTTGGGGTTCCGGAGCGAAGTGGGGTGAGCAGCGCGGTGCTGCGAACTGACTGCTATTTTCACGGAGGGAAGCCGCACAGCCATCGCCGGAGAGCGCTGACTTTTTCCTGTTGACAATTGGACTTTAAACAAGTACCCGTGAGTAAAAACGGAAAATTGTACCAAGAAATTCTTGAATTAGGCACCAAAGTGGGAAGGTCTAAACAGGAAGTCCGCCTTCCACTTTTTGTAAATAGACTGAAGCAGAAACCTTGCAATCTAATAGCCGGGAAAGTTGTTTTAAAGATTGAAATTTCCTGCATTTACAACTAATAAAACCCCCCTGGAAGCAGGAGAAAAGGGGGGGGATTGACTGTTTAAGCCTGCAGGAGAGAGAGTAAAGGAAAATAAGTTTCTATCGCCCCAAACCTGGGAACGGGGTGTCAGGACAGAAATTCATGGAGACGTCCATTGATTGAAAGTGGAGCATTTTGACAGATAGTCAAGAAAGAGAAACAAATTAACTTCAACGCTGCTTTCTGCATTTTAAAGAAACAAAGTATTCGAAAATCGAAAGTAACTTTCCTTTGTTGGATACGTTTCAAAGATGGATACAAATAGAAATTGTGTCCCCTAGAGGGAGCTTGTCAGTTTGTTGTTGCAGTTTATTTGGAGACCTTACAGCTGCGAGATTGAGATCATGGGACCAGTCATTTGACCTTGAATAGAAATATGCTGGGAGGAAGTTTTGGTGTCTGCTCTCGGCAAGACAAATGCTATGCTGGAGCAGTTGCAGGAGAGGATAAATCTGATGAATGAGAAGTTGGACTTGATGACTGCCGTAGCCAGTGAATATGAATTAATGGGAAACAAGGATAAAGAAATTATACAGGGACCAATTCAGGAAACTGGTTCGACTGGGCAAGTCCAAGGGCAGTTGAAGATGGAGGAGGCTGTGACCGTATCTCAAGCAACACGAATGGAGAGAGCTGAAGCCCTGCAGGAGCAAAAGCCGGTGTATTGGAAGATTGAACTTGGAGTGGGCTTGAAAGTGCCTGGAGTTAAGGAGGCTCCTAACTCTGGTGGGACTATGAAACATGTTGACAATTATTTTTTGGATAACTACCTTTTGGATTATAATGACGATGATGGGGAGTGGGGCTGTGGGGAATGGGCTAGTTTGATGAAGGAAAATGGAGATTATTACCGGTTGGAACTCCCCAGAGACCTACTCCTCAAGGAGAAAGGGAAGAAATTAAGAAAGAAACCAACAAAGGGCAAGGAAGAGTGTAAGTACAAACAAGAAGAAGAAAATCTGCAGAAGGGGCATAGAAGAGACTTAAGGGCCTCGGACATAAGGTCACCAGGTTGATGGACTGGATATGGACAGAAATGACTGACATAACCTGAGACCAGGAAGAAGGGACGTTGGATAAAAACTAGGGGGGGGGGAGTTTATAAAAAGGGAATTTCTTTTTATTTTTGGAATTAGTGTAACACTAATGAAATATTAGGGAAAATGTTGGAAAGGAATTATTTGGCTTTAGTAAAAAGGATTTAAGGATTTAAGGAGTTTATGTATAAATATGGTTCAAATTTTGAATTTTAAAGTTTTTAAGGTAAGATAAAGTTAAACAAATTAAGGTAAACTGAATAACAGAACATGGTAAATGATGGAAAGGATTTGTTGAGTCAACTAAATAAGACAGACTGTTAAGACAAAATATTTAAATAAGAATTGAGAAATATGGGAAGAATTTGCTGAAACAATGAATTAAGTTAGAATACAAAAAGGGAGGTGTGAGGAGGTCAAGAAACAAGCAGATGAAAAGATGTAATTTGAGAATTGTGTTTTCTTTTTCTTTTTTGTTTTATCTTTTTGTTTTTCTGTTGTATTTTTCTGTTTTCTTTTATATATGTACTTCTGAAATTTTGAATAAATATCATTTTAAAAAAAGAAAAGAAAAGATGGAAAGGATTTGCTGAAATAGATAATCGAACTAGAATACAAAAAAGGGAGGTGTGAGGAGGTCAAGGAAATAAGCTAATGAAAGATAAGTAATGGGAAGATTTGTTGTATTTTTATTTGTTTGTTTTTTGCTTAATGGATTTTAATTTTTTTTGTTTTTTTTTGTATCTCATCCTTTTTTCTTTACTTATTGTGATGTGTTGTGTTGTTTTTTGTTTAAAATGATGTTCTTTACTTTTTCTTTTTGTAACCCTTAAAACTTTAATAAATATTATTTAAAAAATAAATAAAATAAAACTTGGTATTATTTCATATAATTACCGGTACCTTGATCCTGAGTTGCATGCAACCAAGGCACTGCTCATGATTAGTAATGCATGGGTAATAAGAGCTGCACATGGTGGACCCTTTCGGCACACACTCCTGGCCTTATCTTTCTTATAGGGTTGTTTAGAATAGTGAGGGGCAGGGAAATCCATTTGTATATGCCATTTTGAGACCACCAAACCTAAAAAGAGCAGATACATTTAAAACAAAACAAAAATAATACAGAACAGACACTCATGGCAAAAACCCATTTATCCAGGTGGAACTAAAATGTCTTGGAATTGTTTCCAGAAAGTGCAGATAGTGAACACTTCTTGAATCTTGACACGAATGTTATTTATGACTTCCCCCCAGCCAAAGCCAGGAAAAGGAGAAAAAATAATTGAAAAAATGAGTGTAGTGAATGATTTATGTTTGAAGATTTTCTTTTGATTTGATTTGAATATATTTGTTAATCTTAGATACTTTGTTGTATCCAGTGCTGTGTGACTGGGTTCTGCTGGTGCAACAGGACTTCTGTTTCCTCTCTTTCACCTCCATGCTCCCCAAATCTGTTCTGGAACACCCACACCCCAGTCCTCCAGAGCTCAGAATTGACCTACTGAAGTGAATTTTGAGGGCACAAAAGGACTGGAGGGGACAGGAAAGGAAAAGGAAGTTCCACATGGAAATCTCTTGCACCAGCAGAGTGACAGCATTGGATAGAGCCCCTTATGATGATTATCTTTTTGTACAGCCTGTTTGTTTTCCATATGGACAAGCCCAAATTTCAAAGATGGAACATCCTGGGGCCTTCAGCTCTCCTTCAGCATCACAACACGTTTTCGTGAGTCTGGCAACTGAATTTGAATTCCGTTATTACAATATTGTCTTAATAGTCTGTATTAAGATGCAGTCTACCAAATGGAGGTATTCAGTCCAAAGTTACCCATTACCCACTCTGGGTTTAACGGAAATTTCTGCTAAGCAGAGTAAGAGCTCAGCTAACCTTCCTTTCAAATTAAGTACCAGAATTTGTTGCCTTGAGGAAAATGTTGACAAGAAAGAGCTTCAGGTTCAGCGTTTATCTGGAGAATAAGGAAGAATGAAAATAGCACAGGTAAACATGCATTATTAAACAAAATTTTATGTAAGGCATATTTCAGAACAGCGCCTTGGGTCTGCAGATGACCTTGGATATTAGTATCAGCTCTATGAGTGCTTTGCCAAGCGGCACTTCTCTTCAGAAAACCTGTGCAAAGCAGAAGAAGATACCTGGGGTTGTATTCAACTAACTTTTACTCAGAATTGACCCACTGAAGTGAATGCACCTAAAAGTTAGTTGAAGGCAACCCTATGCCATCTTGAGAGGTTTAAGTACATAAGAACTTAAGATGAACTTTGATGGATCAGACCAACGGACTATTTAGTCCACCATTCTATTCTCACAATGGCTAACATCATCATCATTTGCCTGCCCTTCACCCAGGGCAGGTCACAACCATTTAAAATACAACATTAAAAGCAATGTAAAATGTATCACAATCACAAGAGAAGTGGGGCTGTTAAAAATATACATCTCAGGTGTCAACAACAACCACGTTAAAGGGCCTTCAGCATTTGATGAAAACTGTAGAGTGAAGGTGGAAGAGCTACTTCTGTGGAGAGGTAGTGCTACTACTTAGGGGCTGCCACAGAGAGTGTCCCTTCCTGGACCACCACCACTCAAGTTTCTACAGGTGGTAGAACTACCAAGAGGGCCTCCTCTGTTGACATTAACACCCAAGAGTGTCTGCAGGGGAAGAGGCAGTCTTTCCGATATCTGGGGCCTAGATAAAGGTACCCAACAACAATGTAATTTATGTAATTAATTACGTAAGTTACAAAATGTTGCCACAATGGACAGCAGTACAAATAACATCATTTTTGGTGGAAGACAATCTGCAGAAGAATGGAAACAGCGTTGCATGTGATGAATACAGGACAGAATGGAAAGTGATGCCTTCTTACATTCCTAGCTGTAGCTCAGTGGTGGAGCTCATGGTCTGCATTCAAAAGGTCCCTCGGTCAGTCTTTGGTATCTCCAGGTAAGACTGGGAAAGATCCCCATCTGAAATCCCAGAATGCTGCTGTCAGTTAGTATAAACCAGGGTTTCACAAACTTGGGTCTCCAGATGTTTATGGACTACAGTTATCATCCCTGATATCACCATCTTGCTAGCTAGGGATGATGGAAGTTGTAGTCCAAAAACAGCTGGAAACCCTAGTTTTTGAAACCCTGGTGTAGACCATAAAGAGTTAGATTGGTCATTGGTCTGTCTTGGTACAAGGTTGCTTCTATGTTCCTCTTTTGGAGCTAAGCTAACATGAGAAACGGGCATGTGAAAAAGAAGCTGAGGAAATGCAAGCTATGAAACTGCGCTCGCATTTCTTGAATTTTGTGATGTGACAGATGAAATGTAACTAGTGTGCCCAGAGACTGGAAGGTCTGTCAATGAAAAAAAGCATATATTTCATTAAAGTTATCTCTTCTTTCTTGGGTGTCAGCTCTAAATGAGAGAAAGGTTTTTTTCCTTCTCTGATTGTATACATGCCCCTTGATTTATATTCTTTACGGCATTTTTATGAGCTTCTTTAGCACATCATACAGCGTAATAACAGCACAGTAATTGTGTTGGCTCCATGTCCTGGCACTTAATTATAATCCTGTCATTGGCATTTGCCAGCTTGTCTAACAGAATAACCTTGCCATGTGGCTGACATCCAACTTCCAAAAACAAAACAAAAGAGAGAGTTGAGGAATAAAGAAAGTGGGGAAATATACATGTGTTCCTGACAAATAAACCACATGTGCTTGAAGTTTGCGAGGGCACTTCATGAGGACGCAACTTCCTGCAGGCTGCTTGTGCATTTGCTAAGCAGGAATTGTGTTTGACAGCAAGACCCACCTTCAGAGTTCCAGAAAGGTAGAAGGGAGTCAAAACATGTTAAGTAGTCATCAGTTGTTTTCAAGTACCGTTTTGACTTTTAAGGGGCAAAAGCTCATTAGACCCACAAAGATTCAAGGCTGGAGCAAGACAACGTTTCAATGTCTATATCTGATGCCTTCATGATTTGCTTCAAAAGACTGAGTTCTTTCCCCTTTGCTTTCTGTATATTCAAATGTTTTGAAGACATGTATAGCAAGAGAAACAGCCATAGTTTAAAGTAGGAAGAATGACTTCCAGATTTGAAATTTGTCGGTCTATAAGATGATCCTCTCTCCTCTCATAATCATTTCATCTCCTTTCCTAAGCTAATTTTTAGTAATTGTGTGGTTTCATAACTGCGCTCCTTTGGGCAGAAGGGTGGGATATAAATAATAAAATAATAAAGAAAATAAATGGTAACGACATTGTATAGTTGGGCAAAGAGGGTTGGTTCGTAAATGACAGCTCAAGTGTGGCTGTGTGAGGTACTGAAATGGACAAGGAGAAGGTGAAAGGGACTTGCAAATACAGTCCAGGCCTCAGCCTTGAAGTGGACAACTGAGAGAGCCCAAAAGGTTAAAAATTACTATATGTGCATGTAGACTGAGAGAAGATGTCATAGGAGGGGAGAAAAATAGTTTGTAAGGCATAGGGAGGAGGGAAAAATCTCTGACGTGCACAGTGGCAGGATTTCTGGCAGGCAAGCTTTTGAAATAGGGGTGAAGCTGGAAGTAGTGTAAATAATATTTCTACAGCTGTAAATTCCTGGCATTTTTGAGATTGAGTAATCGTGGAAAGCCCTTCATGCATCAAGGTTTGGAAAGGGGCCACAAAAATGAAAGAGCAACTCCCCATTGGGTTCTTACTAGCATGTGTGTCATGGGCTAAGAGTCAGCTTCACCGGCTGGTGTGATTCCACCTGCAGCTGATTAGCCTTCAAGGAAACAGAGGAGAAGGCACTGATGAGAACCAGCTGGCTTCATCCTTCTTAAGCAGAGCCAAATGCTGGAAACACTGCTAGTAGTTCCTGGCTCTACCTTGCAGCTTCCTGCTCATCTTGACCCTGGACCCCATAATTATTGGATTCCCTGACCCCTGGAATTGCTGTTTGCCTGACCCTAAGACTGGACCTGACTTTGGATGCTGACTCAGCCTCCAGGCAAGTACACCTCAGAGTTGTTTCCGGTTGGTTGGCCTTCTGCTCTACTGAGCCCTGCATGTTGTCACTCAGCAACAGGACTAGGACAGTGTGCTTTGCAGCTTAAGCAAAGTTTTGAAAAATGGGGAAGGGGGAGGAGAAAGAGGAAGAGTGGCAGGACATCTATGGCCAGACACAAAAGTCATGAGGCTCTGGCCCCCCCCACCCCCGCAACACCCCTAGCAATGCATGTCTGCTGGTATCTTTAAACTGAAAAGACATTGCCCTTGAGGGAAAAAATTGTCAAGGAGAAAGGAAAGAAGACAAACAGGGGGAAGCAAAAGAAAATCTGGCCTAATATATAGGTCCCATGCCCACCATGCATCTAGAGCACTATTATGCCCAGCTGTGGAGACTCCCAGGAACTAGAGTTTAAGGGTGTAGGGAATTGCAGTGGTGAGTGATGCACCTGCAACAAACTACAGTCTCCAAGTTTACTCATGACTATTAAAGCGACTCAGTAGTGCTTTCAATGTGTGGTGTGGATATGACCTTAGACCAGTTAGAACAATTGTGTGTTGGTGGAACCTGAACCAGCCACACAGAACTGTATTCCACATGGTTGTCTCCACAGCAAGAGTCAGTAGGACGTGGCATGGAATGAAATGAGGAGAAAGTTATGTGAATCCTGCAAGGCCTTGCTCTCTCTTTCAGACATTTCCACCAAGCCTGGAAGGCTAGGGGTCTGATTGACTCCAGCTATAATATGCAGCTCCGAAGGCTAAGACTGCTGCTGCTGCTGAAAGTACCTAGAGAGCATGTGAGTCGGGCAAGATCTGGCCCCTGGTCGTTTCTATCAAGCCTAGGAGGGATAGGGTGATGACTGACGGCAATTTCCAATGCTCTTGCTACAGAAGATGCCAATAATGCTTTTCTTACGTTTAGGGCTTGCCTTTTAACATCGATGGTTTTGTAAGGATTCAAAATCATGTTTATTATTTATGACTGTGTCGATCTATTTATGACTATGTTTAATTGGCACTGTATAATGATGATGGTGATAATGATGAAGGAATAGGGAAAGAGGCAGGAAATATTGGGAAGGGAAAGGACCCTAGCAAGCTGTCTTATAGTGAGTCATCTTATATTGGTCCATCTAGCTCAGTATTGTCTACATTGAATAGCAGTAGCTCTCCAGGGTTTCAGGAAGGAAAAATTCCCAGCCCTACCTGCATATACTGGGGACTGAACCTGGGACCTGGTGCATGCAAATAGGTGCTCTACCATTAAGCTATGGCCCTTCTTCTTTTCCTGAACAATCTTTGCTACTTCAGAAAGTTCAATCTTGAATATTAAGAAAGCTGAAATCCTGCCCTCGGCACCAAAGTTCTCTGGGACTTAATGCATGCAGAATGAATATGTAAAATGTCTGTAGTGCTGCCAGGAATGAGATCACTTAAAGTGCTTTCTTCCTGACTTTGGCTATTCTAAAGACCAGGGTGAGGGTCTTGAAGATAAGAGGTAACAGAATGATAATCAGCAATACTGGAATACCAGCCTTTGGTTTGAAGTGACACCTATTCAATAACTCCTGCTTTGACCAGGGACAGGGAAGAAATTTATTTCCGTCTACATTTGAAGGTGAACTTCCCGAAACAATATGCAAACTGATTCACAGCCGTGAAATTCAAACTTCTCTAAATTTTGCAATGCAGTTCTCCAGCCAAGTACAAAAATGTGTTTACTAGTGTAAAGTGTGTATTGAGATGCATATATTGGTGAAAATAGCAGGCAAAGATGCATTATATTAGGGAAATTACTTTGTGAAAATACGCATAGTAGGAGAAATTCACACTAGAATACTGGTGAATTTCCATGAGGACATTTAAAAAAAAAAGCAAGCTGATGTCAAAGTTTGGAGAACTGAACATGAGACTAGAAAAATGAGAAACAAAGAAACTGAAATTGATATTTTTACCCATCCTTAGTTTAAAGGTAAAGGGACCCCTGACTATTAGGTCCAGTCAAGGACGACTCTGAGGTTTCACGCTTATCTCACTCTATAGGCCGAGGGAACCGGCATTTGTCTGCAGAGAGCTTCTGGGTCATGTGGACAGCATGACTAAGCTGCTTCTGGTGAAACCAGAGCAGTTCACGGAAACGCCGTTTACCTTCCCTCCAAAGCAGTACCTATTTATCTATTTGCACTTTGACGCGCTTTCGAACTTCAAGGTGGGCTGGAGCAGAGACTGAGCAATGGCAGCTCACCCCGTCATGGGGATTCGAACCGCCGACCTTCCAATCAGCAAGCCCTAGGCTTAGTGGTTTAGACCACAGCGCCATCTTAAGAGAGATGCTGAAACTCTTGAATAAAAACTGGAACTGAATTAACAGTGTCTGCCGTTCCCCTCTGTTGCTGCTGTTGTAGCTGCTGCTGTTTTGTTTTTATAAAAAAATAATACAAAGTTAGTTCCTTCTTTTCCCAAGTAGCTAAAATATTTGAGTCAACCTACAGATTGGATGGGCTGCAAAGAGGAGAAACCCCCACAGTGAAGTGATAAGACCCAATCAACACTCTTGAGCACAACAGAAAGATGAAGGGTTTGTTTTTCCTCTTTCTGCGTAAAGAGGGGAAAAAACATCAAGGAACAAAATCACTTTGTAAAAAAATCAAACTTGTCATATACTCGAGATCTAAGGGAAAAGTGCAGATAGAGAAAAGGGCAGGTTGCATCATTGGCGGGCGCAGTCTGTGCCATTTGTATATGGGAGGGCTAAGAAGGGCTGCCCTCTTGGGCTTGCTTTGTAGCTATTGTGCATTGTATAATCAAGGTCCCTGGAGTTCGAGGGAAGGGTTGTCCCACTGTAACAAGGACATGTGCGATGCTGCAGACAATATGCTGTGCATTTATTTAACGTTTGCTGCCATAGGCAGTCCAAGTTATTTCCACCATCACATCATGCTAATGTAAAGGAACTATTTGGAAACAACAGAAAGCCAGCTCGCCCAATATCATGATACAATGCAGTCACAATAATGACAGCTCTTAAAATAATAATGCAGTGGAGCCAGAGCAGCAGTTCGGTGGGTAGAGGTAGTATCATACAGTCCAGATAACATGTTCAGAGAATCTTAGGCTGCAGTCTTATACTTGCACTTATCTAGGAACAAGTCCTATTAAACGCAGAGGGAATTACTTCTGAGTGCACATCTATTTGGCATTAACCTGCATCTGAAGTAGCCACTCTGCCTCATACTCATCTCCTCTGCTTTGGCAGGAGGAGGAGGAGGTGATTCAGCTGCACCACCTTAGAATACAGGTAAAGGATCTCATTTCTCATTGTTAAACAATAACCCCTCCAAGCAGAAATCCAGCATAGCAGGCAAGGGGGCTGGCTAGAACATTTATCTCTGTTGTACTATCATATCTGAAGTGTGCAGGGACACAAAAACCTATACCCAGAACAAACTTAGTTGGTCTCTAAGGTGCTACTGGACAATTTTTTTAATTTATTTCGACTGCGTCAGACCAACACGGCTACCTACCTGAATCTCTGTTGTACTAGTTTCCCATTTGCAGGGACATGGTTTCTTTCTTTGTTTTACATGTGGAACATTCAGAAGTAGTTCTCCCATCTATAAGTAGTGCAGTCTATCCACCCAGCATTCTTACAACAGTCTGTAAAGTATGGCTAGGTCAGCATCGGGGATCATTGGGCATCAACTAATGCCCACAACCCTGCAAGGAAACCACTGCCAACCTCCAGAGGCTCCTGGCATCTTCCACTTGCCTTGCACTGTCTCTCTGGGGCCAAAAGGAGAGTGAAAGCAATGGGCAACAGTGGCAGCTGTGAGTCAGATACAGAGCAGAGCACTGGAGGCATTTTGCTCGAGAACCCACCCACCAAAAAACCTGGAGTCAGATCTGAAAGTAGAGTATTATTGTGAGAGGCTAGGAAATAATGGTGTTTTTTTTGTAGGCCGCTTGCAAGTTCAAAGCCAAGGTTCAATTTGAACCAGGGACTTTCTGGCTCGGTTTATAGCAACCATACCACAGGATCTTTGGGTGTGTCTGAGTGCAATAAATCACCCTCTAACAAATAGGACAATGTTACCTTTACCTGTCTGAAGATACCCCATACTATAATTGAATTCCTTAGCAGAGACAGCAACAGTGCAGTTGATGCACTGCTGGCAATGGATTAATCTTTCATTCCTGATCACTGTTTCCTCCAGCTGGATGGTTTTTAAGCAAAGAGAGAAGGTGGTTCTGGAGCTGCCATTGCCCACACTGTTACTATTTTGGAGTAAAAAGGGGCATTAGTTTGCAGGTTGATGACACGACTCAATAGCAGAAGCAAAGACCCTCTGGAACTGCTAAGACTAGGCAGGTTCAGTGCTCCAAGATGCAGAGCAAAGAGGCTTAGGAAAGTGTCATGATCCCAGTGGGCCAAATGTCAGTACTGATTACCTGGTGTGTGTGGTTGCCTCTTTTTCTCTTGTGCCTTTAATAGCTTCATGGCAGGCAGAAATTCAACAGAAATGCCTCCATTGCGTATTCCTCTTGGGAATACTGCATCTGTTAGCTTTCTGACTCAGAAGGTAAAACAGGCATGCAATCACCACCACCACCACTACTACTACTAGTAGTAGTAGTTTTCAAGACACTGTTGAGTCCAAAAATGTAACTGAGAATTTTGCTGCTGCTGTTCTCATTTAAGAACTGAAACAAGAAGAGCTGTTAAAACACAGAAAACTCCCTCAGTTGCTGTGATAACATGATCTAAACCACTTCATCGTATGAATTCTGAATTGTTAGTACCTGTCAACTTGCAACTTAGCAAAAAAGAAGTCTAGGATCGTATTGAGGTTTTGTTGTTGTTTTTCTGTGGTGAAATCCCTCTGCATTTCATTTTATGATTGCCGAACTTTCTAAATAAAATTCCAGTATACAAAGTGTAAAACATATGGAAACCACACAACTCGAGTTGATATGCCAGTTCTCTTCTCAGACAAGAGATGAGACAAGGCAATTGCTCAGAAAGGCTGCATCTGTTCTGAGTTGGCTCTAGTGAGTTTCACACTGCAGCTAAGAGACTTAATGTGACTAGGAACTTTCCATTTCCAGGCCTGAGTATGATCATGTTACTCAGTAGTTAAGCTCAGTATTAGGGTATCTTGTAAACAGTGTCTACTGATAGTTGGCCAGTTCTGTGGCCATTTTCAGGAGATTCCTTCCATGCAATTGTAACTGTGTGGAGGGTAAAATTGGGTGTCGTCACCTACTGACCCCACCCCAGGTGTTCATCACCTACTGACCCCACCCCACCCCTCTCAGGACTCCTCCCTCCCCCACCCACAAGCTCCAGGATCCCTGATTTATTTTATTTACATGCATTTCTCCAAAGTACAGTGGTGGTGGTGGTGGTTGTTTAGTCGTTTAGTTGAGTCCGACTCTTCGTGACCCCATGGACCAGAGCACGCCAGGCACTCCTGTCTTCCACTGCCTCCCGCAGTTTGGTCAGACTCAAGTTTGTAGCTTCGAGAACACTGTCCAACCATCTCGTCCTCTGTCGTCCCCTTCTCCTTGTGCCCTCAATCTTTCCCAACATCAGGGTCTTTTCCAGGGAGTCTTCTCTTCTCATGAGGTGGCCAAAGTATTGGAGCCTCAGCTTCACGATCTGTCCTTCCAGTGAGCACTCAGGGCTGATTTCGTTAAGAATGGATGCGTTTGATCTTCTTGCAGTCAATGGGACCCTCAAGAGTCTCCTCCAGCACCATAATTCAAAAGCATCAATTATTCGGCGATCAGCCTTCTTTATGGTCCAGCTCTCACTTCCATACATCACTACTGGGGAAACCATAGCTTTAACTATACGGACCTTTGTTGGCAAGCTGATGTCTCTGCTTGTTTGTTTGTTTGTTTGTTTGTTTTGAAGTACAGTGGTACCTCAGGTTAAGTACTTAATTCGTTCCGGAGGTCCGTTCTTAACCTGAAATTGTTCTTAACCTGAAGCACCACTTTACCTAATGGGGCCTCCTGCTGCTGCCACGCCGCTGGAGCCCAATTTCTGTTCTCATCCTGAAGCAAAGGTCTTAACCTGAAGCACTATTTCTGGGTTAGCGGAGTCTGTAACCTGAAGTGTATGTAACCTGAAGCGTATGTAACCCGAGGTACCACTGTATGGATGTTTGAGGCAGGGGGTAGCAGGGGATGTGGAGGTCTGGCTGATCTCTCCCTTCAATGATTATGGAGAGCAGCAAGGGCAATCTCATCCTAGGCAGAGAAGAATGTTCTGCAGAGTTGGAATGGCTTGAGCACAAATCGGGAGAAAAGAGGCAGCAGATGCAGCAAAAGGGAAAGGTGTTAGGAAGGAGTTGCTCCATTGCAAAATTTAATAAACCTCAGATTGAGGAAGAATTTCCATTAGCAGCTAGAATATGAACTGTATGGTTGTTATATATCATTGCTTTTTGTTAATATCATCATCCAGCAAATTACATCAGGGAAAGACAAAAGCCTGTTTAATAAAATATAGCAATTCTGGTGTCTACATCAATTTTCTATACATGCTATTTCCTTTATTACCTTTCCTTTCTACTGGTATCATTAATTAGGGCATCTATTGAAAGCAGTTTGCATTAGGTTTTTTAGTACAGAAATGTTCATCATAACGTTTTGTTTGATCCTTTAGAAATTCAGATATCTTTTAATTTTCTAAAAACCTCATTTAATGTGATGGAAAATACCTAGCCACCAAACATTGACTCTCCCCCGCCCCACTCCAGTTGGTTGCTAGTGAGACTGACATTTCTGTATGATTCATGTGTAAAACTGAACATCATTTGGATGTAGCCAAAAATAAAATAAAAAGTGCAGTACAGATCCTCTCGAAAATTAGTTTGTGTGTAGGAGATATAAGTCTTTGAGCTTGTTTTAATTAAAATTGCACTAAAAATTGCAAGTATGATCATTGCAAGTGTGTGATGTGTAGTAATAGGATCAATATCAAAACTCTGGGGAATGTTTTGTACAGGATGTGAACTTTTATAGATCACCAAAGGACATATGATCTGGTCATGCCCTATAGTGGAGAGCCAATGTGGTGTAGTGGTTAAGAGCGGTAGTCTCGTAATCTGAGGAACCAGGTTCACTTCCCCGCTCCTCCACATGCAGCTGCTGGGTGGCCTTGGGCTAGTCACACTTCTCTGAAGTCTCTCAGCCCCACTCACCTCACAGAGTGTTTCTTGTGGGGGAGGAAGGGAAAGGAGAATGTTAGCCACTTTGAGACTCCTTTGGGTAGTGATAAAGCGGGATATCAAATCCAAACTCTTCTTCTTCTCTTCTATTCTGGGCAGAGGTCATTGCCAATATTAACTTGGTCGTGGAAAAATCCCTAAACTTCTCAGATGCCCATTCTATACTCAATTATATTCTAGAGCTGTGGGCCTTGATGGAGGGGCAACATAACTGGACTCTGCGTGGCCTGTTGCTGGCCAAATGGTTGGTCTTACTACACTGGAAGAAACATTTGTCCCAGCCGGTTGCTCAGTGGCAGAATACTTATCTCCTTTTGCAGCATATGAAAAAAGATGCTTTTAGCAGGTCGCACTAAGAGTAAACACCATGGCATTGGGGATCAGTACTTAGAATGATAGAATTTGAAGGGACCATGAGGACAATGGGATAGCTATGTTGGTAAGGGTAAAGGTAAAGGGTAAAGGGACCCCTGACCATTAGGTCCAGTTGCATACAACTCTGGGGTTGTGGCGCTCATCTCGCTTTATTGGCCAAGGGAGCCGGCGTACAGCTTCCAGGACATGTGGCCAGCATGACTAAGCCGCTTCTGGCAAATCAGAGCAGCACACAGAAACGCCGTTTACCTTCCCGCTGGAGCGGTACCTATTTATTTACTTGCACTTTGATATGCTTTCGAAGTGCTAGGTTGGCAGGAGCAGGGACTGAGCAATGGGAACTCACCCCGTCGCAGGGATTCGAACTGCCAACCTTCTGATCGGCAAGTCCTAGGCTCTGTGGTTTAATCTCAGGGTCATGGGTTTGAGCCCCACATGGGGCAAAAAGATCCCAGCACTGCAGGAGGGGTAGACCCTTGTGATCCCTCCCAACTCTGTGATTCTATGATCTTCTAGTCCAACCTGAAATGCAGGAATATTTTGCCCACCGTGGGGCTCAAACCCACGACCCTGAGGCAGAGAGTCTCATGCTCTACCATCTGAACTATCCCAGTTTGCATAAAGTATATGCTCAGTGAGCTCTGCTGGAGCCTATCTCCTCCCTTTTTTCCTTCTATCTCCCTCCCCCCACCAAACTCCCTTCCCCCTTTTAGTGTTGTTTGCACCGTATTTACTCTGTGATACTGCACAACCAATTGATGGCCATTGCTGGTCTTTCTCTTTCCTTTTATTGTTTTTATTCGTAGACCGTACTGTAAAGGAAGAACAATCAATAACATAAATAAATGAACAAAAGGGACTGACAGATTGGGTTGGGGGGGCTTTATTTATGAGTAACATCTCCATGAAGCCACATGGGTTGGGGTAGAATCTTCATTTCAAAGCGGGGTCATCTGAAACGCCAGAAAATATTAAGCAGGCTTGATGGGACCACAAGGTTTGCCAAACTTAAAAAAAAGAGTATTTAGGGAGGGAAACCCCCAAAGGGTAAGACCCCAAAACAGGCCAATGAGAACTTGGTGACTACAGAATGCTAATGGACTGAAAAAAAGGGTAGGAGAAGGAATAGAATGAAGTACCCTGGGAAAGAGGATGGTTGGTTGATCAGGAACAAGAACAAAGATAATGGATTTGGATAGATGAATGCCTTTAGCATTCTTGTGCATTTTTAAAAGTTTGCTCTATGGTTTTCTGAGTTTATTTTGGAAAACTTCCTTTAAAAAACAACAGTATTATGCACAGACAGTGTGGTGTAGTGGTTCATGTTTTGGTCTAGGACCTGGGAGAGCAGGCTTCACATCCCCACTCATTCATGAAGCTCATTGAGTGACCTTGGCCAGTCAAACCCTCTCAGCTTAACCTACGTTGCAGGTTTGGTATGAGGATAAAATGGGAAGAACTATGTTTCCGCCTTCGTCTTCTTAGAGGAAAGGTGGAGGAATTGGAAGATGTAGGAGTTACACTTTAAAAGAATTCTTTAAACAGATTTTAAACTGCAACTTCTTTTAAACAAAAACTGGGGTCCACTATTATTATTTTTGAAAGCCTTCCTTAAACTTCATACTGAGCATTTCATTCACAACATGTACCAAGTTAAGATGACTCCAAGGACCCAGAATAATGACTATCCAGTCCTTTGTCAGACACACATTTCCTGCTCTGCTCTGAACCATATCATACATTTTTGGAGTTACTGTATTCTGGGTCACTGGCCAATGAGTTCTGTAGACCTGATGGTATATTTAGAATGCACAAACCGGTGCGGATCTCTCATGAATAATGCATCGTGCAGTTATCACACATCAGCAATCACTGCAGAGGCCGCTACTCCATTTCCAAGGTGTATTCACGTTATGCCTTCGCAAGCCAGGCAAGCGAGCCAGAGCTAGCTAGGAGAATGTTTCTGCCTCTCAATGAAACAGATTTTTAAAGGAGATATCAGGGCTGAAAAGGAGCTCTTGAGTCAACTTTAATGACCTGCCTGTAGCTGCCTCCAGGGCCCTAGAGGAGTGAGTTGCGTGAATAAAACTGACACGATCAGCTCTCCTGTGATGCCAGGTGGGGCATGGTGGATGGTGTGTTCTGGAGCATAGCAGAGCCAAGAAGCAGCAGCTCTTTCGTTTCCAGCGGGAAGAGGGAAGGCCTGGGGTGCCAATGGGAGCTTCCCTCCTGCTGCAAATGGCAGGTGTAGTAGGAAAATTCTGAATGGGACTCCCTTACACAGTTCAGATCCAGCTCTCACACAACCCCTCCTGCACCATCTCTCTCTCTCTCTCTCTCTCTCTCTCTCTCTCTCTCTCTCTCTCTCTCTCTGTAAAGAGATGTTCTACCACTGAGTTAAAGCACTCCTCCAAGCTCCTTCTCCCCATAGGTAAAGCATATCAGGTGCCACTTTAATCAAATAGAGGAAGTGAATGCTTTTGTTTTTTATGATTGCTGCTGCTGTTATGGTTTACAGTGGCTGCTCTTAAGTTTTATAGCTGCCATTTCAATGTTTTACATGCTTTTTTGTTTTGTTGTTCAGCATACTTTCGCAGTTTGTCTTTCATTTTGGTAAGCTGCTTTGCTAGGTGGAAAATAGGAGGGTGAGGGTGATTGGAATACAACTGCTGCCTTGTTGCTCAGAGAAGGGCTTTTCATACCCCCCCTTGCCATTGCAGCCCCCAGTATTTCCCTCAAATGTGAATCCAAACAGTTGAAGGATAAAGTTACCGTGGTTTTATCTTTATACTCCCTTCAAGCTTATTTCATGTTTCACTTGTGCTGGTATTTTATGCGTAAATGTGTTTGTAAACATTTATTATACTGGATGATAGCAAGTAGGTGCTTTCAGCGATGTGAAATTTACACCTACTTAGGACTTATTAGATATTTTCATAAAAGTGATGATGAATGTCAAACCATGACATCTTGTATTTTGCATATCATTTAAGTTCCCTTTTGTTGCCTGTGAACACAGTACCTCTCTCACATCTGTTTGGAGATGGAAGAGCTGGAACTCTTTATTTAAATGGATAATCATCCCTGTAGCTTCCCGGATGCACGTTCAGTTGCAATTATTCTCAAAGTGTACAGCACAATGCTATGCACCTTCACTCCAAAGGAAAATTCATTGAGTTACATGGGGCTGATTACAAAGTAGGGGTGCACAGGAATCTTAGGCAGAAAGGAGGGGAACCTTTTTTCGGTCCAAGGACCAACTCTCTTTCTGAGCAGCCTTCCAGGTGTTGCAGATATTAAGATTGTGCAGTTCGAAGTGACCGGAAGCATAAGAACTGACTACTTCCTTTTGGAAGTAATCATTGTCCAGGCCCATAAAAGTAGTATTCAAACTTTTATTTGCAAAACTCTTTAAAAACAGAACATAAGCAACAAAGATACATCCAAAAAATAACCATACAATATTTTGTACTGTCCAGCACAGGCTTACAAAATATGAAATAATCCAAACAGACCTAGAAGCAGAGGTCTGTCTCTCCCCACACTCTGCATTTGAGCCTCCATTGAAAGGGAAGGATTTTGTCTGTGTGCCCAGATGGCTGACAGACCATAGAACTTCTCACTTGTGGAGCGGTAACCCATATTTGATGTGGTCATATGGGGATCCTTAACCCAGGATTGACCCTGATGAAGTTATCAGCCAGCAACTGAGTTGGCTGATCTCAGATACTTACCCATTGCCCCTAAGCCAAACCTTCTTACATCTGTAATCTACAGAGTTGTGGCCATTTCGACCCCCAAAATGTTGTCATGTCACTTATTGCTTCCAATGCTCCTCCCCCAGTTACCCGAGGCTGACTGCACCGGAGCCCACAAGTGATGCACTTCAGAATTCTGTCATCTCAAGGGCCTCATTCTGTAGAACTATACACTGACTCCAATATAGAAAATAGAAATCTTATGTAAATACTGTGTGTGCAGATGTCGCACACCACCCCCCGACTGCAATATTACTGGGAAAGATACAGACTAGGCAGAGGAAATGATTAGAGGATGTCAAAGGCAGTGGTACATGGAGGGACTTCAGAAAGTAGGATAGTTGAGCTTACAAAGGAGAGATGAATGGGAGGGGATGATGAATGTCACAAACTTATATCTGACACGGTGGCAAAACCTTCATGAAATGCATGGAGGAAACTTTTATGTTCACACCAAGCAGACAGCACTTCATTTTATCAAAATCTTGTAAAGAAAGTGGGCGGAAGGGGGCAGGGGAAGAGAAGGAAGCTTCTTGAAGCCACAAAAGTGTTGAATGAAAATTCAAGGCTGAGTTACCATTTGCATTATTTGAAGTAGTGATTTCAAGGAGTTTGAAAGCTTATGCTGAAATTATTTCTGGAGGTTATTGGAAGGTGCGATGGAGCTGAGGGAGTCTTTCCCTACTGGAAGACCAAGTCAGGCTGAACCTAGGTTGTCCAGCTGCCGGGCAGGAGCAGTTTTTATTTTATTTTTTATTTGCATTTTTTTTAAAAAAAAATCAAATCTACAACTGACAACATCAAGCAAAAATACCATGGCAACGTGTTAATTTAAAGCAGAGTCCCGTGCACAGCAGAAGGATGAGGAGTACGTGCTGCATACTCTATATTGCTTTATTTATAGTTCAAAGCAAGTATATTACAGAAAGACATCTTGCCTCTGCCGGAGCAGAGAAATGCATCCTCTCTCCTCGTCAGCTCGGAGAGAATCACCAAAGTGAAACTGCAAAGAACAGTGAAAAACAGGAAACCAGTGTACGTCACATCCAGTCTCCCTTTCCCGTGAGAAACTCCAACAGTACAGACTGTGGAATGTAAACACCTGTCTCGTGACAAACCCTTTCGCTGCACAGTGAAGGAAAGCAGAAACCAACATCCTCCCCCTTTCTGTGAACATCACTGGGCAGCGTGTTCGTACAATATCAGTACAAACCCAACTTTTGCACATAGGTACAGTGTTGATCCCTGGATTCAATCTTGGACAATACATCAGCAGGAATTTCATTACCTGGCATATAGGACACCGTTACGAGTCCCTTCTGAATACATTCCCTAGCATGCTGCAACTTTAATTGCAAGTGCTTTGTGCTTTGCTTATAACCTTCAGACTTCAGCAAAGCTAAACATGCTTTGTTGTCCTGGTAAACCCGGATTGGACATTTGACAGGAATTTTCATATCTTTGCACAATTGTATTAACCATTCACAATCCTTAAGTGAATAAGACAGTGCATTCAGTTCGGCTTCACAAGAACTTAAGCTAACTGTTGTTTGCTTCTTGCATGACCAATCAAACAGACCCTGATTGTACATGTAGCAAACTCCAGACGTACTTTTCTTGTCTGTAGTGTCACTTCCAAAACTTGCATCTGCAAATATCTCAAGACCACCAGACTTTCGATTGTTAAATCTCAGTCTGTAATGCATAGTGCCTTTCAAATACCGCGCTATGCGTTTCAGAGCTTTCCAATCCTTGATACTAGGATTGTTGACTTGTCTGCTCAGCAAATTACAGCTAACAGCAATGTCTGGTCTTGAACATCTGGCAATGAAGTTTAGCTTGCCTAGCACACTTCTGTACAATGTAGTGTCAGAAAATGCTTCTTCAGTGTCATCTATCTGATAACCTGTTGTCATCGGTGTGTCTACAGGGTTAGCATCCATCAGATTTAGTTTGCTTAACACATCAGCAATTTTCCGTGACTGGTGTACTAGAATGATACCATCTTGATCTCTCTCTATTTCCAGAGATAGGTAGTTGTTTACCTCACCAAGATCTTTCATGTCAAAGTGCTCTTTCAGTTGAGCTAGGGCGTTATTGTACATTGCGACATCTTTCCAAAAGAATAATAAATCATCAACATAAAACAAACAGTACAGTTTCTTTTGCCCCTCCTCTTTGACAAATACACATGGATCAGCTTTCCCTTGCTGAAAACCTAGAGAAAACAATACTTCAGTGAGTTTTGTGTGCCAACACCGTGCACTTTGTTTGAGACCATAAAGGGATTTCTTCAGAGCACAAACAAATCCCTGTTTTACCTGTACGCCATCAGGTGGAAGCATATAAAGTGATTCATCTAGAGATCCATACAGAAAAGCTGTATTAATATCATGGTGACTAATGTGTAGATTTTCCTCTGCAGCTAGCTTGAGCATAAGCCTTATGCTTTCATACCTCACTGTGGGTGAGTAGGTCTCGTGATAGTCTTCACCTGGTACCTGTGCAAAACTTCTGGCTACCAATCTGGCTTTGTGTCTGACTATCTTGCCATTTTGATCTGTCTTCGCTTTGAAGACCCATTTGCTTCCAAGCAGTTTCATTCCTGGAACTACTGGAACTAGCTCCCATGTTTTGTTCCTGTCTAAGGAATCAAGTTCAGCCTTCATGGCATTTAACCATGGCTCAGCTTCCTTTGAATCCAAACCCTGGATTTCTTGGAAACTAGAAGGTTCAAATACCTTCTTGGAGCTTTTAACAGCTGTTACTGCTATCGTAGCAAATTCATCAGCAAATCTCTTTGGAGGTCTGCCTTTTGTGGCTCTCTGTGACCTACGAATTAGCCTTAAGTCTTCAACACTCTCCTCTTCCTTCTTAGGAGAAAAACGACCTATTGTGAACAATGGTTCCTCCAATTCTTGATCAGAGCTTTCAGAGGGTCGCATAGAGGCTTTCGCACTCTTGAAATCCTCTGAATCACCCGATTCAGTTTCAGATTCAGACTCAGAACCTTCATCAGTGGGTGTGGGTTGTTGTGGCTGCTTTTGACTTTCCTCAGTCTCATCACCGTCATCAGGATAACATTGGAAAATTCCCACATTCTCCCCCCACTTTGCATTGTACTCAACACTTCTCGTGAGCTTAATTGCCTTAGAGTCAGTCATCATTATTCTGTAAGACCCTTTCTGATAACCTAGAAAGATACCATGCAATCCACGCTTGTCTAACTTGGAATTTTGTGGTGAATGAACCCACATGTCAGAACCAAAAATTTTCATGTGTTTAATGTATGGCTTCTTGCCAAACATCTTCTCATAGGGGGTACAACCAATCGCTGAAGATAACCTGCGATTGTAACTGTAAACAAAACACGAGAGAGATTCGGCCCAATAACTCTCTGGAAGATTGGCATCATGCAGCAAGGTTTTTAACCCTTGAAGCAATGTCTGATTTGCCCTTTCCGCAAGTCCATTCTGCCATGGCGAGCGAGGACTAGACAAATCGTGTTGAATTCCTTTCTCAGTCAGAAAAGCTTCAAACTGCTGAGAAGTGAATTCTCCCCCGCGATCACTGAAAAGAGTCTTTATCTTCTTACCATGCACATTTTCCAACCAAGCACAGAATTCCTTGAACCTAGGAAAAGCCTCTGATTTCTGCTTGAGATTGTACACAAAAATATATCTGGAAAATGCATCAATGAGAACCATGAAGTACCTATTGCCACCCAAAGAGGGCGCTAGTGGTCCAACCAAATCTGCATGAACAATCTGGTATGGTTCCGTAGCTTGCCTACTAGACACCTTACCTTTCGCAGCCATTTTTACCTTGTTTGCTGCGCATGCTTTGCACTTCATGTGGTACCTGCAGGGTTTAATAGTCATACCTTCAACCAAGGCAGGCATTTTAGATACTGCCTCAAAATGCAAATGACCAAATTTTCTATGAAAATCATGAATACATTCTGCATGCAAACTTTTGTTAGAACCTGCAATGCAACAAGTGTCATCCTGCACAACATCATCATAATACAAAACGAACAAACGATCAACATATTCAGCATGCAATATATAATCATTTTTCTTTGTGATGATGCACTTCCTGTTCTTGAAGGAAACGTCAATGTTCCGCTCATTCAGCTGTCCAACGCTGAGCAGATTATGTTTGGCATCTGGCACGTAAAGCACATTCTGTATCGATAAGACCAAACTGTGAAGAACAACAGTTCCGCAGCCTTTACTGGGAATTGTGTGGTCATCCGCCTGGTGAATCGCACCTTCCTGCGGTGTAAAAGACACAAACAGTCTCTTATCGTTGCACATGTGGTGGGTCGCCGCTGAATCAACAACGAAGAAAGATCTAGACGTCTTCTGGACCTCTGCAACCTTTGGAGTGAAGCGTGAAACCATAGCCTTGTGCTGCGTTGTCCTTGACACCGGACCTTTGCCTTTGCCTCGGCCTTTTCCGCGCGATGAGCTTTCGCTGCGCTGCTCTGTCTTGGCCCTGGGATATCTGCATTCCCTCTTCATATGGCCTAGACGTCCACACGAGTAGCATTTCACTGCCTTCAAAGCTTTGGCGCCATCTGGTGGTTCCACTGCACTATGGGACGACGTCTGTGAAGACTCCCCCTTGCCCATGCAGCTAGCACCCCGGCGATCTGCTTCATTTAAAATCACGGCAGTAACATAATCCACTGTTAGCTGAGCTGTTGGTTGCACAGCAATCTGGGTTGCAACAGACTCCCAACCTGAACCCAAAGATTGTAGTATCATGAAAGAATACACAGCCTCTGGAAAGTTGAGTCCTCTCTGTTGCAGCTCATGTCTCAGATTTTGCATCTCCATCAGATGTAAACGCACATCTCCACCTTCAGCAAGAGCCATATTATGCAGCTTGTTGAAGTAAAACATAGTGGATCCAGCTTCTGTCCTTAAGTGAGCCTCTCTCAAAGCGTCCCAAATTTCTCTGGCTGAGGTCTTATCACGCAACAGACAGAGCTCTTCCGGGGATACTATCAATGTAAGAGTTCCCCTTGCTTTGGAATCCTTAGCTGCCCATACATCTGTAACTGGAGCTGGGGGGTTGTCTGTAATCACCTCAAACAAACCCTCTTTCCGCAGAATTGCCTCTGCATACAGAACCCAGTCCGCGTAATTCTTCTTATTGAGCTTTGGAATCCCACAAGCATCCTGAAGGGCCATCATGACTCTGGCATTAGCCTTCAGCGTCATATATGCTGCTTTAAATCTTGCTGCGTCACTGCTGCAGCTGCCTTATTCCAAAAGCGCACTTGAAAGTTACTTTCGATTCCCCCAGCATAGTAACTTGTGCCTGGGAGCCTTTTGCCTATTCCCAGCAAAACGGCTTTAAAGTTAAAAGTCCAGCCATAAGGCCATTAACTAGAAGCTGGCAGGCTGCCCGGAGCAGTAGCACATACCTCATCAATCATCTTGACACGCAGAGCAGATTCAGATCCGATCTGTCCCTCTGCATTCCGATCCCTTGCCGGCACTCCGATTCGACTTCTGGGCCCATAACCACGTGTTAATTTAAAGCAGAGTCCCGTGCACAGCAGAAGGATGAGGAGTACGTGCTGCATACTCTATATTGCTTTATTTATAGTTCAAAGCAAGTATATTACAGAAAGACATCTTGCCTCTGCCGGAGCAGAGAAATGCATCCTCTCTCCTCGTCAGCTCGGAGAGAATCACCAAAGTGAAACTGCAAAGAACAGTGAAAAACAGGAAACCAGTGTACGTCACATCCAGTCTCCCTTTCCCGTGAGAAACTCCAACAGTACAGACTGTGGAATGTAAACACCTGTCTCGTGACAAACCCTTTCGCTGCACAGTGAAGGAAAGCAGAAACCAACACAGCGAACAGCAAAAATCAACATTAAAATTAAACTGACAAAAAAGTAGTACAAAATGCATCACTTTTTTTCTCCCTAGGGAAGAAAGGAGCTCAGAGAATACAGACTTAAGCTAACCACTGTGTTCATAAGAATTTGCTAAACAATTGTGCAGTCTTAACACATGGAGACAACTTTAGCGAGAAAACTCCAGAGTGTGGAGTGATGGAGGAGGAGGTGGGCAGCCGGGTCAGAAGTGGAGGGCAGTGGCACATCAGGGGATGGTTCCCTGCATAAGAGGAAGCTGCCAGATGCTGGGCCACAAAGCTGCTTGGAGCACTGCAATAAAAGGAGTTTGGAGGGAGACGGTGTTTGCAGGGGATTAATTAAAACGACCCCCTCCAAATCTATTATCTGTCCCATTGTGAGAACATAATGAGTACGCTTGGTATACACAATGGGTACACACAACATCGGTATGTTTCCCCCCCTCCGTAAGCATGAAGGAAGGCACTGACTATCCAGAGTAATAGCCGACCACTGTATCCATCTGCTATAAGTGGATGAAATCTCAGGTCTTCCTGTTGTAGAGGAACAATGGTTGCTGAGCTCATTACCGTTAGTTTACTCATGTTATCTGATTCGTAACCAGCCACTTCCAACAGCTTTTGAAATGCAGCACAATTACTTCCTAGGAAATCTGTTATTAAAAACAGAACAAAAGAGTATGATTTTTTTATTATTATTATTAGTTGTTGTTGTTTTTTAAAAAACACCCTTAGATAAAACTGCAGACAATAAACAAAGAAGTCGGGAGATGAACTGCAGCAGGATTTGCCTGGCCTGAATCTTCCAACATTCAGCTCATTGGATGACCCTGAATTCTATCATTATGAGGGAAGGAGAAAAATGTATTTGAATCTACTTTCTTCACATCTTGCATAATTTAATGCACCTCTGTTGTCCTCCCTTGCTCACTTTTCTTTCTAAATTAAAAAGCTCCAACTGTTGCAAGCTTTCCTCGTAGGAGAGCAGTTCCAGCCCTTTGATGAATCTTGTCCATCTGTACGATGTCCTTCTTGAGATCCAGTGAGCAGACCTGTACACAGTATTCCAAGTGTGTTCAGATCATAGATTTTCATAAAAGCTTTGTGATATTGGCAGTTTTATTTTTAATCTCTTTCCTAATGATCCCTAACATGGAATTTGCCTTTCTCATAGCCACCCTATACACTGTTGATGTTTTCACTGAGTGGGAAGGTGAAGGTTAGCCCTTTTTTCTGATTCTAGTCTTAACAAATAACGCTCTCCAAAGCTACTTTTTGATACTTAAATGGCATTCTTCCAGGTTGAATAGCATGGGGAGGGTTAACCCCACCCTCCCAACTGTGATATCCCCATCACCTTTTTAAAAACAAAAACAAAGAATCCACATTTGTGAGAGATCACTTATTTCTCATAACGTCCAGTTCAGCCTTTTTATAAAAAGGCATAAAGGAAGAAATTAGCAAGTTGGTACTTACCAGGAAGAACATTAGGAAGCAGGGAGAAATTAGTAAGAAAGTACTTGGGGAAATGAAGTGGCATGACTGTGAAATGCAATGTGAAAGGACTGGAGATGGAGAAACTATTTAAATGCTAAAAAGGAAGGGTGGGCAGAATAAAGGTCTACACTTGTCCATGGACAAAGGCAGGGAAGATCTCCAGCTGCCAACTGGCCATAAGATGCAGCATTGCATTCTTCGTGCAAGAGCCAACATAAAGGCAGCAAGAGGTAAACAAAGAAAGCAAGAAGAATTGTGTTGCTGCCAGGTGACGATCAGGGCCACCATCTCCACAGTGGACAGAGGCTGTGTACACACCAGAGTGCTAGTGCCCACATCATTGCACAGATCCCATTTTTCCATGTGCACTTTTGTGCACATCTGTCCACGCACGAGCATTTTTGAAAGAACTGTATCTCAGTGTTTCTCATCCACATTAGCAGGCAGTTGGGGATGGGAGACATTTGCACTATTTGATATCCCACTTTATCACTACCCGAAGGAGTCTCAAAGTGGCTAACATTCTCCTTTCCCTTCCTCCCCCACAACAAACACTCTGTGAGGTGAGTGGGGCTGAGAGACTTCAGAGAAGTGTGACTAGCCCAAGGTCACCCAGCAGCTGCATGTGGAGGAGAGGGGAAGTGAACCCAGTTTGCCAGATTACAAGTCTACCGCTCTTAACCACTACACCACACTGGCTTCCATCCAAATAAGGGTTCCAATCACCATCCCTGACCTCTGGAAAGCTGAGGCCCATTGTGGGCATGCATGCAGGTATTTTTTTAGGCATGGGCCAATTATGTTTGTGACACAAGTTTCCAATATACCAAACTCGCACAGAACAATGGGTTAAGAAGTGTGTGTGCTGTGCTGTGCCTTTTCCCACCAGCAGTCCACCAACGAGCTCCTCACCAATGAGAGTAAAGCAGGCATGACCAAACTTGGCCATCCAGCTGTTTTGGAACTACAATTCCCATCATCCCTGACCACTGGCCCTGTTAGCTAGGGATGATGGGAGTTGTAGTCGCAAAACAGCTGGAGGGCAAAGTTTGGCCATGCCTGATAAGGGGTGTGGTGATCAATGGTACCAAGCAAAATGTCACAGCACATGTTAAAAACAATATAAAATGCTCACGCAATGTGCTTCAACATGTCTGCTGTTGGGTAACATTTTATGTTGGAGCTTTCCCCTTATCACATTATCCACATTTGGGTGGGTGGGTGGGGGTAATCAAGCTGCAGACCTTTTCTATACACACACACTACAAATTACACATTATTCATAAGCATTTTCTCACATCCCATTGGGAAATGTGTTAAGCCCAGAAAAATAAGCACAACAGAAGCATTCTGTTAGAAGTTTGACAAGCTTTCTAAGTGCAATCAATGGTGAAGCTATGTATTCAAGAATAATAGCATTATCGTAAACATCTGTTTCAACACAGCAGTATGAGCATGATCATACAATATATGTGGATATGACTGATATGGGAAAATTTGATTATAAACTCTGCTGTGAAATTATACAGTGACTACTCTAATATGCCCAGCTGCAGATGTAAACAGTACAGACAATGTTCCTTTGCAGCAATTTACAGAATTAGCCATTTTCATGTAATCATTTTAAAATTATATTTAACAAAGCTCTTTCATTTCTTTTCTTACTCATACAGCTTGAACCTCTCTGCTTGAATCTATTACAGAGAGAGCTTAACTCAAGTTGTCATTGAAGCTTGGGAGAGAGAAAGCCTGTCTTGTTTTCAATATTCTCTCCCCACCTTTCCAATACAGTTGTTAAAGAATCTGGCAGAAAATTAGTGTCAGGCAGTGCATGATTTTATTTTATTTATCCAAAAAGTTGGAGCTGTCCACCCTCTTTGATTTGCTCATTCCAGATTGTGATTTGATTTTTTTGAGAGTCACAGACAGAATGGCCTGGTTCGTGAAAGTGCTAATTAGGGATGTTCACCTTTAAATGCAAAGTGAATCGAATTTCTGCTCCATCCCTAGACTGTCAAGTAAGGGAAAGGGGGTCAAGGAATGGATGACTAGAAAAAAGCTAGGGCCAGAGTGAAGCAGGAAGGGAAGCAAAGCTAACTGGGGTTACAAAAGCAAAGCTGGAGGCAGCATTTACTCACCAACATGGTTACAGCCCAACTGTCTTCAAAGGCCTTTACTGAGCATCCCTCCACTGGCAATCAAACAATATACAGTGGTACCTCGGGTTAAGTACTTAATTCATTCTGGAGGTCTGTTCTTAACCTGAAGCACCACTTTAGCTAATGGGGCTGCCTCCTGCTGCCGCTGCGCCGCCGCTGCACAATTTCTGTTCTCATCCTGAAGCAAGTTCTTAACCCGAGGTAATATTTCTGGGTTAGCGGAGTCTGTAACCTGAAGCATCTGTAATCTGAAGTGTATGTAACCCGAGGTACCACTGTATTAGGATATGAAACTTTATTCCATACACACACACACACACACACACACACACACACACACACACACACTGTGCGTGTTTGTTTGTTTGTTTGTTTGTTTGTGTGTGTGTGTGTGTGTGTGTGTAATTCCAGGTAAATCTGCCCTCTTGACCAAACACTCTCACCCTACAGTGGAACCTTGGGTTACGTACCGTCCTCCTTACGAACACTTCGGGTAACAAGCTCTGCTAACCCGGAAGTAGATGCTCCTGGTTGTGAACTTTGCCCCGGGATGTGAGTGGAAGTTGCACGGCGACAGCAATGGGAGGCCCCATTAGCAAAAGCGCGCCTCATGCTAAGAACAGTTTCGGGTTAAGAATGGACCTCCGGAACAAATCAAGTTCGTAACTGGAAGTACCACTGTACTTTCCTCAGTGGTATTCTGTGAGTTTTCTTTCCTTCCTTCCTTCCAACTTAATATAATTACTAGGGACCTACTAGGCTAGCAGGGCAAACCTTAAGTCAGCCTGACAACATTACGCACATGACATATCAGTTTAAGCACAGAAATAACCTGCAGTGCTGACAGCTGAAGCAAAATATGTCAGTCAGAGAACAGGCACCTTTTACTTTCAGACTGCAGCAGCAGCTCTTGTTATGATGAACCGTGGAAGTTTGTGAGCTGCTCATAGCATTTGACCGGGGAGGAATTCCCCCCTAACATCTTATCATCCATAGATGAACTGCTTCAAAATAGGCCTGTTTTGGTGATCTTGTAGGCAAAGGCATAGCTGCCCAAACTCTTTGCCTAAATAAAACATCAAGTCATCATCAGTACAGGATCTTCACTTATCTGATCAGTGGGAGTTTCTTGGAAAGTATTACAGACACTCCAAGTGTCTCTACTTTTCAGGGGCATCCCTGATTTAGAGAAGCTGTCCCAGTTTCTGATTTGATTCTGGAATGTCCCACTTTTCCATAGAATGTCCCTATTTTCATTGGAGAAATATTGGAGGGTATGGTATTATAGAATCAGGTCGCTTTTGAGAAATCAAGTTCTCCTCCTAGAGAGCATGTGTTATGGTGAGGTCACCACAACCAAAGGGGTGGAGGAAAGTCCGATGCTCGGCAGAGCTAAAGATAAGTATGTGATTTATTTGTATAATGAATGTATGTTTAATGCAAAAATAATAAAAATTTATTGGCAAAAAATAATAATAATCAGAAAACCGAGACGGCTTCTCTAAATCAGAGACATCCCTGAAAAATAGGGACACTTGGAGGGTCTGGACTATGACCTGGGAGACTAGGGTTCGAATCCCCCCTCAGCCATGAAGCTCACTGGGTGACCATCTCTTAGCCTAACCTACCTCACAGGATTGTTTGTGAGGATGAAATGGGGAGGAAGAGAACCATGTAAACCACCTCGAGATCCTTGGAAGAAAAAGGGGGTATATAAATGTAATAAGTAAACTCCCTACTAGCAGAGGTTCAGCAGGAATTGTTGTCTTCTGGAAATTGTATTATTTAAACAACCCTTTGCAATATATATTATTTTTAAATGACCACTATTTACTGATATTTTTACTGATTTTTATTATAATCTTGTATGTTATATGCCACCTTGCTTTACTTTGTAAAAATGCAGAATGTAACTACTTCAGTGACTAAATAAACAAACATCACCTTATGCTAAAAATGGGGAATGCTTAGAAATTCCAAGATATAGAGTGCCAGCCAGGTTAGTCTCCCTTGAATATTAATTCATCACCAGTACTGTGCCTTAACCCTGCTTTTCTTTGGGATGGTTAATGCTTATAAAAATTACAGTAATTAATACAATATAATTACAGTATAACCAGCCTGATACTTGGGAAGTAGATAAGGAAAGAGCTCTCTTGTTGAGCACGCCCACTATGTGAGAGAGAAATTAATTCTAAGTTTGCTTAATCATTTTTGTGACAGAGAAGCACAAGTCATTTAAAACATTTCTCGCAAAAAGGAAAATACAGCTGGAGCTGGGCCCAATGTAACATGTCAATATTACAGTGTAAGGTGCTAAATGACCTAGGCCTCCTCCCACACCAACTTGCCTCTTTTAACAACTGCCGGAGAAGCTCTGCTGATGGTCCTCATGCCTAATGAGATTTCTTGGGTGAGAGTCCATGACTGGGCTCTCTCTTCAGTGGCTCCTTTGCCTTCCGAATGAACCTTCTGAAGTGCATCCAACCATGATATTGATGCCATTTTGGTCACAGGCAAAGACATACCAGGCTTTTGAGGAGGAGTGAGGTGTTCTGGATATTTGAATTTCTATTTCTGCCACTTCCTTGCTTGTAAACGAGGTCTGTGTTTTGTTGTTGTGTAAATATAAATGTCAAACTAATATATTTATTGAAATGGAAACCTAATATTTTGGGAGGTGGCAGGTGGCACCTTGATTACCAGAGGAAGGAATTTCATGCAGATTTAAAAGCCAGTCTCACAAATGGGGTATGGTTGGTCTGTATTGTTTCCTTTTGAACCTTTTGAACCACGTCGCAGACGTGGGGATACAGGGCATTGTTGGGTTGAAATAACGACAGACAGGTAGCGAGTGTCATCTGGGAGGCATCTCCTGAGCAAGTCTCGAGGAGCCTCTTTTATTGAACATTACAGCATTGCCACATATGTGCTTATTGCTGATTGGTTAACACAAGTACAAAGCAAAGGGTTGCATATAGGCATTAATCACCAATAGATTAAAGACTGGGAAAGGGAGCACAGAACTAGACAGGCATGAAGACCTCCTAATTAAATTATAACCAATGATTAATATAGTAAGACTTAAAACAATTACTAATGATTGATATAGGAAACTTAAAAGAGCATAATAATCACGTTCCATAGATGTGATCAACTATGCATTAAGAACGGGTCAAAGTACAATGTTTTCCTGAACTCAATGTGAACTGAACATTCTAAGGTGGTGAGTGAATGTCTTAGTATTAGAACGGTTTGTGCAGCATTATGTGCAGGAGCGAAGCTTAAGAGCAAGACTTCCCATCAGGCCACAGTCATGTATAGAATCATAGCATCCCATCAGGGCATAGCCCGTAACTGGCTGTGCTCTTTTATCTCTGGTCGGGGACAGAGGGTGGCACTAGGGAGGGAAATGTCGTCGCGCCACTCCTTGGTGTGTGGAGTGCCGCAGGGCGCAATTCTCTCCCCGATGCTTTTTAACACCTTTATGCGCCCCCTTGCCCAGATTATCCGGAGCTTTGGGCTGGGCTGTCACCAATATGCTGATGACACTCAGCTCTATCTGCTGATGGATGGCCACACCGACTCGGCCCCGAACACACTGACCAGATGCTTGGAAGCTGTGGCTGGATGGTTTCGTGGGAGCCGATTGAAACTAAATCCTTCGAAGACAGAGGTCCTATGGCTAGGTCGGGATGGCATGGGGATGAGGGACCAACTCCCTTCTCTTGCGGGGGCCCAATTAGTGCCATTGCCTTCCGTTAAGAGTTTGGGTGTAATCCTTGACGCCTCCCTTTCCATGGAGGCGCAAGTTACAGCAACAGCCAAGGCGACATTTTTCCACCTTCGCCGCATCAAGCAGTTGGTCGCTTACCTTTTCTGCCCCGACCTGGCCACAGTGATCCATGCGACGGTCATCTCCAGGCTTGACTACTGTAATTCGCTCTACGCGGGGCTGCCCTTGAAGCTGTCCCAGAAACTCCAGCGGGTACAGAATGCTGCAGCGAGGCTCCTCACGGGGTCTCTGCCATGGGAGCATATTCACCCAGTGCTTTTCAAGCTGCACTGGCTCCCGGTGGAGTACAGGGTCAGATTTCAGGTGCTGCTTTTGACCTTTAAAGCCCTTCACGGCCTAGGACCCTCGTACCTACGGGACCGTCTCTCCTGGTATGCCCCACGGAGAGCCTCAAGGTCCATAAATAAGAACACCCTAGTGGTCCTGGGCCCTAAGGAAGTTAGATTGGCCTCAACCAGAGCCAGAGCCTTTTCAACTCTGGCTCCAGCCTAGTGGAACGCCCTGCCTCATGAGACCAGGGCCCTGCAGGATCTGATTTCTTTCCGCAGGGCCTGTAAGACAGAGTTGTTCCACCTGGCCTTTGGCTTGGAGCCAATTTGATTCCCTCCCTCTCTTTCTTTTTTCTTTTCCTTCTCCTCCTGCGATGAGGCTACATTTTAATATTTTAATGTTCCATTATTTTAATGTTGTATTTTATTTTTGTTTTTAAGTTGTAATCATTAATCTTGTTTTATTATTGCTTGTAAGCCACTCTGAGCCCGGCCTTGGCTGGGGAGGGCGGGGTATAAATAAAAAAATATTATTATTATTATTACATGGAACCTGAATTTTTTCTCTTTAAAAAAATAAAAGGAAGAGGAGAAGCAACAAAACCTTCCTAACACTAAGTAGAAGTGTTAAGGCAACAACAAATTGTGGATCACTAGATTATATGTCGGAATGTAAGGCTCTCAGTTTATCTCTAATCACTCCCCCTTTGATAACACACACAAATTCACCATGTCACCACAATGTTCATGGTTTCACTTTCCAGCTGCTGTGGGCTTCTGAACAGCAGCGAGAAAACAATGGTCAATGAATTATGAATATGCCTTGGCAGATTGGGTTTAACCCCAGAAAGATTATTACAGGGATGATGGCTTCTTGTGCATTTTAATTGGTGTCAAATGAGTTGTGTTGCTAGATTTCTCTGCCATCTTCCAGCTACGTTGGCTTTCCCTTGGTTTACCATTATAGCTGATTGCTTATACAGAGGCTACCCTGCTGTTACAGTGGAAATCTCCAAATAATTAATATTTGCCTCCCCACTACCCTGCCAGCCTTCTTGGTTATGGAGCTCAGGAAATCAAATGAAGCCAGCAGTGCTGTTATGGCATCTTAGGCAGGAGTAATGCTAAACAGTCAGATCCCACAGAAAAGGAAGTTAGGTTCAAAGACTGGTGTGGTTGCCCTTTTTTTTTTAAGTTCCTACAAAAGTGAATTACCTACTTTACCACCTCAATTATCTAAAGCAACTCTCTTACTTCAAGGGATGGTTGAAGAACCTCTTCACATATGCACTTTCTTCAGTCTTCACCTAAGCTGCCCATCTGGTGAAATTATACTCATGGCACCCTATTCACGGCACACTGCATAGGGCGGTGACCCAGAGGACTCAGCTACATAGGTCAATTTATAGTGTTTAAAATGTGTTATAAACATGTGACAGCAGATGGAGCTATAGAGCAGAAACCAAAGTCAATGGCAGATTGCCTTGGGAGCTTTTTTTCTATAGATTTTTTTCCATAGCATTTTCTTTTCTGTATAGATCCAGCCAGAAACAGACATTTTCCACTGTTGCCCCTGTACTGTGGAATGCCCTTCTGTCGTATGTGAAGCAACAACCAT
The DNA here is from genome assembly GCF_964270895.1 of Podarcis filfolensis. Taxonomy (NCBI): domain Eukaryota; kingdom Metazoa; phylum Chordata; class Lepidosauria; order Squamata; family Lacertidae; genus Podarcis; species Podarcis filfolensis. The sequence continues at coordinate 71,207,164 of NC_139609.1, forward strand.
AAGTTGCTTCAGACACCCTGTAAAGGCTTCTCTCTTTGCCCAGGTTTTTCAGACCACGTTTTATGTGTATGAATCCACGGAATCATTTTTAAAATTTGTTTTTATATGTTTTTACATTGTTGTTTTATTGGTTTTTGGTTCTATTTTTGGTTTAATGCAGGTCGCTTTTATATTGTACATACCATACACTGCAAAGACATTTTCAAACTATTCATTGCAAACCAACCTGTGTGGCAAACCTCAAATGATTCACTGCTTGTAGCAGTTGTTGTGCAGAAGCCATTTTGAGCAGTCTGCATGAGGCAGGTTTTTTGTGAAACCACCATACCTTTCTCACTGGTGATCTAACCTCCCTACCCCTTTGAAAACTCATTTTCTCCTCTTTCCCCCTCTTCTTTTCTAGTTTTATTGAGATTCCCTAAACAATGCCAATGGAAATTAAGGAAAGCCTTGCAAGAGCTGAGCTTGCACGTTCAAAGTGCATTGTAAAACCTCAGCTGATCTTCAAGTTAATTAAAATAAAGATGCCAAAGTTGCTGGGCAGACTGATTTCCCTGACTTTATCTCCTTTGGTAGCAGAATGAGCAAAACATGCCTACTTCGGAAGTTATAAATAGAGCAGAATAGCAATGACTTACAGCCTGCTCTACAGTGTTAAAGCATGGTGGTGTGATGCATCTTCATGTTTTTGCTTTTAGTATACATTTAGGAATATGATCCAAATGACTGCCAACATTTAAAAATCTACTCTGTAGTTTTGTTTATTGTAGTCAGATAATGGAAACAGCAGATTTGAGGATCATAAAGATGAAACTTAGGCTGCTGAAATAACAAAAGCAACAACAAAATTCTCTCTTGCACGTGGTGCCTTTGGTGATGCATAGTGCCACTTAATACACAGTTCTTTCAGATGCCATAGAGAGAGCTTTGTACGTGGCTGCCAGAGTTTCCTGGCATGGAGGCTCTCCACCCATTCTCAGGTTTTCAAAAATTATGACAATTTCAGAGTTTCAAACATTATGTAAATTATTCTAATCACAGATATCTATTGTTAAACCATGCAGATATAATTCCTGTTCCTGTAAATATTTCCTTGCTTAGCTCAGATTTGTTGGATGCTTTTCATTACAATAAAAACGTAAGTACTCCCCCCCCCCCAACAGCTCAGCTGCTAAGCAAATAGATTTTGTTTTGGCCTTCCATGAAAGACTCCAACTAATTCCACTTGGGTTTTGGTCATTTTCCAAATCTGCTTCCGAATTCATACTGGGTATTCGAAAGACATTAGAAGAGGCAAGGGAGTGCACTGTGTTCCTGATGCGAGATTGCTGCAAAACGCCTATTCCCTCACACCCTCCCCCAATCCCCATTAATGCCTGACCAGTGATGGCAAGTGACCATCCGGACTGGCAATACAGAAGGCAGGAAGGCCAAAAGTAGGTACAACCAATGAGGAGTGGACCTAGATCCAGTGACAAGCAGAGACAACTAATTCTAGTTTTGTCCCCATCCACCTGCTGAGTTCTACAAGGGCAACACAAAGCCACATCCACACCATACTGTTAGGAAATTGGGTTTGTGTGGGGGCCCGATTCACCTAAATTCCAGGATGTAGTAAAAGTTAGAATCAACTTTGCCAAACATGGAAACCCCCTGGATTTAGTTATGCTTATGAGCCAACCTAGCAGTTCGAAAGCACGTCAAGTGCAAGTAGATAAATAGGTACTGCTCCGGAAGGAAGGTAAACGGCGTTTCCATGCGCTGCTCTGGTTCGCCAGAAGTGGCTTAGTCATGCTGGCCACATGACCCGGAAGCTTTACGCCAGCTCCCTCGGCCAATAAAGCGAGATGAGCGCCGCAACCCCACAGTCGGCCACAACTGGACCTAATGGTCAGGGATCCCTTTACCTTTACCTATGAGCCAAGCCAGTTCATCCATTAGCATGGCCCATCGAGGAAACCATCAGTACGCAAGCCAGTCAATGGGGGTGAGGCTCCTTCTTTCCTGGGTGCTAGTGGGCAGAGGCTAAGGCCAGGTAAAGGGTTTCAACACTGAATGATGTAGGCTGCGGGGTGGTCCCTGGAGTTGTTTAGCAGTGAGAAGCGGAAGGAAGGGCAGAACTCCATGGGAGCTTGGAATGGTAGGCTGGGACTAAGAGACACAGAGGATGGATTTTTGCTAGCCTTTGAATCTAATGCTGCCCTTAAGGAGAAAGCCAGACCTGCATAGGATGTGAATGCTCTACAATCCCTCCTTCTAGGTGCAGGTTGTATATATGTGTAAATAGAACTCTATATCATAAAGACACTAAAGTCTCTGTGGTGCTTCGCTGTTCCAAAAGGAAACACAGACTCTGGCAGGTGAACATGCAACCCCTCACATCACTTGGAAATTGGGATGGTGTGTAACAATACATGTAAAGCACTATGATACCAATTTAATCAGTCAAGGTCCCCCCACCTGAATCCTGGGAAGCATAGTTTGTTAAGAGTGCTGAGAATTGCTTTTGTTGTTGTCGTTTAGTCGTGTCCGACTCTTTGTGACCCCATGGACCAGAGCACGCCAGGCACTTCTGTCTTCCACTGCCTTCCGCAGTTTGGTCAAACTCATGTTGGTAGCTTCGAGAACACTGTCCAACCATCTCGTCCTCTGTCGTCCCCTTCTCCTTGTGCCCTCCATCTTTCCCCACAAGGGTCTTTTCCAGGGAGTCTTCTCTTCTCATGAGGTGGCCAAAGTATTGGGGCCTCAGCTTCACGATCTGTCCTTCCAGTGAGCACTCAGGGCTGATTTCCTTCAGAATGGATGTGTTTGGTCTTCTTGCAGTCCATGGGACTCTCAAGAGTCTCCTCCAGCACCATAATTCAAAAGCATCAATTCTTCGGCGATCAGCCTTCTTGAAAAGCATCAATTCTTCAGCAATCAGCCTTCTTCAGAATTGCTAAGAGATCCCTATTCCCCTCATGGAGCTACAGTTCCCAGAGTGGTTTAACAGTCAAACCCTCTGCCCTGAGAACTCTGGGAATGGTTGCTTTGCAAACTACAAAGAATTCATTGGGGGAGGCCATGCCTGTTTAAATTGGCATCACAGTGCTTTAAATGTATGGTGCGAACGTGGCCTTAGAATAAGGAGAAAGACGCTGACAGCAAGGGCTAAAGGCAGGCAGGTGGTAGCTGGCTGAGGACAGAATAACATGGGGGGAGCAAGGCTCCGCTCATCCTAATGGACCAGACTCCACTGTACCTCAATATGTTGTTGCTTGTAGCATTCTCTCTCTCTCTTTTGTCAGATGTGGAAAACAATGGCACTCTTCATAACATTGAACAAAAGGAGAACAAAAGAAAAGAGGAAATGAAGGAGGGGAAATTATTGAGAATTGCACAGAAATGCCATTTTGTTTTCTTTGTGGGATCAGCACTCCTGCGTCTCAACTAATTGCACTGCCCATGAAAGCTCATTTGTAATAATTACTCAGTGATAAGGTTAGCTGAGCTACAAGGTCAGTACTCTACAAGTCTCTCCTTGTAACACAGGCAGACATTAAGGGGAAGGCAATAATTCCTTACAGCTATAAAAATAGAGTAAGGTCAAGTCACTCTCCTTGCAGTTCAGTATGGGCTGTTTGAGCCAACACTGTGTGCTCCTCCCTGCAAGATTTGCTTTATTTTCTTGTCAACATCATTCAAAAACTTTCACAGCAGTTTAGTATCAACAGTTGTGGCAGTACTTTCCCCAGAGAATCTGGAAAAGAAAGAAAACACACACACACACACACACACACACACAAACAGTTGGGATTGTGAGACAGAAAAGGGTTTTTCAGAGAATTGAAGATGGTATGGTGAATTTCCGGTAAAATTTTGGGGGAAATAGATTATTATTTTTTTAAAGTGTCAGAAGATAGCTGACAACAGCACCAACCAAATCTCAGGGGACAAAAAGTTCATAGTTGGGGTGTCACCATGGAAAAGGCCCTATTCTATCCTTTACCACCATTCCATGTGCCCCACCCATAGGTGAGACCATGAAGCCACCCTGCTAATATTAATACATGGGCATCTTAATACAGTGGTACCTCGGGACGCGAACAGGATCCGTTCCGGAGCCCTGTTCACATCCTGAATAGAACGTAAGACGCGTCTGCGCGTCTGCGCATGCACAGGTTGCGTTTTGCCACTTCTGTGCATGCGTGTGACGTCATTTTGAGCGTCTGCGCATGCGTGAGCGACGAAACACGGAAGTAACGTGCTCCATTACTTCTGGGTTGCCGCGGAGCGTAACTTGAAAACGCTCAACCTGAAGCACATTCAACCCAAGGTGTGACTGTACAGTGAAAGAAGTTCCTTTAGGTGTCTGGGTCAGACGTTGCTTTAAACTTGTCTTCTAGTACAAACACTGTTTTCCCTGTCATATCTGAGCAAACAAAATATGCAAGGTTTTGAATCCCTACAAAAACCTGAAGAACCTTTGTACCATGTTATCACTGCACCATTTTGCAAATTTTAAAAAGGGGCAGGGCATAACATAAATCATTATTCGTTTCTGACTTCCGGTTGAAGATGGCAACAACGAAGACTACTTGTCCTTTAGCTCCACAGTCTGATTTAATTTGTTTTTGTTGTTTTTTGAATACTTTTAAAGTCAGTTGACTCAGCTGTTAATGATAATTGCAACAACAGGCAAGGAGCACATTTCTTTTACATGGACTTAAAAGCCATATATTTTAATTGGAGGACGGGCACTGGGAGAGTTTTGACTCCATGTTCAGCATTTAGCTGATAAGGAAAGAATAGAAGTTCATCTCGACTGAAGGAGACTCTGCAATTATATCAGTCTTGATATGGTTACCACACAAGCACAGACCTGCAGTGCTTCAAATAAATTGTCCAGAACTCCATTAACAAATTTAGTCCAGAAATATATACTGGACTGTTGTGAATCAGTAACTGGAGCAGCTGGAGCAAGGTAAATGGAGGTAACTGAAAAGCATTTGCAGCAAGATACAATTAATTTATCATATATGAATTGCCCTAGTTCCTTACATGGCGACTGTGCAAGAAATGTAACATATGTAATATGTTCCTGTAATGAAAGCTTAGCCTAAATAGTTAGTTTATCTGAACTTGTTAGGAGTTGTTACATAGGCTTCCAGGCAACTGCAGCTTCCTCCATATAACAAAACCTCAACAATGTGCAATAACAATTGTAGCATAATAGACTTGGCCACAACAAAATGAAACTCTCACCATGGGAACTTGTACGTGACCAATTCTCTTGACACAACAAACAGCAGAGGGAATCCTTAGGAGAATCAATGCTTTGGAAAAGGAAGTTTATGGTTTGAATGCCATAACTGGTGCACTAGTTGGGGTAGTGCAGACAGGAATTCTGTCTGTAGCCCTGCAGATGGGACCTACCAGCGAAGAAACTGAAGTTGGTGGTGGTTTGGAAGGATATCAGGGAAGCTTCTACAATGGCTTGAATTCCTGCTTGCAATTCAGATTCTGTTTTCATTATTCTGCTGGATTTCTTCACTTTTATCTGTACAATACCTCTTTCTAGAAGAATCATCATTGGAATTTGGACTTTCCCCCTCATTCACTGCTTTTCCAAGTGTGTTTATGAATCCATCATTTATTGCCTTTTTCTCCCACTTGTACTGTGGGGTGGGAAATGTGGAGTGTCTGCCTGTAGCCTCCTGAGTTCCATCAAAAGATGCTACATTGGGGCTTGAACAAATTAGGTGTCGGACTGAAATCATTTCCTTGGAAGGTAGCAACTGGGTTATCAGCACACTCATCCACTATCAGTAGCCTTGGATCTGAAGGGGTTTATTCAAGAATGGAAAACTCAAGTCTATCTCCTGATCATTCATATTGGTGTAAAAGCAGGTCTCCAAGTTCCAATCTCGATGTCATTTAATTCTTTAGCTACTGAATCTGTTACTTAGCGAGCTCAGAGCTATCGCTGCCTTGATATGCCCACCTTGTTTCTGCATTACACATTTTTGCATTTATGTTTTTAAATGAGCAACTTGGAAATGTTTTTACTAAAAATGCACAATTTCAATATTTTTTTTGAGCCAAGAAATGTGCTGCAACATACAAAGAAGTGAAAAAGGTGGATATCCAGCCTGTGTGTTAGTCCAGGATGTATGACTCAGGTCAGCTGAAAACATAAGACATAAGAATGTAAAATGTACCTGCTGGAACAGGCCAACAGTGTCCTGTTCTTACAGGTGGCCAACCAGATGCCTGCAAGGTGGACATGTGATCATCATCACTCTGCCCATCTGCAATTCCCAGCACTGCTATTTAAAGGTAGAAAGCCTCTGGTAGTGGAATTACAACATAGCCTCATGGTTAGTAGACAATGATTGCCTTGGCCTCCATATCATATTGGAGGTAATAAAGATCCAATTCCTCAAGCATCCCTAGCTGACTAACGGTCTTATTTTCTAATGAATGCAAAAGCTGATATTTGCATGACCTTTAGTGATGTTAATGTTTAGTGGCACTTTTTCATGAAGATGTTCAATAGGAACGGTGCAGAAATCAATAAATGTGATTATGATCATGGCTTTGGAAACAAAGGGTCACCGCTTAAAATAATGTTTGTTCAGGAACATTCTGACTTCTCCGAGAAACCTCAGCTACAAAAAGGCCTGTATGTTTTTGTTTATATTTAAATATTTAGAAATTGCACTTTCATAAAAATTGTAGCAAGGCGGTATACAACATAAAAGCATAATGTTACAATAACATCAGTAAAAAACATGGTTGGTTTTTGTTTTGTTTCTTTCATTTTAAATCGCATTCCAAAGTTCTGTCTAAGCAGCACAGTTTTCAAAAGTTGTGGAAAAGAAAGCTGGGTGACTGCTGCCCAACTTCTATAGGGGAGGACTTGCACAGGGCAGAATCTACCACACTAAAGGCTCTAGTAAAGGCCACCTGAACACAGGGATATATGAGACCATCCAAAGTGCCCCTTCAGAAGATCTCTGTGATCAAGATTGAGCTATAGGAACAAGGTATACATGGAATACGGTGAGGTGCGAAGAGAAGAGAGGGAATAGGATGCATGGTATGAAGCACAATGATAGGAACGTCACAAGTTCTTGATCACAGGAGCCCGAACCTGAAATATACTGGGCTGATGTAAAATAAAATTATGGAGCAGTGGTAAGCTCCCAGGAAGTGTGTTTATTGGTTATTGGATCACTTTCTCTGCAAGCAGAGAGAGAGCTTTTAAGTATAATGTACAATGAAATGGAAAATGGTTCTGAGACTTCAAATGCAACCATCACTACTCCACTGTCCAACAGTGGTAGGGAATGAAAAGGGACATGTCAGAAGTGGATTGGGAAATGTCTTTGATCTACGTGATTCAAGGCTCTCCCATTCCCCATATAAGCCCCCCAGAGAGAAAAATGATGGCAGCCTCCAGAGCTGGCATAGTTCCTTTACCTTCCATTGAAACCAAAAGGGGGGAGGATGTGAAAAGGACAATCAAGTGCCAATAGGGTGGGGGTGGGGGAGAGCTGCTCCACCAGTTTCCACTCTCGCAAGCAGCCAGTCCAATGTGGTTTAGGAAATGGCATTTCCTTTGCAACTGACTCTCACCCTGCCCTCCATAGGCTCTGTAAAACTGAACACAATTTAAAATCAAAGCTGAGCAATCTGCTATTTATCTTAATCACAATACAATAGGGCTCAGAAGATGTTAAAAGAGCAATTGGAATAAAGCAGAGAGGGAAAAAACTGACAATACTTTACTGAGGAAAACTGATTAAGAACAGCATATAACTCTAGAAGAAATAGCCAGAGGTTTTTCCTTCTTTACAGGGTTCAGGTCTACACTGGGTGTGGGGTATGGACTCCTTCAGAACCACTTTACCGCCCCGCCCCCAGTTCCTAGACCTAAACTGTCTTTTTCACTGACAGCTAACTCACAACTGACTAGAATCTCCATGCTGTCACCCAGACTAATAGCAAAAATAGCCCTTTAAGTCATACACTGAATGGTCTCTGTTGTACTTCCAACACTAGGAACACCACATTTGGTGGCTTTATTGTAGCTGAGCAGGTGAACAGGAAGTAAGGCATTGGAGAGGAAAGTATATAGCCAAGAGCTAAAGAGAATTATGGGAGGCAGGAGGGAGGGAGGCATAATTCCCATCAGGAGACAATCTGACTGAAGGAACAATAACCAGAAATCCCTTCTAGAACAGCAAAGGTGCAAAATGATGCTTGAAATTATTGACTATCCTGATGCGCAGCCCAGAATATTTTTTAAGGGGGAAAAGAATTTCTTATTTGGTGGAAAGAGGATTACAATTCTTTAACACAGCAGTTTTAAAAAATAGTTCCTGTTGGAAACTGCTCGGTGAACTGGATTAATGGAGAGAGTGCAAGGAAGGCTGTCAAGAGACCTTGAAAAATACAGCATATCACATCTGGATCTGTAATCTATCACATAGATGTCACCAGTCACAGCACACACTCACAGTGAGATTTTCAACGCAGTTTAAGATAGATGCTATAGGCAATCAATCCCTTTTTCATTTGATTTCCTGTGAAAAAGCTACACAGAATTTAAAACAGATGAAAGCTAATGGGTCTTTTATGCATTACACCCAAGTCCTATTTAATTTAACTGAAAATGAGATTCCACTTCTGCAAATGTTTGAAAGTCATAGAATTGGAGAGGTAGGTGTGATCCCCATCAAAAGATATATTGCAAGTATGGCACACTAGGAGACCAAGTGTCCTTATTTACTCCAGAATTTGGAAGTGGGGCATTGGCATAACATTTGCATGAGAGGCATGTGGGCAATCTGGGTTTGTGGCTTTGCTCCAGTGTTCTCTGCCCTTTCTAAAAACAACAGCCACCCCTTTAATGCACATTTCTCATAATATGCATATATTTTTATTTGGTTTTGCTTAATATAATGCATTTTAGTGCTTTTCTCCCATGAATACATTTATTCTTATGCACACGTTTCCCCAATGTACACCTTTGTGTGGCCATTTTGTTTTCACTGGAGAGTAGCATTGCAAAATGTAGAGAAGGGCAACATTCAAAAGAATGCATTTCTTTCAGGAGGTGCAAATTTCCCCCATGCCAAACCTGTGGCCCTCCATATGTTGGACTACAGCTCCCATCATCCCTCATCAGTGCCTGTGCTTGCTGGAGATTATTCCTGCATTGCAGGGGGTTAGACTAGATGTCCCTCGAGGTCCCTTCCAACTCTACAATTCTATGATGGGAGTTCAGCAGCTGAAAAACCACACATCCAGCCTCCCTTGTTTTATATACCCTCTGCCACAGAGCCTCACTGCTCATCCTTCTTATTGCTTGTTCAGTGTTGCTGTTGCTCTGCTCTTAAATGTGGTGTGCACTTACCCCGATGATGCCAGACTTCTCGAGGTGCTGCGCAAGTGCTCTTCTCATAGTCCTTTATAACAATCGCGTATGACAGAGCAACTGCTGAAATCAACGGAGATACAGCTGAGAAGATTTTTACCCAATTCACTTTGCTGCTACCCTTTGATTATTACAAATGCAGCCTAAACAAACATTAAACATTGATGAGCGAACTGAAATGTGTCTGCATTGTTTGCTACAACTGCTCTGGAGAGGGAAAGAAATCATTGGTTCAAAATGCCTTAGTTATGTCAATTATTGTCACGAAGGAGCTACTTGCTGCACTCATCATTTCAGTAGCATATCCGAGATCTGTCCCACAGATCAGAGGAGATCATTTCCCCCTGAAACACCGATTTAATTCAAAACCCGACCGTTTTAAACTTTGAATGATCTGTTATACTGAGCATGACATCCCAGGACTCGTGATGGAGGCTTGGGATACGTTGTTTTCTGATCCAGTGCTTTGAATAAGAATAAGAACAAAAAAGACTGTCTGCCATGAAATGCCTGCTAATATTATGTGAGTTTGCAAAAAAAAATTCTGACTCAGATGTTTGGCCTAATCATCCTTCAAGTCAAGTGAAAGGGGCAGAAGCAGCCACTGTGTGTATGAAAATCTAATAATTGCAGTAGCCCTTTTCAGGTGAAGTGCTCACACAATCTGTCAATGCATTATTAGGAAGTGGAGCTGTGCCAATTAGGCCCCTCCCCTGACATTCAATGGTTCCCTCCGTTGAAAAAAATAAATGTGTCTCGGCACAATAGAAGCTGTTGGGTCTATTTGGTGCTTTGTGTTCGAATGGTTTCTTAATATTTTCCCAGGACATTTGCATCTTTTAGGACAAGACTTACTGTTCCCCTTTCAGGGTATCAATGTTACTGACAGGGCAGGTTTTTATGCAATGCCACATTGTTTAATAAATCATGGATATGTTAGCATGTAAAATAGAGCAGCATGGGCCGACTTATAAATAATTAAATATTCATTTGCATAAAGATGAAGAGCATATTAAATACCAGAGGAAACGGAACGAGATAGGACTGTATGTCCTGATGAAAGCAGGGAAAGAGGGAGGTCATCACATACACAGACAGCTGCAGAGAGGCACACAATCTCAGGTTGGGGTGGTGGTAAAATTCACTGCAAGTTTCAAAGGCCTGCTCCTGCACACATTTACCGATTTCATTTTTTAATAGAACAGCTTATTTTAAGAGAGTCTGTTGTTGTTGCTTTCATAACCAGGGATGAAGGCATTCTTGAGAAATAATTGTAATGCAGTAGTGACAAAAGGAGACACAACTGGAAGAATTCCTTTCTTAAGGCCTAGGACAAGGATGGGGAACCTGTAGCTCTCCAGATGTTGGACTGTCATCCTTGACCATTACGCACAATGGCTGGGGCTACTGGAGCTTGGAGTCCAATAGTATCTGGAGGGCTACAGGCTTCTGCTCCTGCTGCAGACATAGTGGCCACTCTCACTCTCCACACATACTGTTCCTCTTGAATTTAAGCACCGGATGAAGATAACCTTCTCTCGGATTGGTCTCTTCTTGCCTAAACCCCTTTCTCCGCTGCCCTTTTTACTCAGGTCACCTTCCTTTGAGCTTTTTTTAAACCCCAGTCCACTTCTGATTAGTCTGTACCTTTTGTTTTGCTCTGTGACCTCTTCCTAATCCCCAATTTACATTTAGCTTGATGTATTTATAATTCCAATAAAACTGCCAATTTTTCCTTCCCTTACATAAGTTGGACTGCCTGTTGTTTATAAGTTTGTTTTTTGAGCAGCCGACTTGGCAAAGCTGAGGACCTAAGGCCGGGGATGAACCAGGATTCTCAGACAAGCCTTCTGGGGGGTCATCAGCACAGCAGGAGCATTCAGCCTCTGAAGCAAAATCTGTGGTTGAATGGGACCTGAGCCTACATGAGCAACAGAACCTTAAACAGCAGGTGAAATCCTACTCCATAAGAAAAAATTACAGGAGTCAATAAAAGACTCCTCAGGAGTCAATGTCTTCTCACAAGTAAGGTCCTTCTCATGAGGAGAGCTTTCATTGCCAACAGCTGGTGGAATTCAGCTTGAACCTGGGTGTGGCTCCAGCAGCTGCAGCTCAAAAGCCTCAGTGCCAGGCTGGAAGAGCTACTGGAATAATGTTTTTCTACTAGCATTGTGCCTTGCACCTGACCTTTGTTGCCTAGAAGCAGAACTCAGGCTTCCCCTTGACTTGCCTGAGCCCTTCCTTGAAGCTCTGCTTACCTGAACTGCTCATCAATTTGCTTCTTGCTTGAACCACTGTTTGCCTGAGAGTGGACTTCATTCAGACTGGCCTTGGATATTGCTGCTGTCTGTGGTAGCTCTGCTGTCTGGAAGTTCCCCAGCAACTTGGGACCCAACTAGAACAGGACACGAGTTTGTGTAAAATGTCTTCCTCTAAACACGGCACAATTTCCCACCAAGGTCTGAAACCCCCACAGTTTGAAAAGAAAAAGAAAAAAAAGACTCCAGTTAAGCATGTGCAGTTACCAAGCACACTTGAGCTCCAGGATTTAGAAATTTAGGACAGGTGAGGAAATTGGTTGTTTTTCAGTCATTGTGAAGTCATCCCATGGGAACAGCACACTGTGCCACTAATGGGAGATAACCTGTGTTAATGAGAGGCTTAATGAGGCAGTTTGCTGAGAGGTCAGCAGATTTGTCCATGACAACAGTGGAAAGAAATGAGGAAATGTACAATCACCCCAGAGATGCTGGTAATATCACCAGAGAGGCTTGAGTCTGAGGCTGCAAGTTTGAAGAGTAGCCAAAAGCCAAATCTCTTAACAAAGAGATGCCTTGTGCGTTTACAAGGCCACCTTTGAGTGCCTGCCTCTTAATCCTTGCCTCTTAATGAACCTTCTGTTAGTCATAAGGATTTACTATTGATAATTCATGTACACTTTTGATATTGTTTCTCATAACAGGCTTTCTGCATGCCACATTCCCTGCCTGAGTGGGACCATAATCCTGTTAGTGATATCACTGTCTGTTGCTATGGAAATGTACCTGGTGATACAAATTCAGCACAATAAAGCCTTCTCTGCTTGATCAACAGTCAAGAAGACATATGCATGTGTATCTGTGAGTGACTGTAACTGTTGTATTATGTCTTTCACCAGAGTCGACAAAGGCGCTGTCTTTAAGTACTTGGAGTCCTGGGCATGCATTAGGGACTAAGTAACTGTGAACGTAAAGGGTATTGAGAAACCTTTACATGATAAATACATTTATTTGTCCATGTAAGCGGAAATAGAACATTGACTAAACAACATAAATGGTAGGGCTGTGCATGGGTCCCAAGATTCATCTTGTATCTATATTTCTGTTTTGGTCAGTTTTGGGGTTTGTTTGTTTTTACAACTTTCTGTGATCTCTTCAGTCTGTGTTTCTTTGAGTGGCAAACCATCAAGGAATATATGCAATGAAGTTGATGCAGACCATGGAGTCACTTCTAGTTCTTGGATTCAGATGGCCCTATTCAATGGCCCTATTGTGGACAGTGTAGTGCTCTGGAATCCCAGAGTTCATGGTCCAAGGCTGTGGTACTGTATATCTGGACCAAGAAATGATCTGAAATGAAATTACATGCTTGTATACACCAATATACCTCTTGAGAGTCCCATGGACTGCAAGAAGATCAAACCTATCAGTTCTTAAGGAAATCAGCCCTGAGTGCTCACTGGAAGGACAGATCGTGAAGCTGAGGCTCCAATACTTTGGCCACCTCATGAGAAGAGAAGACTCCCTGAAAAGACCCTGATGTTGGGAAAGATGGAGGGCACAAGGAGAAGGGGACAACAGAGGACAAGATGGTTGGATAGTGTTCTCGAAGCTACCAGCATGAGTTTGACCAAACTGCGGGAGGCAGTGGAAGACAGAAGTGCCTGGCGTGCTCTGGTCCATGGGGTCACGAAGAGTTGGACACGACTAAACGACTAAACAACAACTTATACCAATAGCGCATAGGCCAAAACCATTGAACTAGTCTGGAGAAGGTGACAGATAGCACCTGTCTCAGATGATCTGCATGTAGTCTCCATATGTTCGATTACCTAGTCAGGCATTACAGAGTGAGCAGAAGGACCTTCTGTTATAGTTGAAAACACATCAATATGCAAGTCTGCTTTCAGTCACAGAAATAAAGACAGGCAAGACAGAATGCAGCAGCCCTACTGTCTAGCCTAGGCTACAAGCAAGCATACATTCTCTGTGATCAGATGATGGTAGAAGCTCGACTCCCTTATGTTACAACTTCACTGGAGCCTGATTGCGGGAATGCGGGTCACTAACCGATTTCTGAGTGGTAACATGTTTTCTTCCCCTGAATATACTGACGTTTTTCATTTCCTAAAGTAAAAAAAGTTGCATTTTGAAGGAGCAGAGCAATAATTCTGGTTACACTTCTTATTACAGCTTGTTGACTGAAGCTACGAAAAGGGGGAGGGGATGAAATTGGTACATGACAGGCAGCTATTCCCTTCCATAATGCATTTAGGTTCAGACTGCATTTTGAACTTTGATGTGAAGGCTTTGGAATTAAAAAGCTGCCCCTGGAGAAATGCAGAATGGTCTGCAAATATGACATATTCCTGTCATCCTCCCCTCTCCCCAAACTAAGCATTGCTAAGTTTAGCTGCAACACTCCCAACAGGAATTGCTCAGCAAAATCCCAGGGCACTACTTTGAACATTTCAGGGGATGTGCTGTCTTGCACTATCAAAGGCTCATCCTTGCTGAATATACCTTTGATCATAGCTGGGAGAAAGATTTGCAACCATGTGAAACTTGACTCATTTGGAGTTTCATTATACACTTTGACCATTTTCACTAAAGCCTTTTTAAAGTTCGCAAACTATTTCAGTTGCACCTTTGATGGGTTTCTGGCACAGAGTTTTGCGAGAAATTCACAGATTTGCCGGGAAGCTAATGGGAAATGTTTCAGAGTTCTAGGCCCATCTGACTGCGCAAAACTCACCATATGCTATAGAGATATTTAAGAGTGCAGAAGTTATTTTGAAAGATCTCCCTAAAGAGAATAAGCCAATGGTCCATTCAGTCCAATTTTGTCAGCTGCAGTTCTTGGGCCTATACCTGCTTTTGCTTCAAGGGAATGGAAGATGTAAATATTTTAATGCCTTAGAAGCAAGAAGCTGGTTAGGGATGCAGAAGGACCTTTGGACTGCAAGCAAGGAAGATGTGCTAAAGAAGGAAAAGGAGGTTTAGAGAAGCTGAATGTATTCTTCATGGTTGTTTTTGTTGTGGAGGTTGGGGTGATAAAAAAATCAGTCCTCTTGTCAGATGGGGAACATCCCCTCACTCATCCACTTAAGGATATTCTACCGTTCTCAGCACAGTATATTTTCTTTGAGCAAAGTAAGCTGCTCACGTAGATGTCAAACAAAGCTTTAAAAATAAAGAAAACTGTAGCACAGTAACATACTGTCTGAGAGAAACTAAAACAACATCATGAGGCAAGAATGACAGTTGGCCTCTCTAACTGAACTTAACTGAACTCCCGAAGGGAGGGGCCGATTCCAGAGCACAACACAAACGCCCTGCCCACCAGATGACAGACATTCTACTAATCAAAATAATAATATTTTAAAAATTGTCCAGTAGCACCTTATAGACCAACTAAGTTTGTTCTGGTATAAGCTTTCTTTTTTTTTGCATGCACACGAAAGCTTATACCAGAACAAACTTAGTTGGTCTATAAGGTGCTACTGGACTTTTATTTTATTTTATTTTTATTTCAACTGTGTCAGACCAACACAGCTACCTACCTGAATCTACTAATCAAATTAGGCCCCAGTGTTTTTCTTACAGTTTTCACAGCAGAAGACACAGAGAAAATAATTGTGCCTGAAAACTGTAGAGCCAAGGCAAATGATGGTGGCAAGAGATGACATTCTAGGCCTTATTGATAAATGAATTTATTTATTTTTTAATCCCTGGGCCAAGATGATAACCACCTGAGAGTTTTTAAAGAACACACATATGAAATTACTGATCTTCTAATGAAGCTATGTAACTTATCCCACAGCAATTAAAGTTGCCAGCAGGGGTGCAGGAACTCACTGCATGGTGGTCCCAACATGTGGCCTGTTCCACTTCACAGTGGAGGTGAGAGGTGGGAAACAAGCTGTCCTAGGAATAATAGGATTGCAGCTGCAAATACCAGGTATTCAAGCTCTGAGGAAATCGCTTTAATGCTGCTGATTTATTTCTCTTTTGGTTGCTGTTTCTTTTACTCTGTTTTACAATCTTGTTATAAGCAAGCTTGGAAATGTTTTATGTTGAATAGTCAAGATACAATTTAATAATAATATTTATGAATTAGCCTTAGAATTGGCCCAAAACTAATGATGTGTCATTAGCAAGCATGTGGATGAAACCCTAAAAAGCTGAAGTACAGCTGAAGTACAGCTAAAGAACATATTCAGGAAGATACTAGGGCATAAACTGGAAAAGTTATTGCTGAGTTACCTCACAAATGGTGTTGTCTGCCAAGTTTCCATTGTCTGGAATTGGGCAACTGTTTGTCAACACCTCTTCCACTGAGTAAATAAAAAAGAAACTGATTGATCATTTCTCTTTATACCTAGTTCTATTCATCAAAGAATTGTTTTGTTTCTTCCTCATCCCCACAACATGTTGTTCAGTATAAAAAAGAATCACTTCTCAAAAGCATATCCTTCTTAATCAATGTTCACCTAGTCTTACAAAGAAAGATGAGTAAATCTGACTGACCTCTTCCTTATGCTATTCATGTTATAAGAAAAGATGGAGTCAGAGTTTGCATTCCAACTGCTTTTATATGAGAAATATGAATAATTAAATTACTCATGTATAAACAAAGCAAACCCTCAGGCACTCCCTCAGACGTCAGTGCTTCAAGCATTTCCCACACTTCTCAGTTTAAGTATTTAAACCTAAGCTAGAGGAATTTATTGAAGATGTTTTCAGATGCTATTGTGGCACCATTGAGGTCCATGGTTTTTTTATTATTCCCATCCACTTTAGTGGGCACAAAATTGCACTTCTTGCTGCTTCCTGATTGAGCAACTGTTCACTAGGGAAGGACTTGACCATACATACCCTCAGTGAAGCACTCTGCTCTTTGTGAGAGCTAAATGAAGCTATAATTTCAGACTGACAATATGGCTTGGGAAAGCCCAGCATGAAGTAGGTATCTTTCATTAAACCAAGAAAGCATTTCCTAGGTGTGAGAGAAAACAATGTTTTGTGCTCTGAGCCCCAAAACCCATCCCTCATGGAAATAAAAACAGTGGAGACAGAATTTAGTTTAAATGTTAATGGGCAAATTTTGGCCACAACTTTCTTGAATACACAAATGTGACTGGTATTGACTTAGGCAATGGTATCAAAACTATAACTGGCTCCTGCCCCACCCTGCAGGAAGCCTGTAAGGGTAAACAACCAGCAGGGGGATCTCCGTCAGTGTATATTGACTGGTGCTCACCCCTGGGGTTCCCGGGGGTCATGGCATGGCCCTAGCCCCTCTCTGGGCTACGGACAAGATCCAGACCCCCGGATTCCTTTAACGGAATACCCTATTCATTGGAGGGGCAGGTGATGGCTGCACCTCCCCTCCCCACATTCCCCTAAACCAATGCCTAACCGCCAAACCTTACAAAGTTGTGATGATTGCTAAGAGGTAGGCAAAAAGCAAGTGGCCACAGCCAATGTGCCACATTGGGGAAAATTCCTACCCGGCCCCCGTTCCAAAACAGGCGACCAACCGAAGTCCAAAGCACGGCCAAACACCACCTAATTAACAGGTGGGTGGGTGTTCGCCAGCACGAAGCAAAAGAAGGTCCTTACGTCGCGCTGCCAACCCCCAACCTTTGCCACGATGCTGGTTGGCTAAAGGCCAGTGGCATAACTGTGGCACCACCGGCTTGGAGCGAGGCAAGCCCCGCCCACAAGCCGGTTGGGGAAGAGTTTCAGGGGCCGAGCACAGCATGGACCCTCTGTTAGGAGGATCCAATTTATGAAACATGGCAAAAACTTTTTTATACCATGGGGAAGTGCTTCTTTGTAGGCTACAACTTGGTACAAGATCTAGGAAATGTTTGGGATCTGTACCAGTTGGCTCTGTACATGGAACCAGTGACTAACTTGGAGCCTCCTGGCTTTCAGCTTCCTACCCTACAACCTAAATTTCACTTCTAGAACTTCACAACTATATTTCCCCATGTCTTTGGTGCCAGCATGGACCACAACCACCAACTCCTCCCTGGGACCATCTACCAGGCTGTCTAGGTGATGGGCAACATCTGCAGCCTTTGTACCAGACAAGCAAATCACCCTGTGGTCTGTACACCCATCACACACCCAACTCCCTAGGTTACTAATGATCAAATAACCCACTACCAATATTTTCACACACTCCAGAGAAGTATACTCAACATGGGAGGGGTGTTATCATCTCCCAAGGAATAGTCCTCCTAAAGGATCATTTCCCCCTTCCTCAAAGTGATGCCTTATTTCCCCAAGATCCTCATTCTCTATGACAGTGGGGGAGCTATAAACCTGGGAGTGGGACACAGCTCTAACGTCCCTGAAGGTTTTGTCCAGGTTAGCCACCTTGGCCTCAAGGAAAGAAACTTGTGTCTAGGCAGCCAGGAATTCACTACGCCAAGCACATACCTGCCCTTCTATCCAACAGGCAGGCAGTGCAAAACACTGGAAAGCCCCCCACCCACTCTACTGAGTTGCATTATTATTAGGTTTTGTTTAAGTCAAGGAATGCAGGGGTAACTAACATGCTTCCTAACTTGCTTGGCTGTTCAGCTTCAAACAATCTATAGTTTGCGGAAAGGGTTGTAGCTCAGAGGTAGAACACTGCTTTGCATACAAATGATTTCAGATTCAACCCCAGCATCTCCAGGTAGGACTGGAGACCCATATCTGATATGCTGGAGAGTGCAGGAAGTTGCTGGCCAAGAGGACCCTAGTTCCCCTAGTGAGTCCAGCTCAGAAGATGCTATTTATGAGATTTCAGGGGCTCTGGATTCCAGTGGCTCCCAGCTGTCAGGTTCAGGCTTGCCATGAGGACTTGAGTCCAGTGCCTTCATCAGAAGGCATCCTCCCTCATCTGTCCAAGTCCTGGTTTTTTTTCAAGGTCAAAGTCTTGAAAGCCTGTTTGTAGATACAACACAGCAGAAGCCCAGGTGGATATAGTTATGTGGCCCTCTGGCTAATGGAAACAATATTGTCTAGAGGCATGAATAATGAACATGGCCATGGTGAGGCTAAGCTACTTGTGTACTATTGAAAGCTGGCATAGCAAGAACAAAAAATATATATCATTGGGTGGTGATGATGGAGAAAGTGGTACATAGCATTATGGCTTACTTAGTTTAACATTTAACTGTAAAGTATTGATAGAATTCTGCATTCTGTTTTTTATTGTGACCTTGGCTCCTCTCTCTATTAGCTTTCACACAAAATGAGGGAGCAACTCATATTTCATTCCCTTGTGTAGTAAAAGGAGCATGGCCTTGTTAAAAAATATAAGATGGATGAGGTGTGCAAAAACAGAAAACAACTGCCAGTGGAAGTAATATTCAAATGCAAAGCTGCCTTTTTCTCTTAAGTTTGGGAATGTTTCTCAGAGCAGTCTACTATGGGAGTGGAAGAATTTCTCTT
The DNA here is from genome assembly GCF_964270895.1 of Podarcis filfolensis. Classification (NCBI taxonomy): domain Eukaryota; kingdom Metazoa; phylum Chordata; class Lepidosauria; order Squamata; family Lacertidae; genus Podarcis; species Podarcis filfolensis. The sequence continues at coordinate 71,226,301 of NC_139609.1, forward strand.
GCGACATTTATCTTCATTGCTCCACCCATTTTTGTCTCTGGCTCCATCCACCACTGGTATGTGACTCTTGAAAGTTTGCCCAGAAGAGAATGCAGCACTTGGACTGGAAAAAAAAATGGTTCCCACCGCTGACACACATGAAACCCTTTTGCCTTAGTCTTAGCCTCCAACCCCAATGAATGGAAGCTAATGTAATCTAGGCGAGTTGTTTCTGAGAGGCAGGCAGAGGGCAGGAAGAAAGGGGGAGCAGAGTGCAAAGGGTCTTGATTTCTTTTCTTTCTTTTTTTAAAGTGCTTTGGCATCAAGACAAGCTTTCCTCTTGAGGCTAACAGCAGCTTTTGGGGCGAGGGAAGGGAATTTTAATTTGGACCATGTCTTGTATAGGCCACCTCCTTCCTGCAACCCCAATTCTCAGGTTGTTGTTTGTTAAGAATCAAAAAAACTTAAATAATATATTTGATATCATGTGTAATTTGGCTGACAGTCTCTGGTCAACAGTTGAATCAGTGGTGGTTTCAAGCTTCAGGAAGCCCAGAGCTGAGCATCCTTGTGGGGTTCCATGACAATGGCAGGTTTATCAGTTGGCAGCAGTTCTCACCCAGTATTTCTGGGCCTACAACATTTCCTCACCAGCGCAACCACTACTAATTTCCCCACTAATTTCAGCGTCTCTAAGACATACCGTGGGTGCTGTGTTATGGGAAAATTGACATGGCACCAGCAAGTGTGCCTGCAGGGACCAGGAGCTCCAGGATCAGCGTTTCTGCCCAGTTTCCACCTGCCACCACCATGAAAGAGCTCAGGCTTCAGCGGCATGGTGGCCTTGCTGCTGCACTGACAGGAGAGCAGTTAGACCTGTTGGTTCTATGTTAATTGCCCCACAGTGAAGTTCCTATGGTGTATGCATTGCATATAGTAAATTCAGCTGCCCAGGCCTGATGCTTCTGTCAGCACCAGGCCCAAGAAAATTTGAAAATAAGAAAAGTAAAGTAGTCTCCAGAGGCTCAGTATCAGCCGCATGGAGCCCTGGCACTCTCCGAGCCATGCCATGTGCTAGTGCCAGGCCTAAGTTGAAATGAAGATGTGATTTGTAAGGCAAACCAGAGTTCCATTAAAAACGGAGATTGCATTAATTTCATATAATGGGACAATTGTCATCCCTGTGGAGAAATTTCTGGGGGGATCTAAATTACCCCATTACACTTTTGTTCAAATTACTCATTCAAGTTCAAGATTTTTAAATATATATATATATATATCTGGGAATGGATGTAAATTAAGCAGAAGCATTTTTTAAAAATAATAAAAAAGCAGCCAAACTACAGAAAAGAATTGAAATATTGAGGCACAGTCAACATGACACAAACCATGTTTTAAACAAAGGAAGATGCTTAAAAGCTATCACTCACAAATCATTATCAGGGAGGAATGGAGAATCATTGCCTACAATGATAAAAAGTTAAAAACAGAAAAACAAATGCAAGATACTCAAAGCGATAATCTAGTGATGCATTGTATTAAGGACATTATTTGACTTGAAAATCAACTACATGCACATTATCCAAATGAATTAATTGCCTTAACTCATCTGGGGAGCATTTTTTAACATCTGAGCCTTTGTCAGAATTGCTGGTAAATAATGCCATAATAGCACACTTAACTAGATTTTGTGTGTTACTGCAAGCTTGCATGTCATTCCCATATAATTAGACTTAGAAAGTAGGAGAAAGAAATAATAATCAAAAAATTATCCATAATAACAGGAAACAAACTCTGTGTGAGTTCCCAGTTGCTCTCATTCTCCTATAATTGGTATTGATGGAGGTGGGTAACTGCTTCAAGGCTCGCAAAAAAATAATACTTACATGGTAGCCAGTACAAATCTGAATAATTTCCTCAATATTTCCCATCTGTTTTCTCTCAAAGGAATTTAAGCAAGAGATGTGGCTGGCTTTTCCACATAATCTGGCCAGATATAAAGTATGCCATAACTTAATTTCTAAAAACTGAAATTAAATGCTGGTTTCTGTGCAGACCCAAAGGTTTTGCAATCTAAATGAGACAAGCCAAGCAGGGATGGGATGGAGATAGAAGTAGTACTTAGGGACTGGCTGGTGAATAGGGATCCAGAATGATGTAATGGTTAGAGTGTTGGACTAGGACTTGGGAGAACAGGGTTCAAATACCTGCTCAGCCATGAAACTCAATGGGGGACCTTGGGCCAGTCATAGTCTCTTAGCTTAGCCTATCTCAGAGTTGTTGTGATGATACAATGGGAGGAGCAGCTCCGACTGCTTGTTTGCTTGCTTCCCTCACCACCACCACCACCCCAGTGAAAAAGAAGTTTTAGACAGTGCCAGCATAGCAGGGATGCAATTTCCCTTTGTTTGCTAAGTGCCAAATGAAACAACGGATGAGGCAAGAGGGATGGAAGAGATGAGAGGCAGCCAGGAAACTGAGGTTTTGTCGGCAGAGCAAAATGATGTTCTGTATTAAGGAAGTCTCAGAGGTCACTAAGGTCTGAGAAGTGCAATTGAAAATTCTACACAAGTTGTATATCAACCCAGGCCCAAGGAAGACATTTGTCCAAAAGATGAGACCTCTGAGTGCTAAGCCAATAGTTGAAAAAGGCAACTTGGGTCCTTTGGTGATGGTGAACCCATCAGCTGATTAATTTCTTTGGGGATGTGTTCTCATCTTTATAGTCCAATTGCCTCAAACCATTGTTTCTTTCAGCCCTGTGCAGCTTCCAGTAGAGGCCCCTCTAATTTATCTTGTTGCAAGGAAACGCTTCAGAAACATTTATTTCTAGCTGGTATGTTTATTTCTATTGACTGGATCAATGGCAATGCTGCCCACCTTTGCTTTCACATCCCTTCGCATCCTCTACTTCTGAGATGGTTGGCAATATTCTTTCCCCCCTCTCTAAATATCTCTTGAAGCTTTGAACTAAAATGAAGCATTGGATTGTATAGTGCAGCCATCCTAAAAAGGCCATTTTTGAGCATATTGGTTGTTAAAACAAAGACAACCTCTTTGTCTCAGTTTGGTGGGATTTCGTTGAATACATTAAAAAAGAAAATTTACATTTGTCTCTTCCACAAGTCTCAAGAAATTTGGGATAAGTAGCATCTAACTGACTGGGGAAGGGAGAATATTTGATGTAATATAGAGCCTTTTATTCTTAGTATTCATTGTTTCAATGATGGGTTTATGTTAGTAATGTGTACCACACCTAACATTCTCTCATTTCTTATGAAGGTACTCTCCATTTACCTGTCTGTATCTTATTGCAAATATCTGGATAAGTAGCTTTATCATTTATCCTTGTGAATGCAGCATCCGATGACAGCCTTGGGTTGTGTTGGATTCTTTTGTAAGTGTTTCCTTCGTGAAGTTTTGTTTTGTTATTGGGGCTATATGGATAAAATTCAATAAAAAATACTTTCTCCCCCCAAATTGTAAAGAGTAGGATTCTGGTTTTTTGTTTCTTTTGTTTTTGTAAAGTGCATTATAGTTTATTGTTGCTGTTGTAAAAGATGTTAGATATTGCAATGGATTATGCTATTATGCTATTTTTTATCATACTTTGAGTAGTGTTCCTTTCCCTTTCACACTATTATATGATTGGTGAAGACCTTTGGCTAACCGGGTAAGCTTTGTGAATTGTGATCAATCTTATCCAGTTGTTTTGTGGTGCAGAATGAAAAGGAAGCTCTAATATGGATGCCTGGATGTTGCCCTTCTTGGCTTAATATTACCAATGGGGTGGGGTGGCAGACAGTACATAGAACAACCCTTAAGAATCAGGATAAGCCTCTTAGCATTGATTGAAAGCCTTGTGATTAGGCATAAAAGCAGCCTCTGCAATCTCCTAGAGATGAATTTGAAGAGATTATTATGAAATAATGAGGAGGAAGATGGGAACTCAGGTGCCTTTTTGTACTGTGTGGGAGCTGCTTATTCATTAGCTAGTCCCATGTAGTTGGTTGAACATTAAATGACCCAGTGACGTGGTGTGAGCAAATTGTGTGTGCTTTCCAACAGAATCCACCCCATGAAGCTGGTTTGTTTAAATGTTCTTTTGGAGATTTTTAATTGATACTCCACTCACATATGGTTGGAAGGATCTTCAAAGAACACCTTGGGTCCGGAGCTGAATCCAGATGTCTTATGTTGAAGTTCCAATACAAATTATATTCCCTTCTAGAGATGCACATGCATCTTTTGTTCAGCCCCCCAAAAGGCTTGAGATTTGTAAATGCCCCTATTCAAACCCTTGTGATGTCCCCAGTCTCCTTCACTCTAGTCCTCTAAGCACTTGCAGACCCTCCAAGTGTCCCTATTTAGAGAAGCCTTCCCATTTCCTGATTTGATCCTGGAATGTCCCACTTTTCCTTAGGACATCCCTATTTTCATTGAATAAATGCTGGATGGTATAGAGTTATCTGAGCCGCAAGCTGTCTGAAGGCAGTCCTGTATAGGGAAGGTTTTGTTTTGTTTTGTTTTGTTTTGTTTTTTTTACTGTTTACTGTTTTATTATGTTTTTATATATGTTGGTAGCTGTCCAGAGTGGCTGGGGCAACTCAGTAAGATGTGTGGGCTATAGATAGTAACATTATTGTTATGGAATGGGATGTCCCTGTTTTCATCGGAGAAATGTTGGCCATCATTAATGCATCCTTTGGAGTCAGCACCTGACTGAGGTTCCCTCAGATAATCCTGTTAAAAGATACAGGATTATCTGGTATTCTTTGCACAATTCTACCATGATATTGTTAATGTATAAGGATTTGTGCATGCAGAGAAAAAAAGGACAAGAAAGAGTTAAGTTAGGTGTGCTGGTTAATTTTGGGGTGTGTTTGTCCTGCACCTGCGTATGAGAGTGAGTCAGCACAATCTAAAATATAAATATACTTGTGTTTGAAGCAAGTTTTCTCTTGGCTCGTGCCCTTGGCCAGAGCCTAGTCTGTGTTGGGACACTGCTGGTAAGACTGTTTATTACAACTGTATGTAACGCAGGTGGCGCTGAGGGTTAAACCACAGAGCCTAGGGCTTGCTGATTAGAAGGTCAGTGGTTCGAATCCCCATGACGGGGTGAACTCCCGTTGCTTGGTCCCTGCTCCTGCCAACCTAGCAGTTCGAAAGCACATCAAAGTGCAAGTAGATCAATAGGTACCGCTCTGGCGGGAAGGTAAACGGCATTTCCGTGCACTGCACTGGTTTGCCAGAAGCGGCTTAGTCATGCTGGCCACATGACCCAGAAGCTGTACACCAGCTCCCTTGGCCAATAAAGTGAGATGAGCGCCGCAACCCCAGATTCGGCCATGACTGGCATGTTGAATGGGCACTCTGCACACACCCCAACAGATATTACTTACGCACACACACACACTGCAGGACTAGGCCTGAGAAGTACCTTAGCGTGAGGCATACTCACTATTTGTGTATTTATACTCCTCAGAGTCCTCTTCAGTCAACAAAGCAAGAAGAGGTGCAGTTTCCATGTAGCAAGGCCAGTCATTCAGGCAGCAAATGCTGGAGCGTATAACCTCTCCCACCCCACCCCATCTGACCCGCCATTTCTCCTGAGAACCTCTAACGACTGCTGCCGCCAGGTGTGGTGGATTATGTGATTCCATCACCAGCATTGAGTAGCCCTCCAGGAGAGCTATTCTAGGTGGTGATAGGTGACATCTGACTGGAAGGAGCATTTTTTTGGTAACATCCGTAGCCTGTTGTGACAATATTGCAAGCCACTTCATGGATAAAATTGTTCAGATTTGCACGGCGTTAGATGCCACTGGTAGGGATCAGTGTGGAGGAGGTGTTCAGAGCACTGTCTTTTCCTGTTGTCTTTGATGACTGTCAGTGGTTTTGGCCTGCTAATGTGGAAAAGCTGTTTGAAAGGTCAATCACTTATCCTCTTGACTCTTGCCCATTACGGCTCATAAGAGGATTGTCTGAGTGGCTCCAAGAAGTGGTGAATGCCTCATTGCAGGAGGAGGGGGTACCATCAACCCTTGGAAGAGATAATGATGATGCACCCTTTCCTCAAGAGAACCTCCCTGGACCTGGATGGGTTTAATAACTATCGCCCAGTTGGTAATAGTGGAGGAACTCTAGAGGATAAGTTAACCTCTTCAGATCATATGGTTCTGCCAGCCAGGTCAGCTAGAATACATATTGGCCAAAGCAGTTTTCTGGAAGAATACTTTGTCTTTACTGTAGAACTGGGAGCTTTGGAAGTGTATTGAAAAGATTTGCTATTGCGGGCTGCCAATCTGCCATGAACCTCTTGTCAGTGGCTTGTGTTTTAAAATGAAAATGTCATCTTGACAGATTAATTGAGCTGTATTCTCTATGTGTAAGGAAATTTAAGAAGAAAACAGTTACTCTTAGCCTTGAAAAGATCTTCCAATAGGTATTTCCCCCCTGCATCTCAAATTCAAAAGGATTACATTTTTTTGTGCATGAAATGTAACGTTTTAATGTAGAGGAATGTTTCCAAGGCTGAGAGGACTCATATCTAGGACTCTTTTGGAGAGAAAGGGACATGTATATTTGTCAGTTTTAGTAACAATACATAGAACTAGAGCTCACAAAATATCTCCCAACCAACACAAGACAAAAATATGAGATCTGGTGTAATTTAGTTTCAATTAGTGCACTGAAGCTTCTTCAGGAATGGATGATATATACTTTTGACGTTACTCTCAGACTATTAAGCACAGTACTGGGAAATTATTATGTAAATTAGAATTATCTTATTGGCTTTAGTGTCATTCTTTCTCCTTTTCCCTTCCAGGTAATTGGTGGGGTTGATGTGGGAACCAAACAAATGAAGGCAGGGTGAGTAATGTAATGTCGGTGGTATGCGCTTCCTTTAGACTGAGCTGGCTAAAATATTTGTGTATGTCACTTTAATTGAATCCCCTCTTAATTGGTTTAAATTGTATTCTGGGTGTTGTTCTATTTTTACTGCAGAGCCTCAAGCTCTGATAAAGCACGTGATTGCAAAATATATCATAAATGCATATTTAGAAAGTAGGTCTTGACCACACACATAGTCTTTTTCTCCTGAATTCTCTCTCACACACACACATACATACGCATACACCATCCCCTGATGCAAAATATATGAGACGAGCATTTCCTAGAATTGGAAATGGATAATGAACACAAGCCATCTTCAAAGCAGTACAATTAGGTTAAAGTAAGCATGTGAGAAGGGACGCGGGTGGCCCTGTGGGTTAAACCATAGAGCCTAGGACTTGCCGATCAGAAGGTCAGTGTTTCGAATCCCCGCAACGGGGTGAGCTCCCGTTGCTCGGTCCCTGCTTCTGCCAACCTAGCAGTTTGAAAGCACGTCAAAGTGCAAGTAGATAAATAGGTACCGCTCCAGAGGGAAGGTAAACGGCGTTTCTGTGCACTGCTCTGGTTCTCCAGAAGCGGCCTAGTCATGCTGGCCACATGACCCAGAAGCTGTACACCGGCTCCCTCGGCCAATAAAGCGAGATGAGCTCCGCAACCCCAGAGTCGGTCATGACTGGACCTAATGGTCAGGGGTCCCTTTACCTTTAAGCATGTGAGAAAGGACAATGGGAATGAATGTGCCAGCTCTGTCCCACTCCATCACCATTCCAGACACCTTCAGACTTGTGAAAGATGACTGCCTATAGCAGAGAGCCTTTTGTATCTATGGCGGTTCCCCTTGCATTTTTGAGTAGTTGTGGGCTGTAGCTCAGTGGCAGAGTAACTGCTTTGAAAGCAATGTGTACCAGGTTCAACCCTTGGCCTCTCCAGTAGGGATAGAAAGATCTGTCAATTTTGGTTCTCTCGGGTTCTAATTTTTCTAAGCTTTAATCCAGTTCGCCGCATTTCTACAGCAAATTTGCATTAAAAAGAAATCCTAATGAAAATTCAGCAGCAGTCTAGTGTGAATTTCTCCTAATAAAACAACAGATAGCAGAGAAGCATATTCAGGTGTTACACACTGTATCCTTAAATATTAATACAAAACAATGGTATAAATAGAAACAAGCACACTTGTGAGTCTAATAAGCAAGAAGGAATAATTCATAACCAGCTGGAGCAAGAAGTGTTTCCCAAACTGAAGGAAATGCTAAATGAAACAGTTATAGTTAAAAAGCCAAATATGTGTGCGGAACCAGCATGCACATGTGTTTTGATTAGCTCCCAAATGGGCACGTAACAATTTTTAAATGGCTTCTGTTTTGAAAAAGTTGTAGTGCAGGCAACTCCCCACTTACACAGAGGCTACTTTCTGAGAGCTCGTGTGCATAAATAAAATTACATAAAGTGGGGAGCACCCGCTAAACACCCTTTAAACACCCTCCCTGCCACTCTCTCTTCAATCCATCCCAAAAATACTGTATCCACAACAAGAATTGAAGCTCTGGGGCCAGCAGGGGGCTGGAGGATGCATGGGGAAATGGCTGCTGTGGTATCCCACATGTCAGCTGTTAGGTGGGGAGGCTGAGCAGCCTAAACAAAGCCCTGCTGTGCCTCCAGTCTCTTCAGGGCTTCCTCCACCCTCATTCACATGCTTTTGGAGTCCAGCGAAGGGTCTGATCACTCTCCAACTCTCTCCCAGGTTTGAACTGAATTGTTTAATTATTTCCTGGTGCTGTGCATGTACACAGTTGCATGTGAGTAGAACACACATAAGTGTGTGGGGGGCACCTGTTTTTTTCATAACACTTTTAATGGCTCCTATTTTTTTAAATATTATATTTTTTAATGTATGCCTTGCCTTTATTCATAAAGGGAGGGCAACTCCTGGCTTTGGAGCGGTTTGGATAAGCTGCTCTCACTGTGCCCTGCCACCAGTGTCTGCCCCTGCCAGGGGTAGCTTGTGCCCATTGGGACTGGTTTGGCACTGGAGCTGAGACAATTTATTATTGATTTTTTAAAAAAAAAATAAATAGGATGCTTTTCAAATTGAATGCTTCCCAAAGAGGTTTATAAGTTAGGTTGTGTCAATAAAGGAAAGCCATGTACATACATAGTTAGTTCCTGGGTCAATGGGAAGTATTTGAAAAGGGAGTTTCCTTTAGAGGTGAGTGGGAGGAGGAAGGCATTGTGAGCCAATGTGGAAGCCAAGGAGTATGCAGTTTGTGTTTGTGTTTACCTGAAGTCCTTGGAGTCTGTTTCAAAGAAAGGCAGCCCTGTTGGGCAGCTACACAAAAGGTTAGCATCACCAGAACCATTTGGGCAGACACTTCCCTGACAAAGCAAGGCTTTGTGTGGAATAAGCCACAGACAGCAAAATGGGTGTTTTAATTTTAACAACTCGTATGTAAAAAAAGGGAACAAATGGTGGTCGAAAGTGAATTTTCTTCCATCTCTATAAATAGTTTCACACGCACACAAAGACACACACACAAACAAACAAACAAACAAACAAACACAGAGGCCTATTCTGGAAGTTACTTCTTCAGAGTCCACCTGTTTCCTAGGACCTTCCATAATGGTGGTTTTAAAGTAAAAGAGGCTATTAGTATGGCCATGTGTCCTACTTTAGGAAGACAGTTCTCTGTTTGAAGGACTACCCAGTTTCTAGATAAGGGAGAAAAGGAGAGGCTGTGAAATTGTCCATCAAGAGTTAGCACTTGGACAACAGATTGGATGGTCATCTCCAAATACACCACTTTCAGACAGTCTAAGGCTTCCAGTTCTCCTAATTCACGTAGTCCATTTGACACCCCTTATGTTTTCAAATTTCTTCCTGAATGTGATCCTGCCCTCTCTTCTTTCAAAGCCTCCCTCCAAATCCACCATCTGTGAAGGTTTTAGCCTTACTGCAAAATGAAACCTAGGTAATTCAGGTACCATATACTGCTGCCTTCCAAAGCTTGCAAGGAAGAGTACACTATAAGTTCTTTACTCGGTTTCTAGAAATTGAAACTCCAAATCCTCTAATACTGAGAAATTCTCAGTTTTCCGAAGCCAAGTACTAAGTGCATTTGAAAAAGGCTTGCTGGTTCTAGAGATAGCTCAAGTAATTATAAAATCATCAGAAGCGTAGAATAAAGTCTTATACGCTTAGGTGCTGCTGAGCGGAGCGATTCCAGGTCTCATTTAATATGCAACACCCTGCCTCCTCCGTCAAGCCCAATTTCAGGTGTAACAGGTCTATTTGCTCACTCTTCCAGAGCAAGCTGACTTCATACACTGGATACAGAAGGAATACTCTTTCCCCTTGAGCAGTTTTATGCACTTTGTGGCTATTTGAAAGGACTTAGCTATATGCTTGCTACATGTTATTTTGAAGCTGCTGGAAGATCAAGGATGTTATGTGAATCCAGAGAGAAAATTAGATTCTGAGTTCTAGGCATCTGCTTTGTACAATAATTCAGAGCAGCCTTGTGTGCTTTGCATTTTCTTAAAAAAATAAACCATTAATGTCTCATTCTTTAAAAAAGAAAGAAAGAAAGAAAAGAAATCCACAGACTATTATGCAATTAAGTATTCATAAACATTATTGATTTCACTGGGACATAAGTGTGCATAATAGTGTTCTCAAGAGCAGCAAATGTCTTTGGCAGTCAACTTTCCAAAAGAATAAGAGGAAAGGGTGGGTTCATTATTTCACTCTTGGTGATTGAGCCACCATGGGGCCCAAAAGGCAACAAGAAAAGGGGAACCAGATCTTCAGTAGAGGCACTGCAGCTGTTCCTACCCGGAACAAATTGACAATGAAGGAGGACTGGATCCTCTCACTAAACTTCCCAAATCATGCCACCTTAATCTTTGGAAGCCCCCTGTGACTTTCTCTGCCTTCTGAAGTTAGGCAGGTGGTGACAAGAGAGAGGACCTTTTTGTGGTCCTGTCTGGATAGGACTTGGGTCCAGTATACCTGAAGGAGCATCTCCACCCCCATCGTTCTGCCCGGACACTGAAGTCCAGTGCCGAGGGCCTTCTGGCGGTTCCCTCACTGCGAGAAGCCAAGTTACAGGGAACCAGGCAGAGGGCCTTCTCGGTAGTAGCACCCGCCCTGTGGAACGCCCTCCCACCAGATGTCAAAGAGAAGAACAACTACCAAACTCATAGAAGACATCTGAAGGCAGCCCTATTTAGGGAAGCTTTTAATACCATTGTATTTTAATATTTTGTTGGAAGTCACCCAGAGTGGCTGGGGAAACCCAGCCAGATGGGTGGGGTATAAATTATTATTATTATTATTATTATTATTATTATTATTATTATGTCAGATAATGACTTTCAGGGTCCCATTCAACAAAATGAGCAGAAGTGCTTCCAAATATAGCAGCCCTTCAAACCATAACAGAGGGTGCTAAAGCACACTGATCTTGAAGTGCAGCTGCTATGGCCAGGGCTGGTGCCATCCTTCAAACATACACTCATGCCTAGCACTGCTTGTGGTGGTCCCCATATGCTTTCTCTGCTGCTGCTGCTTTGGCTGTGGTGGCTGTGCCACCACTTAACACCCTCTACCAGGCCCCCAGACATACTTTAGTGGTGGGCAAGGAGTTTTTTAATACAGTGGTACCTTGGGTTAAACAGTGGCGCTGTGGGTTAAATCACAGAGCCTAGGATTTGCTGATCGGAAGTTCACGGTTCAAATCCCCGCGACGGAGTGAGCTCCCATTGCTCAGTCCCGCTCCTGCCAACCTAGCAGTTTGAAAGCACGTCAAAGTGCAAGTAGATAAATAGTTACCGCTCTGGCGGGAAGGTAAACGGCATTTCCGTGTGCTGCTCTGGCAGTGGCGTAGCGTGGGTTGTCAGCACCCGGGGCAGGGCAAGTAATTTACGCCCCCTAACCCATGGATTTGCGCCCCCTAACCCTAACCCCCAGATGTTGCGCCCGGTGCGGCCGGCCCCCCCTGCACCCCCCACACTACGCCACTGTGCTCTGGTCCTCCAGAAGTGGCTTAGTCATGCTGGCCACATGACCCGGAAGCTGTATGCCAGCTCCCTCAGTTAATAAAGCGAGATGAGCGCCACAACCCCAGAGTCGGCCACGACTGGACCTAATGGTCAGGGGTCCCTTCACCCTTTACCTTACCTTGGGTTAAGTACTTAATTCGTTCCAGAGGTCCATTCTTAACCTGAAGCACCACTTTGGCTAATGGGGCCTCCTGCTGTCGCCGCATCGCCAGAGCACGATTTCTGTTCTCATCCTGAAGCAAAGTTCTTAACCCGAGGTACTATTTCTGGGTTAGCGGAGTCTGTAACCTGAAGCGTATGTAACCTGAAGCGTATGTAAGCTGAGGTACCACTGTATTTTGAATGAGAACTAAGCTTGGTTTCCATCTCTGGTGACACTTTCTGCAGCCGCGCTGTTCTTCCACACATGCAAGTCACCACTTCATGACTGACGTGCATGAAATTATTAACTTGCTCTCATCTTTATTGAAGTGCTAACACTGAGAACTTCTTTTCCTCTCCATCTGAAACCGCAATAGCTAGTGATTGAGATAACAGACAACTGTTTTATAAATTTTCTCTCCAAGGCTTTATGAAGACTAGAAAACTGTGTATCATTCATATACACACAGAGACACACACGCCTACATATGTGTGTGTGTTGAGCAAAGTAGAAAGTCCTGCAGGGTCATGAATAATTAGGGTTTTCATTATACTGGCAAGAAGCTGGCAATTTTTATATCTTACTCTTTTATGGTATAATATAAGCTAATATACTCTTAATAAAAGAGAGCTCAGAGGAAGGCCATGTCCTATCCATTTGAACTGCAAGTAATAATATTCATTTCCAATGCAGACAAAAATGAGGAGCCAAACAATTTATCTTTTCCTTCCTTTTCTTTCCCTCCTCCTCTCAACAGTGATTTGTTGAATCGCGGAGATGCCATTATTCTGCGCATTGCTCTTTCTATTGTTGTTGCTGCCGCTTTTATTTTACACTTTATTATCATGGTGCTTTTTAGGGATGAAAATATTCCAACTTCAATAAATTACCCGAGGTGTTTCTTATTTTCTCACCGTTCCCTTGTAGATTGGCTACTTGCGTTTCTGCAAAAATTCAAAGCTCCGCCGCAATATGTCTTTCATTAGGAAGAGGTTGTGTGGGTGTCTGTTGTTCTAATAGTCGTACAACTTTGCCGCACCTCTGCAGCGGAGGACGTTGTGCATTTGGTGTGCTGGGGGCAGGGAGCCAGAAGACATTGCTGTCAGTATCTCCGGGGGAGCCAGTCAGCAAATCTGGCAGGCTTTGGGGAGCAAGGGGTGCACCCAACTCCAGCAGCCCCCTTCTGCCCTCCACTGCTGCAAAATGACCCACCCACATTCCCACAGTTAGTAGAATTTTGCAGAGGACTAGTGCTGTTCACAGGGACGCGGGTGGCGCTGTGGGTTAAACCACAGAGCCTAGGACTTGCTGATCAGAAGGTCGGCAGTTTGAATCCCCATGACGGGGTGAGCTTCCGTTTGCTCGGTCCCTGCTCCTGCCAACGTAGCAGTTCAAAAGCATGTCCAAGTGCAAGTAGATAAATAGGTACCGCTCCAGCGGGAAGGTAAATGGCGTTTCCATGCACTGCTCTGGTTCACCAGAAGCGGCTTAGTCATGCTGGCCACATGAGCTGGATGCCGGCTCCCTTGGCCAATAAAGCGAGATGAGTGCTGCAAGCCTAGAGTTGGCCATGACTGGACCTAATGATCAGGGGTCCCTTTACCTAGTGCTGTTCACTGTTCCTCACGGACAGAAAAGGAATTTTACCCACCATCAAATTGGCCTGGGTTTTCTTGCTGGGGAAGGTTGCCATCCTCACATCACGCTATTGCTTCCCAATCCGTCATTGTCAGGTGCTGTTGCAGTTGCTCAATAGTAACCAGGCAGGACTCCGACTTGTTTTGGTGCAAACTATTTAGAGTGAAGAGCATCATAAGTTCATGTCTGTTTTTGTACCTCCCCCAACATAAAAGTTTCGTCACCCCCAGCCTTTTCCACCCCTCCCTGCGCCTCAAACTACTGCGCATGATGAGCGATGGGAGAGGCGTGCTTCCCTCCTCTCCGGCTTGCTCAGGCGCAGTGTTAAGGCTCTTTCTAGCATCCTCTGGTCCTTGCACCTCTTCTCCACTGGAGGTGGGGCTTTCCTCCTCACCGGAAGAGGAACTGCTTCCCAAGATTTTCGGAGGCTCCCTGTAACACAACTGCCCCTCTTCCTCTCGCCTCTGAGCCAATGGCAGTTCCCTGGCAGTCATGCTCTCAGTTGTCACTACTTGGCAGGGGAGGGCATTGAGTAGAATCCATAGATTGTGATAATCTATGGGCTGATGTGGAAAACCTTGGCCCTAGATAAGGGGTGGAGGTGGGGAAGGCCAGATCGCATGCTCCCAAGTTGCCAAGTGCCTCACCACTCCAGTTCAAACGGAGGTACAAATATGTCCTCCCATGCTGCTATGCGTACAGGCAGGCAGCAAAGAGCATCTAATCAGCAGACAGTCTAGTGGACAGAAACTTGCTCTGGTTCACACCAAACCCCAGCATAATCAATAAAGTTGCTGCCATTTTTCACCCGCTTGCTGTGTCTTGTTGTTCATGGCTCCCACGTGCCTGTCATGCAATCCCCATTGTAGCACGCTGCCTCTGACCCCCTTGCTCACCAGGGCAAAAACTGAGAGGACAGCATTTTTGGGCATTTCTCCCCAAGCATGCTCACAAGCCCCATTTGACAACACAGGCTGGCGTGTGGGAAAGGGGAAGCTGTTTTCCTTTGGCAGCTTGAGATCTTAATTGCCACACACATGGTTAGAGGAAGTTACTTCCATTTACCTGGGAGGAAAGGGGAGGCAGGATTAGAAACTGCTTACTCATTAGAAAAAATGTCACCGTTCTAACCCCCTCCCCCACGGTTTTTCCGTCTAATGTTCTTCTGGTTGAGCAAGCAAGTTCGTAAAGTCAGTTTTAATTAAAGTGCGTAAATCTGGCTGCAGCTGTGCACCTAATGAGGGGGCTAAAGGGTCACTGACAAATGTTTGCATAAGCTCTCACCCTTCTTTCCCTGAGAAAGTGGTGCTCATCTCGAATCCTTCCCACGGTTAATGGATGTTGCTCTTTTCAGCACCGAGCCGCATTTTGTTGTTGATTTGCTTGTTTGTATGAAAGCTCATTAAGAAACAAAAATTAAAGTATGGGCAGGGAGGGTTATTCTCAATTTGCAATGAACACAAGCACTAAAACACCCCTTACAAGTGGTGCAGATGGAAAGTGTTAAGACCCAGCCACACTTAGCTTCCCCTCGCCCCATGCTTTCTAGGTGCAGGTCACAGAATTCTAGAGTTAGAAGGGACCCATCTAGCCCAACCCTCTGCAATGCAGGAATATGCAGCTGTCTCTTACGGGGATCAAACTGACAACCTTGGCGTTATCAGCACCATGCTCTAACTCATGGGTAGGCAAACTGTTAAGTTGTGGGTGAACATATCAGACGACACAGCGATTCTTCAAACAGCTCTTGTTTATTCAGAGGCCAGAACAGAACTGAACTGAAGGGTTCAGCCAGCCTGCTTTTATAGAGCTCCAGTACACATAATTGTAACAACTTTCTAAAACTATCCAATCACTGAATGTCACTTTCGATCCCTTATTTGCACAACTATCTACAGTATCCCCCTGCTGGCCCAGGGTGAGAACTTCAGTACATAACACAAACTAAGGCCCGGGGCCGGATCTGGCCCAATTGCCTTCTAAATCCAGCCTGCAGACAGTCTGGGAATCACTGTGTTTTTATATGAGTAGTAGTAGAAGAAGAAGAGTTTGGATTTGATATCCCGCCTTTCACTCCCCTTCAGGAGTCTCAAAGTGGCTAACATTCTCCTTTCCCTTCCTCCCCCACAAGAAACACTCTGTGAGGTGAGTGGGGCTGAGAGACTTCAAAGAAGTGTGACTAGCCCAAGGTCACCCAGCAGCTGCATGTGGAGGAGCGGAGACGCGAACTCGGTTCCCCAGATTACGAGACTACCGCTCTTAACCACTACACCACACTGGCTCTCAGAATTTGTGCTTTTGTTTAAAATGCATCTCTGGGTTATTTGTGGGGCATAGGAATTCATTAATCCCCCCCAAAAAAAATATAGTCCGGCCCCCCACAAGGTCTGAGGGACAGTGGACCGGCCCCCTGCTGAAAAAGTTTGCTGACCCCTGCTCTAACCTACTGAACTATCCAGGTCCTTTCTAAAGCTCCATGTCCGAACTCTTCCCCCCCCCCAACTGCTTTCCCCAGGAAAACCTTCTCTTTAATGCCGAATTGGAACTCAAGTCCCATCAATTCAAGTTTTCCATGGATCACCTTTTGCTCCAATTCAGTTGTAGAGGGTGGAGAAAGCGCCAGGGGGAAGAAAGTGCTTGAACACAGAGCCCTAAAGCACAGACCTGTGCCTTGAGACGTGGCACAAAAAGAAGTATGGCTCAGGCTTTGCTTTGCACACCACCTGTGAGTGCTTATATCACACCATCCTTCCTTAAACTTCACCATTTTCCTGTAGATCCACATATATTGCTCCCTCCAAACCAAAGGCTCGGCGAATGCTATCCAGAAGGCCAGACCTATCCTATGTTTAATTGGCATGGCTTCTTTCAAGGAATCCTGAGACTCAAGGTTTGGTTAAAGGTACTAGTAATGTTCCAGAGAGCTCTAGTCCCCTCCTTTCGTAGAATTGTAAAGTGGGAAGGGACCCCAAGAGTCATCTAGCTTGACTCCCTGCAATGTTAGGGAAGTGAGAGAATCTCAGTTAAACCTGCTTGATTGACTGGGCGGATAGGAGTTGGAGTCCAAACCGATTAGCTGGAATCTACAAGGTTGGAGTGGGCTGCTGTAGTATGTATGGTCAATACATGATATGGATGCACAGATAGGGAGATTGTGGTATCTCTGGGTAATCCTCCATTACATAGGTGATTTATAGTTGGTCAGTTTCATGTAGATAACAGAAAAATCAGAATTTATGGAAAGATAGGCACCTATCAATTTGAACTGTTGCCTTTATAGATATTCATTGATAGGACCACCTTCCTCATACACTATCTGTGTTTATGTGCTTCTTTCCCTATCTCTATCTTTTTTGGGGAAAGGGAAGTAGAATGTGTGTGTATGGAGTTTCCCCAGTGCTTTCTCTAAGCTGCTACAGTGTATTCCAGTATTGTACTTTCTCTAAGATGCTACAGCATATTCCAGTATTGTACCCCAATGTAAAAGTTCAATAAACTTTTAATAATGACAAGAAGAAGATTTAGGATTGGTTGACAAGTGTGGGGTCCTGTTTGTTTGCAATACAGACACCTACGTACACCACTGGGTATAGATTTGTTGTGCAGACTTAGCAATAGCACCTGCAGTTGATTGAAAGTGTGTGCGTCTTCTGGGAGATCCCAGCCAACCACTGGGAAATGGGAATCAGTCCTAAATGATGGCTTTGTAAATCACCCCCTTATGCCATAAGGCAAGGTCATCTTCTTCTTCGCAGTGTCCCGTGACATTTTTCTGTTCCCTTTTTATTAGAAAAACCACTTCTGTTGGGCAATCATTTTTAGTCACTCCCTGGAGTGATTTTGCTGTTCAGGAAGTACAAATAACTGTAATGTGTACTTGAGTTGGGGGGGAAAAAGAAAATTTTCCCTTTGAGTTTGTTTTATTTTTATTTTCGTGGCAGATTTGCTGCTGTGTAATGTTTGGGAATGAATTCCTTGGCTTTGACATTGTTTTCTTCATTGTTATTCTTTCTGTACCTATAGAGAAGAAAATAAAAAATTCATTAAAAAGGAAGGAAGGAGAAAGGATTGTGTGGCCATCGTGCCTCTGTTATGTGGCAGAAGAATATAGACAAAGGAAGGAGAGACTGAAGTCACAAATAGTTTTTGGCTTAAAAAAAACCACTTTTAGAAATGTTGTATTTTGATTTACTTCTCAGTACTTGCATGAAGAAAAGGAAGTGTAACAGGTAAGGACAAGAAATGAAGCTGCAATTCAAAGATCTTCTCCCAGAATGACTTACACAACCTTGAATGTTACTTGCTGTGATAATGTGTTCACATTAATATGTGAAACTGTATACAGAAAGGTATATCTTGTGAACCGTCCTGAGACCTGTGAGTATAGGGTAGTATATAAATTGTAGTAGTAACAGCAGCAGCAGCAGCAGCAGCAGCAACAACAACAACAACAACAACAACAACAACAACAACAACAACAACAAAAGAGCTCTTACAGGTTCCCAAAGCTAAGCCCCTAGCCAGAGGATTGGGAAGCTGGGTGATCTATGCATCAGCAATGGTGGGTCCTGTCAGAGTGCTGGGACCTGGGCAGCTGTCCAACTCCGCTGATACTGCCTCTGAGCAGGAGTTAGCAAGAGGAGGCAGGGAGCAGTAGCAGGACTGTTGCCAGCTAGTTGGTAGTGCCATCTTAGCTTTCCCAGCCCTTTTCTGCAGCACCTGGGGAACAGCACTTGGAATAGTCAGACGGTTTGTCTCACTAGCTGCACCCAAAACCAACTGTTGGTTTCCAGAAGGGGAAAAACTTATTTATATGGATCTGCAGTTGATGCTGGGCTGCTGCCAGTGGACAGCCCCCAGTGGGGGCAGCTTTGAAGGGTGGACGCTAAAGGGAATATAGCCCTTTTTGATTATCTTTTGGGGTGGGGGTGATGAGCATTCCCTGTGGGTGATTGAGAGAGATTGGAGCAACCAAGGGAGGGGACATGTGATAATATAAAACAACAACAACAACAACAAATTATTTATACCCTGTCCATCTGGCTGGGTTTGCCCAGCTGATCTGGGCAGCTCCCAACAGAATATTAAAAGCACAATAAAACATCAATTCTGGCTTCCAAGAGACAGGCAGAATGCTGAGGAGCTGTGTCTGTGATGTAAGCATGAACACAAGTCACAAATGTATATCCAGTGTGATTGGTGGGTATTTGGTGACTGATGTTTTATATTATTTTGATTTATTGAATTTATTGTATTGAGTTTATTATACATTTCTTTGGTGTTAATATGCAGTTCATTGCTTTGGGGGCACAGCATAACATCCAAAGTCTGGAGTGCAGCAGGCACAAAATCTGCTTTGTTGACCAGATAAAGAGACAAGGACAACTAGACTTAAACAGTTTGCTTTACTGCATCAGGAGTCGAATTCTGGCATTTGGACACAGAAACATTTGGACACACTCAACTGGGCTGCCTGGGCTAAACCACATTCTTTTAATGCCCTGCATCCCTTGAGTGTATTGGGTTGGATTGAAGGCACGTTGATTGTATAATTTATCCCATTTGGTGAGTCCAGTTTGCATTCCAAAAGCTAAAAGCTACAAGTCATAGAAGGCTGACTTTTTTATGTTGCCCTGGAATCAGGCTGAGTGTAGAATCTGATGATATACAGCACCTGTCAGGGAGCCAAAGGGGAGAGGGCAGCTCCGGCAGGGTTATTAGAGCCTCTGCCAACACCAGGGAGGCCATGGGAGGTGGTATCAGTAGACTTCATCACTGACCTGCCCTGGTCCAGGGGGAAGACGGCGGTGTTGGTGGTGGTGGATCTACTCACCAAAATGTGCCATTTTGTGGCGTGTTCTCATGCGCTAACTGCGGAGGAGACAGCCAAATTGTTTGTGGAGCACGTGTTTAAGTTGCATGGGATCCCTTCGAGGGTCATCTCGGATAGGGGGACACAATTTACATCAAGGTTCTGGCGCAAACTCATGAGTTTGTTGCAAGTTGAGGTAAGTTTCACCACCGCCAGACATCCCGAAAGCAATGGGCAGGCAGAAAGGGTCAATGCAGTATTACAGCAGTACCTGCGTTGTTATGTGGGGGAGAGGCAGAACGATTGGGTGGACAAATTAGCGCTGGCGGAGTTTGCATACAACAACTCCGAGAATGTGTCCACAGGGATGACTCCGTTTTTTGCAAATCACGGGTGCCATCCTAGGGCTTTCCCGCGGAGGGGGGAGGAATCGTGGAGTGTGCCAGCCGCTGAACAGTTTGCGGAGGAGATGGAAGCAATTCAACAACAACTGAAGTTGAACTTGGAAAGGGCCAAGGAGGTATACAAGAGGCAAGCAGACAAGCATCGGAGGGAAGGGGAAACCCTCCGGGTGGGGGATAAGGTGTGGTTATCAACGCAAAGCTTGCCTTGGAAAGGGGGTTGTAAGAAACTCAAACCCAGGAGGGTGGGTCCATTTGAAATCATACAGCAAGTCAACCCGGTGGCCTTTAGGTTGAGGCTGCCAGAGAGCATGAAAATTCATCCTGTGTTCCACCGGTCGCTATTGTCGGCTTACCGGCCGGGCAGAAAGGAAGGGGAGGTGCCACCATGAGAAGTCGAGGAAAGGGAGCGGGGACACCAGATAGAGGAAATATTGGACTCGCGTTGGAAGGGTAATCAGCTGGAGTATCTTGTAGCTTGGGAGGGGTCTCCCAGTTCGGATAACACATGGGTGCCATCAGATTGGGTCACGGAGGAGGGTTTAGTGGAGGACTTCCACGAGCTATTTCCCCATAAGCCACAACCCGCAGGGAGGTTCGCTGAGAGGGCGTTTGGGCCGATGGACGATGAAGAGGATTTTGAAGGGTTCTCAGCCTCGGACCAAGAGGAAACACAGGGGGGAGGAGGAGTGAGTGAACAGCGTCCGGGTCCATCAGGTGTTAGAGGTTGGGGTAACGTTTTTGATGATACCGAAGAGGAGGAGGAGGAGATTTTCCTAGGATTTACCCCCGAGAAGCATGAGGAGAATGCATCAGGGGAGGCTTCTTCTCAGGAAAGGGAGGTAAGGGGGGCCTTTGAGGAGGGGGTGGATGTCAGGGAACTGCAGGCAGCGAGGGAGGAAAGAATTAGAGGATACAGGGAATGATCTCCACTGCTCAGTACTGAGTCCTCCTCAGAAGACAGAGAAGAGGATAGTGAGTCTGGGGAGGAAGGGGTGCTTCAGAGAGAGGGGGATCCACGTCACAGGGGAAAACGGAAGGGGCTGAGCCGTTGGATTTGTTGGTCTCGAGGGAGAGGGAAAAGAGAAAGTAGTTAGAGCAACGCGTCATGAGAGACGGGTCGCTTTGTTTATTCTGCATGTAATCTTGTCAGAAGGAAATAAAGAAAGGAATTTATGGCTGGCTGCCGGGAGTGTTTCTCTGCTAAGTGCAGCAACAAATGCAACTGGCTAGCTGACAGCACCCTTCAGTGCAATCACCCTCTTATACTTCTTAGTCAGAAGTCTTAAGATACCAGACTGACTCGAGCCCTGTCCTTATTAAACGTATCCCTTATTCTTCTTCTGAGGAGTTCAGAGCAGCTTACATTTGGCTCCCAGGAGGTCACCTATTACCCAGGCAACTCAAAGGGCCAGAACTGCTCAGCTTCAGCAGTGGATCTGAATCACATGCCTCAGACTACTCTTGACTCTGCCTGGAAACAAAGAGTTCTGACTCAGGAGGGTAGCGGGAAGCTTGGGTAGAAGATGCTGCACACGATCATAGGTATAAAACTAGTGTTGAGGAAGAATCAAGGAATCTTCCCATGCTGTGAGGGTTTCAAGGCTTCTCTGGCTTTACCTGACCCCCAAAAGCAATAAGGGGAAAAGAACCAGAGAAAAAGAGCAGTGATTCATTCACCCTGCCCTGTTCAGGGCTTGCAACTACAACTTATTGAACCTTTGCCCAAAACGCTCATTCTTCCCCAGCCAGTTTAATAAACTACAGTGGTACCTCAGGTTAAGTACTTAATTCATTCCGGAGGTCCATTCTTAACCTGAAACTGTTCTTAACCTGAAGCGCCACTTTACTAATGGGGCCTCCAACTGCCGCCGCGCCACTGGAGCACAATTTCTGTTCTCATCCTGAAGCAAAGTTCTTAACCCGAGGTAATATTTCTGGGTTAGCAGAGTCTGCAACCTGAAGTGTATGTAACCTGAAGCATATGTAACCTGAAGCGTATGTAACCCAAGGTACCACTGTACATTTATATCCTATGCCAGAATCCCCTGCTGTAAGAAAACACACTGCAGGATCTGTCGAAAAGCCCATCTAGTTCAGCATTTTGTTCTCACAGTGGCCAGTCAGAAGCTTACAAAAAGCCCCCTATCAGGACACAAGCATAATATTACTTAGGACAGAGGATCTATCTAACTCTAGTTGTTGTTGGGCTCCAACTCCCACCATCCCTGAACGTTCGCTGTGCTGGCAGAAGCTGATGGGAGTTGGAGACCAACAATACCTAGCTGGCCACATATTCCCAATCCCTGTAGAAGCAGGAAGCCAGAAGATATCTCAGGCGTCCCTGGGTCCTTGCTGTTCCTTACTGCCAACTCCCATGGAATGGATACTGGCTCTTGGCCACCAAAGGAATGTCTACATGGAGAACAGAAGCCTGTTGGAGGAAGCAGAAGTTCTGGCCAGCTAAGCGCTACACTTGCAGAGGAAGAACTTTGTGATAACTATAGCTTGTTTCCAGGCAGAGGGCGCCTATTTATTTGGAGACTGCTGCTGATGGTTGGTGGTTGACAGCTCTGTGGGGGAAAGGAGCGTCCAACTGAAATAATAAGGACTTGGGCACTTCATGTTCATGTTTTACAGCTGCTCTGTGTTGCACAGGTTCAAAGTGGTCTGTGTTGATAGGAATTTGAAGATTGTTGCCCAGTTCCTTCTCCAAGCTCACCCCACTTTTTCTGCACCTAGCTAACTTCACTAATAATGTGAAGTTGTAAGTTAACAGACACAGCTATGCTACTTTGAGCTTCTGCCTTTGTGTGACAGTCTTAGTGTTCTGGTGCACCAGCTCAATATCATGAGTCACAATAAGAAGATAAGACTAAGCCCTTGTAGATCAGGCCAATGGACCACCTAGTCCAGCATCCTGTTCTCACAGTGGCCAACCAGCTGCCCATGGGAAGCCCATAAGCAGGGCCTGATTGCGACAGCACTCTCTGCCCTCCTACACTTCCCAACAGCTAGCATTCAGAAACATACTGCCTCCAACAGTGGAGGTGGAACATAGCTATCATAATTAGTAGTTATTAATAGCCTCCATGAATTTGTCCAGTCCTCTTTTAAAGCCATCCAAGTTGGTGGCCATCACTGCCTCCTGTGGGAGCAAATTCCATTGTTTAATGATGTACCTTCTTTTATTTGTCTTGAATCTTCCAACGTTCAGCTTCTTCGGATGTCCACAAGTTCTAGTGTTATGAGAGTGAGATGCTTCATTACTAGCAAAAGGCTTCATTACTAGCCAGAGAGCAGTTGTACATGATCCTATCCACGTCTGTATAGCAAATCAGCAAATGAGACCCTCCTGGTGGCATGGTGTTGGGGACCAGGAAGCAGCTTTTTCAATGGCAGCTCCTTTCTTGTCAAACCCCACCTCCTGAAAGAGGTGTGTCTGGCCCCATTTCCCTTTAGTTTTTGGCAGCCACCTTTTCTGGCAGGCCTTTGGAGGAAGAGAGAGACCTAACTGCTGCTGCTATTAGTAATTTCCATTCAGTGATTTGTTGTGCTGCGTGTTTTAAAGGATAGGGTTACTTTTATGGGTTATATGTATTTTGTCTACATATTTTAATTGTAAGGCATCCCTCCCTAATTTTAACTAATTAGATTTAAATAAGTAAATAGATTAAGCATTAGACATGCTTAAAAACCTTGATTTTATATGGGCTTGGGCTTGTCGAAGCCATGACTCCCTGTTGGTTTATACTAAACTGACTTTACGAGCCTTTCTTTGGATGAGACTTTACCTTCTGTCATGGGATTATTACCACCATGGTTTAGCCCAAAACTGCCAATTTGCGATGCTCTGAGAACTCTCCTGCCTCTCTCTCTCTCTCTCTCACCAGTTAACTTCCTCATCAAGGTGTTAGCAAACCTGAACTTTGCTTAGAATATTTATGGGTGCATCAGAGACACTGCAGGCTTCACCACACCACACCACTTTGCGGGTGGGGAACCTGCGGCCTTCCAGATACTGTTGGATTCCAACTCCTATCATCCCCAGCCAGCATGGTCAATGGTTAGAGAAGATGGGCGTTTTAGTCCAACCACCATCTGGCGGGCCACAGGCTCCCCACCGCTGCTATAGAAGAAGATACCCAAGAAGCACTTGAAAGTTACAGCATCAAAGCATCTTTTGCAGTCTCATTCAGGCCACATTTCTATAACTACTTACCTGGAGCAAGCCCCACTGAATGCAGTAGAACTTCCTTTTGCACAGACAGAATCTTAATACACCAGGATAGGCAGGATCCTCGTGGTCCCTTCCAACTCCATGATTCTGATAGGGAACAAGCAGCCAGCCAGATGTGTTGCACTCCCAACTCCAGCTGCGACTGGAGTTGTGGTCCCACAACATCTGGAGGGCCACAGGTTGCCCGTCTCTGCATCAGCTCCCTTTATTTGCTGCGTTCAGCTGTCTACTGCACAGAATCAATCTCATCCATCCTGCTTGTCAGGCACCCGGCCCCGCCTGCCACCACCAAGACCCACGTCTGGCGAAGATCCACCCACCCCCAGCAAAGGAGGACCCAGCCAGGATCGTCGGAACGATGCCTGCAACGCTTCGTTAAGGGGATCACATCTCTGAGAACAGTCAAGCGCCGATTAGAAGCGATTCTCCACCGCTCGCTTCCCTCCTCCCAGCCCGCTACCTCCAGGAGCGGACTTTTCCAAAAACACCGGAGTGAGTGGGGGGGAACCGGAGCCTCAGCCTTTCCCTCCAGCTCTGCTCGGCAGCGCTTGGCTTTTCCAGCAAATCCCCCTTCCCTGTCTTCGAGAGCCTTTAAGGGGTGGCTGCTTGGCGCGCTCTCGGGCGCATAAGCCGGGAGGCTTCTCGACTTGTGATCGCTTCCTCCCCCCCCCCCTTCGGTCGTCGCAATGGTGCGTTCTGGTGGAAGGACTCTTAGCGCTCGGACTCTAAGCTCTGCCAGTTTGCTCGCAGCTCGGTAGAGTTGGCGTTAGGCGCTGGCTCGGGAACCCGGCGGTAGCTCGGGCTGCTGCTTCTGGGCTATTATTCTGTCTGTGCTGGTGGCTCTCTCACTCTTTCCTCCTTCCCTGTCTCTCACTCACTCCTTCTTTGACATTTTTACTTCTGAGTATTTTCTTGCTTGGTGAGTATTTCCCCCGCTTCTTCTTCTTCTCTTCCTCCTCCAACTGCTTTCCCCCCTTTTGTTCTTTTCAAATTGACAACATAAGATGAATAATGAATTACTTTTTGGTTGTGGTTTTCTTTTTTTCTTTTTTTAAAAAGAGACACTACCTGTTTTGTTCTTGGTTGTTGTTATTCGTTTGTTTTCCTTGCAGTGTGAGGTCTAGCAGCTGTTTTTACCCTTTTTTGGCTCTCTTTCCTATACCCCCCAGCCCTAAACTATTTTTTCCTTTTGCTTAACCCCCCCTTCTGTTTTTTCCTTTACAACAATTAGTTCTGATTTTTGCAACCTTGTCTTATGCACTCCTCTGCTCAAATTAAAAAAAAAACCACCCATTTTCCTTTTCCCCCCTTTCTTCAAATGTTTGCCTAATGTGCGTGGTTTTCTTTCTTTGGTCTTTGAACTTTTAAGTGTTTTCTCCCCCTTTCTTCGTTATTACAAAAAAGGGTATAGTTCTTGTGTCTGCTGAATGATATACCACTTTCTTGGACTTTTTTTTTTTTGTTTTATTTTATAAAGGAATTGGACATGCCTGTCAGAAATGAAATCTTTTTTCCTTTTTCTTTTAAAAATGGTTCCTTCCCAATTGGATTTCAAATACGTTTTGTACTATGTCAATACCCTCCACCTGTTTTAAGTCCCACGGAGCGTCTGGAAGGGGCAAAGAGACCAGAGGTGCTACTGTGCCAACAGATAGCCAGGTGCTTGGAAAGGAAAAAAGTTTTCTGAATCTCTGAGAACCCAAAGTATAGGTCAAATCCCTTTCTCTATTGGAGAAGCACCAAAATTCATAATAATGGTAATAATAAATAAAAACAGTCCAAATATATGTTGTCAACCCCTCCCCAGTGAAGTGTATTTGATGTCCGTGTGTTGGCTTCTTTATGACATAAATTATATGACCAGTGTTCTGTCTATGGTAACTGACAGGTTTGTTGATGGTTGCATTGCAAATGTTATTTGTAGATCACTGTTGTGCAGGGGGCGGCTGGGGGGGGGAATCTCCCTCCTTACTCAATTTTTTTAATGCAATCGATTACATTTTCTTCATCGAGGGAGATTTCCAGATTTGTGCTAGAGCATGTCCTGCATGCAGAAGGTCCCAGGTTCAGTTGCTGGCATCTCCAGGCAGGAATGGGAGAGACCTCTGCTTGTAGTCTGTGGATCTGCTGCCAGCCAGTGTAAACAATACTGAGCTAGGTGGATGGATAATTTCCTAAGCTTGGTCTTGTGCCAGTGTAGCCAGAATAGTCTCTGAATGATCTGATCTCTGGGTCACTGTCAGATACGTATATATAAGGGATAACAGTCAAGCGCTAATGTAGCAAGATAAGTTTAACACATGTTTTATCATAAGAACATCAGAAGCCACCTTATACTAGGTCAGGTTATTTGTCCATCTGGCCCAGTATGATCTATTCTGAGGCTGCCCTCTTCCATCACTTGTGACCTGGTCTTTTAAACTGGCAGTACATGTGACTTTCTGCATGCTACACACGTGTTCTTTCACTGAGCTGTTTCCCCTCCACACATCCTGCTATGTTGCTTAGGTTTCTTTCAGCAGGAAACATTTGTGCATGCTTGGTACTATTTTAAAAGTGCATTTCAGTACACAAGTGCACTGCAGTTCCCTTTATCCTCAGTCCTCTTTAGAAACCTTCACTGGGTTTCGAGATGGTGCAGCTGAGAGTTAGTGACTTGCCCAAGGCTGTGCAATGAACTGAGCTGGGATTTGAACCTTGCCCTCTCACATCTAAATCAAACGTCATCGTAGTTTCTGCACCGGCCTATCAGTGTGGGAATGTCATATTGCTTCCTAGAAACTCACTTCTTACTGATTTCAGCAGTTCGGAGACATGCATTATATAGGATGGCGAGCAGTCAAATCTGAGCTCTTAAAAAATACAAAACGACTCCACGCTTGTTTTTTCCCCAAAGCAAAATGCCTCCATTCAGTGCTTAGAAACTTTGGCTCCACTGGAAGGTTTGCTGTTGTGAGTAATCTGACATATCTAGAACATTTATTACACCCTTCCGTAAAGGAGCTCAAAAGAATTATTTTAGTCTTGCAACAGCCTTGTGAAGTAGTGAATTTGCCCGGAGCCTTGCACTGAACTTTGCAGGATGTTTGGATCTAGATTTCGCAGTCAAACCCAACACCCCAGCAGTAGCACACTTGATCTTCACTTCAGAATGGAGTACTGTTTAGACATGTAAAGATTACATGAGCTCTGTTTAATACATCTCTCAACCAGCTGAGCTAGTGCTGCAGCACTGCTGCCCCTTAGAGATGTGAACAATTCAGGGTTGCTATTCAGCTCCCAAACCTTAGTTATTTATTTACTTACTAAAAACTTTACACAAAATGCCTCAAGGTGACTTAGAAACACACACAAAAGAAACACGTAGAATTTAAAAGCACAATACTTGGGATGCACTACAAGTGATCATACAAATACTTCTCAGTACATTAATCAACACCTCTGCTCCTCCTAGCAACATGATCACCTTTTAATTGACCTTAAATGCTGTCCCATCTTGGCAAAGGCTCCTGTTTCTGCAAGTACTTTTCCTGAACAGGTTGTGATGAAGCATCCTTGGATGTGCAATTGAAAATGTATAGTTATCAAACATGCTGTTTCCTAAAGCGACTTTCCTTTTAATGTATGTGCCATTTGAAGTCCCACGAATATGCTGGGAACATCCAGGAAGGGGGTAGTATTGCAGGGGTTGGGGGCTGGAGATGAGAAGCAAATTCAGGGCATCGTTGGCGTGATCTCTTGAACCAAATAAGCTGTGAAAGGCAGGTGGTGAGCTTATGCATCCATTTCTAAATATGTCAGATTCATCAAGTGTGGCATTGCAATCAGTGTAGAATAAACAGCTCCAGGGCCAGGCTTACGTGCTAAAAACCAATTCATTGGAGCTAAATCCCTAAACTTCAGCTTAACTGGTTTGCAGGTTGGGCTGCGTAGAGGATGTTTCGGAATGGTGGCTTTCTGTTTTTAAAGTATTGATTTCACTGTTGTGTTGCATTTACCTTTCTCAGATGAGTTGTGCCTGCTTTTTTGTGGGGACAGTTTCTAAGAACAGGGGTTGGGGTTCCCTCCCCCTTTAAAAGAGCATCATGTACAGGACAATGAAATGCAACACCCATCGGACTCAATCCAATCAAAAGTTTAGCAGTTTTGAGATTTGTTCATTCCAGTATGGGGAGAGGTAAACACATACAGCAATCAGTAGGATTTCAATCTTCATAACTGGCTGGAACATGCCCATTGTGGCTGTAGAGAAGCAGGATACACAGAACTAAAATCTTACATGGCAGGGTTTTCGTGCTATTGCTTCATTTTTATTTTTTAAAAAAGAACTGTGAGGAAAATAACTTCCCTGGCAAAGGAGTTCAGGCTATGTGAGAAAAATCTAGACAACATCACAGTAATGGAGCAGGAGTAGAGCTCTTTAGAGTCTCTTAAAAGCTACCCGCTCTCAATAGTGGCTTGTCAGTGGTATTATTCATATTTATAGATGTTTTTGTTGAAGAGAAAAATCGGGCTTAGTTAGAATGTAAGGCATTGAGGCACATACCTTAGACTAATATTCCTCTGCTGCCCAACTGAACCCCATTGGAGGATATATGTGGCTCTGACTGTCAAGATAAAAGTTGTAGATGGATTTCAAGGGAACGGCAAAACAAGGAAGGGGGAGCCTTATGAGGACTGTTGCCTTAGCAAAGGCAGATAACAAGGCAGGGGTTGGGGAGGAGTGTTTTATGTTGCATTGTTCTCATGGTCGGGAAGACTTGCCACCAATAGCAAATGCGTCAGAGAGGGGGATGTTCAGGGATGAAAGGGGGAAAAGATGGTAAGATGGAGAGGGAAACACTTGGGTTGGAAGGTGAGGGTTAGGGAAAGGAACTAGAGAATGAGAGCTTAGTCACACATTAACACTGAGCATGGATAGAAACTGTCTCTACACGTACACAGGCGTTTCTGTGTACACATTTATACAGCTCAGCTGTTAAGCGCACAAGTACAGAGGTCACACTTGTTGAATGTAATGTGTGGGCATCCCTAGACACAACAGAGGATGAGGACATACTCCCATAGTGGAGTGTGGGTGGGTGTATTCATCAGCCAAAACCTTAGCTACAGGCCTTCTGCTTTGCAGAACATGAAGGGAAGATCACTGTTGTTGATGGAGATCATTTATTTGAAAGAAAAACTGGACAGTTTTAGCTGTTCAGAGAAAGGAGACACAAGCATTGCCAGCAAGGATGCTTTTAACTGGCCAGTTTGCAAGCGATTCAATAATGGAACCAGAACATTTTGATCTGTATCCCATGATGATTATTGTGTTTGGAAATTCCAGACCAGCAACTAAATTGAGACTGTAAGAGGAAATGGCTTCTGGGTGTAAAATAACAGTAGCTTCCCTGAGAGGCAGAATTTCATTCAGCTACAACATGCAAAGAGAGGGTGGGATGGAGAGAGTGGCTTATCTGAGATTAAACCTAAAGAACTTATCCTTTAGCCCATAGTTAATGGTGATTTTTAAATCCTGATCAAGATGGTATGGAACCATCTTGATTAGCATCAATCATGGTTAAGAGACCTGTCAACATATAATCATTAATTTTGCATATATGGGGAGACAGGGAGGAGCGAAGTTTGTAATTCTATGCCTTTTCTTGTTTGCTATTCTTTGGTAGAACGTATTTCATTGGTTCCGTCCTTAGTTAAATGGTAAAAGCAAGATCTATAGGGTTCTTTCAGCAAACACTGTTGGTCACTAAAGTCAAAGGTCTCCATTTCCAAGCTCAAGAAATAAGCTGACATGTGCAGGAGCTTATTCCACAACTTGGAAAGAAACTCAAGAGATGTTTTATTTCAGGCTTTAAATACAGGTTGCATGTCCACAGGACGCAGTTTTGTTGGACATGCATTAGAAAATAGTGTGTGGATGGGCTGGGGAGAATATAGTTATGGAAAGAGTGCAATATAAGCAAGCACAGGAGGGGAGGGGAGAGCAAAGTCTGAAATAATGAGCTGAATAGATGTAACATTCACATATATTGCCACAGCAAATGCTTTCTAAATTCATAAAAATTCGCTAGGCAAAAGTGTCTTGGGTTAATAACGAGCGATTTTCTTCCAACCCATAAAGCTGTAATGAGGTAGTTAAAATGTAATCCTAAACCTACACTTTTCATACCTATATTTATAGGAGAAGGTTAATCTGTAGAATTCATGCTGATCTGGGTAATCTGAATCTAGCTAAATTGTAGAGAGAAGCTTTTAGAGGGATGCTGAAAGGCAACAGGCACAGACTTTTCCCCCCAGACCTGAGATATGTCACTTTTTTATTTTTGCAAAGATGCCTGAGGCTATTGCATTTTAAGAAGACAAAGCTTTTGTTTTCAAGCTGGCCTAGAAAAATGCCAGGGATGAATTCAAAGCAAAGGTTTTCAGAAGTTGTCATCTATGATTAAGTTGATCTCTCTGTTGCATAAGAATACACTGCTGTTGAGTGGGGTAGTTTGCTCTAGCTGTTTTCTTCCTTCCATGCATTTAATGCTCTCACGCTTTCAGGTGAATTGTGATATATAAGGTTTCAAGTCTGAATTATGTATTTTAATTAGAAGGTCAGGTTTGTACTTGGTGAAGGCAGCGTTCCCCAGCCTCTGACTCTCTAGATATTTTGGACTACAATTGACAGCAAAACCATGGAGGCTGATGGGAGCTGGAGTCTAAAACATCTGGAAGGCACCAGGCTGCAGAAGGCTATCTTACAGAAACTGCATTCTGGCTGCTTTACAAAAGACTAGATTACAGATGATTGTGGTGAAAGAGATAATGAGTAACTTCTAAGTATTCGGGAACCTTAATAAATTGAGGAATGTGGATTTACTTTTGCACTTGACTGCTTCATGAGCAGGCATGGGTGATACACAGTAATTCACATAAGCCAAAACATAAATGGGTTTGTAGAAGTTTTTTTTCTCCCCATTTATGCAAAACTGCTTCTTGCTGTAGTCCATTTGTAGTTTACTAAATGATTTGAGTGCCACAGACTGTCTTGAAATCACTGTCTTAATCAGCCATGGTAGCATGTAGTGTCATTCATTTTAAAACTGAATCGGAGAAGAGCTGATTCATACCTGCAGAGGCATCATATGATAGCTCATCATCATGTGGCTTCTTATCATCCAGGGACTCTCACTTCAGTGCATCAATCGCCTCCATACAGTGTTTGAGATTCAACAACGTGCAGTCTCTACTCTGTGATGTTTGTGCTGGGATGGCTGTCTCGTACAAGCAACCTGTCACTTGATGTTGTAGCTGTCAAGTCATGAGCATGTAAGAAGCCACACTTAAAGGTATGGCTTACTAGATTTAAATCTAATATCTCTGCCTTCTAGAGGAAGGAACTGCCTTTTCCCTATATAGGAATCATAGTTGATAAGGCTTTTCAAAAACACTAAAACTCCTGCTTAGGTTGACATTAAGCAGCTATGGTTTTGCAGATGGTTACCTTTTTGCAGGGCATGTGCATGTTGTATCTTTAGCTGTTGACCTCGCCTAGCCCTTGGAAACCCTTGAGAAGAGAGAGGCATTGAACAAAATAAGAAGCAGGCCTTCTTGCCCTTTGGGATGCCACAGGGCCACAAGTGAAGGCATAATGCCAGCTATGATGTCAGGTGTAGGGCAGGCCATACATGTCCTCATGGGCCAAATGGGCAGGTCTTGGGGGCCTGATTAGGCCTGTGGTCTGGAGGTTCCATACCTCTAACCTAGGGCACATCATACGGGGCTAAGAAGTTTCTTTTTGTGGCAGAAGTGGAAGATTTAGCCCATTGCTTTTGCTTATTCACACGGGTTCACACGC
The DNA here is from genome assembly GCF_964270895.1 of Podarcis filfolensis. NCBI lineage: Eukaryota > Metazoa > Chordata > Lepidosauria > Squamata > Lacertidae > Podarcis > Podarcis filfolensis. The sequence goes on from NC_139609.1 coordinate 71,258,314, forward strand.
ACGTTAGTACAATAACACACAATAATAATAATAAATGCATTGGAGAAGATCTTTCAAAATAGTCAGTTTGCATAGGTTAAAATGCCAGGATAAACAAAGAAGAATGTGCCTGATGCCTAAGACTAATCCTATCCCTACCTGGGAATAATTCTCATTGCAATCAGTGGGGCAGACCTCTGAGCAGTCATGTTAGAACTGTTCTGTGTGTGCCATACCATGCACAAACCAAGCTATAAATTATAGACTTTAAATACATTCTACCAAGTTTGATAGCACAATAGGCTGTCAAGTCTCCCCCTGTGTCATGAGACAGAATGCTTTATATTGAGGATAGGAAACCAGATGCTTCCCAGTGTTCAGGGGTGAGGAGAGTCCAGAAATAGTTGGAGGAGTGCAGGTTCCCCACGGCTCATCTATACCAGAAGCACTTATGCTAGATACCTGTTCTACCCTTTATTGGAAATATGTTGACTCTTCTCTTTGTTTTTAGTAATGACAATTAAAAAGTGCTTAAAATGGAATCTGCATCATACAATGAGCAGCTCATCCATTGCAATACTGCTCTAGTAGGATTGCTGTTGCTGTTGTTTTGCCTTTGGGAAGGGGGACAAGGTGCATCCTTTGAGCATGAAGTTGAATGGCCAGGTGGTCCCCTCAAGACGTTTCAAGTGTTCACCTGGAGTGCTTTGTCACAGATAGATTTTTTGGGTGGAAACACAAGGTTTGTTGCCCATCTCTCCTAGGTGAAGGCATGGCTCCCTGCTGAAAGCGGGTTTTTCAGGCCCTGCTGATCATCAGCTCCTGGAAAGCCCTGTGTCTTTACCCTCAAACAGTTTGCTTTCACCTGGTGTCATAATTGACAGATAGGCAGTCCTACCCACACATGAAAGTAGCCTGTGGGGCTTGAGGGAGGTCTGGTCTTCCAGTTCCCCACCTCTGTCTTACAGATTGAGACTAGGGGCAGAAGGATTCAGTACAATTCTTGAGCCACGGTGTCCAAACTAACAAGGGGTCCAAATGAGGCCTTGTGTTGTGTGGGTTGTTCCCTCGTCCTCCCCTCTGCTAGTTGAGTTTGGATAATTATGATTTTTCTTTAGAACGGGATGTTAGTGAATGATTGTCAGAATCTTTCTGAGACATAAATTGCTATGGTTCTGTGAAGTTTTGTTCACTGACAGGTGACAGCAGTGATGTCTTAGGTTGTATTCAGACAGTGCTTTATTCTATTTCCCCAGCTTTTCTTTATCTGACAATTATCATGCTTTATGTTACCTTTTACATGACGTGAAAAACCTGGCGTTATGGAAACCTGGCAGAATCTTTTATTATTTATTTATTATTTATATATCACCCTTCTTTCGAAGATCTCAGTGTGGTTTACAGTATAAAAACAAAAATACATGGTGTAATAATAAACGAAACAATAGCTCACTGTCATGTTAATTGCTTTGAGGGGGGAAATCTGTTTGCAACCCCATTAACCTGGAAAACTGCAGTTATGCGCTATAATTTCCTCACTTTCATGGATCATCTCACCACTTGTTCATTTGACAAAAACTGGGGTGGTATTCCAGCATACAGTTCTTTCCCGCCATTTTCATGGATGAGTCATTGGGGGAAAGAAGCACACATGTGCATAAATGGTGACAGCATGCCATGCCCAATTATTTATGTTGTTCTATCATGCCATGCCCACTGGTGTAAATGAAATTACCGTAAGCATGGCATAGAATCATGGCGGTAAACGGATCAAAAAGCCGCTGTTCCATAACTCAACAAGTAAGGCAGTGTAAAAGGAATGTTAGAAACTGGGACAGAAGCACTAGCATTATAGCCAGGAAATCTTAACACAATAATCCCCATGTCTGACTGCACCCTTGCTGTGGCCTAAATTTTTAACACAGTCATTATACAGGGTCTGCTTTTATTACTTTTGAGAGGCCTGATAACAAGGTTGTTTGAACACAAGGAAAGTCATCATGATCACTTCAGGGGTCTTGGGCTCCAGGACTAACTCTTACTTGCTTTATTTGCTTTTATAGTATATGCTACCATCTCATAAAATATCAGGGCAGTGTACAGCAAGATAAAACACATTAAAAGCAGTTCAGAACAAAGCTGAGGTATAGTTTAGGGGTTTTTTATTGGGGGTGTTGCTGCTATTTTTATATATCTAGATATAGATCTGTCTGTAGATATAAATAGGATCTTAGGGTTTATGTGTAAATTGTTCTGTTTGGATGTGTACTTTTTGATGTTTTGTTTGTTGCTTATGACTACTTTTGCTATGTTTGCAGTTGTGTGATTTTTTCATATGTTGTAAGCTGCCTTGAGCATGGTTTGACTTTGGAAAGGTGGCATAAAAATTATTGATTTAAAACACTGGCTGCACAAGAAAATTTTAAACAACGGCATAGGCTTTCTGGCATAAAAGGGTCTTTAAGAGATGCCTAAAAGTCAAAATGGGGGATGCCTGCTGAATCTTTGCTGGAAGAGTGTTCCATAGCATGAAACTGGCAACACCAGTCATCACTCTGTAACACAGAGAGCAACTAACAATGATTCAGTCATTCTCTGAGATTTACTTAAAGTACGATTTGTTGAACACCCAGATCCTGTGGATCTGTGTAACCAGTGAGCTGCCTTGAACTTGCAAGTTTAAAAACTCTGCTACAATTTGCTTCCACTGATTCAGCTGTTCTGGCATCCTGGCTAGACCTATGTTGCTGTACAACAGGTGGAGTTCAACTAAAGCGAGATCATGTTAATTTTGCACATAGCAAGTAGAACCAACCTAGCTGTGTCTTTGATAATCAGCAAAGGCCCAGTGAGATGCACATAAACAAGGCATTCTGAGACCTGCCCTTGGTTTGCCCACATTCAGCTTTTGACATCAGCTCATGCAAAAATCCTGTGCTGCATGTGGCAGATGGGTCATTTGCTGCACTCATAACATTGCTGGCATGAAATCCAGTAGTGCTGGTACAATTCCAACCCAATACTTATGATGGCACAGCAGTTGTTGCATTTGATCCTACATACATCTTTATGTGGTCATTATTACTCATTCATCACCATTACGGGCAGAAATCTCAACTTCTTGTACCTTACCAGCCATAGCCTTTTATCCCCTGTCCTTATCTCCATCCAACTTTGCATGTCTCTTTCTGACTGGTTCCCAAACGCCCCATTAGTCTCTCGGCGAAGCGCTTTCACCTAGTTCTTTGCTATCTGTCCCGGACAAGAACATTACTTCATCCTTCCTTGAAATACACAAGTATCTGGCCTTGTTCCGCTGGTCTATCTGAGACATCCATCAAGCTATGCTTCCTTAGCTAAGCATTTTATTGCTGAAATCCATAATGTAAGCATATTAGCTATTGAAACCTGGTGCTCATCCATTTCTATATTTGAAGTGTTAGCAAAGCATTTTGTATGCACCTTGGTATGCTCCTGCTTATGTCGTGAGTTCTTATCTCCTGTTAACTATGATATGCTGTTGGTCATGTCCTCATAATCTTGAACCCTCCTGATTTTTCCTTAATACATAAACCACATACCTATATGTATATGCACGTCTTATGTTAGTCCTAATCCTTAAAGGATTCCCAGGAGGAATTTGGCCATCAGGCTGGGCAGGGGGGACAGGGACTTCCTCACCATTGGCAGCCTATGCATAGTGCTGTGTTGGCCAAATGATGGCTGTTCCTTGTTAAGAACACAATTAGAGCCTACTGGATCAGACCATTGACCCATCTAGGTCAGTACTGAGTTCTCACAGTGGCCTACCAGATTCCTGCAGGAAGCCCACAAGTAGGACTCAAATGCAAGACACACACTCTTCTTCTGTGGTTTCCAGCAACTGGTCTTCAGAAGCATACAGCCTCTGACCGTAGAGGCAGAGCATTGCCATCATGGCTAGTAGCCAATGGTAGCCTTTATTTTCATGTTCTCTTGCTCTTTTCATCCACATGGAATATTATGTGACTTCCACATTTCAGAATCCTGATAATCCACCCACTAGGCATTATAGGCCTGCAGGGCCCATTTTTTTGGAACTGTTGATCTGTCAACTCTGTTCTCTAGCCTGAGTGAGGCGACCTGGGAGCCTTTTCATGCAAGGCGTGTACTCTTCCACTGAGCCATAGCCTTTCCCATGGACATGAAAGGGAAGAAGAACCATCTTGTCCTTTGCCTCAGGCCACACAATGTCTTGGGCCAGACCCCTGTGTGGTGGATTTTCATCTGTCATCTACCAGCTTTTTGAAAGTTCTGCTGGTTGTGTTGTCCTTTTGTCTGAACACTGACTGAACTGTTAGTGAAGCAACGGGGGTGGGTGGGTGTAAAGCCATTTGATTGGTAGGATAGGGAAAGAAAGGGAAGCTGAAAGACAAGAGAGCAGGTTTCAAGTTCCATGGCTCATATAAAATTCAGTGCTAGAAACTTAATTGGCATGTGCTGGTGCTGTGGGAGAGTCAAAACTAGCTAGGTCGTGGGACTGCTGCAGCATTCAAATGTTATATCAGGTGGCAATTATGGTTGGTGAGAGACTGACAGGCTCCCCATAGCCAAGGAGGGTATTCAAGCTTTTGCTCAGTCTCTCCAAAGGAATACATGGCAGGCCTACACAACATGTGCACAAAAAGGCAGATCCCATTGTTAATAAGCATTTGCTTTCCCTTCTCCCATAGGAGGCTGTGGGGGAGGGGTTCGGGCCCCCACAATAAAATATTTGAGGGGGGCTGGGCCCTAACAAAGTTGATGGGCATTCCCATTCAAATGGTGTGTGCGCACAGCATCACATGATTGATTATGCGGAGCAGGGCTTACTTGGGCCCCCACAATATTTTATTCAAGTTGGCACCCCTGCCTTCTCCAAATGGTGGGATGTTTGAAGCAAACTTTGCACACTAAGCACTAGAAATATGGAGCATTTTTGTCGGCATGTTTGTTTATTACAGGATAAAGAAAACAACAGGGAATTTGGCAACATCGCTCATCAGAAATGGTATATACCCTCCCTGTCCCTGCAAATGTAGGCTCCAGAAATCCAATAATTTCATAGCAAGCTACCTTATACCGAGGCCACTACAATTCCCAGAGTGGTTTATCGATGAATCTCTCTTCACAGGAAATCTGGGAATTGTAGCTCTGGTAGGGAAATAGAGGTCTCTAAATGAATGGTGTGCATGTGGCCTGGGTCAAAACTACTGAATCATTTTGCTAAGGATTATGTATACTAATGGCAGTGGCCCTTCAAGTTTTCTGATCAGGGTTTCTTCCAGCCCTACCTAGAGATTGAATTTGGGATTTTTTTGCAAGCACAGCGCGTGCTCTACTATTCAACTATTGTTTATTCATTGTTTGCCTATTTCACATTTATAAACCACCCTTCGTCCCCAAAGGAAGCCCAGGATGGTTCACAATAATAAATTTACGTAAAAACCATTTGGAACAACATGATAATAGAATGCAGAGAGACATTGAAATAGATGCAGTATGGTTCCCTGTCTCCACCGCAAAGGAAAGAAATCCTAAAGTTAGCAGATAAACCTTGTGGCTAGAATGTACTATCTGAGACCATGACCTTATGCAAAGTTTTCTAATTTTGCAGAGCTTTGCTTATAACATTTCTGCTGGCAAAGTTAAGGCTACCTCCTGCAAGATGGATTTCATATAGCACAGTGTTCATTGTACTTTAGAGATTGATGCTGTACTTTCTAGTGACAGTAGAGAATGGTGATGGTGCCTATATCCCTATCCCTATCATTTTCTGAACAATGCTCTAGCAATGTAAATGGCTCCTTGTTTCTTTGCTTATGTCACTGAAGGATGATAATTTTTCTTGAGGATTCATTGTCACACACATTCCATTATGAGGTATGAGGCTGTAAGGAGCAGCCTGAAACCCTTCAAATGTGTTCTTAAAAGAAAAAAGAAAAACCTTTCTGAAATCTATACATCTATTTTTCTCTTAGCTCCCTATAATAAAGTACCATTATGCTACATTCCATTTGATCAGTTGCTTGAGGAGTTTGGGGTCCAGTTTTACAGATTGGATATCTATGCTTAGAGAAGAGGGAGGATGAGCTTCCTTGTGATCTTGTGAAGGTAGGCATTTCTTGTTCAGATAACAAATACAGAAAACTTAGATCAGAAATACAAGAGCAGCAAGGCAAAGCAATTCATCTCCCTCCCCACAGTGTTGGAGGGGGTTGGGTTTATATGGAGGTGTCCCTTCTCTGGCTGCCAACATTGGTGGGGGAGTCCCTCCAGTGAGGAGCACCCCAATGTCCCTGCCCAAATGGCAGACAGACAGAAGCTACCACTGGCAACATTCCCACTAGTGATAGCTAGTGGAAATGTCCCCAACAGGGCATTCAAGGGGCAGGGAGGGGTTGGGCAGGACTGGGCAAGCATAGGATCTGCTGGATCTTGTACTGACCATGCTGAGGCCCACTCCATGCCTCATTACACTGCTGCCTTGGAAGCTGGCAAAATAAGCAGTTATTCCTCCCTGTCAAATCACCTTCCACCCAGGCCAGTATAAGTGGGAGGCTGCCCTACTCATAATAATAATAATAATAATTTATTATTTATACCCCGCCCATCTGGCTGGGCCTCCCCAGCCACTCTGGGCGGCTTCCATAAAAACCAAAAATACAGTAAAATATCACACGTTAAAAACTTCCCTGAACAGGGCTGCCTTAAGATGTCTTCTGAATGTCAGGTAGTTGTTTATCGCTTTGACATCTGCTGGAAGGGCGTTCCACAGGGCGGGCGCCACTACCGAGAAGGCCCTCTGCCTGGTTCCCTGTAGCTTTGCTTCTCGCAATGAGGGAACCGCCAGAAGGCCCTCGGCGCTGGACCTCAGCGTCCGGGCAGAATGATGGGGGTGGAGACGCTCCTTCAGGTATACTGGACCGAGGCCGTCAGTCAAGCCAAGATGCACCATCTGCTGCCTGCCAGGAGTCTGGATTTACGCCTTAAATTGTTCTAGGCTGCATGACTTGCTTTTTATGTTTGCATGTGTACTCATATGTGTAGTGCTCTATTCAGGCTGCTATGTGCCCAGCAGGCAAGTCTGATATAAACCATCCCAGTGCTAACCACAGGGTTTTGGTGGATTCCCCCCTCCCCACCCAATCAACCATGGTTAAGAAAAACAAAGTATAGTTAAGGATTATGTCTACATAGAACTCCAGGGGTTGCTATATGGTTTTCACATGCATGCCCCCTCCCCTTAACCAGAACATAGTCTGCATTGTGGAGAAAATGATATCTCAAAGTTTTCTTTGTCAAAATGATCAGAGGGCATTGCTAATTGATCTGTGTATAGAGTGTGTACTTTACACTTCTCAGCTGTTACTTTCTGTATCAACTGAAAGCAAAGACCTGGGAAGGAACAAGTTGAATGGTAAAATTCTACTGAAAGGGCTTCTGCATGAATCTAATATTCTGCTGCACAACATCAAATGCACAATCATTGCCACTGCAGTGACATCAAAAGTGATTTTTCTTGTTTAATCTTCAGTGGGAATGAAGGCTTTCTCGCATCCAAGAAAAAGCCGTCCAATCTTTTTAATGTGGTGTAAATAATATCGGCAAGCTGTACAGTGTACTAATAAGCCACAACCAGTGAAGTCTGTTGTGTGAGATGCACCAGCAGAATGGTTATGACTTCAAAATTGAAGAACTTGAGCAGAAGTTAAGCTGAAATCAGGTGTCCTATGGGGGTGCAGAGGCAGAGGAAGCTCTGACAACCATCCCCCCACCCTAGAAAGCATCCAAAGAAACCAATGTGGCTACATAAGGAGCTTACAGATGAGCTTAAATTTAAGAAGGGCATGTGTAAGAAGTGGGAAAGGGGAAATCACAAAGGAAGAGTGCACAAGGAGCCAACAGTTGCAGGGAGAAAGTCAGGTGGGCCACCACTGAGAATGAACTCAGGCTTGTGTGAGAGGTTAGAAATAATAAAAAATAATAAAAAGTTTCTTCTGCTATGATTGAAACAAGAGGAAGAACAAGCAGGTGGTAGGTCCTCTATGTGCAGAAGATGGAGAAATGCTACTGGGTGACAGAAAAAAGGCAGAATTCCTCAACACCTACTTTGCCTTTGTCTTCACCCAAAAGGAAAGCAGTGTTCTGGTGATAATAGGGTAAACAATTCAAGGAAGGAGGTTCAGCCCAAGATAGGAAGAAAGGTGGTAAGCTAACACCTAGCTACTTAAAATGAATCCAGATCTTCAGGGCCTGATGAGCTGTACCCAAGAGTACTAAAGGAGCCTGTGAAGCCTCTATCTATAACCATCTTCAAAAAGGAGGACACATGAACTTGACGTCAATACCAGAAAAGATCCTAGAATGGATAATTAAACAGTATGTCTGTGAGCACTTAGAAAAGGATGCTGTGATGACTAAGCCCCAGCATGGGTTTGTCAAAAACAAATCATGCCAGACATATCCCATTTCTTTCTTTCTTTTTTTTTTTTTTTATAGAGTTACAAGCTTGGTGGATCAGGGGGATGCTATGGACTTAGTATAACTTGATTTAGTAAGGCTTTTAAGTACTTAAAAGGGACGCGGGTGGCGCTGTGGGTTAAACCACGGAGCCTAGGGGGTGAGCTCCCGTTGCTTGGTCCCTGCTCCTGCCAACCTAGCAGTTCGAAAGCACATCAAAGTGCAAGTAGATAAATAGGTACCGCTCTGGCGGGAAGGTAAACGGCATTTCCGTGCGCTGCTCTGGTTCGCCAGAAGCAGCTTAGTCATGCTGGCCACATGACCTGGAAGCTGTATGCCAGCTCCGTCAGCGAATAAAGCAAGATGAGCACCGCAACCACAGAGTCATCCGTGACTGGACCTAATGGTCAGGGGTCCCTTTACCTTTAATTACTTAGACGAGGGGGAAGGAAGGAAGGAAATCCTCAAAGCTATCAGACAGTATTCATAATTTTGATTCTTGCTCAGACATTTTCTCAGGTTAAGCTCCAAGCACAAACATTGAGTGACAGTAAAGTGCAGCTGAGTTCAGTGCCATGGCAGCTTTTCTTTAAGAAAAAGCAAAGAAAGGTTGCTCAGCTGATCTACATCCTACATTTCTCCTGTTTCTTTGTAGGCTAACCTTTGTGAAATGACATGCTTGTTACTCTTATTTGGTCCAGGAAAGCCAGGTCTACACTCAAATTAACATTTTAACCAGAGTGATTGCATTTTGAAGCTTCAAACTAGCCACCCTCAATTGCTAAAACATGTGGCTTTAATTCCTAGACGTGCATACACATTTCAAGTGTTACCACCAGCTTTTAATTGAGAACATACTTTATAGAGTGTGGAGGTGGATCTTTCTCTTTTCATGAATGACAGACTGAAAAAAACAAATTCTGCATTCTAGCTCAATTGCCTTGGCAATGCTTGGATGAAGCATTAAAACCCAAGAGCTCTGCTGGCTCTTTAGTCCAGTATCCTGTTCCCCACAGTAGTTAACTAGATGTCTGTGGGAAGTCCACAGAAAGGTTCTGAGTGCAACAGTCCTCTCTTGTACCTGCTGTTGGGAGTGTAAGAACACAAGAAGAGCCTTCTAGATCAGGCCAATGGCCCTTCAAGCCCAACATCCTTTCCACACAAAGGCCAACACAAGTGAGGAAAGTGCTTCTGCATTCATGGCCTGCTTGTGGGCTTCCCTTAAGCATCTGGCTGGCTGCTGTGAGAGCAGAATGCTGGAGTAGACAGGCCTTTCGCCTGATCCCCTTGCATTATTGAAATATACTCGGAGTCACGTAGTGATTTCATGCTCTTTATTGCATCTCGTAAACAGTGAATTGACTTTCCCCCCAGAACCTCAGGCTTTATATACATTATTTACACAATGGGTCCCATGTGATTGGCTGATTCTGCTTCCCTCCTGCAGCCTGATTGGGCTGCTACTGCAGGTCAATCAGTTGTTGCATTCTAGGATCCTCCGGACCTAATAGGCTGATTAACTTCCTCCTGGGGCCTGATTGGGCTGCTCCTGCAAGCCAATCTGGTTATTCCAGTCTAGGATCCTACCTGCCTATTGTTCTAGGATCCTAGCTCAGTACATAACAATTATTATGTGCTTGGGGGTAGAACAAGGAATTCTAGCATGGGATATAAAGGTAATTTATGGAAGTGGTGGAGGAGGAACAAAAGTTTCAGGGAGAGGTTCTGTAAGTAGTAGTTGCAAGCCCTGATCAGGGCAGGGTGAATGGATCACTGCTTTCTTTCCCCTTAGAGCCATTTCCCCTTACTGCCTTTGAGGGTCTTGCAAAGCCAGAGAGGAATTGAAATCCTCACAGCACTGGAGGCAGTGTTCCTTGACTCTTACTCAACACTGGTTTTATACCGATGATCATGTGTAGCATCTTCTACCCAAGCTCCCTGCTACCCTTCTGAGTCAGAACTCTTTGTTTCCAGGCAGAGTCAAGAATAGTCTGAGGCATGTGATTCAGATCCACTGCTGAAGCTGAGCACTTCTGGCCCTGTGAGTTGCCTGGGTAAGAGGTGGCCACATGGGAGCCAGATGTAAGCTGCTCTGAACTCCTCAGAGCAAGAATAAGGCATGTATTTGGACAGGGCTCGAGTCAGTCTGGTATCTTAAGACTTCTGACTATTATAGGATGGTGCCTGCAATGACAAAGGCTTTATGTGACCAAAGGTTCTATACTATAGTTCCCCGTTTATCAGGTGTTATTCCTACAACATTGCCATTCCTGATGGCTCACCATAAAATGATTCCAGATGAAGTGCTGCATGTGTGCATTGTATACAGAAGCTGTAGGCCTCTCCAAACTTAGCCAGTTACTCTAGTATTTGCTGAGAAGAGGGAAATGCTTTCTTTTTTTCCTTTGGTCGTCCTTTACTCATTCTTCTTGGTTGCTTGTTTATTTTCTGTGTCTTGCCACATCACTTTGAAACGTTGATAATAACTTATAAACCTTCTTCTTTGTTCTGTCAGCAAATGTTGTAAAATGTACCTGAAATTACCTTTTTCTTTCCCCGAGTGAACAGGCTCTGTGTACTCACAGATAGGGCTGTTTTCATCATTAAGTCTAAATTACAGTGCTCTTTCACTCCTGCTGGCTTGCTTCAAACCTGTCTCCGGAAAGAACCTTCAAGGCTTCCTGAGCACAGGAAAGGAATGTTTCCTCCCTTCCTGCCACTAGCTGCCCCCAAATTCCTGCAAAGTGGTCTGACAAAAAAAGAGAGAGAGACCATGAAAAAAGACAGCAAAGCAAATCAGTTAAACTAAGTCTCATGATTCACAGTTCAGTATGCAGAACCCAATGAATGAATGCTATGCTCCATCCCCCAGGTGTATTGTAACCACTCCCCACAAAACGCCACTCCTCTCAGCTTTGACTGAAGCATGGGCACCTGGGAAGGCTGCAGAGTGCAGACCATTGGTAAGATGATTTGTAGAATGAAAGAATGGACACACATAGCCATCTCAGAAGTAAGGAAGCACCCCACCCAGTGTAGATTTCACCAAAGTTTTCTCTCTGCTTCAATAATTTCCAAATGAAATTTCTTTTCTCATTCATTTTACTTACTTGTTTATTTTATAAAATCTATATACACTGCTTGATTGTTTAAAAACAAAACTCAAAGTGGTTTACAAAAAGATAATAAAATCAAGAAAATTCCACAACCATACTGTCAAACATACAAAAGTTACAATACTAAAACAGATTAAAATTCCCTAAACTTTCTAAGCCTCTGGGTAGGTTTGTTGATGCAGAATGGTTGATAAAAAATATGGGGTGGAATTTTGGCCCGGACACAGGTCCAGCTCTGAGGGTCTTCCAGCAGTTCCTTGATTGTGAGAAATGAGGTTACAGGAAACTAGGCGGAGGGCCTTCTCAGTAGTGGTGCCTGACCTGTGGAATGCCCTCCCACCAGATGTCAAAGAGATAAACAACAACACAACCTCCTAAAGACATCTGAAGGTAGCCCTGTTTAGGGAAGTTTTTAATGTTTGATGTTTGCTGTGCTTTTATTATGTTGGAAGCTGCCCAGAGTGGCTGGGGCAACACAGTAAGATGGGCGGGTATAAATAACATCATCATCATCATCATCATCATTATTATTATTATTATTATTATTATTATTATTATTATTATAGTACTCGTTTCAGCACTGGTGAGATGCAACTCCAATGCCCAGTCATCAGCCAAACAGTTGTGTTTTGAGTTATCTGCACATTTCTAAACCATCTTCAAAGGCAGATTGCAAATTAACCTCAACTCAACCCACACTGTTGGAAATGCACCACTTTCAAGCTGGGATGTTTGGATACTTGGAGGGGCTCTGTATTGTTTTGACATAAATGCTTGTGTGGCAGAGTAAAAATAATAAACTAATGAAGTATGTCTTTGCAAATGATGCTAATGATGCTGTCCTCCCAATGGTCTATTTGCATAGGGTTGCAAAGTGATTTTCTTTGCCTTATGTGAGTTAACTGGAGAGAGTTAAGGTAGAGGAGTTTGGCTCAAAAGGGGTGTTTTGCCTGGGGGGGGGGATATTGATATAGTGTCAGTACAGCTTTGGTAGTAATATTCGTTGCACACAAATCATAGAGTTTTCCTTAACTCTACCTGAAGAAGCCAGGGATTGAACCCAGGGAGGAAGCAACAGCTCTATCAGGTGATAACACAACTGAACAGAGTCTTGTACCGTAATTGGAATAATAAATGTTTATAAATGCTGCCATTTCTTTCCCCCAAAAAATGATTATTCACTTTACAGGAACAACAGAGGGAGCAGATACGATAAAGCTTAATATATTAGTGCATAAATATATGTGGGCCACTCACATCCGTGCTCTCCTATATAGGTCAGATGTGTGTTAGTTTCCTTATGAAGACTCATGTTGACAGCCTTTGCACTGTGCGACAAAAGAAAGCAAAAACCCACCAAATTATCATGCTATCTCCTTAAGGAGCATTGTAAAGGAAGGCGCCCTAAGGGGGAAGTGCACACAGGTGAAATGCATTAGTATTGCCATGCGCTTCAGGTGGTGACAATGAGCTTTATTGATGAAAGACTCATTGGAGCTGGGTAGCTGTGGTTTAAAGCAATGTCGGATTGCATTAGCTTTACCATGCAAAAATATTAAATGCTTCTGTGTCTTGCTGCCAGCACAAACCTTTCCCTTTTCCGTCGTGTTTTTCTTTTCTATTCTTCCAAGGTCTCCTGCTTAGTTCTCAGTGCTTTGTGATGTTTTCAGGCACTAAATGTTAAGCATATACACCTCACTTTATGTGCTCACTAATGCCTGCAGAGCAAGTGTTATCCTACCACAGCTTTGCAGAATGCAGGGGGCCCAGAATGCTCTGCTGGAATCTCCAGTTCAACATAAGTCAAGTCAGCACCCAATGAAATAAGTTGAAAGTGAAGCTGGTCAGAAGCCAGATTTTCTTCTTGGCTGACACCTCCTCCTAATACTTTCCTGTTGCATGGTTATTAAAGAGATGCCTACAGCCACTTGGGTGTTTGCAAAAGGGCTTCCAAACAGCCTTGCGCTGCACTTTGGTTGTGTGCACATATTCCCAGCAGAGGAGCACATGCATGGAGCCAGACTGGGCAGGATTGAACTCACCACTTACCAGCTAGTAAGTGGTGGGTTCAGTCCTGCTGACTCTAGTGCATAACCAGCAGGACTGCACTCTCTGCTTACCAACTGGTGAGTGGGTGGTTCTGACCTGTAAATGCAGGAGTCTGCTTTGCCAGCTTATTCCTTATAGAAAACCCATGGGCAAAGCAGCAGGCATCAGGATTGCACTCTCAGGGGGTTCAACCCTGCTGGCTGCTCTGCAGCTGGGAAGGGGAAGGAGGTACAGTGGCTCCTTTTGTCTTGTACCCCAAATTGATTTGGAGCCCGGATCTGGGTCGGGGCAGATCTAAAGTCCCAGATCAGACCTCAAATTGGATGTGTGTGTTTTTGGGTGTGCAGAGCCCTACTGTAAACAGTTACATTAGGTCTTTGATTCCTTGTTCTCTAAAAGTGATCTCATGATTTTGCCACAATTATCCACTGATATCCACAGTTCTCCCTCCCTGCTGGGTCATAAAGAGAATAATCTACCATAAAATCCCATCAGTTCTACGTGATTCTGAGGGAATGCATTTTCTAGCATTCTCAAGAAGAATCAACTTCAGTCAGTATCAAATCTCCACACAATGAAAATTGCCACAATTAAATGTGTGATATGGCTGCGAATTTGTAATGCGTTTGTTCAGTGTGATACTGAGAGGTAACCAAGGATTTCAGAATCATCACATAACATATGTGATGTTTCACCAAAAATCATTTGAGTTGCAAAAGAAATGGAAAAGCTAAATATGGTGGTACTAAACAGAGTGCATAAAACACTTATTTTTTTAAGATTTAAAAAAAAAAGAATACTGTGGTTTCTGCTTGACATTCTGATGTGGAACTGAAATAAATGTCTGCATTGATCAACACCAAGTAAACCCAACTAATTCTCTAGCAATAAATGCCCTTCTTCAGAAACCTCTCCACCTTACTTCATTGTATGGCAGCTTCTGCTCACATTACAGTCAGGGAAATTTCAGTTTTAAGTACACCAAGCCCTGCTCATTTCTTTAATGATGTTCTTCAGCTTCTGATTCTTAGTAGCTCTGTCAGCACACTTCAGTACTATTTCTGATTACAATGACTAGGGGACACAGATCAGGACATTATACTTGGCACCAGAGATTCTTGAATTGCTCACCATCACAGAGATGGTCCATAATACAGAACAGTTATCCATGGAGTAACATGAAATGACGACTTTGAAGTGACTGCCAAAGACTTAAGCCAGGCCATGATTCTTGGTGCATATACACAGTCAATGACAGTCCTCTGCCCTTACATTGCATTTCCTTTACTTTATTGCTTAATTCATTCTCTTTATTGACTTGGATGCTCACAAACCAGGCTAATCTGTCACTCCAAGGTCTTATCCAAACACCCTAAAGCCAATGGAAAACGTCTCACTGATAATAATGGGCTTTCACATGGATACCCTGCTTGTTTCCAATTGCACAGCAGCACCCTTGATCGACAGCCATGACAGATAATAGTACGCATCACTATTAGATAGAATGGGAAGCTTGCACAGAGCAAGATGAAATGATAGTCCCAGGGTCACACAGCAAGCTTTTTGCAGTACTATGAATCAAACTTGTATCTCCTAAATCAGAGCTTCTGGTAGAAAGTGGTGAGTGATACTGCATAGCGATGTTGTAAAGCCTTCTGTTTTGGGTTTCATTTTTAGCATTCCTCCTAGAGCTGCCATTTCCCACTGTCATCTTGTGTGTACATGAAAAGGACCAGGCAGCAACATTATCAGGCATATGCCAAGGTCCATACCCCAAACGGGATCCCACTGTCAATTCCTGCAGGCCCCAATTCTGCTCCTCCTCCTTTTTTTTCAGTAGCTGTTTGCTTACTCGGAGAGAGCAGCTCAATAATCAATGACAGGAGCAAGGAAAAGGAGCAGCAGATGTCTCTCTACTAACCCTCTACTTCTGGACTGGGCCCAAAGAGAGGGGAAGTGAATGGGTAGCAATTACTACAGCAAAGTCAGGTCTACTTAGCGAGGAGATTCGGGGGGGGGCTGTGTCATAGTCCCATTGCTGAGCAACAGCATGCAGAGCTCGGTGGAGCGTGAGGCCAAACAAGCAGAAGATACGAATCTCTGAGATATTCTTGGCAGACTCTGCATACAAAGCCAAGTCTGTTCTGTGGGTCGGGAAAACAACAGTCTATGTAGTCAGCCAATCCAGTGATCAGGGAGTCCAATGATCATGAAGCCAAGGGTCTGAGCAGGAAACAGCAGGTTAGGACTGGGAGCCACAGGTGTTGTTTCCAACATCTGACTGCTTCTAAGAGCTCTGTTTAGGCTGAAGCCAGCTGGTTATCATCAGTGGCAGCTGGCTATCAACAGTGCCTTCTCCTCAGTGTCCTTGATCAGCTGCAAATGGAGTCACTCGCCCTTCTTTCCCTTCAGGCTGCTGTTCAGCAGGTGAAGCTGACTCCTGGCCCATTATAGGCTAACTGAGGACTTACCCAAGGAAAAAACCCCCAAACAAACAAACAACTGAAGCTGGCACTGAACATGAACATCCTATAGATATACAGCAGCGCCTCGGGTTACAGACACTTCATGTTATAGACGCATTAGGTTACAGACTCTGCTAACCCAGAAATAGTACCTCGGGTTAAGAACTTTGCTTCAGGATGAGAACAGAAATCACGCGGCGGCGGCAGCAGGAGGCCCCATTAGCTAAAGTGGTACCTCAGGTTAAGAACAGTTTCAAGTTAAGAACAAACCTCTGGAACAAATTAAGTTCTTAACCCAAGGTACCACTGTATGGGAAATGAGTGGGCTGCAAAACTTCAGAATAAAAGAGTTAGAGTATGTATTGATTTTCGGGTTTCAACAGTTGTATTTTCTAGCTCATCCTGTCTCAGGCTCAATGCAGAAAACACCCTGGTTAAAGGAATCAGTAGCATTACTGCAATAAAGCAGTTAGGCAACACAACACAAGGCAAGGATTGTCCTTTTCAGTACTTTCTTATGACATTAAAAAACAACCCTGTGAGAAATATGAAGTAAAATAAGTGAAAAAGAAGAGAACAAAAGTACAAAACCAGCAAACAAAACCAAAGTTCACAGCTGTTACCTCATAAAATAAAATACATCCTCAAGAGACTATATAGTGACTTAGATGTTGCAACAAAAATGACCTGATACAGAAAGAATACAAAACAAATGTTAGGAATAAAGTCATATTTCATTAGGACTTGCCATCCCTATGATTGGCCTATCATATAAGTAACAGATGGCCACCAAACGGAGGCAAAATCCACAAGTTTAGCTGCACCCTGAGATACTCTTAATTTATCAGTAAATTTCTCACAAATGAGAATACAGTAACCTTACTTCATTGAACCCAACAGTTATTATCTTTAAATTTAAACAGCAGCATCACTTTTCAGGTAGGTAAGAATGGCAAATGCATTGGTCGCAATCAAACCCAGAGTTAAGTATGATGCAGGCATAGGCAAACTCGGCCCTTCAGATGTTTTGGGACTACAACTCCCATCATCCCTAGCTAACAGGATCAGTGGTCAGGGATGATGGGAGCTGTAGTCCCAAAACATCTGGAGGGCCGAGTTTGCCTATGCCTGGTGTGATGAAACCCCTATATATAAATTATTGAATTAAAATTCAAACAGAACTGAATTAAAAACTGCCACAAGTTCCAGTAATTTCACGTTCATTTCAACCAGAAATTGTAGGAATTGTTCTTGTGTAATTTTTAAATGAGATTTTTAAATAGATACTTCAATGAATTGGTTGGTATGAATTAGTTCATTCCAAGCACTAGCCGTAGAGCATCTCCTTTGAACGCAGAAGATCCCAGGTTCCATCCCTAGCATGGTGAGGCTGGGAAATGCCCATCCCTGAAACCCTAGGCAGCTGCTGCAAGTCAGTGTAGACAATAAAGGGCTAGATGTGCCCATGGTCTGACTCAGTGCAAGGCAGGTGCCTATGCTCCTGTGTGTCTTTCTGGAGTGGAAGGCTGACCTAGGGCCCAAGGAAACCAAGTAGTTTTAAGAGTGTGTGACAGGGATAGGGATTGGATGATTAATAGATTGTGTTGCCTTATGCAGAATAATCGTCAAGAAAGCTTGGGACAAGTATGATGTCCTGCAGATCATGGACTGGAGGCCTGCATTTGCAACCCGGTCCCACCAACAGCTCATTTCTGCCTCCAGTGTATCTTGACTTGTGGGATTTCTTCTGCTTCATTCATTTTTACTCAGGGAATGTTCCTGCCAACACCCTCGGCACAGCAGAGAACATGCCTGCTGCTGGCAATGGTATAAATCAATGCAGCTCTTATCCCCCGTGGCATCTTGGATTCCTTCCATAGCAAAGAGGATTTTTTAAAGCAGAGCTGCGGCCTGTTCCCTGATGAACAGGATCCTTGGCATGCAGGACGGAGGAATTAACTCCGTCCACATTCCTATGAGTTCGTCTGTTTGTTCGGCTTTCGTCCTAACTATGTCAGTTGCGTCCACAACCTAATACATAATGCAGGGAATCCTGAGCCTTTCAGCAGAGATGAGTAAGGCTGGTTGCTTTTGTTTGGGTTTCCTTTTTAATTATCAGCCATTTTTCAGGGTGAAGAAATAGGTTGTCACAGCTGCATATATTCCTTGCATGTTTTGGTTCTGTTGTTGCCAGTGATCATTTTTTTAAAATACTCCAAGATGTTGCAGGGTGTGCATGCGGTTGTTGTTGTTGTTGTTGTTGTGTTTTTCTATAAACTTGTCAAAATGTCAATTCTAATTATACCTAAGTGGTTTAAGGCTAGAGGCTAAAGGAGGCTGTTGATAACATTTTGCATGAGTCATAAAGGCTCATGTATCTTTTCCCGTTTTATTTCCTGAATATTTTCATCAAAATGGCAGCTACTTAGGCTTAAATGAAATCAAGTCTGCTGTGACTGTTTTCTTTGATAACCGCAGAGAGCTTCTCAGAATTCAGAATCCTACGCTGCAGCCACATTAGTCAAAGGAAGAAAATGGGGGCATGAAATGTCCAAAAATGGAACACTAAGAGGAGGCTAAATTAATGCATAATTAGGAAGTTCTAATTCTCTCCACAAACAAAGAATGATCCTGATATGAGCTCTGTGAACAGTACACTATCTGCATGGCTCCATCCATTCATTTCCAGCCCACAGATCATTAAAGCAATTATAATTTCACAGAGGTTTGATCAGCAATTGATTTCTTTGTGATAATTCAATTTAGAGGCTTGCTTCTTCCCGGGTAGAAAATGACAGGCGATGAAGTGTATAAATCTTTAGCACTGTCCATGGATGCACTTGACAGGCTGGCATGGGGCCAGGAAGGATTCACTCTGCAAGAGGTCTTCTGCTGACCTTACGGTTGAAGCGCCAGGCATTTTAGTGCTTAATTAGAAATTGATCAATATGGGCCTACCACCAAGATCTCCTGGAGCAAGGCGTGAGCAGAGCGCAAGGCACAGAGCTACTTAATAGCAGCTTCTTTTTCCATCATTGGGAGGAAGTGGGAGAAATGCTGAGCCTTCCAGAATTCCATTAGTATGAAAAGTACCATATTTTTTGCTCTTTAAGACTCACTTTTTCCCTCCTAAAAAGTAAGGGGAAATGTGTGTGCGTCTTATGGAGTGAATGCAGGCTGCGCAGCTATCCCAGAAGCCAGAACAGCAAGAGGGATTGCTGCTTTCACTGCACATCCCTCTTGCTGTTCTGGCTTCTGAGATTCAGAATATTTTTTTTCTTGTTTTCCTCCTCCAAAAACTAGGTGCGTCTTGTGGTCAGGTGCGCCTTATAGAGCGAAAAATACGGTACATGGGGATGTCTGTTGATAATCACCAGTTATGTTCTGCCCTCTATTCAGATTAAGCAAAGAAACAGTATTCCTACCACAGCAACAACAGCACAAGAGTGTTGTATTGCCTGGTGGAACATTTAAAAAACTTCCCTATACAGGGCTCCTTCAGATGTCTTCTAAAGATTGTATAGTTACTTATTTCCTTGGCATAACTCCATACCCACCAACATTTCTCCAATGAAAATATGGTCCATACCCTCCAACATTTCTCCAATGAAAATAGGCACATCCTAAGAAAAAGCAAGACATTCCGGGATCAAATTAGGAACCGCGATGGCTTCTGTAAATCCAGGACTGTCATGGAAAATCGGGACACTTGGAGGTCTGTGGCTCTGAGACCTAAACTCCATGGCGCCCTTGAAGCCCAGAGGTCAGTCTCTCTGTCTTGCTGATAAAACAGGAAGCAATGTGCTAGAAGCCTTGGTTCAGTAATTTCCCCTTCTTGCCTTTGATTTGGGAGACTTGGAAGGCAGAAGAGATCTGAAAATTTGGCCGCTTTTTTGTTATTTGTTAGTCAGAAGCATGCAAACCACAACCTGGCTGGACATGTCCTTGCAGGCAGTTTCAGCTGAGCATCTCCATGACTGAAATGCATTCAGCAGTTACAAATGCCATCCCCTGGCAATACTTCAGCTAATGGACAGTGAAATAAAACCCAGCAGATTCCTGCCATGACAACAGAGTTCAGCATCCCATGATGCCAGTAGTGTAAAGCTTGTTTCTGTACTCAGGGCAAGACTGTTGGCTGTTTACTGGCCTACAGAAATATGCCACTGAAGCCTCCAAAGGCATTTTGGCACCAGATTCAGTAAGCCATAATAAGATACAAGTGGCAGAGAAAGAAAAGGAGGGAAATAGCCCCATGGAACACACTATGCTCTTTTTTTAAAAAAATATTTTATTCATTTTAAAACGTCCCCCCAAAAAAGAGGGAAGGGGAAAGAATTCTCACCCCTTAGCAAAAAAAAAAACCAACAAAAAAATCCATCAAATGCAATATTTCACCTACTGTCTGAATTACAAAAAGTTTTTTAAATCCATGAACAAAGATCATAGAAAGAAGTTGTTAAAAATTATATCCAAAAACATTTTTTAAAAGTTTGTTTTCAAATTAATACATTGGAAGATAATGAGACTCAAAAGAGAAATGGGTATTTTGAGGTCCACTAATACAACTGGGACAAGTAAGGGAAGTCAATAAGCACCACTAAGTATCATCAACGTCTCCTTTGTTGGATCACAGTGTTTAAAACAAAGCACAACATGTAATAAAAACAACAACACAAAAAATGGGTGACCCCCAATTCAGCAAAGACAATTGGGAGACATTGAAAAAGCCAGCTTTCTGAGTTTGCCACACTCCCCTGTTCCTAAT
The DNA here is from genome assembly GCF_964270895.1 of Podarcis filfolensis. Classification (NCBI taxonomy): domain Eukaryota; kingdom Metazoa; phylum Chordata; class Lepidosauria; order Squamata; family Lacertidae; genus Podarcis; species Podarcis filfolensis. The sequence goes on from NC_139609.1 coordinate 71,279,172, forward strand.
TAAACAGCATGAACAGTGTGATAATGGTAGTTCACTGAAACCAGCATGCAGGGCCAGAATGTGTTCATTCTTCCCATTATCTCTTAATAGGTGGCTATACAAAGGACCTGCTTTTTCTCTGCAGGTCTAACAACTTCTGCATTTGAATCCTTTTTATCTTTTTTCTGCACTGGTTGAAGATTAGAAACTTCATATCTTCTTTCATTCCACCTTCTTTCATGTCCTAATATAAAAAGGACCATTCAGAAATGGGCAATAGAGGTTCAGTGACATCATCATTTGTTAAACTTCACAACCAAATTAGTTTCTCAAAGGTGCATTTAGGTCCTACTTGTGCAGTCCTTACTTCACTGAGTAATATTCAACAATGAGAAAGGAAAGTGGACTTATTTGTGCCTATCGGCCTACTCGACTGTTTTATTAGCCAGTTGAATGGCTTTCCGCCAACTTCAATGGGACCTTTCTTTGGAGATCACTGCTGAAGTGAATTGGCCACTTTGAATACACTTACTGAATTGAAGTAGCCATGTGCATCAGTGTTTAGCCAAACAGATGGTCCTTTCAGGTTGTCAACTTGCTGCTTCAATATTCGGTAGAGAGCAAACTTAATAGGACTTCAGAAGCACTGCCAAATAGTAGTGAGGATGATAAAATGCAAGTGAAATCTTAACAATGAACTTTCTGAAACTGGAAAAAGCAATTCATTTTCAGTTTGAATATGGTGATTGCAAAAGCCACAATACAAAACCCATAATGGAATTTTATTGTGGTGCTGTGCCTCCAGTCCTTTCTGAAAGCACTCATGCTACAAGGAGTCCCACAGCCCATTATCTCACTAGTGCATTCTCTCTTGGTGTCAGATGCTCCATGCTAATTTCCCAAGCTTCTCTCCTTCTGAGCACTCCAAGGGGTTGAGGAACCTTTGGCCTGCCGGATGTTGCTGAACTACAACTCCCATCAGCCCCAGCAGGCATGGCCAATGGCCAGGAATGATGGGAACGGCAGTTTGGCAACACCTGGAGTGCCAAAGGATCCCCACACCTATTCTACTCCAAAACTACCTCCCCATAATTTTACAATCAGCCTCTGCTTCAAGCTCCATCTTATTCAGAGGCCAACTTGGCCTCTGTGGAAGGGGAAAGTAGGACCTTCACATAAGCAGCTCTGGAGTTTGGGGGACACCCTTCCATGGACTGCACTTTCTCCATTTCTTCTGGTACGGTAGAAGCAAATGTTTTCATTTATGTTTGGCTTGTTTCAAAAGCAGCAGCTTTCTGATGAGCAGTGGAAGCTTTTTGTCGCTGTTTTTCTGATTTAGTTTTGTGTGTTTTCTTTTTTGATTTGTTGTTGTTGTTTTGAATTTACGGTATTGTAAATTGATTTGGAATCTTTTCTGGTTATAAAGTGGTGTAGAGGTTTAGTATATACATGCAGTGAGTGATATCCAGCTAAGTCATGCTCAGTGTAGACCCACTGAAATCCCCTTTGCCCTATCACTACTTCATGAAGAAACAATCTGAGCTGTGTGGCATGATTCCTCTTTCTACATAAGAAAGGTGCTGGAGTACAAAATCTAGGTGCATTGAGAGTTTTGCTGCCTGGAGTCAGTTCTTCATACTTGCCACCAGCAGCCCACACATGAGTGCATTAGGAATGCACAGAGCTACTGCTAAGCTTACAGCCAGAATGTGCACATGGAGAGGCACTATTCGTTTGAACCAGCAGCATCTAGCTGTGAGGGCAGCAATGGCCCTGGGCAGTCTGAGGCACTCATGTGGAGACCACTACGACTGAAGCAGCCAGCTGTGTGAGCATCTTCCTATTCCTTTCTGCAGACGAATACTTGGTTACTAAGGGTCTGTTGGAATGACTGACAGGTGCAGGAGGGATCTGTTTTAAATTGATTTATATCTTGATTTTGTGGGTTCTGACCTGTTTGAATTTTGTCCACATAGAACTGCCTCTTGCATTGACTGCCTGCATTGTTGCTTTTTTGGTTGTTTTTTAAAAATAAAAAATAAAAAGGCCAACTAATTATACGCAAAATTCACGTATGTTGTACGTATTGTTGTTTAGTCATTTAGTCGTGTCAGACTCTTCGTGACCCCATGGACCAGAGCACGCCAGGCACTCCTGTCTCCCACTGCCTCCCACAGTTTGGTCAAACTCATGCTGGTAGCTTCGAGAACACTGCCCAACCATCTTGTCCAACCAACATAGTATATGTTGTACATATACTATGTATTAAAAAAAATCAAGCCCCATGTTTCTACAGGATACTTTCATTAAAATTGAGTGTTTTCACAGTTTTTCACACAGTTACATGCATTCTTGTAGCCATCTATTCACTTGCTGGTTACTTTAGGAAACCTGGGGTGCATAGACACATAATATGCATACGATTAAAATGCATACAATATGTAAAGATTTCTCTTATTTTTAGTAGAGGCAGTAAAAAAACCAAAAAAACTTGCTTCTTGATATGGAGACTTTGACATAGAGATTTTCAGAAAAGTTAATCCCTAACTAGAACAACGCAACAAGAGTCTGAACTTACTTTGTTATGTAACATCCTCTCATATGCACATAATTTTAAAATGTTTTTCACCCATCTAATCTCTGTTAGCGCTGCCAACAAAACTGCCTAAACTGCATTCATCGGTTTGCTGCATAGAAGAAAGAGATCAGCACCACTGAGTCTTGTGCTGCCCTTGCTATCACTTTGCTGGAATAAGGAATTGGGTTATAATTAATGAACTAGGTTACAGTAATTTAGGGAAAGAAGACATTATATGCACTGGAATATGCATTATACCTTCACTGGAATTAGAACCCTATCACACGTGCACTGTGAATAGAGCTTCTGAGAAAATCAGTTCTTTTGCAGGGGGGAAGTATCCTGTTCTTCGCAGCTTAATAGAAACAGCTCATTAAAAACAAACAAACCCCTTGGGTTCAACTGTTAGAGCTGCTTAGGATCTTCTGAGCCTTGTTGCCTTACATTCACCAGGCATGAAGTCACCTGACAGAACTTTGCACGTGTCTATACACACAGGAAACTGAGCAGACCTGAAAGGGTTCTAGGAGGCTGACTGCTAGTTATGCTTTGAGGAAGTCTCTACAGAAGTCTGTGTGTAAGAATGGGTTTCTTACAAGAGTGGAATAAAGTGAGGGCACATGTAAGAAGTTACAGTAGGAATTACACTCCTCCCGAGCTGCAGATATGTGGGATTGTTACATGTCACATGTCTGTTTACATTCCAGCACAGATTGCTGGAGTCTGTGAGCAGAACATCCGCTCTGTATTGCTTTTGTTTTCCCTCTCTCCGAGAAGAACAACAAGGAGAGAGGCCATGTTTTTCTTTGTCCTGATTTATGTATAATAAATGCGTAGTTTAGTATAGTATCCACGCCTCGAGCCTGATCTGTTGTGTGTTTACTCTGCTGAGTAATGTGTGCTTGTGCACAGCTGCATGAGTCGCAGACGCATGTTGGAGGAGGATGACTGATGGATCTCCACAGCGGCAAAGCTGAGAAGGGAGACGCTCCAGCTGGGGCCAAGCCAGCTGGCTTTTCATCCCACGGTTCCGACAGGGATGGTGGGTAGTGAGGGAGCTGGCATCAGCAGTCTCCATTGTTGGGCATCTGCTGAGGCTCATTTCCAGATAAAGAGGCCTGCTGCCAATATGTAGCCTTGCTGTTCCTTTTTCTTGATGCTTCTCCCACCACCATCTATTCAGCTGCCCTTCCTGAATGAGCAAGTAGTGAGAGGACCAAGGGAAAAGAACAACCCTTGGCTTTTCTTTCCAGGAGAGGCCAGTGAATGGGTAGATCAGGGAGAGATGGTCAGCAGCAGTAATGCGTCTGAATACCAGTTCCTGGAAGCCACAAGAAGAGAGAGCGCTCTTGTGCTCAATTTCAGCTTGCTGGTTTCCACAGGCATTTGATTGGCCGTTATGAGAACATGATGCTGGGCTAGATGGGTTATTGGCCTGATCCATCAAGCTCCTCTTATGTTCTTATGGATGCACTCTTGAAGGAGGGACCACTGGAAGCACCATGCCCAGGTGCTCCTCAAAAACCTGGCACTTGCAGCAGGGGCAATGTTGGAGAAGCCTCCCTGCAAACTACTGTAAACCTTTCTCCCATTCCTCTTTCTTGACTCTCCCTTGAATTTCCCCTTTCCCTAAAGAGTTTCCTCTCCCCTCCCTCAGCTAGGGAGGGAGGAGGAATTTGGTTCAGCTTGTAGTCAAAGGTGAATGTACCTAATTCATACTTCCTGAAACAATTCATAAGTCATCCTTTGAAATTCGGACTTTTCTGAATATTACAATGTAGCTCTCCAACCAAGTAAGGTGAAGAAAAATGGATAGGCTAAAGTGTGCATAAAGATGTATTCTATGAGAGGGGTTAGCTTGCAAAAAATGTTTGCATTGGGCAAAATTTAATACAAAAGTATATGAGAAATTGGTACAAAGATACTGATAAATTTTCATGAGGACTTTGTGAAAAATAATCACAAACTGATGTGGAAATGTAGAGAACCGAACTGGAAAAATGAGAAACTGATTTCCCCATCCCTGCTCATAACTAAACCTTTTCCTGCCTCCCCTAAGCTGTTCCTCATTTTGTTCCTCTTCACAGAAAACACTGTCATTTTTGAATGGAAAATGTTATACTGTGATGTATTATAAATAGGGTTATTATATTTAAATTGCCTGTCTTGTGAACCACTTCAAGCACAATGTACATGTGGGAAATATGATATACAAATAAGTTAATTGACTATGACACTCATACTATGGGCCGTATTCAGCTAAATAGTTCTGCAAACATAATGATTGGTTCTAGTGCACCAGGGCTTCCTCTGCTCTCCTACCCTCGTGCCCTTCCCATATCTGCTCTGTGGTTGGGGAGACCCCAGAACAGATTGGGGGGGCACACAGGGGGGGAATATGCCATTGCCCAAAGAGAAATCCTTGAGCTGATGGAACCAGTGACTTAGCGCTATTTTGAAGACATCCCAATGACTTGACTAGGGATCTTTTGGGGGGAGGGGTTTGCTGCCATCAGAAAACAGTGTCTGTCAGCCTCATTATGCACTCTGAATCCACCCCATTGTGGGGCTTGATGTATCAAAACCAACACAGTTTACATTTATTCTGGCATTCAGTGTGTCTGTGTATGTGTGTAAGAGAAAAAGAGGGGATTATATATATATATAGCCTATGTGGTTTCCCCAATTCCGCAAGATGGGATTGTTTTGGAAGGGTAAAAGGCCACTTTCTCAAGTGATGCTGTAGCATTTACTGAAGACAACAGAAGCCCAGGCTCTTAGTCCCTAGCACTTGTCTTGGTCTACTTAGTAAGCACCTGTGTCCCAAGCCCAGCTTTCATCTTGTCTTTTCATGTTTCTTGTTTACATAATTAGTGTTGCTCACTTAGTATTTAGATGTATATTTATGCAGCCTTTGAAGGCCTGCATGAAATTGAACTACAGGAAACCGTACACAGGTTTTTATTTCTAAAGCAGCGGGCAGGGAGAAAAGTTAGCTAGGAAGAGGAACAGTAAGTTCAAACAAAAAGCACATCTTCCTAGATAATTGCATATGGATGCAAAACCTTTCAAACAGAATGCAGAGCATAGCATCTCAGGCCTCCTAGACTAATTTCTAATTCAAACAAATGAGGTTTTGACTTTTCCTCGCTTTTCTTTACCCTGAAAGCTCATGTTGATTTAAAACATAAAACTAACAGCTGAGGACATAAGAAGGCACTTTCTTTTCCACCATGTATTTGTCACATGCAGCACTCTTTCCATTCTGCTGCAGTTCATCTTCCACCCCAAAGTACATTATTCAGCTCACTGCCCACTGTGGCAAAATTATGTAACTTATTAAATTGCATAGATGAGGTTGACATTATTCCATCCTGTTCATTTCAATTGAAAGGAAACACAATGCAAGCGGTGGCCTAATCAATTCTGTATTGTTTGCAGACTAACTGCAACAACACCTGCAAATACCAGTTGTAATCAGTGGATTGACTTCCATTGCAAAGATGGGACATCTAAAAAAAACTTCAACCGTTTCCATTCCTGTTTCCCTTTTCATCAGAATTCTCCAACAATCCTACTCACAGTCCAGTCCTAGGCATGGTCTTCTAGCTGACCCATTTATTAGGCATTCATCTTAAGGGGAAATGTTGTAGCTCAGCGGTAGAACATCTGCTTTGCATGCAGAAGGTCCAAAGTTCAATTCAAGCTTCTCCAGGTAGGGCTGGGAGAAATTCCTGTCTCAAACCTTGGACAGCTGCTGCCAGTGAATGTAGGCAATACTGAGCTCAGGGGACCAATGGTCTGAGTCGGTATGAGGCTGCTTCCTTTGTTCCTGTGATTTGTTTGCACAGAGTTTGCAGGGAGGTTATAAATCATCCCTGCTTATGGACCATTCATTCTTACTTGTTTTTGCAGTTAAATGCAATTGCATCAAGCAATCTCACCCTTTCCAGTGCATCCCTTCATCATTTTAATTGTGCAACCTGAATTTGCTGGTATGTAATTGAATCCCAACTGCAATCTAAGGACAGTCTGGAAGCTCCCTATGTCAACTCACAAGTGAGCCCATTTAAGTTCTTAGGGATTTATATCCCTAGTAAGCATGTTTAAATACTAAGCCCAAATGTTTGCCTGCAAATCACTTATTGATTGGTTGGCATCCATCTGTCTTGGGAGACTATGGTAGAGTGCATCTTTGAGGGTGAAGCCAAACTGTTGAAGAGTTACGGTGCCTGCTGTGGCCGGAGAGACCGATATGGGGGAGACATGTTTTGTTGCAGTTGGGGCAAATGAAGTCATTTGATTATGCTGGTGCAGGTGTACTATGATGTTTCCTCTTTCTGCACTCCTCCCAGTGGTCATTCCTCCTCTGGTCACTGCTGTGGATACACAACCTGATTGTCTCCAAGTGCTGCAGTCATCTGCAAGGGACTCCCACGTGGCACAGTTAATGTTGCAAGCCATCATTTGCAGACATTATTGTAATGCAGAGATCATTGCAATATCATTTGCAGACATCATTGTAATGCAGAGGTGGTCTGCCCCTGGACCTGGTGCCATCTTCCATTCTGTGGACCTGACCAAGCCAGCAGAGATGTGGCTGAGACAGGAGTGTGAACATGCTGGGAATGTGGGCTTGGGAGAGCACATCTTTGTTTGAGACTTTGTCCTGCCATATGATGCCCCAATCCTTCCTGACATAGTGCATATGGAAGGCACTGAGGCATTGCTTCTGGCAGGTGTAAGTTGCTCACATTTCACCACCATGAAGCTGTGTGCTCAGTACACAAGCCTGGTAGACCTGCATCCTGTCTTGGTCGTAGACATCACCTTCTCCCATGGCCTCTTGAAGAGGCAAGCCATTGCCATAGCTTACCTTGTCAATGTGCTTGTCCAGCTCAATACTGATGGAAAGGTTGCTGGTTATGGTAGAATCAAGGTAGGCAAAATCGTCTACCACCTCAAGTATGTGGTCACCATTGCTGATGTGTGGAGTGCTGGCAAAGTCCTGACCTCAGTCTTCATCAGGCTGATGGTACCCCAGGTAGGCTTGGGAGCCTACAAATCACTACATCTTGCGTATAGAAACCCACCATCCGCTGACTGTAGAACATCAGTGATTTTCTCCTCTAACATCTCGAGCAACAGCAAAAGAATCCCCGTTCCATGATGGTAGGGAAGCTTTTATCTTCACACTCTGAAATTGTTGCCCCCTGCCAGCTGTTTTGCTAGCCTGCTCTTTTATGCCTTGTTCTGTAGAATAACATGCTCATTTGCAACTGTGCTCCTGGACCAGGTGGGGTCAGTTACAACACTGACAGCATTCAGTTAAAAGCCACATGCCTGCACATCCTTGCAGATTTCAAGTGCATACTATGAAGCATCAATCACAATTTTTTCATATACCTTGGCAATGGAATTCCAAGGCTATCTTTTATTTTAAAAATCGATATGTTTCACTCTGGCTTTATTTTAATAAACAGAGCCCTGTGAAATATAATTTTATTTTAAAGATGGAGAACCTATTTCATGCAAAGCGTGGTCCTAAAATAGAAGCATGCCTCAGCAGACGTCTGTTTTCTCTATGTCTGTAGCTAGTATGTCTTTACCAAGGGACCAAGAGCCCTCCAGCTCTGCACCACATGTGCCATATATATAATGCATTGGGAACCATTTTGCATTAGGTATTCAGGACTTAAGTAGTCTGAACAGCTGTTTTTGGATTGGAGGCCTTTTGGTTCAAGCCCCAGCAGGGACGTGTTCCTTCTTGTTGTGGAGAATAGAGCTGTGACTTTGCTGTCAAATTCTATATAGGACCTTGAGTGACATATTTGGCAGCTGCTTGCTGTGTTTTAAAACTGTTGCTTTTGAAGGAAGTGGTGTTGCTTTAAGACTGGCATTGTATGTTCCCCTGTGCTTTTATATTTGTAAATAATTCAATAAATTAATACTGATTATAGCTCTGACCTGAGAAGAGTTCATGCCACTCTGAAGAGCAGTCATTCTTGTTAAAACTATTCTGTTTCCAAACGCTTGACTGGCTTTTAATCCAGGCCAATGTTCTCCTTCTGCACCAGCTAATAATTCATTTCCAAGGATCTGGGACACAGTCTCTCAGCAATGGTGCAGCAACATCCTTTTAATAGCCTAAATGGTGTGTGAAGGGCACATGAAAGGTTCCACAATCTCTTGACCATCTTAGTTAGCATCAGACCATTGCCTTCCAAAGACCGTCTGGTCCAAATTTGATGGCAATTTACAATGAAGTGCTACCGCTCTGTTGGAAGGTCATAATGGGTTTAATCCAGCACAGTGCTGCTGAGTGTCTTGTCCAAAGGCCTTGGAGTTCCAGAAAAGACAGGATTAGTCCTGAACATCTAGTGTCTTATTATTCCAGGATGGAGCTCAGCACCCAGTCTAATCAAGCTGCAAAGCAGTATTTTAATAGCGGGTGAAGAATCAATGAGAATATAATGCTTTAGTACTCAGGGCTGCTGTTTCCCTAGAGCGTGTGGTGAAGGAAAGAGGATTAATAGTTCCACCACCTAATGTAACAATGGAGAGTTTCCCAGCATGATAAAATGAGCAGCAGTTGTATAAGTGATGCTCTCACATTTTAAGAACTCAAGAAGAGCCTGCTGGATCGAGCCGATGGCTGATGAAACCATTCTTTGAAACTATGTGTTAGTGAGAAGTGGAAGAACCATTTGCATTTGGGGTCGGCTGCTCATAAAATTACCTTGTGGACAACAGGAAGACAGTTTTGGCATTGCAACTTGAGTACAATAATAATATTATAATAATTTATTATTTATACCCCGCCCCGCCCATCTGGCTGGGTTTCTCCAGCCACTCTGGGCAGCTTCCAAAAGAATATTAAAATACAATAGTATATTAAACACTAAAAGCTTCCCTAAACAGGGCTGCCTTCAGATGTCTTCTAAGAGTCTGGTAGTTGTTTTTCTCTTTGACATCTGGTCGGAGGGCATTCCACAGGGCGGGTGCCACTACCGAGAAGGCCCTCTGCCTGGTTCCCTGTAACTTGGCTTCTCTCAGTGAGGGAACCACCAGAAGGCCCACAGTACTGGACCTGAGTGTCTGGGTAGAACAATGGGGGTGGAGACGCTCCTTCAGGTATACTGGACCGAGGCCATTTAAGGGCTTTAAAGGTCAGCACCAAAGATAGAACCTCTGATTTGGGTGATACTAAGTGAGGAAATCATCTATTGTGTATGGCTTAATAGCTAATGCTTTAGAGCATTTTTCATGGAAGAAAAGCTACCTCCAAGGTCAGAGGCAGCACGCGTCTGAATACCAGTTACAGGGAATCACAACTGGGAAGTGTGCTTTTATGCTCAGGTCCTGCTTGTGAGCTTCCCACAGGCATTTGGTTGTCCACGGTGAGGACAGGGTGCTGGACTAGATGGAAATTTGGTTTAAGCCAGCAGGCTCTTCTTACTTTCCTATGCTTGCTTGCTTGGGTCAGGAATGGAAAGGAATAGTTTTTGTTTAGATAAGTAAGTTTTTTTAAAAGCCATCAAGGGCATGCTGTTGCTTTTGGAGGAAGTGGGGTTCCTTAAGACGGGCATTGTATGTTCCCCTACGCTTGTATATTTGTAAATAAACAGATACAGTGGAACCTCAGAAGCCAAATGTCTACGAACTCAAATGTTTCGGCTCCCGAATGATCAAAACCCAGAAGTGATCGAAACCCGGAAGTGATTGTTCCGGTTTTCAAATGATTTTCAGAAGCCAAATGTTCAGTGTGGCTTCCACGGCTTCTGATTGGCTGCAGCGTGCTCCTGCAGCCAATCAGAAGCTGCGCCTTGGTTTTTGAAGTGTTCTGGGAGTCAAATGGACTCCTGGAACAGATTAAATTCGAAAACCAAGGTACGACTGTATTAGAAAAAGATGTCCAGTTCTCTCCAACCATACAAGTAAACTGACCCTATGCAAAAGGGCATCCCCAAACTCTCTGCCAGCTGAGGAGTGACCTAAGCATGGAATTGTGAGCAAATATAATTAAGGAAGGTAAAATATCTGGCACATTTGCACTGAGCTCTGTAGGTTCTTGTGGTTCTGTAAGACCCAGAGTTACTCCTGAGTAACTCAAGGAATCTTTTCCCTCAACAGTTCCTTTCTCAACAGTGATGCCAAGACAGCTGTTGCAGGAGTCCACATGGCAACATCTGACTCCTAGCTACTCTTTTTACAAAACAAAACCCAAAGCACTCAACTTCCACTACATCATATCCTTCAAGATCTAGAAGCAGAACTGGACCAGTAATTTTCATTGGTGAGATCCTGTTGCTCTAATCACAGGAACAGAGAAAATTGGCTTATACATTATAGTGGTCCATCTAGCTCAGCATTGTCTGCACTGGCTGCCAGTGGCTTTCTAGCGTTTATAGTGGCCTGTGATCAGCAGAACCAACTAGCTCCTGGTGCTTGGTTGTGTAGTTCTTCAGGAAGCACACAGCTGAAAATAATTTTACTTAAGGAAAAGTTCTGAGTCTTTCTGCATTTGAAAGATGACACACACACACAGAGACACATACACTGTGGGGACAGTGGAAGCAAGAGCTCAAAGTAGAGCTCATCTTCCCCCTTCTCTTTTGCTGGTGGAAATGGTCATAGATCCATGGGTTTGCCTCACCACTTGGACAGAAAAGGAAATGGAGGTTATCAGCTCATTTACTTTAAAGCATTTCCCTCTCTTTCTTCCATTCACACAGTGTCAAGCATGCTTTATGCTGACCAGTGTTATTACTCCCTTTGGGGGGCGGGCGGGGGGGGGGGCTTAACATGAAATTAACATATTCATTTCCATCCAAAGAATGTATTACTAGGGGCTCCCATTGCATAAACAAATGATATTACTCTTGGCTAGAGAAGAGACAGAATTAGTTGTTTCAGAAAGGCCGGATGAAGGTTAATAAGATTATTCTGTTTGCTGCTCATAGGAGAACTGGATATGTACAGATGTAAAAGCTTGACTCTAATTGCCATTGTTAGCAGTGGACTTGATTTCCTCTGCTCATAGATGCTTTGCTGCAGCACTGATAGCAAGAGCTGAGACTCCAAGAAACTATCTGCAGTCATGGGGTACCAGAAATAAAACCCAATCCATGCATCACAAATCAATACTAAATTGATCTTCTCCCCTCACTTTATGAACCAAAGTGCAGTGGAGGCTGAGATGATGGCCAAGGAAGTATAGTCATGTTATGGATAGGAGGAGTACATACAGTTCATTCTCATTCCATACAAAAAAAATAGCAGGTAGAACTCATGTGTGTCATAGTGTGCCTCTGCTTGGGGTCAACAAGGAGGAAGAGGTTCAGGTTCAGCATGTGGAATTAGGTAAACGTTTGCCTGAGACCCTGGAGAGCCTCTGCCAGTCTAAGTTGGAAGAGGTTCAGTAAAGGGCAACCAAAGAGGTTGGACTGACTCCCCTATGAGAAAAGGGCTTTATAGTTTAGAGCTTTATAATTTAGAGAAAAGGTGAGTAATGGCAGATTATGCATGGTGTAGAGAAAGTTTTTAGAGAATTTGTTTTTCTCTCATTTTGATAGTACTGAGTGTTTAAAGATTAAGGAAAGCAAAAAAAAGAAAAGTACTTTTTCATACAGCCCATAATTAAACTATTGAATTTGCTCCCATGAGTTGTAGTGATAGTCACCAACTTGGATGGCTTTAAAAGAGGATTAGACAAACTCTTGGTGGGTGAGGCTATCAATCATTAGTCACAATGGCTATGTTCTGCCTCCAGTGATGAGGCAGTATGCCTTTGAATTGCAGTTGCTGGGAATGGCAAGTTAGGAGTGTGTTCTTGTGAAAACAGGAAGCTGGACCTTTGGTGTGATCCAGCAGAGCTTTTCTTATGCTCTTACGTAGACAATTCTGGAGTAGCTGGACAAGTAGTATCTGGCCTGGAATCAGGCAGCTTCTGATGTTTCCTATCTCCTGCCATTCCTCACCTTCAGGCTGTCCACTCCCAAAGCTCCTCCAGCCTAATAGAAATAGCTGTTGACATTTTGTTACACACATTTGTATGCAACACCCAGATTGGGTGAATTAACAGTCTAAGAATTAGGCAAGATAGCTACACACCTGAGGATGACTGTACACTACAGAGAGGAAAGTCACACACTAGAGTGTATGTCCAGGGAGGCATCTAACTGGGCATTCCCCTCCAATTCCATCATGCACACCAGACTATTAGACTAAAAAGTTTGAGAAACATTGTCTTAAAGGAATAAGAGGAAACCTTTTTTATTGCTGCAGATCTCAAGTGCATCAAAATTTGCAGGTATTCTGACTTCCCTGTTATGGAAATTCTAGTCTCAATATAGTCTCTCTTTAAAAAATAAAATAAAAGCAAGGCTTCAGTGTGTGAATATTCCATAGTGTGCTTGAGAAGAGCCTGGCCTTCTTGGCCAAAAGGTCATTCCAATTTGCAAAGCTGAGCTCTATCATACTTTTACTTCTCCTTCTCCCATTGCCAGTCGCTTGGGGAGCTTGATCGGTATTTTCTCTCTGAAGATTATGAATGGGAAAACGGTGAATAGTGTAACTTTGATTTTAGTTCTGCTTGAAGTTCAGAATTTGTTCTCAAAGCCACATGCCATTATATTTTCATCCAAGCCAAGGCTCTTTTCTTTCACACCACGTTCTGCTCAGTGATCTACGCTAAAGATTAAAGTGCATCATGTAAAACTTCTTTGGGTCAATTTTTGGAGGTTTGTTTGACATCAATAAAGCAAAATCAGGAAACAGCCAACTTAAGCATCACCAGGCAGTCGAAGGCAAGCTAATACCAGCTGCGGCATCCGACTGCCAGATAGCTTGTCAGTCCTTTCCTAACCGAGAAATGGTCTATTGATTCCTTCTATCAGTGGTGATACAGTACCCATTTTTATAAGCACTCTAGTCTCAGTCCTGCCAGAAGGAAACTGTTATAGCAAGACACAAACTCCATGAACCAGATTCTGCAAACAGGGATGGGAATTGATACGCTACCATGTCTGAGTGACATTTTCTATTAATAGGTGTGGGGGATTTTTTTGGCATTGCTGTTTACTTTAAAGTTGCTCCTATGGAAATTGAATGACTCCCCCCACCCCACACTCTCCCTAGCTGAACTCATATAAAACTTAGTCTTATGACATACAGAGGGTAGTTTTTTGCTTTTCTTCTCTTCAGAGTTCTGCTTCTGCCAGAGTCTAAATATGGAACTCTGAAATACTGTGAACTTAAGGGTGGGGAAAAGCACAAAAGGATTGATTTTGGAAAGTTCTGTTTACACTACTGATTTATGTTGGTTTGTGTCACTTTTAACGGTCATAGTGTCACCTAAAGAATCTTGGAAACTGTAGATTGGTATGTTGCTGAAAGCTTTACAGTTCCAAGAATGACTGAGGAACAGAGAATGTCTATTAATTCAGTTTAAGTCTTAATGGTGATTAGGGGATTGATTGAGTCTAAACTTAAAAGCAAACCTGCCTAAGGGCTTAATCACACTTACTTTTTGCCTCACACTTCCTAGGCTAAGGTCCATGCTTTCCCAGTCCATGTCTGAACACTTTTCACTGTTTTCCCCAGGAAAACCTGATCTTTATCACTCAATTGGAGCAAACGGCTTTTTGTGTTTTCCATGGATTGTTGTTTCCTCTGATTCAGCAGCAAAGAGCAGGTTTTCATGGGGAAAGCGTCATGACAGAGGAAAAATCTGTTGTACACAGACCTGAAAAGCCCAGACCTGTGCCTAGAAATGTGGAGTAAGGGTAAGTGGGGATGAGCCCTAGTTCACAGTTTCTAAAATAAGATGCAAACCAAAACACAGCCATCCTTCAAAATTGACACTCTTCCAGATTTTGCAACGCAGGAGAAAAATCCATCACTGTAAAAAGGTGCACAAAAATGCATATTTTGGGGGGAAATAACATACAAAATGCATTGTATTATGGATATGGCTTTGCAAAAATGTGTATTTTGGTGTCGGGGAGAAATGATACTAAAATGCAGATAAATTTTCATGAGGACTTAAAATAAAATGCAAACTGATGTTGAAATGTGAAGAGCTAAATTTAAGATCAGAAAAATAAGAAACGGAGAGAAACTCATACTGGCAGATTTGCTCATCCCTAGTGAGGATACACCCTAGCACTAAACTGCAGCAAGAACATTGATGTTCAGAATGGATGTTGATGATAGCTGTACCAGTGCAGTGCCACAGGTCATAGTGTTCTGCCTGCATTCCTGGGATGCTGCTCAGGCAGATGGCGCAAGAGTTGCATGAATAATGCCAAGATTGAAATTCTTACTATGCCCATTGTTATGTAGTGAAGTTCTCACCCTGGGCCAGCAGGGGGATACTGTAGATAGTTATGCAAATAAGGGATCGAAAGTGATGTTCAGTGATTGGATAGTTTAAGAAAATTGTTATAGTTACGTTGTACTGGAGCTCTATATAAGCAGGCTGACTGAACCCTTCAGTTCAGTTCTGTTCTGGCCTCTGAATAAACAAGAGCTGTTTGAAGAATCGCTGTGTCGTCTGATATGTTCACCCACAACTTAACACCCATGTCTTTCTTTTAGGTAGCATGACTTTTTCAAACAAATACTATTAGTAAGAAAACAGCATTGTAAAAACCTCTTGCCATACAACCTGGATGCAAACAGGTGCCCATAGTCACTTATGCATGCGAGTGAGCAGCTGTAAAGTCTACAGCGCTTTTTTCAAGCTGCACACTCACAGAAATCATAATGTGTATGCATGCGCATTGCCTCACTTGCACTTAAGCAGTTGTCAAAGGTTACATTATATACCTGAAGGGAAGCGTGATTGGACAAAACAGCTCTGCTCTCAACCTCCATGTGTTTAACTTAATGTATGCAAATAGGGACCCTTTCATAGAGACATAGGGTCCTTTTTGTGCAATTGAGATCCGAAATGCCATGCATACAGTTGTATGTTGTGTTGGATTTATGCAAATTAAGTGAATGTGTGGTCAGGAACAAGGAGCATATGTGTGATCCTTCTCCCCCTCCTCTGTGTGTGTGTGTGTGTTTACTGTTTTATTATATATTTACTGTTTTAACCCACCCAAGATGGGGTGGGGTATAAGTTTAATAAAATTAAAGTGCTTCTCCATATGGTTGCAGACCTGATCGTCACAGGTTTGGGTTACATACATGGATAAAGAGTGATTCATAGACTTTATGTGAATTAGAACCTGAACTCCGTTATGCAAGGCTTGAATCAGACACAGATTCACAAAGGAGCAGAAGACATAAAAATATAACGCTATACAAACTGCCCCTCCAGGGTGATGTGGCTGTTAATGTTTACTCTGTTGTGGTATGATTGTAGGCAATCAAATACTGGGGGAAATCTGATGTTTCGCACTTTGTTACACAAAGCTTTTGGATTAGCAGGCAGTTGACACTGTACCTGTCATGAAAACGCATTTCCAAAATTACAGTAAAGCTTTTAGTGGCCTTTCTCCTCAGCTTGGATGTTCTGTCCTCTGGCAGGGTTATTACAGGTCGATATTATATATAAATCAGACTAGCTTATCGGTCAGTATTAGAAGATCCTGTGTCCTATAGTGTTGGGCTTTGCTTGTGACAGGTGAGACTTAAGATCATTTTCACAAATGATGGCAAGGGTGTTTTTTTAGTATGGAAAACATTACCTGTGGTCATTGCTGACGTGGTATAGAAAGTGGAAGGAGTTTGTTTTCAAAGTGAATCATTGTCACAATCAAATGTTTGAGGTGGGTTACCATTGCATGGATCTCATTCCTAAACTATATACAGTGGTACCTTGGTTTAAGAACAGCTTAGTTTGTGAACAACTTGGAGTAAGAACGCTGCAAACCCAGAAGTAGGTGTATTGGCTTGTGAACTTTGCCTTGGAATAAGAACATGTTTCGCTTCCTGTTGAGTATGTTCCATTTGTAAATTGAGTCCCCCACTGCCATGGGAAAGCATGCCTTGGTTTAAGAACACTTTGGTTTAAGAACGGACTTCCGGAATGGATTAAGTTCATAAACCAAGGTACCACTGTATTCTTTACAAATTGATCAATTTTTGAGAGTGCAAAGTAGGGGAGTGCTGCTATCAATGAAGTGAACGACTTTCAGTAGAATACTTAACACCACTTCTCATGCCACTTTTTCCATCAAAGGAAACAGTAATATAAACAGTAGCCCTTGTTCTGCAGCTCCTTGTCTAACAGGCTTTTCATCTATCCAAAATACACTGGACAGTACACTGAGGACTTTCATCAGACATCTTCTAAGTCTCCACCTCTATGTGCTTTTCAAGGCTCAGGTTAATTTTTCAAAAGTGCTCCCCATTTGTGGAATGCTGTCCCCAGGAAGGTTCGCCTGGTGCCTTCATTACATGTTTTTAGATGCCAGGCAAAAAACGCTCCTCTCCAACCAGGCCTTGGGCTGATTAATATTCTACAGCCTTTTAAATGTGTCTTTGGGAAGGGTGGGTTATTGTTTTGCTATTCTGTTTTACTTATTTATTTGTTTTTATCCTGCATTTTATTCTGTGAACCATCCTGAGATCTTATGATGAAGGGTGGTTTATAAATCAAATAAACAAACAGATAAATAAGCAGCACTCACTGAAAAATCCAAATGTGTGCACAGACCTGACAGGGTTGGAGAACTCTGACTATACTGAGCTAGGCAGACTGTTGCTCTGACTGCTTTGTGGCTATGAATGCTGTACCCATAGAAGCTTGCCTGAAAAGGCACTCTGGTGTCTTTTCTCGTGCCAGGCAAATACTTTGTTATTTGCTCAAGGGCTGCAGCATGTTGAATGGCTTGTTTTAATTGTAGTTTTAAGGCTTATTTGTTTCTGTGTTTCATATCGTTTTACTGTTTGAATGTTATTATATTGCATTATTCTTGTAACTGCATGCTACCCTAGGAGCTTCAGAGGGAGTGATTCATAAATTCCCTGGATAAATTAACAAAAATCACTATATATGGAATGAGGAAAATGAAAACTGTGGGTCATTTCATGTAACTATGCTTATTGTAGTAATATCAGATGTGAAATGAATTTTCATTTATTAAATTAAACTTTAGATTAAATTTATTTAGTTTTAATTAAATTTATAGCATACTCTTCCTTCCAAAGGAGCCTAGTGAGGCAAACATGCAAGCAATGAAACAATTAATATATCTAAAAACTTTTTTAAAAAACCATTCTAATACAGAAACAGACTGGGAAAGATCTCTACTTAAAAGTTGTGTTGAAAGAGGGAAGTATTCAGTAAGCACCGAAAATACAGCAGATGTGATACCTGTTCAATATTTAGCCTTTTGGGGGAATATGTCCTACTGAAATTACTGGTGCATACTTGCCCAGGCAAGCACATTATGTGACCCATGAGAACAGCAAAATAACCAGACTGTACAATGGCAATGGGATAAAATCAGGCCAAATCTTTATTGACAGTAGAAGGCAAGGTAAGGGTTGGCATGGCATTGGGCCCCAGGACCTTAACTATTGTCCTACAGAAACGTGGGCATGACAATTTTGCCATAAACTCACACTAGAAGTGGAGAGAGGAAGAAGGAATGGATACCTGTCCTTATGTCGGTGAACTCAGGATATGCCTGAGTGCCTTTCAGAAGGCTGGAAGTTCCAGCGTCACCAAAGCTCATCATGGAGGGTGTCTGGTCATATTAGAGTTATGCTGATCCTTATCCTCATGCTACGATCTATGGAGATAAACCATATCATAAGTTCAGATTCACATACACCTCTTCACAATAAATTTTACTTATGTGCAGTGGACTAGTTTCTGCACACATTCTTCTGTATCCTCCATCCAGAAAAGAAGCATTGTCAGAATTCAAGGACATATTCCAGTCAGGCAAAAACATTATGTGTGTGAAGCAGGGCATGTGAGGGGTGTGGCCTGGAAAGAATTCTTAGAACCAAATAAACCTAGAGGGGCACATTTGGCCCTGGTCCTCAGGTTTTCGTCCTCTGGCCTAGACAGTCTTCATGTTTCTGGCTAGTGGTGGTGTGACAATGTGTCCCATGAGGCAGCAAAACAACACCATGGCAAACCATCACTTGGGTGGGGTGAGGTGGGATGGTGCCAGAAGTTTCCAGGTGGTAAGATGACCTCTTGAGCATACTGGAGTCCCTTGCATACGTAGAACCAGCAAAATCCAAAGAGAAACAAAATAGTTTGTACCTTGCCAGGCCTAGTCAACCAGGATTCAAACTGTCAGCTCAAATGGGTAGGGAAGAAGAAATATCTGTTTGCTTGCTTTGCCAGATTTAGATCCTGGCTTGTGGCCAATGGCCTTCAGGGCAGTGAGGTAACTGGGAAGAGGAGAAGAGGTTGGTCTTGAAATACAAGACCCCCACTTTAGATGGGTTGCTGAAGAACTTTGCATTGCTTTGCATTGTCCCCTTAACCCTGAGGACAACGTCAGCTGCTCTTTTCCTGACACCTGCTGGCAAAGGGCCTGTGACATTCAACCTGGTTTAATAAAACATAGCAGGTGCTACTTGGAAAAGGTACTGGGCCAGATTCCATTTCGAATGCCCTGGGCCCCATCCGAAAAGCCTTGCAGAAGTTTCATTTGCTTTATGCCCTTGATTTGGAATCAGTGGCGTGCAAACTGGAAAGGGACTGCTGACTGGAATCCAAATTCTGAGTGCATGTTTTAAGGTATGTCTAGTTGACCACCCAGGATATTTTTGAGGAGTTTGTCCTTCAGCAGAAGTTTTCTTATATGTGTCTATGTTGCAGCTGAAAGGCCAGGATAGTCCTGCACACATTTAAACTGCAAATGGGGACAATGTGCAGTGCCAGTGGAGTCTGTAACCTCGGAAGAGGGATGCCAGCTCTGGGTTCTCTATAACATCAGCCTCCCACTCCCCTCGTACTGGTGTAATTCTACATGATTCTGCTTTTAGCAATTATTGCCAATCTAGGAGCAGAGAAAGCAACACAACATACAAATGCTTGGTTTGGTTTTGCATTTGGCAGGCCAGAATGCTTTCTAGGAATACAAGTAAAATGAAAAATTGTCTTGTGCTTTTGGAGGCTTTCGCCTCCACCCACCAAATCAGTGAAGAACTCCTTATCTGGCACTTTAAAAAAAGAAATGGCAAGCACTAGCAAAGCTATTCTCTCCTCTTGCAGGAATACCGTATCATTTCATGAGCATTCTGTTGGTTTTCTCTCCCCCCCCCCCCACCCCATAAATAAATAAGCCATTAATTTAGATCTTTGAATCTCCAGTGCTAGGGTGCAAATTTGGCCTGGTGCCCTTTTTGGAAATGGAGAGAGCAAGATTTCTCCCCATAATTTGGGGATAGAATATCAAACTGTTGTCCTAGATCAGGACATGCTAAGGTGGCCAATAACTCATTGCCGAAAGAGGAATTGCATCGCATAGGGCACACGTTGCTGTAAAATTTGCACATGCTAGTTGATAGGTATACATTTTAAAATGATTATGATTTAAGTAGGCATACAGTTCTTCTCATTCTAGTGGGAAAGGCTGTGAACCTGTGCGTCTTCTCAGCCTGCTGTCTGGCTCTTAACTTTTGATGAGCAACCTCAAGGTGTTGCAAATTAACAGGCTGAAAGGAAAATACCACGCTGTTGCATGAAAAGAAGAAAGGAACGTTTATCGTCTTTGCTGGCCAGACAGACAGGCTCAGTGGATTAACATCCAAAAGGACTGAGCACCCTCCCAAAGAAGGGGGCTTCGTAATATACTTTTCCCTTATCTGCTAAGACTATACATATGCATGGAGTACCTTCCAATCATTTGGGATAACGCCCTACTAAGATTCCATATAAGGACTCTGGTTAATTGCAAGCAAACAAAGGACTCTCTGAGCACCTTCATGCAGCACGTGGGCCTCTTCTGTATTATGCATACCACTTTGGTATGTGGTAACAAGATAAGGAGTAAGGCTGTTCCTGGTTCCTTATGGACAGAATGTCTCCTGATACAATGGGGCAACTCTTTGGTGCAAGATTAGCTGCAGGTCTCTAATTGCCACAAAGGTGATGAGCAAGCCCTGCTCTCCATCCTTAGGGCTCTTTAAACCAGACTTGGACTGCACAGTCATTCAAACAGAGGACTCCTTTTAACAAGGGACAGGAAATTCCACAAATAGTACGATTCTCTGTTGTGATATGGCAGGCTCTGGGTCACTTTGGACAACCGGTGTGTTTGTGTGGGTGCATTTTGCAACATGTCAATGACACAGTAATAGCGCATTAATGGTGGCTTTATCCTGGACCATCCACACACCATTCTACCTCATTAGCTGCTCTGCAATGCTTCCCCAGTGTCATTGCATTGCTGTATTGCCATCTGGAGGAGCACTCATGCACTATAGTACAACAGATGTGGGGCAAAACCAATACATTGGAATGTGTGTGGAATAAAACATTGCAGGATTTCAGCAGGAAGTTACAGAACATGCACTGATTGGAAACAAAGCAATATGTCCATGGTGAAACCTTTGCAGGCATATACAGAAGGAAAAGCAGTATCATGTGCAACCACCCTGGTACCACCATGATTACAAATAATCACGAACACACAAGAAAGAGGGCCGGGACTCTTAAACAATCAGTCTGTGCTTACCTGTACACCACCTTCAGCATTCTTAAGTTGCAACCGGAGTTAGCTTTGCTTTTAGAGGCCAAGCTGGCTGGTTAAATCCAATGGATTCAAACATCTCTCTCTCTCTTTCTCTCTCTCTCTCTGTGTGTGTTTGCCCTCCATATTTCAAGAAAACTGCTATAATATAGTTGGAAAATTCCTTATTTAAAGAGACTGTTTGGATTGGATTGGATTTGTTATTAACTGGGATGTTTTTAATTGAAAATTAATAAAAATTATTTACCAAAAAATAAATAAAGAGACTGCGAAGTATTCTAGCATTTAGTAACTACTACAAATTACCAAACATGGGGGGCGGGGGAGCTTTGATGTCATAGAGATCACTCAGAAGCTAGAAAGTATAAAGGCAGCACACTAGCTATCCTTCCAGTTGCAAGGCAGAAGTGCAATACAGATATCGTAAGCGACTAAGCTAATAGCAGCTAGTGGTACCTAGGCTGCATAAGCATTATCATACATATTGGCTTTGAGGAGCTTTCCTATTAAGCAGAGTTGGCATTCCCTGTTAATCCTGTACAGTCCCGGAAGGATGGTATTAGTGTGCCTGAGAATGTACAAATGGATTTATCTTAGGCGGAAGGTGGGCTGCTTTTTTATATTGCTGATTGAGTGTTTCTGCCGTCTCCCATCAGCCGCTGGCGAAACTTCTCAACTCTATTAAAACAAACCAAATTCTACAATTAGCATAAATGACACCAGGCAGCCAAATTTGCAGAAAGTTACATAATTTGCACAATTTCTTCCTATTGGGTCAAACGTTGCAGAGTTTTGCCTGGAATGGTGCGGAAGGAAGGAGAAAAGTACAGCACAGTGTACAGTGTAAGGATGGGAGTCAGGTGCTGGGGCCCATGGGAAACTACAGAGATTGAACAGATTCATGGGGAACTGGGTTTATCAATGGCTGGCTACAAGGGCCATCAACTGCTGGGTATATTATACCTCCACTGTCAAAAGCAGTATGCTTCTGTATGTCAATTGCTAGGGCTCACATGAGATTTTCATGTAGGGTGCTTTAAAATATGCAACTCCCCACCTAGAATCAGATGTGGTGTGTTATCATGAGAAGACAGTGCCAGTGTCTTCAAAAAGCGAATATTTGCATCAGCCCAAAGAGATCCATTGCTAAGTAACTAGACTATCAACCAAGAGAAGAGTTTGGATTTGATATTTTTCCACTACCCGAAGGAGTCTCAAGAGCTACCTACAAGGACAGCACTGGTCTCCCTAAATTAGGAATAGCCAGATGATGCCCTCTGGAAGTCAGCGCCAGCCACCAAAGACATTGATATGGGAAGATGGATATTTCAGACCATCTTGAGGACGCCACATTGGCTACAGCCTGGCCTAAATCTTTCACCGAGAATCTTCTACCCACTATCATTCCTGGCTTCCATGCTGGAGTGGCTTTTTATCCTGGAGCTAAAAATAATTGAAAGGCAGTGGCTTCGGGTGAGCCAAGGCAAGGAGGAAGTCCTTCTGCATTGAAAGGGGGAATCCAATTCCCTCCAGTGCAGCTGGCAAGGGTCTGTCAGTCAAAAAGGCAGCATTTGTGAGAAGCTTTCACTCACACTCACTGGAATGTCTGTGGCTAAATTAATAAATTGGCACAGTCTTTATCTTCTAATTGTCCATTCTTGTGTCCAACTTGAAGAGTGCACATTCTTCTTGGCTTGTGGGTGTGTTGCTCGGGGCTATAGTGTAGTATAGTGGTTGGACAAGAGCTGGGGGGACCTGGGTTCAAATCTGTAATCAGACATGAAGGTCACTGGGTGACCTTGGGCCAGTCACAGTCTCTCAGATTGACCTACCTGAATCTGTTGATGCGATAATAACATTTGGGGGGGGGAGAACCACGAGCTCCTTGGAGTAAAGTGGGTGGATATAAATTTAATAATAAATAAAAACCCCAGCATTGCAGTTCTTATTCATAGAATATAGGTCCAGGATCCAGTGGTGTATCTTGGTGTCTTACATTTCAGCAGTGCCCTGTGCAACACCAGAATTGGGTACCTCCTGCCTCTCGCCTTCCATTCTGTAGCATAGTTGTGGTGCCCCTGAGGCTTCGCGCCCAGTGCAATTTAAGCAGTTGCACGCCCCTAAATTTTCCTCTGCAGAATCTGAAGAACCAGGCATCTGGTTCCATGTGCTCAAAGGGACTTTGGGCTTACATTTCTCAAATCACAGCTCCCATGTTACATGTCCAATTCAAGTTCTTGGGCTGAGTTAAATCAGCTCTTTGGACCCCGGACTAATCTCTCAAATGCCAAGGTGTTACTTGTGTAGCCAGTCCCGTGTGCATTTGTTGTTGTCGTTAAGATCTATGAATATATGATAAATGTACTGTCTCTTAATAAACAACACATATCTCCTTTCAGATACATAAATATAAACGTGTTACTGAGTTGCTGGAGGAGAAACAATGAGCACACATGAGATGTGACCTTTGTTGAAGCAGTCCCAGTGGAGACGGCAGTCATACAATCCCGCACAGACGCACATCAGCTTAAAACAAGCAATATAATGCAGGCTCGTTGGTTTAAAATAGAAAAGTACATTGACCACTTGAATCCTTGGGTCATTTTACACCCGGCAAGCATTTGTTCCCAACCTGGCTCACTACAGGGCCAAAATATTGCCAAGCCAAATTAGCTGCTTAATAGAATACATACAGTGTTTAAATGCTAAATAAATGCTGCCAGCAGCAGCTGTCTTCTACATCTCTGTGCCAGCAGATTACTTAAGAATGTTGCTTAACTCTCAGGAGCTGAATATTCCTTTATTTATTGAAACAAAATTGTATACCACTTTTCACTTACAGATTTATAAATCTCAAAGCAGCTCACAATCTAACTAAATCTTTTAAATTAAGAATTGACAACAGTTAAAACATGCAAGTGGTGATATAATTTCACTAGTGGAGCTAGTATTTGTGTATTTATGACTACTCTGGGGCTTACTATTTCCTCCATGATTCATGGTCTTCTTAGCTATTTATTATGGCTGGTGAGTGAGGCATGATTTGGCTAAAACTGGCAGAAGTAAGGGGATAGGCCTACTGGATTTAATTAAGCCCCAAACTCCTTCAGTTCAACCCCCCATGTGCTTGAGTAATCTTGCATAATTCTTAGCATTCGGGGGGTTAATTGAAGGCAAGGTTTCTCCGAGGTTTCAGGTGCATCCAAACTGGTGCTTTTTTACACATTCTTCTCTTGACACACTCCTGATGGATTGATTCAGTCCTCATCAGCAAGCCTATGTACACTTACAGCTTACTCCCAAATAATTCTGTGAAGGATTGCAGGCAGTGCAAATCTTCTGAGTTGATAAAGCAAAATACTAAGTACCAGAGCAATCAGACAGCTGAACAATCCTTTTTCTCTTTGCTGCACCTTTGGGTTTCTGGTCCAGAACTGACCACAGGGACTGGTGACTGATGACCTCAGGGATCCTAAGCTTCAAAGCATATCCTACAGGTCTAGGGACAGGTAACGCCATCCCTGGCCTTGTGTTGACAAGTATTTCCCACACGAGTTGTTTCGGTTAGTGTGTGTTGTCTTCCCTCTCTTGTGTAGCTTCACTTTCGGTTTGCAATATATCACTAGCCTTAGGTTGCCATGGCATACAAAGCAACATGACATTCAAACCATAACTGGAAACCAGCTACAGATTTCCCAGTTCTGAATTATAGAGCTGGAGGGTCATCTAGCCCAATCCTCTCCAATCCAGGAATCACAACTAAAGCATCCATGACAGATGGCCATCCACCTTCTGCTTAAAAGCCACCAGTGAATGAGAGTCCACCACCCACAGCTCATTTCAGATGCTCAAAAGCTATTGCCTGAACTGAGCTTGATAGGAGGAGCAGGAGATCTCACTTGTTTGCTTTCTTGGGTTATTAACCCTCTTCTTCTGATACGCTATGCAGTTTGACAGGGATGGTCTTACCTGATACAGTTCAGCTCCCAAATCCAGATCCAATGGACAGCACACAAGACTACTTTCCCTCTCCTTGCTCGTGTCATTTCTATAGCATCACATTTATTGCGCCAGGAGGGAAGCAGCAGCAGAAGGTGGATTTCTGAAGTCCATGTCTATTTACAAGATGTGTGGTTGGCGTTACTGCAGTACCCTTGCTAGGACCTATGAGGGCTTCTTCCTCTGCTGGTGGGTTTCAAGAGCAGTTGTTATTATTTAATAATACGCATCAAGGTTTGTGGCAAGTGGAAAACAGGCCTGCTTAGTGTTACCATAAACCCAGCAAGCACAGGAAAAGAAGCCATCTTCTGCAAACCTCAGTAAAAGATCTTACCCTTCACCTCTGCCAAAAATGCTGACTTTTTAAATAAAGGTGGATTTTCTTCCCATTGTGAAGCCATGTGGCCGCTTAATGAGGTGGTGGTGTAGTTAGAGTCACACAGGCAATATTAACTAGGCTTCCAGTGCTAGCTGAGCTAATAACTTCATATCCTAATACCCATCTGAGCAGCTGAAATGTTTTGCATTTTTTAAAGTCTATCTGCTGAGCCTGAATTAATGAGGGGTGTGCAGGGAGGGGGCTCTGAATGCATCCAGGGAGTGACTGATTAGTTCTACTGCACAGTGACAACAGACCCTGTCATGGACGCAGCCGCTGACCTTTCTTGAAACAGAACTGTATGTAACAGATAAGAATATTTAACAACAATTAGCGTCACGTTGGGGCGGGGGTGAAAGGCTCCATCGAAAATTCCACAGCAAATTGCTCAAGGAGAAATGTCAAGCCTCCTCTTCATAACTGCACCCTGCCTGTGATCCTGGAATTAAAAGGAAGGGGGTGGGAAAAGAAGGCTCTCTGAAAAGATTGGGTGAATGAAGAGCATAATACCTCACTACGTAGCAGACTTATTCGTTGTTTAAAAACCAAGCTGTAAGAGAAGTTGACAGTTAACCCCAGGGATACCTGGAGGAAAATGTGAGACAGGTGGGCCCTGCCCCTCTTCTCTGTGCGGTTCTGGCATAACTAATGCTAGCAGATGGCATCTTGTGTTTAAGGCAGGGTTTTCTAGAGTTTGGCCACTGTGTGTCTGTGTTGTGTGCTTTTGTGGGTTGCTGAGGAAATCTAGCAGGCTAGTCTTCTATGCTGTCAGAACTTCTTGTTGTGTTGACCTGTTTTTTTGTCAACTCTCCAAACATCGGACTTGATTGTGTTAACAGTTGGACTGGGCACTTGATGTGATGAATCTTTAACATAAGCTTTGGCGTGAAGTAGTGATTCTGTAAGCAAGTATCGCTACCACCCTCAGGCAGGTGGTAACAATTAGTCCCCAAAGTGGGAGCAGGTGATGGGGTTGGCTGGCTGGCTGCCAGCATCCCCCAACTCGTATAAATCTTTTGAGTTAACCTGCCGGGGGGGGCAGAGAACACACCATGGACGAGACTGCTGTTTGATGTTCTGTAGCTTGTGCCAGAGAAGACGCCAATAAAGCCTGATAACCCATTCAGTGCCTGCGTGTGAGTGATTAGTAGCTGGAGGGAGGACACGGGAAAGCGACCCCCTCCTTGACAAGCTTCAGCATCCTTGGGAAATTACAATTCCTGGGATAGGTTTGGGAGGAGATAGCCATGACAATTTAGACTGGCATAAAACTGATGTTCAGAATGTAGGCTTGTCTTCTATTGAGACAATATTAAGTTCAGTTCTCCACTTTCCACATCAGTTTACAAATTTTCTTTTAAAAAGTATTCAAGAACTTTGTCAGCATTTTCCTGTGCATTTTTCCTACTATAAATACTTTTCCATGCAATTTTGCCTAATATGCACATTTCCTGCAAGATATTTATCCTAATGAAATGCATTTTGTGTTATTTTCACCATAACCACCTTTTTATGAACACTCTCTTGTAATGGCACATTTTTCAGCACATCATTTGGTTGGAAAATTGTTACACAACATTCAGAGAAGTGTGAATTTCAAAGGATAGTTGCCTTTTGGTTTGAATATTGTTTCAGGTTCTGCAAATTAGGTAGGTTTGCATGAGAAGGTGAACTGAATTTCTGTCCTTTCCCTATTCTTCTGTCACTGACTCTAACAAGAGTATTTGAAAGGCTGGTCAGTAGGGTTGTTGTTTTTCAGTTAATGACCCTTACCTTGTCTTACAGAATGCCTCGGAAAGGTAGAAATCTGTGATGTGGTGTGATCTTTTATACTTTAGCTCATGTGTGTGAGGTGGGGGGGAGAAGAGAGAGAGAGAGAGAGAGAGAGACTGTGCGCACAATTTTAGACAACATCAATCTCTAACTGATGTTATTTACAGTTGCCAAGTAACAGTCACATATCCACGATTCAAAACATCAATAGATGTGGTCATTACTGCTATTAGGCAAATTTGACAAGATGTTTGTGGGGGTTCAGTATGGGGAGTTTCTGAGGAGGAAATTGTTCTGATCTTCTGTCACATCTGTTCCAGATTACAATAGATTGCATTTATGAATACTACTACTTTGGGATGGGGGAAAGGACCCTGACACAAATTATTCTCCCTTACCGCTAATGATATTTGGATGCACACACATGGAAGATAAAAAGAAATCTTTCTTTTGCCTTTTTAAAATGAAGGGTGAATGTTTAAAACAAGGTGGGGCAACCTGTGGCCTGCTAAATGTTATAGGGCACCAACTTCCATCAACCCTAGCCAACATGGCCCATGGGCAGAGGTGATGGGAGCTGCAGACCAGCAACATCCACCCACCCCTCATCGAAAATCTCTCCCCTCCAGTTCCAGAGGGATAGTTGAGTTTGCAGTTCAAATTATATGAGAGCCTGAAGCTACTAATTGGATTTGCAAAAAAACATAGATGTAATTATGGTCAGCAAAAATTATTTTGTGGCTCCCCTCAAGTCTCCTGACTTGAGGTCTTACCAACTGAGATGGAAAATGAGTTAATCATTTCAACACTAGGCACTCATGCCTTCGTTCCATTGTGCAGCTGCCAGCTATTAATACTCAACCAGAGTTAATGGAGGTAATGTCACTTCCAGAGCTTCTCCAATACTTTCAGTGGGTGGACTGCAACATATCTAACCTGTCCCAGTTGGCTGATTATTCCAGCCAGTTCTGCCGTAATGTCCTTAAAATATTTGGCAGTGTTTATGTGGCTTTGGAGGAGTTACTGGAAAGGGCCATAGCTCAGTGGTATTGCTGATTATTCTTTTATGCCAAGGGTTTCAGCTCGGAGCAAATCAGGACAGATCCACACCATACATTTAAAGCACATCCAATGGACATCTAAAGCACATGACTTACCCCAAGGGAATCCTGGGTTTCCCCACACTCAGCATCCTTATCATACTACAATTCCCAGGATTCTTTGGAGGAAGTCACATGCTTTCAATGCGTGTTGGATGTGCTTTAATTGTATGGTGTGCATTTGCCCTCAGTCTTGTTCCAGTCTGTGTCACTTTTGCATATACTTGCCCATTGCAACATCATCACTACTTACAGCACTACTATTATTTACATTTGTATACTGTCCTTCATCTGAAGATCTCAGGGCAGTTCACAACATAAAAATACAAGACAAAAACACAAAAAAAACAAGAACAAAGCAAAACAATCTGCCGCCACTCCCCAAAACA
This sequence comes from Podarcis filfolensis, assembly GCF_964270895.1. NCBI lineage: Eukaryota > Metazoa > Chordata > Lepidosauria > Squamata > Lacertidae > Podarcis > Podarcis filfolensis. The sequence continues at coordinate 71,308,046 of NC_139609.1, forward strand.
CATTTAAAAGGACATAGGATGTTAATCAGCCAAAGGCCTGGTTGAAGAGGGATGTTCTCACCTGACGCATAAAGGTGTATAATGAAGCCAGCAGGTGACCCTCCCTGGGAAGAGCATTCTACAAATGGGGAGCCACTGCAGAAAAGGCCAGGTCTTGTGTTGCAACCCTCTGGACCTCTCGTGGAGGAACACACAAAGAAGGGCCTCAAAGGATGATCTCAGGGTCCAGGAAGGTTCAGATGGGGAGAGGTGGTCCTTGAGGTACTGCAATCCTGAGCTGTTTAAGGCTTTATAGGTCAAAACCAGCACTTTGAATTGGGCCAAGAAACTGTAATTGGCAGCCAGTGCAGTCCAGCCAGGATCAGTATAATATGCTCAAACCATCTTGCCCTACTGAGCAACCCGGTTGCCAAATTCGGCAGCAGCTGAAGTTTCTGAACCGTCCTTTCCATCCCATTTCCCCATTAATGTGTGAACTGATATTGAAATCTATCCAAAAATTGTATTTTAAAACATTACCCCTACTGAAAAAATATATTTGTAAAAACTTTTTTCTCTCAAAATATGCACTTCAAATTTTATTTTCTCTCAAGGCATGCATTTCTAAGCATATTTTGTCACAGAACAGCAGAGAACAGTGTCAGGGCACTCAGGAAATGTACAAATGAGTGGATAACTTAAGTTCCCATTAGCACAAGAGATGCAGATCAGATCAGTTCTTATTGTAAATTGCAAAGATTGAATTCTCAAGTATCCTTAGTTCTAGCTTCAGTACTTGTTATCTCAAAGAAGCAGGTAGGAGACACTGGGAAAGATGTGTGTCTGAGACCGTAGAGTGTTGTTGTTAGTCAGAAAAGATGTTAATTCTATACACCAATGGTCTGACTCAATAAGGCAGCTGCATATGAGTTAGTGAGATTATCTGGTGTTTTGAGTAGAAATAGCCTCTTTGTCATTAGAATGCAAGGGCAAAATATGTCCCTTCATTCAGTTCAATAATACTGAGATGTTCTAATTCAACAGTCTTTGTAGTAACTGTGCTCAGAATCAGTTCAAGACATTTTGTTGCCAGAGACAGAGTGGTAAATAGCACACACACACACACACACACACACACACGTAAGTGTATTTTGACACCTGAGGCAAAAAATTAAATAAAATCCTGTAAGCTCATTTCCTCCTGCATGGCAGAAAAAAAATACAACCATAATAAATTAAATAACACTCTGCCTAGAGGCAGGGCCGGCTCTGATTGTGCAAATCCTCCTCTTTCTACAAAGATTAAGCTAAAACCATGTATGTTAGTTTCTTCAAAACCATAAGACGCAGGACTTAATATGGAAACATCTGAAAGCAGGCACCAATACCTTTAGCATCACCATCTTCCACACACGTCAGCTGTTGCCTAAGCTTTGATGGCCTGTGTTGGCCATAATGGCCTATTTTATCTCCATAGTTGGGAAGTGGGAGATTCTGCCTAGATGTACCAATGAGCAGTATTTAGCTTCTTTAAAAGGAGAGGCTTACTCTGAAGCCTCCCTTGAAGTCCTACCTATGATCACCGTAGATTTTGCAGGGTCTGGCTTAAGGTAAGAAAAGATCACTCCACTCATTCTAAGTGGCATTTGCTTTTCCTTACAGTCTGCATATAAAAGCAAAAATACTCTGTGACTGAATATGAGAGACTCAGATTTCAGGGTTTGGCATCGGTTTATGAATTAGATTCCAGATCTGAATCTTGGCACCAGTAATCACTGGCTGAAACTGAGCAAATACATTTGTTTACTGTTGACGGCACAGCATCCCTTCTGGAATTGGATTTCGTTGCAAATTACATACTTGCATGGGCTCCCTGAGAGCAATTCTGTTTACTCTCCAAAATGGGTGAAGGGAAAACATATTCAGGATTGAATATCAATTCGGCAGTGTAAGAAATGTGCCAATTTTTTGTTGTTGTCCCCCCCCCCCATTATATCCATGATGTGAGCTTCCTATAGAGTCTATGGCATAGATATTTACATAGCATAAAAGTAGGCTCTTAGAGTGACTTGCAGGTGATTGGTTCTACATTGGTTGCAGCTTTGCATTTGTGGAAAGAACATAAGATCTGGATATCTCAGCATAATAAAGCATCGCTGTTCATGATGTGCATCGGCCTTCATCAGTGTGGTGACCTCTAGATGTTTTGGACTACAACTCCCATCAGCCCCAGCTAGTGCAGGTTGTCTGGAGGGCACCAGGTTGATCCACAGCACTGCAGTGGGCCTAACATATGATAAGAGAGCAGTGAATAGCTTGTTCAGCTCTGTAGCTGAAGTCAGCATCAGAGAAAAGAGACAGCATTGCAAAGACAAAGACAGGGAACCCAGCAAGCAGTGGCGGAGGAAGGGGGTGCAGGCTGCCCTGGGTGTCATCACTGAGGGGGGTGACAAAATGACAAAAATGAGTTTTTTTAAAAAAATTGGGCTCATGAAACTTTTTAGTTTAGTCAACAAGCGTAACGAAACGCAGCTGGCACTGGGCGCCACACCGCAAGGGCCAGCACTTACCCCAGGGCCTGCAGCGTACCTGAGCCACACGTCTCTCCTGGGAGTGACCTGGTGGCTTAAGCACCTGCAGGCTCTGCGCTGCCTGAAACGGCAGCATGGAACTTGTGTCTGCCCTCCGCCTCTCCCTCAGTTGCCCGACAGCTGAGGGGGAGGCGGCGGAGAAGCTCCAAGCAGTGCGCCACGCCCCCATGGGCGGCTCACCATGCCCCCCGGCTGCTGGACGCGCACGCCGCACCCGGCACCCGAGCGGCCTTCTCCGCTGCTGCCAGCAAGCACAGTTAACAAGCAAAATGCTTCTTTAAAATGTGAGAAGACACTCTGCAAAGTTCAGCACTGTCGAATGATTCAATATGTGTCTGAATCTCACACCTATTAAATAAGCGTAGATGAAGGTTACAGGAGTAGATAGCTCCTAATTAGAACATTTGAATATTGATTTAGAGAGGGGGAGGAATGCTAAATAAAGTGATTGTTTGTAAAGTTGATCTGCAGTGAACTTTCTCCCCCAAAGCTGTATAAGCTCGGATTGCAAATCCGTAATTGACCCGGCGTTTTGGGAAAAGACAAACACAATTGCAGGTTTATTAAATGACTAATCAAGTGTTCATTGGCAGCAGTGGGGAACCAGGGGATCCAAGTTGGCCCATGAAGCCATTTCCCCCATATCATGCCCATGCTTCAGCTGACATCACTTGTGATGTTATCTGATGGGCAGGAGGGCATGGTTAAATCCTGCATTGGCTGGGCATGCTTGCTTCCAGCAGGGAATAGGGGCACATAGCCAAACTGAGTAGCATTTATCCACCATTCGTCAGCTTGTGAGTGGAGATTAAATCCTGCTTGGTTCAGCAGGATTCCGTGGAAACCTTCCTGATTCAAGAAAGGATTTGCTCAGAAACCCCTGCTCAGATGAAGGAGGGGACCCTCCATTTTAACAAGAGATTCCCAATGCAAACTTCTTCCTCTTGTGTGTGTTTAGTGCCATTTTTTGAATACATCAGCAATGACACTTACACCCTGGACAGTGAAAATAGAGAAAATAATGTTACAGTTTTGAGCGCTGTGAAAATGTCGTTTCAGCAACAGAAACCTCATGTTCTTGTGCAGGAAATGTGCAGAATTCAGGTGACAGATGAGAAACAGATGTGCCTATATGTCCTTTTTGGGAAGATCCTAAGTGATGTTAATGATGCAAGAGCCAGGAAAGGAAGCCAGGTGTCCTGACGCACTCTTCTCCAGTAACACTAATCTCCTCCAAGTAATCCATGTGAACAATGCAGCTGAAAGTGAATCACCGAAGTAGCCTCAGTGGTTCACATCATTACACCTGGGGGATGAGTCATCTCTCCAGCCCGTAAGGCATGCACAATAAAAAGGGGCAATTTACTGGCTTTTATCAATTCAATTAGAGAGTGTTTTCAGTAACTGAGAAGGAGCAAGCAGGGAGCTGAATAAATCTCAACGTTCGCTGCAGTTGTGTCCAACATCACCACTGCTCTGATGTTACCGCATTAATAGATGTGATGGAAATCTTCTGAACTGTAGAATGCACCAGAAATGTAACCCCTTAGCCAGCTAGGGCTGTTTGTACCTAAACCGTCAAGAAAACTCAGATGCTGAGTATCATAGAAGTCAGTGAGGCTCTTTGGAACTGACTGTGGAAGAGCATTATTTCATGCAAGGATGGGGGCTTCTTTCAATCCAAAGGCTGTGTTCCTTCATGGGCAGCCTTCCAAGAACCACATATCAGTGATGGTTGGGGACAGAAGCAAAAAATGGGTGAGGTTACATATGTGACGCTTAACTTTCCTGAGTAGGCTACATTCCAGCCACCTGGACATTGAAGGTTCCTACACAGCCACCCACTTCACACATATTTCCATATTTCTCCAGGCAAGCAAGAAGCTTTCAAGGAGGCATCCCAGCCAGACAAAAGCAGCTGGAGAGAGTGCAGGGCATGGGTGGTGAAAGGGGCTTTGCCAGGCAGAAAGCCCTGAGGGCCAGAGAGAAAGAGAGAGTCCACAAAACAAAGCAGTGAACAAGAATATTATGAAGAATGTGCATGCATTCCATTAGTGTATGATCCATGTACATAGCAGGGGGAGTGGGATCATGCCTACTGGGTCCTCCCTCTTCCTGTGTTGATGTGGCATTAATTGTGAAAGAGCAGCTATGCATACTAACTTCATCTGCAAATTCTGTTCATGTATTTGGGACTCATCTGTTGGAATAATTTCTAGTCACCCTGACACAGCCTGAGGCTACAAATCCTAATCATGTCTACTCAGAAGGAAGTCCCGTGGAATTCAGTGGGCCTTGCTCCCATGTAACTGGGTTTACATTCTAAGTACATAAGTTTTTACAGCCAGTTTTTAATCTATGATCTACTCACTACTGGAATTTTTAGTCTGATGTTTGCTGTCTTCTAATTATAATTGCTGATCATTTTATTACGCGAGGGGAAGTCTTGTTTCTAATTTAACTCATTACATTTTAGTGTATTTCTTAAATGTAAGTCGATTTGATTGTCTCATCCGAAAATCAAATTATAAATAATGAACTAAACTAAAACTAAACCCTTTTCACAGGTTGTGCTGAATGGGTTGGAAGCTCAGTAGATCTGCTGAAACTGATAGGACTTAAATTCGTTGTTTTTGCCTTGCCCCACTGATTTCAATAGATTTAGTCTAAGGATGAAAAATTCTGGTTCCAAACCACTGTTTGCAGGAGAAAAAAGTGAGGTCAGGGGGTAACAGCTCCAACTATACATATATCTGTAGAAATGAGAGCAGCCAAATATTCGCTCCATTTACCAAAGATACTTGCTCTGAAGGCTGGGAGTGCCTGTGTGTGAAAACCCTGGATGCAGGCAGCATAAATGTCAACAAGCCACATTTCTTAGAGTAAATAAAATGTTTGGGTATAAGAACTGACCTTGACTGCATCTCTTATGTGCAATCAGGGTCCCACTTGCTTCTCATCCTGTATCCACACATAACATGTAACCAGTTCTGCTGTTGCACTGCAGTTGTAAACTAAGTGGGATTCCAGCAAGGCAGGTGATCTCTCAGTAAACATGTAATCTCTCGCTGACACATTAAGCACAAGTGTCGTCTTTGCTAGGTTTGCTCTTCATTCCTCTCATCACTCTTCAGTTTAAAACTTTAGCCCCAATGAAATGTTGTGAAATAATCCAGAGAACCAAATATGGATTGAGTCCTTAATTATAGAAGGAGTAAGGAGAAGCTTCTGTCTGGTTTATCAGACCGATGAGCTGACCTTCCACTTTTAACATTTTATAATAAAGGGCATGGGTTGGACTACTTCAAATTAGGCAGTTTGGGTGTTGATTTTTTCCTTAATTTAAAAAACATAAAAGTGTTGTTTCTAGATTCACAGAGCACTATACATTTTTGAAAGTTGTTTGTTCACTATGTGTTTGGACACCCTGTAAGATATCATAACCAATTTTTGTAGGATGGTTCCTGAGATAAAGGAGCAGGTTTTCACCTGTGTTTGGCCACAGTTTTATGCTATTTGAATTAATATGGCAGACTGAGCCTTATAAAAGTGTTTTGATTTTAATCACTGATTTCAAAACTTAGAATTTCCAAGCAACACCAGGTAAAAGGCTGCTAGAATAATATAAAAATGCACTATCAAGTTTGGAGAGTGGAAATGAGTACCCACATTCTTTCAACCTACCTTTCAGTCACCATTCAGGTCCATGTGAGAGTGAGCCACATACACACATGTTCATTCATCATTCAGCTACTACACCACCACATGAAAACTTGCTTTGGCCATCAGGGATCAAACGCTGCATGCAGAGCTTTGGTGTTTCCTAACACCACTTCAAACACTTTCAAAGGAAGCAATTAACATGTGTGATGGCATACCAAGTGGTATGTGTGCATGCGTGATCCAGCTCTGAATCAGCTCTGAGAGAAAAAAGTTGTTGCATGCATTATACTTCAAAACCACCACTGTCTTGAAATAACAGTTGGGTGTGAACAACACTGTGAGCTAGGACATTTTGACTTTCTACTGCTTTTTCTGTCTGTGTGCTATTGGGCTTGAGGGCCATATCCAGTTTAATTATGGGGCAAAGTGGTCTAGAACAGTGTGAACTTCTCCAGCCAGGGCTTTTCACCACAATATATTCTTTCACATGTACACAAAGGGCACAGGTGTTTGTGCGAGAATCCAGGAAGAAGACATGGCTGGCTTAATGGCTGTCTGAATAGTAGTGTACTGCATTGCTACGTTTTGTTGCAGGTCCCACCTGGAACTGCTGATATGAATCATGCTTTTGATCCATGGGGACCACTAAGATGCCTGGGACATATTGGGGAAGGCGAACCGGACCTTTCCTAATGAACCCTTTCTCTGGCTCAAAAAGGGATGGCCTGCACTGCTACATCAAAGAGGCCCTATGATCTAGCTCTGCAAATTCATTCGAACACACTTCAAGTACTATTGTGTGGGTAATGTAGTAGGTGACAAAACACTGGATTGTATGTCATGCTTAGTAATGGTTTCCTATGTCCTGTTTATTGTAGGTAAAGCCAGGTCTATAAAGGGTTACCACGACAGTTGAGCCCCCCTACCTGGTGGGCAAGGAGGAACTGCACTCTTGTACCCAAAGCACCATTCCTGGTGAGTGATTTGACACAATTCAGTTTAAGGTTAGCCAGTAAATTTGCATTCGCAACGTAACTATTTTTGTGGGGAACTCGGAGTTTTATGAGACAAGATTATGTGATCTCTGAACAAAGGCTGTGGAAGGGAGGAGGTTTGTTCTGTGGTTAGCAGGGCTGATCTAAGACATTTGCTAGCTGAGGAGAATGGCAAGATGGTGCCCCCTCTACACACACGTATTATGTGCATGAAACTGACTAGCAGTTGAATCTTCAACACTGTCAATGGGGCTGCATCCTCCACAGCACTTGAGGGTAGCAGAGCAGCTTAGGGGCACAGGGCAGGCATGCTCACTAGCAGCTCTGTCCTCCTGCTCCTTTACTGCCTGAGGTAGATGTATCACCATGCCTAATGGCAGGGCTGGGCATGATGGCTTGGCATATTCTAATGTAGAAAGCAAGCCTTGAATTTTTCACAGTTACTTGGCGGGGGGTTGAATTTTGTCAATTCACAAACATGTATCAGATTTGTGAACATTCCGAAACAGCATGGAGCTTTACGAATTTTAATGCTGCATGACAAGTAGAAGCAACCAATTATTGAGTACACAACGATTGGGAGGGGAACCACTTTATTAAGTTTTGAAGGATCACAAAGATTCTGTAGCATCTGGTCTATAACCTTTCTTGTGTCTAAGTTTTATGCTGGCAAAGCCAACAGTGATTTGTGTGTGTGATCTCTAGTGTCTGGAACAAAGATTCCTGCCCTGAGAGTGCCCTTTCAGGTAGCTCTGGTGTCTATGAGCTCAGTAAGCTCAATCACAGTGTCTAATCACAAATTAATCCAGACTCTAATCACTTGTCCCAGTCATTTATCACATGTCGCAGTTCCTGTCTACCTTGGATTAATATTGCATTCTATACCCTTTTAAAGTGGTGGCCTGTCTGCGACCTCTGTAGCCCCCACTGAAGGAAAAGTGAACTGCATTCCAAAAAAAGACATGCAAGAGAAGGGTAAATAGGAAAGTGAATGAACAGTTTTTAAGCTGCCTTTGGTCAAATGCTGCCTGAAATTCATGCATCTGAGATAACTGATATCATATCTCTCACTGAAGCTGTCTATTGAACTGAAAAAGATGCCCATGTACTGAAACCAATAAAACGCTGGTCATGTGGACAGTAACTGTTAATATTTCCCTTATATGGATCTGGAGGTCTTTGTCATGGGGAGAAAACTTTGAGAAGAAGAACATTATTTTAGGCAACCGTAGAACTCTCACTCTTCAGGGAATCAGCTGATGTCATAAGCCAACTTTAGAAATACAACTTGAGAAAGGGACACGTTAAGCAATGCAGTACAATGCTAATCCTCTTGACCCCCGAGTCAAGCACAACTATTAATAAACACATGCTCTGTATCTTTGACTCCAGCAAAAGGGTGTTCTGTACATACACATAAACAGGTACTTGGAATGGCTACTGGGTTCAGCCAAGCTTCTGGTGAATACATGCCGCCTTTTTCTAAAAGGCTTTTTTCTACAAAGCTGTGTTGTAAAATATAGCTTTGTTTACATCTTTGTCTTTCTATATACTGGCCTTTTAAAAATAACCCTAAATGCTGCTGCCTTAATTTTGATTATTTTAAATCACTGTAGTTATTTGGTTTTATGGTTCTGAGGACTGCCTTAGGCAAGCAAGGCCCCCAAAGATGGCATATAAGACTTTTCCATAATATGTTTTGCCTCATGAAAATATTGGTGAATAAACACATCATGGCTTAGCTATATAATATTTGTGCTCCGTCTCCCTGAGTGTGATAGTATTTTTTTAAAATAATAATAATAACGTAGCTTTCTTATTGTGCTTCTAGAGAGAGTTAATGGAGAGTGCTGTAAAATTATAGATGAGAAGGTGCTGGATCAAAATCTATATTGGGTAGTGATCCTTTGCCTCAGTTATGTTATCTTATATTGGTAATATTTATCAGCCAAATAATTATGGCAAAGTCTTAATTAGCCAAAATATTTGGTCCAGTGTTACCTAGGCACCAAAATGCCTCTCTGCTGTGTCCTTGGCTTCTAGCACCTTAGGTACCCACTAGAGTATATCACAAAACCAATTGGAATGGGCAGGTCACCATTAGTTCTGAGTGAATCTCAAACCATACACATCCCTGCTTACTGAAGGGAAACAGTATATAGGAACCAGAAATTGTGGGGGTTACTTTAGAAGCTAGAAGGAACTGGTGCATAAAATAAAATGCACACTATTTTGAGAAACAGTAATTTAGGAAATAATGGCAGGTCTGTTTAGAGGACTGAGCACAGTGAACTGTGGACAATGGAGTCTTTAATTCTGCCAGTTCTCTGGTAAAATCCTGGATTCCTTTCTGAGAATCAATAAATGTAGAGAGGTAGCCACAATATTTTCTAGGTGGCCTCAGGCCAGGAATTGTCCACAGTTGAAAAGAATTGGCAAACAAAAAACTGCATTATTTTTAGGCGATGGGGTAAATGATGCTCTCAGCCTCTTCATTCATTTGGCAGTGAGTAAAGGCTTCCGCCTCACCTGTTTAAAATCTAAAAAAATGCCGACAATGAATTCCACTTGAAAAATGAAAAAATGGGGTGAAACAGTATAAACATTTTGAAACATAGTGATGTTAGTGTTATCAAGATTGGTGGAATGGGCAAATTTAGTGATTTCAACCGTGAGAAAGGCCCCAGAAATGAAGGTTTGGGATATTATGCTCTGCCTTCTATTCCGCAGACACAAGTCATTATTATGCAGGTCTTAAGGGGCACCACAAACAGCAGACATATCTTCCCAAGAAAGTCCCCCATGTACAGGCCAGGAAAATAAAGCAGAGAATTGAATTTTGTTTGACGTCTTCTGATGTGCCCATAATTTTTTATTTGATGCACGTGGACATGAGAGTTCAAATTTGAATTGTATATTTCACATTTGTTTTGGCTTTGGTGCCAAGTTCTTATACAGCAACTTTAAGAATGCTTCAGAAATTCTATTTTTTAATTTTTAGTAGTTTTTCAACATATTATTTTCAACAATAATTAAACTTAATTTCATATCTTATACCATTTTTTTTACTTCCATCAATCACATCTGAGAATTTTCCAATCTATTCACTTAATATACATTTCTTACTTTCACTATTACATTTAAATCTCATAACTAACATCTCTATAGAATGCTTCAGAAATTCTAATCTAATTTCTTCATGGGTTTTTGGAGTGCTGAATTCCCTGGTCTTGTTTCTGAAGTGGAAGAACCAGTGAGTTAGGTATTCCCCACTGCTGTATCTTACATTATTGTATTCCTTCCAAAGTCTACGCAGAGCAGAGCATTGTGTATGCATGAGTGCTGTGCTTAAACCTGACCTTAACTATTTTCTTCCTCAGTGAAAGAGGCTTCAATTTTTCTCCTTTATTCACACAACACTTTATAATTTCTTTACAATCTTTGCCATTGACGAGTTGACTTTCTATCATTGTGAAATGGCTGAGGGTGGTGTGTCTGTGTGTTTCTTTACACTAAAAATATATCCAGTGCTCTATAACATCCCATGATGGATGAGGAAAGCCTGAAAGAAGTTATCCTCTACCCACACTGATGAAGCAGTGGTCATTCCTTAATTACAAGGAGAAAAAATTTGATTCAATTTATATTTAAAGACAACAGGGACCTTGAGAGTGGGGGGCGATATGCAGCCCGCTGTGTCTTTTTCAGAAGTGGAGATTTTGCCAATCCAGAATTCAGAAGGAGTGGAATGTTGGGCCAAGCAAACCAGAGAAATAATAAAGGGAGGAATCTCTCTTTTCCTTCATTTCAGGCCAGACATTCCTTGGTGCACTGTTTCATAGCTTTGTTTGGTAGGATGGTTCTTTTTTCACTTATCATGGAGTAAAAATACTTCTTCCTCATTTCAGTCTCTATATTTTGGCAAAATACCAATAGTAAATATTTTGTCTGTTGAGGTCCACTGTAGAAGCTGATATGATATTTGGTCCAGTGGAGTACAGTTTGTTCTGATGGTTGCTGAATATTTGACTCCTTGTCAGTCTGCTATAGATTAATCCAAAGTCCAACATGTGCTGTTCTAATAAAACAAGGAATTGTTTTCAAAAGTTTTCACCCAAAGCCTCAATGAGACACAGGTGGGGGTTTTTCCCATCGTTCCTTCCTGTTGAAGGCCAAGACTCAGGTAGAGAGAGTTAAATACTGGAAGTAACCCAGATCCTATTAATCTAATTTTTATCTGGAAATGGAAGTGTGAGTGAATGAGGCCTAAGTCACCTATGCACACTTCAGTGTAGTCACTGTTTGAAAATGCAGCTTTGTGGAGATAATGCCATGTAGCAAATCTGTTCATGCAAAGGGGCTCATCCACATGGCTCTGGTGATTTGGTCAGTGTAGTGTGGTGGTTAGAATATTGGACTAGAACTGAGAAGCTCTAGGTCCAAATCCCCAATCGGTCTTTAAGCCCACTTGGTAACTTTTGGACAGCTACTGTGTCTCAGCCTAACTTAAATTACAGGGCTGTTGTTGGGAGAACCATGTACAATGGCTTGAGCTCCTTGGAGAAAACAAAGGATTTGAATGGAATGCATGTTCACAATACTAGCACAAGCCTTACACTGTTTCTACTGGCGTTGTGAAAACCATCCAAACCACCATGGGTGAATTAACTGAGCAAAGGGCCAACCATGTGGATCTGCTCCAAGCAAATGGTTTTGACTCAGGCATGTAGAAACTGAACTGGTAGCATTCCTTGTGTGTTTATTCATTTGTCAGCCTCTTCAGCCCACCTTGCATACCGGCTGCATCTTTGGGGATAACTGTGCATTAAAAAATATACTTCAGAAAGCAAACAATAATTGCTTTTGGGAGAGCTTGCTCAACATCAGTTAAGAATTTGTGCTGCATGTGTTGCTGCTCTTGGACGTGGTCTGGAAACTTCAGCTGGTGCAGAATGCTGATGGGGACAGATAGCTGACAACATGTGACAGCTTTGCTAAAATATCTGCATTGCATGCTGATATGTTACTGGGATAGGTTTATGGTTCTTGTACAAAGCCCTGAACACCTTGGATCCATGAAACCTTAATGACCACCTGAGCCTATTTCTCCCAGACAGTTATCTCTAACATTCATTCTGATACTCTTTCATGTCACTTGCCCATATGGCCAGATACTGACCCGGAGGAAATAGTTGATTTAATTGCTAAACTGAAAACTGATAAAGCCCCAGGGCCCGATCTGATCCCGGCGGAAGCTATTAAACAACACCCAGCATGGTGGGCCAAAATTCTTGCAAAAATCTTTGATGCAATTAATGCCACGGGCCAGATACCTAGATCATGGAAGGAGTCCATCATAATTCCTATATATAAAAAAGGACCACCAGAGGACCCAGGAAACTATCGTAATATCAGTTTATTATCAATCATCGGAAAAATCTATACTCGCTTCCTGCTAACCAGACTAACCCAATGGGCCGAAGATTCCAATCTGATAGGCCATGAACAGGCCGGGTTTAGACCAAATTGTGCTTCTATTGACCATGCAATAATTCTATATCATTTGGCGTGGAAGTACTCTTCCCCCACTCATGGTCTTCTATGTGTCGCTTTTATAGACCTGAAGGCGGCTTTTGACAGTATCTCTAGAGAGCTGCTATGGGAAAAATTGGCAAAGTGGGGCATAGATAAAAGGCTGTTGTGGCTTATGATCAAATTACATGAAGGGACGGCCGCTAGGGTGAGGTTAACACCTGAGGGCGATCTCACAAACTCAGTACCAATAAATAAGGGGGTACGACAAGGGTGCATCCTTGCCCCCTATCTCTTTAATGATATGAGAACTCTTTAGTGATATGAGAACTCCCCTAGTTGAGGCCCAAACCACCATTCATGCACCCAGGCTTGCAGACTATCGCTGCCCCTTACTATTGTACGCTGACGATGCGGTGATCCTCTCATATTCAAGAATCGGTTTGAGGAGGGCCTTTAAGATCTTCGCGTTATATTGCCACCTAAGCCTGTTTATCCCACTGAGATCATCCAGAGATGATTGTCCCTTGTGTTACCAAGGCCTGCCTGGCTTCAACTAGTAGCTGGACATTTAATGTTGCTACTCCCATTCTGTGGGATACCCTTCTAATGTAGATTCAGCAGGCATCCTTGCAGTCTGAAAGGCCTATTGGTCTGTTTCATTTTCTCTTTTACCTGAGTGGCCATTATAGAAATACTTTTTTAAATATAATAAAGTAAATTTACAAGTAACATAATTATTCTAATAATAATAGCCTTTTGTAATCTCACTGTACGAAGCTTTCACTGGACTTATCTGAAGGCTCATGATAAGAAGTGACTGACAGTAACTGCACTGATGTATCAGGTATGACATGTGGACCAGGAAATACAAAGAGAGAAATGAAGTTTCATAATGTGTTTTGAGAGGGGCAGGCAGACAGACAGAATGGACAGGTGCTTTCGGCAGCAAAATTTTAACTATGGCATTTTGCTTCTTGACAGACCAGCATTTCTTTTTAATGGAGTGCATCGCTAATTTCACGAGATTCCCAATGTCCATTCTTCCTATAATTTTCTTTAAATATATACCCCGACACTTAGCATATCAACATGAATGTACCATAGCAGGAATACGTCTCAAGTGGTGTGAAAATTTTCAGTTTGCCATTTCTTTTGCTTGATGCATCACAACACCTATGGCATCTCTGCCTTTTCACACAGCCCTGGGCACATCAGAAACATGGGGTGTAGTGGACAGAGCTGGATTTCTTTCAGGGAAACCTGGATTTAAATTCCTGGCCAAACATCAAGTTCCCTGAATAGCTCTAGGCTAAAGTTGTGGGTGGTTTTCAAATTCCAGAGATGCTATTCTCCCCCTCCCACTTTTGCATAAGCAAGTTAGCAAGGTCAGAGGCACATATGATGAAGATAACGTGCCTCTTCTGAAAAGGAACTATATTTATTTGTTTAAATTTACATTATAAGAACAATAAGAAAAAGAGAAAATATACCACTGACAGATAGTATCTCTGGAAAGGGAAAAGCACTCCATAATGCTAGGTTCAAGACTGATTCTCATGAATATCTTGATATGGTAAAGTTCAGGTGCTTTTTTGGGGCGAGGTGGCGCATGTTGACTTAACTCCATCTCTTGGCATCATTTAAAATATGGGATAGGGATATTCATAATCCTATTATGTGAGAGTGTTCATAATATTTGATTACCCTGCCAAAATTTTACAATCACAACTTTACAAAATGGATATGTGACTCACAAGTTGAGGCTACAGTCTTAATACCGTAGAGAAAGCCCAGAAATACCTTTGGGACTGAAATTATTAGAGACGGGTTAATAACATCTTTATTTTTCCCCTTAAGTGCCTTTATATTTCTCTAGTGTTGCCCTCTTATGTGGATAAATATTCTTCCATACACATGAGACACTAGCTTTAAGGCACTATTTACTATTTAATTACACAGTAGTGTTCTTTAGGAAACCAAACTCCCATTCTACAGAAGATCCTCGTACCTCAGTCAGTATGCATTTTAATTTTTAATCAGTACAAAAAGTGGAAGCACAGCAAGCAGCATCTTCTGAAGAACAACATTTTGGGTTCAAATTAAAATGGTAACATCTGAGGCTAGCTTCAGTTGCTTACTGGAGAATAAATACTTCCTGGTTTTGAGTATGTGGTATCGTTATTCCAACTATCACCAAAATGGCATCGACAAACAAGCATGAAGTATTAACGGGCTTGGGGAAACCCCATGGTTTGAGGAAGTATAAAACATATTAGAGGAAATAATGCTAAAAGGGAGGAGGTACTCAAGAACATCTCAGTGGGTACAGATTGCTGGGGTGGATGGGAAACATGGGTACATTGTGATTGGTTGGCTGGCTTTTACTCTGAGCAAGAACACTTTACACTGTTGCATTTTGTGGTTGGTCCCGCTTGTAACAATCCCAAAAGAAATTGCACAAGGAAGATACTAAAGCAGCCTGAGATTCTTCAACTCCTTCACACAAGTTCCTTTTCTATTGTTACCCTAAAAAGGCAAAAGCAAAAAAGCACACCTCTCTTCCTTGCAGTTAAGTTTGAGTAGATCTGAATGTTCCCTAACAAAATGAATTTCAGTAGGGACAAATGTAATGTCTTGCACCTCGGCCAGAATAACCAGCTACACAAATATAAGATGGGGGCACCTGCCTTGCCATTAGTACATGTGGAAAGGATCTAGTGGTCTAGGGACCTCAAGCTTGTCATGAGTCAACAGTGTGGTGCAGCAGCAAAAAAATCTAATGCTATTCTTACCTTCATCCATAGAAGTATAGTGTCCTGATCAAGAGAAGTCATAGTTGCGCTCTATTCTGCCTTGGTCAGACCACACCTGGTGTACTGCATCCAGTTCTGAGCACCACAATTTAAGAAAAGCTGGAATGTGTGCTGAAGAGGGTGACCAAGATGATCAAGGGTCTGGAAACCAAGCCTTATGAGGAATGGTTGAGGGAACTGGGTATGTTTAGCCTCAGTAAGAGGAGACTGAGAGGAGATATGATAGTCATCTTCAAATATCCAAAGGGCTGTCACATGGAATGTGAAGCAAGCTTGTTTTCTCCTGCTGTAGAGGGTAGGACCCAAACCACTGTATTCAAGGTACAGGAACGGACATTTTGACTAAACGTCAGGAATAGCTTTCTGTAAGAGCTGTTTGACAGTGGAATGGGCTCCCTTGGAAGTTGGTGGATTCTCCTTCCTTGAGGTTTTTAAGCAGAAGTTGGATGGTCATCTGCCATGGATACTTTAGCTGAGATTCCTGCATTGCAGGTGGTGGGGCTAGCTGACCCTTGAGGGCTAGCTGACCCTTGAGGTCCCTTCCAACTCTATAATTCTATGACTCTACAGGGCTTCCAGAACAAATCTGCTTGCAAATAACATGTAAATGAGTTCTAAAACTGTGCTATATTGTGCTATATTTCTGGAAGCTGCTGTTGTGTGAAAGCACTTTTAGATAGGACCGTTTTGTATTATGTCACACACCCCACAGCAGCCATTTTGTGACTAGAGGCCATGGCACTCTCCCAAAATTCCAGATGTGAACACGGGACCCTGAATTGATAGACTCTGAATAAGCACATGAATAGAACAGAGATCTGAGGTGCATTTGCCTAACATTCACATGCTCCTTATAAGTCTAAATGAATCCCCTTATGTTCAACTATAGATGCAAAGGGTGCCACCACACTGTTGGGAACCCTGGAAAGCTTTCCTTCCTCATTGTATATGAATCTACTTAAGTTGGCAAGAATCTGTTTTGTAAACCTGATCCCTGTTTACTGTATTGCTCTGGTTCTCTCTTAAGCTGTGGGAAAGACTAGGCACCAACCCCCATCGGCCTTACTTCTTGGTAAACGTGCATAGGATTGGATGGTGTTTTACTCAATTGAGTGAGGCAGAGGTAATGGCTGTTCTGCTTTGCTTATACTGTTGCTGCATCTCTGCACACAGATTCTTCACGGTTTAAATAAATTCTGCTTAATTTAATTTCATCATGTGGAAGACAGTCTAATTACTTGATCACCTGTTTCTGACTTGGTGTTGAATTCTTTTTGCATTTCTGATTTTCCCCTCTGGGACATGTATCTTCTTGCTAGCATCTGTTTCCCATACTCTTCTGTGAACACGGAAACTGATGATTAATTTAAGAGGGGTTCTGCCACGGTTGGTGGGCTTTAAATATGTCCAGTCCTCCCTCCCCACATTTAGGGTAGATTTGCAAATACTGCAATTTTTGCAAGGACAATTATCCTCTTGAAAATTAGTTTACCTTCCTTTTAAAAAATAAATAAATACAAGACTTGGGCCAGTAGGCAGTTTCACATTTATAACAGACCACAGTGTTTCATCCAATTGTGTATGCTTAAAACATAATTGCAGGCTACAAAGAAATTTGTGCAATTAAAGCCCGATGGAAGTGAACTTAGAGAGAAAAGCAACTTTGAGAGGGGGTGGTAGAGAAGCATCTGTGGGGCCTTAGCCTCTGCACCCCACTTTTCCTGTAACTTCTTTCCCACGGCTCCCCTGTTTTCCTCATCTGGGCCTTGCCAGCTGATAGTCACCTCCCCACCCACCCTGCCTGAAATTCTGTGTTCTAAATAACAAGCTCATTGGAGCTCCCAATGTTTGATTCAAATTTGCATACACGTATACTGTCTCGTAGTGGCACTGTTGTCTAAACCACTGAGCCTAGGGCTTGCCGATCGGAAGGTCCCAGCTCCTGCCAACCTAGTATCATGCCAAAGTGCAAGTAGATAAATAGGTACTGCTCCGGTGGGATGGTAAACGGCGTTTCTGTGAACTGCTTTGGTTTCACCAGAAAGCGGTTTAGTCATGCTGGCCACACAACCCGGAAGAACTATCTGAAGACAAACGTCGGCTCCCTCGGCCAGTAAAGCAAGATGAGTGCCACAACCCCAGAATCATTTGCGACTGGACTTAACTGTCAGGGGTCCTTTACCTTTTACCTTATTTATACTTTCTCCAGTGAATTGAAGCCAAAACAGTGCCAGTTATTTGCCATAGGGAAAACCTATGGCGTTTGTGGATAAGGATTTAAAGGCCCTCTTACAGTAGGCTTAAATGTATACAGTAAGCCCAGACCCAAGTCTTATGTGACCCTTGCTAAGTGCCTTAATGTCATGGCCACTCAAAATGGAGCATTTTTGCTATTAGTGTATAGTTGCATCAGCCCAGTTTCTACCACTGTGATATATGTGATGCAATTAATCTTCTTTCCAATTTCTGCAACACCAAAAGAAACAAATGATTTATTTATTTAAATCTACATGCACACATGTCCACACACATAGGTGTTAATGATATCACTACCAATGGTAGAGTGGTTCTAGAGCAGTAAGAGCTGTTCAACAGTGGAAGAGTCTCCCTCGGGAGCTTGTGGACTCTCCTTTCTTGGAGGTTTTTAAGCAGAGGTTGGATGGCCATCTGTCATGGATGCTTTAGCTGAGATTCCTGCATTGCAGAGTGTTGGACAAGATGACCCTTGGGTCCCTTCCAACTCTAAGATTCTATGGTTTAAAGCCACCAAGTTTTTCTTTTTTGCATGGTTATTTTACACCAGGCTGTATATTGTTTTAATTTGCAGTTATGGCTCCTTGGCTGTGAAATTTGTTTTGTTTTGATTTTATATGCAAAATTGTGTTTGGCTTTTGTAAACTGCCTAGAGAGAACATTGTACCACCGTGTGTCCTAAAAATCTTTAAAAATGCATAAATAAAATAGAGCAAGGTGAATGATGATGAATCTCCACCCCCCTCAAACAAAAAAAAAGCCCAACCCCAGAGGAACAAATTATGTACAAATTATCTACAATTATGTAATTTTGAATGAAGGAATTACTCTGGATATTTTTTGTCTTCTAATTGCTCTGATTACCATAATTAATATGAGCTATCAGACAATTCTGGAAGCAACACAACTTGCATATTTGGCATGGAGATCTAGTACAAAATGTACCCTGCTTTACTAATCAGTTAATCTCATGGGAGGCTGGCCCACTAGGGTGAACAGGGCACACTGCCTTACCAACCTCAGCCTACTGGCTTACTTACAACTAGCCCAGAGTTTGGCACATTTAGAAGTCAGCAGGGAGGAGGTTAGGGACAAAACTAGAATTAGTTGGCTCTGCTTATCATTGGCTCCGACTTTGCCTGTTATTGTCATCACTGCTTTCTTCCCTATCAGCACCAATGAACACCAACCACCACTGATAAATCCAGAGTCAGTGTGGTGTAGTTGTGTCAGAGTCAGAGTGGCATACTAGGACCTGGGAGACCACAGTTCATTTTCCACACAGCCAGGAAGCTCACTGGGTGGTCTTGGGCCAGTCACTGCCTCTCAGTCTAACCTACCCCACTGGCTTGTTGAGGGAAACGGTTAAACAAGGAAGAAAGAGAACCATGAATACCACCTTGAGCTTCTTGGAGAAAAAGATGGGATATAACTGCAATAAAAAGGAAAGACTTCATGAAAGCAGAGGGCCCACATATCTGAAAGACTGCCTCCTCCAATTATTAAGATTGTCAGAGGATGGTCTTATTTCATCTTTGGGATAAGTGCATTACGTATGCACTAAAGAGAGGGCCTTCTCTGTGGTGGTGCCTTGACTGTGGAATGCCCTCCGGGGGGGTGCTTGGCATTCTTCCCAGCTCCAGGTTAAAAGACTTCTTATATGCCCAGGCATTTTAAACTATGGTATTTTTCAGCTATTCTGTTATATGGTTGGTTATTACCTATATTGCATTTGTAGATTTTAAATTCATATGCACACCTCCCAGGGTGAAGAACCATAGCTCAGTGGTAGAACATCTGCTTTGCATGCAGAAGATATCAAGTTCAATTCCAAGCATCTCTGATGAGGCTGATAATGTCTTCTGTCTGAATCCCTGAAAAGCTGCCATCCGTTTTTATAGATGTGGATGATATTGAACTGCATTGAACAAGAGTTTGACTCGATAGCAAGCTTATGGATAAGCAGCTACTTATTTTCCTATGAAATCTGTTTTTGGGTGAAGATACAGTTTTACAGTGGTACCTCTAGTTACGAACTTAATTTGTTCTGGAGGTCCGTTCTTAACCTGAAATTGTTCTTAACTAATGGCGTGCTTTCGCTAATGGGGCCTCTTGCTGCCGGCACACGATTTCTGTTCTCATCCTGGGGCAAAGTTCTCAACTCGAGGTAACTCTTCCAGGTTAGGACCCAAGTGCAACAGTACTCTCCCCTCCTGTGTTTTCCAGCAACTGGTAGTCACAAGGCATACCTCCTACAATGATGGAACTAGAACCTAGCCATGAATAGCCTTATCTTCCACAACCTCTGTGAAAACAACCTATCAGCCCTAACTGAAGATGCTGGGGACTGAGTCTGACCCCTCCTGCGTGCAAAGAAAATGCTCTGCCATGGGCCCTTGTAAATGTGCAGGTAAATGTGTGTGGCTGAAAATGCAATAGGCTCAGCTCTGCTTGTAATATATGCAATTATAAATCCAAGATGAAAGTCCCAAGATGAAAGCAGAAGTGGTAATTCTCATCACATAAAACTATAAGAGTTAAGACCTGGGCAGGTATCAGAGGTTACATGGAAGTACAAAGCAGATGGGGACAGACTTGCAAGCCTGGGAGGCTCTACATCACATACCTTCGACAGCAGCTTTGCCCTCCCAATCCAATATTCCTGTCTTATTACAAGAGTGCCCCCAACCTCTGCTACCAATAAGTTCTCCTGCCTCCTCTGCTATAACCTCCTGGCTCTTTCAATCTTCTCTTGCTCCCCATGTACCTGAAAACATGTCTTTATTATTTATCTGAGCCTTGTGTGAAGTCAAAGCCTTTCCCTTCTCAACCTTGGCTCTTCTTGTCATTCTCACACCTCTCTTTTCATTACACTCTGTAATTTTTCTGCCAAGCCTCTTCTCTTCCTGCATGTTTTACACCATGTGGCTCTGCCTTCCTTACTTTTAATTAGTTTTTTTCCTGATGGTCCCCCTTGCCCTGTTTTTTAATGCATTGCTTGCTGGCTATCAGAACCTCTGGGCAACCCTCTAATTTATCTCTCTGTGCTTCCCATTATCCAGCTGTGTCATTTGCCCTTTATTGATCCCCACCACCGCCACCCTTGAATCTATTCTGTGCTTCCCTGGTTTTTCTTCACCGTGTACTTCTAGGATTTAATTTTCCCAAGTTTGCTGCCTCACTGTTCAACATCCCAACTGGACTGGCCTTGTGCTTTGCAGCCTCTTGCATTGCCTGCCACAGTTTTCCATCACATGCTTCACATCATTCAAGATTAAATTGGGGGGTTGCTTTCTTGTTTGCCAGTGACAACTGTTTGGGTCTTAGGAGGACTACTGCTGCTAGGACTAATCTGTCTTTTGGCCACACCTCTACTGTTCACTTCAGATGGCAGCAGCAGAAAAATGCTCTCTTCTTCAGTAGTTGCAATGGCATTTAAGATGAGTAAGATACGTGTTTAAGAAGAAAGGAGCTGCTAGGTTAAATCAGCAACACTGGCATAGACCAGAATTCTGCACTAGAGAAGCTCTACAAGTTATTTGAGGCTGCTATCTTATCTCCACTGGGGATGGAGGAGAAATTCAGTTTTGTTTGCACTTTAATTAGAAACTTCCTAACTAACACATCTCGAACCAATATTCAAACTGAAATGCAACTAGCTTTTGAAATTTGCGCTGTGCTGAATTTTGCAATGCAGTTGTCCAACCAAATAATTTGTACACAAATGCATATGTTAGTGAGAAATGTACATAAAACAAATACACCTATTTTGCACAGAATTTTCACATATATTTGTCTAAATGTGGTTATTGGGAGAAATTCGCATTAAAATGCTAGTGGATATTCATGAGGGGTTTTTTACTTAAAAAATCTTAAATTGCTGAGAAAATGTGGAGAACTGAAGACTGAAAAAATGAGAGACACAGAGAATCAAAATAAGCAGATTCATATTCCTCACTTCCACTTACGAACCTGTCATTGCCCTTATTCAAATTCCATTTTTCCATGCATAACTTAGCACAAAACTCTATTTTTTTAGTTTCGACATCTGAATTCCTGAACACATTTTATTTATAACATTTGTGCCAACTAAAGAACTCAGGATAAGATAGAGGGAGGTTATCCCATTTATTATTGCAGCCACCCTGTGTAGTAGGTTAGGCTGAGAGTGACTGGCCCAAGGTCACTCAGTGACTTTATGGCAGAACTGAGATTTGTGCAAAGGCATCCTCTGTTTAAGTCTAACACTCCATTGGAAGACAGAAATTGTAGTCCACACAAGCAACCGTACTGCAAATGAGTTTGGGGTGCATAGATCATTCAAAGGGATAGTGACAGCATGCTGCTAAGAAGGTCTTGCATCAGACTGACTTTATACATAGGCTTCTCTGCCTATAAGGACTGTACAACCAGACTAACATTTAATTGAGGCTGGCAGATGCTTTTCATGTGCTTCGCTCACACGCAGGAAAGCCTCAAGTCGTGTAAAGTCAGCTTCAAAAGAAATATCATGCAATCAAGTGGCAAATTTTACCTGGCTTATACTGAAGCTCACAACGCCAGAGGAAGCTAGATTTCTAAATTGTGAAGATAATGGAATCTAATGAATTTATTTGAACATTATAACCTCTCCCCCCCCCCTTACTATATAGTTGAAAGAAAACCCTGTTGAATCTGTGCAGACTTTACTCTTGGGGGAAATTACAAAATGGAGAAGAGATATTTGGGTCCTCCTTTTAGAGCATATTACGCTTAAAGGGTTTTACCCACCTATATGTACATACTTCCTGCAGCATCATTTCATTTGTTTTTGTGACAGCAACATGCTGGAGAAGTTGTTAACAGATTTGGATCATTTATCTGCTATTGTAGCACTGAATATTTTTAATGAAATTAATTTCTTTCCTTCCTCATTGCATTTTGTGAGTTGTATAACATGCTTGCCATGACTCCTTGCATCTCAGGTTTATAAGCCCAAATAAGCTCAGAGAGAGGTGGAAAGAGAGAGGGAGAGGGAGAAGAGCTTTTTTTAAAAAAATAATCCATATTCCAAGAAGGGAGGAAAAAGCAGAGCAATTTTTAAAGCTCACTGAAAACAAAATATGCAGTTTGGTACGAGAGCTGTCACTCTCTGATGTGGGGTAATTTAGAAAGCCTAAATGTGCTGGTGTTTAATGGCAAGAAAAAGACCGCCCATATCATTCGGGGAAAGTGTGAATTTTGAGAACAGGGAAAGATGCATGATGACACCCAGTCACTGAACTAAAAATAAGACTTGGATTTTTTACGTAGAGATTTTCTTCTTTGCTTGCAGCATAAATAACAAGCTATAAAGAGGGACCATTTCCTTGTCAACCCAGAATATCCACTCTAGGGATATCCTAGGGATGAGTAACTTGTGGTTTTCCAGGTGATGTCTGACTTCAATTCCCATCAGATCCAACCTGCACAGTTGATGAAAAGGAATGATGGGATATGTAGTCTGGCCACATTCTAAGGGCCACAGGTTCCCTGTTCCTGCCTTAGGGGGAAATTTCATGTTGAATATGAGTCCCTGATAGTCCTTTCTCCATTGTGCAGTATCTCAATAAAGAATAATTTGTGTTGGATAAATGACGAAAGGGAAGGGAGTTCCTTCCCTTTGTTACTTATTCCTGTTTGTTACTTGTCCAAAACATTTTCTCCAGCTCTGTATTTTCACATACAATCCCTCCCCCCCCCCCCCAGTTTAGGCGTGTACCTTTTGCCCACACGTCCCAAAGGAAGACTCAAGAACTAATGTTATGTTCAATAAATATAGCACGGAGATCTGCAAATAACTTAACTAAGTGGCAGGTGAAACCTATGTAGATAGGGAGAGGAAACATGGGTGAGTCCCTCACCAACACACACACACAAACCTGTGGCCTGGATAAGTCCAGTCAAGGAAGACTTTGCACTTGATTTGCCTGAATGTACAAAAAGGAAAATGCTTTATGCAAATAGTGCTTGAACCTCGCAATGTAACTTTTTAACAGCCTGTATTACCATTATTAATGACAACTTAGAACTATTTCACACTTTGCTCACTAGTCTTGTTTCCTCACAGTAAACATACCAAGTGCCCAAGGCAGGGGTGTTCATTCCTAGACATGCAACAGACACAGAGCAGGGAGCCATAGGCTACCAAGGCTCTCCAGTCCATGCCGCCAAATATTTAGGAACACACACCTGTGCTTCACAATTTAACTAATCACAGTAGCAAATACCAGCATAAGCTGCAGCAAACATTCTCACTCCATAGAGCCCATCTTATTTCAAAGTCATTGCTTATTTTAAAAAGAATCTCATTTAGTTATTACATTTTTTTATCTCCCATTTATTTAAACTGAAAAGTCCCAGCTCACCTGCTTGCCATTTGCAAAGGCCCCTGGCTGTATATCATGGACTATTCACAAACATTCTGATTTCTGAGAGGGAAAGGTCAGTTGTGGAATTTGGCTCAGGGCAGTTACTATGAAAGAAATAGAAGGTATTTGGATTAGAAGGGGGGAATTGCATAGTGCCTAGGGTTAGGGAGTTAGGCAGAAAAGGTGGCTGATCATCTGAGAGATGAGAAAGCATAAAGCTTAGGAGAAACTCACATGTTTCATTCTAAACAACCTTTTTCTTGCACTGCTTTGTTTCCTTGGTAAACTGAAGAAATCCATAGATCAGATACTACATTCAGTGTACAGATTTGCAGCTGGAAATCCTTCACTGTTCTTTATCAGCACCTAATGAAATTGCTACAGAGAATAGAGCTTCAATCAGCCATCAGATCACGGCTGTCTTGTCTACACTTTATTTGCCCTTTCATTGCTGTTGCTAATCATGGCTTTCGGGAGGAAGAAAGAAGATGCTGGAGTGGGAAAAGATGGTTGCTGATAGGACAATGTGTCTTTTGGCTGGGCTGCGCTTTCCCTTGGAGTTTTAGTACACTGTAGTTTATGCCTTTTAAACCATGCGACGTAACACTTAACTCTCAGCAAAGAGGACGTTTGTCAGTAACAGAAAGCTGATAATCAATGCGGTTAGTAAGAGGGAAATGTAATAAATCCCGGCACTGATGCAATTCTAGCTCTGCTCTAAGAGCACCCATGCAACGTGACCTGTCACAGTTATCAGCCTGGTATTTAGACGCTTCAGTGTAGGTCCAGCTTAGAGATGTGTGATTCATTGCAGATCAGCTGAAGCAGTCATGCAGCAACCTAAGATGGTGCACAAATTGCTGCTAGAGTAAAGATGCTTCTCCATAAATTTGGAGTTTAATTTTTAATTTCTGTACAGTGTCTAGCCACTAGACTCCAGTGTTTGTGAGCACTTAATAATAATTAATTGGGTAACGTCCTTATAGTGAGGTCACTTCTTTCTCCCTTCCCTGCTGTGTTTAACTTACACTTCCTTCCAAAGTGTCTAGGTTAACACCAATGTATTCAGTCTGGTGTTGTTTTCTCTCTGTGTATAATGAGAAAGCAGGTTGTCAGATGCTGAAGGCGACAGTTTGCCAAGCCATATAATCATGCTGAAGTGCATTAACAACACTCAGGTATCCAAAAAATATCCCTGTGAATGAAATCATTAGGATGCTGTATATGCAGCATTTTCCCTCCCTGTGTCTGCTGGTGAGCTCTTGCTGGACCTTGCCTTTGTGTCTGGAAAGAATCTGTCACATCAATAATGCCCCTTAAGAATTTGTGTTTTGGTATAAATGAGAATAACAATAACATTCTACAAATGCTGGATTGTGATGGGACTTCGTTGAGGTAAAGGAGGAGGGAGGCACCCACATTATACTCACAAATAAGTGAAACATGTAAATAGGGAGAGTAGGGATGAGTGCTCTACCTCTGCCACACATTGTGCTCCATGAGTTAGAGATGTGGTGGAGAGTCTCCTGTCCTCATATAGGCTTCCAGTGCAATCAGTGGTGGTTAGTGGCCATCAAGACTATAGAAGCAGAATTATTATTAGTAGTAGTAGTAGTATTTATTCCCCGCCCATCTGGCAGGGTATCCCAAGCAGTAAGTGGAGCCTGAGCCAATGACAGACAGAGTCCACTAATTATAGTTCCGCCCTCCTCCTTTGATCTGCAGAGTTCCATAAAGGGCATTACTTGAGACTAAGGAAGAGGAGGCTGACAGATTGTTCCACCACCCCTGGAGCAGTTTTAAGAGAGAAGGCCGGCAGGTAGGGATTGGGTGAGGGCAGACTAAGGTTGATGGAGCAACCTGCCTTTGCCCTAATGGACCCACCTCCCCTGGGTGCAATGCAGACCCCTGATTTTCCATGTCTGCACATTGTTTGGAGAGTCTTCATAGATAGAACAGTCTTCTCACTGCAGACGATCACCCTTTAACTTGTGGGGACAGTGATGGGGGGTAGGGAAGGAGGTAGCACATTGATCCCCATAATCTCTTCTCATGTCATGTTCTACTAACTAGTAAATATATTGCCTGAATATGGTTTTTATATCTGAAGGACCCTGCTGATTGGAAGACAATCCACAGTAATGTAAACTACAGCATGCAATTTAACGAATGTAGGTGGCACTCAATTAACCACTTCAGCTGTCTTCCTTTTATCGACTGCCCAAATTACCATGTTGGGCTGTAGACAATATGGGAAAATAAAAGCAAAGGCCCTCTATTGACATTTTGGAATTAAAATTATGTTTACTGCAAAAGAGAGAGAGAGAGAAATTGTATGTTTAATTGGTTGTAGGCTGCAATTTGTGTGCACTTAGGCAGGAAAAATACATCTATCTGGGGGACTGTTAAAGATCACTTTCCTTTGAGTCAGCAAAGTTCATGGCTGTGTGGGAAACAGATCTATACTCCATAAAACCTCAAAACTAGCAAGTAGTTCAGTCTGAGGCAACACTTGCCACAAAGACTAATTTATTGAATCAAGCCGAGTAGTGGTGAAATTGTCATAGAGGGGCTCAACGAGAAGACCTGTATTTGCATCAGAAGGAAGGGATGGAAAATATCCCTTCCATGACATGAGAGGAGCTTCATGGCTGGTAAGTTGATGAGAACAGGGGGCTTTTCTGGAAATCTGCCATGAGCTGGAAAGCTGCAGCATATTCACTCTATTTTAGCGGGGTAGCCAACATGTCCTTTCCAGAATTCCAGCTCCCATCCGCCATAGCAAGCATGGACAAGCACCAGGGATGGTGAGAGTTGTAGTTCAACAACATCTGGAGGGCTCCACATTGGCTTTTCCTGTTTTAGATTCATACAATTAAGATACAAACCAGGAGCCAAAGAGTGACTTAGGTTGACATGTGCACACCCAGTACAAACGTATATGATTATTTCTTTATAGTCCACAAAAATTATATACTACTTGACTGTAAAACAACAGCCTGCAAAGCAGTTTACAAAAAGGATTAAAAAAAATTATTAGTGGAAAACAGTGGAAAACAACTATTCAAAACACTTTAAAAATAATTAAGATCAACGATCAGCTTAAAACCAGATTAAAACACAGGTCACCATTCTACATGTCTGGGTAGGCTTGCCTGAACAAAAATGCTTTTATCAAGTTCCAAAAAGAGTATGGTGAAGGTTCCTGCCTGATCCCATATTTTAGGATTTAAAGCTAAAAGCCAAAATGATAAAAACTACTCTTTTTCTTTGAAAAGGACACACAGAAACAGAATTAAGTCAAGACAATTGTACCATGTCAGGGAGAAGGACTGTAGCCCAGTGATAAGAGTATCTGTTTTTCATGCAGAAGGTCCTAACTTCATTCCCTGGTTTCTCCATTTAGGGCTGGGTGGGGGGTGACCCTGGTCTGCAGCCCTGCAGAGATGCTGCCGGTTAATGTAGACAAATGTTGAGCTGGATGAAACATTCATCTGACTCTGTATAAAGTGGCTTCCTATGTTTCTAATCTGTTGCCCAAAGCTGTATTTGACTTAATAGTAGGTCTGGCCCTTTTTGTGAAGATATTTTCTTTAAACCGTATGTCTGGGAGGGGATTAGTCTTAGAAATAAAAGCACACAAAGTGGGGAAGGAGGACATAACAGTGTTTCTGAGTAGCATTGCAACAGTATTGGCACAGGCTCTGGAAGTATAATTGCTGGCATTCAAGTTATTTCCCCGAAGGTGGCAAATTCCAGGTTGCAAAAGTGCTCGGCATTGTTTTGATAGGGGTACAGATTCATTCATTTTCTACAGAGCTTTCTAAACAAAATGATGGGATGCAACTGTGCCAAATGGCTATGTGGGAGATATATCCTGCTTGGTCCACAGAATCTCTCTCTCTCTCTCTCTCTCTCTCTCTCTCTCTCTCTCTCTCTCTCTCTCTCTCTCCCTTCCTCCCTGTTACGAAAAAGGAGCAATGCAGAAGCGAGCTCCAGGTGGCTGGAATGGTAAACAGGAAACTGATGTTATGGGACTGTACCGTGGCAACAAAGGACAGTCTATTATGTGCACTGAGCACCGGATGTTAGCTCAGAGTGTCACATGACCCTGTACTGGAAGTACATGGGTGGAGTTATTCTCTCTCTGGCTGCTGATGTGAGAGGGTGCAGACACGTTTCTCTGCACTACTGGAAAGACAGAAATAAAGGCATGTAAATACATTTCTGTCTGTCTCTCTCCCCTCCCTGGGAGTGAGGGAGGAGGGGTGGTTGTGTTCTTCTCACGTTGAGGAGAATCGGCCGATAAAGACCTCGCCTTGTCTTGCCGGGAGTCGCTGACGGGGAGGTCAACATGGAATCAAAGCCGGGCACCTGGAGAGTGCCAAATTCCTCTGACAAGGCTTGAGATTCAACA
Source organism: Podarcis filfolensis (assembly GCF_964270895.1). Taxonomy (NCBI): domain Eukaryota; kingdom Metazoa; phylum Chordata; class Lepidosauria; order Squamata; family Lacertidae; genus Podarcis; species Podarcis filfolensis. Next base: position 71,336,681 of record NC_139609.1, read on the forward strand.
TATGGTAGCATACGCTGCTGGTTATCTGATCCATGGGAATCAGCATGAGAGGTGAGAGGTTGATGGATCGTGTGCCATCCTCTGCACCAAGGAAAGAAGATAACGTCTGATCAGCTGAACGAACGGCTAGACACCAAGAGGGGGTGTTTTCCAAGCAACGGAGCCCCAAAAAGGTATGCTGAATATCGGGCTAAAAGTGTGAATGCAGATTGATTTATTCTCTGGTTCACGAGAGAGCTGCGTTTGGAAAAACAGCTCTGAGAGCCTAGCCTTGCATACCAGGCATATTTGCGGTGAGATAACGAAGAAGTATGCACAGTTGCTAAGCAACGACAGTCAGGAAAGTGGAAAACTACTGACACCTGGGGCTGGCTCAGTCAGAGCCGGGAAAGCGAAAGTTGTTTTGACTTTGAGACAGCTTGGAGATTGCCTGCCTGAGAGAGAGGCAGAAAAACAGCTTTTGGATTTTACTAGCTCGAGAGTGCAGAGCTGTGACTTGAGTTCAGCATGGATGCCAAGAAGGGGGGAGTGCCCCTGAGTGCCGTGGTTCAGGATGAACACAGCCGGCATGCTGCACTGGAGGTGAAGGACAGGGGGAGGGAAGAACGGAGTTCTAATTCCCCCACTGATGTTGCTACTGGAGAGGATGCTGTAGCTTTGAACGTTGTCCGATGCTACAATTGTGGACAGGCTGGGCATCGTCAGTGGAGCTGCAAGAAGCCACGCCAGCCGAAAGGAGCGAAGGGCCGCTCAGCAAAGCCTGAGGCAGCAGGCAAAGGTCATACCATGTCTTCGGTGTTACCTGCAAAGGCCCTGATGGCGAAAGGAACCACACCAGATGTTGGAAATTCATTTGTAATTGATACGGGCTGTAATTTTCATATGTCCCCGCACAGAGGACTCTTTTCGACGTTTAAGAAGCAAAGCTTCGCTGTGGAACAAGCCAACGGTCAGAAGCTGGAGGCGACCGGGGTTGGAACTGTGTATCTTAAGAGTCTGAACCTGACTATAAACAATGTTTACTTGGTTCCTGAATTGAAGTTCAATCTGCTGAGTGTTTCGCAGATTGCAAAGAAAGGACTGAAACTGTCCTATGATGATAAGAGCTGCAAGATCTTCAAAGATGGAGAGTTATATCTTTCTGCCAGACAGAAAGGTGGACTGTATTTGTTGGACTTTGAGCAAAGTGATTACATGGAATGTAATTCTGAGTCTAACCTAGTTTCTCTTGCAGGTGTGAGCAAGAAGAAGACCGGAGTCAACAGAGCATTTCAGCGGGTGTATGCTGATGTGATTGGTCCTCTAGAACCATCTAGAGGCAATGCAAGATATTATCTTGTGTGTGTGGATCATTTCTCTAACTATGTCTGGGTTTATGTGTTGAGAAAGCCACAGGAAGCCTTGGAAAGGTTTCAGGAGTTTTGTGACAAGGTTAAAGACATGCATGATGCTAACATTGATTGTCTTTTGACAGATGAGAAGCAGATTTTTCTTTTACAGGATTTCCAGAGGTTCCTGCACAAGAAAGGGATAAGACACAAGGTTGCTGTTTCAGCGGAAGCGTGGAACAGGAGTGTCTGTGTACGGTTGAACAAAGAATTGCAAAAGGGGATGAATGCGCAATTGCTTAGTTCACATCTGCCACATGAGTTCTGGGCGGAGTCACTCATGTCGTTTTGTCATGCGTGGGTGAGAAAGGTTTCAAAAGAGTTGGGAAGTTCTCCTTTTGAGAAACTGTTCCAGAGAAAACCCTCAGTTGCCCATTTCAAGGTTTTTGGGTCTCATGTGAGGACAGAAGCTCCAGGTGGAGTAAAGAATGCCAGAGGCATTTTTGTGGGGTATGAAAAGGGTCTCTACAGAGTAATTTTGTCTGAATCTGGTCAGGTGATTCTCACAAAATTTCTAGAGAGTGCTTCTGAAAAGGAGAGAGTGATAGCACACACATTTCCCACAGAGGACGATTCAGATGATGATGATGATTTCACAGATTACAGCTGTACTGAAGGTGATGACACTGATAGCTCGGAGAGCTCAGTTGTCACAGTCATTGAGAGGAAGTCTCACACAATGGATAGGCCTTCACAACTGAAGGATGAACCACTGTTTACCATTGGAACTGGTTCTCCAAAGAGTCCTGAGACTGAACCAGTGAGCAGAGAGGATCAGCACCTCATACGCAGGTCTGAGAGAGTCACAAAGGGTGAACCACCCAAAAGGTACTCAGAAGAGTATGCTAATTTAGCTGTTGCATGTGTTGCTGTTGTACACAACCGAGGACAGGTTGGAGCTGTGTCTAAGTCAGAGACAAAGACACAACAGAGAGTTGCTAGCCAAGGTAATGCAGATGCACTCATTCCTTGGAAGCCAGACAACCAGAGAGGTACACTGGGGAAACCAGTGGCGGGTAGTTCCAAGGGTGGAACTGAAACAACAGGGGAGTGTTATGTGTATAACAACTGTTTGTTTTCTTCTCTGGATCACGCTTTGCTTGCCGCAACATGCATTGATTCTTTTGGGGGAGGTTGTTACGAAAAAGGAGCAATGCAGAAGCGAGCTCCAGGTGGCTGGAATGGTAAACAGGAAACTGATGTTATGGGACTGTACCGTGGCAACAAAGGACAGTCTATTATGTGCACTGAGCACCGGATGTTAGCTCAGAGTGTCACATGACCCTGTACTGGAAGTACATGGGTGGAGTTATTCTCTCTCTGGCTGCTGATGTGAGAGGGTGCAGACACGTTTCTCTGCACTACTGGAAAGACAGAAATAAAGGCATGTAAATACATTTCTGTCTGTCTCTCTCCCCTCCCTGGGAGTGAGGGAGGAGGGATGGTTGTGTTCTTCTCACGTTGAGGAGAATCGGCCGATAAAGACCTCGCCTTGTCTTGCCGGGAGTCGCTGACGGGGAGGTCAACATGGAATCAAAGCCGGGCACCTGGAGAGTGCCAAATTCCTCTGACAAGGCTTGAGATTCAACACTCCCTCCCTCCCTCTTACACACACACACACACACACACACACACACACACACTTTCCACCTCAGTTTTCCAGTCTGTGTACGGAAAACACAAGAAACAGACATGTAAACTTTTATTTTTCTTCCGCCATGATTATCTCTTTCTGGCTCAAATGTAATATACGAAGCAGTCCTGACTCTGAACAACTTGTTATGTCTTAGCAGCGAGTTCACATGAGTCACTTGCTTTCCTGTAGGCTTTCCCACCCCCCACTCACACTCTTTTATCACCAGTGCAGAGAAACCCACTTTCAAACACAGCAAGAGCTGTGCTAGCTCTGTAAGATAACAGTGATGAATCGGCAAGCTGGGAATAGACTTTGGTCCTTGAACTTTTCCCTCCACTGTTCACAGATCAAACATACACACGCAGGTGCCAGAGATTCGCAGATCTCAGCTTGTTAAATGCTTGGTACTGTCTTTCTCGAAGACATTTGCCTTGTTTCCACGGCAATGCAACAATACAATTCATCCAAATGACCAAAAGTCTGCCCACATCAGCTTCCTTTGTTCAGCTAGTTTCAAGGTGCTGACCCATTTGCTCTTGTTCTCTAGACTCCTTTCTTTCCATTTGCTCTTGATTATAACAGCTTCATTTCAGTCGCCCACAAGGAGACGGAACTCATTCACTTCCTAATATTAAAAGATGTCAAGAATTCTGTGTAGCTTCTTTTCATTCCATAATATACTTTTGCAGGAGGAATGGCTTGAGCTGAAATGAAGTTTTGGAAGGAATATCATTGCTTCCTGAGGTTTTCAGTTTCCACCCACATTTCAAAAGCCACACCTTTGAAATGCAGAATTTATCATTATATATTTAAATTTTAAATTCTATGTTTAAAAGGTTGAGCTAGATTTTGCTGTCTCTGGTGTTCAGAGTTAGATGAATATAGTTTTAAGCACACAAATATCATGTTTCTGTGTTCTGCAATATAAAAAGGCTCAAAAGAGGAACAGAGGGAAGTTAAAATTTGGTACAACTTGCTGAGAGTTTGCCATGAGCCCCATAATGCTGTTGGGATTGGGATTGGGTTGGTCAGTTCTGATGGAGGGATAAATAAATGAGAGAAGGACTGAATTGTGAGAACCTGGGTTGGAGGAGGGGGAATCACCCTTTTCAACTCCAACTTCAGACACATTGGAAGGGGAATATGGGAGAGGCTTAGTGGAGGCTGCGCAGGTATTTGATCAACAAAGTGGCATCACCTTTGCATTTTTGTATGTTTTTCACTACTGCATGTATTTTATATGCACTTTACCCTAGTATATCCCTTTCTGGGCTTTGTCCATTACTTGGCTGGAGAACAAAGCATGGCTGTGGTTGCACATTGTTTGGGGAGGTGAAAATTAGGAAGGTTTGCCTTTAGATGGGAACTAAACCAATCTCTCCCCCACCCCCATCCCTGTTCCCTATATCTTCATTGTGAAAATTCACTAGTTCCTCTGATGGTTAACTTATCTCTAGTATTTCAGCCTGAACGGTGTTTCACCCAATGGTTGATGTTTGATCACCAGCATTGATGAAGTGCCACCAAAACAAGAACATTCAATTCTAGGCTGCAAAGGACAGACCTGTGGCTGCCGCTGACAACAGCAATCCCATGCTTACTTCCCCCAACCTTATCTGTCACATGTAATACCTTGTGTCTTGGTGTGTGCAGTGACTATGCAAGGGAAGAGTAAGATCACCCTAGTAGGCTCCCTCCCTCCTGCAACCACACACACCACATTGGTCCAAAAGGGACTGTGCATGCAATTTGTACATGCATAGTACAACCCTTTCAGACTGATGCTATCTGTGTGGCCGCTTGGAGGGACATGGCCAGTCGGAGCACTGGGATAGGGCTAGTGCAGGAATGGGGAACCATTTTCAACCCAAAGACCACATTCACTCATAAGCAACCTCCAAGGTGGGGTGGGGGGCACACATACCCGTGGTGGGCGGGGCCAGAGTTAAAAGTGAGTGGAGCAATGGGTGTGACTCCTGCCTTTATACAACAGGCAACATGCAGACATACAAAAAACACCCAGATTTTCTATAACCACGCAAACACATCTCTCCATATGAAGACATCAGTCTTATCAGTTCAAGGGCTCATTCCAGCCAGACAGGGGCACTCAAGATGGACCTAGAGTATTTGTGGTAAGAGGTGTGGCCTAGGGAGGACCGTGGCATAGGGATAGTCCATAGGGCCAGATAAAGAAGTCTGGGGGTCACATTTCGCTCCTGTTCTGGGGTTCCTCATCCCTGTGCTAGCGAGTGAAATGCCTAATGTGTGAGGGGAGTTCTTCTAACAGCCCTTTTTTGTTTCCCCACCTCAGATCCCTGTCATTGACTACCACAGGCAGGGACAGGGAAATACCCAGCATAATGATGTCAAAAGGGTTATTATGGGGTAATATTTTCTACATGTGATGGAGAAAGAAGAGGGAGAGTTTTCCCAGAGCTGCTGTTTTCTGCCTGTGTTGTTTTTCAACATGTAGTACCTTCCTAATCATCAGTGCTAAGCCACATTACTGAAACTAGAATCATTAAAGTGATGGGGAAAGAAACATAAAGATATCCCCTTCAGAGCAGACCCACCTCATAAAAGAAATCTTGATTGGGATTCTTCCTCCAAGCTGTGTTGGTTTAGGATGCACTGCTGGGACTCCAGTGTTAAAGCCGAGTATTGATTCTTTCTCAGATAATGCTGTTCATGGTTAGTGAGACTGTCAGCAATATTGTGTGTAAATATTTGCCCTGTCAAATACCATTCAGCAGACAGTGCATAAATATTATTAGAGCTATAAATGCCACTGGCTTCATGAATATGTACTGCCTTGCCCTTTAGCTGTGCAAATGCTGAGCAAGACCCTCACCTGAACAAGGGAAATGAATGTGAAGAAGCTGGTCCCTTTGGCAAGTCAGAAAAAAGGGCAGTTATCTACGGGGAAATTGCTATTAGGTTCGTTATTGCACTCTTTTTGCCTGAGTATTTATGGTATGTCTGCTGTTCCCCAAGAGTGTTAACTGAAGAGCTGCAGGAGGCGGGAAATGAGAGGATTGTAAGGAAGGTTTTAATTAAATCATCGTCTGCCACCACTTCATTCTGAGAACAAATCTTGATTGGCTGTCTTAAGGATGTTGTCCCAGTGCTCTCATTAAGTATATAGCTGGTGGACATAATTAGACAAGCATGAAAGAGTAATGTGATCCCATCCCATGATAGCTATGTGCAATGCTACATGTCAGCTTTTGCCAATCTGTTGCCCTCCAGATGTTTTGGACTACATGTCCTGCCAGGCAACAGATTGGCAAATACAACCTCCAGATTCAGAGGCAATACACATATGAGTAGGAGCTGCTGGGAAGCATCTACTGGAAAGGGTTATTGTCTTCATGTCCTGCTTGTGGACTTCTCATGGGCATCTGGTTGGTCACTGATGAAGACAGGATGCTGGACTTGATAAATATTTGGCCTGATCTAGGAGGGCTCTTCTTATATGATGCTTGAAATATTTTTATTTGTTCTGGGCAAAGCATAACATATTGCCATCGTGCAGGAAGCAAAAAGAGAGAAGGAAGCTTTTCTCCTCCACTCATAACACTAGAATCCAGGTTCACCCAATAAAGCTGAATTATGGGTCATTTAAGACAGACAAAGGGAAGTACATCTTCATATATTATAGTGCATAGTTACATGATGGAACACACTACCACAAGGAGTTGTAGAAGGAAATTAGACAAAATCACAAAGGATTAGGCTATCAATGGCTACTAGGATCAGAGACAGCATGCCTCCAAATTCTATTTCCTGTGGAATGACAAAGAGAGGGGGTTCTTGCCATTCTGACCTGTTTGTAGGCTTCCTGAAGATGTCATTGGTCACTCTGAGAAACAGAGAGTTTAATTAGACTGACCTTTGGACAAGGGTGGCCACATACCCTACTTTACAGAGGATGCATTTTATTTGAGGGCTTCTAGCTCTCTCTTTCTTGATCAGGGACAGCAAGGAAGGACTATAGCTCCATATTAGAAGATCTCTTTTGTATTTGCCGGGTCCCAGATTCAATTCCTGGCATCTCCAGGCAAAACTAGGAGAAACCTCTGTCTGAAATCCTTTAGAGCCAGTGTGGACAATACCTAGATAGACAGACCAATAATCTGAATTGATCTAAGGCATCTTCCCATCTTCCTATATTCCTAACCAAAACCATGTCAAACAGCCTGTTTGAGGGTGAGAAGCTGGGACGTCACAAAATATTTTAAATCCATAAATAAATCTATCAGCACAACCAAAGCTACTCCCCTAACCAAACTAGCCCAAATCTAAACTCAGATGGTTCCAGAGAATCAGTTTCTTCAAAGAATTCCAGTATCCACATTGCTGGATATAAGATTTCAGTCATGGAGAGTTGATGGGACAAAAGACATATGTATTGCTGTGTCAAAATGTGCAGAATCGCTGAGAAATGTCACTAGTCGTCAGAACTCTTTAAGTTTTCCTCTCAATTCCTCACAACTCTTGCCTGAGCAGAAATCTCTCCATTCATCTCGAATTTTGCTTTCAGCAGAATTCAGTAGCTACCTAAGGAAGTGCCAAAGGAACATTGCTACTCTCATCAAAACTCTTTTCGTTGTCCTCAAAATCCTACAGATGACTTACCTAAGTGGAAGTCTCAAAATCAGCTCAGTTGTTGCTTTAGGCCAAATTCTGTGGCAATTATGTTGCTGTGCTAGAATAATGGTGCCCTATCCCACTAACTCCATGTCTGCAGGTACTTTAGTCTCACCATGGAGGAAGGGAAGTAGAACCGCTACTTCACCCATTACTGAAGAGCATCAAAAGAGGGAACATGAGTGACTCATTCTACTGCCTCTGCTTCTGGGGAAACATGTTGTGGAAGAAATTGTATTTTTCCCCCCTGAAGGAGAGGAGGGAAATCATGCACCGGGAACACATTTCCTCTGAAAATATAACTGCATACAGAGATTGCAACCTTTGTATATTTTTCTCACCACTAATCCTTAGGATAACAATGAATTATTATAGTCACTTTTTAACTGCAAACATTAAAGCAAATATAAACAGTGCCATTCTAGGCATGTTTACTCATAAGTAAGTCCCTGTATTCAATGGAGTTGATTCTCGGGTAAGTGCGTTTACGATTGCAGCCTAAAAAAAATAGCAAAAATCCATAATATCAAACTAAATATGCAATATTTATTTTGCAAATGTTCGTTTTATTTTAGAGTTCAGTCTTTCCTTGTTCCTTACATTCACAGAAACAGTTAACAGGCAACTATTTAAAAATACAAAATGCAAAACTTTAAAATTAATACCTAACTTTCAAAGTACAACTATCATTGAATGAATTAAAGTATGCACATTTGCAATGAAAGAGGGATTCCCCACCCCACCCCCCACATACTTTCAAGTTTGGAGATGCAAACCACATGAACTCCACCAAGTAATGACATTATTTGTTGTTGAGAATCTCAGGTGGAAGAGTGCTATTGCACTCCAGTCCCACTTGCATAGGGTCGCATAGGGTTCCCAGACATCTCGCCAATTTCCACCCAGACACTGCTTGAGGCTGCAGTATTCTGGATGTGTCTGGGAAATTCCGGACATATGGCAACCCCTCACTTGCAGGCTTCCCACAGGCATCTGGTTGGCCACTGTGAGAACTGGAGGCTGACTCTGTGGGCCATTGGCCCGATTCAGCAGGCTCTACTTATGTGATTATGACAAAAAGGATAAAGGTACTACGGTGTTTATTTGCACTACGATATCACCTAGTTGCTCCAAAAATGAACGCTTGTTCACTTTGTGTCCATTTTCTGCCCTGCCTAAATTACCATATATAATGAAATAGGCTTTCCGATGCAAATTCTGATCTTCAATGCTAATACCACAATGATTTTAACAGAGCTCGTTTTATTTCTATAGTGAGTATTATAGCTATATTGATTTCTAATATGTGAAGAGAAGGATGGATTCAAGTACTGCAATTCTACTGAGGCCCCTGAAGGCTAAACAAATTGACAGGTGTTAACAATTTTCTCCCTAGACAAAACACCTACACAATAAAACAAATACACCAATTTTCAGTGTAGCTTCAATACAGGTGCACCTAGTTTCTGTTTAACAGCTGCTGGAATGAGCCCCAAAATAACAGATGTATTTGCATATCCCCCCCCATCGTCTTTCTTTGATTTCAAAAGCTTATCCAGAGCTCAAGTGTGTTAAGACAAATGCCTCATTAAATTTCTGAACTCAGTTCTCTAAAGCTCTGGTAACGTTATTTAATTCAAAGTCTAAGTCTAAAGGTTCAACCACTGCAAACCAAGGTGATGGTTTTAGCATAGATGCACCTTCTCTAGAAATAAGTATTTTAAAGCATCTTCACCATATATTACTGAAGTGGTACCACAGGCCTCTCTGCAAATCTTTAATGTGTACTCTGAGATAATGGAGAAGAGGGAATCATGCATTTTAAAATAAAAACCGATAGACACTGGTCCAGTAATCTGTTATGCAGATTAAACATTAATCCCCAATGGTGGCAGCAGAACAGAGCTTTGGGGGTACTAAACAGAATGAGCAGGTGAGCCCCCAAACACAGCAGAGGAATTAAAGAAATGAACACTACTAACTAAACATGGGGGCTGTTAAGCCCATTTGAATTAGGTGCTACATATTACTATCTAATGAATACACCCCCCCACCAGGTGCCAAAACCAGTACATTCAGAGCCTAAAATGACTTGTAAATACTCCTAAATGACTCCTGTTTTTGCACCCATTAGTTTCTGAATTAAGGCAGATTCATAAATGAATTACTTGTTGGCCAACAGAGAGTCTCTCTCCCCTCCCAATTCATGTCTGATGGTAAACTTGTGCCACTGTCCTAAGCACCTCAGTTAATTCCTTGGCAATCCTTTGGAATTCTGTGACATACAATGCAATCCTATACAGAAGGTAAAGGTAAAGGACCCCTGACTGTTAAGTCCAGTCGCAAACGACTCTGGGGTTGTGGCGCTCATCTCACTTTACTGGCCAAGGGAGCCAGCGTTTGTCCACAGACAGCTTCCAGGTCATGTGGCCAGCATGACTGAGCCACTTCTGGTGAACCAGTGCAGCGCACAGAAACACCATTTACCATCCCAACGGAGCGGTACCTATTTATCTACTTGCACTTTGACATGCTTTCATACTGCTAGGTTGGCAGGAGCTGGGACCGAGCAACGGGAGCTCTTCCCGTCGCGGGGATTCAAACCGCTGACCTTCTGATTGGCAAACCCTAGGCTCTGTGGTTTAGACCACAGTGCCACCTGCGTCCCATACAGAAGGTAGTCGAATTGAATTCAGTGGGGCTTCCTCCCAAGTAAGTGAATACAAGGCTGCAGCTGAAAAGCAGTGTGCCTGTATATTATATGCCTCTGCATTTTACCTTACTGAAGTTTACAACACAGCTACTGAATTTTGCATGGCACTGAGTGGGTCTTTTCAAAGATCAGGCATTCGGTAAAATAGTTTTGTAAGGTTTTTTTGGGGGGGGGGTCCAGAAAAGCAAGATGCCTACCACATTGAAAATCTCTTCTTCCATCATCCAAGTTTAGATGATTATGGCTTATTTTTTGGACCATATGTACCCATTGAACTAAGCATACTTCAAGATCACAAGTGGGTAGTGTGCGGACGCAGGCTAAAGTTCTGCCTGAATGTGATAGTCTGTTGGTCAACTGCAGCAGGTTGGATAAAGAGGAAGTAAAAAGGATGAAAATTTTCACAGGCCCAAGGGTGTTTTCACAAGTGAAGCTTTGCAAAACATGTTAACAACATTCACAAGTAATGCAGACAATTCTCCCCAGGAGATGCATAAATATTACAACATAATAGATGGTGGGAAATATCTGTTTTATAATGTAAAATATCTGCTTCTCTCACGATAAAAGGTTGTTATATATGCGGCTGAAAGGATGTAGAATATTTTTTTCACTATCTGACATATTGTAATATTCATGTATCTCCAAGGGGGGGAACTGTCTGGCTAATCTGTTGTTTGGGCTTTGATTTTCAACAAAAGGTTAGCCTCCTTCTGAGTAATCAAGATAAATTAATGACCCAGGGAGTAGCAAAATTTCCTCTATTAATATTTCATTTTAAAAATTTATATCCCGTCCGCATAAAACAATTTCAGGGTGCATGGCAATGTACAAAATACATCAAGCAAAATAATAGACAACAGTCCCCTACTATATATAAATTCACACCATATCAATTCAGAATACATCACTCTCTGCTATATAGGCCCAAGGAAGCCTAGTGGAAAAGAGAGGTGTTAAATGCAGGTCTGCTCTCTTACCCACAATGACATGCTGTGGAGTGACCTGGTGTTCAACATCCATGCCGCCAAAGTGTGTTTGTGTTGGGGTTGGGGCGGTAGGGCAACCCAGCTCCCTAAGACAGGAGGCCAGTTCAGAAGGGACAACAGCATACTTTTAGGAGCAGAGGATGCTGCTTCATACCGAATCAGACCCTTGGTCTGTCTGAGCATTGCCTACACTGACTGGCAGATGCTCTGCAGGATTTCAGATGGGGACATTCCCAGCCCGACCTGGAGATGCTAAGGACTGAATGTGAGACTTTCTGCATGCAGAACAGATGCTCTAGCACTGAGCTAAGGCGGCTCCCCTGTAATTCTGCTGCTTCTTTTCCTTACTTAGCAAACCTCTACCTATCCCTGAACTGAAAAATGCCTTTATAAAATTTAATCTCATTAACTGCCTGGTTTTAATGTAACATCTAATATAATTAATGAGTTGTTTCTTTTTTCTTTTGTTGCCAACTAATGGACTGCATTTTATCAGATATTACGATAACAATCAATAGCTAAGCAACAAGCTGTAAGCATGTTAAGTATGGATAGAAAACAAAAGAAAATCAAATGTATTTGTTAGAAAATATGACACATTATCTGAAAGTGAAAGATGCTGTCTTGGTCACTTGTGAAGCTCCCAGATCATGTACGTACCTATATACCTTTGTGCTCTTAAATGATTTCATTTTGTGGTGGTGAAGCCAGCAAGTGGAATGGCACTTGAGTTTCTAATTCCTGCTCCCTGACATTAATTATGATGGAGCCTGTGCTGATTTCCTGTTCAGGGAATTTGCTGTCTTTAGCTGACAACATGGGTGTCTAGAAAGACTATTGTAGGTGTGACTAGAACATTCCATGGGATGCTTATCTTTTCTGCAGCAATCGCTACAAAATATTTATTATGAGCCGGAAAGAGCAATGCACTCCCTAGAGCATTTTGCTGGAGCATTCAGCATCTTATCTGAGTAAGCAGAATCATGGCTAACCAAACAGATACAAGGTCAGGTAGTAAGTGTGCTTACCAGCTTGGGAGTGTTGGAACAAAAGGCTCTTCTTTGCACTCCCTATAAATTGGTCCCTCCAGAGTTCTCCTTTGAAATTCTAATTAACACAGGAAAGAAAAAAGATTCATTAGGCTTTGGGCTCATTAAAATACTCTGTCATTCACCTGGAGTTTATTCCTGGCACTTAATCAAAAGAAATTAAATTATCTTTTCTAACTAACTTAATTTAGCGCTGGCTGTGATGCATGGATTGGAAGATATCAAGCACCAAGTGTGGAAATAGTGGATATTGGTTACCTAATATTCCTGTCCATCTTATCTAGTTAACAAAATACCTTTCATGAATTTAGAAGCACTCCACGCTCTAGAGTAATTATGCTAATTCTATCTTTTGTTTGCTTTTATTTTGTTAACAATTTGTTTACTTATTGTTTGGTGTTTAAAGGGAATTTTGTGCAACAAAGTGCGAATGGAGACGGGACAGAATGACCTCGAATAGTGGAGGGGTGGGAATCAGGAACAAAACTTTTATCTGACTTTAAGGAAAGGATGGCGAAACTGTGGCCCTCAGGTTATTCTGGACTCCCAATCCTATCGGTCCACCCAGCATGGTAGTGGGCAGAATGATGGGTATTGTAGACCAACAATATTTGGAGGACCACAGGTTCCCAATCCCTGCTTTAAGATGAAAGATCCTTGATTATGCACCAAGTAGTTGTTAAAGCATCAAAAATCCCTGTGTGCTTGCAATTATGGCTGGAGAACTAGACCACCCAGTTCAGAAAAATGTTAAGGGAGGTATCTGACAGAGTCAGAGTAGATCCACAGAATTCAAAGTGTTTACATTAGCCTTGACTACTACTCTTAGCATGAATTAATCAGATACCAGTCATTTTATTTGGCCTTAATGGAATATGTAGCCAATGCGAATTAATATGTTAAGAGTTTGTAAACATCTTATTCGTGGTCAGGGCCTATATTCTATTGGTCTCAGCGCACTTTTTATTCACATGCCAATCTACTAGGAAATTCTGCTGCATCAAAGCATAGAATCAAAGAGTTTTAAAGTCAGAAGGGTCTTTGGGGAGCATCTCTTCCAAGCCTGCCCTCAATGCAGGATCCTTGTGATGCAACTGCAATAGCTACATACTTTCAGCAAAAGAGAGCAACAGCATGCTGAGGCAGTTAGTTCAACTATCAACATCTCTTACTGTTAGGATGCCCAGTTTGTTCTTTTATTGATTTATTACATACAGATACCACATTTTCTTCTCAGAATCTCAAGATGCTGTACGTGGCTCTCCCATTCCTATTTGATCCTCATAACAACCCTGTGAAGTAGGTTACACTGAGAGACAGTGACTGGCCCAAGGTCAGCTTCATGGCCAAGTGGTCACCCAGGTCATAGTCCAACTGTCTAACCATCACCACCTTTACTGATAGCCATACCTTATATACTGTATGATGGCCTCAATGAGCCATCATGAAATTAGACCTGAGATTTTGTGTTGTTTTACGATAAAAACTGAAATTAAAATGATGGCTTCCTTTGGTTTTCATGGCTTGTTCTGTAAATTTGAAATACGAGGTGCAAATAGGAACTAGCCAGAGACCTTGACGTGCATGCAGCTCCTAGCCAAATAGAAAACTGCTGTCATGAAAGGAGTCCACAGTCTGTATTGCTCTTGGCTAAACCTTTTAAATCTGACATTTTCCCCCTCACACTGTCTGCTCCGCTTTTTAATCCCTCCTCTCAACAGGTTTTGATCTATGCTTTTCACCCATCATGAGAATCCAAAGCTCAGTAAATATGAATAACATAAGAGTCTAGACAAACAAGTGGTTAAGCAACAGCCCCTCAACTTCCAGTTCAGTCCATATTATTTCCTCAGCCTGTTCCTTTTGTGATTTTTAACTTTATTTATTTATTTATTTATTTTATATACTACTGTTTATCAAAAGATCCCAGGGTAGTGTACAACATTAAAAACACATTACAGAACACCAATAATAAAAAGCATACTGACAGACAAATGACAAAACAGTTTATAGCACTCCTCTCCTTTGCACAGTAAATGATGAAACTCAGCACATGGGAGTGCTACCCATTCCAGGCAAATTTTGTTAATTAAAAAAAATAAATTGAGATGACTCGGGTGCACTGGTGAATGCTGACATTCACCCACCCGACCGCCCCAAAAAAAATTCATCTAGAGCGGATTTGTGATCACATATTTGAAGAACATTCAAAATCTCAAAGCACCCCAAGTTAAGTATTCCACAGAATTTATCACCTGAGATTTGGCCGTGACTTAAGCCCAATGCCCTGCATTAAGAAATCAGTCACTAGTGGAACAAACTAGGGTCACATCCACATTCAACATGTTAAGGCCACTTAACGCACATGGAGAATCATAGCTCTGCAGAAGATTAATGTAGTGCAGCTCTCTGCCCTCATCTCACAAAAAGAACTACACACTTCCAGGACATAAAAAATAAAATTAGTCTACTTAATATAGTCTGGAGGCAGCTCACACGATTAAATTGCATAATAACCTTGGCAGTGGGTAAGTCACATTCTTCACTGAAGAAAGGTTACAGATCATGGGATATATGCTTAGTATCCTTGTATAATTATACACAAACAGCGTAGATGAAGAAAATGCCATTTTTGTGATGAAATAGAGTCCAGGATGAGCCAAGACATTTAACTGCCTGAGATCCTGCATTGTAGTGGGGTTGGACTAGATGATCCTTGTGGTCCCTTCCAACTCTACAATTCTATAATTCTATTCCACAAAGCAGGTCATCTGGAAGTGACCGTTCTTCAACACTGCCTTTCATTTCAAAGAAATGCCACATAGTAATTCTTACATGCGTAAGAGAGGTATCCTATGGCAGAAGAGGGAAATCTGAGGCCTTCCTGCTGTTGCTGAGCTTTTCCAGTTGCTTTTCCATTTAACATAAAGAAGCACCAGCCCACACAAGCTATCTTGAGCTTTACAAACTAGTCTTGCCTGGTGGTCTTAACACAATATAGCAACTTTGGAATGTTCCAAATGAGTTATTTTGATGTCACTCCTTGTGATTGGCTTCCCATTGCCACAACTGTTTAACAGGGATTCTGGCCAACTTTAAAAGTCATATCATTATCAATACAGATTGAGAAAAACAAATTATATGGGTATGTGATATTTACATATGTGGATAAGGGAAGGGTGACATTTAAGCAATACTTTGTTAAAAAAAAATACTTTGAGAAAATTTGACAACGCTTTATGAGTTATGGGAAGAACAAATCTTCTGGAAACAGCAGTCAAATGTTTGATCTGTTGTGGTTATATTTAATGTTTTGTTTTTCAAACATCATTACATCTGCAGTTGCAGAACTTCAGGGGTCTTGTGTACACATAGAGGAGGATTAGACAAATTCGTGGATGGTGAAGCTATCAGTCACTATGTTCTTCCTTCACTGTCAGAAGCAGTGCAGTGTTGAATACCAGTCGCAAGGAATCAGAGGTAGAGAGAGGGTTGTTGCACTCTGGCTCTTCCCATGAGCATCTGGTTGGCAGGAGCTCCCATTGCTCTGTCCCAGCTCCTGCCAATCTAGCAGTTCAAAAGCATGCCAGTGCAAGTAGATGAATGGGCACTGCTGTGGTGGGAAGGTAAAAGGCGTTTCTGTGCGTTCTGGCACTCATCACTATGTCCCGTTGCACCAGAAGCGGTTTAGTCATGCTGGCCACATGACCCAGAAAGCTGTCTGTGGACAAATGCTGGCTCCATTGGCCTGAAAGTGAAATAATAATAATAATAATAATAATAATAATAATAATAATAATAATAAATTTTATTTATATCCTGCCCTCCCCAGCCGAAGCCGGGCTCAGGGCGGCTAACAACAATAAAATAGTACAACATTCTAAAATCATTTCATTATAAAATTAATTCAACTCAAATTGATGGCAACCATTAGGCTAAAGTTCTGTGAAGATTGCCGAAGGAGGGAGATGAACGCTGCAACCCTATAGTCGCCTTTGACTGGACTTAACTCTCCAGGGTTCTTTCCCTTTATCTTACTATGGCAATCACCATTGCATCCTGTTTATGAGCATTTGACTGACTGTGGTTGGTAATGATGAAAATTATGGGCTCCCTGTAGCTAATGCTTAGTTGCCTTAGTGTGCTCCAAAACAGGATATCCTTAATGTGTGTATGTGCAAGAGAATGCCCGTGCGTTCCTTCAAAGTCTGCTGCCATATGCAGCAAGAGGCTGCAAATTGTTGCACCTGGACTGATCATGCCAAGGGAATCATGCACAAGGAGTCCAATACAACAGACTGGCAAACACACTCTTTTACTTCCTGGCAACTCCTAAAGAAAATATACCTCCCATCAGCTGCTTTAAGTTAATCCCCAGAGCTGTGTGTGAGACTGGAAATTGGGTCAATAAATAGAAAGTGACACTTTGAAATGAAAATATATAAATCTTGTATAATATACCATTCTCTCCCCCAAATCTTGTCTGTGCCACAAAGCAGTAGGTCTTCACTCTGCTCCACATCTAAGTAAAATGGAAATCTTGAAATTACCAGAGGGAATGTGACCTGCTAATCACATGGCACCATTCGGTTTGAATGTGGGTGGGTGCAGGAGAACGCTGTATATGTTTATACCAGCAAACCTGGGGTGAAATGGGATAGATGAGCTTAATTGCTACTGAGTATTTCCAAACTAAGAGGGACCCAAAGGTCAAATAATTAGCCAGGTTCTAATAGTCAAGCAGCTAGTAAATTGTCAGAATTCTAATAACATCTGTACCCCCAGCAAAGGTTTAGTGGCTGTTAAATGGATGAAATAAAGGAGCAAAATTAAACCTGTCAGGCCCTTTCCCCGGTAGAAGTACTGATAGTGAAAGCAGTCAAGTGACGAAAGAGTGTTTAGTTCATTAACTTTCCTACTCCTGACTGATTAATTGATTAATTTCCTGATTATAATAAATATTGTTGTATCAAGCTGGATATGGATGATATATATTAATGAAAGCTACAGTTTCAAATGAGCAACACAGGCAAATCATTTACAGCTTGTATGAATTCAAGTGACTGTAACAGCAGGAAAAGGTTTGTCAGATCTATTCCCCACCCCCACCCCTGAAAACCCCAGCATCTACCAGCAATACAAAAGACATAGAGTCAGAATAAAGCCACAGGGTGCCCCTGGGCACATTCTAGGCCTAGGAATTTGAATTCAGTGCCAGAACTGAACTGAGCTTACAGTTCTTTCATGCAAAATAAAACTAGATAATGTTCTTTATTACAGGGGACTAATAAAAACCTGTTTTATTGCTTCTGGTATCATTAATCTGTTTATTTGTATGATGCTTTTCACTAAAAAAAGTGCCCAAAGTGGCTCATAATGTGTCAAATAAACAACAATAAATATAACAATTTGTTTTTATTGTTTTTCTATTATTGTTCTGTTCCTTTGTTTTGTTTTACTTATATGTGCCATAACAAATACAATTTAAATAAATGTAACAATTAAAAAAACTATTATTAGAAATAATAATATCAGTAAGTCAATACAGAACAATCAATCCAATTGAGAGTTGTTTGTTTTGTTTTGTTTTGTTTTGTTTTGTTTTAAAAGCCTGGTTATTTACTACAAATCATCCAATCAGCCCTAATCTACCATCCACCCCTCCCCGGCACACAGCATGTGTACAAATGTGTACAGTATGTGTTGTAAATATTATCTTCACACATAAGCACATGTGTGCACTATTTGACCATTCTTTAGATGGGAAGAGTGTGATGAATTCTGAACTGACTATGAGCATGTATTCATTTTCCTTTCTGGATAGCAGCTTCAGAGATGTTTCCCTGAAGGTCATCATTGATCTGGATTGCATCCCTACCTTGAGCTTTCCTGCTCTATGTCTCTTCCCAATTCTGCAGTGTGCTTCGCAAGCACCACGGACAAGTGTGATCTGCCTGGGGCTCGTAATCATTGTGCCTTCGCTGTCTGCTGTGATGCCATTTCCATGAAGCACCCTTTCGGTCACACTGTAATTATTGAAACAACTCATAAAGCAGTATCAGTTGGGCTCATCGTTACTCACAGCTGCTTTAAACAAATATACAGAGGTTCATGTCCATGGCTGCTCACTGACAAGTCCAAAAGCCATTTAAAACCCTAGATAATTAGTTTTTCTCTCACACTTTTGCCGCTCACTTCTATTTCATCTCAGGAAAGGTTTTTAATTGAGATAAGTCAAATTCAGGATCACAGCAAATGTGACCAATTCGCTAGAAAGAAAGCATTCCTCTGTAGAAAAGAGCATATATGTGTAAGAATTGCACTATTTTGCTATGTGTACTTGCAACTGAGCCCAGGTATAGAGAGGTGATGGGCTGATATTAACAACCACATGTTGTTGTTAACATCTTCAGGGGAAATGAAAAGAGCAGAAAGCTAGCTTCAACCTTGGGCAAGCCAAGCCCCATCCCTTCCAAGGGGCATGACACAGCATAGCCCCAGAGAATGGGCCTCTCCTTATATTGAGTAGAGAGGCCTTCCTGCCCCACCCTCTCCTATGGCCCCAGGTGCAACAGGTGAGCCTCAAAAACATGCCATACCTAGGCTAAGGGCCCCACAACTCAGAGCAGTTGGTTAATTTGGTTGAATAGTAAAGGTTAAGGTGAGATAAGGTGAGTACCCTTTGGCACTTTTGAAAATGAAGAGCACTCTTGGAGGCCAACCTATTTAACTGCACTGAACTCTAAACCCCAAAACCCCCAGAATCCAATATAGGGAAGAAGAAGAAACTTGCTCAGGCAGGCAAAAAAAAATTCCAGCAGAGGGTGGTCTGGATGGGTGTGAGAATTATTTTATTTATTTATTTATTTATTTATACATACATACATACATACCCCGCTCATCTGGGCAGCTTCCAAAAAAAAATTTAAAATATTGTAATACATCAAACATTAAAAGCTTTCCTAAACAGGGCTGCCTTCAGATGTCTTCTAAAAGTCTGGTAGTTGTTGTTCTCTTTGACATCTGGTGGGAGGGTGTTCCACAGGGCGGATGCCACTACCGAGGGCAAGGCCTATAAAGCTCTTGATGCCAATGCCCACACAGAAAACAGCCTCATCTCATCCCAGCTGCAATAATATTCCCAGATGCAGCATTGCATGGATGGTGGGAGCAGATATATGTTGGACAACTAGGATTGACTGCAATTCCTGAGCCTAGGTGCATTGTGTGTACGATGCAGGTAACAAAATAGACACTAGGGCAGGCAATCACCTGTTGTGATCCATGTTTGTATATCTGCTATTTTCTATACTGAAATGTGTTCCAAGTGGGGAAGCTGAGTGGAAGAGCATCTACCTTGCATGCAAAAGGTACCTTGCATGCAAAAGGACCCTCAGCATCTCCAGGTAGGGCTAAGAAACACAAAAGAGATCCTGCCAGCTAGTCCAGTCAGTAATAGGCTAATGATCAAACTTGGTATAAGGCAGCATCTGGTGTTGTAAAAATACGTTATATGTGATTTTTTTCACTGTTTACTTAGATAAGTACTTATTAAACAATACTGCAGTCATTAGCTCACATATGGAGTAATGGCAGGTGCTGTCCATCTCAATGACAAAAGTGCATCAGAGTACATGGCTACATCAACTCATGTTGATGGAGTATGTGGTAACTTGGATTAGGGAAAGTGAATGTGGCTCCATTTTCCCCAGCACCAAATGCAAGTTTCTTACATTCTTAATGATAAAACCTTACAATATTTTATGCATAACTGTACATCACAGAGGAACATAACCCTCAATACTACTTGCAAACTCCACAGTTGTCATCTCTGAGATGAGCTGCTTGAGCCCTGAAGAGTAAATAAACAAGATGCACTGCACAGTGGGAACACAGATCCAAGAACAATTAAATGAGTTTATAATGAGGTTAGCAGCAGAAAGCATTTTGGCGACCAAGCTGTGCTTTCCAGTCTGATGATGGTGATGGATGAAAAGCAGATTATTGTCTCCTCATCAGAGCAATTGGAAGAAGGTAGTTTTTCCCGGACTTAAATGTTCACATCAGGTTTGTGTGAAGAATGGCCTCTGAAGAGCCATTTATATCCAGGCAGTCTTAACTGGCACACTATTTAATTTTTATTTTATTTTTTTCTGGCTTTCTTTCACTATCTTTTCTCAGTAAAGAAGGAGCAACACAGAATGTGATTTGCTATATTTGCAGCTCAGGGATAGCAAAACTAGACAAAAAGCATGTGATCACACTTCCCATCTCCAGAAGGTTTATCATCGGCTCAGTTTGCACAAGCAAGCAGTGATGCCTTCGCCATTTAAATGCCCTACAAACAATGGCTGCTGCTTGCAGCAAGCCCTATGTATAGCTCATTACCTAGATATCCCTCTGCTTCATCACCAGCCATTTTATGTTGGTATAAGGAAAATAGATGGCCCTGCATAACTAGCCACTCCTTATGAACAACTTGTTGCATGCAGCAACCCAAGTATGGTTGCATTTAATTTTTCTCCCATTCAGCTGCTTCCTGAAGGTTGAATCAAGTCTGTCTGCCTGCTGTCTCTCAGAAACACGTGTGTGTAAGCGCACACACACACACAAACACACACTGCAGTGTGGAGCCACTTGCCCCTAGGCAGTTTGATTGTTCAAACTGCATTTGCTTTATTATTCATTTATTTATTTATTTAAAAAATAATAAATATTAATCATTCTCCTTCCTCTGGACCATGCACCTGTTGTCCTCTGCCAGGCCTAGATTCCAAAGCTGTCTCAAGGTAGGCCCCAGGACTCCAAGTCTCTGCTACCCCTTGCCTGGCCTCCTCACCGCTGCACCACAGCTCTTGAGTGCAACGCTTCCATTTCCCCCCTTTACAGATTATTATTCTATAAAGTTCCTCATACCCTGCTTTTACTCCCATTCTTACTGTGTACTCCTTTCCGTTGCCATGGTTTCAGCTCTAGATAATCAGAGTGCTGGAAGCACAGGAGTTTCTCCAAGGGGGGAACAAAAAGATTGACTTTGGAGAGCATTTTCTACAATTAATAATAGCAGTTGAGATTGCGGGGTAAACGTCCTGCAGATTTTGTTTGTAAATACAAGGGGAAAGCCTTGCTGTAACAGGCACAATGCCACCATTATCCTAGGCAATGGCATCCCTCATCTCTGCTGTCACAGAGCGTGGGCCATTTCTCTGCAATATTCAGGCCCTTTGCCAAGTCCTTGAAACCTCAACAGTTCTAAAAAATTTAAGGCAGCCTTCAGACCTTTCTGCATGTCAGTGAGGAGCGCATCCCTGGGCAGGAACAGATTGTGCCAATCCAACTCTGAGGATGCAATAGGAACCCTGATATTCTCTCTGTTCTGTGTATTGGTGCTGTCCTTGGTCCTGATTTAAGATAATGCATTCTTTTTATATCCAATCTCTTAGCATGTGGACTCATTTTGTCATGTGTTAAGATACGGACAGTACAAGTTGTAACTTTAGCAAATTTCATTGATGGAAAGCTGCTTCTGCTTATGAACCTTCCTAAGATACTGACCAGAAACATTTAGTATATCGCTGAAGTTTCCTGTATCGGGGCAGCATTCCTAATGGGGCACATATATCTGTTTTTGCTGTCTCTGAGCTCAGTCTATAAAATACTATCTTCCCAAACATACACACACCCTTCAGATACATTGTAAATCTAGTGCATTTTTTCCGCCATCTTTTTACAAGTCAGTAAAGCGGAGTGGGGGAAAGAAAGCTATTTATTTCCCTGAATATGTAGCCATGGGATAAAAATAAACACTGAAGGGATCATTCACATCTGGGCAAGGGAAGGTGGCAGGCAGGGCAGTCCCTTACAAGACCATCTTGGTGTTTTTGGGAAGGAGAATGAGAGTTATAATGGGGGACCCATTGATTTCCCATAAAAGGGTTTTAATCAAACACCCAGGGGACCCCGAGGGGGACAGAACTCTGCTGCAACACCAAATTGCACTTCATACACCATCTATTTTTCAAACTGTGTATAAATGAGGCTGCCCGCTGGATATACGAGCATTCCCGAGCACCATACATCACTAGAAATAAGAAAGCTGAGGTATCTCTCAGGGAAAAGGAGCATAATGCACAGGGTGGAACTGTGTCTGGAAATTGAGGCTCAGATAGAAGTTGCAATCCTCAATACAGAGAGTCTCTTTTATGGTTGGCTCTAGCATCAGCCTTCAAAGCTCCCAGCCCCAACTGGAGTTTCTGAGGTTTGAACCAGGGACAATTTGCACACAGAGCAGACGCTCTATCTCTGTGCTATGGCTTTTCTCATACGTTCCATGATTCCCCCCCCCCCCCACTTTAAAAAATATTCCTGCTTCACACTCTTGCCCCTGTTGCCATGAGGATTCAGAGCACAGAGGGGTGCTGCCCTAAACAAATGTGAAAACTAATTTTGCTTTGTAATGTAAAATCACAAGACTGGAAATCCACTTCTCTGACTGTTGCCCTCAGTCTGAAAAGACCAGGTGTGTTGGGAGAGAGAAAAGGTTGGGAGAGGGGAACTAACCTATTAGGGCGAAGGGAGGACCAGAATCTCTGGCAGCAACTCAGAAGGCTATATATTTAGGGTAAGTTTGAAGGACCATTTCTCCTTATATGAACCTGCCCAGGTTTAGAGATCTTCAGACCTTTTTTCCCAGTCCCACCACCTTCTAACATTTGTTTGAAGAGGACAGAAGAGAGAGCCTTCTCCATAGCCATAGCTGTCAACTTTTCCCTTTTCTTGCGAGGAATCCTATTCGGAATAAGGGAATTTCCCTTAGAAAAAGGGAAACATTGACAGCTATGTCCATAGCTGCTCCCAGGTTGAGGAATGCCCTTCCATAGGAGGCTTGGCTGGTCTCTTCTCTTCTTTTGCTGGCAGGCAAATACTTTTTTGTGTAGGCAGGCCTTTGGCTTTTGCTGTTGCGGCAGCATCTTTTAATGGTGAGTGTTGTGTATTTTCTTCTCCGCATGTGCTTTTAGATGCTTAAAAGTTGTTTTGATTCAGTGCCATTTTTAATATTGGCAACTTATTTAATTTTGTTTAATATTTATAATCAATTGGTGTGTGCTTTAGCTGTATCTGTATTTAATTCATCTTGTGAGGCACCTTTGGTCCTGCACTGGGAGAATGGTGAGATTAAAATCACTGTCCCACCAGCATACCCCAATCTGCACCAGATGAACAGCACCCCTCATTTGCCTTTAATCTAGGCTTAGATTAGAATGGCTCCCTTCACAACAATTAGCATGTCTATGGCAGTTCTTGAACGTTCAGTGCATTTCACAAATAATATCTTAGCAATCTTTATAATGATCCTGTCAGCTACATCATTAATATTATCCCCACACTGCAGGTGGGAAGAGTCTGAGGCTGGGAAGAGAATTGTGGCTTCCCTAAGGCCATGGATGCGCTGCTTGAACTGGGGAAATCCTGCTTCACATTCTTAGCCACCCAATTATACATTTGTTTATATTATGCATGCATTTAACTTTGTTTTAATTCAGAGAATCATATAATTGTAGAGTTGTAGAGTTGGAAGGGACCCCAAGGGTCATCTAGTCCAATCCCCTGCAATTCAGGAAGTCATCCTGGTTGAAAATGCTAGACTTGGATTGTTACTTGGATTTGCTTGGAGAATTAATTGGCATTGTTCAGGGGATGGGAAAGTAATATACAGGACTGGATACTATATCTACAGTATTGTAGATCTATCTACAGAGAGCCAGTGTGGTGTAGTGGTTAAGAGCGGTAGACTCGTAATCTGGGGAACCGGGTTCGCGTCTCCGCTCCTCCACATGCAGCTGCTGGGTGACCTTCGGCTAGTCACACTTCTTTGAAGTCTCTCAGCCCCACTCACCTCACAGAGTGTTTGTTGTGGGGGAGAAAGCTAAAGGAGAATGTTAGCAGCTTTGAGACTCCTTCGGGTAGTGATAAAGCGGGATATCAAATCCAAACTCTTCTTTTTCTTCTACAGTATATGTAGGAGAAGAGGTGAGACTGGGAGATATGAAGAGGAGGAAAGTGTGGGGGGACACAGAACATTCCTTTGCATATCAGTCTTCTAACCACGTCGAAATTTATTATCATGGCCATTTTTTAAAAAGAATTGGTATAATTCATTATCATCTAGCTGTTCTCTTGAGTCTTCTTATAGCCTAATCCCCTAATCTAGAGTTGCTTTAGCTGTAGCAATCTTAAAGAGGTTTCTGCTGCTTTAATTAAAACCTTGTTAAAACCTCTGGGCCATTGTTAAGCACAAACAAAGGAATCTAGGCTGTTCCGAGGTCATATGGATCCATCCATTACATAAGGCCTGCATCCATCTATCACGGAAGTCCTGGGATTGAAACTGGGTCCCAGAGTTAATAAAATACAATGGTTTTCTGTGGGGGAAAGTGATAACAACCTATGTGTCAGCATAGCAGCTCATGATACCACTACTAAATATACGGAACGCTGTTTACAACAGCCTAGATTCATATGACAATTTCCCACTGCTTGAGTAAAATTAATTTCATTTTAAGGTTTATGTATGAGGTTGAAGCCAAATTTTACCTTTAGAGTCTTGAACAAATAAATATTTAAAAATGCATGTTTACCAGAGCCAGAACAAATAGTTTTTTATTAAAAAATGCAATTAAAATGTATTTATTTTCTTTAATGAACAACAGTCAACATCAAATTTGTACTCTTCAGAGTATTTGTAAAAAAAAAAAGTTCACTTGGTTTAATTTGGTTTCAGATATGATTTGTGTGAGTAACATGTTTAAATGGAATAAATGAAAGGGTTTTCTCGTGTGTGTGTTTCTTTGTGGCTGATTAGCTGCTCTCCCTGTGCAAAGGTCAGAGGGGGCAGGGTTTCTGTTGAGGCAGGTGATTAGCTGTGGGAGGAGCTTATCAGAGCTTGCAGGGCAGCAGCTGAAGAAGGAGCAAAAAGGGTTTTCTCATGTGTGTGTTTCTTTGTGGCTGATTAGCTGCTCTCCCGGCACGCGCAGTTTGATCCATCTTTTAGATTTAGGGGAGCTAGTCTCAAACGTTTGTTGGGGGAGACCTAGGTTTTGGGGGGGGAGTTATTTGTCCTGTCTTCACACTTCTTATGATGGAGGACTGCTGTAGCCACCCCCCAACGACACGTTCTCAAGATGGAGGGTGAGGGAACAGCTGCAGTCGCCTGCGGTTCCTGCGCAATGTTTGCCATCTTGCCAAAGGTTGCAGGCAGCTTTACCTGCAGCAATTGCATGTTGATTGCCCTCTTAGAAGACAAAGTCCAGCAACTGGAGGAACGTGTAGCTACGCTCCAAAGAATTAAAGAGCTGGAGCTCTTATTGGAAGCAACAGAGCACACCATCTCCACCAAGGAGGAGACAGGGGACTCCGCGAGAAGGAGGCTAGTTCACCAACACAGGAGCCAGATATATGGAGAAACGTGACTCAAAGAAGTAGGAGGCCCAGGGTTCGCTCTGATTGTTTAGAAATACACAATCGCTTTGAGGTCCTCTCCCCTAGCATGGAAGACGAAGAGCAGACTCCATTTGAGGATCTCTCCCTCATTACAGTCGATCAGGTATATGAAGACGAGCAGCAAAGTCAGTCCTCAGGGAATGTGCAGGCGACCGTGGAACGGACAGCTCACGGAAGAACCCCGACCAAACCTAAGAGGAGGCGTGTAGTGGTGATAGGGGATTCCCTACTGAGGGGAACAGAAGCAGTGATCTGTGGGCCTGACAAGATGTCTCGGGAAGTGTGCTGTCTCCCCGGGGCTAAGATCCAAGATGTAACTGAACGACTGCAAGGAATCATAAAACCCACTGACAAATACCCCTTCCTCTTGGTTCATGTGGGAACCAATGACACTGCAAGCAATAGCCTCCAGAAGATCAAAAGAGACTACGAGGCTCTGGGCAGGAAATTGAAGCAATTAAATGCACAAATTGTCATCTCATCTGTCCTCCCAGTTGAACGACGTGGCCCAGGGAGAGAGGGAAAAATAGTGGAAGTGAACAGCTGGCTTCGCAAATGGTGTAAACAGGAACGGTTTGGATTCTTAGATCACGGACTGCAGTTTCTTGAAGATGGACTTCTGGCAAGTGATGGGCTGCACCTCACAACGGTTGGAAGGAATGTTTTTGCCAAAAATCTCAGAAACCTCATCAGAAGGGCTTTAAACTGACTAATGTGGGGGAGGGAGACAGTGCTCCTGAAGGTAGGAGTCTATCAATTGATGAAGATGATCATCCAAATGTCATAGACCAAATGGAGCAAACAGCACGCAGACCTAGTGGTGGGAGGAAAAAATCCTTAAATAAGAGACATGGGGGAATGATAAATGGACTTCAATGTCTGTACACTAATGCGCAAAGCATTAGTGCGCAAAGGGAAATAAACAAGATGAGCTTGAGCTCTTGGCACAGCAAACTAAATATGACATAATAGGCATCACTGAAACCTGGTGGGATAAGTCCCACGATTGGAATGTAATAATGGAGGGTACAATCTATTTCAGAGAAACAGACCAGACAAGAAAGGAGGAGGAGTGGCGTTATATGTCAGGGATGTGTATACCTGTGAAGAGATTCAAGATTTAGAACCTCAAAGCCAAAGTGAGAGCATTTGGGTCAAAATTAAGGGAGAGAAGAATAACAGTGACCTCATTGTGGGAGTTTACTATAGATCCCCAAGCCAAACGGAGGACATAGATGATGCCTTCCTGGAACAGATGGTCAAGCATGCAAAAGGAAGGGAGATAGTAGTAATGGGGGACTTCAATTACCCGGATATTTGTTGGAGGTCAAACTCAGCCAAGAGCATAAGGTCAAACAGATTCCTCACTGGCCTTGCAGACAACTTCATTGTCCAGAAAGTGGGAGAAGCAACAAGAGGAACAGCCATTTTAGATCTGGTCCTAACCAATGTTGATGACCTGGTTAGTGGGGTAGAAGTGGAAGGATCATTAGGCGCGAGTGATCATGCTCTTCTGAAGTTTACTATACAGTGGAAAGGAGCAGCCAAGCATACTAGGACTCAATTTCTTGACTTTAAGAAAGCCGACTTCATAAAACTTAGGGAAGTGCTGGGTGAGATCCCATGGACAGTAATACTAAAAGGAAAGGGAGTTCATGATGGCTGGGAGTTTGTTAAGAGGGAGATAGTAAAAGCACAACTTCAGGCAATACCAATGAGACGGAAACATGGAAGGTGCCTAAAGAAGCCAGGGTGGCTATCTAAAGAACTTTTAACTGAGTTAAGATTAAAAAAGGATGTGTACAAAAAATGGAAAAGGGGGGAAACCACCAAAGAGGAATTCAAACAAATAGCCAGCACGTGTAGACACAAAGTCAGAAAAGCTAAAGCACAGAATGAACTCAGGCTTGCTAGAGAGGTTAAAAGCAACAAAAAAGGCTTTTATGGGTATGTTCGTAGCAAAAGGAAGAACAAAGAAACAGTGGGGTCACTCAGAGGAGAAGATGGTGAAATGCAAACAGGGGACACAGAAAGGGCTGAACTCCTCAATGCCTTCTTTGCCTCAGTCTTCTCCAATAAAGAAAACAATGCCCGACCTGAAGAATTTGGAGCAAATGATTCAGCAGAGGAAACACAGCCCAGAATAACTAAGGAGATAGTACAAGAATACTTGGCTAGTTTAGATGTATTCAAGTCTCCAGGGCCAGATAAACTGCATCCAAGAGTATTAAAAGAACTGGCAGATGTGATCTCAGAACCACTGGCAGTCATCTTTGAGAATTCCTGGAGAACAGGCGACGTCCCGGCAGACTGGAGGAGGGCAAATGTTGTCCCTATTTTCAAAAAGGGGGAAAGAGAGGACCCAAATAATTACCACCCAGTCAGTCTGACATCAATACCAGGGAAGATTCTGGAGCAGATCATTAAGCAAACAGTCTGTGAGCACCTAGAAAGGAATGCTGTGATCACCAATAGTCAGCATGGATTTCTGAAAAATAAGTCATGTCAGACTAACCTGATCTCGTTTTTTGACAGAATTACAAGCCTGGTAGATGAAGGGAACGCAGTGGATGTAGCCTACCTTGATTTCAGCAAGGCATTTGACAAGGTGCCCCATGATATTCTTGTAAAGAAGCTGGTAAAATGCGGTCTTGACTATGCTACCACTCAGTGGATTTGTAACTGGCTGACTGACCAAACCCAAAGGGTGCTCATCAATGGTTCCTCCTGGAGAAGAGTGACTAGTGGGGTGCCACAGGGTTCTGTCTTGGGCCCGGTTTTATTCAACATCTTTATCAACGACTTGGATGATGGACTCAAGGGCATCCTGATCAAATTTGCAGATGACACCAAACTGGGAGGGGTGGCTAACACCCCAGAGGACAGGATCACACTTCAAAACGACCTTGACAGATTAGGGAACTGGGCCAAAACAAACAAGATGAATTTTAACAGGGAGAAATGTAAAGCACTTGGGCAAAGAAAATGAGAGGCACAAATACAAGATGGGTGACACCTGGCTTGAGAGCAGTACATGTGAAAAGGATCTAGGAGTCTTGGTTGACCACAAACTTGACATGAGCCAACAGTGTGACGCGGCAGCTAAAAAAGCCAATGCAATTCTGGGCTGCATCAATAGGAGTATAGCATCTAGATCAAGGGAAGTAATAGTGCCACTGTATTCTGCTCTGGTCAGACCTCACCTGGAGTACTGTGTCCAGTTCTGGGCACCACAGTTCAAGAAGGACACTGACAAACTGGAACGTGTCCAGAGGAGGGCAACCAAAATGGTCAAAGGCCTGGAAACGATGCCTTATGAGGAACGGCTAAGGGAGCTGGGCATGTTTAGCCTGGAGAAGAGGAGGTTAAGGGGTGATATGATAGCCATGTTCAAACATATAAAAGGATGTCACATAGAGGAGGGAGAAAGGTTGTTTTCTGCTGCTCCAGAGAAGCGGACACGGAGCAATGGTTCCAAACTACAAGAAAGAAGATTCCACCTAAACATTAGGAAGAACTTCCTGACAGTAAGAGCTGTTCGACAGTGGAATTTGCTGCCAAGGAGTGTGGTGGAGTCTCCTTCTTTGGAGGTCTTTAAGCAGAGGCTTGACAACCATATGTCAGGAGTGCTCTGATGGTGTTTCCTGCTTGGCAGGGGGTTGGACTCGATGGCCCTTGTGGTCTCTTCCAACTCTATGATTCTATGATATGATTCTATGATATGAAATCAAAGTGGATGAAGTAGGTTAGATTTTCTTCCTTAAAATCAAAATAAATTGTTTAAGCTTAAATTGTTTCAGTCTTGGTATCTATGGATAAAACTCTTAATCGCTTGAAGTCAGCTGCAGCTTTTCATTGATTCCAGACAATTGTTTGAATGCTTCATATGCATCTAAATGTCAGAAACCCTGTAAGTTAATGACAATTTACACTGATTTTACTAGAACCTCTAGTATGGGGTATGTGGATGAAAACCTGAGTAATTTAAATTTACTGTTGTTGTAATAAGTCACTTGTTACTTAAAAGGTCCCCAAGCAACTGGCATTCAAAAACATAAACACAAATATCTTACACCATATAAATAAGGAACGAGGGGGTATAAGAAGATGGGATACAAAGGTTGGGTGAACTAAGGCCACATTTACAGAGCTGACGAAACAGATTTGCAGTAGTATTGAGGTGCAGAAGACTGTCCATAACGCATCAGCTCTGGGCAAACCAACCCTGCTAACCCCAGGGCCCCACAATTCTGAGTGGTTGTTTCTACTTGGCCTCAGAGGTGCTCCCTACCTTGCCAGCAAGTCCCACAGTACTAGAGGGAAGTTTTGGGACTACACTTTCACCCTCAAAGGTGCTGAAGGGCAGGGCTTTTTTTCAGGGGGAACACGCTGGAACTCAGTCCCAGCACCTCTCAAGTGGGTTCCAGAACCTCTTTGTTGAGTTCTGGCACCTCTCATGTGGATGCCATTCTAGCAGGAAAACACGGAGGCATTCGTTGTGAGGTCTGGCACCTCTTTTTCTAGAAAAATAGCCCTGCCAAAGAGTACTCAGCAAACTTCAACTGCCTTAAGCTTCCCACACCTACCTGACAAATATGAACATCCTGTTTAACTGCTGGCACTCACTTTGTGATCCACACCCGTGCGTCAGGACAGAGTAAGCCAAAACAACAAGAGTAAACAATCAGCCAGACCAATATGTTGATGAGTAAAACCGAAAAAATCCTGCCTGGCCTCAAAAGGCAAACAGAAATATCTGTACTGAATATATGGTGGGAGGATAGACACTGAAAAATGAAGAGGCTGGAGAGGGGCAGAGCAGACTTACCGTATTTTTTGCTCTATAAGACTCTCTTTTTCCCTCCTAAAAGGTAAGGGGAAATGTTTGTGTGTCTTATGGAGCGATTGCAGGCTGCACAGCAGTGATCCCTCTTGTTGTCCTGGCTTCTGAGATTCAGAATATTTTTTTTTTTTTTTTGTTTTCCTCCTCCAAAAACTAGGTGCGTCTTATAGAGCAAAAAATACATTGCTGTAATGGTACATTGCTGACCATTAACCCAAAATTAGCACTGCATGCAGCCCTATGCTGGCTTCATTGATCACACCTCCCTTCCCTGAATGGCCACAAAAGGCTGTCTGCCACCCCAGTCCTTGCAGAGCATTCTTTGTACCTACCTCAGCATCAGTGTATTGGACCCATTAGAGACACAGCCATTTCAGTTGCCTGTGAATTACTTCTGTTGCTGTCAAACCCATGAGTGAGGTGTGGCAAAGAAATGCAAAAGCTGCTTCTAAATTTGTAGGCAAGGGCCTTTATGGCAACCATCCAGGCAATTGGTGTATGATCATTCAACAACACATGCAAATAGGATAGGCAGATGGCCAACATGGGAATCCACCAGACTTTATTTCTTGTGAGAGGCAGAAGGCAAATCAGAACTTAATCGCAGGCCACAAATGGTGAGAGAGAGAGAGAGAGAGAGAGAGAGAGAGAGAGAGAGAGTTAATTAAAAGGACTCCAGCAACTTAAGAACAGATGGCTGATCTTCCTTGTTATCCAAACTAGAAACCCAAGTTTATTTAAAATCTGGTGAAATGTGTAGAAAAAGTAGAGGTTTTTCTTTTAATGGTGGGAGGGGAACAGAAAAAAAATTAATATAACACTTTTTGTTTTAAGGGCCCAATTCTTCACTGGTTCAAGATATCTTGGCTTTCAATAGAGCTTCATGGCAGCAGCTGATTATCTTGTCCTAAACTACCAGCTGATATTAAATCTTGCTCCTGGAAACCAGCACACATGTGAGTTCTTACATGTGTGTACACACTGTTTACCCACTCTGAGGAAATAGTAGAAATTTGATGTATATTCTACTGATTCATATTCCACAGGGTCATCCAAGAGAATATCTTATTTTGTTAATGAGGGATGGGGGCATGTCACCCTCCAAATGTTATTGGACTCCAGCTTTCCTCACCCACCCAATGTGGCCAATGGTCAGGGAAGATGGGAGATCTGGAGATCACACATTCCCCATCCCTAATCGAATTTGTAGGGCAGCATTGTCATTAAACCTAAGTATATGTGAAATCTTGCCTATTGTTCAAACACTTTTGGCTTTCCTTTTCCCTTTTATGCTGAATTTCACTTTATGCCAATTCTAGTGACAATTTGGAGAAGGACTGCATCCTTTTGTAATATGTTGCTTTAAAAACAAACAAACTTTAAGTTTGTACAATTCCTCAGATGTTTCACCTGGCAAACACACACATACTTTTGCTTTAGGTCAAGTATCTTCAACCTTTTCAGACATAGGACCCACTTTTAACTCAAACATTCCTTTGGGAACCCATTTCTTAATATTTTGCCATGATGTGACTCACCTTGGGTCAGATACACTAGGCAACATTTTGCTCATGATTCAAATTCAGTTACTAACTCAAAATTCAGTACTTACATTTTGACACGTGTCATGGTGAGATAATAAGGATCTTTTCAAGTAGCCCATTTTTATCTAGTAGTAGTAAGTTGTTTGGTCCTCTAGAACTTCAGATTCCAAATATATAGTGGTCCGTATTAGGTTTTCATAGGAAAGGTACTGCCGACATCAATTTACACTGGGAGGACATAGAGCACATAGTTTGGAATGGTGGGGGAGGGAATGTGCAGGTTGGCATAAGTTCGTAGGAGCCATTTTCCATAAAGGCTGCCAACAATCCTCCTGTAACTCCTTTCTTATGAATTATGGCACCTACATCCACAAAAAATAAGTTAAGCTCTATGTTTTGGGGGTGTTACAATAAAACCAATATTAATGTATTATCTTATAATACTGAATATTATATTATACTGCCAATATATTTATAAATAAAAAGGAACTTGGCTGTGCACCTCACAATCAGCTTTGGTTCACCACAAATCATATATCTAGAAGAAGGTTGTATATGAAGGCACACCCATGTAGCTGGTGAGTCTCTGTGCAAGGTGGCATTCAGGCTCTAGGAACACACTTTCAGAATCTACCCACACATGTATGTCCATCATTTAGTGACTCAGCATGATGTCTCAATTGTTGTTGTTGTTGTTTAGTCGTTTAGTCGTGTCCAACTCTTCGTGACCCCATGGATCAGAGCATGCCAGGCACTCCTGTCTTCCACTGGCTCCCGCAGTTTGGTCAAACTCATGCTGGTAGCTTCAAGAACACTATCCAACCATCTCGTCCTCTGTCGTCCCCTTCTCCTTGTGCCTTCCATCTTTCCCAACATCAGGGTCTTTTCCAGGGAGTGATGTCTCAATTATACCCATTTAAAAGCATATTCTCTGTGGTGGGGTCAGTTGATACAAAAGCTCTTTCTGTAATGTTTGACCTGTTTCAAACATGCAAGCCAGCACCTGGTTATATTTTCGTGGTTGAGTGACAACATGTATGCTTCAGTTTACTCTGATATGGTAAAAAAGAAAAAAAGCCTCTGCAAGTCAGTGTATACAGATAATACAAGCTCGTAATCCACACTTTTTGCCTTTAGATTTTTGCTCCCTTGACATTTCTGTGCCTTATTGCAGTCCAATTAAAATGATAATAGCAGTGGGAGTGGGTAGATGCCATTTTTGAAATAGCTTGGTATCACAGAAATCATTACCATTTCTTGTACACGTTTTACTTATTTCACTAATAAAATTATCTCTTCCAAACAAAGGGGAATATGATGTTCCAAAAGCTTTTGTGTAACAGGATTTGTCATAACCCCTTGACAAACCCCAGTAGACGTATAAAGATGTGATTGCTTGTAATTGCTATTGTAGCAATGACTCATTGCTCCAGTACAACTGGAGGGGGCAAATGGCAGGCCCCCAATTTAGGCTCAGTTCCTGCTACTCTTATGTTTGGATACAATACCCTCCGGATACAGAAAAACGCAATCTGAAGACAGCAAGGTGCATGTGCTTAAATGTGCGATTTAAGCTGAAGTCAGACACGGCATACACACTCATTTCTTCTTTCCTGAACTCTTCTTCCATCAAACAGATGTTCAAAGCAGTGGTGGTTGGTGCCCGTTGGGACCAGTAGGGCAGAAGGAATGGAGACCAACACACATTGGCTCGGGCCAATGACAGACAGAGCCAACTAACTCTAGTTTTGTCCCCATCCTACTTCCTTATGAGTTCTACAAGGGTAACACTGAAACTAAGGAGGGGGAATAATAACAATAATAATTTTATTATTTATACCCTGCCATCTGGCTGGGTTTCCCCAGCCAATCTGGGTGGCTTACAGTGCCACCACCTGGACTGGTTATAAACAGGACAGCCGATTTGGGGAGCTGGCTGGAGGAAGTCTGAGGTGGGTGGGTCAGTGGGTCAGTTCACCCTAATGGACTAGCCTCCACTGGATCCAGGCATAATATTGGGGTGGTCCCATGTTTCAGCACCAACTCTGTAGAATGGGACACTAGCCTTGGGGATCCCATCCTAGTCCTTTCTCTCTACTGCCACCACTCACTTAGGTGTCTCCTAGGGCAAGGCCATGGGACTCCCACTGTCTTACATGGGTCTCCTCTTGAGCAGAGCACCAACCAGCTAAAGTCAATGTCTCCAGCTTGGCAGCTTCAGCTATTTCCCCTATCCGCATGCAGGTACTTTATACTTTAAGAAAAGCATAACCCAAGCAACCTAACAGAAGCGTAACCCAGGTCACCTAAGTCATATGGAATGTTAGCCAGTGTTTGAGTGTGCACAGAAACTAGTACAGGCCAGAAATCCAATTAAGCAGTTAATTCAAGGGGGGGGGGAAGCAAGTGTACAACTCAAAACAGAAGTAAAACACTATACCAGAATACCAGTCTAATTGGTCCTACACTTGATTCAAACTAACATTGTAGAACTTACGCTCAGTGGCCACTTCTGGTGGCCTAGCAACAGTTGCAGGTTTGGGCGTTCAAGACTGACAAAGAACTACATGGCTACTATTCATTTTTAAGGGTTCAAGACCCACATTAGTCTGACTCAGTGGCGTAGCGTGGGTTGTCAGCACCCGGGGCAAGGCAAGTAATTTGCGCCCCCTAACCCGTGGATTTGCGCCCCCTAACCCATGGATTTGCCCTAACCCCAGATGTTGCGCCCGGTGCGGCCGGCCCCCCCTGCACCCCCCACGCTACGCCACTGGTCTGACTTGTAGTCAATCTGAACTGTAACATCTTTGGCAAGTAGAGGTTTCCCACCTTGGGGTGGGGGGTGATACACCTCCTGGGGCAGAGGAAGATAGTTATTGTGGATAGAAATTACTACCAGATTTCCCTATCTGCTTGCAGCTAGACAGACTTAATCAATAACCTCTAGATGTGGCATCTTTACTTACCTATGATGGAGTGGCTGGGAAATCATAAAATGCCAGACTGGAAACAGTAGAACCAGATTTATAGTTCACACTACAGTCAACAGTGGTTGTATCATACCACCTTCAGCTATCTGCACAAAAAAATGCCGTTGTCAGTCATCAGCTTAAATTTTCAATGGCCCTAATTTCACCTAGCTCTTTATTCATCAAAACAGCAATTGCGTATGTGCAGAGCCATGAGAAAATCCTGTTTATGCCAGCTCCCAGCTTGTGAGAGAAGAGGAATGTGCATCATGGACTACAGAAAATCAAGGGATAACCTAAATGTGCTATAGAAATATATTTAACAAAACCATCCAGTCATCCAATGTGTTCCAAACTTATATAGCTGTTAATCAAAGGAATATATATATATATATATATATATATATATATATATATATATGCCATGAAAAAGCCATCTTAACAAATGGTTAAAACACACACTCACACCAGCCATTAATATCCTCAATTATTATAATTTTTTTATGCCTCGTGTATTATTGAGAATGAGTGACTTGAGCAGATTAACAGTTATGCCAACAAATAATCTCTGGCACTAAGCTAGACAGACTTCCAGGGAGTTAGTTAAATACTACAATGCCTCAATCTGGTTAAGTGCCACCACTTGCCTGCATTTGTTGCCATGGAGAGGGCTACATTTTGTGAATGTGTGGTATACTCTTCTGTCCAAAGGCAGTCTGTAGGGTTGGATTTGAACCCAAAGATAATTTATTAAAGATAGAAACCTTTCTATAACGTGAGAGACAATGGTGCCTCCAGGGGTGAAGTCAAACCGCTGTGTTAGCAGCACCAAAGTGACCTCTGGGCACAAGTATGTACGGAGGTCCTGGCCTGCCCAGATGATAAGACACCCATCTCAGCATCACCAATGTGGTCCGCAGGAAAGCAGACCAATACAATTTGTACTAGCTTTGCTGCAAGTCAAGTTTCGTCCTTCCTTCACTCCATGCTATGGACAAAAGCAGAAGGCCGGGGCTACTTCTGCCTTCCTCCAAAGCCCAGCATGAAAGCCAAAGCCAGTTGCTCACTTTGCACTATTTTTTAAAAAAATCAGAGAGGAAACTCTCACAGCTTCAGCATATTTGTAGGTGGTCTTGGCCTCTCATTCCTAGCATGAAAAGAATTTCTGTTTTTTTACAGTGCAGTCCTATTCAAGTGTACTCAGTAAGTTCCATTTAATTCAGTGGGACTTATTCCCATGTAAGTGTGTAGAATATTGTAACTTTAGTGGTTTACATTGCAACTGTTTCTTAAATAGTTTCTCCTTAAATGAGTTTTAAATGTGTGTGTTACTAGACTGTGAAATGTTACAAACTAAATGTCTGTATTTTGTTGGAATGGGATATTACAATTTTATGTTTTGCACGTAAGCTGCCTTAGAAGAATTTATCCTAACAAGTAATATAGGAATATTTTAAACAAAAAAAAGCACACAGAGATAAATACACCTTTGTCAAGTGTAGACAACCAACCTACTGCCTAGGAGCTTTTCTGCTATGTGGCTGCTCAGTCAGCAAATGTATGGCCTACCCAGATGCTTTTAAAGTTGAAGTAATTTTTATTTATTATTACAATTTAGTCAATTTATATACTCCCCTTTATCCAAAGATCCCAAGGCAGTGCACAACATTAAAAATGTAATTTATGGAGCATAATAATAAAAACATAACAGACAGCATAATAATAAAATAATCATAATAGTACCCAAACACACATTTAACAGGTCAAAGACCTGGGTAAAGAAGAATATTTTTGCCTGGCACCTAAACACTGGCAGAGGAAGGGGCTGCAGCCCGCTCTGGGTGCCATCACTGGGGGGGGCATCGCTGCAACCCCCCATGCTCGCCTCGCCCCCCGGATGCTCGCCACAGGCGGCGGGAAGCTAGTGGCACCCCCCAAGCGGCTGTAAGCTAGCGGCGCCCCTCCCCTGACGCTTGCCATGTGGGCGGTGGGAAGCTAGTGATGCCCCTCCCCCCAACACTCACTGGATGGCAGCTAGGGATGCTCGCCGTGGGGGCGGCTAGCCCCTGTTAGAATTCCTTCTCCATGATTGCAGTCATGGGATTGTTGTCTTTCACATGACGGTGTATGTTTTGACTCCACAGAGTGGGAAGTGACGGAGACAGGATGTTCGTGTTACTGTGTTCCGTGAAGTGGGACTATTGTCCTTTGTTCTTTTTCTCTTTGCTGTCTGATGCTAGAAAGAGAGGGAGCCATGTTGCAGTGCTCCGTGTGTGTTTATATGTAAATAAAGTTGATTAGCCAAAATGCTGAGTTGCTGAGGTCTGTCACGCAATGCTGTGCAAACTCTGCGGATCCCTAAGTGTGCTGGTGTCAGTTGGCATCGGTCGCTGTGATCTTGAAGAAAGCTTATAAAGCTCCCGAACGATCGACCAGGAGGGAGAGAACATGCCAGTCAGGCATGTGTCTCTGCCAGGGTCCTACTCGAGTGTAGGCCGAGCTCCTGACAGCCCCACCCCCACGCCCCGGCTAGCCCCGCCCCTGCACCACTCTGGGTGCCAGAGCAGGTAGCTCTACCTCTGCACCTAAAGACATATAATGATGGCGCCTGGCAAGCTTCTCTGGGGAAAGCATTCTACAGATGGGGAGCCACCACAGAAAAGTCTTGTTCTTGTGTTGTCACCCTCCAAACCTCTCAGGGAGGAGGCACATAGAGAAGGGCCTTGGGTGACAAGCACAGGGTTCAGGTTGGTTCATACGGGAGAGGCAGTAGTTAAGATATTGAGGTCCTGAGTCATGTAAGGCTTTATTGGTTGGCACCAGCACTTTGAATTGGCCTCAGAAATTAATTGGCAGACAGTGCAATATATTGGCAATATATGCTCAAACCATCTTGTTCTGGTGAGCAACCTGGCTGTCAAATTTTGCACTGAAGTTTCCGAACTGTCATAAATACCGTTATGTGTTGTATGGTTGATTTTATTGTTTTAGCTTTTTGTAAACCACTTTGAGGGGTTTTTTTACAAATCCACCAGTGTATACATTTTATGAAATAAATAAAATGTGATGTGATTGTTGTTGTTGTTGTTGTTTCTGCCATGCATCTCATGTGAGGTAAAGCTTAGAGGATTTTGCCAAGCATTCCATGCCATAGTCATCGCTACTTCTGTAAATTCCTAGGACTCCCATCTGATACAAAGCCCCATAATTATCCACAGAGTATGTCTTTTTCGTTTCTTTTCTGTGTGTCTTCAGATGCTCCCTTTTGCATCCCTATCTTTAAGACATTTTGACCAGAACCAAAAGACAGTCGTTTTTAAGAATATAAGACAATGGTCCATCAAGTGCAGGAAGACAATGGTCCATCTAGTCTAGCATCCTGTTCTTACAGTGCCTATGGGAAACCAAGAAGCAGGATTTGAGCACAAGAGCTCCCCCCCCCCTGTGATTTCCAGCAATCAGTATTCGGAAGCATTGCTGCCTCCCATTTTTGCCTGACCAGGGATTTTTTGACCTTGTGTTCATGAAATGCTGCCCTGGTGGGCCACACGCTTACATGTTTTTGAAAGTGAGCGTGTCTTCGGGGACCCTTCCTGGGCTAGTTGTCCACCTGAAGGTGTGTTCTACAAGATAAAACCACCTGGTATTGTTAAACAACTCAGATCAGGTTTCTGAAAGCTGTGACCAGCTGCCTCCAACAATTTCCTCCCTTCCTGTTGCAGGAAAATAGGAAGATGAAAAGCTTGGAGGGGCTTGTAGCTTGTTCGTTGCTAACAATGGTCACAGAAGACTGTCACTCTCTGCTTATAAACCAGTTAACTTGAGCAGTTTCTGAATAGAATGCTCTTGACCCCGAGGTTTGGAGCAAAATAAACAATGAAGTGGGAAAACAGAATGAAAACCCTGCCATCAATAACGATTTGAAACATTTCTAGGCTTGCATTATTTCCTGCTTCCCTTCGTCCCAGCACTGCTTCCATTCTGGAATGGAACCTTGTTTTTCTTCTTCTTCCGTCCTTCCTTCTTTCCTTTTGACTTCAATCAAAATACCCTTGCTCTCTTGCAGATCTGCAGTAGATCTGCCGCATATTAGGGCTGGAAATCCGTCATCGCACCAGATTCCTACACACTCCTCTTCTTTTATTCATCTTTCTCCCTCTTTTAGTTTTGATTTTTAAATTAGGTAGCTTTTTATGCAGCAATGTCCTAAATACATCGCAAACTGATACCACCCTTCAAACAGCATCATGCATTGGCATGCAGATGTGTTCAGGAATTCTCCAAGCCGCTGTTGTTTTCAATTGGAATGGTTTGTCCTTTGCTGTCACGCATAATTTCTATTAAACTAGCTCATTTTTCTTAGTAGTGAGTGGAATTGCAGGAAGCAGATAAGTTGTCCTGTCCTTCCCCCCTAATGAATCGTGTGGCCTTCCTGCATTAAGCACACTTGCACAGGTTCACTGTAACTTGAGCTTCATGCAGAATCTTTTCTTTTTCTCTCTCTCTCAGTTCACAACCTTACAAACCCAGAGTAATAATAATA
This sequence comes from Podarcis filfolensis, assembly GCF_964270895.1. Classification (NCBI taxonomy): domain Eukaryota; kingdom Metazoa; phylum Chordata; class Lepidosauria; order Squamata; family Lacertidae; genus Podarcis; species Podarcis filfolensis. The sequence goes on from NC_139609.1 coordinate 71,376,508, forward strand.
ATGAATGAATATTTTTAAAAGGGGCCCTGTCACATTTGATCATTGTTTCCTAAATCCAGTCCCAAGTACATTTATTTGAAAGTAATTCTTACAGACACAAATGGAACATAGATCGCAATGCACGCGCTTAACATGATGACAGCCTTACACCTAAACATATTGTTCTCACTACCTTGTAAAATAAATGGTGCAGAAGGAGGCACTTCAAACATTGCACTTTTTAGGGATCACCTACAAATGTAAATTATGGCTGTGACAAAGGTGTGCATCATATATAAACAGGTGCTTTAGAGAGCAATGGTTGGCTGCTATGTTTCTTGAGTGTGCACTCATTGGCAGATCTGGGATTTCCTCTTTGTATTGTGTGAAAGAGCCAAAACAAGTTGCCTGGTTTTTAATGTTTGTTTTTAATGTTTGATGTTTTATTCTGTTTTTAATCTGTTGGGAGCCACCCAGAGTGGCTGGGAAAACCCAGCCAGATGGGCGGAGTGTAAATAATAATTTATTATTATATTATTATTATTCCTAGGCTTGTGAACTTGGCATTGATAATGCCTCTATCATACCAGTCATGTGGATTATATTTCAGTTTATTGTCCCTTACCCAGTGCTTTGCTGCTTTTGTAGGCTAGCTGGAAGAAAATGAATTTAAACAATGTATAAACACTTCAGGGCTATAGATTCTCACACTGGTGAACCACTGAGCTAAGAGAGATGCACTGTGTATGTAGTAGTTCAGGGTAAGCAAGATGCATTGTGGAAGACAAGTGTTTGCTACAGTGACCTTGATTGACCTCTGTTAAATCTAGTCATTTATTGTCTAGACCCAGAAACTTTGAGCACAATTTTCCTCACTTCAAGCAAATGCATTTCCAAAACACGTCTGTACAATACTTGCAACCAAGGTCATAAGAAGATTGGTAACAATGTCATCCAGTTCTATGTGCATGAATGGGTCAAAAGTGTGCTTTGGAGAGCACTCCACTTCTTATAAACAAATATTTTTTGTTTTGTTACATTGCCTAGAAAACATATAGCTTTCAACTAGGATCATAGGTCTCATTCACACTCTTTGCATGTCTGCTGTATTGGGGGATGATGATGATAATGTTTAAAACAATGGAAGTCCACCAGCAGCCTTGTTTCACTTCCAGCTAAGGGCTCATCCAAACTTCTACATGTCCAGCCACTTTCAACCCTGGAAAACTTGATCTTTATGAAGGAATTGGAGCAAACGTCAGTTGGGTGTTCTGCAGATTGACATTTGCTCTGATTCACCACTAAAGAATGGATTTTCCTGGAGAAAGCAGCAGGGCAAACAAAAAACTGCTCAGACCCATAGCTAGAAAACACAGGACAAGTGAAAACGGCTCAGACCCATGCTTCCCAGGCAGGGGGCAAGCAGCAATGTGGACAAACCCTAAGATGAACAGATGAGCCTGTTGACGACTCTTAACGACTGCAATAGGTCTTACAGGAAAAAGCAAGGGGTGAGAAGGTGAAAAATGGCTTTGTCATGTATAATGAGATAAGAATCCAATGTCTTTGTTCAGACCAGGTCTCTCCATGGTTTTAAGTTTGGTAATGAGTTGCAATTCAGCAGCTTCTCTTTCCAGTCTATTTCTGAAATTCCTTTGTGAACAAAGACATTGGATTCTTATCTCATTATACATGCTTTTTCCTGTAAGACCTATTGCAGTCATTAAGAGTCGTCAACAGGCTCATCACAGCTATCTGCCAATCACCCATTCCCACCACCCTTCTGAGTAATACCCCTCCCCACCTTCTCACTATATAGAAGGATCTGGCAACTTCTGTTTCAGTGTATCTGAAGAAGTGTGCATGCACACGAAAGCTCATACCAAGAACTAACTTAGTTGGTCTTTAAGGTGCTACTGGAAGGAAAAAAAATTTTTTGTTTTGACTATGGCAGACCAACACGGCTACCTATCTGTAACTGATTATGCTAAGTGGCTTGTAAGCATGAGATGATTTGTAAGACTTGTTCATCCAGGACTGTCAGAGTGAAATAGCAGCATTTTGATAGCAGATTTATAGTTGAGAGTCAGCCAATACTTTCACCCTTTTAATTGAGTTTGTTGTGTGTTATGAAAGTGTACATAATGAATGAATGACTGTGTGAGTGTGGGTGTGTGCTTGTGTGCGCTAGCATGAGTCTTTTGAGCTGCACAGTGTCTGTACCTCTTTTTAAGCTGCCTTGGTAATAAAATTAACAGGGTCCACCTTAGCCTGCTGAATACACAGACAGATAGAAGAAATCACTCACGATTCATAAAGCACAGCATTTTTTTAAAAAAAAGAATGCACAGGATATCTCTATTCCATGTTAAGCTCTCATCCACCCCAACAGCATATTCTCCATTTAATTCCAGCCTTATCAGGAAGGCAAGACTACTAAAGTAGTCTCAATTCCTTAGGATAAAAATTACTAGATAAAAATAAGCCGATCTGCCAAACTCCAATACTGTATAAGTGTTTCCTCTCTACAAGGTACGTGGCGGGCTACAGCCGCATGAAGACAGAGCTGGTTCTAGGGAGAGTTTATTTATCTGCTGCGCTTCTAAGCCAATGCAAGGGTGGATATGGAATGGTGAATGCAAGGATGAGTCAGTGGCATAAAAGCCAAAGGGGAGGAGATGTCCATGCAGAATGTGGCTCCAACTGTGACTTGAAGAATGTGTAATCAATTAGCATTTAGCAAAGATGTCCTTTGACTCTTATTTAAAGAGAAGCGTTAAACACAGGTGGCACTTTGGCACATGCCTCATGCAACAGTCTTCGTTGCCTGTAGCAACTTTTTGCACTTCAGTAGCACTTGCCAAAAGTAACAGATTTGCCCAACCCTTATTGCAAGCTCCTGATGATGCATTTAAAATAATAACTTTCTAACACCCTCTAGCCAGTGAGAAAACTTCCTGGGAATGTATTTCTAGCCAGTGCTGTAGCTGGGTAATTTTAGATTCTAGATTTTATGGGACCCTTCTCCCTTCAGATGACCATGAATATTATGCGAGTTCTGAATCAAACATTTAACATTTCTCTTCTGTTCCCCACACTATTCCACATTTTCCAGCTGCTTTTACATTCCTGGTGCATTAAAGTGACAAACAAACCCAAAAGCAAATTGCCAAACCTGACTAAAAAGGAGATTCTCCGAACATGTGCAGTTTTGCACTTTTAAGAAATCTGCAGATCTAAAGACAAAGAGAGACTCATGAATACACATCCCAGAGTAAAATTATAATCATTATCATTTGCATTCACATGTCATCTTTAACACAAGCACTTTGCAAACATCAGTTAATTCTCAGAATACTGCTATGAGTCATGGTACTGCTGCAGGACAGACGGGTATAAAAGATATAGCTGTGGATAACAAGAGAATAGAAGGAGAGTTAATATGGCTGCCCCTGTGCCAAGTAGTAGCAGATGTTCAGAGCTCTGCCAGTTGACTTCCCAGCATGGGTGAAATCAGAATGCAGTTTCTAGGTGTAATTTGTTCTAATTTGCAATATTTAAAAGTGAGATGGTAACAAGAAGCATATAAAGCAACCAGTCCTTCTCCAATTATCAACATCCGTGCCAATGTTCTGCCTTGTAAATTGTCTTTAATCAAAGGCAAAGAGAGTAAGGAAGGTTTCCACATGTTCAAGCAAGCGCGTTTACCCAGAGCTCAAATCAAGCCGCTACAAAGACATGAAGGGTACACCTAAAGATAAAATGAACCCCCCACTTTCTGTCTTGTCTGGACACAATTTATCCTCCTCCCCATTTTATCCCCTATCAAGTCCACATTTCAGGAAATGTCTCCCCAACCCTCCTATTGTCCACCTTCAAAGTCATTCCCCCCCCCCAAGACATGAGAAGGGCTGTAGCTAAGTGGTAGAGCTTTTCATGGAAAAGATCTGCAGGCAGGGCTGGGAATGTGTTCACTCTGAAACCCTGGAAAGCCATGGCCAATCAGTGTAGACCGTACTGAGCTACAGTACTGAGCTAGCGATGCAGGTGGCGCTGTGGTCTAAAACACTGAGCATCTTGGGCTCGCTGATCTGAAGGTCGGCGGTTCAAATCCCCATGACAGAGTGAGCTCCCGTTGCTCTGTCCCAGCTCTTGCCAACCTAGCAGTTCGAAAGCATGCCAGTGCAAGTGGATAAATAGGTACTGCTGTGGCAGGAAGGTAAACGGTGTTTCCGTGCACTCTGGTTTCCGTCACAGTGTTCCGTTGCACCAGAAGCGGTTTAGTCATGCTGGCCACAAGACCTGGAAAGCTGTCTGTGGACAAACGCCGGCTCCCTTGGCCTGAAAGCGAGATGAACGCCACAACCCCATAGTCAGCTTTGACTGGACTTAACTGTCCAGGGGTCCTTTACCTTTACCTTTTACTGAGCTAGGTGATCTGGTTCAGTATAAGGCAGCTTCCTATGTTCCTAAACTTCCCTTTCCACGCTCTCACTTTTCTAATCTCTAATATTTTGGCTTCATATCTTTCTGTCTTTCACCCACTACCTCTATCTATCTATCTATCTATCTATCTATCTATCTATCTCTATCTATCTATCTATCTATCTATCTATCTATCTATCTAATCCATGTTATTTATTTAGAATGCTTATATCCCACATCATAACCCTAAGAGACTTTTAAAGCAGATTACAAAAGAACATAACATCAGTATTAAAACTATAGCAAAGAAATCCCCCTATAGTGACAGTATCACTCAGGTGGCATTTATTGCCTGTCCTGCTTAGTCTTGCCAGGCAACAGGTCCCACTGAGGTCCTCTGAGGCAAAGCAGTGGGACTGATTAGCTGTAAGTCTCTCAACTCATGATGGAAGCAAGTCTTCCCTTACTGTCAGCTGGAACTGGGATTTGGAGTAGCATCTGTGATGGAATGGCTTTGTTACCCCAAGCTGGGATTTCATGGCCTCAGGGTGCCACCACATAAGACGACAGTGCCAGGTCAGCTGTCCTGCCTGGCCTCCCAACCAATGCTGTCTTCACAACATAGAGAACCCATGTCTGAGACTCCATTACACACTTTAAACTCCATTACACACATGCACCACCATAATCAGAGCAAGAGATGTATTGTGTCTCTTACTTCCCATACCCTGGGTCTGGCACTGACTGATGTGCCTGGTGCTAGGTGATAAGTTTTTGACATGATGACACCTTCCTAACCATGCCACACTCTTATTTGAAAAAAGACAAATCAGTTGTTGCACTTATTATCTCTCAAGTCCAGAATACAGGGAACAAATGTTCTCGGGATATTTGTGATACATTCACAGAGATGTTCAGTAAGCAATTTTCCTTTGGGGGGGATTTCCCCCATTGTTGGAAATGTTACATATTTCTGTGATTCTTGGGGTTCCCCTGAGCATTTAGAGACATCCCTTTTGTTTGGGACGCCCCTTTGGCTATGCAATGATTTGCACACAGGACTCTCAAACGCAGCAGTTAATAGGAATGATGGTAGCTGTTATTCCATAAAAGAATTTTCCTCTTCCTTAAAAAAAAGTCCAGAAATACTTTACACACTACATTTATTAGGCATATACCTGAAATTTCTCACTGCAAAGTAAAAATCCAGTGTGTGGATGCCACGAGCATCTGAATCATAGCTGTCAAACATCCCTTATTTGGTGGGACAGTCCCTTATCCCAGCGCCTTTTTCCGCTGCTGTCCCTTATTGATGAGGCTTCATTTGGCTGCTGGCTGGGCTTTCAGCCTTTGGCTTGGAGGGGCTCAGAAGTTGAACATACCTGTGCCCAGAAAATCCCTTGTTTTGGCTGCTGATCCCTTATTTTCGAGGCTGCTGGTTCCTTATTTTCAAATCTGTAAGTTGACAGCTATGATCTGAATCCTAGAAGAATGTGCAAGAGAACGGACCTGGGTTTGCTGCCATTTAATATGTGCAGCCACCTTCAGAATGGAGATGGATCAAGGCCATCGTGTTGTGATCATCTGTGCTCCTGCTTCATGTTCCCAGTTGCTGCTAGGAAGAGAATGGAAGCTGCCAATGTGACGGCCTCAGCAGATGTGTATTTCAGAAGATGAGAGTAGGTACAGAAATGCTTCACCTAAGGGAAGCCATTTCAAGAGAATCCCCATGGCAACTGAAAGATGTGCTCCAGCTCTAAGATTTCATTTGATAAAACCAACCATAACAAAAACATACAAATGGCCTGAAGGGTTCAGATATCACAGTAACATTTTGATGGGTATTATCACACTGAATGTCGCTTATGTAGATGCATTTACATGGTTGTATAAGCTTCTTGGCAACATTCCATTCCATTCCAAGGGCCTGCCATACTACAGTACACATATCACTTCCTCTTTCGTGCAAGCTTTTTCTTTCATGAACTGCCAGCACAGGGGTCTCAATCTGGTGATGGAGCATAATGTGGAAAGCGGACTTTAGCTCTTTGTCCCTCACTGCAGTCTCAGTCTGGATCAGGTCCAGACTGGATCATACACCTCTTAAATCTGTTCTAAGGTTCCCTTAACTCTCCAAAGCAGATTTGGGGACAGTGCAGTGCACACAAAGGAGGAGAGTTCCATTGCACAACCATAAATCCTTGCACTAACAGAACAAGTGCAGTGAAAGCCTTAGTGCCTTCCCTAAGGCTACAATCCCTACATTGAAGAAAGAAGCATTGAACTAATTTGAGTAGTCTCTATCATTACTGACATTCTGAAGACTTCACTGAAAGTCATTGAGAGTGTTTGTCCTTTTTTACGGATTGATTCTTGGTGCAAAGATAGATCATAAAGCATAAACAAAGCCAAATAAATATGACAAATGCATTTTATGACTCGTAGAAAGAGAATGGCAAAGCATCTGTTGTCCAGAATGAAGCTGGGCACCCACTTTGGCCGCACCAAGTATGTTCATAAATGTTAAAGCTGAAAACCATGGGTTATTGCCGGACAAAACACGTCCCTAATATATTTCAGCTCTAGGCTGATACAGCAGCATATGGAGAAATCCATTTGTCCGGATGCACCTACTGGGCACTGTTCTGGTTGATGTTAACCTTTCTTGACAGAGACATCTGAAAGGGAGATAACAAATCTTAGAGCATCCAATTTCATTTGGACCCTGCTGGTCTCAGAGGTGCACCTGCTGCTTCTTTCCTTCACTCGACTGGATTCAGCAATTCAGGTGTAGGGTGTGTGTGTGTGTGTGTGTGTGTGTGTGTTTGTGTGTGTGTGTGTGTGTGTGTGTGTGTGTGTGATCATCTTTGTTGAATTCCTACCTTTTCTTCCATATTTGATCCTTCCAGTCTGTGGAATGCCTAGCCACCTAGTGGAGACACTTTTTTTGCTCCACTTTCATTTGCAGTTAGCTTTTAAGGTGAGGATTATACAGAGGATGGAGTGACATTCAAATCAGCCCTGAGATGGTGAGAGAAGGAGAGAGCACGCCACCCTGCAGAACATTCCACATGTGAAACAAAGGCGCAGAATGGCAGCTCCCCTACTGCTCTCCCCTTGACGTGCTGGAGCCAGTTATCCGCTTTTCATCCCTATCCCTCCATATGCTGAGCTCAACCTGTGCGTTCTCCCCATGCAGAGATCTCCCCACTGATCACAGTGGGGGCTCCATACACAGGCTGGCTATTGAATTATTGCTTTTCATTTCATGTTCACTCTGAAGAATTTAAGATCTGAATATGCAAGGTTTAAAAGCAATCAGAATTTTTAAGAGCCCCTCAAAGATATGCCTGCTGGGACCCATGAAATCTAACAGAGCCCAGAATCTTTAGGATTTGAGATACAGCTAGAGATATAACCTGGCTGGCTGGGCTTCTTTTCATTTCTTATTCGATGCACAGCATTAGTTCCCTGCCCAGGAAATTTTAGGCATGCCATCATTTAGCTGTATTCACGCTTGGACATGAACAATAGGATAAAAAGATATCTGACCTACTATAAAGACTGTTGTGAGCATGGCTAAGAGCATGTATAGGCAAACTCGGCCCTTCAGATGTTTTGGGACTACAACTCCCATCATCCCTAGCTAACAGGGACAGTGGTCAGGGATGATGGGAGTTGTAGTCCCAAAACATCTGGCGGGCCGAGTTTGCCAATGCCTGACTAAGAGAATGGGTGTTAATTACATTGTGGTTTTTGAAATGCTGTATATGTGTAGGTGAGGAGGACTGAAAGCAAGTCTGACTTGAACCTTGAAGGGGTCTTGGGCCTCTGTGACCTTCCTCCTCCATCAGTGGTCTCTGACTGGCTTTCCTGAAAGCAGTGGCAAATGGAAGTTGGTATCATAAAACCAACTGTCCTTACTTTACAAAAAACAAAACCTTTTTTTGTCCTTTTTGATCTTAGCTGTGAAGGATTCTCTATCCACTGTGCAGGCTGTAAGACCACGGAGGCTTGACTTTGGGCCTTTTCTTCATCCATTGTGACTTTGTGATTGTGACTGCAGAGTTGGAGATTTGCTGTTGCTTTTAGCCTTGCAAAATAGCAACCCTTCTCACACACCTTATTTAGCAGCTTCTGCAGTAACATTAAGATAGTTGGATAGGTAGAACTGCAAGGCAAAGTCAACCCCAGCTTTAGCCCATGGGTTTTTGTTTTTATTTTATTACTCTGTGTGTCTGTGAGTAAACGCGCGCACACACACACACGTGCACACACACATGTGCACACACAGAGATACTCTGTGCTGGTTGTTCAAAAGGCCGAGAGTTTGGCAGACAGGATAGCTCTACAGCCCTTTCTGAAATGTGATCAGTTCAATCATGTAACTCAGGCATGTCCAACAGGTAGATCATGATCTACCAGTAGATCACTGGTAGATCATTGGCTCCCCCCAAAGAAGCTGAACTACTGTGGCTCCCCTAAAAAAAGCTCAACATTTTACCTCCTCCCTGAAAAAAACTCAACAACTTTGACCTGAACCCCAAAATAGGGGGTACAGTGGTACCTCGGATTAAGAACTTAATTCGTTCTGGAGGTCCTTTCTTAACCTGAAACTGTTCTTAACCCGAGGTACCACTTTAGCTAATGGGGCCTCCCACTGCGCCACGCCGCCACCACGTAATTTCTGTTCTCATCCTGAAGCAAAGTTCTTAAACCGAAGTACTATTTCTGGGTTGGCGGAGTCTGTAACCTGAAGTATCTATAACCTGAAGCTTCTGTAACCCAAGGTACCACTGTAGATCACTGCCAGTTTTTAACTCTGTGAGTAAGATAGCAGTCTCTTGGGAGTTGGCCACCCCTGATGTAAATGAAAATAAGGCCCTGTTTCTTACCCAAAGAGGGCAGAGGGAACTCAATGTTGTTAGAAAACAAAAATCATTCTTCTCTTGCTTTCTCCGATGACGGTTGCAGTTAGAGTGAATAATCCTGGAGCAGCAGCATCAAGACAGGCTTAGTTTCTGCTTGGAGTTCTTTGGCAGTCATAAAATATGCAGTCTATGACCATGAAAATAAGAAAGGAATCAAATTCCCCAGTAGGCTACAAAGACTTCAGAAGTGAAACTGCCACAAACCACAATGCTTACACCCATCAAACGTTCTAGTGCTTGAGTCCTGCTACGTGGATGATTTGTCTGGTAGGTTGTATAAACCTATGCAGTCTTTTGCAGTTTATTACATTCTGGGTTTTGTCTCTTGCTGTTTGAGTACTAACCTCTGTGCCTTTCCTGATTCTTCATTCTTCCTTCTATAAGAATAGCACACCCTTTTTAAAACAGAGTTTCAATCTCAACATCCCCTCACTCTAAATTCTTCTCTGTGAATGCTGGTGGATATTTTCTTAATATTCTCCACATGTGCAAATATGAGGTGTATATTTGTTTGCAAGCTAGTCCTGAACAATTCTTTTGTGGGTGAATGTTTTGTGGTATGAAGATGATGTTTTTTTGGGGGGGGGTTGGGGGGGTTCCACTACAACTTTTGGCAGCTGCTTTGACACAATTTGTTTTAAAAAGAAGGTTTTTCTTCTCCCTAGTTATGGCCAATAAGGGATTAAGTAGCCAGCATTGTGATAACACTCTCCCCTCATGTGGTTTCCTGCAACTGGGATTCAGAAATTCTATAGGATCCATTTGGGGACAGCAAATTTTTGGCTCACTCAGGGTACCATATTACCAAACTTTGCCCATGCCAGCCGAAGGGTATGTTCAGCAGCCTCAGCTTTTGTAGCTGGAGTCAGTCAGGCCCCTCCTTCCCAGGCCAGGTGGAGAAAGGCCTCCAAGTTCTTCTAGGACTTACAGCCAAGAGTCTATCCACTTCTATCATGTAACATCTTTCTCACCTTTTATTTTACAAAAAAATAAATAAATTCCCCAGTGCTGCCACTTTTCCATATAGGGGAATGGCTAGGGTTGGCCTTGTCACCACAAAAGTGAACCAAATGTAAGACGAGGGCTAGAGCTGGCCCTGATCAGCAAATGAACAGAACACATAAGAAATTGGGCTCACATTGATATTAAAGTGTATAAGTTTTATAACATACAATAAAAACAAATGCATCCAAGGGACCATCATTTTGTTCTTCTAAATTGGGGGTCTGGTTTGCAACATTATGAGCCACGAGTCAAGCTGTTGATGATTATGATTATGATGATTTTCCCACATGAATTTGATTGCCTGTGGTTTGCTGATTAAAGCTGTGGTAATGAGATTCTAAATATCACAAACAATGCCATCTTCTTTTTCTGACTGTGTGTAAGTGAAGCTACTGAAATGATACGTAAGAGTCTACCAGTGCTTTAATAATGTGAGCCCAGTATATTATGTGTTCAGTTTGTTTGTTTGTTTGTTTGTTTGTTTGTTTGTTTGTTTGTTTGTTATAGTTCTTCCCTTTCCTTTCAGCCATCGTAAGCAACCCGAATGAGAGCTAACAACAGTAAAAATTCTAAAATCAATACTGAACAAATACACACTTCTTTCAAAGTACACAGGTACAATAGCAGCGTCAAAGAAAGAGGTTGTTGCTGTCAGGTAGGAAGAGTGGGGGGAAAGCTCTGTGGGAGAAGCCCATTAGCCCTTCTCACTGTTCCAGTAGATGTCATTTTAAAATGGCGAATTGACCTGATGTCACACAGACACACATTTTGTCCGATCACCAAGGGAGCACCAGGTTTTTCCCTGAAGCTTGTTTTGTACCACCTAGTCTTGCTTTGCTGCCATACCTCATCAGTTCGCAGGATAAACATGCCTGTCTGAGGTGCCCTTTAGAAATTCTCTCTGCCGCATGGGATCCAGGAAGCCATATCTTTATGAGAAGATTCTGCCCAGGTGAAAAAATATTCAACTGACCCAGCTCCCATAGGGAAGACCCAAGGGTGAGGGTCTTTTCAACAGACTCAGCACTCTGGCTTCTGCAGTGATTCCAATTCCATGGGAAAGGCTGACACAACTGGGTCCTCTCCATATGGCCAGTTCATTTAAACACTCTCCAAGCTGTATGAAGCCCACTCACTGAAAAACAACTCCTGTACATCTGGGACTACACCTAACTGCATTTCAATGGCAACATGTAGTACTTCTTGTGACATACGGTTTCTTCAAGTTTATATGTTGCAGGATGGTATTTGTGTTAATATATGTTAGATTATCTGATTTTGGTGAGGCAAATTCTTTGCCAGATATTGTCACTGTGCTGCTCTTTCAGTGAGGACTCATCCAGTGCTCTGGCTCTGGGTGTGCCACCCCACTCAACCATGATAAATGTTGCTGATCTTCTTGCAGTTCTTTTATCTCTGGTTGGACTTCTTTCCGATACTTCACCCAACCAAGAATATCCAAAGAAATGTTTCAAAGATTGCTTCAGTCAAATCTTAGTAACAAAGTATTAATCTCTACATCACAGGAACAAGATTTAAGGGAACATGGACACCCACAAATATCAAGGGGTTAAAGAATTAAGTTCTGACCTAAAGGGAAACATCACAGGACATGCCTATCTCCACTCTAGAGCCAGATAGCATAGGGCAGAAGGAAGGTTTTGCTTCTGTTCCAGCCCCCCTCTCCCATTCCTCCTCCTCCAGAGTCTGCCATCCCAGGGCCAAGCTCAACAGTGCTGAGGGAATCATAACACATTGCTCCATCTAACTCAGTACATGTGTCTTACCAGGGTTTCAGACAGGAGGCTTTCACAGTCCAACCTTTAGAACCCAAGGGTTGAATCTTGGACCTTCTGCATACAAGGCAGATGCTCTATCACTGACCTACAGTCCTACCCCAAAGTCTTCCACACAGTCAGGATCTCCATTCAGACATGGTCACATGAAAGCCTACAAGCACATAGACTTTCCATTTTATGCTGTATGTGCTCAACACACAAGTGTTGAGCAGGACTGGAAGGGCAGTAACATCATGAACAGGGCTAACTGCTGTGATCCATTTACTTGTTTTTGCACATGAGTCATTTTGTCTGAATGGGGCTAAGATCAGAATTTCTTTATGCAACAACATGCTTACATTGTATCTTAGCTCTTGGAAATCTGGAGCATATTTCTGTATCACGAAGGACTGAATGTTCCGCCTTGTTTTGTCCAGAACGCAAATAATAAACAGACCCTGAGCAAGAAGTGGGCAGCAAGTACCTTCATGCCTAATTTACCATGACACTAAGCCTGTTTCCTACCACTCAGCACCTGGTGATTGAGTCTCAAGGGCTACACTTAACTTTCCAGTGTTTGAAGTGTAGGGCTTATCTTGGCTAAATGAGGCACACGCCAAACTTGCACAGTTATAAAAGGAATATCATGGAAAGAATAGCATTGGAGCTACAGTTGCCATCACTGACTCACCATTTAGAACCACTTTCTGTTACATTTGTGCCACTATTTATAAATGGACACCATCAGTTGCTATAGTCAGTTTGAGCCAGCTTTAATAAGGGAAGATCAACTTTAACTCCATAAAATCGTATTTTAATGTTGATTGTCTGTGGTAACAGAGGCTGTTGTTTTATGCATTATGCATTGACCTCAATTCTATCAACTCCCTAACATTCTGCTTTATATCCTAAATGCGCTTTGGATTTGCCATTGTATATATTGCTTGCCTTGAGCTTGAGAAGGCACTTTTTATAGCATTTGTGTGTCCCCTCTCCCATCACCTTTGCTTTTCCATTTTTTTCTTTTCCCTTACTCTCTCTCTCTCTCTCTCTCTCTCTCTCTGTGTGTGTGTGTGTGTGTTATTGCCAGAGAAGCTCTATCTCTCTGGCTTTGATTACATAAACGTAATGCACTCAGGTTTGACTTGCATCTGTAAGGCTAGTATGATTTGCATTTCGGAAGTTTGCAGTCGTGACAGCAGCACAAGGGACATATTAGTGCACCTCCTTTGACTGTCAAATGTTTCCGCATAGTTGGCTTAACAAAGCGGCCAGAGTTACAATTTCCAGGAATTCTCTGAGCTAGATTTATGCACACTAGCACAAGGAACTAGCATGAACCATGAATGACTGGATTCAGCAATGCCGGCTGCAAACTAGTAAAGGTTTATACTCCTTGAAGAAGGAGATAAAAGTGGTCCTTTGATGCCAGGAGTGAAGAACTGTCCTGCCCATAGGGGTTCTAACTGTACACATTACTCTATCCAGAAACCACCTCATCCCTTATATATAATTACTTATCAGCAGGATTTTATGCTGTCCAGTTCCTTGGATGGCTTACATTACAACAATTTAACCATTTAAAATACAATTGTGGACTATAAAAGAACAAGAAGAAAAAGTAATGCCGCATAAAAATCAGCAGGGCATTTAAAAAGTCGTTCTTTCAACATATATATATTGTAAAGACCTGGGAAAATAAAATGGTATTTTCTTGGCACTAGCACTGCTGAAAAGAGCAGAAGATCCCAGGGTCTCTTCTGAAGGTACATGAGGCCAGCAACATGCAGAAGCCACAGGTCTGGGTCTGGCCAATGCTTGGTGGGTATCAGCTTGGTAACTGGATGTGTGCTACCTTGGTTTCCATGGTGGAAGAACGATAGGATATAAATAACCAAAAAAAACCCAAGAAAGGTGTTGGGTGAGCCTTAATTCTCCACTTTGCCCAGAAATGAAGTGACTGTAGTTCAGCATGGTCATGTTTTTCTCCACTAAAGGATTAAGCTCTCACTGGATTAAGCCAGTGTGGTGTAGTGGTTAAGAGCAGTAGTCTCGTAATCTGGGGAGCCGGGTTCGCGTCTCCGCTCCTCCGCATGCAGCTGCTGGGTGACTTTGGGCTAGTCACACTTCTTTGAAGTCTCTCAGCCCCACTCACCTCACAGAGTGTTTGTTGTGGGGGAGGAAGGGAAAGGAGAATGTTAGCCACTTTGAGACTCCTTAAAGGGAGTGAAAGGCGAGATATCAAATCCAAACTCTTCTTCTTCTTCTTCTTCTTCTTCATCATCTTCACTCTGGAACAGCGGTTCTTAACCTGTGGGTCCCCAGATGTTGTTGGACTACAACTCCCATCATCCCTAGCCTTGCTAGCTAGGGGTGATGGGAGTTGTAGTTCAACATCTGGGGACCCACAGGTTGAGAAAGGCTGCTCTGGAAGATAGTGAGAAACTTGTTATGCCATCCATTCCTTTGCAAAGATGCATAATCTTAGAAGCGAAGCAATGAAGTTTATTTCTGAATCAACCTCAATAGGATTGGGCTGTAAGGTTCTTAGGACTCTTGAGTGACAACAGCAGCAAATAATGGTCAACCTGTTGGAGATTTATGTAACTAGCATGCAATGATGGCTCAGATTGTAGGGGTCCTTAAGGAAGATCCACTCCAGAGCCTACCTCTTTGGTGGGTCCAGCTCCTCGCTACTGTCATCAGTGCCCACATACTTGCCCCCTCCTCTGGGCTCAATCCACCCCTTGGATAGCAACAGTGTACTATAGTGACCCAATAGTGCACAATGTCCTTCACTGTTCCTATGACCACGTGGAGAACATGATATCTGCTCCAAATGGTTAATGTATAAATAAAGGCAGCCTTTTCCCAGCACGCTGAAGTTTCAGTGAGCAGCTGCAGATGCTAAGAAGGGATTTCTTTCTTTTTTTTTAGTAAGTGGCCTGTGTAGGCATATTCCAAGGAAACCTCCTTTCTTCCTCCTTATCGCTTTGTGACTCATTGCTGGATAATTTAATCACCTCTCTCTGCCATATAGTTCCTGATGCAAAGCTGGCAATTGTGCTGGTGTAATTGCAGTTATTCATGTCTCTTGTTTGTTCCCCCCAACAAAAGCACCCCTTCTAAATGTTACAGATCTTTTAATATGCAAATACTGCCTGCTGTTAACCAGCGGATTGGTTTGTCTCAAGCTCTTGGTTTGTACCTTATTCATTACAGCAGCGCATCTTTCAGGTCCCTGTGGTTCAGGGCTCTTATTGTTGCCTCCTTGTGTCGCAGCCTCTGTTTTGCTGGCATTGTGTCTCATTGTTTTTAGCCACGCTGGTTGAAAAAAAGGAAGTTTTGCATGTGGCCAATTTTCAGCTCAGGGGAAAACTTTGGTGCAGCACTTATGGCTTGTATACATGCCAAACAGGGTTAGTCCATGATATATTTTACATTGTCACAAATGGTATCATTCACAGCATACTGAATAGGCATTTGTAGATATTTTTAAACGTCTTTGAATGCTCTCCTGCCATCCTTTCTAATACAGCTTGGCTGGAGGGTAGAAGAAAGAGAGCCATTTTTAGGCCTACATTTCCGCAGCACTAATCCCCCTGCATGCTGCTCATGATCTCTGATGAAACAATGGCAGGCAATAGCTCTTAAGAAAGACAACAGTTTTTAAGAGAGCTGGAGGTGGCATGCTGGAAGTTTTGTTGCTTAAAGCACACCCTCTTTTCTTTTCTTTTAAGAACTGAAGTCAGGTTTGCCAAGGATGGTCAAATTATTTTTTTTTAATTTATCGCCAGAAGGTTATGATACAGATTATTGTCTTTTTCGTGTTCTTTTCTCCTTTTGAAACAGTATGTGAGTTTGTATTCAATTCCGTAGACATTTTGATATTGTGATTCTGCAAGTGTTCTGTTAACTTTGGACTCCCGCCCCTTTCAAAAACTGTAATTTTAAGCATTTTAATTTTAATTAAGAAAGGGAAAAAATAGCCAAAAGAAATCAAAAGAAATCAAGGGGGGAAATATGAATCTATGGTCAAGCTCACAATCCGATAATGTCATGTTCAATGGCTGCCTGGGAAGATCTACTATAGTCTTTATTTCTAGGCATAATGGCCAGAGCCTCTCAGGTTCCATTTTAAAAGCCATACCTAGGACTCACCCACACTTCCACTTGTTCTGTGTTTCCTAGATCTGAGTGGCTTTGTCTTTTCTCTGCTGCTTTCCCCCCAGAAAACACACTCTTTAGCAATAAATTGGAACAAATGGTAATCTGCTTAAAATCTAACTGCTCCAATTCAGCACTTAATCCGGGGTTTTCCCAGGGGGAGCAGTGGGGATAAGTCCCCACTCTTGGCTCCTAAAGGTTGTTGTTTTTCAGGGGGTTCATAACATTTTTATTGGTTTTACATAATTTTATACATTTTAACTTTAACCAATTCAAACATTAAAATAAATGGTTCTTTTGAACCTTTGGACCTCCCTCCCTCCATGGGTTCTATATTTAAGATAAAGTTTTCTGCATCTTTTTCCTTTATCCATCTGTTATATATACATAGTTACCATAATTAATTCCACATTACAAGTGTCATTACATCCCTGCAAATGATTTTAGCTGTTTACAGTGGTCTTTTAAATAAATTAAGAATTTACTCCAGTCTTTTAAAAATACTTGATCTTCCTGGTTTCTAATCTTCCCCGTCAGTTTTGCCATCTCTGTGTACTCCTTAAGTTTTGTCTACCATTCTTCTCTTGTTGGTACTTCTCCTTCCTTCCATTTCTGCGCTAGTAGCATTCTCGCTGCCATCATTGCATACATAAAAAGTCTTTTATCCTCTTTTGGTATCTCTTCACTTATTATACCTAACAGAAAAACTTCTAGTTTTTTAACAAATGTATTTTTAAACATTTTCTTTAATTCAGTGTATATCATTTCCCAGAAAGCTTTTACCAGTGCACATGTCCACCACATATGGTGAAAAGTACCCTCCTTCCCTTTGCATTTCCAACACAGATTTGAACTAGTTTTATACATTTTTGCAATTTTACTTGGTGTTAGATACCAACAATACATCATTTTCATATAGTTTTCTTTCAACGAGCAGCAGGCAGTAAATTTTATTTCCTCTTACCATAACTTTTCCCAAGATGAAAGTTGGATATTATATCCAAAATCTCTAGCCCAGGGTATCCTCACTGCCTCCTAAAGGTTGTTGTTACTCATCTCTCTCAATTGATCATGAGCCCATGGAGTTGGGTAGTGTCAGGCTTTGGGGAATCATCTTCCTCCCCCGTGGCCATAAATAAGCAAATCTAATGAAAGAGAATTCTTACCGGTTAGTTTCTTTGATAAACACAGCAAAGGACAAAAAGAAAGCATCTAATCAGAATGGCGGTGCTCCCAATTAAGGTCACTCTCCCCTCCGTCCCTATTAATCTACGTCACTCCTATGTCTTGTAATCTGAGTTTGGAGCCTCTGTGTTTTCTGTTCTGACACTTTCTGAGCTCTCTGGGACTTTGGGGAAGGGGGGTGGATACTATTCAGAGACTGTGAATCTGTAAACTCTCTCTCTTCCAGTGTTTCTTCTGCTAGCTGTTCCCCATCCAGTATTTCCCAGCTTCTGCCTTCTGAACTATGCCCCTCTGCAAACCACTGTTCCAAAATCTAAACTGTCCTCCTGCTCCTGGGAAGATTCGGGGTCATGGGGAGGGGGTGGCTGCCACCATTCTTCTTCAGTGCAGCCCTCCTCAGCACAGTCCCTGACAGGTAGACACCTCCCACTGTAGATGGTGATTGCTCCTTTGAGATGAAAGGTTTTCCCAAGCTGCTCTGTGCCTTCCACTCATTGCTATTTGTTTTGTATCTGCCCCTTCCTCCATAAGAAAGAGATTCTAGTATTTCTGAAAGAGAACTTTCTAGTATTTCTCAAAGAGAACTTTATTGGTGGCCTCCAGCCATCTTCTTACTACTTCTTTCTCCTCCCTCTCCTTTCCCTCAGCTACTGAGTGCTGCCAAGGACAAACTTTTAAACACTCAAACTCACACTTAATAAAATGCAACAGTAGGTACCTCTTTGTGGATTGTGATCTACCCCTCTGAGATTCAAAGCTTTCCCAATCACAGTAAACAATCAACCTGGTCAAGCCATAATTGTGCACAAGGCTTTCTTCTCTGTATACAGTTGCACATAATTGTATCAGCACTTTGTGCAAAACTATATTTAAATAATATCTTAACTCCTGGAAAATTTGAGGTCTTTTCTGTTTGACAGAGGGCTGTGCCCTCTGATCAAAACTGTAGTTTGATAATAAGAAATGAATTCTGAGCAAATCCTGAACAAAAATTAAACTTAAATTACATTTTAAAAATTAAAATTTCCTTCTACCTCGGCCCTTCTGATCAGTCTTTTTGTGAGTTATGACATTCTTTAACCTCATGGGATGACACTTTAGCAGCAAGTATTCCTATACCTAACATACAGCTGTGTGGGAAAACAGTGGTCTGTGATTTCTCCCTTGTGCTGAGCAGAATTTTGCCAGATTATCTTCACTGAGTCTGAAAACCAGAGAGCTAAATGCATAAACTTCTCCTTGCTGCAGTAAGTCACCGATTAGTAAATGGTTGCCTGCATTTGCCCAGCACCCAGTACTGAAACCTGGGCAGTGGGCTATTGAGTAACTTCCCTAAGCCACAAGGAACCATCCCTAGTTTTGCAAGTCTCCTGTGTCAAAGGCTACAGCACACGATATCAAAGTGACAAGGAGAGACAAATAAGGCACAGAGCGCCTCACTAATCACATCCCCTGTGCTTGGACGGCAGATCATGTCAGTGTCACAGTGCTTCAGCCAGGTCTCTTGGGAAGTCACTTCTTTATGGACTTTTAACTACAGCTGGATTCTTCCACTTCAGTGGGTTGGAAACCGTCCTTTAAAAACAAAGTTGAAAGACCAAACTTCAGAAGCAGGGAGCCAATATCTGGATCCTTTTCCGGTTAAGTGGGCATTCAAAGAACATCTTTTATTTTCTTTTTAAATGGGCATTTAGAGGAGGTTGTATTGCTGCTTTTATAAATCAGGATCTTGTGTTAAAGCCAGAAATTACAGTGTGTTGGGGCGGCATTCAATTTTTATTTATTTTTTAAGGATGCAGAGGAAAGCATATGCAAGGGAATCATGTGCACACGATGGTTTCAAATGTAAACACAGGGTGCTCACATTGCCTTGAAAATCTGTGGAACTCAAGCAACCGTATTTGAACACATTCAATACTTTGCTGGACAAAACTGAGGCTGTGTATATGCACCATTCATTTGAAGCACATTTAAAAGACGCATCTCTTCTGTTGAATTCACTCAGCAGTATTTTTCCATTTCCTTGACATTTTCCTAGCTGTTACTTTCCACATTATGCTTGAGTTCGCACACAATGCAAAAGCCACTTAACGGAAATATAGGTGAATGTAGTGGCTGTTTAGCAATCATTTCTGTGTTAGTTGTGCAAAAACATTTCTCACTCCTGAAGATAGCAATTTTGGTCTTAAACAAGGTCTTTCTTCGAGGTATTACAGGGCACGTATCACTCTTCACCCAGTGCAGATGGCTACCAGTTGTTCTGATTTGTCTATCCCTTTGTCAAATATGCACACCTAGAGAGCCAGCGTGGTGTAGTGGTTAAGAGCGATAGTCTCGTAATCTGGTGAACTGGGTTCGCTTCCCTGCTCTTCCACATGCAGCTGCTGGGTGACCTTGGGCCAGTCACACTTCTCTGAAGTCTCTCAGCCCCACTCACCTCACAGTGTGTTTGTTGTGGGGGAGGAAGGGAAAGGAGAATGTTAGACGCTTTGAGACTCCTTTGGGTAGTGATAAAGTGGGGTATCAAATCCAAACTCTTCTTCTTCCTCCTCCTCTTCTTCTTCTTCTTCTTCTTCTTCTTCTTCTTCTTCTTCTTCTTCTTCACCTCCACCTCCACCTCCAGTTCTCTGAGTGGAACATCTACTTTCCAGTGGGGCTATATCCATTGAAAGAAAGTTGCCATGCCATTTACACAAGAAGTTCACTTCTTCACAGTTTCTGTTTGCTCTTAAACAAATCACTCGCTGTTAACGCGGCTTTATAGCTCCTGGTGCATTTGTTCATTAACTAAAATCTAGCTGATAGGCTTGTGATCAGATGCTATCTCATGAGGTCCATAGGAGTGCAAGATGAAGATGGGTGGGGGAGCCTAATGTTTGCCTATTAGGAAGTGACTGATAAAGAATTGCAGAGTACTTCCAGAGAAATTAGTCATGGCAAGCCATTAATGATGCCTCTAATGAGCTGGATCCAAACCACCACATCAAGGTTTTTAATGAGATTAATGCCTGTAGCATTGTCCACTGCCCAGCAGGTAATCATCTGTCGCACCAGTGGGACTATATATGACATTCTGGTTTTAATTGTTCTTTACTCTGACCACTTTCCTTCAGCGACTCTCCTTCCTCCAAAGAACCACCCTTCTCTCCTTTGCTAGCATAAGCTAAATGTTAGCCATAAAATTCTGAGTACGCAAGTGCTGCCAACAGGGGCTTATCTGATTCAATTGACCTTTAAAATTTATTTTGCTTCTGTCAAAAAGCATGTTAGCCTACATGAGAGATTTCCAAGGCGATTAGGAGTAGAAACTATAGAAAAATCTACTTGTTACATTTATCTGCAGAGCATGAAGTGTGTCTCTGCCTCTCCTATTCTTTGTTTAAGAAAAGAGAAATAAATGAAAAGAATTTTAATAAGGGACTCAAAAGACAGTAGCATTCAAGGACCTACAAAAGGTTTGTGTGGACCAATTGTCGAACATGAGTGCTCATTTAGAGTACTTAATATTGGCTTTGGGGATCTCATTTTTGGCTCCTATCAGATGTAGCGCTAAAACCATCCACTCACCAATAGTACTGTCACATCACATTGTATTGCATGTTGGGGGATGCATGCCTTTCAGGTCTGCTGGAAATCACTGTGAGCTGACTTGGGGTTTTGGCCACCCTGAGGTCTGCCCTACCAGAGAGGCTTGAGGTCAGGTGAAGACGTAACACTACCCCAGCAGCCTCTGATGAAGATGCCAGATACTGCCATGAGCTAGCTGGAACTAGAACTTTTTGCCACCCTCTGCGTTTAAAAATTAAAAAAAATAATCATTCACACTGTTGATAACAACAACACTGCTAATAACATAAGCATCACTATGATTGTTAATTAATTAATTAATTAATTAATTAATTATCAATCAGTTAATTAGGTTTCAGCTTATGCTGCGCCAGCAGAGCTCCACTGATATGACAGGACTTCAGTTTCCTCTCCTCCCAAACCCACTCTGGGAGGGGAAAGCCCATCTCCTGCCAAACACCCTTGGTAGAGATTCCACTGCTTACCCATTTCCACCCTAATGGATCACTGGAAGCTCTTGAATTATGTCATCTGCTAGTCCCTTTCTTGGTTGGTGATGTTTAATCACCAGCATGAAACCATGCAGCCACCCCCCCCCCCATCCCCATCACTTCCAATAAGAACTCATCGGACCTGATCAATACTTGTTAGAGAAAATTTAAGACATGTTTATTTTGCAAGTGGAGGGACGCGGGTGGCGCTAGGACTTGCTGATCAGAAGGTCGGCGGTTCGAATCCCCACGATGGTGTGAGCTCCCATTGCTCAGTCCCTGCTCCTGCCAACCTAGCAGTTTGAAAGCACGTCAAAGTACAAGTAGATAAATAGGTATCGCTCCGGCGGGAAGGTAAACGGCATTTCTGTGCACTGCTCTGGTTCACCAGAAGCGGCTTAGTCATGGTGGCCACATGACCCGGAAGCTGTACACCGGCTCCCTCGGCCAATAAAGCAAGATGAGCACCACAACCCCAGAGTCAGCCACGACTGGACCTAATGGTCAGGGGTCCCTTTACCTATTTTGCAAGTGAACTGTAAAACTGCATATTTGGGGGGAATGTCCTAAATTGTCAAAAGTATCTGTAAGGAAATTATCAGTGTGGGTTCTGGATTTGTGTGCCCTGAGCACAGAGAGAGGATAAGCAATATTCAGAGGCTTGGACTGACACCACATGCTTCTGTAGGGATGGAGAGGTTAGAGCAGTGGTTCTCAACCTGAGGGTCCCCAGATGTTGTTGGACTACAACTCCCATCATCCCTGAGCTCTGGCCTTGCTAGCTAGGGGTGATGGGAGTTGTAGTTCAACAACATATGGGGACCCACAGGTTGAGAAAGGCTGGGTTAGAGGGTCAGGGCTGTATTTGAAACCTCAAGAGCATTTTGCAATCTTAGGGCCAAATTCAATTTGACAGTATTCAAACTGTTGGGCTTCTGTGGTGGCTGTTACGGGGGGCGGGGTGCATTGCAGAATCAGGTCAGAAACAGATCAGATCTCTCAACAGATTGTATTTTCTCAGTATCTGAGAAGGATGTGAATTCAACAAAACCAATTCAAATCTACTAGTAGATCATCTGGGTATTTCTGACACAGATGTTTGAAGACGTTTGATACCTTCCCTGACTTGAGTGCTTGAAACATCAGGTAGAAAATTTGCTGCATCACTAAAGGTTTTGTCAGTATCAGCATAAGCCTTTATTTGATATTCCACCATGATTGTGAGATATTTTACCAAGGAACTCAAGATGGCATACATACTAGAGATGTGCATGGGTCCCAAGATTTGCCTTGTATTTACCTGTTACATTTAAAAAAAATCCAACAAGTTTCTGAGCTGCTCTGTGCTCTCTGCATGTCAGTCTACATTTTGGGTTCTGAGCCATTCTGTATAAAACAAAGCACTGTGTCCCGTCTTCCTCAATTCACTATAATCTCAAAATGGTTCTAACTTTTCCCCCTTGGGGCCAAAGTGGAAGAAATTTGCAGGTACAGGAGTTGGTTAAGCCTGTCAAATTGCAGACAAATAAGTCCAGGGCCTCTATCTGTGAAAGGGAGCAAACAGGATTTACTTTTATCCATAATCCCTTGGAGAGGTTGTTTGGCGTGATCCAGCAGGACTCCTTAGTCTCTTAATCCTCCCCATGTCCCATCCCTCACTCCCGAATATTGTTTATTTGTTGGCTTCACTTATATTTATTTATTTATTTATTTATTTCTGTATATTATTTTACTTTTTCTGCTGGCTACCTTCAATATTTTAAAGAAAGCTGAGCTATAAAGGCAGGAAACAAAGCAAAACGCCAAACAGATGAACATTTCCTCCATTTCCCCTTTTTCCTTTTAAATATGTTGTCTGATTTAAAAAGGGGGTTGTTTCTTTTTTATAATGTAGAACATTAGAAAATAAGACTAATGCCCCAGGACTCCTAGGAAATAGATGCAGATCTAGATCAAATGAAATGGACAGAATCTTAATTTCAAAATGGAAGATTGGGCCATTAGGGAGGAGATTCTGATTTGGCTGATCAAGCTCTGGAGTTGGACTACTTTCACAAGGAGCACAGGAAAAATAACAGCTCTATACTGGAAATCACCCCTCCCTTAATCTTAAACATTGATACAATGATTTCTAGGTCTGTTCCCCAGAAGGCAACACCAGTTTCATAAGATTAGTTGAGTGAGGCTTACATCTTTCTTTTTTCATTTTTAAATAACATTCTAGTCTTCTAGCAATTTTCTCCCCAAGCAGCTCATGTATCAGAAGTCAGAACCAAATTCCCAGCTGAGCAAAGGGCTATTTCACACAATTCAGCAATGCTAGTTCACTGAAGTTATTGAAACGCACAGGAGCCAAAAGGCTGCCTGTCCATCTTGGGGGAGAGATACCAGAACTTCAAGCATTCCAGAAGAGAACTGATGGGAACTAAGAAGTTATTGAAGAGTCTGCAAACTTTGCTGTTGCTGTTAACACAAATATTTTGTGACACCCCACCCCCATGGCTATTTGAGAATTTCTTTACAATTCTCCTTGAGTCTCTCTTTAAAGAAGCCTTTCCCAAGTTGCTGCTCTCCACATTTTTCGGACTACAACTTCCAAGTGCCCTAGCCAACATGGTCATTGGCCCCAGACAACATACGAAAATTGAGGAGGGGGAAGGATGGGCGCAAAAGTAAAATTAGTTAATTTTGCCTATTGTTGATTCCAGCTGCACCTGTCTTCCACCCCACCAGTCTCAATGGACACCAGATATATTAGGTAGATAGGTAGGTGATAGATAGATTACCTTAGATTAGCATGAACACCTGACAATATTTGGGTGAGTGGATTTAAATGAATGTGATTTAAATCATAGTTTGAAACACCATGACCTTCAACTAAACATGTGGAACACAGGAGTCATGACAGCCTCCTACTCCTCCAAAGGCATTCAGCATATAAAGATATAAAAATACTTTTGCAGCTCTGTAGTTGACTGGCTGGGTGTCCACATGTGAATGCAGTGAGCTGATCCTATCCCTCTAATTTTTTATTGTTATTGTTATTGAATTTATTGAATTTATATACCACCCTATACCTGGAGCTATAGGGAGGGAGGGAGGGATGTTCCATGTTTTATTCTGCAAGGTGCCCTGGTCTGCAGTATCAGACAGTGGGAGGAGGGGCACTCACCTGACCTCTGACTGATCACATTGCTCCTGCTCATGAGGAGGTATAAGGGAAGGAGTGAAGGGGTGGCAAGGCCAGTGTGGTGCAAACACACTGTCATGAGCACCCAATTGGCTCCACCAATGTGTTTGCACCACACTGACCTTGCCACTGCCTCAGCCCTCCACATCTTGGTAAGCAGCAGCAACACGACCAACTCATCTGTCATTAGGTGAATGCCGTTTCCTGCCCTGCTCCCTCTGTCACCTGCTGCTACTGACCTGGATGTCTTTCACAGTAATCTTAGGTGTTCAGGAACTTATTACGGCAATACAATGATAAGGAAAAGGCACTCTGAACATGTGTACTTCTTTATTTAGCACTTGTCATGTTTCAGGGTGTCCTGCTGTTCACAATGTGCTCCTTGGAAATTGCTGGATTACTCAGCTCCTTATGACTTTTGCTGGTCTCCATGGATAGCCTTCTTCAAAGTCAATTGATACTTCTTCTATTCTAGATTCTAGGGGCCATCTTGAAATGCCTAGCCCTAGTTTTCCCTTTCAGTAGTACAGTGTTTGTTTGGAACAGGATCTACGGAAAGAATGAATGTAGTGACTCCGTGTTCTAGACCTTGCACATTCTTTTTGGTCAATTAATTACCTGAATTGTTTAAAACTCATTACCGTGTCGAGCTCAGGTACAGGATGAAAAATCATGTTTCCCATTTGTGAACAACCATGATAAGAACGAAGTAACAGCTGCACCGTGTGTTGTCTATGCACTGAAATAATGAGAGGCTTCCGCAAAGAGAGAGAAGTCGGGTTTCTTGTCTTCTTCTCTGACAGTTCATCACTAAGACTGTGGCCTCTGGGAGCTTTAAGACACCTGGCTCTCAATTAAATAGCTAATCGGTGAAGCAAAACACTTAATGCCAGGAAGGAAAAATAGCTTATCAAGGAAGCCAGTGCTGGCCTTAGGCCATCAGTGAGGAGAACATCAATAACTGTAAAAGATTCCAACATGTTATCAAGCAACAGCAGTGATCCCCCCAATTTTTTAAGGAAGTTGTGCAGAATGAGGTGGTAGCTAGAGCTGGTGAAGTTCTAGATTGTGCCACTTCACAGTGCAGTCAGAAGGGGTGATTTTTTTTAATTTAAAAACATATTAATGTTAAAAAATTAATTGAAAGTGAACAACTAGCACATCAGAAAGAAGAAGTAAACCAAGACCTTTTTCCTAGGTGTGTGTGTTTAGTGTAAGTGGAGGGAACTTTTGAAATGGGAGTCTCCTCCCCCACAACTATCTGAAGTGGTGCTGTCCAGAGGTCAACTACCTCTGTACTAGCTTCAGAGCAGGGGTAGGGAAACCTGTGGCCTTCCAGATGTTCTTGGATTATGGTGACTCACATCATCCCTGACCTTTGGCCATGCTGGCTGGGGTTGATGGGAGTTGGTAGTCCAGCAACATCTTGAGAGCCACAGGGTCCCCATCCCTGATGGAGAGGGTCTGTGTTAAAGACCGAACAGCTGAAATCTGTGTGTGGTTGGAGTGATCACAATTTCCTTCTGGGTGGGGAAAATAAGGCAACTGATGGCACTGCTCTCCATCCTGCACAAGACGAAAGTGATCTTAGAGCTCATTGACCTTAACAAAGATGCAAAAGCTTAATGAATCTCATGTTTTTGCTTTCCTTTTGCTTACATTGACTGGTAGCAGCTTTCCGGGGTTTTAGAGAGGTTCTGTTTCTCAGCCTTATGTGAAGATGCTAGGGATTGAATCTGGAACCTTTTGCACACAAAGTAGATGTTCTACCACTAAGCTGCAGTCTTTTCCCGCCTGTTTTTTCATAGCTTCATGAGCTATGGTTTCCAACTTTAAGGAAAGGTGAGTGGTGCTCCTTAATTAGTGTACACCCTCAATCTTTTATCATCTCTTTATCTCTTGGCTGAAGGATGCTTGGGAGGTTGGCTGGTTTTTAAATGAACTATTCTAAGGATACAGGTAGGCTGTACAGCACAGATTAGGAAAGGCGACAAAAGGTTGTGCCTCTTCCTGTTACAGGCAGGCTTGGCCATGGTCCTCCTATATGCATTTCAGTTGAACTATGGTGATATCCTTGAAAACCACTTATACAGAGGTTAGATTAGATATTGCAAATCACTTTGGGATGACTCATGGGAAATTAGAAATAGCAACAACAACACATTCATGTTTGCAGGTAAGTTATATGATGATGAGCATTCTTCCAAGCCACATCCCTATGATATGAGGTATGGCTCAGCTGAAAGGGCATAGCATACCAAAAGGGATAAGAAGACCCAATGATCAGACGATTGTTGGTTCTTCTGGAATATTTTGCAACAGGCTTTGCAAGACCTGATAATCAGCTAATTGTTGGGTTGTGTAGAGCCCCTTGCACAGCCCTCTGCAACCACTCTGGATTGTTCCTGGGGAGTGTTTGGGCTTCACGAGACCTGCCAATCAGCTGATATGCTGGATAGACAGGATATGCTAGAGCAGGGAAAGATGCAGAAAAGGGCACCCAAAATGATCAAGCAGTTGGGCATTTTTTCTTTGAGGAAAGCCAGGAGTCTTTTCCTGGGGGAGGGGGAAAAAGAAGGGACATTATAGAGGTTTTTTGACACTTTGGATGATGTGGAGAAAGTGAATAGAGAGAGACTTTTCTTCCTCTCTCATAATACAAGAGCTCAAGTTCCGTTCACCCCATGAAATTGATTGGCAACAGATTCAGGAAAGACCAAAGCAAGTACTTCTTCACAGAGGATGATAACTTCATGGTGTTTTCTGCTGCAAGATGTAATGATGGCCACAGGATCAGATAGATTTAAAAGAGGACTAGACAGATTTGAGGTGGATTATAGGGATTATCAACTGTCCTTAGCTGTGATAGCTTTTTGTCCAGAGGTGCCATTAGGACCGGACTTTGGGGCAGAGGTGCAGGGTCCCAATTAGCAGAACGAGTAGAAAGACCCCCAGTGCAACAGGGCTGGGTCACTACATGTTAAAGTAAGTGAAATAATACACTTTACTATCTGGGGGTGGGGCACTGTAAGACCATTTGAAGTATGTCTTCCTACACAGAAATGTGTCGTATTATAAAGTCCAGTTTAAATATAAAGAACCATTGGAATGAAAAGCACGAACTCCTGAAGTTGCACATCAACACTTAGCCTCTAGGCTATTGTTGGGATCCGTCTTTCTCGAGAGAGAATGGAGTGCTCCTCCAGGGGTGAAGTCAAACCACTGGGGAATCACAGTGCCTGCTGTGGCTGCAGATTTATGTTATTTTATTTTTTGCTGCATTCACAGCATCAGAGTGACCTCTCTAGGGCACAAGCCTAGGCAATGTGTATAGAGGTCCTGGGTTGCCCAGACAACAAGACCCCTATCTCAGTCTCACTGATGTGGTCCAACGGAAAACAGAGCCATACGTTTGTCACCAGTTTGGCTGCAGGAGTTGCTGTAAGGAGACGTACAAGGCACCATCCAACCGCCTTAGGGACGCCACTCCAGATTTGTGTATGGTTTGCTTCTTAGCCTTTGCTTCTCCCAAAGATGGCCCATAAGGCAGCAAATACGGCTTTTTCCTGAGGGCTTACTCCCAAGGCCTTTCTCATGAATGAGTATTTCTGCAAGGCAGTAGAGGTTTAGGATCAGAGTTTTCCTTCTCCTTAGTCCCTAGGCTAATGTATAGATGATAGAAGGTGAAGGTGGCCACCCAGCTAAATGCACCACTGAGTCTGTCACTGAGTACCATTTGCTGAGGGGCAAACTGAAAGGGAGAACAGAACTGTAGCTCAGTGGTATGGCTTCTGTCTGCCATGCAGAAGATCCTAGGCTTCAGTCCCTATAATCCCCAGAAAGGGCTGTGAGAGACTCCTTTCTGAAGCCCCAGAGAGCTACTGCTATACAGAGCTAGATGGACCACTTGGTATGACTCAGGACACTTCTAGACTGTTGCTATTTTGTGGTGAGATTCAATGGCATATACAGGTTGCATATTTGGAGGGCTTGCACCACAGATCCGCTTCTCCAAAAGATCTGACTAAGGAAAGTAATGGGGAAACAGACTGGAAAGTGGGAGAGCAATTGCTTTGACAGCAACATTATCCAGCCTTCGTGCAAACAAACCAGGATGAATGCTCATTAAACAGCCAATGTCATCTAATCTCCCCGCAAACGAATCAGGATGAATGCTCAATAAACAGATTCAGTATAAGGCAGCTTCCTATATTCGCATGTTCATGCGAGGGCTATTGTCTGGTTTATGCTCAGCAACTACATAATAACTACACATTCCTCATGCAAATACAAGTTTTTCTGGGAAAACCCATTCTACTTCGAGGCAAGGTGTTGGCACCATAGATGGTATGTTGTAGGGAAATGTTTGCTGGCCCAACAAATATTAGGAATGGGACGTCAGCCCACTTCCCAACCTGTTGTGATAAATGTGTCTCATCCTCACAAATACTTTCCTCCCATAGAGAGGAGCATCTGCTTTTTATTCTGCTGGTATAAATCCAGAATAAACCAACTGGCTGCTGCTGATTTATAGCAGGTTTATCCCAGCATCACTCTGAGAGTTTGATCTAACCCCCCACTTCTTATGTGGAAACAGCATTTGCGGAACCTACCGTATTTCACAACACTTGTATCAATGTTAAACAACATGTCGGCATACATGTTAACAAGCGGGCAATTAAAAAGACATTAAAGTTTCTGAGTTCTCCAGGTGGAGTGCTGTGTGGTGAGGGTTTTTTTATATCAGCACTAAAGAAATCTACAAAAACACTCATTCAAATGATTAAATATGGTGCAGGTGTTCTCAACAGAAACTTTTCCCTCGTTCAGCATAATTAATTACACTTAAATTTCCTTAATTACCACTGGAAATGTTAACATTTCCCTACCTTGAACATGTCCATGCCCAAAGTGGCTCCTAAAGGAATCTATTGTTTTGTAGTTTGGGAAAGATGGAGATTATATGCACAGAGGTATTGCCTTCTGGTCCAACTCAGTAAAACTTGGAAGGGAGCCCATGAAGCAAGAAGGAAGCAATAAACTTTTACAAGGGAGCAGCATTCATAGATGGCCTCAGGGAAGAAGAAGGGTATGTTCATATCCCTTTCACTGTCCCAGGCCTTACCCCTCAGTCTTCTTTCTCATATATCTGGGGCACCATTATGTGGTTCAGAAATCAGCATCCTAAAGGGCTAACTCTATATGACACACATACTTCCATATCAGAGGTTAGACATCATTTCCCTGTTTCAAATCACAATCATGGATCTGGAATCCTATAGTGAGGGGCAGCCAGTGGAGGCAAATCCATTAAGGCAAATCAGGTTCTGCCCCACCTGTTAAAGTTGTGAGTTTAATATACATAAAATGCTGTGTCCAAATGCATTAAATAAATGAAATTATTATTTATTTATTTATACATACATACATACATACCCCGCCCATTGGCTGGGTTTCGCCAGCCACTCTGGGCAGCTCCCAACAAAATATTAAAAGCACAATAAAATGTCAAACATTAAAAACTTCCCTAAACAGGGCTGCCTTCAGGTGTCTTCTAAAAGTAAGATAGTTGTTTATTTCCTTGATATCTGATGGGAGGGCATTCCACAGGGCGGGCACCTCCACCGAGAAGGCCCTCTGCCTGGTTCCCTGTAACCTCACTTCTCACAGGGCGGGAACCACCAGAAAGCCCTCGGTGCTGGACCTCAGTGTCCGGGCTGAACGATGGGGGTGGAGACGCTCCTTCAGGTATACTGGGCCATTTAGGGCTTTAAAGGTCAGCACCAACACTTTGAAATGTGCTCAGAAACATACTGGGAGCATTGTATTTAAAATTTGTAAAGGGATGTTTACCTTAGGCCAAAAAAAAAAAGGTTTCACTCTGGCAAAAGTGTCAGAGAAGGATCATTGCACTGAGCTATGATATTTCATAAATCTCCAAATTTGTTAGCATGTGGGGAGGAGAATCTTCCATGGAATAGCACCCAATATGGCAAGTACAGACAATGACAGACATTAACTTTCATACTAGAGGTATGGAGAGAGGTTTGTGTCCAATTGTCTTGCTCACAGCAGACCTTCTCTGACTGTACACAACTTACCAGAGAGAAAAGGGTTCTGTTACACAGTTTCAAGATGTTCAGAAGAACTTCATTTGTTTCACTGTGAAAGGAATAATAAGTCAGTGTGGCTGATACGATGTTGGAGTTAATCTGCATACAGTGTGTAATACTCTCATTGCTACAATGCAATTATGCAGAGCATGAAATATTAATACAAGATGGCTTAATGTATTTTTTTTACTTGTCAAAAGAAAGGGGTCTCTTAAGTAGTGTGAAATTATTACAGCCTATTTTTCATTTAAAAACATTGTGAAATGTTCCAAGAGGGGAGGACTTTTCCCCCTAATGACTGATTGACTAATCTATAAAAGTCACCATTTAAAAAAAGAAAGAAACCATAAAACATAATAGTTTGTGGTTGGTTTTTGTTTTTTTGTTTTTTGTTTTTTTGGCCAAGGCTTCTGTTTCCAAAATGGAGATCTATGGAAAACTCCAGGAAGAATTCCATTGTTAAATCCGTTTCCCATTTCATCTGCCCTTTTACATTTCAGCTCGGTTGCATTTCTGACATGCGTTTGGTGTTGCCAATTGCTTGTTTCAAGTTACTGGCCTCAGATGCTTTTCTGCATGAACATTCTTGCTCATTTTGCACTGCACCATGGTTTTTGTAGTTTTGCAACTGCATAAACTGAGGCTCCAGTGGATCATATTGCAAAATCACAAAGACAAAATCTTATTGCTCTGCTTAGAAAAACACTTCCTAGATGAATGCACAACAGATCAGGGGCACAGAATACAACTTTACCAGCCCAATGTATCTGGTCTGGTAAAAAAAAAAGTTCTAGCTTCAGATGATGGGAAAGTTCCAGTAGCCTGAGAATGGTGAACGTGCATTAGTGCATCATTTGAGGGGCCAGTGGGCTAGACCAAGAGTCTGTTGATCTTGTCTCAGTAATTCCATAGCTCTCTTCAAAGGTACGAAGAGCTGCCACAGGAACAAAGACTTCTTCCCTGCTGCTCCAAATGGCAGGACAATATCTAATGGGCTTAAGTTACAGGCAGGAAGATTTTGGTTGAACATTAGGAGAAATGTCTGGACTTTGAGAGCAGCTAGACAGTTACCTGGACAATTACCTCTCTTGCATGAAGTCTAACACGGGACTTCCTGAACTGAACAGTGGAATGGACTGCATAGCCTAAAACATCTGGCTTACATGTGGCTTATCATGAGTAATAGTCATTCATAAACATATCCTTTTGCCTAATCCTTTTATTTTAAAAAACAACAACAACATCTGAGCTAAGCAATGGCTTTAACTAAGCATGCAGAGAGCAGGAATCGCGCATGAGCTTGCTAGCTTTGACTCCATGTTCCCATCCTCAGTGTCTTCTGCATGTTCAAGGGCAACTGCACTTGGTGATGGTCCCTGCATGTTTTAGAACCCTGGAAAATCAGGGTTCCAAATTACTCTGAATGCCACTGGGAATCCCCCGTGGAGAGAGTGTTCAGGTCCTGCTTGCAGACTCCACACAGGCATCCAGTTTGTTAGAATTCCTGCTTCGTGATTGCAGTCATGGGATTGTTGTATTTCACATGACGGTGTATGTTTTGACTCCACAGAGTGGGAAGTGACGGAGACAGGATGTTTGTGCTACTGTGTTCCGTGAAGTGGGACTATTGTCCTTTGTTCTTTCTCTTTGCTGTCTGATGCTAGAGAGAGAGGGAGCCATGTTGCAGTGCTCTGTGTGTATTTATATGTAAATAAAGTAGATTAGCCAAAATGCTGAGTTGCTGAGGTCTGTTACGCAAGCTGCGAAGACTCTGCGGATCCCTAAGTGTGCCGGTGTCGGCTGGCATCGGTCGCTGTGATGTTCGGGCAGAAGATAGCTTTTGAAGCTCCCGAACGAACGACCAGGAGGGAGAGAACATGCCAGTCGGGCATGTGTCTCTACCAGGGTCCTAGTCTAGAGTAGGACGAGCTCCTGACACAGTTGAGCACTGCAAGAACAGGATGCTGAACTAGATGGGCCACTGGACTGATCTAGCAGGCTCTTCTTAGGTTCTTATGGGAGGCTTGCCCATCACATAGTCATTCTTGAACATGACAAAAAAAATTTTTTCCTTCCAGTAGCACCTTAAAGACTTTAAGGTGCTACTGGAAGGAAAAAAATTTTTTTGTTTTGACTATGGCAGACCAACACGGCTACCTATCTGTAACTGAATTCTTGAACATGAGAAGGGTGGTTAGAAGGGCGAGGGAGAGCTAGCATATTCATGCATGCTCTCCCTTTCTCACATGCTTAGTTAAGCCCGTCATGAATGCCTGTTTGAGCTCCAGTGGCTGCCACCCAAATCTGTCACCCCATTCCAGTTTTGCCTGAATTCTTCAGGCACTTAGTCTGCTTCTTGCTATGCCTTGGTGGCCAGTTTACCCACATTTCCAAACTGTAGCTCGACACACTGGCAGTGATGATATTATTTACAGGCAGAACCAGCTGATCAGAGATATGACCTTTTGTGAATTTAATTGCTCAGGGTCCATTTGAGAAGCATTTAGACTAATACCAGATTGATGCTTTCTTAAGACAGCACTTGAGATTCTGGCATTTATGTTCTTTGGAACCATAGCATAAGGTGTGAAGCAGAACTTTTACTTTAATATGTTAAGATATTCGGAGGAGTAGGGGGTTGTTGTTGTTTTCTCCCTATCTGCTCCTGTCAGGCTTAATGATAAAGTTGGGAATCCACGTCTGAATCTTTGAGAATAGCCTGGAGCAGTAAGGATAAGAAGGCATTATCTGAGCAGATAATGAGTTAAAACAAGCCAGTATAAAAGGCTCCTAACAAGAACTTAAAGGGCATTTCTGAAGGGCCTTTACTCTGAAATGTCTAGTCAAAAGGATGCTAATCAGACACATGTTATTCCTGCATTGCAGGGGGTTGGACTAGATGACCCTGGGGACCCTTCCAACTCTACAATTCTATGATTCTGTGTTAGATACATACCTGATAGGTGCCTATTCCAGCAAATGGTGCGATACAACATCTCTGTGTGAACCAAATCTCACAAACATAGCAGGTGGCTCAAGACGGCTCCAGGTCACATTGTTGGCCAACCCAATGCAATGCAACTTTTATGTGCATGGCAGATTTCACACGCACAGCAGGTGGCTCAAGATGACTCCAGTTTACATTGTTGGCCAAGGACCAGCGCAGTGCAATGCGATGCGCTTTTTATGTGCGTGGCAGATTTCACATGCATAGCAGGTGGCTCAAGACGAATCTGGTTCACATTGTTGGCAAACTCGAGCATGCAGCTCAGGATCTCCTCTGCTATATCAGCTAATCTCAGGTCTTCTGAACTAACTTGGCAAGTCCTGCAAGTTGGAGGGATGTCACTATCCTGTATCAAGTGCTCTGCTGGCCAAAATGTGGGCAAGAAGAACTCAAAGTGAGGGAAGGAGGGATATATGGAAATACAGTGGTACCTCAGGTTAAGTACTTAATTCGTTCTGGAGCTCTGTACTTAACCTGAAACTGTTCTTAACCTGAAGCACCACTTTAGCTAATGGGGCCTCCTGCTGCCGCCACACCGCCAGAGCACGATTTCTGTTCTCATCCTGAAGCAAAGTTCTTAACGCGAGGTAATATTTCTGGGTTAGTGGAGTCTGTAACCTGAAGCATATGTAACCTGAAGCATCTGTAACCAGAGGTACCATTGTACACACACGTACACACTTTCATTTTGTTTATCTTACCGAACATTGTCACCATCCCATTTCCCCAGAGGCAGCTCTTCAAAGCAGCCCCTTAGCAGAGAAACATCTCTGTTGCTTTGCTAGGTGGGTGTTGTAAAGAGTTACCTCTGGGGAAACTGAGAGGGGGAATCAAAACCCCACATGTCCTGTGGGACCCTCTTCAGCTGGAGATGGGCTTCAGGCCCCCACCCTCAATTTTCTCATGAGCCGTTTTAAAGAGCTAACTCTAGTAAGTTCATAAGGAGAGAAGGAAGCATCTTCATCCCTCAGCATCTGGCATCCACTGGCATACTGCTTCTGAACATGGCTGTTTGGCATGTTTAGAATAGAACTTCCTCTGCTTTTTTGCTCCATCAGGGCTGAGGCTGGTAGGCTAATCTGTCTGCCCCACCATTAAAAGCTGGGAGATCTCTCCAGCAGCTGCTGCCAGGTGGCAAAGCAGACGAGAAAAGAATGGGAAACAGTAAGTCCCAGAGCTGGCAAGTTCCCAGCTGAAGTAGTGAGAGAGCCCAGGTGGCAAGCTCTGATTAATCCTAGCTCTATTTTTAGTTAACAATCCATTAATCAGTTAATTGCACCTATTAATTGATTTCTTTTAAAAAAATGCCTTCTAAATAGATACCCCAGTAACACCATAAACTCTTTAGGCAGAAAAAACGAGTTCCATTTCAACTGTGATCACAGTGGTTCTTCTTCTGTTTATTATTTGTTCAGAGAGATCAGGTTTAATGGTATTTTATAGGTAGCATGCTAGGGACAAGGCAGTTTACAATTCAGCTGGTGAAAATAAGTCTATTGCATTTATATCTCATCTTACCTTTTCCGGAAGTAAGCAACACACCGTTAAAGGGAGCTGCCACACCTTGAATATTCTAATTGCTGTTGGCATGGATAAGATTCCCTCTGTGGTCCATGTCATGTGCACTCTCTTGCTGCACAGCACACCTGGGTGGATGAAGGTGAGAGCAAGCGTGGAGGGAAAGGGTAGGAGGAGCAGTGGACGCTCTCAGTTTGTTTTCCTATCTCAGCCCAACCTGGTGCCCTCCAGATGCTTTGGACTACAGCTCCCATCACCCCTGACCTTTGGCCACACTGGCTGGGGCTGATGGGAGCTGCAGTCCACAACAAATGGAAGGCACCAGGTTAGTCTCAGCTACGGTAATTTCCAGGGCTAGGAGAGCTTTGAAGAATAAATCAGAGTCCTAAACAGCAGAGCCAGGGAGAGGCTTGTTCCCAAATTAACAGCGGCACCTACTGGCCAAGCAGAAACCTGCAATCACCTGCACAAGTCACTGGATTCTAGGCAATGCACACAGAAGCAGCTGATTTAACATCACTTAGTGATGTTGCCCAAGATTCTAATTGGTTCGCACATACTTTGAAATTAGCTGGTCATAATTCCTATATGAATCATAAGCCCTGGTTCTGACTTACTGAAATTGCAATATTTTTGTGATTACAACCAAGATTTGTTACAAGTTAATGTCTCTTTTTCTCCACTTGGGTGGTCTGAGTGATTGGCCTAAGCAGCCAACTACATCATCTAGCTCAATATTATCAAACCTGCCTATCACAGACTCTCCAAGGTTTCAGACAGGGAATTATTCCCAACCCTACCTGAAGATGTCAGGATCTGAACTCAAGACCTCGGACGCTGAGCTAACTGAAACTGATCCCAGGGCCAGGGTCCAAGCACACCAAAACAATCTGCATAAATAATAGGTGCCTCACTTCCACACCACCATCTGTGGAAGTAGACACACAGCAAATAACTCCCAATCTATAAAACTATGAATAACCTTAGACTATCACCACCAACAACACAATATACAGTGGTACCTCGGGTTAAGTACTTAATTCGTTCTGGAGCTCCGTACTTAACCTGAAACTGTTCTTAACCTAAAGCACCACTTTAGCTAATGGGGCCTCCTGCTGCCGCCACGCCGCCAGAGCACGATTTCTGTTCTCATCCTGAGGCAAAATTCTTAACCTGAAGCAATATTTCTGGGTTAGCGGAGTCTGTAACCTGAAGTGTATGTAACCTGAACCATATGTAACCCGAGGTACCACTGTATGCTTGAGTAAATAAAGTGTGTTTTGAGCTGGCACCAAAATGAAAGAAGCCATACTTCAGAGGGGAGGGCATTCCATAACTAGGGTACTACCAAACAGAAAGCCCCTTTCTTACATTGCCACATAATGAAGCTCTGCTGGCAATGGGACATCGAGGCAACCCAAAGATCTTAACGCACTCTTAGCGCATGCTCAAGATGATTTTTCTTTAACTCTTTAGTCACCCTTTTAAAAGCCCACAGAGGTCCTGACTCACGATGCCGCCTCCCCCCTCCCCCCCCCCCAGTGGAAGCTCTATATTTATTTCCAGTCGCTTGTTAAAACTTGAATTTGTTGCTCTCCTTTCCAACCACAGTGAATTATAATTATAATTCACACCAGCAAGAACATTAAACGGGCATCTCTCAAGCTACATGATGGCAACTAAATAGCTGCTTGGTGTAGAGTCAGTGGTGATAAGGAGAAGGATTTCTGTGAATAGTAGTAACATCCCACAAAAAGCACTAGTAGAGGCAGTTAGAATAGAACTGAATAGAATAGTTTTTTTCTGTTTATGGTCACTGTAATGGCTTTATTGTCATGTACTGTTTTTGATTTTATGCTATGCCTTTTGCTCTTGGGGCGCTATCAGATGACCTATTTATTGAGCATCCATCTGGAGTTGTTTAAGCAACATTATCTATTTATTGAGCATTTGCTCTGTTTACAGGGAAGTTAAATGGTGCAAGTGTTATCCCACATTTTCACATCACTTTCCTTATTGCAAAAAGTCCAGTCTTTGGGGGAAGCAGGTTGATTTCACAAGAGCTGCAAATCAGCTATAACTGCACAACTTGAATTTGCAGGTACATAACTGAATCCTTCCCCAAATTAGCAACAGCCTAGAAGTGTCCTTAATTTTCCATATGTCACTTAGTGACTCTTTTGTAGTAAGCAGCTAATAAGCCAAATTACTAATTATTATTGTGATTATTAACACATCATTTTGGCTGGATCAAGACTATATGTAAGTCTTTTAGGGTGTGGCCTCACAATGGTTTTCGACTCAACAGTGAATCTCTCCCTGAGTGGGTCAAATCTCTTCCCTAATGGTGCAATATTAGATTTCAGCTGTCATTATGCAGTTGGAAGTACTGCTTCGCCCCTTTTTCAGAGAAGCAAGCTAATGCTTTTGCCAGGACAAACTATAATTCATTTGGGGGTGGGAGTGGAATGGAAAGCAACACACATTCACTGGGGCTTTTAACAAGTGACCGGAAGGTTTTTGCAATCAATCAGGTCAAAGCTTGATGAAAACTCGAGCTCCCCGAGTGAGAAATAACTCACTCCATTCCCTTTCTTCTCTTTCAGCTTGTCATGAGAATAGGGATGATGAGAGAGAATGAAAACATATCAGATGCTGAAATTCAGTGATAAGCTCACTTTTCAGATGCAGACAGGAAGCCAAAACATGGCACCTGATGAAGGCCTGCTGTGAAAGGAATCAATGCCGGAGCTGCTCAAAATAGAAAAGGGCAGAGGATGTGCGGATCGTTCACTTGCTCGCTTATTTATTTATTTCATAAACATTTATACACCGCTTGATGGTAAAAAAATCAAAGCAGTTTACAAAAAAGATAAAAAAATAAAACCAAGAAAAAAATCACAATACTTTAAAACATACAAAAAGTTAAAATACTAAAACAGATTAAAATTCACACCAGCAATTCTAAGCATCTGGATAAGCTTACCTAAACAAGAATGTTTTTAGCAGGCACCAAAAAGAATACAGTGAAGCATAGCTGTCAATGTTCCCCTTTTTTAAAGGGAAATTCCCTTCTTCCGAATAGGATTCCTCGCAAGAAAAGGGAAAAGTTGACAGCTATGCCGTGAAGGTGCCTGTTTGATATCAATAGGCAGGGAGTTCCAAAGGGCAGCTGCTGCCCCACCAAACAATTGAGTCCTTACAAATGTGGGGTGGGTGTTATGTGGCATCTGCAGTAGTGCCAGTTCTGCCGATCAAAGCATTTGAGTGGGCACATGTGGGGTTAGGTGATCATGAAGGTAAAATGGTCCCAAGTCATTAAGGCTTTGTATACTAATAGTAACACCTTGAACTTGGCCCAGTAGCAGGTCAGCAACCCGTGCAGATCTCTGAGCACAGGTGTCGTATGCCGACAAGATCCCACTCCTGTCAGCAATTGTGCTGCAGCATTCTGCACTAGCTGCAGCTTCCAGATTAAGCACGAGGGAAGCCCCACATAAAGTGCATGGCAGTAATCCAGTCTTGAAGTAACCAGTGAGCAAACTACTGTGGCAAGGCTTTCCTGGCCCAGTTGAACCTGGCTGTTGAACCAGCCGCATTGATAAAAGGCACTTCTTGCCACTGAGGCTACTTGAGCCTACAGTGACAGAGCTGGATCGAGAAGCATCCCCAAAACCGTGAAACCTGCTCCTTCAGGGTGGCTGCAACTGTTAGACAAAAATCCCATGACTGCAATCATGGAGCAGGAATTCTATCACATGACAGTATATGTTTTGACTCCACAGAGTGGGATGTGACGGATACAGGATGTTTGTGTTATCGTGTTCTGTGAAGTGGGACTATTGTCCTTTCTTCTTTTTCTCTTTGTTGTCTGATGCTAGAGAGAGAGGGAGCCATGTTGCAGTGCTCTGTGTGCGTTTATATGTAAATAAAGTAGATTAGCCAAAATGCTGAGTTGCTGAGGTCTATCACACATGAGCTGCACAGACTCTGTGGATCCCTAAGTGTGCCGATGTCTGTTGGCATCAGTCGCTGTGATGTTCGGGCAGAAGAAAGCTTTTGAAGCTCCCGAATGATCGACCAGGAGGGAGGGAACATGCCAGTTGGGCATGTGTCTCTGCCAGGGTCCTACTTGAGTGTAGGCTGAACTCCTGACAGCAACTCCATCCAGAGTAGGCAACTGGCCAGACATGGGAGCTACACACTAATAGTGCCTCCATCTTGTCAGGATTCAAGCTTGGGTTGTTGTTTTCTTATCCACATCATCCATCAGGGTGACCAAGGGCGACACTCTTCCATGGCCAGGCCTGAACCCAGATTGGAATGGATCTAAGATTCCTTCATTGCAGGGGGTTAGACTAGATAACTCTTGTGGTGCCTTCCAATTCCACCATTCTGATTCTATGATTCTATTATTCCAGATCATCTATGTCCTCCAAGAATGCTTGCAAGCTGTCCCACCTCTCGTCCCTTTGTCAGAGTCAATGATTCATTCTTTTGGCTAAACAAGAGTTTGAGATAAAGTTAAACAAACTTTCTCTGTTTTAAAAAAGGAAACCAAGTACAAATGTTGACCCTGCAAGAGCAAAGAGCAATATGCCTAGGGAAATTATGGACACTGGTCTCTAGGGAGCCTTTTAGATCAATATTTGTTTGTTTGTTTACCCAGCTCTTCAGCCAAAAAGGCTCCCAGAACCACTGACATTCATAAAGCAAGACAGTCCCTGCCTACAGACTCACCATCTAAGAGACATGACACAAGAGGAAAAGAGGGGGGGAGGGGGGAAAGCAAATTCAGACTTCCATTCTTAAAGTTAAATAGTTGTTGTTGTTTAGTCTTTCAGTTGTGTCCGACTCTTCGTGATCCCATGGACCAGAGCACGCCAGGCACTCCTGTCTTCCACTGCCTCCCGCAGTTTGGTCAAACTCATGCTGGTAGATTTGAGAACACTGTCCAACCATCTCGTCCTCTGTCGTCCCCTTCTCCTGGTGCCCTCCATCTTTCCCAACATCAGGGTCTTTTCCGGGGAGTCTTCTCTTCTTATGAGGTGGCCAAAGTATTGGAGCCTCAGCTTCAGGATCTGTCCTTCCAGTGAGCACTAAATAGTAGTTCTTATAATTAACAGCACAGGCGGAAAGTGCTGATACACTCAAGCCCTGCTCGCAGCCTTTCCATAGCCATCCACTTGGCCACTGTGACAACAAGATGCTGGGCTCAGTGGGCCATTGGCCTCATCCAGCGGGGTTCTACTTATGTTCTTAATGGTTAATCTACTGCATGGAATGCTGTTGGAATCATCCCAAGTGCTCCAAAAAGAACTTTGGTGTGTTTCTCTTCTTCAAAAAATTGTTGTGCCGTGCTATTCTGTATACATTTACTTGGAAGTAAGCCCCCTCTGGCTTCAGGAGGTCCTGTGTGTGTAGAGGATTGCAGCCTTATTTCAGAACAAGCAAAAGCAACATTTCCTTTGGAAAGCAGCTAATGAAATATTAAAGACACGTCAGATATCCCAGCCGCGTTGCATATCCCCTTTCCCAAAGCCTTGCTTAGAACAATATTGGTGGGGGACTGCTAGTACCGTACTGCTGTTGCTTGTGCCCCTTGCACATGTTCATGCACAACCGTACACTTCCTTGTCCCATGTGCCAAGCCTGCCTCACTGTACCTAAGACTGCATACATATCATACATTTAAAGCACACACACACCAAGAATTCTGTGGGGGTTTTTTAACCTTCATAGAGCTACAATTCCCAGGGTCCTTAGCAAACTACAGTTCCCGGAATTATTTCAGAGGGGTGTGCTTTAAGTGCATGATGCATACACAGTCTATGAAAGTTTTCAGCCCAGGATAACTAGAAAGCTGGTGTATCTAGGAGAGATGAATAGCTTTGTCTTGTCTCACAGCTCAGATTTGATGTTTGATATTTTTTTAAAGAACTACCTACTGGGAGCTGAGCCCACTGACACAGACCGTGTTGACATTGCATTGTGGGAGTGAAAAATGGAAAGCTAAAGCTATAAAGTCTGGCTCCGTGCTCTGTCTGGATTGCATATGCGTTGCTCAGATCTATTCAGATTGATCCGGGGGGCATGAATAATGCAGAAGGCATGAGAGGAGTGGGAAAGGTGAATTTGACATGCCCCATGGTATTCCAAGGCCAGCGCTGCTCTGCATATTGAAAACGGGGCTCAGTCCTCCTCGCCGCAGCCCAGTGCAATCGAACTGGCAGGCGGAAGAGTCTCTGCCAGAGAACAGCCTCTCACAGCTACTCGAGCCAATCTTGCAAACGGCTCAGGAAGGAAGACCAAAGTGGTACAAAGAGAAGCGTATTCAGAGTGTGCTGTTCATCGCCGTGGGAGGTGGTGGAAAGTCACACAGGCCTTGCCCCATGGCCCACAGGATCAGGAAGGGCCCCCGGTGGAAATTGGTGGGGAGAGGAGTGTCGGAAGCCAGAGGGCTGTTCAACACCCCCTTCCTCACATCCCTGGGAGGCAACTTTCAGCAAAGAGGGTTACGATTCAAGGAGAAGAGACATTTGAGAGAAAGGGTTTTTTTAATTCTCTTTGAATACAGTTGCCGTGTCCCTATCTCAGTCTTCCAAGGAGGGGCTCTCACAGTGGGGGAGGTGTCAGGGTGTAGTAAAAGCTTCTTAAATGTTTGTGTGTGAAGAAAGCATGAAGCAAACCTCATAGTATAGCCCACTCTTTTGCTTATAACTGGGATGGTTCAGATAAGATTTCAGAGATCCTTCTCTTTTTGTGATGTGTTCCTGTTCAGTCTGGGCAGAAACCCAAGAATATCCACCATCTTACCCAAACAGCTATTCCACTGTCTCTTTTCTATCATAAGAGTATTATTATTTATTAGTAGCATTCCTTCTGAAGTAGTAATTCTATGTACATCCACCTAAGCAAGGAATTCCCACTAAGTCCCCATCTGTGGTTAACAGTCAGTTCCTTTTCCCAGGGAATTCTGGGAACAGTAGCTGCATGAGGTGAATAGGGGTCCCCTAACCACTCTCAGCTGCCTTGACAAACTACAGCTCCCAGGATTCTTTGAGGGAAGCCATGGCTATTCAGGTAGTACAATGCTGCTTTAAATGTATAATACAGATGGTGTCCTAGAGACCCATTAGAAAGGGACAAGGCTGGTCATACTGTGAGGCAGGCAACTGCCTCAGGAAGCAAATGCTGAAGAGTGGGAAGGGCCAGCAAAGTTGGGGATGACAGAACTGTGCTGCCACATAGTCCTATACCTGCCCTGAGGTACAGCGGAGGCAACCAGTGATGAAGTAAAAATTTAAGTGCCAGTCAGGTTGGATTCTGTACACGGAATTTATTATCTGAGTGGGGAAGGGATGAGCTGCCATCTTGTCTATCACCCTGGGCAGTAAAATATATTGCGCCAGTGCTGATGGGAGGAGTGGATTGAGATTTGCTCTTTCGTTTGCCCATAGTGGGAAACATGAAGCACTGTGTAGCATCACCTGTCATGAATTCTCTCAGATTCTTGTATTTACCCTCCTATCTTGACTTCTTTTGCCCTGATAACTCCAAGGATGCAGGTGAGAAAGGAAAAAAAGGATAAAAGTGGGGGGAGTCAAATGAGAAGGAGAAACAATTACTGTTTTGTCTCCCATTTTATTGGTGGACCTGAAAACAAAAGAGAGGATCCCCAAGTTGTAATGCGGCAACCCTAATCTGTAACTGTGGTCGCATCCACACTGCGAGAGGGATTCAATGTTATGCTTTTCTGATTGTTCCACCAGCACAAGAATTTCTGCTTGCTTGATGGAATGACCCACCCCCTCCTCTTCTCAGGGTTCTCCTGACAAGATCTGGGGGAGGCATGTGACCACATGGGGTGAAGAGAGGAGGTAAACCCTCCTTTCACTAGCAAGAGCCCTTCAACCGGCTTCTATTAGAGTGCCAGTTGAGTTGAATATATTTAAAGCATATGGCGGCCCCCAAAGAATCCTGGGACCTCTAGTTTACTCCCTCTCATGCCCAGTACTCTTAACAAACTCCAGCTTCCAGGAATCTTTGGGGAAAACAATGTGCTTTAAATGCATGGTGCGGTTGTGACCTTTTTCTTGTTATTCTGTAGTAAAGACACCAAGAAAGGGAATAGTTCTCTCTACTGATTGGACCTCTTTCCTAAATAAGGAAAAAACCTCCACAATTCAGAGCCCGGATACTATAAACCTAAAATTAGGCCTGATTGAGGTCTCAGGTGC
This sequence comes from Podarcis filfolensis, assembly GCF_964270895.1. Taxonomy (NCBI): domain Eukaryota; kingdom Metazoa; phylum Chordata; class Lepidosauria; order Squamata; family Lacertidae; genus Podarcis; species Podarcis filfolensis. The sequence goes on from NC_139609.1 coordinate 71,420,104, forward strand.
CACAAGACCACTGTTCCTTAGGCTTTGGGAGGATTTAGTTTCTACATGAATAACACCTGACAAACGGGCTTTGGTTGTCACCAGTTCACTTTGTTCTCTGCATATTTTTGACGGATCATTTTGCTCTAATCCCATGTGACCACCGTTGCCTGGCGCCACCAGGCTCTTTTCCTTTAGGATGCCGGTGCCTTCCTGACCCTCCCTATATCTTGCCTACTCAGGTGTCAAGATGTCACTGAAAGTGCAGACGAGTAACATCACAAACAAGAATGACCCCAAGTCCATCAACTCCAGAGTCTTCATTGGGAACCTCAACACAGCAGTGGTCAAGAAGTCAGACGTAGAGACCATCTTCTCTAAGTACGGCAGGGTGGTGGGCTGCTCTGTTCACAAGGGCTATGCATTTGTACAGTACTCAAACGAGAGGCACGCACGGGCAGCTGTCCTGGGGGAGAATGGGAGAGTACTCGCCGGGCAGACATTAGGTAAGGACTCGTTGCCTCTTTCTCTAATATCCTTATTTGGAACTTGGTATATGCAGACTAAGGTGGATGGGAACTCTCGGAAAACTGAAAGTCCCTGTGGAACTGGGGGAAGGCCTCTTCCATGTGAAGTTGACATGAATATCACAGAGTTTTGACTTTTGCATGGAAAGTTGTACTCTTGACATAGAACCTTGCGTTGCAAGGCTAGGCGACCTATGCAAAAATGTGTTCCTGAGGTTGTTTTAAGAGGACTTATGCCATAAGCTCCTTAGCCTTGGAGGAGGCATGAAAGAAAATAGCTTTGGTTTCAGAGGAGTATTAATTTCTGGAGCTGATCCCCTCTACTCCTGTTCAATAAGCAGCGTCAAGAACTAGCCTGCTATTTGTCGAGTTACGTCTCATATACTCCGAAGCAAATGTTGATTTGCACCCATTTGCTTTCTGCATAAGTAAAACGTTCATGCTTTACAACTTTATACTGCAAATACATGCCTCAAAGAGAGGATTACATTGAGGGGCAGTGCTTACATTATTACTGTTACTATTATTTATTAAATTTGTATACCGTCCTTCATCCTTAGATTTCAAGGCAGTTCACAACATAAAAATACAATATAAAAACACAAAATACATGATAAAAACAAGAACAACCCTCCCAAACCAATAACCCTCCCCCCAAACATATTTAAAAGGGTTTAGGATATTCATCAGCCAAAGGCCTGATTGAGGAGGAATGTTTTCGCCTGGTGCCTGAAGGTGCATAATGAAAGTGCCAGCTATCAACCACTTAAATAACTGATCTGGTGCCTTTTAACTGATAAATGAATTAACCAATTAATTGATTTAATTAAATCTGCATATTATAACTAACATTTCAAAAAAGAAGCACAATATTGCAGTAAACAAAAGTTACCATTAAATGTTAATAAACTTTTATGCATTACCTGTATAGCAGTCACAGGAAATCTAGCCAAATAGCCTCAAAAATAGGTTAAGTCTCTGCTTCATTAGCAGCCTGACTTATTACAGGGGGCCCTTGCTGATTAATCAACTAACATTTTAGTTAATTAATTTGCCAATTAAGCTAACTGCAGCCCAAATTTAAAGGCAGCTAGGAAGCATTAGAGAAGTAGGCCAGCCCTGCTTGTAGGTCATCTACCCACCTTCTTCTGCTGATTCTGAGTCTTTTGCAACTAACTTGGGCCTATTAGGGGCAATTTGTTGCAGATCCGTTTTGAGTCTTTGCTGCAAGACAAACAGATGTTCTAAAACCAGGTGTGTGGGTGTTCAGGATTTCATTTTCTGCAGTGAGGCTGCCAGCTGCTGAACACGAAGTGATGATGATGTTTGCTGTAGTATGCGCTACAGCAGCACCGAGAGGTCCCAAATCAAATTAGGCACCTAATGTGGCACACACTGTGAAAAATGCAAAAGGCTTATTCTCAGTGCTTTGGTGCCATGATATGTGACCGCAGCCCCCAATTGTTCACATATTACAAAAAGCAGCCCATCTACCACTAAACAGCCATGAATGATCACGCAGCGCAGGAGAGGCTTTTAATCATGAACTACTAGAAATGAAAGGAGAGAACACTATAAGCTACCAAATTTCCTTGGGGATAATCCTGATTACCTGCACTGCAAACATAACATGTAAGCAAGCTTACTGTGGAAAATATGTCCTGATGGAAGTGGTTACTTCACTTAAACCTTGCTTTCATTGAAAAGTCTGAATGCTGCATCCAATATAGCTCATTATTGGTATATGTGCTCTGTGTTAATACAGTAGGTGTAATACTCTGCCCAAAGCCCTTGTTACTGTTGAAAAGTAATAGAATCTTCTCATTCAGATCACATCTGCTTCTCTTTAAACTCCCTAGCAGCTCGGTACTACTGGTTAATTTTCTGAGGTCTCTGGTTGAAGGATCTCAAGTAGCACAGCTGGGAAAGCCTGGGAAATTTTGAAAGGGTCCATGGCTCATTGGTAGATCACATGGTTTGCATACCCCCATCATTCTGCCTGGACACCGAGGTCCAGCGCTGAGGGCCTTCTGGCGGTTCCCTCGCTGCAAGAAGCCAAGTTACAGGGAACCAGGCAGACGGCCTTCTCGGTAGTGGCACCCACCCTGTGGAACTCCTTCCCACCAGATGTCAAAGAGAAAAACAACTACCAGACTTTTAGAAGACATCTGAAGGCAGCCCTGTTTAGGGAAGCTTTTAATGTTTAATAGACTATTGTATTTTAATATTTTGTTGGAAGCCGCCCAGAGTGGCTGGGGAAACCCAGCCAGGTAGGCAGGGTATAAACAACATTATTATTATTATTATTATTATTATTATTATTATTATTATTATACCAAAGATTATAAGCTTCCATTCATAGCATTTCTAGTTATAGCATAATGGGCCCCATCTGAAAAGCTCAGCAGCCATTCTGAGTTAAATGATACAACTACTATGCCAGAATTATACCTTTAATATGCCCAGCCAGATCCTGCTAGAAAGTCCACAATCAGAACTTGATAACTGTTGTTTATGCTCAGAATCTGACTATGTCATTTTCAACCCTCCTCTGCCTTCCTTGATTCATGTGCACATTGGTGCAAGAAACCACCCACATAGTTGCACCTGTTCTGCTAGAAATGCACAGAGCTTGCTCTCATGCCCAATAGCAACTATGGAACTGGACCACTCACTTGCTATTGCCAATCAGTATGTACCTGTATAGGGACGCGGGTGGCGCTGTGGGTTAAACCACTGAGCCTAGGACTTGCCGATCAGAAGGTCGGCGGTTCGAATCCCCGCGACGGGGTGAGCTCCCGTTGCTCGGTCCCAGCTCCTGCCAACCTAGCAGTTCGAAAGTGCAAGTAAATAAATAGGTACCGCTCCGGTGGGAAGGTAAACGGCGTTTCCGTGCACTGCTCTGGTTCATCAGAAGCGGCTTTGTCATGCTGGCCACATGACTCGGAAGCTGTACACTTGCTCCCTTGGCCAATAAAGCGAGATGAGCGCCGCAACCCCAGAGTCGGTCATGACTGGACCTAATGGTCAGGGGTCCCTTTACCTTTGTACCTGTATAAACACCTGTACTGTTGAAAGAACAGCTCATGAGTTCCCCAAAGTCGGAAAGCCAGGGAGCTTCCTCCCAATGCAAACAGTAGCTTTAAACAGGGGCTTTTGTCATCAATAATAAAAGGAAATATGAGTTAGAGTCACCCTCTTTAGGTTGATTCATTCTTAAAACAGTTAATCTCTATTTCATCCTATCCTTAGCTATTCTGTCATCTGAGTATTTTAAGCCAGTGGCAAGCAAGATTAGATTTTGCCCAGCTGCATCTAATATCCCTACCTCTTGGAAGGATTAATGATCCCTGTCTCCTAGAAGGATCATTACGCGCAGGGCTTTTTCTTTTTCAACCAGAACTCACTGGAACTTGGTTCTGGCACCTCTCAGGTGGGTGCCATTGCCATTAGAAGAGAACAGGAGAGGCTTTCATGGTGAGTTCCAGCACCTCTTTTTCTAGAAAAATAGAACCAAAGAAGACACATTTCCCTGGGAGTAAGCCCCATGGAACTCATTTTTTAGTAGACATCTATGGGATTTCACAGGAAGATAAAGAACAATGGGTTGGAAAAGGAAGAGTTCAGCTAATTGGACAGAAATAATTTTAGGAAAAGAAGAAAGCTATATTTCTCTGTTCAAATGAATTAATAAATGTAAGGTAGAGACACAGAAGGCGAGAGAAGTAAATATTCTTAGGTCATGACCTGAAACTTAATCTATTCTTGGAAAATACTCTTCCAAGACTCTTTTAATGTTAGTGATTTCTTGCAAGTCAATGAGGGGAGATCATTTAATATAGTGAGGCTGAGACACAAGTGACACCAGTTCAAACCTAAGCATGTCTACTCAGAAGTAAGACCTACTGAATGGTGCTTACTTCCAGGTCAGCGGAGTTAAAGATTGCAGCCTAAGGTTCTTTCAACAGCCCACCTTGGGTCTTCTGGCAAGCATAAAGTATGTTCCTTTAAGTGGTTTCTGAGCTTGTTAATTGTGTTCACTGTGAGTTTTGCTAGTGACTGTCTCTTGGGAAAACTCTTTTGAGAGTTGGATTTTGTTCATGTCTATGCTATGCTTTTCATGGAATGTATTTTTTTTTTACTCACTTTCAGTGTCTCTTGAAATCTTTGATTTTTAAGCTCATGACAGAGCAATCCAACCAGATTCAGGTGCTGGCAGCAGAAATTTCTGCTTGGGTGTTTTTCACATACTGTATCTTGTTTCCCATAGGGGTTTAGCATTAGTTTACCAGCTGCAGGGGGAGAGGGGTTTTAAAGTTTACCTGCTAGAGGCATCACAACGATTTGGGGAACAGGGAAATTACACACACACACACACACACACACACACACACACACACACACCCCGAGTACCCCACCTTCTTGGTTTTTAAAACAGTAACATTAAATACAAATGAATTAAACGTAATATGTATCTATGGATGGAGATAAATTTAATTCAGTTCATATTTGCAACTGAACTTACCTAATTTTCACTTTCTGAAACAATACACAAAACACAGCCATCCTTCGAAATTCATCCTTGGCTGAATTTTGCGATAAAGTTGTCCAGGCAAGTAACATGTGCAAAAATGCATGCATTAAAGGAAAGTGTTAATAAAAATGCATATATTTGTGAAAATAACATACAAAAATGCATTGTATTAGGTAGAGTTGCTTTGCAAAAATATGTACAGTGAGTAAAATTGCATACAAATTTTTATATTTACGAGAAATTCCCACTGAAATGCCGATGGAACCTTTTCAAAAAATCAAGATTGCAAGATCATGTGGGAATAAAGAGAACAGAACTTAAGACTGGAGAAATGAGAAGCTGAGAGAATCCAAAAAATTGATATGCTTGTCCACTCCTAAATGTAGCTTGGCCCAAGCAAGCCATTCCAATGTGGGCTGCACAACAAGGTGGTTGTGCCTTTCTGCATTTTGACTGGTATTAGGAAAACAAACTTTTCACATCTGTCTCAAAGTTCCCCAGCCAATGTACTGGAGGGTCCACCCACAATAGTGACAGCATCTAACTCGGTATCTGTTTGCTTGAAATGAATTGTTTCTTACAGTAACATTTTTATTTTTGTATGTGTGCAGTGCTTTGAAATGTCACCCGCTGAGCAGCTCTTGTCACCAGGCATAAACTGAGAATTGTTGCTGAAGATAGCATTCTCCATCAGAAATTGGCATTTTTGATCTCCCAGTAGGTGGTGGCGATATTGAAGGCGGCAGGAGTGCTAGACACGCCTGTGCAGAGGCCCAAAACCTATTCCCACCCTCTGCAAAGTCTGGCGTAACAACCTGAAATGAGAACTCAGAACATTTTGCTATCCTTTTAGAAAACAGATATTGCCATTGTATTATAAATCTTCCACAGACACACACACACACACACACACACACACACACCAGTGTGTGGCGTGTGGTGGGGGAAGCAGTTCTCCAAAGCAACATGCAATGCTCTCTGGTTATCACCTTATTCTTATGAAAACCTTAAGCAGAACTGAAATGCAGCTTGCAGTTTATTTTTATTTATATGCTGCTTGGGGGGAAAAATTAAGCCTGTAAGACTTGACCCCACCCCCACCCACCATGGCCCCCTCCACCTCTTCCCCCCTTTTCATCATCATCATCATCATAATTATTATTTATTTATTTATTTATTTATTTATTTATACTCTGCCCATCTGGCTTGGTTTCCCCAGCCACTCTGGGTGGCTTTCAGCAGAATATTAAAATACAATAGTCTATTAAACATTAAAAGCTTCCCTAAACAAAAGCTTCATAATGTAACATTAATTTCTCAACAAATGAAACTGATCTGTAGAAAATGTAACTTGAAAAAAGAGACATTGCACATATTTTTGTAAACCAAGAAATCTTTAATAAAAAATACATTTTTTAAAAAGCCTGTAAGCAATTTACATAAAATAATATGAAACCTTCGCAAGAAATAGCAATGAAAATAACAAGACTTTGGAAACTGACATAATGAAATCACCAAAATTGTAGGTAAAATCAAGAGTTTCAAAAAATAAAATGGAATAAAATTACAAGTCTGGGTAGGCTCGTTTCAAAAGGCAGTGAAAACAGCTCTATGACTGGGCCTCCCAATATCAACAGGCAGGGAGTTCCAGAGAGTAGCTGCTGCTACACTTCAGATTTCTTGCAAGTGCAGAACAAACATTATATGGAACATGTAAAAGTGCCAGTTCTGCATATAAAAGCAATTGAGTGGGCACATACAGTATGGGTAAGACAATCCTTCAAATAAGCTGGTCCAAAGCAGTTGAGGGCTTTATATACTAATACGTAAAGGTAAAGGCACCCCTGACCATTAGGTCCAGTCGTGACCGACTCTGGGGTTGCAGCGCTCATCTCGCTTTATTGGCCGAGGGAGCCGGCGTACAGCTTCCGGGTCATGTGGCCAGCATGACTAAGCCGCTTCTGGCGAACCAGAGCAGCGCACGGAAATGCTGTTTACCTTCCCGCCAGAGCGGTACCTATTTATCTACTTGCACTTTGATGTGCTTTCGAACTGCTAGGTTGGCAGGAGCAGGGACTGAGCAACGGGAGCTCACCCCGTCCCAGGGATTCGAACTGCCGACCTTCTGATCGGCAAGTCCTAGGCTCTGTGGTTTAACCCACAGTGCCACCCACGTCCCTATATACTATATACTAATAGTCACACCTTGAATTGGGTGCTGCTTTGCATGCATAACACCAGGGACAGGGCTGCAATGTATGGCCCCACTCATGTGCTTGTCTTGCCTGCAAGTATAGCACCTGACTAGGGCATGCGCTTCTTCTGTAGAGCAGCAACTTTGCAGTGTTTCCCCCAAATCCTCATAAGCTCTGTTGTGTCTCCCTGTTGTGACACTGGCAGGCACCCGTATCATGTTTTAAGTCTCCTTAGCTTTGGAAGTAAGAATGCCTGTGATCTGTGGTGCTGTACCATTGTGCCGGCAACTTCCCAGTGTGTCAGGGGTGAGGTGAAGCCGGAAGGGCCTTGTGGGTGTTTCATCAAGCATCTGAACATTTTTCAGAAAACAGGATGGCAGGGTACATCACCTTTCCTTATGCTTTGCTTCTAGAAAGCGGTCGGCATCTTTGTTCGCAGAGTTACTTTGTTTGGTTTCCATGCAGACGGCGAAAATTTGTCACACATTTCTATCCTCATGTATATCACACACCCCTTCAGTACAGAGGTTTAGGAATGAACATTTCCTTGGCAGACCAAAAAAGCATTGTTCTCCCCCATTGTGGGAGTTGAAGACTGTCCATGAAATCATGCTGTGTGACTTCAAACATGTGTCTGCACCCAGCACAGCCTTTAGCCTCACCTGAATGGAAGCAGGCTCAGAGGAACACAACTAATATCTCCTGTGTGCTCTATATTTGGCATTCATTTTACAGGAGGATGAAGGTAGACAAAGACTATAAGCTGAGAGTGGTGTAATGTGATGACTTGGATCCAGAGATGTTTTGCACAAGCAGAAAGGCACTTCTGCATGAGCAAGACAGGCTGGCCAAATTCTCCCAATTCTCCTTCTGACTCCCTGTGCCCAATCTCATGCTCTCCCAGAGGCAGGGCTGGCTTGCCCGTGAGGTGGGCTTAAGCAGCCACCTTAGGTGGCAGAATCCTGCAGAGCAATGCCCCCAACCGTGCCCCACCCGCCACTGCCACTGCTGGAGAAGGGAGGAGGAACGGCAGCGGCTTCTGGCAAGATCTCACAAAACTCTCCCTTGACCTCCAAGATCTCACCAGAAGCCACTGCAACCCCAAGAAGTGAGACTTCAGTGGAGGGGTGGTGGAGGAGACAGCACCTTCCCATTTTACTGCAGGTGGCAGACTAGGATGGGCCACCCGTGCTTAGAGGGTCCCTCTGAGACACGGAGGCTGGGGGAGCTATAGTGCAGGAAGGAACAAGGAAAACCCCATTACATGAGTGGAGTTCTGCTTAACAAGGTGGGGAGAATAGAGAGGGGGAGACCCATTTCAGTTATGAACAAGAAACCATGGTTTGCTGTTGTGTTACACGAGCTATAGCAAGCTACAGGCCCGTGTTGTCCATCCTTCACTTTCATTCCTCCTTTGCACATGAGAGGAGGAAATGGAAGTTTTCATTCCCTGTTTCCAACAAGCCACATTTTCAATTTCAGGTAAAGATGCACCTCTTTGCCCAGGCTTTTGAGGAGAAGCAAGGTGTATTGGGCATCTGAATTTCTGTCGCTGCTAGTGGTTTTATTTTTAACTAATTTCATTTTTGTTTTGTGCTGTTTTGATCATATTGTTTAGATCTGATCTTCCAACCATGCATGCACTCCTAATCTTTTGAACTCTTTCCCCTTCTCTCCTCTCTTTTGTGAAAGCTAAAGTCAGGAGATAATCTTCACAAAAGAGAGGAGGGGAAAGAATTCACGAGCACTAGGAGTGCAAGATTAGGAGATCAAATGGCCTTATATCTCTACCAGTGCTTAGATGTTTACTAAACTGTAGTCATCTCAAACAGGTTTTGGCAATATGGAAATATATTTGCTTTTATTTAATGAATTGATTAGCCACTTAAAAGGAGGGTCCTCTGGCAGCTCTAGCTGACATATTTGCTGTGGAAAACACTCCAATATATACATATACATTTTATACCCTTCACAAAAGGAAAAAGGCCAGTACCTCTTGGTATATGTTTGTTTATTTGCAGGTATGGAAATAGCATAAAGGTATGCAAATAATAGTACAGATGAAGCTTTTTTAAATTTTAAAAAAGACTTTGATACAAAAAATTACGCATAAGGGATGGGAAGAGAGCAATACAGCAGTAATTCCAAATTGTTATTTGCTGCAGATATAAACATGGCTGGAGAACCAAAGCCCAACAGACCCAAAGGCCTGAAGAGAACAGCATCCGCCTTATACAGGTAAGTTCTGTTGTTGTGATTCCCACCTAATGAAAAGAATCTGACAAGCGTGTATTCAGGAAATACAGTCTATATATGTCGTGCCGTATGGGCAAGAATGGGGAACTTCAATTGCAGCCCTCCAGGCCTTTCTATCTGGCCCTAAGAAGTCTCTCCAGGCTGCATCTCCCCTCTGCCCCCAAGCTACACTCCTCATTAGCCCTACTTCATACCTTCTTTTAATCCATTTGCTTGGCTGAAACACAATCCAGAATGCCTCTTGCCTGCCAAGGATGGAGCAGAGGGGTGTGTAAATGGGTGCAGAAACTAGTTTACTGCACAAAGGTAAAATTCATGTTTGTTGCTCCATCTGCTTTTGCCTCTGGCCCCTCCCACCATTGGTATGTGGCCCCTGAAAGGTTTTCCAGACAGGAATGCAGTCCTCAGGTTGAAAAAGATCCCCCACTCCTGCCCGATAGAACAGATACAGAATAGGGCCCGACTCATTTTTAAGCCCAGGTTTTGTCAGGGGCTGGACTGAGGAGGAATGGTGGGAGCCGCCTCCCCACTTTTTTCCTGAACCTTCCCAAGGGCAGGAGGACAGTATTGATTTAGAACAGTGGTTTGTAGAGGGGCATAGTCCAGAGGGGGAAAGCTGGGAAATACTGGTTGAGGAACAGCTAGAAGAGGAAATGCCAGGAGAGAGACAGCTGGCAGATTCAGTGTCCTTGGAAAGCATTCCTGATCCCCCTTCACCTAAGACTAGACGGGTTTTGAGAGTGATGGAACAGAAAGCGCAGCAACAACAAGATCAGATTACCCGACAGAGAAATGACATAGATTAATGGGGACGGAGGGGGTGAGCCTTTACTGGAAGCAACACCATTTCTAGAGAGATATGCATTCCTTTGTCTCTCACTGTGATTATTAAAGAAGCTAACTGGTAAGAACGCTCCTTTCGTTTGATCTGAATCCCCGAAGCCTGACAGGTTTAGAGTTTGCTCTCAAAACTGCTGTAAGAGTTTTGTTTCCCCATTAACCAGGGGGAACCATTTTGGGTTTACAGCAGTGGCTATCAAAGTGGGGAGGATTACTTGGGGAAGGGGACTCAACTACAGAGATCAATTTATAACGTTAAAAATGCATTATTAAAAAATCTGACACCAGATGGTGCTGTAGAGCAGAATCCAAAGTCAATGGCAGATTGCCTTAGGAGCAGGTTCCCCCCTCCCCCTGTAACTTTTTTTTAATAGCGTTTTTTATATCTGTGTAGATACAGCCTAAGAGGCAAGGGGGTGGCAGCGGGGTGCTGGAGGTGTAAATAACTATTGGAAGTTGAAAAGCTGGTATCAGTGGATCAAGTTTGTCCATTTAATTGAAAAATATTAAACTAAATGTAAGTTTTAAATGTGATCAAGTGAGCACATGGAAGAGCAGGGTAGTGGAGGTCAGGTGTGACAAAGTAAATGAAAATGGTAGAGAGAAGCGTAGGAGGAGGAATAACTGATATATGGAAGGAGCAGGGGAAAGAAATAAGAGCAGGTAGGTTTTGGTTTCAGCATGGAAGAAGTGGGGAAATGTTGAGCAAAGTGTCAGGAGGTGGAGAGCCAGGAGCAAGGCCCTAGCAGAGCATCAAGATTGGAGGAGGAAAAGTGCTGTGAATTTCTAAGGTTGGTATAGATGAGATGGGTGCAGTATTGCTGCTTTAGACAAGAAGGGAGAGAGCATGAATTTATAGTGGCTGAGATTATCAGCCACACACTTTTTTTGTTCTCCACCAAAGGCTTTCAGCTGTACCTGAATATGAGTGAAACAATCAAACAGAGGCACTGAGCCAGGGGTGTGGATGTGCGGGGAGGAGAAAAGTATGTTAGAAGAGCGGGACAACAGGAACAAATTGAAGGTAATAACTGCAGCATCTATGGAGCAGGCAGAAGCAGAGAAGGAGAGGAGAGATAGTAGAGGGCAATGTTTCAGAGAAGGCCACTGGCTCAATGGAGAGGAGCTCAGGGAAGGAGTAGGGGGTGGGATATAGGGAGGGTGGACAGTGTGTAATGTGGAAAAAACTAAGATGGTGATTGGGCAGAGAGAATCCCACAGCAGAAATGTCAGATACAAAGCAGTTCCAGGCGAAGGCAACATCAAGAGAGTGCCCAAAGTTAAAGCACATTCTGGAGGAGTTGTTTGGTTTTTTATTCCTCTTCAAAAGGTTGCTTCCTTATTGGCTAAGTGAATATGTGGAATTATTAAGAGGGAAAAGTCAGCATTTACTTTACAAAATGTTCTCTTTCAGCTGTCATATCTGTCAAATACCAACTGCTATTGTGCATGAGCTACCAGTGTCACTTAGTGTCAATTATCAAATACTGTTCAATATCAAACACTTACATTAAGTACACTGTGTTTGATGCATAATATTAGAATATTCAGTAATCAGAATCCCCGGTGGAAAGTTCTGAGGAACACTTTTTTGCCAAATTAATTTCAGCTTGTTTCTCTACAAAATTACTCCTCCTCATCTCTGCAAATAAATTTATTTTTTGAATCAGCTAAAGGGTAACAGATGACTGCTTGCCGTTTTCCTTTTTAAAAAAAGTGTATTTTTAATTTATATACCACTTTACAGCTCACATCAAATTATCAAAATAAAACAAACTAAAAATAATTCATTGTAAATGTAACAAATTTGAATAAGGCACCTCTAGCAAACTGTGGACTAGTGGTTGCATGGTAATAGTATTTGTCAACATACATACATACTTTTATTTGTATGCCGCCTTTCCATAGTTCAAACCATGCACAAAGCTGCTTACGACATGAATAGAAATTGCATAACTGCAAACATAACAAAAGTAGTCATGTTCCTGTCTGTATGCTACAGATTACAGGCTGCAATGTGGTTTGCAGTCTCTCCATATTGGAATTGTAAGCAGCTACCAAGCGCCTAATGGACTTAGTCAGCAAACCCAGATTTCATTGCAGTTTGGAATGGAGGGCAAGGTACACAATTATTTGCTGGTATAATCATGGTGCTAGTCCTGCAAAGGTATCAAGGGTTCTTCAACCTTGGGCTCCCAGATGCTGTCAGCTTCCATGATCCCTGATCGTTGGCTAGCCAGCTGGGGATGATGGTGTTGTAGTCCATCAGCATATGGGAATCCAAGGTTGAAGCCGTGTGCTTTAAGGGAAGATGATGTGATCACTTTTATCTATTTGTTTGCTGGGTTCCCCAAATTGATAGTTCTGCATAATCATTGTGCCAATATGGGAGAGGTAGGGAATTTATGGGTGGGGTGGGGAACAATCTTCCCATCTTCATATTGGTTCGAGTAAAAGAAACTCAGCAAGCAGATAAACTCTGCTTTCATCCTTTGCCAACCTCTGCTTCTTAATAATACTCTTGTCAATATAATCTCTTCCACTCTGCCTCTTTCATCGTATCATTAATTCAGGTAAAATCTTAGTAGCCCCTTTAGCACAGCTTATGCCACTTTGAAGAAGCCCATCTGAAGATTAAAGGGAAGTCCTGGCACTCTTGTTTTTATTACCCACCAAGCTTTCTTCTCTGCCCAGGCTGGTGTTTTGGCCTCATCTTAGTTATTATGTTACCTTCAAGCAATGGTACACACATCAAACACTGTGCTGTATCACTTGTGTTGTTAAGGGAAGTACGGGGGGGGGGGGAGAGAGAGACCAGGGAAATCATCTCTAATAGTAAATAAGAAAGGGGGAAATGGTGTGCATTTAGAGAGAGAAGGTGAGAGGGTCTTTACCTGCTTCCCATCAGAACTCACGGAAATATGAGCACAACACAACACCTTCTTCCCGGATAAAGAGGGGTTTAAGTTCTGGTGGAAAGGTATGATATCTGGCAAATATGTATGAGTTGCCTTATACTGAGTCAGACCATTGTTCCATCTAAATCATTACTGTCTACACAAACTGGCGGCAGCATTCCAGGGTTTAAGATGGGAACATTTCCAGCCCTACCTAGACATGTCAGGTATGGAACCTGGGACCTTCTGCCCTCGAGGCAAATGCTCTGTCTCTGAACTACAGGTCTTTTTCCAAGGGATCAAATGCCCAGATAGGGCTATAATAGGAATCGGTTCTCCATTAGACAGAGAGCCAAGCCACATGTGAACAAAATGCCTGTGGTTTGTGAGATGAACCAGCCTCGGATTGGGTGGTGGGGAGAGGGGTAAATTTGCAGTGGCAGAGGGGAGCAGGAGTTTGAAACTAGGGAAAGCTGCACATACAGCAGAATTGAAAGATGTGGTGTTTTGTCCCTAAGTTGCTCAGGATAGGAATGTCCACATTTCTCGGATGCGACATTTACTTATGTACATTTTTCTTAAAAAAAAATAACCAGGATCTTTCAAGTTTGTGGGCTACAAATAGAAAAGGGAGTAGTGCAAACGCTGTTATTTATCTTTAGACTTCAGAGCTAATAGTTCAGTTGACTGAAATTGCAAGCAGAAGCATGAGATAAATACCTCTTCACTTCTTTCCTTCTTTGAATGGCAGCTGAATGTGAAGCCTGTCAGGCTGTAGGTCACTTTGGTGGACACAACACTGACCCCTTTATTTTTCCTTAGTTGACTTGCAGTGGATCAGTTGTGATCCACTGTTCTTTTTCTCTTTTTCTTGCTCATGTAGTGCCTCTTAATTATTTACTGGTAATTATCTAGCAGGAGCAAACTAAATGCAAAAGAAGCAGATGAGTGCAAATTTGCTTAATTGTGTGATTTATTCACATGGCAGAATGGCTTTGCTTGACACAGATTTTGGGTCACCTTGGCACCAGCTTGTTTGTTTATTCTTTCACAGAATACGTGCAGCTCCGAGTGTTTGCCCACACATTTCTTAAGGCTTGCTTATACGATCAGGCACAATGATCGTTATTTTAGAAATGTTATCCCAGGGCAACATTCCCTTTCTACCTTAAAAAAAAAAAAACCCAAATTGTTTCACCAGCACACTCTTGCTAATAATCTGGAGTAATTTATAGGCCACCGTAGGAAGGTTAGAACATAAAAAAGCATAAGAAGAGCTCTGCTGGATCAGGCCATTGGTCCATCTAGCGCAGTATCTGATTCTCATTGTGATCTTCCAGATCCTATGGGAAGGGCACAAGCAAGAAGGACTTAAGCACAACTGCACTCACCTCTCCTACAGGTGCATACTGTCTCCAATCATGGAGGAGCAGCATAGCCATTGTGGCTATTAGCTGTTGGTCACCTTCTCCTCCATGAATCTGCCTAATTCTCTTATAAAGCCATCCAGGCTGGTGGCTGCTACTGCAACTGTGGAGTGTATGCCATAGTTTAACTATGAGCTGCATGAAGAAGCATCTTCTTTAGTCTATCCCAAATCTTCCAGTTTTTTTCAAATGACCCCACCCATCCATTGGGGTGGACGGATGAGTCTTTTTCTGGATCACATCAATTCCATGCATATTCATTCATAAGTCTGTAACCAGTGTGGTGTAGTGGTTAAGAGCAGTAGTCTCATAATCTGGGGAACCGAGTTTTAGTCTGTGCACCTAAGTGCACATTAGGTTGGTTCACTTAAAAATGTGAACGATTTTTTTCTCCTGCCCTCTGAATGCATCCGACAACTTCATGCGCAAGGTCGTATGTTGAGACAAAATACATGTATAACTGTGTATTTAAATACATATTTAAGTGCACATTTTGTTGTTGGGTTTTGTTTTGCTTTTAATTGAAGATTAATGCAGAAAGAAGGCAGGAATACAGATGTGAATTTCACACGGATTGGAAATAGGCTGACTTGTCCATCTCTAGCTGGAGTCTAGCATCCCAATTCTAACCCTCTGTAAGATGAAATCATATGCACATTTACACTGGAGTAGTCCAGTTTAATTCAATAGGGCTTATTTCCAAGTAGACATGCAGATGAGATGGTTGCAATGCAGGATGGTAGCAAACGCCAAAAAATTCCAGGGATGTAATCTGCTAAGCATGGAAATTGTGTTAGGCCTGGCATGAGAGAGTGGCAATTTGCAATTGGTCACTGCCAGTCATTACAGTACTTTGCATTGTTTCTAGGTTCTGCTTGTTGTTTTGCCTGTGCTTGTGTTGTTGCATTTGTTACATGGGTGTCACATTTGCACCAGCCATATTTCTTAAAGCACATTTACAGATTACGGCTTTCCCCCAAAAGAATCCTGGGAATTGTAGTTTGTTAAGGGTGTTGGGATTGTAATTCTGTGAAGGGTAAAAAATACTATTAATGATAAATTAGCATGTGCCATTAAGGTAAGACGGGGAATTTGCAGGAGAAATGATTTTGAGGAGATATGGAGTATGTTTGTAGAATTTGTACTGTTAAAACGGAAAGGGGTCAAACCATCGCAAGAGGTGTTGAAATTTTGGGAGGTTGGATAGTTAGAATGGAATGGTTTCGGTGGTGGGGTGCATACTTTGATTCTTATTTATGATTATTACTTTGTCAAAATAAAATTAAAAAATTAAAAATAAATTCACTTTCCGGGGTTCTTTGGAGGGAAGCCATGTGCTTTAAATGTATTGTGTGGATGTGAGATCAATTACATGAGACAATGGAAGAGAATGGATTTCTTCTAAGCTTCCACTTCATTTCTGATACAATCCCAAATTTAGGACATCCTGAAAAAACATCAGGAATAAAGAAAAAGAAGAGGAATTAAAGATGTGAGCATAATCACATCTGATCTGTCAAGCATTAGCTAACAAGATGGGGAGGGGGGTATAGTTTCCACCCACCTACTAAAGAGACCCGCAGTCAGCCAGCTGTCTCATTCAGATCCCAGGTGGGGAAAGATAAAAGCATGGAGCTATTTCTCACATGGCCGGGCTTGATAT
Source organism: Podarcis filfolensis (assembly GCF_964270895.1). Lineage (NCBI taxonomy): Eukaryota > Metazoa > Chordata > Lepidosauria > Squamata > Lacertidae > Podarcis > Podarcis filfolensis. The sequence goes on from NC_139609.1 coordinate 71,436,422, forward strand.
TTCAGGAGTATAAAGGTAAATAGTAACAGTACACATCCCAGCACTCTCCCCCATCCTATCCTTTATTAATCCCTTCCCACTGGTAGAAGCAGCAATTCACCAGTTGAAACATCACAGAAACTTCTTTCTGTGCTCACTGTCAAACAGACCAGAGAAACTGTGTGATTTCCACAAGCCTTTCAAAACAGGGACTTTGATCTGGGAGGTAACACAGGTCCATTCTTGTTCAACCTGTTGCTGTGAGGCAGAGAGCTAGTGTGTCTCCGGAAACTGCGTAAAGAGCAGGTTGCTCATGCAAGTAAGCCAAGTTACAAGTAAGTGAATTGCGCTGCAGTCTTAAACTGCAGTTCTATGCATACCTATCTGGGAGTAAGCACAATTGAATATTGTGGGACTGCATCCGAGTAAAAATGCATCAGATTATGCTGTTAAAACCCCATTGAAATCTATAGCATTTAAAATATACTGTATTCTGGGCAAGATTGTGTCCAATTGCTATGGTTCTCATGGTAGTGAGTTCAGTTATTCTGCCTGCTCTTAACAGGGGTATTTATTAGCACAAATTCCACGTAATACTGGACACTTCCAGGCCGTTCTTATATTTGGATGGAACTCAGTCTCATATCAGCAAATTTAGATTGCATAATTAAAGTTGGTTTGCCATTCCCACACAACAAAACCACCACCAACCAAAACAAAAAACAAAAAACCCAATTCAGACTAGAAAGTGTGGGATATTAATTGGTTGGCACAACTTTGTATAACCTCCCCGCAAACAAACCAGAATGAATGCTCAGTAAATAGCTGAACAGCATCTAGCCTCCCTGCGAAGTGTGGAAACAAACCAGGATAAATGCTCAATAAACAGCTCACCTGGAAGTGATCAATGAGGCACATGATGCTTCAGAATCCTCCTAGGAGCCCTTTGCAGATTTAAATAGTGGAAATTAAAATCAACTCAACAAAGGGTCACCATAATGATGTGTGGCATTTGTCATATCATGTCTTTGCCCACTGGGGCTCTTTATTGAGAACAGTATGATTTATGACTGGATCAGTGTCTGCCACAGCCTTCTAAATCTCTGCATACAGCTAAGGAGCAGGAGACATTAAATTCTCCTGTCTACTCTCTTAAGGTAAGTTTCCATGCAGTTGCAGGGGATGGAAGAGGGAAACACAGACTATGAAGATACAGGTGTGAAAGTGGGTGGTATTGTACGGATACAGCACATTGATTTTTGAGCCATAAACTACAGAGATTATTATTGCTATCAGCAGTGAATTCATCATCCCTTAACCATTAAAAGGGGGGGGGGATTATTTACTGCCTAACTGCTGCTTATGATTAAAGATCCTTGCCTTGCAATCCTGAACACATGGGGTGTTTCTGTGCAGCAGTTTATTGTGGAGTCAGGGCTCCTCGTGCACGGCCGTTTTTTGTTTGTTTGTTTGTTTGTTTGTTTTTTGCAGCATCTTCACAACGACATGCTAATCAAAATGCTCCCCTGTATTTCTACACACACACACATACCCATTTAATTCAGATGTACCATTTTTGCAAAGGGTTATTTTTTGGCAGCAGGTGTAGGGTACTATGGAAACAGTAAATCCAGTTTAATTTGGTGATAATGTGGGATGGCATTTTGATGTGGAAGACATAGTATGTTGCGCAAACTTTGCATACCACCGAATCCACAATAAACTCCTATGTGGAAATGCCTATTTACTCTGAAGAACAGCCTACTGAACTCAGTGGGTTGTGCATCTCCAATAAAATTGCAGAGGATTGCAGCCATAACTCCAAGGCACTGTGGAAACACTTGACATGAGTATTTATGTTTGAGTGGTCTTTCTACAGTATCTGCAGGCAGTGCTTTTTTCTGGGGATACGCATACCCCTAAACATTTTGTGAATCTTTGTACTTTTGTCCATTTACTATATTTTATTTTTCCTGATTTGGACTATAAAATGGTGATTTTCTTGAGTCAAAATGAGAGTACCCCCAAACATTTTTTTAGGGGAGAAAAAAAGCACTGTCTGAAGGCATGGAAACTTCATATACTATAAAATGAAAATGACAACTGAAGCAACCAGAGTGCTCAGGGAAGCATAGGTTTCTGATCATATAGTCCCAACTTCATTTGACCCAATTCAAGGTGCTGGTTTTCACCTTTTGAACTCTAAATTTGTGGTGGCTAAGCTGTGGCTCTCTGGGTGTTGTTGGACTCCCATCAGCACTCGCCAGCATGGACAAAGGTCAAGGATAATGGGAGTTGTAGAACAGCAACATCAGGAAGGCAGTAGGTTAGTCCTCCCTGCCCTAAATGGCTTTGGATCCTGGATATATAAAAGGAGCATCTACTCCTGTCCTGCATCAGTTACCAGAGGAGGTCCTGCTTCGTGTTCCAGTGCCATCTAAGATGAGACACATAGATACATAGGACAGGGCCTTCTCAGTGGTGGTGTCCAGAAATTCTTTGTCCCTTTTCTCCCTTTTTGCTGTCAAGTGGAAACAGCACTGCTTAGCTTGTTCAAGGCACTTGGAGGCAATGCTGGGTTTGAGGGGAGCTCAGGCCTTGAAGATTCCCCCCAACCTTGGCACTGCATCCACCCCAGCATTTGCATGCACACACTTGCATGCCTTGCTTGGCTTTTTGTAGTCACTGCTGTCACATAAAACACACTACTACTACTACCACCAGCTCACTGCTTCTGGCAGTTTTTCAGGCACTTCTGGTCCCAGGACTTATGGGGTGTGGGGCCAGACTTACACCCTTTGGTCCATGACACATCATCTGCTTTGCATGCAGAAGGTCCCAAGTAGAATGCCCAGCACTTCCAGGTAGGGCTGAGAATGTCCCCTCTCTGAAAGAGTTGCTGTCAGTGTAGACAACTCTAAGCTAGATGAACCTCTGTTCTGACACTGTTTCAGATGGCTTTTTATGTTCCTATGCCACTGAAAGCACTTGCTGAGAATTTAAATTAGCTTGGCAAATATAAGATGGGGGACTACATGGTTTGCTAGTAGGGTCTAAGGGTCTTAGCAGACCACAGGCTGGACATGAGTCAACCGTGTGATGCAACAGCAAAAAAAAACCCCAGCCTAATTCTCTTTTAGGCTGCATCAACAGAAGTATGGTGTCTTGGGAAATAATAGTACTACTCTATTCTGCCTTGGTCAGATTACAGCTGGAATACTGTGTCCCGTTCTGGGCATCACAATTAAAGAAGGATATCGATAAGCTGGAATGGGTGCAGAGGAGGGCGACCAAGATGATAAAGGATCTAGAAGCCAAGCTTTATGAGAAACAGTTGAGGGAGTTGGGTAGGTTTAGTCTAGTAAAGAGTAGACTGGGAGGAGATATGATAGCCATCTTCAGACAAGGGCTATCACATGGAAGATGGGGCAAGCTTGTTTTCTTCTGCTCTGGAGGATAGGACCCAAATCAATGGATCCAAGTTATAAGGAAGGAGATTTCAACTAAATATCAGGAAGAACTTTCTGAAAGTCTGAGCTGTTTGACTCCACCAGGAGGTTCTGGATTCTCCTTTCTTGGAGGTTTTTAAGCAGAGGTTGGATGGCCATCTGTCATGGATGCTTTAGTTGAGATGTGTGCATTTCATGGGGTTGGACTAGATGACCCTCGGGACCCCTTCCATCTCTATCATTTTATGATTCTTTGCTTTTTCTGATATTATTAAGCAGCTGCATCATTATCATGTTCCTACCAGTGATTTGCTGCTTGTTTTATGAGGGATTTTTAACTGGTTTGTGTGCTTGGTTGGTATTGGGATTTCCTCACTTCTGGTTAAAAAAATAAAATAAAATCCAGGGGAGCAGAGCTTAGCCAGGTTCAGCTTCCTTGGGAAGGAGGTGACCAGAAGCCTACAGTGTTTTGTAGTATCTGAATTACAAATGTACAGACAGAGCATAGGTGGAGGCAGACGCCTGGACACCCCGTCAGGCAGCCAAAGCCACTTCCACACATCAGATCTCCAAAGTAGCTGTCCCTCGCTGCCAAAGCAAAACGCTACTAGCTGACTCTTTCACTGCAAAACTCCAACTGCAGTCTCCCCCATTTGTTCCCTTCCACAGACACACAGCTAGATTACCTCATCCTTACCTAGGGTGATATGCCCCCTTTCATAACCTTCCATCAATTTTCTAGCCAGAACACCGCAGAGTGGTCCTGCATCAAGAAGCAATGTTCTAACAATTAGCTCCCATGGAGACAGAGCACCCAAGCTAGTAACTCTCCTTTTGTCAAGTCCAAAACACTGCCCAGGTATGACCTTAAGGAAACCCGCTATGGAGGGGGCCACTAGGTGGCGCATCGGAAGATGGCTGACAATAACATCTCTCCGACCCACACGAGGTAATTTGGAGGCTATGATGGGGGTAATTAGCCTCCTTAACCCCCCCAGGATTGTGGGGGGGACAGCCCTTGCCTGCTGTGCCCTATACCACCACCGAATTTGTGGGGGTGGGGGCACTAGGCACAAAGCCCTCCTGTGGGATTTCGGCACTCCTGGACGCCGTCCCTGATTCGCGCCGCTAGTTGCAAGCATCTTCAAAAGAAACAATTTGGACGAAATAAATTGCACATGCTTCAAGGAAAAAGGGGAGTAAAGACTGCTGACAGAAGAGATCTCTGATAACAAGACAAGAATAAAATATGAGAAGATACGTCAAGATACGGTATGACTGAGGGGGGAGGGGGGAAAAAACCTGCCTTCCTTTTTATTATGTGATTTAACAAGAATCCCCTCCCCTAATGAGTCAGAAACTAAGGGCTTAAGCTGTGGATTTAAGGCTGTGTGGAGATAAACTTTCGAACCAAAGCAATGTTTCAAGATGAAGCTGGAAAGCTAAGAGTTTTGGAATGATGCAGTTAAAAATGCCGTCGCCATTTTGGGAAGCATTGTTGGAGCTCTTGGGTCTGGGAGGAGAAAGAGAGAAATAGAGTTGTTTACATATCGTGGATCAACTTCTCGGTGGGACTTAAGAGCGACAAATGCCAAATTTATGATGGAAAGAGCGATGTTATCTACGAAGGAGATATATGGAAACCATCTGGACTTAGTGGAGGAACGGGAAATCCACACAGGATTATTATTTTGCTTATCGGCTTAAGGAGACTAACAGAAGAGATCGTAAAGGAAAAATAGAAATTATATGAACAAGATATGATGTGGAAACACCAAGATAAGACTGGATAGAATTATGAATTTTGTTTGGACTGATTGGGACTGATTTGGACATTAACGCAGTAATAAGAAGATGATCTGAATCCCCCTTTGGATCTTGAAGTATGGGTTCCCCCAACAAAATTTAAAAATTTGGCTTTGTAATTTGGAATTTATGTGATGTGATTTAATTTGATGTGATTGGCCAGTTAATAAAAATTATTTTTTTTAAAAAAAAAGGAAACCCGCTATGAAAGTCCTATTCACTGATCAGAACCGCATAGCAGGATCTGTGTTTGTTTTGATGATTTCTAACCACCTTTAGGATTGTATTATGTTCTTGCCCTTCGATTAAAATAATAATAACACCAGTGGATAGCTCGTTTTACCAAAGAACATACACATGATGCCTGCCTATTCCCCTTTGTCTGATACTCTAGTCAAGGATGCTTTTGTACAATATTGTAACTATTACTATGTGTTTATTTCGAAACTCTCAAACTGAGGAATACTCAGGAACTGAATATGTGGAGGCTTGGCTGGAACCATTATTGGTCTCATTCCAACACCAAGGTCACTTAAACATAAGACCTATTCACTAAAACATTTTTCTCATGAGGAGGGTGGCTGCCAGATACAGCTTTTTTTGAGCTGCTTGCATTGATTTCCCTCCCCACTGATTATTGGATTTTATGTGAAGTGGTAATTTTTGTGATTTTTTTACAGTGTATGTTGTATGGTCATTTTATTTATTGTCACCAGCCCTAAGGTCATCTGATATACAACTGACAGAACTGTAGAGTTGGAAGGGACCAAGAGGGTCATCTGTTCCAAACCCCTGCAATGCAGGAATCTTTTTGCCCAACATGGTGCTCGAACCCATGACCTTGAAATTAAGTGTCTCATGCTGTACCGTCTGGGCTATTTGGTTGTTACTATTACTACAGTGCCTGGTGTGCTCTGGCCCATGGGGTCACGAAGAGTCGGACATGACTAAACGACTAAACAACAACATTACTACTACTAATACCTAAAAGCATAAAACACCCCAGGTTCAGTTCCTCACATCTCCAGTTAACAGGATTTCAGATAACAAGGTGGAGAAAGACCATTCCTTGAGCTCTTTTAAGCTGTTGCCCATCAGGAGACAGTAGACAGTGCTGAGCCTTATGGACCAATGGTCTGGTGATCCTGCGTGTCTCCTCCGAGCTGCCTATAGAACTCCCAGATCAAGCATTGGACTATGCAGCTGTTCTGCTCTAACCAGCTTCAGTGATCTTGCCAGCTTGAATCAGTCAAACATGGAGGCCAAAGTGTGCTCCTCATCGTTCCGTTTAATAACTTTTGATAGCTCTGTTCTCTGGAAATGTGCCAGCCTTTCTCTGAGATTATGAGTAACCCAAAGGGAAAGGGTTGAGTTAAAAAGAAAGAAGTTGAAATGGATGCTTTCAGCCTTAAGACTGAAAGCCTAATAGGTCCCAGAACCCTTTCCTCATTCTTTTTGTCTGTTTCCTGCCCCAATGGGCTTAACTATGCTGACTCACATTGTCATTCTAAAACGAATAATTAAATGTACTGCTGAATTCAGCAATCAGCTATCCACCCAAGACCTAAATGCATCATTAAATCAATGTAGTCAAGGCCCATATCCTGTTGAAACACCCTATGGAACATGGTGAGAACCAGGAAGCTACCTACATCTAACCATATCCCTTGGTGATTATTACCATCAAGGTATACTATAGTATACCAAATTATTTACTGCTACTTATTTACAGGAAAAAGGACTACAGAGTATATTTGCTGCCTTTATGTATCCTACCTTTCTTCCATGGGATTGTCAAGAGCTCAAGGTGGCATGTATGAGGGATAGAGATGTCAGAGAATTCAGAGGCAAACAGAAAAGGAAGTAGTTTGTTTTCTGCAGTTTTTAAAAGAAATTAAACCCAGACCTTCCTGGTCCAAGTGCAACAGCAGGAATGGGAAACCTCAGGCTTGGGGGTGAATGTGGCCTTCCATATCTTTCTGCCTGGCCCTCAGAACTCCCCCAAGGCCACACCCTCACACACCCCGCTCGTTTTTTTTCTTTTTGCCCTCTTGGTATGTGTCCTTGAACTGTGACGATGCCTCTCACTTTGCTTGTCTGGAGGATCTATTCTACAGTACAAAGGTTAAAGGTACAGTTGTTGGTTTGGCCACTTTTGCCTCTATCCCTTAGGCTCTCCTACCACTGGCATGTGGCCCTTAGGAAGCTGCCCTGGGGCTGAAAAAATTGCCCCATTGCCAGCTGTACAGACTCTCAGGCAGAATAAGGGGCAGGGGGGTTGCTCCTGTGGAGCAGTGCGAGGGGCCGAGCATTAAATCTCTGGTGGTTTTTATTGTCCTGAAATGCTGCCTCCACGTCACTGGGAAGTCAAAAATGTCAAGGCAAAATTAAAAATTCCACTCTGAGCCGACCTTTCAAACTGATGTGTAGCTATATGCTCCTTTTCAGCAGGAAATGTCAAAGCTTTCCATTTCTACTATTCGCCAGATGGATTCATGCTGAAAGTTTTCTTCTATCAAGGGTTCCTGCATGATAGTTTCATTACAGTGTATAAAATATCGCTCAGGGAAGAGAAAAGGGAAATGGCGGGTTATCAAGGCAGCCGCTGGCACTTTGATGGTAGTGACTCCGCCTCAACCGTTCTTGACAGGTGCTTACGCAGCCCCTATCTCCCCGTATCCTGACCCCTCCAGCTAAGAACAGATTGCCTTCTAAAATGATGCCCATTTATCTTTTGGTAGCCCAGCTAACAATAACTGTTGGTTGAGCCTCTACGTCATTATAACCTCATGCTACTATAGCTCAAAGCTGGCTGCTTTACATGATTTCCTGTTGAAGGCCTGGTTGTGGCTTAATTCTGTGCAAGTTGGGTGTCCTGCTGTGCCAAAATGGTTCTGCATACAGTCAGGGCGTTTTCTTTTCTTCCAAATCTGCAAGGCTGAGTTCTGCTACCTCATAAAGCAGGAATGGGGACTCCAGATATATTCTGGGGCACAGCTGTTGGACACCAACTCCCACTAGTCCCAACCAGCATAGTCTAAGGTTCAGAAATGATGGGAATTGTAGTCCAGAAACATCTGCAGAACCACAGGTCTCCCACCCCACGTTATAAAGGCTGTGACAAGCGAGTAGAAATGGGTGGGGAAAATTAGAATAATACTAACTGGTTTTCTTTTGTCTACAGTGGCTACGAATTTGACTACGACTACTACAGAGATGACTTCTATGACAGGTAAGCAGATTGAAAGGAGCAAGTGATACACCTTGAGTTGAGCTGGCAGGAATGGAATAATGCATTTCTGGGGCTCTGAAAGAAGTGCACTGTGTTAATTGCTCTGAATCCAGCTGATGGGGATAGATTTTCAAAAGTCACAAGAGACAAATCCCAAACCCATCAAGGAGGAGGAGCATAAAGGTGTACCATGAATTCCTCCCATGGTTGCAAAGGCAATCAGGGATGTGACTGGGAACAGCCCTTGGTGTTTTTAAAACTCAGGTTTCATGTTCCACATCCACATGCTTTTCTCATAATGCCTATCTTCCTGCTCTCCCTCTTTCCTGCCTTCCTTTATTATTCTTTCCCCTGCTCTCTTGGAGGCATTCACATACTTCCCCAGGTTGACATTTCCCCAATAGGTTCCTGAGTGCTCTTGTCATCTAGGTATCCATAGGTTTGCTAAAGACAAAAAAAGTATTTTGTGCTCAGAAAGTTCCTTCTCCTTGTCTGCCTGCATATGCAACTTGGATAAATACCATTGTGCCTGCTTCTGTCTGCATCTCAAACTGCATGGTATAAAAGGCCACAACTTTCTACCCACCAGAAACGTTTATGGATAGACACTAAAATGAGATAAGGAGCACAGGAGAGGAAGGGACGATGGTGTAGAAAAGCAAAAGAACTGGGCTTGTACATCAGTTCTCAAGTCCTCGGGAGTTCCTAAATTAATTCTAAGAGTGGAAACATTAAGGTGTTTTAAAAATGCATTAAAAGTCACAGTCTTGCAGGCTATAGTGATTTGTTAAGTAAAAGTATTCTGTGTGCGGTTAACGGCATTGGTTTAGCGAATGTGTCTTCCAAAACCTTCATGATCAAATAATCATCCCTAGCTGCCGCTTTTTATCCCAGGCAATCTAGTGACTGGCATGTGTGGATGGAATGCTAGCTACCCCTAGAGGCAGTAAGGGAACATTGCCTCATGTTCATCCAAGTTTGTTATTGGTTTGAATGTATTTCGCCGCAGTCTGGTTCTGTGCTGCTGAAAAGTGTTTGTTGTTCTGCTCCTTTTCCCCTTGGCTAAGACATCAAGGGCCAGGAGTGAGACAATTGAATTGCTTTGAAATAGAATAGTTTTGGATAAAACAAAGATGTATCTCAGTTATCATAATGAGATCATCCCAGATTATTCCCACATATACATGAGATTCCACAAATTGCAAATAAATAGTTTCTACAACATTATTAGAAAGTGCTTAAGCTTTGAACACTTGATAGCTCTTAGACCAAGTGTGTGGGCAGAAGGTAAATTGGTATCTACTGGCCGATCTCTGAGTGATGTTCAGATGTTCAGCAAGGATTCTGGCTCACAGCAGCAACAACAAAAAATCCACGCCCCCTTCTAAAATAGGCTGTTGAGAAGAGGAAAGATTGAGGGAAAGGGAACCAGAAGTAGATTTTTGAGTGACATGATTATGAGCTCAATTTTGGTACTGGAAACTTATTCCTGTACTGAGCATACCCTTTAGTCTAAGAGTATGTTGCCTCCACCATTTTACACCTGTCCCCAGCTGGTGACTTTTGGGGCTTCAGGGAAGAAAACAAAAGTCGATCCTGCAACCCTGACGTCTGACCATTCCTGCCTTATGCTATCCAAAATGTATAAAATAATTTTATGGCTAGTTGTTGGAAATGTGGCAGGATTAGAGAATACCTTTTGGTCTGTTCGCCTGCATGGATACCTTGCCAGGAAATAACAGTCCTTGGGGAAGGAGAGCAGCTCTCTGGTAGAGCATCTCTGCCTTGCATGAAGGTGGTCTCAGATTCCATCCCTGGCATCTCCAGGTAGGGCTAGGAAAAGCCTGAAGTCCTGAGGAGCAACTGCCAGTCAATGCAGACAATACTGAGCCTATCTAGACCAATGAAGTGGCACGGCTTCCTATGCCCCTGAGTCATTCAAAAGATGACAAAATGTGTCCTATAAGTCATCTTTTGACCTATATAAAAGGAGCTGCTCTGAAAGATTTTTTTAAAGCTACTTTTTCATGTGATAGTAGCAGCCCATGTCCTCTAGGCTAAATACCGGAAAAGGAAAGAAACAGCACAATTAAGGGAATGAGGTATAAAAATGTGGGGAATAGCATCCTTGAGTAAAATCACATGGGTACTACAGATAAAACAGAAGAGGGTCAAAATGAACAAATTTGAGCCAAAGTAGCTCGCTACAGAAAGCCTAATAAAAGGCAAGCCATTTCCCTTATTATACATTTGTAGACAAGTATTTAGATTAGAACTAAGTATTAGGTTTATAATGCAAGAATTGTAAGAGTTAATGATGTATTAAATTTCTGAAAGTATTGTGTGAGGTCTTTATCGATTTTGCATAGCATCTTACATTTGTATGGCGTTTTTAAGGTCTTTTGTATATTGATTTTGTGTAAGGATTCCGTACATTTGAAAAAGCTGATGTGGAAGTTCCATTGCATGGTTCCAAGTAAGTGTTTGCAATTGTATCATTAAAGGATTCATTTGGAAGCAATAAGCGTTAGGGCTGGAATCCAACACAGTGCTAAATGAACGTTCTGTCACTGCAAGGGTTTCCACTTGTGCAGTGAAATGTTCTCTCTCCCTCTCTTCCCCCTAGATGCCCCTTAGATCTCTTCTGGGGTTTCCTCCAAACCTCTGGAGCAGATTTGAGGAGGATATGTGTAGCAGGAGGAGATGGGGGAGGTTTCATTGCACAACAAGAAATCCATGTACTGATGGGATGTCGTAGTTGAATTGTATGTTTAAATTTATCTTAAGGTCTTACAATCATATAGAACTTTATGGGGGAAAGGGAGGGGGCTTCTTCTACCGTAAGCTACTTTTGTCTTGCAGACTCTTTGAGTATCGGGGACGGGTGTCTCCCATTCCCAGGGTGGTTCCTGTGAAGCGTCCACGAGTGACCATCCCTTTGGTACGGCGCGTAAAAGCAACACTCCCAGTCAAACTCTTTGCCCGATCCGCTGCCATTGCAAACAGCTCTGCCAAATTAAAATGTAAGCTTCTATGTTATTACACAGAGATAATTCATATTTCAAAGACCGGAGCTTGCCTTCAAAGCCTGCCTTTGCATTGTATTGTACGACATATGCTAACAATAGTTTTGCAAGGCAACCCTGTTTGCTGTATTTGACGTATGCATATATTTATAAAAACACGGTGGTGGTTGGTGCCCCATTGGGACTGACAGGGCAGAAAGGAGGGAGAACAGCAGCAAGTTGAACCAAAGCCAATGACACGCAGAGCCAACTAATTCTAGTTCTGTCCATGCTGAGTTCTACAAAGGAAACACTGCAAAAAAAAGGAGGAAGGTGATCTCTTGATCAGATCATTCCGCACCTGTGCACCACCAAAGTGATTGTGTAAAGCATCTTTAAATGAAATGAGAATCCATTGCTAAACGTTCAAGGTTTGTATGTTAAAATTCTCAGGTTTGGCGGAGGGGGGGGGGTTAAAGTTACAATCCATGGTTACTTCCAAGCAATGTCATTCTCTTGCCAAAGTCATTATAGTCCAGAGCTTCCGTGCCTTTAATAAGCTGTGTCTGAGGATTGGGGCATTGATTGCTTGTCCCATTTATGGAGCACTAGGATGGGAGAAACTGTACCTGCCAAAATTCTCCTGTCTTCTTCACAGCTATGAAAGGCAAAGGAGACCTGTCCTATATTGAATCCAACAACCTTATTTTGCGATGGCTCCCTAGTAGGACCTGCTACTGAAAGGTATATAAGGAAAAGAACTAAGTCTCCGCTCAAGAAAAGCACCACTTTTGCAAAATAAGAAAGAATAGTAAGCCTTGCTTCCAGCTTCTCTCTCTCTCTCTCTCTCTCTCTTCTCCAAGTGAAATGCAATGAACTGCAGACAATTAAAACGGAGTTGACGCAGATCAAATCCAACATTGATGCTCTCCTGGGCAGATTGGAGCAGATTGCAGAACAACAGAAAGCATCGGCAGGTCAGTGGGCTGATTCCAAATCTCTTGTCAATGAGGCCGAAACATTGCAGGAGTTCAGGTGCAGAGATTAACTCTGTGCCAGTTACCTAGCTGTTGCCAGCACTCCTTCACCTGGGGACCTGCATTCATTTATGCTTTTGCTGTTGTAATTCAGCAGCTGAGGCCACTGTATTATTCCAACATACTATTGTTTTTAAGTACAAGCTATTGTTTCTGAAGCATCTCAAAGATGAGGATATTCTGTTAGCGTTTTATCACAAAGGTTGCGATGGCAGAGTTAAACAGAACAGCTTTTGGAAACCACACATACTAAAGATGTAAAAAGGCATCCCTTTCCTTTCTGTCCCATATTAATCACATGCAGCGTAGTTTCCGCTCTGCTGCAGTTTGTCTTCCACCAAAAACAGTGTTATTTGCCTTACTGTCGACTGCGGCAAAATCATGTAATTTATGCAAGTTACATAAGTTGCATTGTCATTACATTATCCCACCACTTTAATGTCAATGCACTGCAAATTGGTTGGCGTAGAATTAGTTATGTATCATTTGCAGACTGAAGGCAACAACGGTAGTGGATGGCGATTCGCTGGATTGATTTCCGTTCCAGACATGGGACAAATAACATCAGCAATTTTCTGCTCCCGTTTCTGCGTACATTGGAATTCTGTGACATCTCTGACACACAAACAAACACAAGAGAAAGATAACAGTAGGCTTGGGAAGAGAGTTTGCAGGAGTACATAAAAGCTATGGGGGTGGAAACCCATGGGAAAGGGCACCCCACCAGCCCCCATGAGGACTGAGCGTGTTCAATGGCCACAAACTCCAGTTGAGGAGGGGGGAAATGAAAGGAGTGGGGGGGCAGTTAGCAGACTGACCAGTGAACAGGAGCAGCCAACACTGCAAAAAGTTGTTGCAGGGCCCACTTGTTTTAATCTGATGGTGCTTCCTGATTTCCACTGCAATCCTAACTATGTCTACTTAAAAGTAAGTCCTATAGAATTCCGTGGGGCTTACTTCCAGGTAAGTGGAGGTAGGATTGCAGCCATAAGCCATAAAATGGTAGGTTTTATAACACTTTCATTAGATGTTCAGGTTTTAACCCACGGAGTTGTTGCTTGTCCCGTCCTCTTGTATGGAAACCATGTCCATGGATTCTCCCACTCCTCCCACTGTGAATGGCGGGGGGGGGGGGAGGTTTCATCTCTCTAAACCTGGGATCACCACCCCTGCCCAGCTCTCAGTAGGTGATCAAAGCTCCTCCCATACCCTCCTCTGGTTTACATCTGATCAAAAGCAGGATCTGTCACAAAGTTAAGAGTTCCCTGGTTAGTGTGAACAACAATGAAATGATTCTGATTCAGAGAGTGGCCCAAATGGAGTGTCAATCTCTTGGGTTTGTCCCTTACTATATCTCATCCTGCAGAGGTCAGAAAGAAAGCAGATGGGAACAAAAGCGAGCTTTCCCAAGAAGACACAGCGTCTGAGGCAGAAATGAACGTAGAGGAGCCACTCAACGGCGAGGAGGGAGAAGAAGAAGGTCTCCTGAGAGATGACTGTGACGATGAATTGGTAGGAAACCATTGCTCTCCCACCCCTGTGGATTGATAAGCCTTGTACAATTTTGACAGTGTTCAGATTGCTGGCAAAAGCAATATTGTCTCCCCCTCCCCTCAAATAAATGGCCGTCTTTCATGCTGTGATCGGTTACAGCTGGGTTATCCGCTTTTCAGCCCATCCTGGAAGGTGGCCTTTCCAGGAAGCACCTGGCATGTTGATGCTCAGAAATGGGACCTGTCCTTCCACATTCAAATCAACAAATCCAGGCTTTCTCGGCTGTCAATCTCTGCCTAATGCAAAGAGCTTTGTTCCAAGACAGTTTATTCTCAGATGTGTGACTGTCTGAATATGTGGCTGGAAAACATATCATAATAAGCTGTTGTAAATTCCCAACTCAGATTGCCTTGGGTCTGATCCAATGCAGCACATGCATTGATAGCCCTTTTAAAAATAAATAAATGTGAAACGAGCTATATAGCGATGAAGCAGGCGGCTGAAATTCCATACATATGCACACCATTCCCACTCCTGAAATACCTGGCATACCACTCTTTTCTTTTTAAGATATTTCATGCTGGTTGCCAGTCAGCTTTATTGTACTAGCCAAAGGCCTCTGCAATATATAAACTATAAAAAAATTCCCAAGCAGTAGGTGAATTAAAGGAGAAACCTGCTATGGAAACTCACAGGGCAACTGTTAATAGCCATATATGCCACCCTCCAGGGGTAACAAAGCACTGGATTAATATTTATAATACATTATAATTCTCAGGATGGCTAAAATGCAGCGTCTTAGCTGCCAATACAGAACCTTAGATGGGGAGGCCAACTGCGCATCACCAAAGAAGGGGACAAAAGTAGAGACTTGCGTAGAATTGCATATGCTAATCTCTATGTAGAAATGCAAATTTAGCCTAATTACTATAATTTAAACAGAAATACAATGCATCTCACCATTGTAGGGAAGACAGTTCCCATGTGACCTCTGTGCCAGCTCATTATGCTATCCAGGTGCTGTTGGCCAGCCCACCCACTGTCTTTTCTGATGGCTCTTGATTTTTAAACTGAGAGAAGGCAGCCCTTCAAACAGAAGACAGTCCTCTCCAAAAAAGGGGGTGCATGGCTACTGTAGCCTTGAATCCTAGGCTGGAACTGAGAATCAGGCACTCACAGCAGGATTCTCTCTCCAGCAAGAGATACGAATAAGCAAAAGGCTCAGCTAGATCAGAACAAGTATCCAGGGCTGGCACCACTTGGTGGTAATGCCAGGCATCTGCCAAGGCCCATTTCATGTGTAGGGCTCACTGCCAATCCCTGGATGTTCTTAGTCCCATACAGGCAGGGGCCCTGCTGATAACGTCTTGCCTACCCAGCCCACAAACTAGAACGAGCACCTCAAGTCTCTCTCTGTCATGCTCTGTTTTTACTAGACCTGCAGATAATGCTCTGAAATTTGCAGTGCCAAGCAAAAATAGCAGAAACCTGCTCCACAGGAACTACGAGGACCAGGGCTTTCAGTTTGGCTTGGCCATCCTTGTTTTGTGGAACAGTATCCCTGTGGTGCTATGGCAGCTTCCTGCTCTCTGTCCTTTCCAGAAACAATTGAAGACGTTATAGTTTGACATCTTTTTCCAGTTAAATGAAAAGGTCTCCTAGTTAGGTTTAAAAACAACACAAAATGGAAACCTATTTTCAGTCGCAGTTGGTTTGTGTGTGTGTTTATACTGTTTTAAAAATTATTTGCAGCAGATTATACGGCATGTTTGTAAATCACATTGAGTTGCATGTGAGAGGTGATCCATAGATTAACAAGCCGTCGTCGTCATCATCCCAATTGTAGCCAAAACTATACCACTTAAATATTTTGAAAACCGGTTTAAAACCTTAGCGCCAAGAAACTTTTACAGCAGTGGCCATTTAACTTAGACAGACAGATAAGGACTCTCCTTGGTGGCATGCCGCAGCTGATCCCACCCAACGCTTTAGCCCTGCATGGACATTTGGGCACATGGAATGAACGTGCGCATGGCATGGAACTAGCAGGCTCTGCCCTGCATGTGTTCCATCGTATGTCCTGTTTGTGGAAATGCCACAAGCACATCAGATTTGCAAAAGAGTGTGTTCAGCAGATCCTACCATGGTTTCACTCTGTGCACATAAATTGAACATGCAGGGCCCGCAGCTGAACATCTGACTTATCATTATTATCGTGAGCTATCCTTTGATCTCATTTCCAATAAAATATCCAACTGCGCCCGCACACACACACACACACACACACAGAGAGAGAGAGAGAGAGAGAGAGAGAGAGAGAATGAGAACTCCTCTCTATAATCAAATCTCATTAAATGTTAAACCCAGTTCAGCAAATTATTACCTTTCTGCAATTTGGTTTATACACTTGTCAGCGAGCAATCTTGAAAGTTGTATACATTGAAATAACACATGCAATACAAAGTTTAGAGGGGCCATAATTCCAGAACGTGCGTCTTTCTTCATTCACTGAAAGCCACTGTGGCACACTGGAGAAAACCCCAGTGACTTTTCCTTGGTAGGTCAGCCACTACCCTACCTTGTTGTGCAGATACAGTACGGGCTGCTGGTGGTGGTGTTGCATTAACCAAATTAAGCATTGCTACAGCATGAAATGTCACTGTGAATAATCAGCTGCCAAACCAGGGCCCAAGTATTTGAACCAATAATTCCAAAGAAGTGTAATGATTGGGGGATTCACATTTAATGCATGATTTAATAGTGTTCAAGAGGAACAAGCTATAAAAATTCATGGAAACTTCTTTGGACCCAGCCCTGCTTGCTCAACAAATTCCCAAGCTGTTTTAAAGTACTGGTATCATCACTTAGCAATGATTTCTAGAGCATTTGCCCGTGTGCGAAGTATTTTATAACTCCCATCTCATGTATCATATTTCCCCCTACAAGAAGCTCTTCTCAGGGCATTCTGCTCAGATTATTAATTCAGATACTTCTGAGCTGCACTTTGATGTTACTAATGCTGAACTAATGCTCCAGCATCACTTTTATTAGTAATGAATGCTTACAGAACTAGATTTTTGCCAATTTTCACAAAGGTTGACAATGTGGCACCCACGTGGTCAGAGATGCCTTCTTGGGCACCTACAGAGTCCACCCCCCTTTGAAATTAGGCTAGAAAGAAAATTCAGCCGCAGTCAATATAAGAGATTGCGGTGTGTGCTTGGTTGCAGTATGTATGCGGTGCCCACAACCATCTCTGCTTTACAAATGGGCCTATGCACCCATAAGAAATTGGCAACAACCCAACCGCATGGATACTTGGGCTGTAGTCCTATACACACTTACCTGGGAATGAGCCCACCTGAATTCAGTAAGGGCTCTGAGTTGCCATGTATAAGATATCACTGTTAGGGTTATTTATTTCCAATACATGTAACCCTTATCCTACCAACAGCTCAAAAAGAGAACCAAATAATCTCCTTCCCCTTTTTCTTCTCTTTCAGGAGAATAGCCATTACACAGATGTGGAGGACTCCAGCCTACAGTAACTAGGTATATTTACGAGCATATATACTACTTTGTTTTTCTCAAAAAAAGATATAGTGAATGGTGCACATTTGTATATAGTCAATTCGGCAAGCTTAATTTCAACAGTGTTGCCCCTTTTTAAAAAAATTGCTGCTCTTTGATTTTAGTCAAAGACTGTAAAAAAAAAAGGTTTGTGACACAGGCCAGGGATGAGGAAACTCTCATAATCTCCAGCCATCAAGGCCAAGAAATGGTGGGAGTTGGAAAAACATCTGGAAAACAACAGGTTCCCCATCCCTGGTGCCACAATATACCCACAGACCCACAGCTGATTTGGGCCATTTTTTCTCCAATCCTCCAGAGCAGATCTAGAGGATGCATAGGGCTGTAAGGTGGAGGAGAGGAAGGGGAAGCCCTGGTGCATGAGTGGAAGTCTTCTAGTGCAATGCTGGGCTGTTCATTGGGACTGGAAGGGAAGACATGGAGGCCAATAGTAGGTAGAGCCAGAGTCAATGGCAAACAGAGCCAACTAGTTTTAGTTTTGTCTCCATCCTCCTTCCTGTTGAGTTCAGCAGACATTGAGGGGAAAGCTGACAACCAGTGGCACCCCCTGGAGTGGTTGTAAGGAAGATGGCAGGCATGAGGGGCTAGAAGCAGACTGAGGTTGGTGGAGCACTGCCTCATTCACCCTGATGGATGAATTCCACCCTTTAAATTAACAGCCCCCACCTTATTTCTGATAGTGACTTTCCAGGGGTTCAGACAATAATCTTTCCCAGACCTACCTGGAAATGGCATGGATTTAACATGGGACCTTCTGCATGCAGAACATGTGCCCTCCTGCTGAGATATGAGCCTTTCCGCCAATAAATGCTTTGAACAATTGAGCAGGAATCACAGAGAAGTTATTCAGTCTATCTGTTTACTCTTTTCCCTGTTCCTCTCCGCCCCCTAGCATAATCAGCGCAACAGCGATGAAGAGAGGGAGGACAGCAAGAGGTTCAATCCTGCCTTGGCATGTTGAGCCAGATAAGCATAACATGCAGGACTGCCATCATCTCTCTGCCTGGCATTCAAAAGGAGAAACATGGACCAATCTCTCCAAGCCGTTTTGTAGTACACAGCAAACTAGCCATCCCAGTGGATCCTCATCAGTGCCCATCAAACCCACCCTTGTACTACAGACTTAGAGCCCTGCTGCCAGCACAAGCACCCGTCGTTCCATGATCTCCAACAGCCCGATATTGGAACTGATTTCTTACACCTGGAAAGGAAAGCGAGAGAGATACTATATAAAGAGCCTTGCTCCTGAGACACGATGAGGACAGGATGCGGAAAGTGAAGAGAAAGAAAACTATTTCACTATGTACAATTTACAGTTTTGCATTTGAAATCCAGGTCATGACCGGGATAGCCAGGGGTGCCTCCTCCTAGTCCATTTACCTCCTCCTAGGTAGCTTTGGTCCCACTCCACCCTGCAGACTATGGCATTTCACACATGCTCTTTGTCATACGTGGTGTGCCCTTTGGAAAGAAGAACAGAGAACCTGGCTATTTACAGACCATTCTGTACAGGAGCAACAAACCGCCTTTTGTTCATCCAGTTTCCTAAGCGTCAGCAATGGTGAAGGCAGGTGGTAGGTCTCTACTGTACACAGGTGTGAGTACAGAGTGAAGTTACCATAGAGGATACAATACGAGATAAGCATTTCAGAATAAGGGATGATTGGAGTCTTTGCTTTACAACCCATGCGCTTCATCAAAGTTCCATAAGCCATTTATTTGCTCTTTATAAAAATAAGGTCAACTCAATCAGGTCCAAAAGGGAAGGTAAAAGATGAATGGTCAGATGGCAATCCATCCAAAAAAAAAAAAAGACTCATATAACACCTGAAACCAATTGCATTTCTGATCTAAGAGAGGAAAAACAATTTCATTTTTGTTTAAGGATAGTTTAAAGTGCAAGTAGATAAATAGGTACCGCTCCGGCGTTTCCGTGCACTGCTCTGGTTCACCAGCAGCTTAGTCATGCTGGCCACATGACCCGGAAGCTGTCTGCGGACAAACGCTGGCTCCCTCGGCCAGTAAAGCGAGATGAGCGCCGCAACCCCAGAGTCATCCACGACTGGACCTAACAGTCAGGGGTCCCTTTACCTTTAATCTGCTTCCTTTCATCCCTTATCTGAAATGCAGATGCTTTCAGCCCACTCACACCCGTAATGACAAAAGGTATGCAATGTATGTTGTACAGCTGATTAAGTTGAAATATCCGGCAAATTGCATATTATCATTATTATTATTTTGCAATGTTCCCTTCTGTGATCTAATCCTCTCTAGCGCTGTCTACTCCTCATCGCCAACTTCAGCAAGAGATGGTGTGGTGTTGGCTTAACAGCATGACTCTGTCCTAGAGACTTCAACCAACCTGCTCAGAAAGGGAGAGAACAGCATTGTTGTATAAGCCACTTCCATAAGACCTTGGGTTCTCAACTTTTTAAAAAAAGATTTCTGCTGGAAAACATCCCACCGGACTGCATCTCTTCCTTAGGGCTTGTTAACAGAGGGTCATGGCTCTCAAAGCACAACAACATACATCAGCTTCTTTGTTGAAAATACATCCTGGAGAGCAAAAAGGGGCACTTGTTTTGTTTTTCTCCGCTTTGTTTTTCTATTGCCTTTTCTCTTCTGCGCCTCCTGCAAAGTTTGGCCACTTTGTTGTACTGAGCTATTTTAGAACTGCTTTCTAGGCTTTGTTTTGCTATGATCCAACCACAAGACTGGGGTATGGAAGGAAGGGGGGGCTTTGTATATAAAATCCTGTATAATAAAAGGAAGAACTTGATTCATCATGTAGTCTTGCTGCTACTTTTCTTAACTTCCTTAAATAGGCTCTGTTTTACTGCTACCTGTGAAAGTCTTAGTCTTCCAACTAGAAATAGAAACTGATTTCAAAGTATGTCTACATCACATCAAGTATTTGTTTTGGTTCATATTGCTTAATTCACAGTTTCCCACTGATTCTTTTGTTCTTCCCACTGCTCTTTTTTCATATACAGGTAATTTGCCACTTACACGCAGTTAATTTGTGTGCATTCAGCTTTAAGTGCTTGGCAAAAAAAAATTAAAAAGTGGGGGGGGAAGGAGTCTGGGAAAAATGAGTTTGGCACTCCAATTTGCCATTGAACCTAATGTGTTTTGACTATACACAATTCTAGTTTTACACACTATCCCTGGAATGCATCCCCTGCCAAAGTTGAGAGTTGCCTGTATACCCAAATGCTAGCCATTCAGAACCACAAGTAGGATCCGCAACCAAACATTGGAATGTGGTTATCCTGCTCAGCATTCCACCCAATCAGACCCTCTTCCAGGATACTCCATCCCATCTAACTATCAATTGGCATTCCCTAGCCACTAAGCATGCTCAGTCCTCATTGGGTGGGAGATTTTGCAGGGGGGAGGGTTTCCCTTAAATATTTCCCCCAAGCTCCTTTCACGAATAAATGGCAATATTAACGGTGGGTTCTTAAGCAAACTGAATGCACTACTAGCACAGTTCTAGTTTAAATTGTTTTGCTTGCGTTCGTTGCCCTTGCTGCAAACTGAAAGTGCTAAAAGATTGTCCTGGTGAAAAGCATGGATCTATGTGCCTGTTAAAAGAGCCATAGATCTGCAGCATCAAGCATAAGCAAGTATCTGTAGCGCAGGAGCCGGCCACCTGCACCCACCCCTGCTGTGCTCATGCCACACAGGCGGAAATCAATCCACACATGTTAAGTCTAAAGTCTGCCTCAGTCAAACAGCCTGTCACATAGGAGCTAGTTCTGAACCGCACAAGAATTCACTTAGGGGGCTATAATCCTGTTCCAGAGCTTATTCGCATAAAATCTCCATTAACACATTCTGAAGCTTCATACATATAGTGCACTAAGCCAAACTGTGAGTTAGGGCAAGTTTGCAGGATCTCAGAGAGGAGAACGCAACTGCTATGCTGCTCCTCTCTGGTAGCTTTGCGGCTGTGACATGCTAAGATAATCCACGGCTTGTTTGGCTTAGTGTGTTCAAACTCGTGCTCATGGTTTAGCTCTTTCCAGACTAACTATGGGTTTGTCCAGGGGAACTAAGCTATTTGCCTGGGTTCAAACATTCGAATATTGAAGTGGAAAGCAGAATTTTGGAGTGTTCTGAGCAGTACACATAAACGGTCTGCAAACAGCAAGTTGCAATTTACAAATACAATCAGATTGGCTCTCCGCGGTACTCACTCAACAATCCCAGCCTTTCAGAACTTGCTAAAAATTACCAAAATGTTTTGGGGGTCAGGACCAGCACTACCATTATGCAAAGTGAGGCAGCTCCGTCAGGCAGCAAATGCTTGGGGTTGGTGGCAGTGGCGGATGCTGCACTCCATAATGCAAGGGGTAGGAATAGTTCAGGCTGGCGGGATCTACCCTGCCTTATTAGCAGCAAACCAGAGTCAAGTACAAAATAGTGACAGAAGTGAACATACTCTCAGACTTAAGGAACAGGGGGCCTCTGAGCATATACTCAGTCCAGGGATTTGTGTCAGTACCAGAACTGAGCACAGTCCTCACACAAAAATCCACACCCAGCTCTCTTCTTCCCCCTGCCTCCCCCCCCCCACTTTAGTCATCTGTACAGCTTAATTAGTAGAGGGGGGGTTACTATTGCTACATAATTGAGACAGAATCCTTGCTGATCCTTGCAAACCACTAGGAAGTCCCAATGTACCTTCTGCCCACCACTCTTCATAAAGTTACAAGGTGCTGCCAGTGGTGGCAGGATCCATGCACACACACTATTAATACCAGCACAGATCTGGTATTCAAGATCCCTGCCGAGATTAATCCAAGCTAGAAGTGACTAAAGATGACGTTTATACCCCAGGTCCCTAAGCAAACTCTTGTTCAGGCACTGATCTGATCCAGAGCTGTGCGGCTTCAGCAAAGTTGCTGCATCCTGCGCCTTTGGACTTCTACCCCAAACATCAAAAATCTATTTGTGCTCTATATGCCACCAGAAGGCATGTTTCCTTGTCCCTATGCACACAATGACTAGTTGTTAAACTGAAGAAGCAAGGCTATAGCAGGGGAGCGATAAATGTAGATGGGGTTCATAAAAGTGTCCTGTGAAGACAACCACAATGCCACAGTAACGTTACACAAGAGGCACTGATCTTGGCTTTATTAACTTTTGAAGATACATCTATCATAAGGTTACCAGACGTCCCCAGATTTACAAACCAGCCCCCATACAAAATCCATTGACGCTGAAAAGTGTCCCCGGATTCATTGGAAAAAATCTGGTAACCTTAATCTATCATTCATTACAGTTCAGGTGCTATTTAAAAACATTTTCTTTTCTTTTTTACAAAACAAAACATGGCTTTAGACTTTGCTGTTCTCAAGTCTTTGGCAAGAAAATAAAAATGATTCGGTAGCAAAACTGAGCTGTGCGATGGTACACATACAAATTAAAATTCAAAAACAGAATGTGTTTAAACATTAAAACGTTGGAGGGGTCTGCAAAAACAGTCGGCCCCAGCTTGCTTTATAAGGCTAACCCAGCTGCTATGGCTAATACTATGGATACATGCTACTCCTTCAAAGTATAGGACTCACCACAAATGCCCGCAAAGCACATACATATCACTGATTTATCCTCTTCCCTTTACTGTGGATTAAAATTGTCAGTTGCACAGCAAGGCCCTGTAGTGTAATGAAGAGCGACTCTTTCCCCAGTGCCCCTGAACATTTAAATTGCTTGAACCGTTATTTGTAAAATACTAAAACTTTAGAATCCAGCCCTGCTGGTTCAGAACAACAGCTTGTCTAATCTACTGTCCTGCTTCTCACACGGCTAAACTGATGCCTCTTGGGAAGTCCACTGGCTGGTCAAGAGGCCAATAGCCTTCACCTGTTGCCGTTCCCAAGCAACTGCTGTTCAAATGCATGGTGTCACGCAGCCATCGTGACCAGTAGCCATGGCAAAAGCTTTAACTACTGCTAAGTTACTTAACCACCTTTTAGTCACCAGCACGATTTACAGATTTCTGACATTTATTCAAGGGGTGTGGAGCCTATGAAACTTCAGGTGATGTTGGGCCCCAACTCCCTTCAGAGCCAGCCATTCAGGGATGAGGGAAGCCGTGGTCCAGCACTTGGGAGACACATTGCAGGGGGTGGGACGAGATGACCATGTGGGTGGATCCCTTCCAACTCTATAATTCCATCCCTTGTTCATGTCCCAGGCATTACTTTTGTTTGGGGTTTCAGAACAATCTTCAGGCTTTATCGATACACTCCAGCTTAGTATTATGTGAGAGAAAACTTTTCTATCCATATTATTCTATCATATCTCTTACCTTTTTAAATGCCCTGAAGACTGTACCCTTCACTTGGCAAGCTCAATTTGGGTTGCCCTGTTCTTCACATTTCCAAGCACAACTTCCTTTGAGACACAGTGACCACAACTTGCACAGCATTTCCAAGCATGGTCACATCACAGATCTGTATAAAGGCATTATATCGGTAGTTTAATTTCAGTCCCCTCTTCTAATGAACGTGCTTCTTTTCAGTTGCCAGTTTTCACTGAACTATCCACAATGATCCCATAATCCCAATCCAATATCTGCTCCCTAAAAACTCAGACCCCGTCACAGGCATATTAAGATTGAATTATTTTGCCCCAATGCACACCACTTTAGTTATAGAATGAACCACACTTGCCATTTTAACAAATAGTTTGGAGATACCCTTTTTGATGCTCTTCTGTTTTGACCCTCAATAATTTAGAATCATGATCAAACTTGTGACCTCACTGCTCACAGGTTCTTTATGAGAAAAGTTTAAAAAGCACCAGTACCAATACATATTCTTGAGAACTATATATTCTCACTCCCTGCTTCCTATTCTACCAGTTGCTAATCCGTAAGACAATGCACCCCTTACTGCATGACTACAAGTTTACACTTACCTGGGAATAAGTCCCACTGAATTCAACTAGAGTTGGTTTGGAATAAGCATGTGTAAGTTTGTGCTGTCAGGCATCTTTGTGAAGGTCTTGGACAGGTACACAGTCTAGCAGAGCATTCTTATCCACACACTTATTAATACTCTCAAAGAATGAAAGAAGTTCTTTTAGCACGTTCAAACTGATAAAACAAATACAGACTGTGGTATAAACACAAAGCTAATGGGCAGTTTGGTTTTTGTATCAGTACTCAATTCTTTTAACACACTATTAGGAATGGGAGGAAATTACACCAAGTAACTTGCAGGAAGCCTAGCAACAGGTGGTGATTGGCTAAGTTCTCCCTTATAAGCAGTATGACACAGCAGTCTGTTGTTGGAGTGTTGAGTTTGGAATAGGAATTTGAATCTCGTCTCTGTGTATATAGTAGCTTGTACAAAGCTGTGCTTTATTCTGCTGCATATAATAAAACTAAAGAAAAATCAAGTTACTAGTCAGCAAGTTCTGTTCCTGGTCGTCGTCCAGGAATTCACTGATTTGGCAGCTGGTAGCAAGAGTTATGGTTAAGATCCATCAACAAGGGGAAAAGAAAGAAACAGGATCAATTAAAGTTTAATAGGTGTATTATCTTCTTGGCTTCCATTATTAAGTGGACGCTTTCATTGAAATTGTGTGCAGAACACTTGGTACAGCCTTACAATTTATTTTGAAGATGCCATTGCTCTAGCACACATTTGGAAGCTAGAACTTGGAAGTGATAATGTGCATGTACCCTGACGTGTTTCCCAAACCTTATGCATTAGTAAGGTGCCCTGAACTCATCTATATTAGCATACAGATGAAACTGAGCCCAAGCATGGACAGGAAACCCAACCCTAATCAATCCAGATTTAATCATAAATACCTGTGGGCTTGCTCCATGTAACTAGATTTTTTTATATCCATGGAGTCATTCATCTGAAAGAAGCTATTTTTAATGACAGAATACTTTTATGAATTTCATTCATTACCTTTTCTCACTTGCTACTATAATACTTGTTCCAAGAAACAATTTTTTTTAGAACACATTTGATTATTTGGAATCAGCCACAACACTCACATGTATTCACAGTATTATTGTCACCATAGCAGTCATTTTAACAGAGAAACAGAAAGAAAGCTTGAAATGAGTCACTGTTATAATAACTTTAATTTGTCTTGCATTTTACAGAATTCTATGAACAGATTAAAAAGCACCTCCTCTCATCACACTTGACAGTTGGTAAAATATTCAGTTAGCAAATGTCAACAGCTTGAGGATCTGCATCTTGCAAGAATTTCACAGACCAACCCAAAGCCAAGCAGCTTTTACAATCTTGTTTTAATACATTGGAAATCCACTCAGGTCGTAAGCCTGTCCAGCCTTTTGTGCCCAGATCACTTTGCAAAAATCCAGTGTCGACCAACCAACTAGTTAGCTTTGGCACGGAGCTGCGCTCTCTTGCCCGTGACAGCCTGGAAACCAGTTTTGATGCTGGCGACAGAGCAGCGCGAGTGGCAGGTCTCGCACTGCAAAAAATATAATCTGGTGTCCTTCTGCAAGATTGTGTCTGGCGACCGACATGTGTGACAGGTGACATATTCCTCTGGGGGAACAATTAAACATGCTGAATTAGCAACGAGAGATTAACCAAAATTTCATATGCTGAACTGTATAGGATGATTAGTTATTTAATTGTGTCACAGCAACATAATTTTCAAATTGCCTAGGTCACACCAATTGTCTCCAAGCACCAGTGGTACTACTACAAAGAAATAAATTATTTTGCAAAGACTAAAGTTAATAGCAGCTCTCTATTTTCCCCGTAAACTTGTTTTAAGAGTTAATTACCTCTTCTCAAATGAGCAGTACTGCACTCTAGCTCATTAATACATCTTCCTGGTATGCAGTTCTGCCTTAGGATGAAAGTACTAAAGAATCAACACTCCACGAAAAGTTCTATCTGCTTGCCCACTCACATTTAACCTATGTGCCACAGGACGGTTTGAGTGTTGGGTCTGGAAAGCAGCTCACAGGGCTCTGTGCAGATAAATTAGTCAACTTTTTATCAACGGAACTCTGAACTGCCAAAGAAAAGAGAAACACTTTTTTCTCTGACAATTCAGAAATTGCTCCTACTGCCAAAACTGCTGCTGCCTATTGGACTATCAGTGGCTTTCCAGAATCTCAGGCAGAGGTTTTGCCCATCACCTGCTCCCCCAGTCCAGTTAACTGCAGATGCCGGAGACTGAGGAGACTGAATCTTCCACACAGGATCTTCCACATCCAAAACTTCTATTTCTGTTACTGAGCTAGTTCTATTGTAAGCTAGCAAAAAGCCTGCAGCTGAATACACACGTTTTGTATGTGTGATATTCAAAACTCCTTAAGTTCACAAGAAGGGTTATTCATTTTGCATTTCAGCTGAATTTCTTCAGAAACCATCTAAAGCCAAGGTATTCCAGACAGGACCCCTTTTCCCATGCTACTCAAGCACTCAGATTGATGCAATATAAAGAGATTTTGATCTGAGCCTCATGTTGCAAATAACGCCTTTCTCAGTGTCCACCTGGTCCAAACACTACTTGTCATATGGCAACCAGTGAAAATACGATGGTTTCAGAAGACATGACAATTGCAAGTTGGTTGTATTGCTACTTATGATGATGGATCTGCTATGGTTTGTTCTCTTTTGAAAGTTGTATGATTTATTATTTTTCACGATCATTATCCACATAAAGGTGGTGTAAATATTTTAGTTTAAAATGTGCACATTTTAGACAATATTTGAAACCTTCTCATGAAGTTATCAACTTGCCTCTTTCATGTTAAGTGCTAACAAAACACAGAAATCAACTTTAAATGAAGCAGAATATACTTACTGATATATCTTCTCAAGACGTTTTCTATCTGTTTTTGTTGGAATCTTCCTTTGATTACAAGCTGGTTGTTACCATCTATAGAGCCACTGATTTGAAAGAAGAATTTTATAGTTTAGAACTAAATAACACTATCAAATAAAACATGTTTATTTGGCTGCAAGCTTCCCTAATGCTAATTAAAGCATATACAAACTAAAGTTGCTGGGGATACCTCCATTTGTATGGAGGCAACAAACTTCATCACTTTTGCTAAAGCTGAACTCATTCCCAGAGTGCTGACAGCTTTGCAGCCAAAACCAGGCTATGCAGCATCAAAAGGGACATATCAATGTGCTCAGGGAAGGTATACAGAATTTGTAAACTCTCTTAATAAAAATAATTCCAACATAAGATGGAGGTGGGGGAATCCCACAACAGCTTTACTGTGCCTGCTGAGTAGCTACAGAACATCATGAGATTGTTGAGAAAGAAACAGCAGAGGGTTGGGATGGTGGATGAGGGTTGGGATGGTGGATGGTGGAAGTATGTGGTTTAAGGGGAAGAAGAAGAAGAAGAGTTTGGATTTGATATCCCGCCTTTCACTCCCTTTAAGGAGTCTCAAAGCGGCTAACATTCTCCTTTCCCTTCCTCCCCCACAACAAACACTCTGTGAGGTGAGTGGGGCTGAGAGACTTCAAAGAAGTGTGACTGGCCCAAGGTCACCCAGCAGCTGCATGTGGAGGAGCAGAGACGCGAACCCGGTTCCCCAGATTACGAGACTACCGCTCTTAACCACTACACCACACTGGAGTTATCGCTTTCCTTTTTCTCCTCTCCTTTCCTTCCTGCTGCAAATTGTTTTTACTTGGCTGGTATGGTAAGAGAGAGAGAGAGAGAGAGAGAGAGAGAGAGAGAGAGAAGAAAAACACAGACCAACAAAGTAGAAGTTGAAGTTAGCTGAGAGAGAAGACTAGGATGAAAGAATGGAAGGTGAGCAGTTTTATGTGCATCTTTTATTCTATTGCCATTTACTCCATTTCTCTTTCTCCAAGAGAAATAAGAAGATGATTGGCAAAGAAACACAGAACAAAAAAAGAGTAGAGAGAACAGGTCGTTTTCAAGTAAACACTGAGAAGTCACCAGGGAGAGAAGTGTGAGCTGCGCATAAAACTCTAAGAGTTTAGTGTAGCTGGAAAAAAGAGAAGAGCTTTTACTTTAAAAAAACACCAGGTCTTATCTAGTGCAATACAGTGGTACCTCTGGTTGCGAACGGGATCCGTTCTGGAGGCCCTTTCACAACCTGAAAGGAATGCAAACCACGTCTGCACGTGCCGCAATTCGCCGCTTCTGCACAAACGTGTGACGTCATTTTGCACGTCTGTGCATGCGCGAGCGGCGAAACCCGGAAGTAACCCTGAAAATGCTCAACCTGAAGCAAACGTAACATGAGGTATGGCTGTACATTTAAAAATAGGCCTCATTTTCATTGTCCCCTTATAGCAGTGTTTGGGACAGGAAAGAGTCACTAGCAAAAGTCTTGCAATGACGTTCACTGTTATTTTCCTATTAAAGCTGAGAGGTTGTGCTGAGAGAATAGCTTATGGCAGCCCTACAATGTGGTCTATTAATATGGCAGGCTAGAGGCGGGGCTGAAGCAGGTTTAAATTAAGTGCCCTGTGCCTTTCAAGCTGCAGCAAAGGTCAACCTGCTTAAAAACAGACCCCTCAAACCACCATCCATGCCAAATCAGAACTGAAATATCATCTGAAGCTTCATGTACCATTGATTTACATTCCCACTGGTTGCACTTTTAAGCATTTTTTGAAAAAGTACATGAAGACAAATTCAAACTAGAGCAAGGACTCCCATCTTGCCTGCTCCCTTATATGTTTTTTCAGCTCCTTTGGTCAAGAAACAGCTGGGTGGGGTTATCTGGAGGTTTGGAGTACATTGTCAGCAGTATGCTGACGACATTCAGCTCTATTTCTCTTTTACACCTGCAGGTTCGGCAGTGGAAGTGCTGGACCAGTATCTTGCCTTGGTAATGGACTGGATGAGAGCCAACGAACTGAAACTCAATCCAGATAAGACTGAGGCATTGTTAATGGGTGGTTCCCTAGACCAGATGGGTGGGAAATTGCCTATTCTTGATGGGGTTACACTTCCTCTGAAGGAGCATGTTTGTAGCTTGGGGGTACTCCTGGATCCTTTGCTGTCATTCAAGGCTCAGGTGGCCTCAGTGGTCCGGAGTGCCTATGCCCTTTTAAAATGTGGATTGGGGGGACAGGGGAGTTACTGGATTGTTTTTATTTTGATTATGTATGTTGTGGTTTTATATTTGATTTTATTCTGTGAACCACCCTGAGACCTCCAGGCATGGGGCAGTATATAAATTCACTAAATAATAAAAAATAAGAAAGCTCAAGTAATACATGAATGGCAGGGATACCCTTCTAAATTCTGTTCACCACATCTAATCCCAATCTGCAAGCAAGAAGAGTTAAAGTGGTACATCAGCCAACAAGCTAATCATAAGCCGGCCACTTAAGACTTGCCCTATCTATCTTTAAGAAAGAGACACTGCAAAGAAAAGGAAAAAAACCTTGATCAAGCCTGGATTCCAAATAGCCTGAGGTTACTTCCACTCGCCAAATAGGCTTGCTTGCTCTCCTTCTGAAAATTAGGAACCAGGGCTAGTGTGAAGGACTACAGCTGAGGGGGAGGAAGAAATCTGTGCCCCTCCCCCTGTGTGCATACATGTCTCTGAGTGGATGCTGCGAGTCAAACATCCCCCCCTTTTTACTCCCAAATTACCTTTTAAGTACAAGAACCTGAACCTTGGGAAAGGATGCAGAACTGGTTGCCTTGCAAAGTACTTGTTTATTTTCCCCCTGATAAGCTTAATTACCAGCATTTAGAAGCAGTAGTATGCATCTGCACCTTTAAGAAATATCTGCTGCAAGAAACCTTCAAGCTCATGAACAGTACTAGCAGCTGCCCCAAGGGAAAATATGGTCTTCTTGCAAACAGCTCCCACCTTTCCTCCCATAAGCCCATAGCACTTTAAGATATATGAATTTCAAATCTAAATATGCAAAAGCAACACCTTTAATAGCAAGTTTACTTAACTTCCAGAAGAGAGAGAATGAATTTAAAAATAGTTTACCCAGAGAAGACAGTGAACATCTGCATTCAGGAAACACTGGAGTACACACTGCAGAAGTGGAAGGTGCTTACCTTGTACCCAATTCTGCAAGCAAGAAAGCCAAGAGGTGCTTTGGTTGACGATGTAATCTATAAAGAAAGAAGTTTACTGAAGGCAACCTTGTTTAGGGAAGTTTTTAATGACTGATGTTTTCATGTATTTTTAACCTTCTGTTGGAAGCCGCCCAGAGTGGCTGGGGAAACCCAGCCAGATGAGCGGGGGTAGAAATAAAATAAAATAAGAAGAAGTAGTTGCTGTTGTTGTTGTTAAGTTATGATCACAAACTATATATTTAGGGGACTTAGTACTAAGCAAATAGCCCAGCTCAATGCAGTGATTAAGTGCTCAGTAATTTCTTCCACACATCATCATCTGACCTAGAACATAGTATTACCTAGGGTCTCTAACGGCACATCTGCAAACAGGAGAAACTATGGTGGGCATGACACACTGCCACCAAGTACACATCATGAAGTGTTCTATTGACAGTGGAAGGGACCTTGTGGGCACCAGGAAAGGCCTTGACAGGTACATGTGTGTCCACAGGGTCAATGTTGATGTTCCTCAATGTAGGGATGTAATATGAAAAGTCAGGATATAAAACTTTCAGCAAAATCTGCCTGACGAGGACATCTTTGAAGAGAGTAAAGCATCAGTCAAGAAAAAAATAGGGAAGGAGAGTTTAGCAAGATATAAATCTTCAAAGTAAACACCAGATTGCTTCTATTTCAGCAGTAAGAGACTTAGATAACACGGAAAACTGATCTGACATTAATTAGTATTCCAGTGCAACACAGACACTATTGGTTGGTTTCTGAAAGAATGCTTTCAGTGAAGACTCACTGAATTAGAATTTAACACAAACACACAAAGATGGTTTTGAGTGGGAGGCTGGCAGAGACATCCAGTATCCCTAAGGGTATGAAAGGGCTGGTTTAATTCACAAGAAATTAGCTGGTCTTTTGTTTTGTTAAACACCATTGTGTTTCTGCAGAGCTATCCCAAACTCTCACCGCACACCCAAGTGAAGACTCCTTCTGTGTAATAACCTTTAGTGGTGATGCATTAAGTTCAGTTCTTCAACTGTCTTCAATGTCTGACAAAGCTAACATCTTTGAAGTGAAGATGGTTCTATACTTGAGCCATTAATTCTTCAGTAGGGCTACTCAATTGCTTGCAACTGAGTTCCCCCCAGTCCATGCAATTAAATAACTATACAGCATACAACGTAAGGATCATGGTTCCCCTCCGCCCAATGCTGGACCCTGCTCCAAGTTGCAATACAGACAGACTTACAGTTTACAGATATCTGTGAAGTTGACAAATGATGTTTTCTTGGTTCCTACTCTTACAACTTGTGGAGGCTTCATGACAAATTTTCGTTTTTCACCAGCTACCATATCTGGATTTTTTTCTCGCATAATGTTGAAAACACGATTCAGCAACTGCAAACACATAGGGGGGGATATCTATAACTTCAGTCATGAACCATCTCTCACTTTATTGTTATCAAAAAAGCAAGGGTTTTCCAGTGATCATGTCAACATATTAAGTTTGGCTTTGAGGTTGGTGGTGATGGGGGATTTTGATCTTCTGTGACGTGTTTTAGAACAGCCCTTCTCTCATGCTCTGGCGCACCCCACCAAACCACACAGAGGACAGCAGAGTTGAACTGGGGCTTTCAATCATGTCTACAGCTGTAAACACAGAGAGCCTATTCTCACACGCCATTAAGTGTACAGAGAAGTCTAAAACTCCCATTTTTAGGCATATTTTGTGACAGGGAATTTCATTAGCACAAGCAGTTTCTGAGCTCTGGATGCAGTACTGCGCCTAGGATTTCAGATTAAAACTACAGAGTGGAAGAAAAGGAGGACCTTTGTCTGCCTCCCCACTTCCAGCTACTCTCTGAAGCCTAAAGAGGCCCTCTTAAGAATTTTAGGGGGGTGGGCAAGGGAAGGACTAGACCATGTGAAAAATGAACACAGTATTTTAGCTGCAGTTCATTCATTTTCAGCTTTGTATTCTTGTACTTAAAAAAGTGCACCTAGACCATGAGTAGGCAAACTAAGGCCTGGGGGCCGGATCCAGCCCAAACGCCTTCTAAATCTAGCCTGTGATGGTCTGGGAATCAGCATGTTTTTACATGAGTAAAATGTGTGCTTTTATTTAAAATGCATCTCTGGGTTATTTGTAGAGCATAGGAATTGGTTCATTATTATTTTTTTTCAAAATATAGTCCGGCCCTCCACATGGTCTGAGGGACAGTGGACTGGCCCCCTGCTGAATAAGTTTGCTGACCCCTGACCTATACATTCCATTGTTGGGCCATAACCTAGGTTTAAGGTACCATTTAGCTCCTTGCTTTCATATCTCGGTTTCTAACACTGGTACAGAGAGGTCAGTGGCAAAACCAGTGGCTGTTATGTCCTCTGCATGTTAAACACATGGAAGCAAGCTTTTAATAGCAGTGACCAGACTCTTGTTTTAGCTCCTCAGAGAAAAAAAGTAATAATGTCTCCAATGAAACAATAACAATTTATGTCATATTGCTTCCTTTTGCTTTGTAAAGTGTAGCAAGGGAAGAAGTAGGGCTAGAAATCATAACTACCGTATTTTTCGCACCATAGGGCGCACTGGACAATAGGACGCACCTTGTTTTAGAGGGGAGAGAACAAGGGAAAAAAATTCTCTCCCTCTCTGCCCAGCGCCCCTTCAGCGAAGCGGCAGGAGGCACTGCGCAGAGAGGGGGAGAATTTCCCCCCTCTTGTTTTCCCCCTCTAAAACAAGGTGCCGTTTAAGGTGCGTTCAGACGCCTTCAGGCGGCTACCTTGGAAGCCTGGAGAGCGAGAGGGGTCGGTGCGCACCGACCCCTCTCACCCTCCAGGCTTCAGGTTCCTTTTGACCTTCTCTTTGGGGCTGGCGGGGGGAAGCCCACCACCAGCCCCAAAGAGCAGGTCGGGGAGCAGCGCAAAGGCGCGCGGCTATAGAGGCTCCTGCCATAGCCGCATGTCACCTCTCCAGCCGGGAGACGGTCACGGGGGGCTTCTTTAGCCCCGCACGCGCTCTCCCGGCTGGAGAGATGGCGCGCGGCTATAGAGGCTGCTGCAATAGCTGCGTGTCACCTCTCCAGTTGGGAGAGGGCAAGCAGGGCTTCTTTAGCCCCGCGCGCGCTCTCCCGGCTGGAGAGGTGGCGCGCGGCTATAGAGGCTGCTGCAATAGCTGCGTGTCACCTCTCCAGTTGGGAGAGGGTAAGCGGGGCTTCTTTAGCCCCGCGCGCGCTCTTCCGGTTGGAGAGGTGGCGCGCGGCTATAGAGGCTGCTGCCATAGCTGCGTGTCACCTCTCCAGCCGGCAGAGAGTCACGGGGGGCTTCTTTAGCCCCGCACGCGCTCTCCCAGCTGGAGAGATGGCGCGCGGCTAAAGAGGCTGCTGCAATAGCTGCGTGTCACCTCTCCAGTTGGGAGAGGGTAAGCAGGGCTTCTTTAGCCCCGCGCGCGCTCTCCCGGTTGGAGAGGTGGCGCGCGGCTATAGAGGCTGCTGCCATAGCTGCGTGTCACCTCTCCAGCCGGGAGAGAGTCACGGGGGGCTTCTTTAGCCCCGCACGCGCTCTCCCAGCTGGAGAGATGGCGCGCGGCTAAAGAGGCTGCTGCAATAGCTGCGTGTCACCTCGCCAGCTGGGAGAGGGTAAGCGGGGTTTCTTTAGCCCCGAGCGCGCTCTCCCGGCTGCAGAGGTGGCGCGCGGCTATAGAGGCTCCTGCCATAGCCGCGCGTCACCTCTCCAGCTGGCAGAGGGTCGCGGGGCTATGCTGTCTTCGCTCCATAGGACGCACACACATTCCCCCTTCATTTTTGAAGGGGAAAAGTGCGTCCTATGGTGTGAATAATACGGTCAAGGCCACAAAAAGCAGTAGTTCCCAACTATACTCCAAGAGGTTGGTGTAAGCTCTCCCTGCTGGGCAAATCTGAAAACATCAAGAATTAGGAGATGCATTTCAAACATCTTGCATCACTGCTACTGCTTCCTCAGCAAGTCCCACTCTGCATTTTCAGAACCACAGATTGCAGTAAGTTATTTTATTTCTATTTACTGATAGCAAGTGCACGTGTTTCTGGGCAGGAGTTAGGACTGAACAAGGAATGTTCTTCGCCTTAGGGAAGGGCAGAAAAGGCCCTATTCACATTAATTGTTACTTTAGTTTAACACCATATTCAGTCCTCTATGCCTCAGCCCCTATATTTCATTCAGAGTTGTGCTGACAGGCATGCATGTTGCTTTAAACATGAGAAATAAGCTTATTCTTGACCTTTTTGAATTAAGTGTACAGGAGTAGAGCCCACTCTTCTGTTTCCAAAACATATCTTTCTGTCACCGGGCAACTGCTTGTGCCACAGGAAGCATGTGACTTTGATGAACATAATCTTCCTGGCCAGAAAGACAGCGTTAAGAACTCTCACTGAAGTGTATGTGAATGTACTTCATGACCTCCTGTTTAAAGCCCTACAGAAATAATTCATTCTCCTTTGTTCATGCAACAACAGCCCAAGTTTAACAAAATGCACGAAGCCTTATATAAATCGAAAGCAATTTTAGGCTATATTTGTTCACATGCCCCCCAAACAAGCTATCGACAGAAACGGATTAGTAAGAGGCATATAAACTATTTACCTCATCATATGTGTAGTCCCTCTCTGAGCCTGCCCATGCAGGTCCGGACTGAGAGCTAAAGGAGATTCCATCATCTTTTTTGCTGTCTTCATCCTCCAATGCTGTAGAGTAAGAAATATACTTGAGATCGAAGGAACTGTCTTCCAGTTGGTCTTGGACAAAGTGTCATTTACTTTTACAAAAGTGGGATACAAAAGAAAACTTTAAACCAACTAACAACAGGCAGAAACTAGTCTTGAAAGTTAAGGGATCATCTAAAGTGACACTGGATCATTCTGGAAGGGAAACACAGCTCTCCCTTGTCTTCCCATGGAAGTGTTTGGCATATGTGAATAGCAATTAGTTTTACAGGGGGGAAATGAAAATGTTCAGATTTGCTAAATCAAATAAAAATGGCACTCGCATGATTTGTGCACAACTATGGCTTATCATGAACGAACAAGCATGCTGATGTTTATTTAGAAATCTGTGGCTGCTTTGCTCCTTCCTCTGGCCCTGCTGCTGCCGCACTACCAGGAACTAAGCCATGGTTTGGCTTAGTAGTTTGTGCAAACCCAGCGTCATGGTTTGTTCCCCCTAAACCAGGCACGGCCAAACTTGGCCCTCCAGATGTTTTGGGACTACAACTCCCATCATCTCTAGCTAACAGTACCAGCAGTCAGGGATGATGGGAAATAGTCCCAAAACACCTGGAGGGCCGGGTTTGGCCATGCCTGCCCTAAACAAATCATGTGCATAAGAACAAACCTTGCTGCTTTGTTACAACTCATGGTTTGAAGAGAGAAGCCATGAGTGCAGATGTGCATGCAATCTAAATCCACAAACAAAAGAGGAGAGAGAGGAAGGGAGATGCAATATTGTCAGCTTTTCTCAAGAAACTCCGGGAATTTTAATTCAACGTAACCTCGGTGTCTCAAAAAGCAGTTCTCAGTATACACAAAAGAGTCCCAGGGTTTCCTGGAGAAAACTGTATTAAGGCTTAAGTTTATGGTTATTTTAGATACAGGCAACGACTGTTTTAGGCGTG
Organism: Podarcis filfolensis; assembly: GCF_964270895.1. Lineage (NCBI taxonomy): Eukaryota > Metazoa > Chordata > Lepidosauria > Squamata > Lacertidae > Podarcis > Podarcis filfolensis. The sequence goes on from NC_139609.1 coordinate 71,472,724, forward strand.
TCTACTAGGTGTGCAACAGCACATTGCTCTGAACCCAGAAGTGCCCCAAAAACGGCACAAAAAGGGGTGGTGTGGGGCGGCCTTACATGGGTCCCAACAACACATGCACAGCAGCAAATCAGTTGCTGCCTGTACTAGCTTTGAAGAAATGACCTCCCATTGTTTTGATCAGGGGTCAGCAAGGTTTATCTTGCCTGGGCCGGATCGGTCCTGTGGAGACCCCTGCATGGGCTGGATTGTGTGTGTGTGTGCGCGCGCCTGCGATTTCCAGCGTGTGCACATGCGCAGATGCGATTTCCAGTGCCACGAAAGTGAGTCCGCGTGCCGCACTGTGCCGGTTTAGCACAGCGCGTGAGTGGGCAGCTCGGTTCCAGGGCGGCTTGTGGGCTGGTCAAGCAACCTCCGTGGGCTGCTTCCGGCCCATGGGCCTTAGGTTGCTGAACCCTGGGTTTTGATTGGCAACTGAAAGTGAGATCCTATTGAGAGTTTCAAGAGTTCCCCCTCCCTTCATGGGACCCCACTGGAATTCTGAGCAAGCAGGAAGAGAGGAAGGGAGAGACATTGAAAGAAAACATCATAGAAGGAAAGGTGGCTGCATAACTATATGCTGAACTGTATGGTGAAGTTGGAGCTACTGTGGAAGTAAATGTTATGAAAGACAACTTTTCTTCCACTCTACTAGGTGTGAATATGTTTTGTTTCGACAATTAAAATTATTCTTTCACTCATAGCAAACACACACAAAAAAGAAAAAAAGAAAATCACCTTCATCTTTATCCAATATGTCATCCTCATCTGGAAACTTCACAGTCTTCTTCTTCTTCTTCTTTCCAAGCATGATATCAAGGTCATCTTCTGCTTGTTCTACTGCTACCTCTTGAACATCCCCCTCAATTTTCAGGTCCTTTAACATAATGTGGAAGGACATAAAATAGCAGGCATTTATACAAAATAACAGCAAAATTAAAAGTGCCATTCCACTGAGAGGCTTCATAGGCCAAACAGGAAGGCCATTTGCTGTGATTTTCTTCCCCTCAGCCCAATTCTACTCCACAGGTTGAGGTACCCTCTCTAGAGCAGATTTAGAGGGGAGGGGAGGAAAATATCACCCCAAATGGCTTCCCTTCCCATTCCACTGGCAGAAGTCTTCCATCAGTAGCATGGCATCACTGGATGCAAACCAGAATATGGCAGAGTTCTAAAATATGCAACATGCTCTTCATGAAAACTGAGCCACCATTATCTACTGAAAATTTGATTCTAGAGTTCCTTTTCTCAAGTATCTAAGTGCTTTGGTACAAGTGATTCTTAGAATGGATACCACACACTGTGACTGTATTTTAAAAAAATTAAAAGTGCTTTATTGCCTACCCTTCAAACAGAATAACCAGGGTGGCTGGTGGCTGCTAGTTTGTAACTCTTGAGTGTACATAGTCAACAGATCCCAGCTGGTGCAAGGCATCATTTAGGAAGGAACATAGGATAGGCTAATGTTGCACAACAAACAGTGCAGCATATGGCAATTACAGCAGCAGAAAACAGCAGAGTACAACAGAATCACATCTCATGCACATTTAACTTGCAGCATTTAAACTAAACACAGTTGAAGGCTGGCTGGTTGAAAACCTGCAAGTTAAATGCGGAGGCAGAGCAAAGAGAAGCAAGGCAGAGAGGTTAAAAAGTGGCAGTGATGTCAACCAACCAGGATGACATCAAAAGATTAGACAAATTCATGGAGGATAAGGATCTCAATATCTACTAGCCACAATGGCTATGTTCCACCCCACTGTCAGAGGCAGTATGCTTCTGAATACTAGTTGCTGGAAATCACAGCATACTGTTAAGATGCTTTTGCTTAACCACAGCTTGCCATATCATTGCATTACAACTCTTCACCCCTGTGCCAAAGAAGGTTCATTCCTGCCTTGCTAAACTATGGTTTAATATTATATCCACACCAGTCCAATGAGTGGTAACCAATGTTTTTAACTAAGAAAAGGAAAGGTATTTTTCTGTGAGCTCAACTCTCCTTCTGTTCATGGAGCAGAAGTATTAGATATCACCAAATATATCTAGAGCTACATGATTTAACCAACTAAACTTCTACAGGACTGATGCTGTATAAAATATTTAGTCTAGAGCAGTAAGGGGAAAGGGCACAACTGAGTAATTTTGGAAGACTGACCTTTACACCCTCTTCAGCTTCGTCTATGTCAAATATCTTTTTTGTTTTCTTCTTCTTCTTCTTTTGATTGAAGAATGTTAAATCGTCTAAGTCATTTGATGCATCTGAAAGTCAAAAGAAACGTTACAGAGCAATTATATTACAAAAATGCAACACTGAAATATATTCGTCAATATCATGTAAGCAGCAACAATAATTTAGGAATAATTCTCCAGACCTTTCTACACCCAGCAGCAACATTTCAAGATTAGTGCAAATCAGCTTTAGCTTAGCTGCCGTCAAATGAAGTGATTGTGTGAATGAAGTTGTCCATTTGAAAAAATATTGTGCAATACCTTAGCAATGTGTAGAAAGTTGATCAATGGTGACTTTTGAAGATGCCATCACCATTCATGACTGACATAGCATCTGACTAAAAAAATCAAAGTGTGCTACTGAAAGTTTAAACAACTGGTTCCCAGTTTTTTAAAAAAATAGAACCTACATTTTGGAAGGCATGACATACCACAGAAGGTAGGGTTTAATGCTACATGCCCCCGTTACTTTAATATTTGTAATAGCAGGAGTAGGAAGTGAAACTGCTGGGTTGCTTTATATCCTGTTAATAATAGGAAAATACAAATCTAACCAGGATTCTTATGAAATGCACAAAATAAGCTTGTAGCCCAATCCTTTAAAAGTGCTACAGAATTAAAATGCTTACCGATGAAGGCAGAAGGCTGGCATAAACAAAATGGTTAGAATAGACTGGAGAGTTGCAGGTGGCAGGAGAGGAACAGGAAATCTGTTTGTGCAACATTGGGTTTCTCATATGTAACAGATGGGGGTCCCCAGGGCTGCAATCCTATGAATTGATTCAGTGGGTTTGGTGTACCTAATTCTGCATGTGAATAGCAGAATTAGGACCTTTGCTTCCTAAATTCAAGGAAGTCATGACAGCAAACATGGGGTTATCACATGTAAATTTAACTACTGCAAGGCAAGGTGGATTTAGTTACCATATACAGTGGACGCTCGGGTTGCAAACGTGATCCGTGCGGGATGCACATTCGCAACCTGCAGCATTCGCAACCCGCAGCGGCGCATCTGTGCACGCATGGGTTGCGATTTGGTCTTCTGCACACAGTAACCTGTTCCGGTACTTCCAGGTTTTGGGGGGTGCGTAACCTGAAAAACGCAACCTGAAGTGGCTGTAACCCAAGGTATGAAGATTTTAGTTTACCTTTTCTCCTACTGTCCTCTTCATCTGCTTCTGTGTCTTTGTCTTCCACTGGCTCTGGCTCCATTTCTTTTGTTTCTGATAACTGCATTTCTTCTGTTTGTGCATCTCCTCCTTCTTCATCAAGCATAAAGGGCTTCTTTTTCTTCTTCTTCTTCTTGCTCATAGTAGGATCAAAAATCATCTACAACAAACAAGTTTTCTTATGCAACTTTAAACCTATTTTTAAAACAATTCTCCAGCTTAAGCTAGTTTACCACCTATATTTAAGCAACCAACATTCTATTAAAGTTAATATTTCCACCATGACCTGCAAGGAGTTTCATAATTTGAACCAAGGTGGGGGTGAAGATGCTCTACTATCTTGCAGAATTCAAAGTTTAGTTTAACAGGGTGATTTTTTTAAAAAAAAAAAGGCATTTCAATATTTCTCTAACAGATATTGGTTTGGTTTGCACATCACAATAACCAGCAATTTATCTTAAACCATGTTTTAAACATTAAAAATGCCTCCCACAAGCCATAGCATGGCTTCTCTGTCATCTGAACCAGGACCAGGACTTACTTGAAACAAACCATAAGCAGTAAGCCAGAAATAAACCTAACAAGCCTTGATTTATTTCTGACATACCACTTGTTGTGTGTTTGCTCCTGCCAGGCAGGGAGGAAACAAACTAGAGGCCAAAAGCAAAATCTCAAGAATCTCCTCTGTGCCTTAAGAATTAAACTAATAGTCTCATTCTGATTAGTTCTCTCTCCACAATAAACTTGTTTGCCTATTAAATGCATTTTTGGACTGCTTCCCCCAGCATGCACTGCAATGTTGAGAGCAGGATGAATGTTTTCCCTTAGTATCCACTATGACACTACAGATTGGTTCTTACATTATTGGAAGACATGCAAGTCTCATGCAGAAAGAACTGCATGTATTTCATAGCTCTCCAAATGATTTCAACATTGTGCCAGATACACTGATAATAAACAAGCATGCATATAACCCTTGTGAAATTTTGATTGGTCTTATTGTGAATTTGGTCTTTTTCTGTGCAATATTTTAAAACAATCTTATGTAGATATTTTAGTTTGCTACCCAGTGGTGCCATGAATGACAGCAGCACATGCATCACATACTTAGCCCAGGAACTTATAAAAACAGCTGTAGTGATTACTCCTCAACATGTTCAGAAAAATGATGGGCTAAAATACTCTTGACTCATCAAGCTAAAGTGAGAATTCTTCTGGGTGGAGAAAAGTTTCTGAATAGCCAGGTACAGTTCTTAATTTCTAGATTATGTAGGTAATGTCACGTAGTACATTATAGTTAAGGATACCAATTTAAAACTTAGGAACATGTGACAATGGGCTAACAAGTGTTCACAAACAATAATTATGGGATAAATCCACTGAAGGCTCTATTCTGTACTGGCTATGGTCTGAAGGCACCTGAGGGCGTCAACTTGCTGGAGGTAAACAGGTTGCATGGGAGCCCTTCTGGAAGCCATATATACACCACCTTAAGTTCCATGGCAGGTGAAAGGTGGTTATATAAATGTAAGAAAATAAATCAGAAACTATATAGCCAGAAGCTTCATATACATTGGTGCAGACCACATGTACTAGTATACAAAAAAAAATCTGAACCAGTAACTTTCTAGCAGGTGTGATTGTACAACTACTAATTAATAACTCAGAATCAAAAGTATAAGCCCCTTATAAAGACTTTTATAAAACCTGTTCTAAAGACTACAAAGTCCCAGATGCTTGAAAATCTGAAGCTTTTTCATTCCTGTGCTGGAGTAGTGCTTTAATACCTGATCCTAAGCTACTTCAGGTGTAGCACATTATTTTTTAAATCTTGCACCTGCAGTTTTAGGGTGTAAACCATGGGTAGGCAAACTAAGGCCCAGGGGCCAGATCTGGCCCAATCGCCTTCTCAATCTGGCCTGTGGATGGTCCAGGAATCAGCATGTTTTTACATGAGTAGAATGTGTCCTTTTATTTAAAATGCATCTCTGGGTTATTTGTGGGGCCTGCCTGGTGTTTTCACATGAGTAGAATGTGTGCTTTTATTTAAAATGCATCTCTGGGTTATTTGTGAGGCATAGGAATCCGTTCATTTTCCCCCCCAAAATATAGTCCGGCCCCCCACAAGGTCTGAGGGACTGTGGAGCAGCCCCCTGCTGAAAAAGTATGCTGACCCCTGGTGTAAACCCTAGCACATCTCTGGGTTAGAAGCTGCACAATGTCACCACTACCATAGAAAGGAGTGGAAAAGCTCAACCATCTAATCAACAAATCTTAATAAAAACAAACCATCAATAATTTTATTCTGCACAAAAGACTAGGTACCTAAATTGATTCAAGACAGCCAGCTTGCCTTGATCAGAACTTAAAATGAGGAGTTTAATTCTTCCTTACTCCAAGCAAGATTACAAGCTTAAATCAATGCTGTTAAGTATGCCAATTCTTTTCAAGTCCATTTATTTCACAAGTTCCAAGAGTCACTGACTTGATGAGCTTCACAATTAATTCTAAACCTTAATTTCCACAAAACGTTGTTTGGGGCTCAAGCAACAAACTAGCACAAACACAGCATGCAAGTACTACACAGGCACAATTGTCCATAGTACAAAAGGATGAGAAAGCCCAGCCTACGGAAGTGGGGGTAAAGAGAGAAGAGCTCTGCTAACTCTCTAAACAAAAGCACAAGATGTGTTGGCTGTACTGTACACCTAAGCACATCAAGTGTGGTTACAACGGTTTAACACCAATTAAAGAGGCAGGGGTCTTCCCCATCAGCACAGAAGTCGGGATAAAGCACAGGGTATTCTAATCCACACATTACGTGATGGCGAGTACAGGCCTGCTGTGAAACGTGCAATTCACTGGCGCCCACACCCAACGCTTCCAGCACCTTTACACATGCTTGTAACCAAGATGGCTGCACTCACTCTTTACGTTTTATGGCAGAGGCTTTTCTCTTTTAAAAAAAATAAAATTAAAGGCTACTAAGTGTACACGCATGAGCCAATTCGCGTTTGATGTAACGTGTGAAGAGATTCTGAGCGCGCTCTGATTTCTCAGGGGCGGAAGGGAAGGGAGCGAGCGAGCGAGCTCGTGTCCTCGAATAGGCATCGAATTCGCCCCTGAAGGAAACGGGATGCTGGACGGGCCTGGGGCCTGGATCCAGCGGGCCTCCCTTTTATGTCCTGATCCGTGGGAAGTGAGAGGAAGTACCTCGCTGCCCATTAGAAGGGACCAACAAGCGCCTCTCCCTAAAGCGACTCGGGCGAGGACGGAGCGACCTCCGTTCAAGCCGGAGGAACCAGCGCGACACTAAGCAGGCCGGGCAGGGGAGCCCCCAGCCGGTCTCCGGCCAGGGCGAGGGAAGGCCTCAGGCCTGGCTCCTCACATGGCGGCGGAGGCGGCGGCCACAGCCCCGCGTCACCCGAGGCCTAGGCGCGCCCGGGCCCTCACCTCGTCTCCCGACATGGCTGCGGCTCTCGCCGGCCCTCAAGGCAGAAGCTCGGAAGGGCTCGTCCCCGCTCTGGGTGGCCGCAACGCCGCCGGCCAAGTCAGTCACTCCTCGCTCCGTCTCCCAGGCGCCTCTCGCCTCTCTGCCCACCTCGCCGCCGCGCTCAGCTCTTGCATCAGCAGCAGGAGGAGACAGGGGCCGGCTACCCCGGATGGACGCACGCGCAGCACTCACTCCACGCCCCGCCTCGCCCGAGCCTCTCGGGAATCGTAGTCCAGGCGCTGCGCAAGCGCAGCAGGAGTCCGGGGATTGGGACTACAGCACGTGTTGCTCAGGGGATGAGGAAGTCGAGCTGGTGAGGTCACAGGCAGGCAGGCAGGCAGGCAGGGCGGGGCCCGGCGCGCGTTAGTCGAGCGGCAGGCGCGCCACGGGGCGGGGGGGGGGGAGTCTGCGGGGCGGATCCGGTGTTTCTTTGGCACGTCGGAATGGGCGACGGTATTCGTGTTATCAATCCGAACATTTCGCCGGTCGAAAATGCATGCAGTCTTGTCAGGGGGTTGTAACCCGCGTGGTGACTTGAGTGCTGGATCTATTAAGGGAGCCCGAGTTGAATCTTGAGCCTCACTTTTGTGCCCCCCTCCGCGAGTTGAAGGGAGGATAGGATATCATTGTCTTCAAAAACGATGCTCAAGGAACTTGTACCCACCCGCTGTTTCTCTTATTTCTGCTCTGCTCATTTATATTGCAATACCCTAACCCTGAAATTGCTTCTGGAGCAGCGTGTGTGAGTTATCCAGCCAGGATAGTTTCTGTTACTATTATAATAAAATATTTGGAGATCGGATTTGGCCCTCAGTGCTTTAAGTTAACTACCCTTGGCTTGGGGGACATGGGCTGGTTCTTAAATAAATTTGATTCTTCTTCCTGCTCCCTTTCATTTAAATAATGTGAATATTTAAATTCCTTCCTGTGACCTGGGACTGGATTGGTTCAGATGTTTCACAGCAGTTACATATCCTTTGTTCTCTAGTTCCAAACTTCCTTCCTCACAGGCTGTGGAATCCGGTCTTAACTTCAAAGTGCTCATCTATACCTTTGTCCACTGGCAGAGGGCACTCTTACAAAAGTTTTCCAGACACAAGTATAATTAATACAGAGAGAACCAAATAATTGCCGACTTCATTGATGGATATACATAAAGCATTCCTAAGCCAAGTAACCATGTACGAGCAACCCTCTGCCCTCTTTACAAGTGGCCCTAGAATCTCAGATCTATATGTTCTGTCAGAAGGGCAGCCAAAGAGAAAAATAATAGTACACGTGCTCATAATATTCCAGTTCAAAAATCTGGAGAGCTCGTGCACATGCCTCAGTCTCCTCTCCAAGTACATAAGAATAGACAGAAGTAGGCTTTGGCTTGTATAGCAGGACTTCTCCATCCTCTACTCCCCCTGTGGCAATCATGCACCTCCCAGATTTGCTCTGGATGGTTCCCTGACCCTCCAGGTCAGATTTGGGGGGTTGCATGAGGTGCAGGGGGAGGAGAGGAAGGGAAAGTCCTATTGCCTGAGTAAAAATTTGTTCCATTCATGCACAGGGCACTGTTGGATACACTCCAAAGTTTTCCAGACCAGATTGTAATGGTGGCACAATAAAGGTTGCAACCACACAAATCTAATGTGGATCAATGAGAGTCCATTGCCAAGCAGAATTGGATGCCCACAAGTGTTATGAGAGAAGGTGAAAAAGTTTCCTCAACCCACCTTCCCCATGCCATGCATACTTTTAGAAACTTCTATCATGTCATCTCTTAACTCACCTTTCCTCTAAACTGATATGTCCCAAATGTTGCAACCTTTCTTCACAAGAGAGTCATTCCAAGCCCTTGATCATTTTGGTTGTCCTTTTCTTTCTTTTTTTTTAAAAAAAACTTTCATTTAATATTAAAACAAATCATAACAACACATTTCCCACAAAATCAAGAGTTACACTACAGCTTTGCCTACTGCCATAATACCACAGAACGATGGGAATTGATTTATCCTTTAAAGGTTAAGGAGCAGAAATGTAAATATTGTTATTTTTGTTATCATTTTCATGTGTATAAGGGTTGTCTGCTAAAACACAATAAACTGACTTGACCACAGAACTATCACTCCTATCCTCAATCCCGCATCACTGTCATGTTGGCGCTTTTCTAAATCACAAACCCAGCCTTCCCCAACATAGTGCTTCCAGATGCTGTGGCCTACAACTCCCGTCAGCCCCCACCAGCGTGGCTTTGGGATCCCATGGTGGCATTCCTCAAGCTGCTCTTTAACGCCCTTCAGACACTTTGGTTTCTTCACCAGAAGCTCTGTAACAAAATACATTTCCAACTATTACCCAGGATGCAAGTCATATTCGCCAAACTGACCCCAGATGAACATTTTCAACCACAGTGCTGAAAAAATGATTAAATAATGAGCCCTCATTGAAACCATTCATGGCAATTCTTAAAAGTCCAGGGGAAGAAGAATGATTCGTAGCTTTGTGTTGGGGGGGGGTGTCTTTTTAGATTTGCCAGATGCCCAGCATATACACATATGGCCAAAATTGGAAGTTTGTATTGTATTTTCCAAAACCAAATCACCTTTGGACAGAGAACAAACACAAGAGTATTTTTCCATCCAATGGATCTTGCTTCGATGACGTTCAAAAGCTGTCTTCAAAACGCAGTGACTCTCCAGCTGAAATGTCAAAAGTGGACTGCCTCTGTGGTACTGGGTTAATGAATGAGAGATTTCCTGGATGCTTTCCATTTATCAGAAGGAACACAAAAGAGAACATTTGTTTGGAAAGGCTCAGCAAAATGCTAGACGCCATACCAGGGTGAGGCTTCTGCTTTATTTTAAATCCTGACATTGTTTCAGGCCTTGTTCGAATTTAGCTTCACTTTCCATTCAGCTCGAGACCACAAAACAATGCAAAACAGAAAGACCAGGATCAGGTGTAAGGAAGAAAGTGGGCGTGGCAGTGTCGGCATAATGCTGTCAGTGGGGTTCCAGAGCAGAGCCTCTTTTCTGTCCACAACAAGGATTTTTACTAAATTTCAGAATTGTGTTTTCAACATGGATAGAGGGGGAAATGTCATCACTCTAGCTGCCATAGGCTTCATTGAAAAGTACTTCAAAGTTATTTGAAAACTGCAGTCCACGAGATAATTAGAACACTCCCATTGACAGACAGGTTAATAAAATCACAGTCTCTTCTCCTCTAGCTGCTGACTATAATGTCTGCAGCTATTCTACTGGGTTTTCACCCTCCGTTCTGCTCTTTCAAAAAATAACCCTGTTGTCACCTGTCAGGCCCCCAAATCCTGCCAGGCTTTTGAAGTGAGCAAGTGCCTGGAGGCTCTTCTCCAGGTCCCTGCCTAATTAACGGAGGCAGGTGAATACAGAGAGGGCCTTTTCAGTGGTAATACCCCACTTGTGGAATAACATCCCCAGAGAGGCTCTCCTGCTGGCTACGCTGCAGTCCTTTAGGTGTCTTCTTATTCTCCCAGGCCTTTGAATTACAATCTACCAGGTCCTTTCCATTGCCTCCTTGGCAATAAGTCTTATCCTGGTTTTAATTGTTTCCACTGCTGTGTTTTATGCTGATTTTAGTCAGTGGTGGTTGTTTTTTTGTTTGTTTGTTTTTTGTTTTTGTTTTTTTTTTTTGCTGGGCTTTTGCTTTTATGGTATATTTTATTTCATTGTTTATGTAAACTGCCCAGAGAACTTGTTTGAATGAACAGAATACAAATGTAGCAAAACCAATCAATCAATAAAGCTGAATTCTTTTAAATGGGAGGAAAATTTGAACTCTCTTTCTCCAGCTATTCTTACTGAGCTAGAATTCCACAATGTTGCTTTCTTGCTGCCCTTCCCCCCCTTTTTTTGTAGGTCACAAAAATCTTGCCTTGACCCAGCAGGGCCTTTTGAGAATGAGAACTTTGTAGTCCTTATTAGGTGAGAGGTGGCAGTGGGGCACTGAGGAATCCTCTTACCCCCAACTCCATCTCCAGTGGCCCTGGGGAGGGTGAAGTTGTAAAGATTTGTAGGCAGGGAACAGCATCCAAGGAGAGGAATTGCAATATTTGAGAAAACAGACAAGGTCATGGAAAAAGCTTGGTAGTCTGCCTTGATTGCCTTCCATGTTGCGGGGGGGGGGAGTCCTCTAGGGTTGGGGAGCAAAAAGAGATGTCAGAAAATTCCAGCAAAAATAGAAACAGGGGCAGATATTGCCAGTGTTCACTTATTTGTCCCTTGTCCAGAATGAACACTGGCAATATCTGCCCCTGTTTCTATTTTTGCTGGAATTTTCTGACATCTCTTTTTGCATTGTGTTTCCTTTGCATGAAACAAATGGGTGGAATCGCCTAACATCAAGGATTGATACTCAACAAAGTGTTTCCCAGAGCAGGCCCATTGAAATTCGGGATCATGACTAAGATAGGTCCATTGATTTCAGTGTGTCTACTCCTGAGTAAAATTCACACATTGAAATTAACATAATTCAGTTGCTTAATTAGGTAAGGTGTCAAGTTACAAATCAATTCTGCATCCTTTGCAGACTGAATCCTCATTGGTCCTGCCCTCAGCACCAGCCTGCCATTGACCAATTTAGCAGAATCGGATCTCAAGCAGGGTGTGTGAGTTGAAGCTCTTACCCCAGCTGACGATAGTCCCAAGGGATCCAGCTCTCCCTCGTTTGGGGTCGGGGGGTGGGGAGGGGAGGTGCTGCCCATCCCACAATGCTGCCGCACCCCAAAAGGGGGTAAGCAGACCTCTGCATCATTTGCAGGCTGAAAGCAACGACAACTTTGACTATAAATTGTAGGATTGATTTTCATTCCAGACATGGACTGCATAAGCAAACACCAGCAATTTCCTCTCCTGTTTCCATTTTAGGTTTTTTTATTACTTAAGTTGTGATTGTCTTTAGCACTGCCTTTTATTGTCAACAACTGATTTGTTATTGCTTTTCTGGTGCACTTTATAAGCAATTGTAAACTGACTTGGTATAGAAATGTGTGAAATAAATGCGCTAATAGATGTAAGAAGGCAAGCCTTTCATGTACTTGGCTTCCTGCATGTCAGAAAGCGCCAGCTGACAATTGGTAAGTTTCTTTCCTTTCATCCTCATAGCTATTATGCCTCTTTCCTATGCAGGAAATGAATGATTAAGGCTAATCAAAAACCCAGACAAGCTAGTTCGGTTGACTAGGTTTTTGCTAGACAAATCTCCACTGGGCAACATATTGTCTACTACTTTCCTCTCACCTACCGGTAATTTTCTTTTGATAAGATTGGTGGATTAATCTTGGTTCACATGCAGTAACCTATAAAAATGTATTTTGATTGACCCAAATACATGTAGGTCATAGCTGTCAACTTTTCCCTTTTCTTGCGAGGAATCCTATTCGGAATAAGGGAATTTCCCTTTAAAAAAGGGGAAAGTTGACAGCTATGATGTAGACTACATGAGTTGCTAGGTAAAGTTTTTACTAGTGGCTGCTTTTTTAAAAAAAGAAAAGAAAGCCTCTTTTTTCCTTTCCAACAATTAATGATAAAAGTTTTCCAACGGGAGCAAAAAAATCTTGTGGGATATGGGTTTTGAGTTGGTGTTTTTTTTTCTGTGCTTGTCTTCTAAGGGGCAAGACATATTAGTAAGGGTCATTTCTTTCATTCTTCAGATTATCTCTCCAGTGCTCTGCATTGTGTAGCCCCCCTGGACGCCTGCAATTCCATGGTTTTCCTGTATGCACAGAAAGCTAGGAAGGCTGTACTCCAGGGATGGGGAAACTTTTCTGGCTGGTGGGCCAGATTCTACCCATGGAGGTCCAATTCTGACATGTGAGCAGTTCGGGCTAACAGCTGACATCCAGCACACATACACTATTGAAATTTTTTGAAAAATGAAACCAGCCAATCAGTTGACATCACTCCGAGTGATGTCAACTGATTGGCTGGTTTCATTTTTCAAAAAATTCCAATAGCACATATAACAAAAATTTAAGTACATAATCCTTATTCCATTACCTTCTGTAGCAAATGTAAAAAAAAAGAAATATGCTAAGAGTCTACAAGTACATGGTCTTATAACATCAAAGTGAATCTATATACAGTGGAACCTCGGTTTTCGAGCATCTCGGAAGCCAAATGTTTCGGTTTTCGAATGCCGAAAACCTGGAAGTAATTGCTTCCGTTTTCGAATGTGCCTCGGAAGTGAGGCGCGTTTCTCAATTTTCTCAATTGAATTTGCCAACTGCCCATTGCGCCTCAGTTGTCTAACGTTTCGGAAGTCGAACAGTCTTCCGGAACAGATCACGTTCAACAACTGAGGTACCATTGTATTTAGCTCAGTTTAGCTGTTCCAATATAATATATATATAAATCATAATCCATAGAAAGATGCAGAATATATTTCAAATGGAAAGGGGTTACAAGTAATTACAGTGGTACCTCGGGTTACATATGCTTCAGATTACATACGCTTCAGGTTACACACTCCGCTAACCCAGAAATAGTGCTTTAGGTTAAGAACTTTGCTTCAGGATGAGAACAGAAATCGTGCTCTGGCGGTGCAGCGGCAGCAGGAGGCCCCATTAGCTAAAGTGGTGCTTCAGGTTAAGAACGGACCTCCGGAATGAATTAAGTACTTAACCCAAGGTACCACTGTACATATAAATAAATGATGCCTCTGGATACAATGTTTGCGTGAATCACTTCCTGTATGATTAATAAATGGGCATCAAACAGTTTCAGAATCCTGATGTCTTATTTTTTTCTGATAGCACTATAGTTAAGAGCTCTTTGTACCATGCCTCTAAAACCAGATTATGTGCATGTAATAGCCAAACATGCAGCAACCTACATAAAAACAACAAACTCGCTTTTTGTTCAGGAAATATAGAAAAAAGACACCACTCAGGATCATAAAATATATACTCAAATTAGTCATCTCTCATAGGACCAGCTTCCAGAATTTCACAACTAGGCAACAAACCCACCATAGAGGGATATAGGTGCCCCATTCCTTATATAGCCTGCCACAAAAGGAGACAGCTGTTTGTAAAATATATGGCATCCTTACCAGCAGTGCTATTTTTCAAGAAAGAGAGGTGCTGGAACTCACCATAAATGCCCCTCTTGTCCTTTTAGAATGGCAATGGCGCCCACCTGAGAGGTGCCAGAACTGAGTTCCGATGAGCTCTGGCCGGGGAAAAACACCTGATTATGCATGGTATGGGGAAAGTCCTCCACCTCGTAACATTAAAACACAGCCCATCAATAAAAGGACAAGTAATAAATGTATTCTGAGGATACCAGTTTGGATGGGGTTCCACTCAAGTGACAAACAGATGTTAAAATTGTCTATACCCATCTGCCATACGTTATGGGCAGTCTCTCCACTTTCCTGGACTGTCACTGTTGTGCACTGTATCTCTATCCTTTCCTAGCCACAGTAATCTTTTTCATTTCCTTTGAGAGCAGGATAGGAGAAGGAAATCAACCACATGGCTGCCGCCCCCCCCCCCCCCCAATGATGAACAGATAATTCTGTTGGTAAATATCACCATTAGGATCTTTGCAATAAAGTTTTCCCTGCAGCCTGAAGGAAATTAACAAATGCTTGCTCTCTGGAATGTCTGCCAGGCTGAACTTGTTACACATTTTAGTAAATGGAGCCATGCTGCACAGGATGAGGGTGAGTACTTGAAATACCAGAAGCTCAGTGGGAAATCGTAAGATCTAGCTGAGTGAGGCCACTAAGCAAACAGCTGGTCTTCAGAAACACCTCCACAGCTGTGGCATTAATTTAGCAAAACCCTCCAATGAAAATCACAACAAATTATCCATTTAGGTGAACCCCTTGCTGTTCTTGAGTGAATATTTACTTTGGCTTTCTAGTGAAATCAAGCCAACAGAAAGTGCTGGCATTCATGGAGGCTATAGTCTGTGTTTCTGTGGAATGCAACATAACGCTAAGCAGATTGGTCCATGAGTGAAAGCATTTTTGCCCTCTCCTCCCTCATGCTGTTCCTGTCTTAAGGTTCTCCTAACCCCCCTCCTCCCAAACCAACTCACATAGGGTACAGGGGAGAAAGAGAAGGGAGAAAAGGCCCTGTTGCTCTAGCAGAAGTCCTCATGTGGCTTCCACTGGTGGAACTCATATGTTGAATCCTGCCCAGGGTTTCCAGTAATGCAGACGCCGTGCAAGCAGAAGCTCTTCATTACTGAGGAGTGCTCTGCAGATGCACACTTTTCTGTGCAGCATGTGTACCGAGTGATTTTGGAAAGAATGGGATAGTAGGCCCTACTCACACAGAATTCCTTCTTCATATCAAAGCCCCTACATCCATCAGAGTGGTTAGATTGAAGATTTGCCAATTCTGGATACGATCCAGTGTTTCTGGACAGATTGTTGTCTTATCAAGTTTATACTCACAATAGCTTGCAGTCACTGCAAGTATGGGGACCTTATTATCATGGTCCATCCCAGAGGATTAAGTGTCCAAATAGTTTCCTGATGTCTCCAGACCTCTTGCATAGGAGGCACACAAAGAAGGGCCTCAGATGATGAGGTTAGAGAGGCAAGGCCAGGGATATACAATCTGTGGCCCTCTAGATGTTGTTGGACAACAACTCCCATCATCCTTGACCATTGGCCATGAGTGCCATTAGGTCTCATGAGTGCTGTAGTTCAGCAACATCTGGAGGGCACATGTTCTTCATTCCCTGGCATAGGCAATGCATGAGCACTGATTTGTCCTTGGTTGCTGATTCATGATCTGAGCTGAACATTTATAGCTCTTTATAAAATGTTATCCCTAGGCCCCTTTTTCATCTTTATAGCTCATCTCTGAGGTTGTCAATACTCTTCTTGACCTGTGATGCAGTCAGTGCTGAACACTGTAGTCCAGATATGGTTTTTCCAGTGCACTAAAAATAGCCCTTTCATCATAAGATACACAGCTGTAACTGTACAATGGTGTATTTGGCTTCTGTAATCAATCTAGATTATCATTGCTTTCTCCAGGTATCTGAACACTGATTTCTAGGAAATATTTATTTTCATACATATTCTTGAAATCCAACAGAGCCCTTAACACCAAATGCTTGACTCAACTAATCTGATTCTCAAATCATCTTAATCTGCTTTAAGGATTGTTTCACATTGTTGTTGTTTTGCTGGGGCAGGGAGAGGAGGCATATCTGTTTTCAATTCATTTGGTTTCTTGCCCATTTTTGTCTTACTGCTAATTTGGTGGGAGATGTAGGGATGAACAGAGATAATGCCATATACTGAGGTGATTATATTTAAAGTTCTCTCTCTCTCTCTCTCTCTCTCTCTCTCTCTGTGTGTGTGTGTGTGTGTGTACACACACATATTAGTTTTATATTAGTGTGTGCCAGAGGTAGGGCTAGAATGTTTGCTGTCTCTCTGGTTTATTCATTTGCTAAAAACGATTTCACAATAAGAACATCAAGAATAAAAACAATTGCACAACTTCATACGTAGAAAACAATTAAAATCAATTTCATATGTAAAAACAGTTCCAAACAATACAAATCTAGCCTGGGATAAAGATCTCCGTGGAGTCGAGTATGAATTGTGAATTTCATGCTCTTTATTCAGCTCATAGTAGCAATGAATGAAACTTTCCCCAAAACGTCTAGCTATATATACATTATTTACACCATGGGCCTCTCGTGATTGGCTAATTCCGGGCTGCTCCTGTAGGCCAATCAGGTTGCTGATTCACTTCATCCAGGAGCCTGATTAGCTGCTCCTACAGGCCAATCAGATCACTGATTCACTTCCACCTGGAGCTGGATTGGGTGGCTCCTGTGGACCAATCAGACTGCTGCATTCTGGATCCTATTGTTCTAGGATTCAGCTCAGTACATAACATTTGCTAAAAGCGATTTCACAATAAGAACATCAAGAATAAAAACAATTGCTTAACTTCATACGCAGAAAACAATTAAAATCAATTTCATATGTAAAAACAGTTCCAAAAACAATACAAATCTAGCCTGGGATAAAGATCTCCACTTAAATGACTTATTGAAAAATGAAGACCTTCAAGAGGCACCAGGAAGAAAATAGAGATGATGCCTGTCTGATAAGAACAGGGAGGGAGTTCCAAATGTGGTAGGTGCCACCACACTAAAGGCCTGGTTTCCCTATCATACAGTAGGACATCCTTTTCAGGAATTCCCAAGTTGTGGTCCATGTGCTTCATATAGGTGGTCCACAGCATGTCTGTGAAAAACAGAGGGTGCAGTGACTGACAACAGCAGGAACATTTCTTTTTTATGCATTGAATTTGGCCTGTGACTCAAACTGACAAAAACTACACCAAAGCATTGAAGAACTCCATTTAACACTATAGGCACATCCAATGTTGTTTTTCTAGGAAAAGAGGTGCTGAAACTCACCATAAACTCCTCTCTTATAATGGCAATGGTACCCACCTGAGAGGTGCCAAGTTTGGGCTAAAAAAAAAAAACCCTGTGCACATTCATTGCATTAAATGGGTGGTTTAGGAAACTAAACTTTGGGAAAGTTGGGAGCAGTTAACGATTCCAGATGTACCATATGCAGTGAGTGGTGAGGCTGGTGGATTCTTGCCAAAAGTTCTGTTTTTGAGTAGTGGATCTTATCTCTCATTCCAAGTGAGACTAGGTGGCATATTGCAAACCCTGCCAAAGGCCTTTTGGCTTTCCTCAAGACCCATTCCAGATTTTGTCACCAACTCCAAAGCCACCTTCCCCCCAAGCAGCCAGGCTGACAGACCACCTTAAAGACATCTCACAATACTTTGGTAAATATGAACCTCCCATTTGGAAACCATTGTCCTAACTAATTGTCAATACATCCAGTAGCCAGGGTCATTATTATGAGGCTCTCAGCCCAGACGAATCTCAGGTTCCAAGGAGAATTTTTCCCACCAGTCAGTGCCAATGCAGAAAGCGAAAACTGGAGCAACTGGAATGCAAACGACTCTCCCCTCAGTTCCCCAGAATTATCAGTGATGGCATGTGCTCAGTGCCTCGCAACCTCCACCCACCATTGGTAACGATTAAACATGCCTTGTAAACCAGACCACAAAAAAATTACTAGCTTGCTGAGCAATAGCAAGGGAGTGATCAAGACAGGAGCTCCATCACTCCTCCAGCAGATCACTGGCTTGCCTTTTGGGCATTTTTGTTGCCTGTGGGGAGCGCTTAAAAACAAGGCTGGATTAAACAGATGCACCAACCTCCTTTTCCATTCCAAGGTGTGGCAAAAGAAAGGAAAATACCAGGTGAGGATTCAATCGCATATGCAAAATTTGAATTGCTTTTAGGGCTATGTAGGTACACAGAATAGGCACAGAGTGGGCAGCATCCCTGTACTACAGCACACAGAATACAGTGGTACCTCGGGTTAAGTACTTAATTCATTCCGGAGGTCCGTTCTTAATCTGAAACTGTTCTCGGAGTACAATTTCTGGTCTCATCCTGAAGCAAAGTTCTTAACCCGAGGTAATATTTCTGGGTTAGCGGAGTCTGTAATCTGAAGTGTATGTAACCTGAAGCATATGTAACCCGAGGTACCACTGTATCAGGTCCTGGAGCAAAATATGAAATGTAGTAACCTTGCTGGAGCCAGGCACAGCTGTGTCAGATGAGTGCCTGAATAGGATTCTGCTTCAGAACTCTGCTGGGAGGAGAGAAAGATAGAACAGGGTTGCATTCAACTAAGACCTACTCAGAGTAGATACACTAAAAATTAATTAACCTAAGTTAGTCATAACTTCAATGGGTCTGCTCTGAGTAGGGAGACTATGGAAAACCTCCCTTTAATACTATGTGACTTCAAGAAAAGGGAGGGGGAGAATTATCACACACAATTATCCGGAATGTTCTTGGACCACCTTCTTCCATATCTTTCTGCCCACCCACTGAGGTTATCATCTGAGGCCTCTTTCTGGACTCCACTGCTTTCTAAAATGTGGGTGGCAACTGGAGAGAAAGCCTTTTCTGTTGTGGCACCTTTGCCTTGGAATGTCTTCTCCATGGGTGATCTTCGGATAAAGGGTGTTATAGAAATTTTACCAACAACAACAACCTGGTGACCTAGTTGCTGTCAGCAGGCAAAAACATATGTTTTTGCAGATTTAAGACCCTGATGTTGGGAAAGATTGAGGGCACTAGGAGAAGGGGATGACAGAGAACAAGATATTTGGACAGTGTTCTTGAAGCTACCAGCATGAGTTTGACCAAACTGCGGGAGGCAGTGGAAGACAGGAGTGCCTGGCGTGCTCTGGTCCATGGGGTCATGAAGAGTCGGACACGACTAAATGACTAAACAACAACAAAATAGAAGTATTTTTAACTTGGAACAATTTGATTATTTTTTTTATGTGAATGAGTTGCTGCTGCTTTTGTTTATTATTTTAATTATGCTGTATTGTTACTATTCTCACGATCACCACCATCGAATTGTATTTTGTTGTTTCTTACTACTCCTAGCTGCTTTGGGAGCATAAATTTATGTTGAAGATGCAGGACATAAAATATGTAAACAAATACCATAGTTTTGTTGCACATCTGTGAAGCTGAGGATAGGGCTTTGTTTCAGTCTTGAGATAGACATTCTTTTCAGAGGGTTACAGGGAATTTCAAAGAGGGCGCATCAGCCCACTAATTCCTCTACAATATTGGTTTTACAAGATTTTATATTACTTCTAAAACTTGTTTGACAAGAGGGGGTGGTAGGAGAAAACAATAGTGTGAATTTATCATAGGAAGCAGAGCCTATATTTTTAATTGTCTTTTTAAAAAATGATCATCAGACTCCTGCAAGGGTGGGGGACCTTTTTAACTAAAGGGCAGGTTCTGGTCAAACTTCCAGGGACCACATGCAAGTGTTGGAAAGCGCCAGAGGCATTGAGGCCCCCAAGTGTAAGATTTCCTAACCCTGCTCTTCAGAAAAACTTCTGCTTGGGGTTTGAATTGTACCCTAAGCCTCTTCAAAGAGATCAAGTCAGAGAAAACTGACTTCTTTCTCTCTCTTTCGAAATAAATGTTCACCACCCCTAAATGTCAGCTTGGCATTTGATTCACAGCAGGGTGTTTTCCCATGAAATCAGCCTTAATAGAAAACTATGTGTGTGAGAAGAGATAACAAAAGGGGGGAAAAACCTTGGAAAAACTCCCTGTAAACTGGGAGTTAAGAAATTTAAACCGCAGCATTAGTGGGGCAGAGGAGCCAAATATTCCATTTGTGCAACAGGACTTTGCCCCACTCTCCTCCCTCCTACACATCCCTCCAAATCTAGGAAACCCCTAGAACAGATTTAGGGGTTCTCAGGTGGGGGGAGGTCCAATTGCACAAATCCTTCATTGACAGGCTGTGTTACTTAATGCTACTTTGGATACAGCCCTGCACTTTTCACCCAGCTTTTTAAAAATCCCGGTAAGGGTCCATGGTCAGAAGCAGCTGTCATCAGGAGAAAAACAGCTGAGGATGACCGGATAGCTCAGTTGTTTAGAGTGTGGCGCCGACAATGCCAAGGTTGAAGGCTCAATTCCCATAAGGGACAGCTGTATATTTCTGCATTGCTGGGGGTAGGACTAGATGATCCTCAGGGGTCCCTTCCAACTCTATGCTTTTATGAGATAATCTGTCTAACCGTGGGGGAGAAAAGTGTGAGCAGGGGAGGGTCAAGAGTGGATGCTTCGTTGTAGTGCCTTATTCCTAGACCTATCATTCAAATCAGCATAAGAAGCTTCCTTAAACTGAGTCAGCCCAATAGTTCATCTAGTTCAGTATTGTGTAATTTTACTGAAAACGGGTTTTCCCCAGCCCTACCTAGAGATGCCAGGACACGAACCTGAACACCTTTGGGATGCAAAGCTGATACCATTGAGCTACAGCCCTTCCCCCAGTCCCCCCCCTTTCTTTTTAAATCCAAGTCAAAGTTAATAGCAATATGTCTGTTTTATCCTTAGCATAGTTTCACAGATTCAAAAGAATAACACTATGGTGTTTGCTAGAATTGCACAAAGAGTCTTTGCTGTTCAAATTATACCCAGAATAAGAAAAAGAGATAAATTTTCAGTGGTAAATTTTAAACGGCAGGAGCACATCCTGACAGCCCCCAAGGCCATGTTGAAATGTAAGTCCAAAACTGCAGGCAGCTGTACCCAATCCATTACTACACACAGAGCAGCAGTATGCAGCATAACACTCCAGCTTATTATAATCAGCAGGACCACAATCCTATACATAGTTTCTTGGGGTGAGCTCCGTGCTTACTTCTGATTGCATTGATTCAAACTGCAAAATTCATTCAGCTTTAACAAAAGATCTTCATCCAGCTGAAATACAACCTTCAATTAGAAATGCAAACAAGGTTTCAAAGAAATGCTTCCATTTGAATGCTGGTATGAAGATAACAGAAATAACTACCCACCCCCCGCTTATTTTTCCCATTGTCTGACTTCCTTTCTGCTAATCTGTCAAACAATAGGAAAAAAACGGAAAGCCTGTTTATCATCCCATTTACTTGACAGAGCAAGGAGAGGCTGTCAAAGTTGCCCTTGCACTCTGGCAGATGATGTCATTTTCACATGGAAGAGCCTTAACTCAGTGGCAGAGCATCTGCTTTGCATGTGAAAGGTCCAAGGTCCGATCCCTAGCATCTCCAGGTTGGACTGGGAATGTTCCCTGCCTGAAGCCCGGGAGAGCTGCTGCCAGCTGGTGTAGACAGGACTGAGCTAGATGGATCTATTAGGAATTATTATATAAACAAATGTATTTGGTTTAAAAGAGTTCACTGGATCCTTAGATTGAAACACAGAAGCAAGCACACTCTCCAGTAAGAAAGAGCCCCAGCAGCGAAGTAAAGTTTCGGAATGTAGGCTGTTGAACCTTTTAAAGATACCATCCCAAGTTGCTTACAGTGCTTCCCCTTTCTACCCTCATCTGTAATGAACAGACCACACAGTTTGATAAGTTTAAAATGGATTTTACTTACAAACTTCCAAAGGTGTGATTCATGTGTCTTTTCCATACAGCAGCAATAAAAACACAGGTAGAAATCTCTGGTCACAGAATATGGTAATGTGTTTCTAAATTGTTGGTCTAGAAACACAAAAATAGATAACTCCTATTGGAAAGATCAGGCAGGGTCATCTGAAGCCTTCTGCCTCCTCTCCATGGGGAGGAGTCATTCCTCTCTCTCCTGACCCACTTGTCTACTGTCAGTAACAGCTGGATCTTTTTTCTCTCTGAAAAAAAACCCTTATCTATAGTCATTTTAATGTTTGATTCGTGTTGGTTTCTGAGTTTGGTGATTTCCCCCCTTCCTCTCCCAATTTTGCTCCTGTCATTTGGGCTCCTTTGAGTGTTTATCTCCTTTATCAGGGTTCTTAGCATTTTCCCTCCATTTCCACCCCTGCCTGCACTGGCTGTTTGTGCCTCCCTGCTTGTTTTTTCATCCCCACTGTTACTGGTTGCTGGTTAGGGAGGGGCAAGTGTTTGGATCTGTCCAGCTGGGTGCAAGGAAATCCACCACTGGTGACTTAAAGGCATGCTCCACATCTTTGAACAGAGTTGGATCACTGATTTGTGCCCTTGCAAATGAATCATCAATGCTGGACCCAACAGCCCCATAGCACCATGTTATCTTGCATACACCCATCCTTGCAGGACTGCATCTACCAGGCTCCCTCCTTTCCATCTTCATTGCTTGAACTTCACAGCCTTTGGCAATGACATGCCTGCCTGCTTTGTCCAGACTGCACGTTCTATTGAGGTTCAGCAGTGCCATGGGCTAACAGCACATGCACCTCAGCAGTTTTCCCACACTTTTGCTTAATCTGCAGGACTGCTGCATCTTGCCTCATTGGCATCCCTGGACACTTCCTCAGTCTCCCACAATTACAGTGGTACCTCTGGTTACGAACTTAATTTGTTCCGGGGGGTCTGTTCTTAACCTGAAACCGTTCTTAACTTGAGGTACCACTTTAGCTAATGGGGCCTCCCACTGCCGCCGCACGATTTCTGTTCTCATCCTGAGGTAAAGTTCTTAATCTGAGGTACTATTTCCAGGTTAGTGGAGTATGTAACCCGAGGTGTTTGTAACCCGAGGTATCACTGTACTTGCCTCAAGAAGGAGATGTGTCTGATGCCCATAGTGGTATGTCTGATGCTGCAGAATCAACCTTCTCTTACGTGGGCTGTGAAATGATGAGTTCCTGTTTTCTGTAGTTGATCCTCAGATGGTTCCTACCCAGAGGGTTAAAGGTCTCCTTCAGTACTGCTCTACAGCCTCTCATGGCTGGGACTTCTGCCAAAAGATCAAATAAGTGGAAGGAAAAATGGAGTTCCAAGAAGCACAGAAGCAACAGGGACAGATCTGGTGCCAGAACAGTCCATAACGCAAAGTCTTCTGTGGTAGACTTTTCAGTTCACTGTGGTTCAGCCTGGGTCCTCAGCCCAATATCTGGCCACAAGTGCTGAAGTTTTTCCTTTTCTTCCCACCAACCTCCTGCAGTGCTTTCCCCATGAGCTTATTGTAAAGCTTGGCAGGCTGAGTGGATGTTTCCAGTGTGGTGAAGTTGGTCTCTGTTTTCCTTTGTTTCTGTCTTGATGGTTGATATTATGGCCTTTTCCCAGAGTTTGTCAGCTGCAGCAAAGGGTGCTAATCAAGGTTTTGGAGATTGTGTAATTCACTCAACTGTAATGAATACAGTCAAGGCCCACAACAGATGGCACAATATCTCCTTCCTCTTTGTTTTCCAGCCCCTAAATGCCAGGGATTTAGGTGAAGGAGTGAGGCTATGGACTTGTGTGGTGTAGTCAATGCAGAAGGCTCATATGGTATAGTGGATTGTGGTTATCTTGGTGTCCAGTGTTTCCCCTCTGTGCTGCGAGAGAGGAGGTTTCCTCAAGCCTTTGTCAACCTTGAGGTTATCTGTCAGTTTCCCCTACCCCTTAGAAACTTAAGGGGTGAGGTGTTTGGTGAAGAATTCTAATGAGTTCCAGGGTTGTCTCCTCACAGCAGACAAGGATACGAACATCCTGGGCAGGGACATGGGAGTATTCCTCCACCCGAAGAGTTTCCTGCTTTCTTCCTGAAGGTGCTAGACCATCACCAAATAGTTTCTCTGTTGAAAGCTGACTCTTTCTCCCCAGGACCTGAAGGGTCCAATCTAGGAAGTTCTGCTGTTGCAGAGCTCAGTTGTACATTTCCAGCTGGCCCTTATTTATTTAACACAGCTGAATGGCTCTGGGTTGCTTCTTGAGTGTCAAGGCCACATTGTTCTCTAGGAGGGATTCCTCTAACTGCATTATGTTGTAGCACATGTAGGGTCTATCTGACATGAGGTTCTACTGCTGGAGTAGAAATTATTATTAATAATAACAATAACAATCATCATCATCATCATCGTCATCATCATCATATTGTGTTAGGTTTTATACCAATTCCTGCCTTACAGCCTAAACTAGGTGTTCTCTTCTTTCACAGGGCTGTATTTGAACCTTTGGCCAGCTCTTTCCTGCAGCTGTGTGCTCAGTTATGTGTGTTTCATTCAGACAAGGTATTAACTGGGACTGACCCTTTGTTTATACCCAAGGTAAACTATGTTTCTTCTCTGCTTGCAAACAGTAATTTCACTCTTTCTTATCCCAATCCTTCACATTCTAGCATTTATGGTGCTTTTTGTCTTCTTTCACTCCCTAAAAATGGTTCTGCATTTAGTATTGTTACAAAAGTCAGGTGTCACTCCCACTGGGAGTCCAGAGTCTGTGTTCCTTTGGAGAACTGAGACACAGTGAACACTGTCATAGCTTTAATAAAGATGGTTTAATCACCTATTTACACCTTCACTGTGCATGGTCATTTCAAGAGGGACTCTTCCCCCATAGCAGTGCAGCCCTAGAGTCCAAGGCATCTCTCCCAGCCAGCCTGCCCAAGATGGATCCCAGTATTGCCAATGGTCCTCAATGGCCCTGTATCATTTCTTAATAGCCCTAGCTTGGCCAGGTTGTTTTGCAAAGGTTAGCTTAGGAATCTTTCTGCAGCTTGTAGTTCTCCCTTCACATCCCAAATAATCAAAATCCTACCATTTATTAATTTCTAGGGTTTGATCTATAACAATATTCATCCTGCTCACAGGAATTCAGATAGCATACCCCAAATGTTCATGAGGCTCTTTCATTTTATTTCTTAATATAATTTTTGGCATGTAAATGACTACTTCAAATTTCACGTGTTTTTGCTTAAGTCACCCCGCTTCTAAGTATGCTGTGAGCCATTTATGCTTCCAGTCTGTTAAACTGTGCCCCAGGGCACCTTATGCATGCCTTGCAATGATTCAATTTAATGGGACATACTGATTTTGTTATCTTGTTTAACAACTGCAGAGACCCCATTGGCCTGGTCCTTTGTTATTAGCTCTTAAAGAAAGCTCTGGCCTGTTTAAATGAAATTTGGATATCACGGTTCTTCCTTCTACCTGCAAATAGCCACCACACACCAGAATTTCAGAATCACTCAACTAGTTTACCCATGAAATCCCTTTCAAGTGCTGCCTGTTTGCAATTATTAACATCCTCACTACAACAGACATCATTATGTGTCCTCAGCAGCATTTACTTTCCAACACCACCAAGAGACATCCTGTATTAATGGTGGAGAAACTGCAATACATTTTATGGTCTCAATTGTCTATCTAAATCCCATCCAGAAGAACCACCCAAAATGTTTTAAAAACCCTTGGAACAGTTCAAACATTTACAAAGGAGTATTAATATCTAATTGTTTTTTATGGAAGTTAATGCAGAAAAAAAGCTGTGGGACAATTTTAGGTTGCAAAGACAGAAAGCCATTCCCCCTAAAACTAGAACAAGCTGTTTATTTGTGTTTTAAGTGTTCACTGTACTCTGTCATTAGTGGGTTTGGCATGAACAGAAGGAAGGAGAAAACAACACTTCTCACGATTAACAAGGGTTTCATATCCTTAAAAGTGATAACAGTATTTCTCAATTTCCCTTGTTAAGTTCAACTGTAACAATTTGACCCAGCAGGTTTCCTAACCCAACTGTAATAACCAAAGACTTTGGCTAGGCTCCCAAGTGTGTTGGGGTATCCTTAGTAAACATGCCGAACATAAGTTCTTAATTAGGAAGGACATGACAGTATTATAACCAGTCCTAATACAAAATGCTAGGGGATGGCCAAGTGGAAAGAGTTGACATTTGACCTCAACATGATTGGTTGCATCAGGGATGGGGAACCTCTGACCCTCCAGATATGGCTGGAATACAGCTCCCATCATTCCTCACTATTGGCCATGCTGGGTGGGGCTGATGAAGTCCAGAAGCATCTGGAGGGCCAAAGGTTCCCTTTGCCTGGCTTATATGAATGAGTAAAATCATTACCAAGCCAGTACACAGTAAAAGTTATTGCATAACATCAGATTTCAATGAAGAGAGCTTTCTTGACCATGAAAGATTATTAAATTCATAGTGCTATGCCCCCCAAGCTGCATTTTTTCTACCATTCTCCATTAACTAATGGGAAAATGTATTTGAACATTATCAAAGGGGTTGGGAAGCTTTAGTGAAATTCTTATCGGTTGGGTTTCTTTTTATGCAGTTACCTTTTGAGGCAGCTAAGAGGTGTTTAAGAGTAGCCATTCTTTCATTCCGCAAATCATCTTCCCAGTGGAAGCGATCAAAGTGGTGTAGAATAATATAAAACAAGGTAAAATGCAAGAGAAGCAGAATATAAAAACTATAAAACTATTCCTACAATCATAGCATTCATATTCCAGAAAGTGACTGGATCACACTTTCTCATCGGAATGAGTAGCAACTATAACCGTTTAGAGAAAAGATGTAAGTCTGGTTGCATTTTGAGACATCAGTGGAGTGGCAACCTACAAAAGCAGCTTCCAACTCCTGCTGATCCCAGCCATTGCCAACCAAGACTGCTACTCATCCTGAGTTCTGTTTCTTGGTCACACTAGCATGTGACAGAATGTTGAGGAAACTAAAAGAAATGGTAGAAAAGTGGAGTGTGGGGTGTTGACAGACTAATGTATGACTCTAATCAATTCTAGAGTCCTTAAAAGATATAGTTTATACTTGCAGGATACAAATGTATTAAAGTTCATGTTTCCACAGTGATTTTCTTTTCTAAAATAGACTACTCACTAGACCCAGATAAGCTTTAGTTTCAGTATGTGCCTTCCAATTGTGCCCTGACACCTACAGACAGCTCTGCAGCTGTGGTAACCAGCCATTAAATAGTAAATAGTGACTAAAAACCTGGAGATAACTTCAACTTCTTCTCCTTCTCCTTCTTCTTCTTCTTCTTCTTCTTCTTCTTCTTCTTCTTCTTCTTCTATCACTCGTAGCCAAGTAAGATTGTCTTCCATAAACACGGTTTTAACAATGAGTCCGTAAGTGACTGTGGAGGCCAATTCTGGATCCACATGTCCTTTCACAGTGGGGCCATTGGTTTCCGGGCGGGAGTTGATCACGGTGTGGATTTGCCAAGCGTGCCTTCCTCTTAGCACGTTTCTCCCTTGCATCCTGAGTTCGAGTGTCTTCAAAGCCCATGACACCTTTGGTAAAGGCTGTTATCCAACTGGAGCGCTCGCAGGCCAGAGTTTGCATGTTCAGACCCAGAGACCTCCCCCCTAAATAAAGACACACTTGACTCAAATTTTAGTTTGGTTTTTGGCAGAATTTAGGCCACAACTTTATTGATTACAGAAGGTGAGTGGTTGCATAGGCTCTGGTTCGACTAGCTGCCTGCACCCTTGCAGGCAGCGCTGACCCAGGGGCACTAGCATAGGTCAGCCAAGGGTGAACACCTGGGTAGGTGAACAGCTGGGAACAGACTATGTTCACCACCCAGATGCCCCCCTGGACTCAGGCACAGGCACAACCCCCTCTCGGGGGTTGACCAAACCAGTTGAGTCCCTGGATTCCTTTAACGGAATACCCTTCACATAGGGATGACGAGACCATTCTCCCATCCCTATCACCTGAACGAGTGCCTATCCACAACCTTACAAGTTGTGATGATTTGCTACGCAGCAGGCGAAACCCAAATGGCAACAGCCAATCAGCCAAGTGGGGAAATTCCTCCTGTGCCCCTGTCCCAATGACAAACAACACACGACGGCATAGTAAGGTCAATCGCAAAATACCCTAAATATAGGGAGAGGTGGGGAGGTGTTCCGAATGCACGAGTCGAAAGAGGAAGCTCTGGGTCACGTGCATGGGTAGATATATAGGTCCCTCGATCCATTTGAACTGCGCCCCATTGGCCAGATTGCACCCAACAACGAGAGACCTACCAATTGGGTGTTGTGGCTGTCCAATCTCACCCATCCACATCACAGGAGGTCGGTCTCCAGGTCTCACCGCAACATGTGCCCTCTTTTAGGGAGGACACAATTTCCCATTTGTCAGTGTTTATACTACATTTTTTAGATTTCCTTGAGACAGTCATTCTGACCTTTCTCCTCAAGGAGGACATGAGCACAACCATTATGGCTAGTAGCCATGAGCCAGTGGGCTTTGTGTTCTAATATTTACGAGGGGGGAGGACTTTCCCCCATACCATGCATAATTAAATCCATCGTGTCTCCCTTTAGTCACTCCCCCCCTCAAACCACAAACTCCCCAATACTGTGACCGCTTCCACTTTCTATCCCTCTCACTGCCCCACACAATATGTTATGTGGATTCAAGCATTTCCAAAATTTAATAATTACTAGAATTACATATTCAGTGGATCCAGATGACATGGACCAAAAAAAAAAAGGAGTCAATGTTGAAAGTCTAGAAAGTGTTTGCAATTGTTTCCTGTCAACTCTGTATTATGACAGAGATCAGGAGAGTGTGATGTTTTCCAAATGTCAAACTCCCCACAAAGTCCAAGTCCTTTGAAATGCTATTAGGAGTATAAATGGCTTCCATTTTGCTATGTCATAGTTGCAACGTCCTGCAGTGCCCCCCAGGTCCAGTGCCCAGTGCAGCAGAACTGGTCACATTGCCCTAAATCCATCTCTACCACAGTCCATCCATTGGGTAAAGGCATGATTCACTGTGCACTGGATTCCATCATTAGCAAGAATTAACAGAGACAAGTAACACTGATAGTGACTGCCTCAGGGCAGTCAAGCGATATTATTTTAAGTGTCTTTTGTTGTGTTCCCACTACAAAAAAAATAATTAATTAAGGTTCACTAGCTAATTTAAAAAGAAGAAGAAGAAGGAAAGCTTTAGAGAGCTAAATATTGGGGGGTAAAGGTAAAGGGACCCCTGCCCATTAGGTCCAGTTGTGACCGACTCTGGGGTTGTAGTGCTCATCTCGCTTTATTGGCCGAGGGAGCCGTCGTACAGCTTCCGGGTCATGTCACCACTAAGCCGCTTCTGGAGAACCAGAGCAGCGCACGGAAACGCCATTTACCTTCCCGCCAGAGCAGTACCTATTTATCTACTTGCACTTTGACATGCTTTCAAACTGCTAGGTTGGTAGGAGCAGGGACCGAGCAACGGGAGCTCACCCTGTCGCAGGGATTCAAACTGCCAACCTTCTGATCGGCAAGTCCTAGACTCTGTGGTTTAACACACAGCACCACCCGCATCCCAATTGGGGGGGAACCCAAACCAAAACACAAAACTTTCCATTAGGGCAGTAGTGAGGAACTTTCTTCAGCCCAAGGGACGCATTCCCACGTGTCAGTGGTGGGCAGAGACAGAGGCAAAAGTCAGCGTATAAATAAATGCAAATTTTAAAGGACTAAAGCAAATAAATGGTAGAAAATATGGAGCAGAGTCTTCTTGGCCAAATAATGCTGCAGGACAATTGCACAACAGGAGTGACACCAATGTCTGCATGTAACACCTGTGCTCAGAG
This sequence comes from Podarcis filfolensis, assembly GCF_964270895.1. NCBI lineage: Eukaryota > Metazoa > Chordata > Lepidosauria > Squamata > Lacertidae > Podarcis > Podarcis filfolensis. The sequence goes on from NC_139609.1 coordinate 71,502,575, forward strand.
AGCTGCACTAGTTGCCCATCTGCTACCAGCCAATTTCAAGGTGTTGCAATTAGCATACAAAACCCATAACAACTTGAGACCAGTTTACCTACAATATCACTTTACCCCACTTGTGGTCACTTGACTGCCTATTGATACCAACCAGGTGCCTTCACTATATGTTTTACAGTATTGTACTTTGGTTTTGATTGGGCTTGAATTTGTTTTATCTTTTTGTAAACCACTTTGAGGTTTGTTTGGGCTTTTTTACAATCAAGTGGTGTATACATTTTATGAAATAAAATTAATAAATAAATTTAATGAATTAATTAATAATAGCTAATGGGTGCTTCAGAAGCTGATTGCATGTGCCCCCGGCCTGAATTTCTCCTTCCTGTCTTGCTTCAGGTCTTTCTTTAATAGCCTAGCAAAAGTTGGAGGAGGTTATTTTAAACATTTTATTATCTCCAAGTACTACCCAGTCCAGGTTTGTTTTGTCCCTCAGTTTTCATCAATGAGCAATTTTAAACAAATATGCATTTAAATAAATTAATACTTCCAAACGATTGATGCTTACTGAAGGGTCCTCCACGCCGCAGATTTTGTAAGACTCTGTTTGCTAGGCATATTGTCTTCCTGTATCTTTTCTAATTCTGCTGAAAAGCAAAGTCTTACTCGCTGAAAAGTCCTATAAGCCAGAAAGTCATGTATGACAATCTAAAGGCAGAAAATGGTTTGTTGGCCTAAATCTAAACAGTGAATTTCTTGTGCAAACAGCGAAGTCTGTACATTGATTTACAAGGGACCGGAAATGAATCAGGAAGCCCTGTGAAATTCACTGCAAATTAGAAGCAGGAAAGAGACGATAAACTATGCCATATTCCTTGAGTAGATGGAGTTTTGATCTGCCCTGCGACAGAGAAAGAAACTGAGATTATCTTGTGCTGGCATCCCCTCTCCTCTCAGATGAATTAGACTCTAGGGGAGTGTCAGAGAAGCCTGATGGATTCAATGTGCAGGCAGTATTTTGATTCTACTCATTTATTGTACTGGGCTTGATTCCCCCCCCCCAACACGCGCCCTTTCCCTCCTCCCTCCTCCCCCGTCTCCCCCCCTTTTCAATAGGCATTTGTGCCAAAAAAAAATCCCCTTTTGCTATGAACCTACAACTTCTTAAAGGGGAAAGCTAATCCAGATAACTAGGGAGAATCTGGAACTTTTTGTTTCCCAAGGTAGAATAAATAGAGGCACATTCTTTTCAGGTAGGAGCCAAAATCACATTTTTTTTCCTGAATAACAAATAAAATTCTGTTTCTCTCATGTACCCTTTACTAACATCTCCCTGCCTTTTTTCTGTCCCGCTCAGATTTGTACTGCTTTACTTCTCGAGGTTTCAAATGCACCTCTTTCCTATGGGTTTCTGCTTCTATAATTGCAAATGTGCTTTGTCAGACTCTTCTAAGAACTGCAAACTGGCTGCAATAAGTGCGTGTGAAAATTCAGTGTTATGCTCATGCAGCATACTAGTAAGTCGCCCCCCCCTTCAGGGTCAAACTTCTTGCAAAGAATGACACTCCCAACACCTTTGAGTAGTCATGTATTTATACTATTATGGTTGTTGACTGACTGACCACCCTACTGTTCAGTTTTCAGTTTGAATTTGTGAGAGTTAGAGGGGAGGGGAGTGAGTGGACAATGCTAAAGCCCTATGAAGCTGTGGGGCTGCCTGTCTGTAGGAATCTGCTGACTGTTGAGGGAAGGTCTATTTGCTTCTAAGATACTCTGCTCTGCAAAGACACCCTAAGGCTCTCATCAAAAGTAAATTAAATGCTGCTCTGTAGCACTGTTGCTTGAATTTTCGAAGTGCCTAATTATGCTTTCAAGTACCTTTATTGGCTTAGAGAGGTTTGGCTACTCTACTATGCTTTTTTCTTGTTGTGATAGCTTTTTAAATGCATACATTTGCTCCTGATATATTTGTCGTTAGTTCTGTGCCTCTGTAACATGCTCTGTTATTACATTTACCGAACACTATAGCTGACTTGGGAGGAACAGATCCTCTTTTGAATCCCAACAATGCTTTTGATACTAATTTAAATGAATGCTGTATTTTTTTCTCTCATTCATGTTTGAATTTGCATGAATTAAGTTATAATGTATTTTCAAATGCTTTGTTTTAGGAGTAACCCAGTGGCTTTCTATATACAATTTTAATACAATAATGTGCATCTTTGTATGAATTCGATTCTAAAACTTATTTACTTGGAAGAAACTTTCATTGATTTCAACTGAATTTACTTACAAGTCATGGTGCATAACATTTCAACTTACAATAAAAAAAGGCATGGAGATAAGGCATTAAATTGTTGTACGTGTATATATTTTTTTTAAACCACATGTTTTTTAATTTGTTTAAAGATTTTCAGAAATAGCTCATTGAAGTGTGTGGCATAAATGTGCTTTGAAACTGTGATTATTTCCCACAAAGAATGTGCTAGGTTATAGGTTTATCAGCAATGTCTGAACAATGGAAATGTTTACCATATGGAAAATAAAAAAAATTCTCCTTGTAGGCATATTTCAATTCATAGCAAGAAAGAATTGTATCTGTTCCCCCCAATAAAATTATTATAGAACTTGCACATATATCATTCAAATGCTGATTATTATGAATGAGTCCATAATGATCTCCGAGATATTTAAAATTCTCCTTGTCATAGAAAAGTGCTCAGAACCAATCAGAGAGACAATGAGTCTAGCTAATCCTGAAGATTTTATAGCAACCTGGTATGCTTTTCAAGCTTGCACAGAACAAATAAGGCAATTACCAGTAAATTTCAAACTTTTAGTTCTGTAACTATTACTTATTGAACTTTTAACACATCAGGACTTGATCCTAAATTGATATGGTGTAAAAATAATAATAAAGAATTAAGTACATTTCAAATTAATTTTAAATATTATAACGAATTGCATTTATTTTCATTACAGTATGTTAAATTCTGATGCTCATTTAATTTATAATTGTATTTTTTATATGTGGAGATTAATAAGAACAAACTTATAAAAACAAATGTGTAATACAACCCTGTGCATTTTTAACCAGCCGTCCCACTGTGTTCAATAGGGCTTGTGGTCAGGAAAGTATGAATAGGATTTCAGGGTTAAAATAGTTTTACATGATGATAAATAACATCAAATGAACACAAGTACTGTGGTCCATAGCTTCTTGTGTAAATGATGCTACTTAAAAGTCATGTTTACAGATTCTGGTGCTACTCAGATACAGTTGCTAGAATCAAGAGGAAGGCATAAAACTGTTTTACTATTCTCTCTGTGTTGAAGTAAGCCACACACAAGTGGGTACCATGCCCTAAATTGTACAGGAGTGTTTGTGTTTATCTTTCCAAGATCTTAAAACATTTTATATACAAGCTACTGTACATTTCTCATAAAAATGCATTAGAAAGAAACCAAAGCCTTTTCTTTCAAATTAACAAAATGACTGTCCTGTACTTCTGCATCTTCTAATTTTTTTAAAATCCCACATACAAAATAAAATACATGGAGCAATCAAAACATTGTGTGCCTGGCACAAATCAAAATTATTTCAGTATTTTAAAAATAATTATAATTTATGTTAATAAAAAATTTATGCGAAATTTTAGTTCTACCCCCGCCTGCCAGCTATAAGCCCAAAGAATTTCACCAGGTTTACATATGGTAATTTAAGACCCTAGGGTGGTCTTCCCTTAATCCGGCCTAAACCATAGATTTGACCCACTGAAATAAATGGATTTAAGTTAGTTATGCTTTAACAAGTCCATTTATTTCAGTTGTACTGATACTGAAAGAGAAGCCAAAGCTGTTGTTGCAATACTATTTCTATTTTTATTTAAGTTAGAATGAATGTGCGATTCTGAGAAAGAATCAAGGAACTAAAATTATTTTGTAGACTGAATACTGTTTTTTGAAAAGGCAAATGGATTCACAGTAATTGATAAACAAGGTTCTCAGATAGGTTTTAATGTAATGTTCATCATACTCTTCCATATGTTAATTTTATTTGAGTGGGAAGCTATTTTTTCTTGTTTCCTCTGCATTTTACAAAATAATAATTTTTGTAGAAGAAGAAAATTATGTTCTACTGGAACACAGATGAAATTCTGACATTGTGTTTCATGGAACTATTAGCCATAGCTGTTTTTATATTCTGTTTATATTGCAATGTTATCATTTAGAAAACTTATGCCCAGTGCTTTTTTTCTGGGGGTACGCAGGGGTACACATACCTCTAAACATTTTGTGACTCTAACATGAGAAGAAACTTAAAATTTTAAAAATTTTAGTTTCTTCTCTAGCACGGTGAATCATCAATTCCATTGCTACCCCCAATGGTGACCTCATTTCCTGTCATGGTGTTCCTGTCAATGGTGATTTTCTTGAGTCAAAATGAGAGTACCCCTAAACATTTTTTTAAAGAAAAAATCACTGCTTATGCCCCATGCTTCTAATGTATTTGGAACCCACAGAGTAGCATAGAACTTTTTAAGAATAACTACACTCTCGTTCTTTTTCTTTTTTTAAGGATAGCATTGTTAAAATGCAGCTTTTTATGCAACTCAAGGACCAAATGACACATGTCATAGATGTTCCTGATGATATCTCCAGACTTTTTCTCAAGAGCAGCTATAGGGAAAGGGGGATAAATTTGATCATAGCAGTAGCACTAGATCAGGGGTCTGCAAACATTTTCAGCAGGGGGCCGGTCCAGTGTCCCTCAGACCTTGTGGGGGGCCGGACTATATTTTGAAAAATAATAATGAATGAATTCCTATGCCCCACAAATAACCCAGAGATGCTTTTTAAATAAAAACACACATTCGACTCATGTAAAAACACCAGGCTGGCCCCACAAATAACCCAGAGATGCATTTTAAATAAAAGGACACATTCTACTCATGTAAAAACACACTGATTCCAGGACCGTCCGCGGGCCAGATTTAGAAGGCGATTGGGCCAGATCTGGCCCCCAGGCCTTAGTCTGCCTACCCATGCACTAGATGAAGAGGTAATCTTTCCCCTATACTGTTACCCCAAACAAAACCTGTGCCGTTAGCCTTTGGTAATACAGGGACCCAGATTTAGCTGCCACACAGGTCCTTTGATTTAGATCAGGGAAATAGCATGGGGTAATCAGTTGGTAGGCCCTTTCCCAATGGTACTGCTTCCATCAAATTTTGTTCCTGCACCATAGCTTTAAAAACCAAACCAAACAAACACCTGGAGAGTCCATTATAGCTTGGACCTTAGTTGAACAAAGACACAGAGACGTCACCGCTGTCAAAGAGCTCTTGTTCCACAGTGCAAGAGAGATGGGAAGACTCTGGCATTCTGTACATTTTTCAGACTGGGCTGAAATCTTCGTTGTGGTTGGCTAACTATACACGGAATATATACAGAGCAATAAAGACCGGTGTGCAATTTATTTTAGAGACTTGGTTAGTAACATTTCAAAGTCAAACTACGTATTTTGGGTTTCACATTAACAACTTTCTTGTAGAATTGTTTAATAAGTGGATGTAATTTTACGTAATATTGCCCAGGTCATGCAAACATACAAACTAATGTCATTTTTGAAGCTCCCTATATATGTTCTCAGAACAGATCTGCCTCATCAAGGGAAAAGAAAGTATGATGAAATTGCGAATATTAGTACTGATGTTTTAAAGAGGAGCATACAGCTGTTTCTCCTGTTTTTCAGAAGTGGCAAATTTGATTTATAGAATCAAAGATCTGAGTTATTTGTGCAGAACGTTTCTTTTCTCCTTATATGTTCTGTGCTCCTAGACTTTGTATGTAATGATAACTGTGATGTTAGAGAGAATTTAGCTTTTTGGTAATTGCTAAATAAATATCAGATGGAGAGCAATTTTGTTTTCTCACCTACCAAAATTCTGTAACACAATATACACATAACTGAAGGAGATTTGTGAAAGCTTTAAACCACCACCACCACCACCAAAAAACCACAAGCCCCATTTAAGTAGACAAGCGCATGGGGTCTGTGATCATAAATAATTGTTTCTAGTTCAGAATCTTGACATTTACAGCTTTCCCCAGTGAGGATCCATTTCACTTTTTGCTAGAAAAGCTCAGAACTGTATCTATAAATCTCTTGTGTTCTTTTGAAACTGTATCCATTAACATTCTCACATTCACTGGAAGGCAAGAAAAGCCCTGCTGGGTTAAATCAAAGGCCTATCCGGTCCAACCTTCTGTTCCCTCAAAAGCCAACCAGATGCCCAAAGGAAGCCCACAAGGAAGATATGAGTGTAATGGATGTAGGTCCCTCCTGAACTGGGTCATGGGATTGGTATACTGGTATTGTATTAAGTGGATCCAGTCCTACTGTTGTAAGCCAAAAATGGCTTATCTCCTGAGTTTATGCCAATAAAAACTCAGAAACATGAGGAGTTAGGAGTCCAACGTTTATTGCAAAAGCAATAGGTTACAGTAGGATTGTTCCGCAAAACTGCAACCACGCCCAGTGGTTCAGGCAGTGGTATTTATAAAGTTTCAAAGAAAGCATTTCAATTTTCACCAGTCATGTACATCATGACCTCGTTTAAACATGTGCAATAAGCACTGGCAATTTTGCTGATTCAGTGTGGTTTCTTACTGGATCTGTTACATTGTGTTAGTATGCATGTTGGGAACCTGTGTTACATGTAGCCATTTGCACCATGTAGCAACTTATGTTCTAAAGGTAAAGGGACCCCTGACCATTAGCAACTTATGTTCTAAAGGCAAAGGGACCCCTGACCGTTAGGTCCAGTCGTGACTGACTCTGGGGTTGTGGCACTCATCTCGCTTTATTGGCCGAGGGAGCCGGCGTACAGCTTCTGGGTCATGTGGCCAGCATGACTAAGCCGCTTCTGGCGAACCAGAGCAGCGCACAGAAACGCTGTTTACCTTCCCGCCGGAGCAGTACCTATTGATCTACTTGCACTTTGACGTGCTTTCGAACTGCTAGGTTGGCAGGAGCAGGGACCGAGCAATGGGAGCTCACCCCGTTGCGGGGATTCGAACCGCCAACCTTCTGATTGGCAAGTCCTAGGCTCTGTGGTTTAACCCACAACGCCACCCACGTCCCACTTATGTTCTAGCTTTGAGCTATATCTTTGTGATTCACATTTTTGCTGTATTTCTGCCCAAGTTGGGGGGGGGGGGGACAACTTGCAAAATCATACACTACCTATGGGGCCAAGTCTGGACAATAACCAACACTAACCACAAACTGCAGCCAAGGTTTGTTAATGCATGTCGTGGGAACGAGAAAATTATATACTTTCATTTCTAAAAAGGCTTTTTACTTCAACAAAGGCTCAACTTAACAGTCATTGGGTAAGAGAAGTGGTCTTTTTAAGGATCAGTAACTAGTTAAAGAACAGGAAGTGGATGATGGTAATAATTATACCATCTTTGCAGTGCAGGATACAGCAGGGTCCCAGAAACATCCATATTGGGACTGGTGCTATTTGATGTATTCAAAAGTGATCTATAGTAACAGATGTGCTGTGAGGTGGCTAAGTTTCTAAATTATACTTCCAAATTATTCACGGTAAAGAAAAAGAACCTCTTCAAACCGGAAAACAAAAATAAACAAAACAAAGCAGGAAAAAAACAAAATGGTAAATCAGATTCAATGTTAATGAAACAGATGAGGGTAAAAATTCCTCACTTCACATTGACACTGATGATGCCTAATTTGGCAGTGACTAAACAGGAAAGAGAATAGCTTGGTGGGAAGAACAGCTCTGTGTGTGGCAGGACAGCAGCGAAAAGGGAAATTTCCATTTGGGGGATTATTAGGAAATAGAGCAAAAATAAAATAGTATTGTGATCCCTTTATGGTCTATGGTTCAGCTGCATTTGGAATAATGTGAATACAGTTCTGGTTGCTCCATCTATAAAAAAAGGAAAGTTAGAAAAGGTGCAGAAAAGAACAGCCAAAATGATTAAGGGGTCAGAGCAATTTCCATACAAGGAAAAGCTAAGTCAGGCTTTGCCAACGAGGTGCCCTCCAGATGTTGTTGAGATACACCTCCCATCATTCCCAGCCAGCACCAAGTTGGTGAATACTGAATTAAAGTTTGGAGGATTTTTAGTGTAGAAGATAAACAACTAAAGAGGGGCATTACAAAATGTGGATTTAGTGGATAAAAAGTTTGGCCTGCTTTTTCAGGGCTATCAGTTGTGTAACAACAGCCCCTATACTAGCCTAAAAATGGATGTGCACAGGGTGGGGCCTGCCACTGCCATCCTACTGCCCAGTGCTTTGTTTCTAGGGGAAAAAAGGTGCCAGTCTGGGTGGTTGCCCTGGACACAAAAATTCCTTGGGGCCAGGAAAAACAATTACATGTAAAACAATTGCATGTTTTACTGGAACATCATTAAGATCTTGGTATATCATTATTGCATAATGTATAATCAATTGACTTGCTACAACACTATACCTTTTCCTGTACTCTCAGTACCTGACTGTGTACCACAGGGTCAAACTGTCCAACATTCTGCTGGGGCACAGGCTTGCGCCTCCTTCCCCAAGCCCAGCTTAAGGGAAGAAGGTGCAATGCTTTGACAGGATCAAAGAGCCCTCCCGCCTTCTTCCCCGCACCCCAAAAAGGTGGTGGTACTCTGTACTGTCACATACTGCCAGAAAAAAGCACTGCTGCTGCCTCTTATGTGTTCAGTTTACAATGCTTGAATATGTAAAAGGGCCACAAACAAATACATTGGTGAAGAGGTGGCGCGTGGACAGCTACAGAAGCCAATGCTTCTAGAAGTCATCTTCTGTTCTAGATGTCACAGTGTGATGCCCGAAATTTAAAGCACCAGCTGGTAAGCCCAGTTTGTTCAAAGGCTTTCTAGAAGGAGTAGAGATCTGGGATTCAGCTACATTAGTCAAAAAACAGCGTTTTAAATGCGTTTTAGATTTTTGTCATTTTTAAAGACTCTCCCTCCCCACATGTTTCCAATAGAAAATCTGATTGGGGGGTATGTGAAAAAAAAATTCTCTTTTATAATACAAAATGTTTTTTAAAATCACAATTTTCTATCTAAGATGGCCTACAACATTCAAGAATGATAATTCTGACATATAAAATAGCCATAATCAAGGTATGTCCCTGCACTTAGTGAGGGATGGCATCTTAATGAGGCCCATATACAGGACATTTGTTGCTTATGTATTGCATACATCTCAATTTCCCCAAAAATCTCCTTTTTACCAGGGAGGGGAGAGGAAAAAATGTTTATTCCCTACAGCCTCAAAATGTCCAGAAATCTGACATCTCTAAGATGGAGGTGCTTTTGGTTAATGGCACTGAAACCTTCAAACCATGTGGCAGCTCCTACTTCACTAAGAAGCTCTGGTCCTGATTTCTGTCCATGACAGAGTGATAAAATTAAAAAGGAATTATGTCAGTTTTGGAAGGAGTGAAGTGTGAAGTTCCAGGGCTGCTCAATCCCATCAACTAATGGCAGCAGCATATGTCTTTATTGCAGTTTGTTGACTGACATTCATGCATTAGGCATGGATGCCTGCAAGGGAAAGTCTACAAATGTAGACCTGTATTGTTGTGCATTGTAGATCAGGAGGATCCCAGGGCCCAAACATGAGACCAAGGGGTGGCCCCCCAGTGATGTAATTAAGCATGGCACACCAAGCATTAACCACAGTTGCTGAGAGCATGTCATTCAAGTAAAAAACCAAAGTCTAACAAATGAGCAAATATGTCACTGGTTGTAAATTAAGATAGAAACCATAGCTAAAGGCGTTGCTCCTGTGCTTGCTGTGAACTGCTCTTGTGAACAGCCAGTGTAAATGACACAACTGCCAGTCAGTACGGTATGCATTTAATTTCCTTCTAATCTCACGATCTACAGCTGCCCTGTCCCCCAAGACAGCACTTTCCAAACATCTGCTTTATGCACAGGCACAATATATTCCACAAACTCTGTGTTTCAGACATGTGGGAGTGGGGAACTACTAGGTTATCATTAGCACATGCCCATTTTATGAATTAATGTAGCTGTGAATCAATATAGCTTCTGTCGATCAATATATCAATTCAGATTTTAGCTTGGAAAGCAAACTCTGCCATTTTTCTTAAACACCTCCCCTTCCACACTCCATTCTTTCCAATATCCAAATTGATTTCTTGTGCACACTCCTAGGGTTCCCAAGTGGATTATTGGGAGGGGCTGCCCTTGAGGTGGAAAAAGGGGAGGGAACACACTGGAATGAGGCAAACACACTAGGATGAGATTGGGATCTTGGCAGCTTTTTCTGTTCCTCTGTCTCCAGGGCAGACCCCACCCCACCTACTTCTCCCTGAAATGATCTATCTAGTCTCCACTTCAAATGAAAATAATAAATGCCTCCTCCTCCTCCACTCCAGCTTTTCAGCACTAGACTTCCTCAGTCGGTATTCAGTCTCACCTCCTCATACTCGCTCAGGAAGAACAAAGGGCCATCCATGAGTTGCTGTGGGTGGCAGAAGCAGCAGGACTTAGCCCCTGCTCTTGCTGTGCTCTGCTCACCTCTGCAGCCCCACACCTTGTGCCAGGTGTACATGCGTAGTCATAACCTGGACTCTTGAGCACAGCCCAGTCCTTTCTCGTCCTCTGTGCTCCCCACCACTGAGGCCTGGAGACAGAGGCTAATTGGGACAGTAGAGAAGGGCAGACATACACACCCCAGAGCATCTACACAATCATTTGCAGAGATGGGGGTTAATTGGGACGGGGAGGGGAGGAAAGGGCAGTCCCCTTCCCCTGCAAGTATATGCAATATTTTTCAGCCAGCTCCTGCTGGCCTGAAGCTTCCAAGCTGCATGTAGTCTTCTTGATTAATTGTTGTTGTTGTTGTTGCCACTTTCGTCCACCTGGAGATTCAAGCCCTTCACCTACCACCTGGGGTGTGGGGTTAGGCAAACCTGGAGACTCCAGGTCAGCCCGCCCGTCTGGTAATTCTAGTGCATTGATTTCCATTAGGAATAGGGCCTTTATGGTAGTGGCACTCCATTAAGGCATTAGCTTTCCATGTATTTTCCAAACTCCTACGATCAGGTTCACAGAATGCACATACAGCCTATATCCATACAGGTCTATGCAAGTAGGCCAGCAGTTAACCTATTACATACAAACCAAGGATTTGTTTTGTTTTGTTTTACTGCAGCTATAATGTTTGCCTGAACTACTTTATATCAATACTGCACATATTAAAAGCTAGAAATAACCATCCATTAATAATTCCTGAAAACTATTATGTGGTTCAGTTGTTGGTGACTGTTAGCAGTTTTTGATCCCTTTAATTCTTTCAGTCATATTTATTCCATAAACATTTTGCGCTTTTCCTATGAAATTATGCCATCCAGATACACAATATTTTTATTGCACTTACAATTGGATTTTCTTTGAGATATTTCTCTGTGATTTTGTATGTGTTTGCATACTTTCAATAACTGGAATATGTAGGGAAGGGGTTGATGTGGGGGCCCAACTTGGACTTAAACAATTCTAAGCCTTTTGATGATTTTCCACATTGCATTTCCCATGAAACTGAGCAATGTGTAATTATAGTATCACAACATGTGTTCATATTTTGTGGGCATGATCTGTTTTGGTTCTCCAATTTTGAACTCTCACTCTTATAGCATATATGTAACAGAATAAAAGATGCCTGAATTAAATATATGGAGGGAAACATCTCAAGCAATTCTTCACTTCTGGAAAAGGTTAGCATATTCAACCCTTTAAATTGCTAAAAACTATTCCATTAATTAATTTTGGCTGCTGCCCAAACTTGCAGAATTGGTGCATTCTTCCTTGTGGAAACCAGATATTTTGTTCAGTTTAGCCTGATGCTGCAAGCCTATACTTACTTAGAACTGAGTCAGCTCCTTTAACTCCAATGGGACACACAGCACAAGCCCATTGTGTCTATTCAGCAGTGAATCGGATTGAGTTCAATGGGATTTACTTCCTGGTATTTATTGGATTGCAACCTTACTTCTGAGCAAACATGCATCAATAAACTTGTTTGTCACTCATTCCCTCTTCTAGGAGCTATGGGAACTGCAGTTTGGATGAAAGGGATCTCAGGATTTCTGAGAATTCCTCACCAAACCACAATTCCTATAATTTTTTAGGGGGGAGCCATGTCAGTTACAGAATTTAATCCAAATTTGCAACAGCGACTGGATATGTTTCTGCAGCGCAAATGTAGTGGCAGAATGGTAGTATAGGCAACTGGTTCTGAGCCTGTGCAATTAGCAATGAGAAATTACCACCCCAGGACTCTTTTTAAAATGAATGCATTCATGAAACATGCCTTTTTTCAAATGTAAGTATAGCTTGTGAGAATACATCTGGGGTTTCCTTTTAAAGAAAAGATGTTCTTCTGCTGACTGCCTTATATTGAATCAGACCATTGGTCCATCCAGTTTTGTATTGGCAGGTTTTAGGCAACAATTCCAAGGTCTTAGGCAGGGAGACATCAGGGACCTTCTGAATGCAAAACAGATGCTCTACTCCCAGGCAAGAATGTGTAGGATTGATCGTTTTATCTGGATGGAGTTTCCTGTGGCGGCATGTTCTTGTTTACGATAATAAAGTCATTGTGCAGCTTCCTGACCAGTGAGTCTTCTAAGCCTTTGTGACAGAAAGGATTTTTTTTTGATGGAGGAGCATTCTGTCATATAAACCTCACCTTGTGGGACTTCTCACCACCTCACAGAACTAAGCCTTTGTGACAAGCCAGTAATCAAACCCAAGATCACAGCTTGTCTAACAGACAACTATTTTAGGCAGTCATGGCCTCACAATTAACCTTGCTCTTTATGGACCCTCTCTGCACTCCAGGCTAAGCATTTAAGACCCACACAGCTGTGCCTCACGTGAAGTATGGCTCTCAGTATATCACTGAAATGGTGCTTCTTCAATAAGGGAGTTTATTTAAAACAGAAAGATCTTGGAAGGCTTTGCAAAGCAGTGCAAATGACCAATTCATACCACTGAGCTACACTGCTGTGAGTGTAGATTGAAGCAATTAGTATGGAATTTAGCGTGTTGGTTGTGTGATCACTCCAGCACATCTTGAAAGTAAAATTCAGCACATGAAAGCAATCCAGCCCAACACCTGCCTCAGCACATACAGCAATAACATTAAAATTGTGTGTTTTTAAAATAAATAAATTTCCCGGCAGCACCCTTGTGTCTTCAATATGTAGACATCTTGCAGGAGAAGCTTTTCCTAACACAAAGGTAGGGGGACCTGTGACCCTCCCAACATTGCTGGACTACAACTCCCATCATCCCTGCCCCTCAACCATGCTGCCTGGGTCAGATGGGTGCTGGAGTCCAAAAACATTAGAAAGGCCACAAGTTTCCCAGCCCTAACATGAGGCAGCGTTGAGAACAGCTTCATTGACTGACTTTTCCTGTTTCATGTAGCGGTTAAAGTACAAAAGCACATACACCTTGTGACAGCTACATGGCAGGCAGACATTTCTGAAATTAAAGTGGTATTTTTTCCCCATCAACAAATCTATTTGATGGAGAAGCATGTTATATTTTTGCCTGTCATACAGCTGTGAAAGATGTGAGGTGGCATGCATGATGCACATTGTCAACGCTTAACAATTTCACTCTCTGAATAGGATTGAAAGACTTTTTTCCCTGATAGGTTTCCTCTGCCTTCAGCGACTTCACATCACACAGGTGCTTGCGGGAGCTGCCTGGACAGAGGCCACAGACCTTTCCACACTTACCTTTTATAGTGGTGTTGTTGCTGTTTGATCTGATGTTTTAAAGAGTGAATTTGGGGCTGTGTGTCTGCACCTTTGGTCACACATTGCGACTGCTTTTTTCTCTTCCACGCTACTGGCAACCCTGCACAGATTGGGACCTCAGTACCTAACAGAATACTTCCTCCTATATTCACCTAGGCATGCCTTCAGGTCATCAACAGGCACACTTTTCAGTGTGCACCCTCCTATTATTATTATTATTATTATTATTATTATTATTATTATTATTATTATTTGCTTGTTACTTAAGGTCTCCAAGCAACTTGCATTAAAAATATAAGTACATTAAACTATTGAAAAAGAAAAGAAGAAGAAACATGCAAAACATTAACATTTTTATAACTACTGTTTGGAGGATGGCAGGGCTTTTTTTGTTGTAGCCCCCTAGCTGTGGCATGTTCTGCCTAGCAAATTGTGCCTGGTGCCCACATTGTAATCTTTTTCAGATGAGGACTTTTCTTTTCTCTCAGTTCTGATTTTAAGACCCCGCAGCATGGTTGGCAGTTAGGTTCTATGCTGCTGTATGTGCTTCTTTGGGGGCTGATTTTGTATTTGGTTTTTCAGGCTGCTTGTCTTTAACCTTATTGTGGTTTTGGTGTAGTGTGCAGTGTATTATAGTCTGGTTTTATTGCAGCATGTTTTTATATTTTATTCTTTGTATTCTTTATTATGCCTGGATAATTTATTTTATGGGGTGCCTCATAAATATAATAATTAGATAAATGTACCTCTTCTGTGTTTATTTTATGCTGCAAGTCCACCTGGAAGTGCTTTGCCATAAGTGGCAAGATATAAATAGAATAATAATAGTAGTAATAGTAATAGATCTTGCAAAAATTGCAAGACACTAGGGGTCAATTTCTAACATACACGGTGCATACACCAGGAAGGAAGGAAGGAAGCTGTCAGAAAATATCAATAAAGATACTGGCTCAGATCCTAAGATGTTAACTTAAGGCAAAAGATGGAAGGAACGTCTCCCATACCTCACTTCCCTCTGCCTTCACCTGAGTAAAAGCCATACCTCAGTGGTGGAGCATCTGCTTTGCATGCAGAAGGTTAGAGGTTCGATTTCCATCACTTCAAGGTAGGGCTGGGAATGTTCCATCTGAAACCCTGGAGAGCTAATTTCAGTCAATGCAGGCAATATGGAACTAGAGGGAACTAGAGGGATCATTGGCACCCTATGTCCTAATTAGGGTTGCCATATTTTGAAGAGCAAAAAAGAGGACACATTTGCCGACTTCTACTTTTATGGATCGCTATGACAACTCTACCCAGGAAAAAGAGGACACATGGCAACACTACATGGTACTCATGAGATGGTTTGTAGGAGGTGCAGGTGACTGCTGGGGTGGAAGAGATGAGAAACTTTCTTGCCTTGAAGGAGGAGAGGGAATATTGTTGCATCAGGCAAGCAGAAATCCTTGCATTGATGGAGTAATCTGCTTAGCACAATATATATATATATATATATATATATATATATATATATATATATGTTAAATATTTCCTCCCTTAATATTTAACTCATATATTTTTGTTTGTATGTTTTGATATGGTTTTGAAATGGTTATAAGTGGTAGCATATATTTTAAATATTTACATATATTCTAAAAGGAGAAATATATATGCCCTGATGCTTATAAAATTATTAGTCTTTTTGTTCTTAATTTGCACCTGGAACCAATTCTCTGAGCACTGCTATTTTGTAGTTTCAGTTCTGCACGAAGACCTGTAAATACTTCCAAATGTTTGCTCTTTTACTGAGTGTTTGTGTCCCGTTCCGTCCCGTCCCCCCACCCACCCACACAATTGTTCTACTATAAATAATGAATGAAAATGGCCAAATTATCTCCAGTGAGTGAAAATGTGAATGACAACAATTAGACTTAAAGCCCCACTTTAGGGCTTTAAGTAGATATAGTTCCTTTTTAAAGGTTCAGGTTAAATAAACATAGGAGCATATCTTTTTCTTTATTATATGAAGAAAGGTCAAACTGCCAAAAGATGTTAACAAATGCTTCTTTGCTTGCACTGAATGCTCCAGTTAATCACAGCAACAATGCAAATAATAATAATAATCCATTGATCACAGATTTATAAGAAATGAAGTCGTGAGCTACTTAAAGAAAAGTCTTTGTAGAAGATGAAACTTAGGAAAACCCTTTCTAGATCAGACCAAAGGTCTATCTAGCCCAGGAATCTGTTCTTAGAGTGGCCAACTATTGATAACATTGCTGGGTGGTTGTTGTTGTTGTTAAAAGCATCCACATTTTGGGGTTCATGCTACATATTTAAGTTGATATTCCAACCATATATTCCAAGCACCCATCACAAAAGCAGTCCCTGCCCTTCCCTCTTCAACCCCCTTCTGCATCTAGGAGACAGCGGGGTGGAGGATAGTGAGGAATCTACTGGCCTGTTCCTTACCTGATCAATCTCTTCCAGCATGGTGTAGTGGTTAAGAGTGGTGGACTTGTAATCTGGGGAACTGGGTTTGCTTCCCCGCTCCTCCACATGCAGCTGCTGGGTGACCTTGGGCTAGTCAGACTTCTCTGAAGTCTCTCAGCCTCACCTCACAGAGTGTTTGTTGTGGGGGAGGAAGGGAAAGGAGATTAGCCGCTTTGAGACTCCTTAAGGGGAGTGAAAGGCAGGGTATCAAGTCCAAACTCCTCCTCCTCTTCTTCTTCTTCTTCTTCGGGGGTAGTGAATGCTTCCCTCTGTGAGGGAGCCTTCCCAGGCCCACTGGAAGATGCGGTCATTAAACCGCTTCTTAAAAAAACATCTTTAGACCCAGCCAATATGGCCAACTATCACCCAGTCTCAAATCTTCCATTCTTGGACAAGGTGATTGATTGAATGGGTGGTTGCTGAACAACTCCAAGCACGCCTGGAGGGTGCGGTCCATTTGGATCCCTTCCAGGCAGGATTCAGGCCTCACCATGGAACTGAAACTGCCTTGGACGCACTGGTCAATGATCTCCGGCGGGCTAGGGACAAAGGTGAGAGCTGTTTCCTAGTTCTGCTGGATCTCTCAGCGGCTTTTGATACCATCGACCATAACATCCTTCTGGACCGTCTTGAGGTGCTGGGAGCTGAGGGCACTGTTATACAGTGATTCTGCTCCTTTCTCCTGGGACATGTCCAGAAAGTGGGGGGGGGATGAGTGTTCAGACCCCTGGGCTCTCATTTGTAGGGTGCCTCAGGGTTCCATCCTCTCCCCCATGCTTTTTAACATCTACATGAAGCCACTGGGAGAGATCAACAGGGGGTTTGGGTTGGGTGTTCATCAATATGCGGATGATACCCAGCTCTACCTCTCTTTTAAATCAGAACCAGTGAAGGCGGTGAAGGTCCTGTGTGAGTGTCTGGAGGCGGTTGGAGGATGGATGGCAGCTAATGGATTGAGATTGAATCCTGACAAGACAGAAGTACTGTTCTTGGGGGACAGGGGCAGGCTGGTGTGGAGGACTCCCTGATCCTGAATGGGGTAACTGTGCCCCTGAAGGACCAGGTGCGCAGCCTGGGAGTCATTTTGGACTCACAGCTGTCCATGGAGGCGCAGGTTAATTCTGTGTCCAGAGCAGCTGTTTACTAGCTCCATCTGGTACGCAGGCTGAGACCCTACCTGCCTGCAGACTGTCTCACCAGAGTGGTGCATGCTCTAGTTATCTCCCGCTTGGACCACTGCAATGCGCTCTACGTGGGGGTACTTTTGAAGGTGACTCGGAAACTGCAATTAATCCAGAATGCGGCAGCTAGACTGGTGACTGGGAGTGGCTGCCAAGACCATATAACACCGGTTCTGAAAGATCTTCATTGGCTCCCAGTACATTTCCGAGCACAATTCAAAGTGTTGGTGCTGACCTTTAAAGCCCTTTAAAGCCCATCATCCAGCCCGGCCACTGAGGTCCAGCGCCAAGGGCCTCCTGCCGGTTCCCTCGCTGCGAGAAGTGAGGTTGCAGGGAAACAGGCAGAGGGCCTTCTCGGTAATGGCGCCTGCTCTGTGGAATGCCCTCCCAGCAGATGTCAAGGCAATAAACAACTATTTTACTTTTAAAAGACAACTGAAGGCGGTCCTGTTTAGGGAAGTTTTTAATGTCTGACACTGTATTGTTTTTAATATTCGATTGGAAGCCACCCAGAGTGGCTGGGGAAACCCAGCCAGATGGGCAGTGTATAAATCAATCAATCAATCAATCAATCAATCATCATCATCATCATCATGTTCTTCTTCTCAGCCAGCAGAGATCCATTGGTTCCCAAGGCACCCTCGCCGTCATCATGTAATGGCACTGGGCCCAATTTGGGCCTGATCACTTTGCCAATTCCAAGCTACAATAGCAATTTGCTTCTCCACCCACCACCACCTTCGTTACACCCCACCTGTTTGTTAATAGCCAGGGTTAGGATTACACCATTATTCCCCAGGATCGACCCAAGGATACAAGTACTGATACCAGCACCATCTTTATCTGGAAGAGGAAGAGTGTATAAACTGAAGATTTTCTCAAACTCGCTTTGAGCTTCTTGGGTTCTCCATGTGAAATAGAAGTTCTGGTGGGGCCTTCTTCACTCCCCCTCCCACTGACACTTCCTGCCATATGTCTGATCTTTTGATCCCCTGGAGATGGTCCCTCTGTTTGCAGCCTAGGCCAGGGCCTGTCATGATCTGCCTCTTTCCCGTGTATGCCTTGTTGGATAGGCCTATGAATGACGACTCAGCAAAGAGAATTCCTTTGGTGAAGTTTACAAAGGCCTCCTGCAGTTTTCTCACTTCCTAATGAGGATTATTAAATCTTCTGAGTGAACACAGGTAATTTTATGTGATGTTCCTTTTCAAAATCTCTCTCACCAGCAAACCTCCATAAATCCACTTGTTGATTCCTCACAATACAAGATATAAATTCTTAATGACTTGCCAGTTTCGGGGGAAGTGTTCAAATGAAATAAAACACAGAAAGAAAGAAAGAAAGAAAGAAAGAAAGAAAGAAAGAAAGAAAGAAGAAAATTAGTTCACCCCCATGAAATGCACCCAGAAGATGAACAGATGTGTTGAGAAATCTACTAGAGAACCAGATTTCCTGAAATTAGGGAAGGGCCAGAAACCCTCACAAACCAAAGATGTGAACTCTAACTTGCCAGGCAAATGGAAGAGATCTGTGAAGGATTTATTAGGCGGCAAAGGAAAGGTTCCTGAAGATAATATTGCAGTGTTTGTGGGCTGCTGGCCAGCTTCAGTAAACGAAATCCCTCTCACATGTTTATAGGAAATGAGAGATAGGGCATTTTGGGCTGAGGGCAGCTGGTGTTTTGGTTCCAGAGAAATATTTCCATACATTTTAGAGGCCAGTCATATGGTCAGCTCTCACACATATGACTTTAAACTAGAAAGGTAGTTTATGCTGCAAAAGGTACAGATGAGACAGACATTTGATTCAATTCACATTAAAAATTGAAGCTACCTAACCTGCGCTTTCTGAAACAATATGTAGCCTTCCTCTGAAATGTGCACTTCCCTGAATTTTGCAGTGCAGTTCTCCAGCCAAACAATGTGTACAAAAAGGCATATATTAGGGTAAAGTGTGCATAGAAATGCATGTATGAAAATAACAACGAAAAACGCATTAAAAGAGATGAAACTGCTTTGCAAAAATGTATGTGAAAGGGTATCAAACCAGTTGCTTTGGGGGGATGTGTCCTCCAAATTGGGACAATCGGACCCATGCTCTCTCAAGCAGCCCAGCTGCAAGCAGTTCATGACATGGAAACACTTTCAAATCTTACTATAATGTGCAGACGGTTTTGTTGCTACCGTATTCTCGCTTCTGTGGACATGAACTGGAAAATTTTGATGTGTTGGAAGTAACATATCAATGAAGAGATCTTCTCTGCCAGCAGTTGCTGCCATGGCATTGCTCTGATATTCTAATACTATTCTAATGCATGGATTCAAAACTCTTTCTGAAAGCTCCACTCCACACTTATTAAACACAAGTGAGACGCCCACCAAGAGGCAGCTGAACCTCATCCCATGCTGGGACTAGCTGGAGGGAAAGTGGATGGGGAGGAGTGGCAAGATATCCCCACATGCTCACCATCCAGCAGCAGGCAACTTCTTCACCCTGTGCTAGGGCTTGTGTAAAATTAAAAAAGGTTGGGGAGGGAAGGAAGGAGCAGTGAGGTATTTCCAGCAAACTCAGCCTGCTGTTGCCCGCCAGTCAGGTGGAAATGGAGGAAATTTTCTGAAGGAGTCGCTCAATTTGTAGGGGGAGTAAGAGGCAAAAACTGAGAGAGGTATGTAGGTGATTTGTTCGAGAGAGGAAGAGTTGTCTTTGTGGTGTGGGTGATGAATGGATTGGGGGGGGGAGGATTTATTAATATATGAGTACCAGCACCTCATTTTTACATGCGTACATAAATGTATAGACTGTACATACACAAAACTCTCCCCATACCACCAATAACCCAACTTCTCCAAGGTTTTCAACTGCCCAGAGAGAATTCTGGTGGGTGTTTCCAGTCTAGAACACATGACACCATTGTTAAAACAGTTCTTACATTCACTCACTCCGCTGTTGTTCCACCCTGGAACTCAATACTCATAATTCCCTTATTGACCATCTTTTCCCACTCTTTCAGGTTTTGCATTATCCCAACACAGTGCTTCATATGCAAAAGCTTACCTTCCACTAACCTTCCTATTAGTAGAGTACTACAGTGGCTGAGAAACTGCACTGTTAACCAGGATGTACCTGATCCATGTGTCCCTTTTACAATGAAATTACCAGGCTTCTTTAGACAAGACACACTGCATCAGCTTCCCCACTCGCCTACACCACAGTGTTGATAATTATACAGAACAATGCTATATGCATGTTTGCTGAGAAATAAGTCCCTCTGTGTCAACAGGCCTTACTCCCATATGCTTGTAAGATTACAGCATATTCACCAACATGATAGGTTTGGTGTAAAGAGTTGGAATAAGGTAGTGCTTGTGGAGCTAGGGCTGATGGGAACTGCACTTCAAAACATCTGGAAAGCACCAGGTAGAGGAAAGATGCTTTAGACTGTGTTCAAAGTGGTCAATAATAATAAGCAAGCTAAGAAGTATTATAGCAGAAATTAGTACATAAACATGCCTTAAAAAATGAGATCCTGTGAATTCTTGAAGGTGAAAGCTTTTGTGTACTGCCCGAGAATATAAGAACCAACGAACAAAGTTGCAACAGAGACTTCTTCCCACTTGCACAGAATAAGTCACCCCAGCCAATACATTCCTTTCCTGCACATTTTCAGAGTTCAGAGAAATGTTATTTCATTTTGTATTAAGTTATTTTAGAGTCAGCAGATTCAGTTAGATCTATCCATCCCCTTGCCATTGGACGGCTTTTTATTCTCTCTCTCTCTTTCTCTCCCTTTCCTTTTTTTCTTTTCAAGAGCAATGCCAAATTGCCAATAAGGAAAATTGAGGATAATTTTTAAATAAAAATATGTATTTATTTTGCAGTAAATACTTGAGGGAAATGTGAAGAGCTGTAAGCTAGATGGCAGTATAAGATTACATTTAGCCTGTAGTTATTTACTGACAGCTGAAGCCAGTTCATGAGTAAATTGAGTTTCATAGAATCAGAGTCCTAAGGGATCCTAAGGGTCATGTAGTCCAAACCCCCTGCAATGCAGGAATCTCAACTAAACCTTGATCTGGCTGGCTTTATTACAAAATGCTCTATTGATAATCGCATGCTATTCAAATAACCTTGTAACAACTGATAACATAATAAAAATTCAAAATGCCTGTACAAATCTAGCTTTAGGCAGAGAGTATATTAACAGAGGTTATGTTAGGAGAACAAAGTTGTCTATTTTGGTAATCAAGCTTCAACCAAAGCAGTTTTACAAAACTTTGCTATAACCTCTGGTTAATCAACTCTTCAGCCCTTGAGCTAATTATGAATTATTTTTGGGGGGTATTCCTGCTAGCAGGGTTACAATACTATTGCACACCACTCTAATTTCGAAATGATGTGAGATTCTAGGGGTTCCAGGCGCTTACCCAGGGTTTGTGTTTCCTTCGGAATGAGGGACAGCAAAAACTGTGATGTCTTTATGATATAAGGTTTATTCATACATATATACAACCTGAGTCTGTGATGGAAGGGTTCACAGCATTAACACCCCAAAACACGCCTTGTTTCTCCCATAGCCACAGCCTTGGATTCCAGCAGAAATCAGACATGGTGTGCTCTCTCTCTCTCTCTCTTTCTGGCTTCTAGCTCACATCACTCCAAACTCTCTGCCCTCAACTCTGGCTTTGTCTTTCTAGCTACCCATGAGTTGAGAAAAGGGCCCCACTCATTTGCCATCTCGCACAGAGTGCTTTCTCTTTGTTCCCCTCAATGGCTCATCACCCAGGCAATCACCTCATCAGGAAGCTAGCCTGTCTTCTCCCCCCCCCCCAACACTTGCTGGATCCAGGGGTAAGAAGGGTCTCGGCATGCAGCCTACCCCCCCCCCCAACACATAACAATACAATAGGCTTAGCCTTTATAATAGGAGAGAGGAAGACATAGGGAAGATGGTATTGAACAGGTTATAGGTGCTTTGACTGACATTTTGTATGGGGTTTCAGGAATATAGGAAGCTATATTTGGTCATTGATCCATGTGACTCAATACTGTTGACACCAGCTGATAGCAGCTCTCTATTGTTTCAGCCCTACCTGGAGACACCAGGGATTGGTAGTAGTAGAGCATGTGCTCTGCTACTGAGCTTCTACATCATGGAGAGAGCTTGGATTAACACATCCACAATCCTTCTGAAACAAGGTGATTTGAGTTAGTCAAAATTACAGCACCAGACACCCATTTTACAGCTAGGCATGTGGAGATTTGTCCACACAACATGTAGCCAATTCACATTTTTGGAGTAGGGCCAATATGAAGTAGAAGGTTTTCCAGGATTAACTGATCTGCAAATGAGTTTCATTTGGTATCAACGATTCTCAAGTGTTGTGCTGGTGTTCATATGTAAAAAAGAAATAAATCAAAGACACCCTCTGAGTCCAAATTCCACTATCCAAAATGTCGGCTGTCACCTTTGCCTCTTGCTAATCAGCCTGCATGGTGGAAGGGTAAAATTCTGCACTGAGTGTAAAAGAAACACAGGTAGTCTCCTCTTTTCAAGCGTAAGAGTGATGTGTGCCACCAGCTCTGAAATTTCCCACAATACAGAAATTTCCCACCAAGGAAGCCCCAAAGCGGAATCATAAAGTTGATAGGCTACAGCACACACACCCCTTAAGAGCTTATCAGGAGGTAGATGACCAATATGGAAGCAAGGTCAGTTAGCACAGGTGGAGCCAAACTGGCTCTTGTGCATTTGCACCATACTGATCTCGTTGTTGCCTCCCCACCCCTCCCCTTTACCTCTCAGTAAGCAGCAACAACACAACTGCTCAAAGGTTCGGTGACTGGTGTCATCCTACCACACCATCTGCTACCGGTCAGTAGTACTTGGATGAATAGGGGCTGCCACCTTTTTACCCAAGAATATGGAATGGTGCAAGTCTTGACATATAATCATTTCCGTGGAACTCCCTGGAAATGATTGTCCAGCTTTAGTGCATGCTGTTCATAATTCTTCATTAACTCAACTTCTGTTTGTAAGATTTAACAAGCTCTCAAGCCTCACAAGAGTATACATAAGCTCTTTCTTTCACCCAGCACTCAACCACTAAGTGCACTGTGGAATCAGTTTAAAAATAATATTATTTAGACATGTGTCTTATAAAAATGTGAGCAGAGTCAATTTCACTGCTGACTTAACTCCAATTGCTGTTTATCATCGTTCTGCTGTGGGTTTGCTGTGTGCTTCATTGATGTTGAATTTATTTGTTTTAAAAGGTGTTACTGATTGAGAGCTGCCCTGATGGAAAATCTTTTTAGAAATAAAATTAATAATCTATCATCTATCTATCTATCTATCTATCTATCATCTATCTATCTATAAAAAAGAACCACTGGCTTTCTTTCTTTTGTTGGCTATTATAAACGATGGACATGAGGAATACATTCTCTGGAGTCCAGATGTTATCTCATAAAACTAAGCCCAGTTTGCTGAAGTTAGATCAATTGACTTCCATGTCAAAAGTACAATTCCTGACTTTCCTGACTGCAGCATTTGGAGGCAATCTCCCTGTCACTGTGATAAAGTTGCAGTGCAAACCTAACACATGTCTACACAGAAGCAAGTCCCATTGAGTTCCATAGAGCTTACCCCCAGTGGTTATATGATTACAGCCTTAGGCTTCATCTTCACTATCCGGCACGCCAACTGTTTCAACCCCCTTGATACATATATCAAGTGTGTGTGACGTCCTGCGTGCATCGCACGTGTGTGATGTCACACATGCAATATGTGATGCAGGTCCAGTGGCCAGATCCTCCAGGGTTCTTGTGTTCCACGTGACACGTTACGCACAATAAACACACGACGCACACAGGCACCCAGTATCCCAATCTTGGGGGCAACCTGGTGCCTCTGAGAATTAAAGCACCATTATAACACTTAAACACGTTAAACAGTTATGGCTCTCCCTGCCGCCACTGCCAGGAATCCTAGGAAATGTGGTTTAAGGGTGGTGAGCATTGTTAGAAGACACACACACCATTCCCCTCTCAGGGTAGAGCAGGCATAGGCAAATTCGGCCTTCCAGATGTTTTGGGACTACAACTCCCATGATCCCTAGCTAACAGGACCAGTGGTAAGGGATGATGGGTATTGTAGTCCCAAAACATATGGAGCTCCCAGTTTGCCTATGCCTGTGGTAGAGCTTCGTAGGAAGAAGGGTTGATTGTTAAACCACTTCAAGAATTGTAGCTCTGTGAGAATGAATAGAAGTCTCCTCAACTATCCACACCCTTAACAGGCTACAGTTCCTAGGATTCTTTGGGACATGACTGTTTAGAGTGGTATAATACTACCTTAAATGTATAGTGCAGTTGGGGCCTGATTCAAGGTGTATGTAAAGGGCAATGCAAAATTGTCTCACTAGGAAACCAGGGGAGAAAAACCAGCATTTTGTTCAGATACATTCGTTCATACCCTTCAAGCGTCCCAGTTTTCCTGGGACATCTTGAAATGACAGGAGCCATCCTGGCTTCTAAATTGATCCCGGAATGTCCTGTTTCCCCCCTCCAGCGCTGCTGCCACCAAGCCCAGAGAGGAGAGTGAGCTGGCGCTTGCAGCCGGCATTTGCAGGTGGCGCTTGTGCTTGCAGTAGGACCCTTGTGAAGTGGAACCCTCATGAGTGGGAGAGTCAGTTCCCCACTGGAGTGGAGGTGGTGGACACACACAATGCTCTTGCCAGCCCCTCTCTGCCACAGTGTGAGTGGAGGAAGTGAGTGAGGAAGGAAGGAAGTGAGCAGCTGTGGCAGGGAAGGCGGCCCATTGACTTGAACACCCAAAGACACGTGTCCCGCTTTTCAGATGAAGAATGTTGGAGCTTGTGGTTCAAAGGGCTTGTTGCTAAGCTTGCAGAAACACCTTATTAAGCTTATGCACTTACTATCTTGGAGAAACGTGCAGAATCGTTAACAACCTCAAGGGAAATGGTTTTTTCCAAAGCAATGTATTATTTGCACGCAAGGGAGCAGTGTTGTATTTAGAAACCAGAACAAAGCGAGCGGTGGGTGCACTGTTGATGGATCAGTCATAAAGCTACAAAACAGTGAAAAGTTGTCTCATAATATCCCTCTTGTGGTCAAGTTATTAAACTGTGTGTGACTTTGGGAGTAATAATGACAAGCCTGTCTATATAATCCTTTAGAGTATTCAGTATTCAGATATGCAGATGACACAACCTTGATAGTAGAAAGTGAGGAGGAATTAAAGAACCTTTTAATGAAGGTGAAAGAGAAGAGCATAAAATATGGTCTGAAACTCAACATCAAAAAAACTAAGATCATGGCCACTGGTCCCATCACCTCCTGACAAATAGAAGGGGAAGAAATGGAGGCAGTGAGAAATTTTACTTTCTTGGGTTCCATGATCACCGCAGATGGTGACAGCAGTCACAAAATTAAAAGTCGTCTGCTTCTTGGGAGAAAAGCAATGACAAACCTAGACAGCATCTTAAAAAGCAGAGACATCACCTTGCCGACAAAGGTCCATATAGTTAAAGCTATGGTTTTCCCAGTAGTGATGTATGGAAGTGAGAGCTGGACCATAAAGAAGGCTGATCGCCGAAGAATTGATGCTTTTGAATTCTGGTGCTGGAGGAGACAATTGAGAGTTCCATGGATTGCAAGAAGATCATTCTGAAGGAAATAAGTCCTGAGTGCTCACTGGAAGGACAGATCCTGAAGCTGAGACTCCAATACTTTGGCCGCCTCATGAGAAGAGAAGACTCCCTGGAAAAGACCCTGATGTTGGGAAAGATTGAGGGCACTAGGAGAAGGGGACGACAGAGGACGAGATGGTTGGACAGTGTTCTCGAAGCTACCAATATACGTTTGACCAAACTGCAGGAGGCAGTGGAAGACAGGAGTGCCTGGCATGCTCTGGTCCATGGGGTCACGAAGAGTAGGACACGACTAAACAACAACAAAAGAGTATTCAGTGCACTTCACATATCTCAATAAAACCTAACACAATGACCCTCCAAGATAGTATCAGTAGTCTTATCCCATTGTTGAGTTTAGGCTGAGCAAGAGTGTGGCTTGACTAAAGCTACAGATATAATTGGAGCTGAAGGGGGCATGTCATGTTTTCACAATTCAATCTCTCTTTACAGCAGTGTCCCTATATATCACAGACAGGCTTCTGTTTTCTGGCACCTGTTCTTTGTTAAAACACTGTCCCTATTTTATTTTTGAAGAATTTTTTTGAGGGTGGAATTCTTCTTCTTAGAACTATATAGTGTGTTTCTATGCATGTGCCAGGGACCAGACAAAATGACTGATGAAGGCAATTTGGCACCTGAAGCATACAAGTATACATTGATGGTGGTGTTGTTGTTGTCATCGTCCATGACTCAATGGCAGAGCACATGTGTTACATGCAAAAGGCTCCGGTTTCAATCACCAATGTCTCCAATAGGACAGGGAGACATCCCACCTGATATCCTGGAGAGCAACTGCCAGTCTCTTTAGACAATACTAAGCTAGATAGACCACTGTTCTGACTTGACATAAGGCAGCTTTCGAGAAGTAGGAGGAGACATAAGATTGGAGAAATGTGAAATGGAAAGAAACCAAAATTGATATATTTGCCCATCCCAAACCAGAGGAAAAGGAATAAGCAATTTTGACAGAAGCCAATCAAAATCTAAAACCTGTATTGGGAGGGCCTCATAGCAGTAAAGGAGAGGTTCAAAAACATTGTTGTAGCTTCCACCAATGCAGCAATTTAGCCTCAATACCCATCACCAACCTGGTGCCCTCTAGATGTTTTAGATCACAAATCTCATCATTTGTACTATGCTGGCTGAAGCTGATGGAAGGCATCAGGCTTTGGAAGACTGTTCTATGTGCATACATTGCAGACAAAAACTAGTTTCACCCAGGTCAGATTAATAAATGCAAGGGATCTCTAGAACTGGACTCAATCCAGAGCCCCTTCTGACATGACTATGGTGCTATGGGATGTGCTGTAGCTATATATGCTGCCAGTAATGGCAAATTGCACACTTGTAGAGTTTATACCATGTGGTTCCAGCACTGCCGCCACCAATTCTAGCACTGCCATACAGTGGGTCTTCCTATGTGAATTGGTGCTAGGGGGAAGGTTCTAGCCTAGCTTGCTTCTTGGCATGTTAGTTTTCTATTTGCAGGGATGGTGTGGTGGGAAAACATTTAAATATACAAGGCCAAGGCATTGGGCCCAGCCTACCTAAAATATTGTATCTCTCAATACAAGTCTCTCTGGGTGCTAAGATCCTTCAGTGAGCACCTTCTCAACAACATCAGAAGCAAGGATGTTGGTGACAGGCGAACCGATTCTGTGGCTGTTCCCATATTGTGGAATTCTCTCCCGAGAGAGGCTAGATCAGCTTCCTCTTTGTTATCCTTCCACTGGCAGGCTAAAACCTTTCTATCGAGACAGACCTTTGAAAACTAAGCGGCAAGTGATGCTGATCACCGGGCCTGCTGTACCTGTGTTCTGATGTATCTAAATTATTTGGGGTTTTTTACTAGTTTTTAAAAAAGTTTTTTAATGTTTTAAGCTGCCTCGACTCCCAGCTTGGGAGAAAGGCAGGATATGAATACATTAAATAAATACATCCTGGGAATAATTTGGCTCCACTGTGAAGTGTTTGTGTATAACAGGCCACCACAATACAAAACACGCATTAAACACACTGTCCCCTGTTGTTCTCTTCCAGCTTCCATTTGGCATGTATTTGGAGGAATGTTTGGAAAGGGCCAGCTCTCAATAAATCATAAACATTTATTATTTATTTGTGACATTTCTATGAGTCACTTTGTTGCAAAGAAGTGTCTTTAAAGTACAATGGAAAATCATGGACATTAGAAACCCAATATGAAGAGCTTGTCAAAAACAAGTCAACAGCATCCAAATAAGTGCATGCCTAACCAGTGGCATGCAATCAGTGGACATGGGGGACTAGACTAGTCCCCTAAATGTTCCCAGTAAATTAGAGTGTTAAAGTATTAAAGCCTGGCACCTCCTTCCCAAAGCCCAGGAAGCTTCTGCCTGGCTTAGGGAGGGAGGCACATTGCTCTGACTCATCCAAGAGCCCTCCCACCACCTTCACCCAAAAAAAACCCCACCCTTGCAACAGCCTCATAGGGTCAAGTTCTACCAGGAAGAGTTGCTGTGTTCACTAGGCCTGACCTCCTGGGCTGTCTTGTTTCTTTGAATAAAGAGTTGACTTCACTGAAGCCATGTGCTGACCCGCACCTAGTACCTGCTTCTGGCACCTGCCCCTGTCAACCTAGGGATGGGTGGGTTCCCCACCCCTGGACCCTAGTAAAGGGGTCCAGGGGTTGGGTTCTGTTTGAAAGCCCAAAGAGGGCTGACGGGCTGTAGAACATCCCAAAAGGGCAACCTGGTGGGATCACCCATTCAGTTGGTTTGACCTTGATGGAGATATCAGTCAGCAAGTGGGTGGGCTGATTCAGGATACATACACAATGCCTAAACCAAAACCAACTTACATCTGTAATCAATAAAGTTGGGGCCATTTTGATCCCAAACTGGTGCCATCTCTCTCTCTCTCTCTCTCTCTCTCTCTCTCTCTCTCTCTCCCTCCAGCTCCTGCCAGGAACTTCTAGCCATGCTGCGCTGTGCACTATTTTATGCTTATATAATTCACTTCCATGTGCCACCCATTAGGCAGCAACCAAGCTGGTATATAAGACATTGCCACCAAACGACCTTCCCCCTCTGGGCTGCCCTGGCCTCCTCCTCATCCCTCCTCATAGTTCTGTTATAGTAAACCATGGGGTTTCTGCCCTTGCTAATGAGGTTCAAGAGCTTTTTGCAAGCTCCAGATGTACTGCTTGCCCTCTGCTCCAAATCCCCAGGATTGTCATGAACGTCTGCTGATAGTCAGAGGCCTTAACTGTCACAGAAAAAGTATGAGTTTTAAGCCTCCTTGCTACATGGGGATGGAGGATACAACATCTGGAGCTTTTTGGTTTAGAGAAAAAGGTGAATAAGAGAAGATATGACAGAAGTGTATAAAAATATGGATGAGGGAGGAGAGTGGACAAATAAAAGCCCCCCGCCCCCCGTCAGTAGACTAGAACTCAGGGAAGCTGAATGTTGGAAGGTTCAGGACAGATAAAATAAAGTTACTTCTTCACACACATCACAGGGTTAAACTATGAAACTCACTGGCAACAAGAGACGGTAATGGATTATACAAATTTATGGAGAGAATAAGGCCATCTGTGGCTACTAACACTGATAGCAATGTTCTGCCTTCACTATCAGAAGCAATATTATCTTTATTATTATATTTATTAGATTTCTATGCTGAATTTCATCTGAAGATCACAGGGTGGTTTACAATATAAAAGCACAAAAATATGTTTCTGAATACCAGTTGCTGGAAACCACAGGAGGTGACAGTGCTGTTGCGATCAAGTCCTTCTTTTGGGCTCCCCATAACCCCCTGGCTGGCCACTATGAAAACAGGGTGCTAGACTAGATGGGCATTGGAGTGACACAGGAGTCTATTCTTATTTTCTTGTGCACATTTAGAATCTAGCTAGTTTTTGAAACAGGCATGATCACATTTTGACAAAGGGTCTTACTGTATCTCAATGTTCAATCTTTCAGCTTTTACTGTAGTACTGGTAACTAGGTTGCATACGACTTTATATGAAAGTGAGGTCTAGACATATTTAAAGACATAAATGAATCTTGGAACCTGCATTGGGCATCTTCTTTTAAATTAAAACAAAACAAGGTGGGATAACTCAAAAACATCAATACCCAATGTAAAAATAATCAATAAAACTATTGACCAGCAAGATTCTGCAAAGTCAGCAAGAATTCTTCACAGTGGGAGGTGGGGACCAGTAGGCCCTCCAGATGTTACTGGACCACAACCCCCATAATCTTTGACCATTGGCCACACACAGTGGGACTGATAGGAGTTCCAGGATTGCTGGAGGGCCACGGATTCCTAGCTCTCCATCTTGCACTTTACAAAAATCAAGAATACAGATCACCATTTTGGTCTGCTGCATATATTTCAACAAAGAGGAAGGTGTCAAGCAGTCTTTGCCCTCCTGTTCCCTATTACAAGGTTCCTTATTTGAGTCAATACTAAATAAGGAACAGGTGAGGAAATTCCATCGCTAATATGCTGCCACAAAGGTGATCTTCTGCTTTAACACCACAAATCTCTCCTCAAAAGGCACAGCCAACTGGAAGGAGGCCTCCAAATAAGATCTTAATGACTGGCAAGGTTTATATACAACTGGGGCAAATAAATCCTTTTTCTCCCCACTGAAATTTGGTAAAAATAATAAATCAATATATAGCCCTTCTTCACAGCAGCCTTTAGTGCGAGCCCAAACCTAATCACAAGCCCCTTGATAATTGTGGTTTCCCTTTTGTACAATATCCTTTTTGAGCTGGACACAATATTCCAAGTTATTGCTATTATGCGCATCTGGAAGTGATTAGTACTACCATGCATTTTTTAATGCTTGGGCTATAGAGAAGTATCCAATAAGGAGCCTTGATTACATTGCACACAGGGCCCTCCTTTAAGGAATATGCAGAGGTTATTATGTAGCAGCTTTTCTCCTAAAGCTAAATTATGAAAGCACCCCTTTAGTCAATTTCTGTTTACTTGTAAATTTTGTGACCCAGCGTGGGACAGGAGATGCTTGATAAATAGTACCCTTAGGGAGAATTCCAAGCGGCAACCACTGGGGTGGGAAAAGCACTCAGCAAAGGTATATCAGGTAATTACCAAGCACCTCCAGCTGCTCCTGTCATACTTCAGCAACGACCATGTGCTGATTCAAACCAGAGTAGCTGAACTGAGCAAGAATCAGACTGAATTCAAAACAGAAGGAGCTTATGCTAACCGGGCAGTTACACTTTTAAGCTTTGCAAGATTTTTCTTTCCATTTAGCAAGCCTGATGGGGCGCCCTATTTACCGTATTTTTCGCCCCATAGGACGCACCGGCCCATAGGACGCACCAAGTTTTTTGGGGGGGAAATAAAGGGGGAAAAAATGATTTCCCCCCCAGGCGCTTGTGGGGCCGGCTGTCCCCGGAGCTTGCGGGGCAGGCAGTGGGGAGAAGCACTCTTCTCCCCGCCGCCCGCCTGCAGACAAGGTCCAGGGACAGCAGGAAGACACACTGCGGCTCCCAGCTGTCCCCAGAGCTTGCGGGGCAGGCAGCAGGGAGAAGTACTCTTCTCCCCGCCGCCCGCCTGCAGAACAGGTCCGGGGACAGCGGGAAGACGCGCTGCACCTCCCAGCTGTCCCCGGAGCTTGCGGGGCTGGCGGCGGGGAGAAGCACGCGTCTCCCCGCCGTCAGCCTCCAAACCACATCAGGAGACAGCAGGATGGCAGCATTCCGCCTCTCCGCTGTCCCCCGACCTTGTGGGGCTGGCGCTGCGGCTCTCCTGAAGCCTGGAGAGCGAGAGGGGTCGGTGCACACCGACCCCTCTCGCTCTCCAGGCTTCAGTGAAAGCCTGCATTCGCCCCATAGGACTTACACACATTTCCCCTTCATTTTTGGAGGGGAAAAAGTGCGTCCTATAGGGCGAAAAATACGGTATTTCACGTACTCACAGGCACAAACAAATACTGTATAGACAAAGATTCTGCTTCTCCAAAGTTAGGGACAGCTTAAAGGAAAAGAATGCAAATAAGAAGCATCCCTGTAAAACATTAAAATTAATACAGAAAAAGAACTACCACAAAAAGCACCTAAAATGTTGTTGTTTTTAAGATCGAAAACCATCGGTAAACATTATATAGATAAACAGCAAGCAGTGCTAAAACCTAGATGCTCATTTTCACAAATTAATAAGTAGCTCATTCCAGTCTTTTGTTGATGGCACAAACTGTTCTCCTCCCCACAGCCCAGCAGATGCTGTTTTAATAGGCATGGGGGGATTGCATCGTAAGGAACAGAATCTGAAGGTAACAGGAAGGCAGTGGTTTCTTTTAACCATAGCCTATAAATACATTTTCAAGAGATGCTATATAGTGCAAATTAATTTTGACTGAATCACAAGCTTAGGATAGTGACAGGCAGCTACCTCTCAAAAGTGAAGCAAGTGCAGAGAAACTGAAAGAAACTGAAATTCAGATGTTTGTACATCCCTAGCTTCAGGAAAGGTCATCTGAATCTTAGAACTAGATCCAGAACATCAGTGGCACGCCCACCTGGAAAACTGGCATTTGTGATCTACAAAAGCAGATTTTGAAGAATTATTCTAGTAATCTTTTTGGCTTCTGTGTATTGAAAATTACACAAGTAAATTGTTGCTCATTGTACAGGCTTTGTATACACCCTTTTGTTCTTTTCCCTCAACATGTTATAAGCTGTCCTCCAAGGGGGCAAAACATACCGTATTTTTCGCTCTATAACACGCACCCGACCATAACACGCACATAATTTTTAGAGGAGGAAAACAAGAAAAAAAAATCTGAACGAAACAGTGGATGTATGATTTTTGTGATTCATGCTGTGACCACAGACATGTGATCTGACGGTGAGTTTGGGGTAGCCCAATGCAAAAATCCTGAGGATCCATGTGGATCCATGCTTTGTAACCACGTTTTTGCACCACTGCAGCCCCAGGCAACAGTGGGTGTGTGATTTTTTTGGTGCAAGCTGTAGCCATGGACATGCTATGTGATCTGCTGGTGAATTTGGGGTGACCCATGTAAGCGGCTCCTCTCCTCTCCCGCTTTGCTCCTTTAAAGCAAGCAGGCTCCCTGTTCCTTTCTCCTCCCCACTCAGCGGCTCTTCTCCCACTTTGCTGTTTCAAAGCGAGCCACGGAGGAGGGAAGGAAGGGGAACCATGGATCCTCTGCTCACAACTGCAGCAGATCTCCCCGCCATCCGTAGGCATTCACTCCATAACACGCACAGACATTTCCCCTTACTTTCTAGGAGGAAAAAAGTGAGTGTTATGGTGCAAAAAATACGGTATATAGTGCGAGGAGTTATGAGGAATGCATCCATTTTCATCAATGGTGTGACAGATTGCATTCCCTCATGGCGTAGGACACGTGTTTATTTCAACCATTTCTTTCCTCTGAAAGGTGCCTTATGCAGCTTCTGGTTTTCTTCTGTCTGAAAAAGATCAAAGCATTCTAAAGTCTACTGTTACAAAGTTCTCCAACCCTCATGGGGGTGACGAAAGCAGCTGTGTTGTGTACATGAATTTGAGTATGGGTGCAGAGTACTGCTTTGGGGTACCGCCCCTGCCAGCCCAACTATGACAGGCAATATAAACAAGACGACTAGCATCTTTAATTCGCCAACCGATGCTTAGCTGCCTATCTGTGAGGAGAAAAAAGGGAGAAGCAGATCGTTTGAAGCTTTATAGTGCCTGGCACAACACTAAGGTATGTGGCAGTTATGCTTGAGGATTTATGAATCTTAGTCAACCCTACCACTTGTGTGCCCAAACTTTATTCTCCCCTAGCAATCATTAGTAGAAAATTAACCAAGGCTTTTTATTTCTGAGAATATCACTTGTGGACTTAATGTTCAGGGTTGGTTTTTTTAAAAGAATTAGGTGGAGGTGAAGAGATGCTAAAAGTTACAATATAAACAAAATATAAAGATATGATGCATCAATGATGTATTTAAGAAAGAGAATATTCTTATGATGACAATATTCTGGACTTTCGGACCTTATGTGATGCTTTTATCCAGTAACCTGATTTTTTTTTATTCTAAGCATCAGTGAAAATAATTAAAGAATGTACCCAGATAGTGCGTACCAATGTGCAAATTACTGTGTGCACATCTATAAACCTTTACCAAATTTTTTGCAAAATCAGTTTGACATCAGCGATATCTTCTAGTTCTTAGATTTACACATTGGCTCTTAACACTTTTGGTGGGAGAAACTTTTTGTTGATTTCAAGCTTTACTTTTGTGTAACATAGAACCAGGGAGCTAGTAAAAGGAATTAACATATTTATTAAAACAAGGTTATCTTTGAAAACATAGGAATTGCTAATAATCATCCGGAGAACATGATTTCTCTTTTGTTCTAACATTCAAAGTGAATCTAATAAATGTAAAAGACCCCTGTAAGATACAGGTTTAACTCATTCATTTTAACCACTGCGGATGAAAGAACATACTTCAGCCTCTGAAGCAAAGTCTCATATTTAATTATGTTAATAGGTTATGTTTTGATAATTTTCAAAACTTTGGCATTTACACATTCCAACCTTATACCATTGTAAAATGCTGCAGGTGTGTGTGTGTCTGTCTGTCTGTCTGTGTATTTCAAGGTGCTTAAAGGTTTAGCCAGAAGAACAGTGTTTTAACTTATTTACAGTGTAACCTTGTACATGTGTAATCAAAAGCAATGCCTACTAAGTTCTGTCAAACTTCTTTCCAAGCAAGTGTGTGATTGTAGCCTTCAGTCAATTAAACCTATTGAAATATTAACCATCGTCAACTTTGAAGGGTATTTAGTGAAGACAAATGTCTTCTGAGCAAATAACACAGATAAATCCTTCTGTGGAGAAATAATCTGAAACACTACATGTAATTTTTATTTTATTTTCAGGGAATATACCAGGACAACAGGCTCTCCCTTTTTCTTTTCAAAATGTAGATTTCTGTTCAGATCACTCCTCTGAAATGGTGCTACATATGTAAAGCCTTGCATATGCCCAAATGGTTAACTTTATCATATTGTTCTTTACATAAAGTATATTAATTAAACTGGAGACAGCTGATATATACAGTGGTACCTCGGGTTAAGAACTTAATTCATTCTGGAGGTCCGTTCTTAACCTGAAACTGTTCTTAACCTGAGGCACCACTTTAGCTAATGGGGCCTCCTGCTGCTGCCACCGTGCAATTTCTGTTCTCATCCTGAAGCAAAGTTCTTAACTCGAGGTACTATTTCTGGGTTAGCGGAGTCTGTAACCTGAAGCATCTGTAACTTGAAGCGTCTGTAACCCAAGGTACCACTGTACTGTTAATTGCAGGACACTGCTGATCAAGCGACTTTTTAAAGAGCCTTGCAACTGGTGAACATCTTCAAATGTTTCAAATGCCTGTCCCTGGCTTGCGAGAGGACTGGGGCTTTGATGTGAGAATGACTGCAGTGTGCATGCAGTTCCACAGCCAGAGCTGTGTGTGCAAAATAGTATATTATTATTATTATTATTATTATTATTATTATTATTATTATTATTACAGTAAAAAACCCAAACCCACACACCTCTGGTAACTGCAGCCTAAATGAAGACACTTGGAAGCAAAAGAGCATCCTAGCATTCTCCCCCCATGGTTCCTGCTTTTAGGCTTAATCCTGTAATTAAGGTTAGCTTTGTATTTTTAGTATTGCTATAAGTTGGGAGAGGGGCAAGGATCCCCTGAACTCTTGAGTGCCAGATCCTCCCCATAATTCCTGGATTTAGTAAAAGAGCATGAGGTGGGGAGTCTGTTTTATGCTCCATAAAGGGTCAGACGTGATATTTGGAATCTGAGGCTGCAGCAATGGGAAAAACAGGACCCTCTTGGAATGTGAATGCTCCATCTAGGAGCAGGTTGTGTATATGTGTAAATAAGCCATATATCATAAACACCACAGGCTCTGCTGTGCCTCATTTTCCTAAAAGGGAATCTAGACCCTAGTAAGTGTGCCTGCAGCCTATGGACTCTCGCCCAGCTCATAGAGATTGGGGTGGCATGTTAACTATATTATCAATCCCTCTGGTTTTTTTTTTTTTGTTTGTTTGTTTCAGTACCAAAGGCTAGGATAACAAGCATACAAACAAATCTTATGCACACTTTCCTGAGAGTAAGCGCTGCTGAACATAATGGGCTATTTTTCACCCGAGTAAAAATCTGCACTATTACAAGGCTCCTTAAACTCCACAGTTAGATTGCTCCAATTATCATCATAGCAATTTTGATTTGGAACAGTCTTTGGAAGTCATGAATGTGCTGCTCAATGTGCATTCAACAACACTGAACAAATACGTTAAAAATGTTTAAGAGGGTATGTCTAAGATCCTACGGGTTAGTAGTTATCACCTGGTGACTGTTCAATGTCCTAGTCAGGTTGCATGGTGAGAGAGGGAGCACCATTTTATGGTTTGCCTCAGGTCACAAAAAATCTTGGGCTGGCTATGATTGGAAATGTATCCTAGAGCGGAGGAAGGTTTGGTGTTCCAGATATTGTCCCTTTATCTGTGGCCATTGGCCATAGTTGCTGGGGCTGATGGGAGTTGTCCCTTTATCTCTGGCCATTGGCCATAGTGGAGGGCCACAGTTGTGCAACCCCTATCCTAGATCAAGAAGCCATGGCTGCTTTCCCCAAACAAAAATAAATAAATCAATAAATGCAAGTGGATAGTTTAAGCAGGCTTTTTGAGAAAGAAAAAAAGTTTTTTCTGCAACATACAGTTTTAACCACCACTTTTTTGGAGCCACGGTTGCAAAGGAAATGATCAAATTTAAATCCAAAGACGAAGAAAAGCACAGTACATCAAAGTGAGAATTTAGTTATTTTCGGGGATTTTTTTCAACCAGAGCTCACCAGTGCTCAGCTCCCATCCCTCTTGGGTGGGCACAATTGCCATTCTAAGAGAGTGAGGGAGAAGTTCATGGTGAGTTCCAGCACCTCTTTTTCTAGAAAAATGGCACTTGTTATTATCATCTGCCTCACAGGGGGAAGATGATCCAGCTAATAAATTTCACTGTATCTAAAATGATATTTTAAAAAATGATGTGGTTAACATGAGATTCGTTTGGGCAGCTGGGCAGTGTTATGAGCAAAGTAATAAACATAATCCCATTTCCATATGCTGATTTTTAAAGCTCATGATTTTGCCTTTTTTATTAAAAAATGTTTGAAGTGGCAGAGATAAATTTACAAAGGATTGAGCTTATCCCCCTTACATTCAAAAACAGTAAAAATGCCATAAACACAACACATGACTTAATTCCGTATGCAAAGGGGTCATAATCTTTTCACTGTCTTTTGGCCTGGGGTTGCCTCATCTCTTCTGGCATGTTCCCCTAGAAGATGGCTCTGCCTTCAAGGTTGCTTTTCTGGGTCTAATTTGGAATAGCTGTTATTTTATTTGTAAGCTACCATGAGTCCTGGTCACGGAAAAAGGTGGGGTATAAATATTATTATTATTATTATTATTATTATTATTATTATTATTATTATTATTACACAACACAAAAATTCATTTAGGTATCTCTTATTTGTTTTGAGCCATCAATTTACATGTGGCACTTTGAGATTTATTATTGGTTTCCCAGTTTTCTTTATGCTGCCCCCCCCCCCCCACATGCAGTGAAGGTGATGCAGATTTGATCACAACAGCTGCGCGGTGTCAGCCATTTTGTGTTCAAAATAGGCCTCCTTAGGATGCTTTTCTGTTCACAACGGGGAAGGATATAGTTCTATATACATTTGCCTTATGCGTTGGAAAGCAGCTTGGAGAATTCAGCATGGCCCTTGTGGAAAAATAAAGCCCCCTCCTTTGTATGCCTTCATGCCGCTGCTTGCAATGATTGTGACAGATCCAAACCTTGGGTGGTAGTCAACTAAATTTTACTCATAACACACCCATTGAAATTAATGAATATGGTTAAGTTAGGTCCCTTAATTTCAATGGCTCTCTGATTAAGAATTAATTGAACATCACTAACATTCAAGTTAGTATCTTAGGATATCCAGGGTTAATCACAAATTAGTATTAGTATTAGCTATTGAGACTGGATTGGAAGGACAATGGGAGAAGGAAGATGTCTCTTCAAAATAACCTGCTTATTTAACATTGATCTTGATTTGATGGCACAAAGTTTGCAGGATGGTTATGCTATGTTGGCTATTTATTGAGTATTCATTCTGATTTATTTCCAGTGAAGTTATACAACATCTTACTGAGCAATTGTTACCGCAAGCTTTTCGGTGTATTTTCCCCGTTGCTTTACATACTGCAGAAAACGTTCCCGGTTTTTTGTGGGGGAGGGGGACAGGTTTGTTGCACAAAATTGTGCAACCTGAATTTGCCAGTCTGCAACTGAACCCCACTCACAAAATAGAGACAAATCTGGAAGCAATATGAATATCCACAAGAAATATTTTTTACCAAACAGAGACTGCTTGCATAAGAATTAAAATGGCATTGGTTCCACACACTGCGAGTGATGCCCATTCATGGAAAAGAAGCACTCTGAGCGGTTCTGCTTACAATTCCTGGAAATAAGACCAGTCTTGTGCAAAATACAGCCAGTGACCTCCATGTGGCCTCACATTGGGGGAGTCCCAAAACACTTATGCCGAATTTGAAGTGCTTTTCAGTTATTATTTTTAAAGCAAAACAGTCTTTCTCTAGAGAAAAAAGACAAAATGTACATCTGGTTTCTGGGAAAAGAAACGAAAGGGGCCTTCATTTCTTAGTCACAAATACATTGCAGCCCATTTTCTTCCTAACTCCTAAACCTCCATAGTTAAATACATACACAAGGGTAGTTGTTTTCAATCTTCCTGAGAAAGACAGACATTTTTCTATGACAAAATAATTAAATCCAGTCAGGTAGCCTCAGCAGGGAAGATGCACAATGTCTGCCTTTCTAGTGGCAGTGCCCAAATTCTGGAACTTCCTTTCTAGAAATGTTCATTTAACTCCCCCAGCCCATCCTGCCAGTAGTCTTCTGCAGTCCTGATACTGCTTCCTCCATTGCTGATACTTACATCACAAATACACAAACATTAATGGCATTTGTGCAATTACTGTCCCCTCAGCTGTCTATGTATTTTGGATTGCAGCTTAAGAACAATGTTTTCCGAAATTACATTAACCAATAATATAACAAAAAGTAATGCATTTTCAATAAAGTTTACAAGAAATAAAATAGTTAACCCCCACTTCATTTCTGGATTGATCAAATATCTCCTAACACACACTGCAAAATTCTGAACTAAAGATGACCATGACTAAGGACAGAAAATAAACATATCAGTGTGAGAAACTCAGATTGGATTGATACCAGTTCCTGAGAACTGTTCATTGGGCAGTTGATAAATCTAAAATATAAATCTTTAATTTAATAAATCTAAAAGATAAATCTTTAATTATCCCCATCACATAATTAAAGTTCTTAAGGTTCCCCATAGGAGAGGCAATAATTATACCAGTGAAAATCTCTGGTGGGTCACTGACAGTCGGAGTAGACAATATTGGGTTAGGTGGACTAATGGGCGGAATCTATATCAGGCAGTTGCACATGTCCAGTGCACACATCCCAGTGGGGACTGGTATGGCAGAAGACAGGAAGACCAACAGTGCCGACAGAGCCAAGGATAATTTGCCTCCATTCTCCTTGCTGAGTTCAACAAAGGCATCACTGAGTGAGACTAAGGAGGAGGCTGACAGTCAGTGCCACAACCCTTGGACTGGTTGTAAGTTAGGAGGCAGACAGGTGGGGACTGAGTGAAGGCAGAATCATCTTGGTGGGGCAGTGCCCCACTTGCCCTAATGGACCAGTATATACTACTATTCTCCCATACTGCATATGGAGAGAAGGGGACTGACGTAGAGAGAGAATGGCTTGTTAAATGCCACCTAATGAGTTTATAGTAGAGTTGAGATGTGAGCTAGAAACTTCCAAATTCATAGCTCACTTCCTTAGCCATTATATTACACCTGTGCTCATAAGAAGTTTCAGACAACCACAACCTTGCTTTTTCTTTATTTCAGACTGTATGTGTGCCTTCATATGTCTCTTTGTATAAGCTACAGACCATACATATCTAATAAATTAAATATGAAAGTTATATATATGACAATGCCAATAACAAAGATGTCTACCTTTCAGTCTCTTAGCATTCTTCCTCACTGAATAGGTTGCGGAATAGAACTTATTCTTGGAGTTAAAATATAACCACTTGTAGAGCGAGACAGTAAGGATTCTTTAGTTATATACTTGTGGGTTTCTTAAAATGTATATATTTTATTTCTGTACAGCCTTTCCCGTGTCTTGAGATGGCTCACAACAGTATTGCATGCTGAGATAAGAAAGGTCTTGTCTTGACAGATCCAAGAAACAAAGAGAAGGAATCATTGAAACCATATTTTGCAAGAATCATTTGCTTTCTATAGAAGGAGAAAAGGCTCTGGTGGTATGTGCTGATCCAGGATGAAGTTCCAAAACTCTTGCACAATGTCTACAGATGTTTGTACTATGGGTAGAGTCTTTCTTTCTTTCTTTTTCAACAGAAAGAATTTTGGATTTGATTTTTTAGTGACATTTTGAGAAGATTTTGAGGGAGAAACACTTGGGAAATATCAAAGTTATTTATGTTTGAAGGAGTTATGGCAAAGCTATTGTGCAGTGTAGCACAAAAACTGTGACCAGGCTTGTGGTAAAACAAAACGCTTTTGTCCTTTTCCTCAAAGCATCTAGCTGCCCACTCTTCCTGAAGCCCCAGCTGTATTTCCTCTCCATTTCTTTTTATCTATATGATGAAGAGGGATAGGAATTCGGTGATGGCTCTGTGCAAATATATCAATGTATGATACTTGCAAGAACTGAGTACACCTATCCAACAGATGGCCTGTGCTGTCTGCTTTGATAGTACCAACCACCTACTGGGTGGGTGTGTTCTGACTGCCCTCAGCCCAAACAGATTATCAGAATTAGCATGCCTGCTAGCAGAACTGATCACTGTGAGCACTATGCAGGCAGCCCCATTCCAGCAACTGTGCAGGCTTCACAATGGGGATTATGTGTACCTCACCCTACTCTATATGTGAACTAAGTAACAAGGATCTTCATCAACCATAGGCATGGGCTTGGGCAGGTCCAACTATATCCTATTTAAATGCTCTTATGAAAGTCTTTTAACTTTTAAAAGCAAATTTTATTACATCTTAATGGGTGGGTTTTTTCCCAAAAGAAAGAAGCCCAAAGTCTGCTAAACTAGGGCAGAACTTGTTTATAGCTCTTTGGTTGCCAATTACAGAAAAGATTCCATGTGCGGGTTGCACTTGCTAGATCAAGGCATGTTTATGTGTCTCTAACGAAACAAATGTGGTAGAGTGGGCCGTTCAAATAAGTGAGCTTTGTTCATCTCGTGAATAACTGATTTTATGCTTTTGTTATGCAGAATGAAGTCTTCAATATAAAAGCCATTTTAGAAGCCTGGACTCTTGCGTACTGTTGGATATAGTTATTTAGTTGAGGACTTGTTAAAATAGCCTGGCAGCTTATGCACTGAGTCTGTCAGCCACATGCTTGGATGTGCAAATCAATCTGTAACTGTCTCATGGTGGGGCAAATCCATATTAGCTACTGAGCTTGGGTTGCCATCTTTGGTCAGCCAAAATACAGGACAGGTGGGACAAAATAAAGGACAGGTTGGGGGAATTGTGGGGCACATTCTCTCTCATGGCACCAAATCCTCCCTCCCCCCCCTTTGGGGAGGCGAGGTTCTCCTCATTCAGCCTCCCGCCACCCTGGCCCTGCTCTTTCCCTTGACTCCTGTAGATGGGCAGGGGCCAGAGGTAGAAGGCCAGCTCCCACGGCGACTTGAGCTACAGCTCCATCCTCTTGCCCCAGCTGGCATCAGAGAAGACTCAAGGGCAGAGGAGGAGGAGAGGTCAGGTCAAGGTGGTAGAGGGGCAGTGGCTGAGGAGGAGGAGCAGCAAGAGGGAAGGAAGGAAAGGAAGAGGGAGAGAGAGGAGGTTGCTCCTTCCCTCTACTGTCGCTTGTGCCGGGCCAGATGCCCCTTCAGCCATACCAACAGCGACACAACTGACATTTTGGGCCAGCTGAGCTCAAATATGGGGGGGGGCATCCTGTTTGAAGTCCAAATAGGACAGGGGACACTTTTGTCCCAAAACAGTGTGATCCCAATTTTCTAGGGATGGATGACAACCCTATGCATGATGGAATGCAAACCTGTTCTCTTGCTTGACTCCTAGGATGCATAAGCACAGGCTCTTTTGTGCCAAGTCCTGAAACAACCTACCTAAATATAAGTGAACTTACAAAAAAGAAGAGCCCAAGCAAAAACTCTCATCAATTAATCTTTTTAAAAAGGTATGAGATCCTGCATTTTTGTAAAGTACCCAGAAACAGTGAGTGTGACATACAACAACACACATACCACACACTCTGAACAAATGGATATACTCTGTGCTAGTAGGGAACACGCTCCCCTCAGACAGCTCCAGACCTAGGATGATTGGGAGTGGCCATCACAGCCACTACAAGCACGTAATGCTAGACTAGATGGAATTTTGCCCTGAACCAACCAAGCTCTCCTTATGTTCTTAGATCATGATCTACCGGTAGTTCTCTAGGTAAGCTGCATAAGATCAGCAAGGATTCTGACTCTCTGTTGTTTAATAATAGCAACAAAAAGCCTTTCTCCACATTCCAATTAGGCTTCTGAGATGAATAAAGCTTGTAGGGTGGAATCAGGAATTAATTTTTGTGTGATAGGACTATGAGCTAAGTGCTGGTACTGCATATCAATTCAGAGTTACCCTATTCCTTAATACTAACAGTATGTTGCTTCCGCCCCTGCCACCAATTTTAATTTGGCTACAGTTAATAGATCTTGAGGTTCTAGTAAAAAACAAAAAAACAAGTAGATCCGACAAGCTTGGAGTGTGCCCACCTGATCAGTACCGTATTGTAACTTGATTTGTGTAAATTGCAGCAACACCAAATATCAGATAAATGTTAGATTGAAACACCATGAGAAAAATTTCCTTCCAACCCAAGCGGACCGTCTGCTGCTATATTACCCACAACCTATCTGGTTCACACATTCCCACATCATGCCATTCCACTGTGGCCCTTGCCTTTGGCTTTCTCCATTGCATTAACTGCCAGCCTTCAAGT
The DNA here is from genome assembly GCF_964270895.1 of Podarcis filfolensis. Taxonomy (NCBI): domain Eukaryota; kingdom Metazoa; phylum Chordata; class Lepidosauria; order Squamata; family Lacertidae; genus Podarcis; species Podarcis filfolensis. Next base: position 71,546,020 of record NC_139609.1, read on the forward strand.
CTTGTGTTTTAGCCTTATTTCTTAATTATTTAAACTGGTTGTGACTATTTTATATGCCAAAAACTGTGTGGCTTTGTGCAGGTTGTGAGAAATGCATGACTCGTTCACAGCTCAGTGAAGTTTATAAACCTGCCAAATTGGTGAGAAGGATGCAGTTAGTTAAGTTATTGTCCCTGTATTCGTTTTCCCTCTTTTTTTCTTCTTCTTTCGGTATTGGCACTGAACGCAAGAGAACCTACGAGGGAGCAGATGAAGCAAGAGGGTTCTGAAAAATATCCTCTCTGGACTAATGCCCACTGCAAAAGCCACACTGTCAGTAGTTAGACCTGTTTAAATTATCTGGAAGAGGCATGGGTTGTGATGGGGAGGGCCCATATGGCTGACCTTTCTAAGTTCTTGAAATATGGCTCAAGAAACCGTGAACAAGACAATGGGACAGTTTGAGCATGAGAATCTTTGCTTCATAAACAAGGGCAGCATGATGTAGTTCACTCATAGCACTAAGCAAAACCACAGCTTAGTATAAATGAGCAAGCATGTGAGCTCCCAAAACTGAGATTATGGCTACATTGTTCTTCATATCTGGCCTGTTGCTGCTGTTGTGCGTCAAGCCATGGTTTGGCTTAGTATGTTGCCCAAACCCTTGCTTTTGGCTTGTCTTGCTCCAGACAAACAACAATCTTTAACCACAATTTGTCTGGAGAAGACAAACCATGGGTCTGGGTTTAGAGCAAAGTTTGCATTAGCATTACGTGTAATCTGAACTGCTAAGTACTGGTTCCGTCCGTATGCTTCTCCCTCCCCTCTCTCCTTCTTTGGTATGTCCAAGTGGTTTCAGGTGAACTGACATTAAAGCTGCAATTGTTTACCCGCTTGCCTGGGAGTAGGGATGGGGCAAAAATTCAGCTCACATTTATAGCCAAACCTATGAAATTTACACTTTCCGAAACAATAAGCAAAACAGAACACAGTCATCTTTCAGAATGCAAACTCCTCCAGATTTTGCAGTGCAGTTCTCCAGCACACTTGTGAAATTGACTAGGGGAGACTGCAACGTATAAAAGCCCAACCTTGATACACACAATTTTAAACTGCTTCTCCTATAACTCATACCTGCTATTTGTCATTACTGGGACTATTAATTTCTTTCTATGCATTTTTAAAGTATTTAAAAATAACTAAGATGTCGCTTGCTTTTTCAATTTCAATATAAAATGCTCATATAGTATTCAGGTAAAGTGTGCATATAAATGCATACATTAATGAAAATAGCATACAAAAGCACAATTGCTTTGCAAAATATGTATATTAGGCAAAAAGTATATATAAACGTTTATATTAGGAGAAAATTGTAGTGAAATGTTGGTGAACTTTCATGAGGACCTGAAAAAACAAAACTTGGATGTAGAAATATGAAGAAACAAAGCTAAGCTTTGAAAATGAGAAACAGAGAAATCAAAACTGAGATATTCACTCATACCTGGGAATCAGGTTATAAGCTTGCACTGTAAAGTACCATTTCCCATTTCAATCGAAAGAGCTACTTTGGAATTGGGAATTTTAATTACAATTTTTCACTCCCCCACATACACTTTGAACAGCAGATTTTCCATGACATATTAAAAGCTAATTTTGAAATATCCATTGCTTTCATAATGATCCATTTTCCTTATGGCACTGGAGGCTGCTTTTCAACAAAAACATGCTCAATACTTTGTGGGGCATACAGACCTAGTTCCGTGGTTCAGTGGATGCTAATCAGTATTTCTACCACTTAGCGTTATAAAATTTGGATTTACATATTACTCTATCAGGGGGGGAAAGTTCAAAATAAAAATGGAGGGGGAAGAGCAGGAGGGAAAGAGGTGTTTCTGAACAGGGTCATGCATACTTGAGTCTAAAAGTGCGAGCTGGTTCTACACCCACGTTAAGGCTGAAAACATCACTGTATTGAGGCATGTGTGACTGTTGGCCATATTCAGATGTGATACAAATGGCAGAATCACATCATGCAATTAAAGTGCATTCAATGTGCATTTAGACCACATGGCTTCTCTCAAAGAATCCTGGAAATTGTAGTTCACCCCTCAAAACCTACAGTTCCCAGCACCCTTAACAAACAACAGTAGTTCCAGCACTCCTGATCTACTCTAATCTTTATCCAGAGGGAAAACAGATAACAGTATGGCTTAGAATTACCGTACTTCTGACTCAGCGCTCATTGTTTGTTGCTCCCAAGCAAACCACAAACCAAGAGTGAACATTCATTTCAGATCATGGTTTCTCACCCCTGATTTGGATATCATGCAAAGTCTGCTGCTCCGTGGTCTGCTTCCCCTCTGGAGGAAGGGAGGAGCAAAGTTGGGGAGCCTGAGTTGGGTGCACCGGCACCTTGTACCCAAATAAGCCTCTTGGTTTACATTTCTAGACTTTCTTACATCATCCCCCAAGAAATCACAAAAACACAAGCATGATTTTGCAGTCTGCAAATCGGACTATGGCAGTACAGCAGTATTTTCAGTTCAGCACTAAATATATATATACGTTGCATGGAGTGGTGTAAACCAACGCAGAATCAATTAAGAGCACACTTGTGAAATTGACTAGGGGAGACTGGAACGTATAAAAGCCCAACCTTGATACACACAATTTTAAACTGCTTCTCCTATAACTCATACCTGCTATTTGTCATTACTGGGACTATTAATTTCTTTCTATGCATTTTTAAAGTATTTAAAAATAACTAAGATGTCGCTTGCTTTTTCAATTTCAAATCATTGCCAGGTTTCTTCTTCTCCTCAGACTTAAGGAAAGGCTAGAACTATACTAGGGCTGTGAGTGAGTGTCCAACCCTTTTGCATTCATCAAAGCCAGCAAAGCCTGTGCCTAGTCAACAGATAAAACTGGACTTTACGGAAGGGTTTGATATTTTACCAAAGAACTATTCCAAATGCTTTTCTAGCAATTATTTGTGTCTGGCTTGCATCTGGGGATGTTCTCATTGCACTCAGTGGATTTTTTCTATGATTAAAATTACACAGGATTAAGTTCAAGTACACTCTTTTCCTGTTTGCAAATGATTTGAAGAGTCATGCGGAGCGGAAAAAAACACCTGACCACATGCAGTAAATTAAAGTGGGAGGGGGGGAGCCCATCCAGGTACTCTGATTAATTTGGCTGCAACTCGGTGTGGCTCTATGTAGAAAGGCTAGAAGAGGAAAAGGTTTGCAGCAATCCTAGGGGAGGAGGGTGACAGCAAAAACTCCAGGAGCATCGCTCGTATTCTCTTCAGACAAGACGACAAGAGGACGACAAGAAAGAAAAGCTGCTCTGATTTGCACTAGTGAGTACTGGATGCAGTAGCCACTTGCTACTTTCATAGGAAAATAATAATAATGCCTTTTCTGATAAATTCTGCATTCTAACATACTTTTATGGAGAAACGTTTACATTTTAGACTCTCCATTTCCCACTTCCAGCCAGACCCCAAAGGATGGCTTGGTGGGATGAAAAAGTGAATCCAAAAGTTACCGGTACTCAGATCTTCCTAATATTCAAATATTGTGCTGTATTTGCTCTCCTTTTTAACATTTAAAACAAAACTTTATCATCACTTGTTACACTGAGCTCATTTGTTTCATTAATCTTATCAATTTTACTTCTTCTAACTTTGGTTCAAAAGATTCTTTTTGATTTTGTTCCTTCACTTTTTTATACTAAAAAATGTATTCTAGTCAAGTACATTCGGTATCTGCATTTTTAGGAATGGTGTATGACGTTTTAAGTGGGGCAGCATTTATTTAGTATTCTTTCCTTATTTTCTGAAAGTTTCGGAATCACTCCGTGGAGACAATAGTAACCGTTTTTCATTTCTTACACATTGTTCTTTTGGTCTTATATTCACTACTGAAAATAAAAGAAGGATCTATTTATTTTTAATTTATAACAAGTTGCCTGATAAAACAAAAAAACAAGTTGCCTGATCAGAGGTGTTTTCTTGTGTAAGTAAGTGGTGACTAAATGGCAGTAGAATGATTATAAACTTCTTCCATATAACTACAAAGTAATTTATTGCATATTAGTATTCTGAATGTTGGTTTCCTGTTTTAACAATATTCAGTATTTCTTTTCCCCTTTTAATTACATATTTTCAATTTTATCATTATTCCAAAATGAAGTAACATTTTGTATCACAAGAAATCCATCTTTTGTACTTTTTGTTGGCTTGGTTGTTTTCGGGAGAGGAATTCTTATGATTTTTAAAGTGTCCGAAAGATTCTGTAGGATCTCCTTTTGCTTCCAAAGACTATGGTGACTTCTGGTTTGTAATTTAGAATAATAAAATCATACTGGCAATTGTTCTCTTAAACATCTATAAATTTTCCTCAGTTTTAAGTCCTTTCTTTTCCCTTCTCAGGGGTGTTGTTGCTTTTGCAGGAAGGAGAAAATAAAAGTTTCTAGTACGCAGGGAAAATGCAAAATAGTCTGCACAAGATCAAATTCTGTTTCCTTGATCAACACTTAAATACTGGAATTTTGCCCACAGAAACAGACACTATTTGTCCTTGTCTATAACTTAGTTAGTTCTATAACTTAGATATAATTAACCATTATATGTAGAAAAAAATAAAGAAAAACAGTAAAAGCAGGCAAACTGATGGACTTTTGAAAGAGAAATGGGTTATTTTTATAACCGTGTGACTGACAGATATGTGGACACAAGTTATGTTTTGTGATGAACAATGTAACTTTGTCTTTTGCGACACAAATTTGCTTTTGCGGAGATCCTGTTTAATTCAACACATTTTTTAATAATAATAATAATAATACTTTCAGGTAATTTCAGATATTAAATCCACTTGAATAAAATGAACTTACTAATGTAAATGAAATTAACTTAATTATATTATATGACTAGCCATTTTGAATTCATGGTTCTCTGTGTCTGGAAAATTCTCCATAGCCCTCATCATGATAATACTATTACCGCCTATTACTGTTGCAGTGAATGGGTCACTCTATTCTTGTATACATTTGGGCTTTAGATAGAAATGTCACAAACTTAATGGTGGATTTCAGATATAATGCTAACAAGCAGAAATGAGCAAAGGGCTCACATGCTCTCCTCTCCATCTCTGGCACAGCCACGAGGAGATAGGAAGCATTCACTGCTTGTTTTCAACTAACCATTGTGTATTGTTAGATGCACCAGACAGGGGATCTTTAGTTACTTTCAATTATGGTTTGTTGAGGATCAAACCATGATTTGTAATCCCGTGTTGTTAAAACAAATCACAGTTTAAAGGGACCAGGCTTTTCCCAGTTCACACATAATGATAAAGCGAATTGGAGTTTATCTCCAGTTAGGGAGGAGGAAGGGGAGGCTTGATTCTGCTTCTAGGGTTGCCATATTTCAAAAAGTAAAATTCCCGACAACTTTTTTGGTGGAACAAACCCAAATTGTTAAGCTTTCCTGGGGAAACCTGTCAGATTTTCTTGGTCTTCTGTGCATTTTTTGTGGTGGTCTTTGTTTCAATCTCTGATTATTTAATCTATGTTTTAAATGTTGTACACTGTATATTTTCCATTTTCTACCAGTCACTTTGAGACCCCCAGATGAAGTGAAAAGTGAGGTAGAAATATTAAATAAATAAATAAATACTGACTTCTTCACTCAGGGGCTTCTGGAGCTTTTTCTAGGATTGTCTGGATCCATTTCAAACAGGGTTTCCGTTACAGTTTCCCTTACAATACTCAACAAAAAGCAGTCTTGACTGTGGTTCTAGGTGCCCTCTCATGCATGCAGAGCCCAACAGGCCTGGATAGCAGCACTCTGCATGAATGTGTGCTCTAGTAAATCTCACACAATTCTCTGCAACCTAAAGGAGGTCCTCTATAGACATGTTGATGGAAAGCATTCTCAGGCAGAATCTTTGAAATGCACTGATCTAACTGAGAATCAGTATTTGTGATGACCCCACTTTACCCAACACTGTTGAACATGCCAACTAGATTGTATGCAAATGAAAACAAACAAGAGCTTTTAAGTTCACTTCCCCCTTCCCCTTTCCTTATATGCCTGTAGTAGCAACTTATTGTTTTCCAGAGTAAGATTTTTATGAGCAGTGACACTGAATTTTTCCCAGTTAAATTGTACCACATGATGGTTTCACAATTAGGGAAGTTCCACATAGGAACCATAAAAGTTCATTTAAGATGCTCCCTATAATGGCTATGAAGCCAGCAGCAGGGTCATGGACTTTCTTAAGATCTACTGAGAGCCAGTGTGGTGTAGTGGTTAAGAGCGGTGGACTCGTAATCTGGGGAACCGGGTTCGCGTCTCCGCTCCTCCACATGCAGCTGCTGGGTGACCTTGGGCCAGTCACACTTCTTTGAAGTCTCTCAGCCCCACTCACCTCACAGAGTGTTTGTTGTGGGGGAGGAAGGGAAAGGAGATTGTTAGCCGCTTTGAGACTCCTTCGGGTACTGATAAAGCGGGATATCAAATCCAAACTCTTCTCTTCTCAAGCCAGTGCTTAAAAACTCCAAGATAAATATGCAAAAAACCCTACAGTTGTTCCATTTTATATGTGTATACTGTTGTTTTGTAAGTCACTCTGAGTTGAGTAAAAAAAGAGTAACTAATTAATTTAACTAATTAATTAATTAATAATCTGTATCTTGCATTCCTATTTATTTATATTGTTAGCTGCACCACAATTTCCAAATAATGAAAGATTTCAGGGCTGTCAGCATATATCTTGGGCTTGATTTCCTTTGAATGAAGGTTACTGGAGACAGTGGTGTCTTTGTGATATATAGTTTTATTTACACACCTATATGCAAGCTGAGCATTAGATGGAAGAGTTCACAGCATTAACACTTCAACAGATCTTGCTTCCCTATAAGATTTCTAGGGAGGCCCCCAAACCCATAGCTTTGGACTCAGCATAAACAGCAAGGCAGGCAGGTCTCCATGTCTTTTCCCAGCCCAGTTCAAGATGAGACTGGTCCAGATCTATTGGTCTCTTAACACCAGAGATATCATCTCATGTTGCCTTTGGTTGATATAGCCTCTTTATATGTGGTAACTTCCCTCAACTGGACTTTGACAGAGGTTAGAATTGCTCTGCCCCTCTGAAAAGCATACACTAGGCTAAAGCAGTTGCATTATTTTTACGATTATAGTGGTACCTTGGTTCTCAAATGCCTTGGTACTCAAACACATTCGTTCTCAAACAGCGAAGACCTGGAAATAAGTGTTTTTCAGAAGCCGAATGTCTGGTGCAGCTGTTGGCTATTGTATCCGGGGTGCCTGCACCAATCAGAAGCTGCGCCTTAGTTTTCGAACTTCTGGAACAGATTAAGTTTGGCGCTTTTGTTTTTGCTATTTATTTTGCATTTTTGATTTTGAGGCTTTTTTCGGTTAATTTGTTTTTGTGACTGTGTGGAACCCAGTTCAGCTACTGATTGTGTGACTGTGGAAATGGATAAGCCCCCCATCCAAACAATGACTATCATCAGTGCAGGTAAGAAAAAATAATAATTTAAATTTTTATCATCTACAATACTGTCTTATTTATTTTATCATACAGTATGTTTATTATTGCTTTCATTTTATGGATATATGGTATTGTTAGATAGTAAAATTCATGTTAAATTGCTGTTTTAGGGGTTGTTTTTAAAAGTCTGGAACGGGTTAATCCATTTTGCATTACTTTCTATGGGAAAGCACGCCTTGGTTTTGGAACGCTTTGGTTTTGGAACGAACTATTGGAACAGATTAAGTTTGAGAACCAAGGTACCACTGTACAATGAATTCAAATAATATCTACATATATTCGCACTCTAGGTCTCTGTTAGACATCCATAGCTTAGGCAATAATCCACATATGATACCGAATAAATCTATTAATGAACATGAAGAAAATAAAACCAAAGCAAGCTGATACTACTGGGGCTGTATTATCCACCACTTCCAAAAGCAGAAAGACCTGTGTGTGCCTTGAGCAAAGCCAAAAGAGCAGAAGCCCAGGCAGGAAGCAAATAACAATCAGCCCTTGAAAGAAGTATCCTGAAAGAACTGCTTGGGAATCCAACCTCACCTTCCTTGGGCTACTTAAGATCTGGCTGCCCTGAGGGAAAGCAGAAGCTAGGGAGCTAGTGTCATCAGCTCCTGAAATCAGCCTGAGAATATTTTGCATCATTCATTGTGTTAGTAATTTAAATTATAAACTGCCTTGGAAGTAAGACAGTATATAAACATGATAAATAATCCACAGAGAATGAAGGAAGAAATCTGTCTTGCTACTAACAATTTAGATAGACTGTTACTGTGTGATTTAGACAACTATGTGTTGCATTCAAGCCACTGAAAACTTTCCACTTGGCCTCCCCCCCACCCCCCGAAGATTAATATATGTGTGGGAATGGCATAAGATGGCACCAACCCTATTGTTTCCCAGAATGTTCTTTGCATCCCTCCACATTCAGATATATTGGAGTGGTTGGTTGGTTGGTTGGTTTGTAAGACTCATAAACAGTCTGAGCCCTTGTACAAAAGTGTTTCAATTGTCACGTCAAGTATCACTGGGAACTGAACTACCTATCCTCTTGGATCCTTCATACTGGACAGAACTTTAGGCAAGCTGTTTACAACATCTAGGTTTTCAGCAACTTGTTTTTGTTTATGAATTCTCACACAACTTGATAACGCTGACTTGGCTCACCCTGTGTGACATTAGTGCAATTCAGACAATCATTGCCAGATGTGTCATTTTAAAAAAGTTGTTTGCTTATTATTATTATCAACGTCAATGTGCCATCTAGTATGGAGAACATCTTGCTCCATGATTGTATCCTTCAGTCCTTGAATTTTGCCACTATGATAAACACTTATGAAGCCTAAAGCCACAGTATTATACTTTTCTGTATCAGATAACTGGCATCTAGTTTCCTTCCAGGTACAGTTCAAGGACTGGAGACTAAATTGTAATACTGATATTTTATAATAAAGATTAATACCGTAGTGACAGGGGCTAATCCTACTAAACAATGGTGTATTTAGAAATTAATAGAATTTATGTAATTTCGTAGAAGGAAAGCCAATTAATTTCCCGTTGAAATCACTCCGAATAAAACGAAATAGTCTATTAATTTGCACCCAACCTGTTTCCACATTAATCTGCCAAATAATGACAATTTTCATTTAAGTATTTAAAAATGCATTCCTAAACACATTTTCTCTCAAAATACATGCTTTAAACATATTTTGATACTTTTGACATCAAAACTAAAAGCCAGTGGATAGCTTAGACCGAACACCACTTTCCTGTAAGTAGGCATCATTGAATTCGATAGAACTTCTTTCTGAGTAGGCATGGTGAGGATTGCACTGTAAGTTCCTATCTGGACATTAGTCTTGGTGGTTCAGATCAGGTCAATTTGTATTGAAATTCACAAAGATCGATTTCCTAAAGCATCTCTAAACGAGGCCCAAATTGTTGTAAACAACAAACAAACAAAAAGCTGATTGCATGTTCTTGTTCGAAATAACATGAACTGTATTATGCATGAGCAGTGAATTGGGGGGACTGGCATAAAGTAGAATAAACCTTTTTATAAATAGCTGACCGAAACATTGTTTGGGGTATGCTAGATAGTAGCCTACTCTCTTCATGCCCCAAACTCCAAGCATGATCCCAGTTGTAGGGTTAATACTAGTGGTTCTCAGCTTCCCGTGACCCCAGTTGGTAGTAAATTTCAGGGTTTATTTCAGCTTCAGTTTATCATTAACTGCCCAGAACACATTGCTTACCGGGAAGAATGCAAATGATATATGCAAATGATATAAATTATAGCTTTTTACAGGGTGTTTGTGAGGATAAAATATAAAACCCCCAAAATAAATCTAGACACACAAGGTTTTTTTTGGAAATGTTATATTTTTACAAATATGCAGCGTAGGGCTGCCATACATCCGGAATTTCCTGGACATAGCTGGGATTCGTTCATCGAAAACTTTTGTGTCCAGATTTTCACTCTTTGAAATATGGCAATCCTAATGCAAAGTGAATATGGGCTAGCTGACAAACATTCAGATAGCTCTTATAGAAGAATTAGTTTCTCAAGCAACAAAGGAGATAACATGCTCTTGGAGCAATACTGGTAACTGCAAGAACTCAGTCTTCAGAATCTTTATATACTTTCTAGCTTTATGTTTCCTTCTTAGTCCTACATTAGATCCATTTCAGTCCGGTTTCCATCCTGGTTTTGGGACAGAGACGGCTCTGGTTGCCCTAACAGATGATCTCCGTAGACAACTGGATCGAGGCGGGTCAGGACTGCTGATCCTTTTAGATTTGTCAGCAGCCTTTGACATGGTCGATCATGATCTTCTGGACCACCGCCTCGCAGACGTGGGGATACAGGGCATAGCCCGTAACTGGTTGTGCTCTTTTATCTCTGGTCGGGGACAGAGGGTGGCACTAGGGAGGGAAATGTCGTCGCGCCACTCCTTGGTGTGTGGAGTGCCGCAGGGTGCAATTCTCTCCCCGATGCTTTTTAACATCTTTATGCGCCCCCTTGCCCAGATTATCTGGAGCTTTGGGCTGGGCTGTCACCAATATGCTGATGACACTCAGCTCTATCTGCTGATGGATGGCCACACCGACTCGGCCCCGAACACACTGACCAGATGCTTGGAAGCTGTGGCTGGATGGTTTCGTGGGAGCCGATTGAAACTAAATCCTTCGAAGACAGAGGTCCTATGGCTAGGTCGGGATGGCATGGGGATGAGAGGGGCCAACTCCCTTCTCTTGCGGGGGCCCAATTAGTGCCATTGCCTTCCGTTAAGAGTTTGGGTGTAATCCTTGACGCCTCCCTTTCCATGGAGGCGCAAGTTACAGCAACAGCCAAGGCGACATTTTTCCACCTTCACCGCATCAAGCAGTTGGTCCCTTACCTTTCCCGCCCCGACCTGGCCACAGTGATCCATGCGACGGTCATCTCCAGGCTTGACTACTGTAATTCGCTCTACGCGGGGCTGCCCTTGAAGCTGTCCCAGAAACTCCAGCGGGTACAGAATGCTGCAGCGAGGCTCTTCACGGGGTCTCTGCCATGGGAGCATATTCACCCAGTGCTTTTCAAGCTGCACTGGCTCCCGGTGGAGTACAGGGTCAGATTTCAGGTGCTGCTTTTGACCTTTAAAGCCCTTCACGGCCTAGGACCCTCGTAACTACGGGACCACCTCTCCTGGTATGCCCCACGGAGAGCCTCAAGGTCCATAAATAACAACACCCTAGTGGTCCCAGGTCCTAAGGAAATTAGATTGGCTTCAACCAGAGCCAGGGCCTTTTCAACTCTGGCTCCAGCCTGGTGGAACGCTCTGCCTCATGAGACCAGGGCCCTGCAGAATCTGATTTCTTTCCGCAGGGCCTGTAAGACAGAGTTGTTCCGCCTGGCCTTTGGCTTGGAGCCAATTTGATTCCCTCCCTCCCTCTCTTTCTTTTTTCTTTTCCTTCTCCTCCTGCGATGAGACTACATTTTAATATTTTAATGTTCCATTATTTTAATGTTGTATTTTATTTTTGTTTTTAAGTTGTAATCATTCATCTTGTTTTTATTATTGCTTGTAAGCCGCTCTGAGCCCGGCCTTGGCTGGGGAGGGCAGGGTATAAATAAAAAATTATTATTATTATTATTATTATTATTATTATTATTATTATTATTACATACACAAGGTACTGCGTACGCACACACCACATACATACAGACAAACAAACAAACACACACGAAGTTTGTCCGGTTCCTTGTACAAGAAATGTATCTTCTTGCCATCAGTACCGATTAGAAAGCTGGATAAAAGGTTGGCTATCTTTTCACGATAGAACAAAGTAGAATTCCTTTAAGACTATCTGAGGTTACTCCTTTCATAAATACTATGCGGACTAATATTTATCATAACTATAGCTCCTTTTAATAAACAACTCTTTTTGAAAACCTTCACAACAGTCCTAAAAAGGCCAAGGCAAGCCACATGCCACAAAGGTTACATTCTGTCATGAGTTTTTTACACAGAGACTGCACTTGGAAACTTCTGCATCTCAGCTCATTCTTTCTTTTTTTGACAGACTTCAGCTTATCCTGACATCTTCCCTTGGGAAACTCTGATCTTTACCATGGAATTGGAGCAAACATCAGTTTCTCTGCGGATTGATGTTTGCTCCAGTTTGGTGCTAAAGAATGGGTTTTCCTGGAGAAAGTGGTAGAGTAAACAGAAAACCACTCAGACTTGTGTCTAGAAAGCATGTGACAAGCGGTAAACTACCCAGACCCATGCGTCCTAGGCATGGGATAAGCAGAAGTGTGGCTGAGCCATAAAGCATTCTATAGGTCATCCTAGAGATGATTAAGGAGTGTGCATTGAGATGCCCTCTTCAATTAATGTATTTCCCCTCTTTGTGCCAGCCTGGCAAAATGCCCACCACAACAACTTAGGACATGTGTGAACATCCTTGCCATGGCTGAGAAGAGCAAACGAAGTATCTGGAATTGTCTACCGGATACCCTTTCCAGCACAAGCATCAGGGACTAATGTTTCAATGTGATGTGTAACTTAGCACTACTTACTCAGATTCATTTTTGCTCCTAACCCATAAATCTCTACATTATAGCAGCAGATCAAGTGCAAACTTACTATCTGGTCATTCTTCTTTAAACCAGTTTACATAGCACTTACTGTACTTTTCAGTGTATAAGATGAGGTTTTATAATAAATAAAATTATGTTCAAAATTGTGGGTCATTTTATACATGGACACAATCTCCCCCCATTTTCTTAATCTGGAGTTCCCAAAAATAGGGGGTGTCTTATACTGGGGGGGGGAGTGTTATACATGGAAAAATACTGTAAATCCATTGGTTTTGCTACAGATGGTTTGAGCTAAATTGATTTCAACAAGAGCTCAGCTGGTTTATGTGAGCCTAAATTCAATATTTGCAAAAATTTAAATATGTTCTGTTAAATTAGTTCAGCTAGTGTAGTTTTATTAACCCAGACAAAGTCTTAACAGAAGCAATCAGCTGGCCCAGGCTATGTTCCATATTACAGTAAGATGTGGCATTGTGCCAGTGAATTTTCCAGAATGGAAAAATGCCCTAGAGTTGAAATATATTATTGGTAAGAAGGCGTGATCACAGACTTTCACTGTGCATTTCCCTACTGATAGAGCTTTGCTCTGTGGTCGTCTTTTTTCCCCTGTCAACAAGTTTAAAAACTAATATTTAATGCCAATGAACAGACTCATTGCTCTTTACAAATGAACTGAAAGGAGAGGACAGAGAAGTCCTAGAGAGCTGCTCCAGAGAAGGTAACTATGAAATAATTTGTATTGAGAGATCAAGGCCATCTGGAGGCACTGAATAATATGAATAATTGATATATGTCTGGTTTTCCTGAAACGAATGGATTCTGATGCACTTGCAAAACAGAAGGGGATTTATTATACTTAACGAATTATGCACATCATATCTAGAACACACCGATAGCCATAATGCATCACAGAACCGAAGCCCTTTGACTCCAGTGAGCTTCTGCACTCATAACTGTGATGGACTGTGATGAATCAATGCAGACTAACTGTAACAGATAGGATTAGTTCTGAGTTTAAGAACTGCATAAAGCGCTAGATGGAAAAAGAATGAAGCAAAAATATATGTATATGAGTGGTGTTTCGAGCTTAAGTTGGGGTTTTTTAAGGCCTATTTCTTAAATAGCATGAATCTTATAATACATATTCAATGTGGGATGGTTTTAACATTCATGAATAATGATTAAAATGTACTATATCCTGCACACAGACATACACATCACACACAAGTCTTTGCACCTTGTCTTCTCTGGGATTATGTGGTGAGAATTGGTTTGAATGTGTTCTCAATATGTAACATTCCCAAAGGTAGACGGGCATATAAAAAAATTATTTAAAAGTCTGAAAACAAACCTTTTCTGTGTTCTTGTTTATTGATAGCTGTCAAAACCATAGAACTGTAGAGTGGGAAAGGACCCTGAGAGTCATTTTCCCCCCTAATCAATTGGGTAATAAAACAATTTGCATAATTATAGCAGGCTATAACTTGTTGTGATGGGTGATACAAACCAGCATGAAGCTGATTTCATTGAACCTAAGCATACTTGACCTTGTGTGGGATTGTGGTTAACATGTTTTGTGCAAAATATTATGGAGATATTCCACAACGCAACAAGTGTTGGTTTGTGTTTTACCATACTGGATTTCAAGACAGTGTACAAGTTCAATTTAAAAATAGAAAACAAGAAGTGGGGCACTGAAATAAAATGTTACTATATATAGTGATTCAGCCCCTCCGTTCCATTATTTCTCCCCAAATATTTATCTCCCCATCCTCCTGCAACAGTCCAAAAGCATCCAGTGTGCACTGAGCACCCACAACCTACAACCTATCTTCATTTGGCTCTGGGTTTTTTCAGGGTGGGGAGCGCCATTATGGTTTTGAGGAGATGTGTCAAATCTCAGCTACAATAAAATACTGGATCTCTCCATTTATTTATATACATAGCTCTCACCCCTAACTCTGGGGATATTTAAAAATAGCTTCTTAGTGTGGCCCTGTTTAGGGAAGCTTTTTAAGGTTTAATGTTTTTATATATGCTGGAAGCCACCCAGAGTGGCCAGTGCAACCCAGTTAGATGGGTGGGGTACAAATAATAAATTGTTGTTGTTGTTGTTGTTGTTGTTGTTAATATGACTGAGTTTAAATGTGTTCAGCAGTTTTTATGGGACTAAGTTGATATTTAAGAATGGATAAACTTGGAAGTGTTTGACTTGGAAATGGCTGCTTAAATTTGATCACCACTGGAATTTTTCAGTTGATTTGATAGTGTTCACTTGGGTTTAATTGTTTGTTCATGGATTAAAGAAAGCTGTGTTTGTGTTTTACCATACTTTACTTTCCTCTTGCCTTATGCAAGCAATCAGGTGCTTCGTATTTTCTCTTATGTATGTCTTCACAATGCTTCAACAATAACTTCAATTGTTTCAGCAAAAGGCAGTGACAAATATTTACTTTACAGTAACAAAGAGAAATTGCAAGAATGCAACATAGCAGGAACAGGGCATAGGGATATAAAAGGAGCCCTTTTTAATTCTATTTTAATTATTTGCACATTGACAACAGTTTACAGTTTACATTCCCTGTTCTGGTATACCAGATTTTTTTCGAATTGTAGAGGCCAAATCATAGTTATTTCAATTACATTGCATGTATTTTCTTCCTGGAGCCAGTCAAAAATATAGTTAAACAGATCTTGTCATAGAAACAAAATTTTAAAGGTGTTTCCTATCTTGTGGCAGTGGTGATAATATTCTGGCTACTTTGCAGAACTCTAGCCCATTAATTTGATTTGAACTGATTTTATAATGAATTGCTTTTAGAATGCTGTATTATTTTACTGTTGTTAGCCGCTCTGAGCCTGGCTTCAGCTGGGGAGGGCGGGATATAAATAAAAAAATATGATGATGATGATGATGCAAGGTTAATCAGTAAATGAAAGTGAGATTGCTATTTTTGCCCTATTGTAATAATTTTGCCTCTTTAACCCAACAGCCTTTGCTTCCTTTGACCCCCATACTGATGTGAGTAACTGAGGTTATTGCAAACAGAGCAAAGCAACAACAACAAAAAGTTGGCATCCTTTTTGATGCCTTTTTATCTTCTAAAAAACTCATCCAGAAGTGAATCCAGGGCTTTCTAGAGGGTTTGTGTGCTTAAGGTCTTACATTCTCTCCATTCTAGCAAAGGTGACTAGTTGGAAGGACAGAACGAAACGCTGCAAAAATATTTGTATACGTTGACATTATATGCACTACTCTCTTTTCCCTCAGGTATATGTGACTGATACAAAAAATTAATAGGGTGTTATTTTCTTTCTCTCTCTCACCAGAATGGAATATAGGAACTTCCTCCTTGGCTTCCTTCTCTGCTGCACTTTGCTCATAACCAGCTACTCTTACATGGTATTTGAGGAAAAGCAGAATGCTGTCAACAGTACGGTAAATAGTAACAAAATCAAGTTTCCGGATCTCCCACCTATCTCAATAGTAGGTCAGTAAAGTCTTCTGTTTGGAATCTTAAAAACAGAACTGGGAGGCATGCAACTTCTGAAAGAAGAACTCATTGTGTCTCTTTTACCTCTGCCTCTGTTCTGGTACTCTGTAGCCCAGCCTTGATCAAACTGGACCTAATCTGGAACTGAGCCCTGCCATTATTTATTTATTTTTAAAATAAACTAATACCGTCATTTCAGGCAAGTAGGAGTGGAAAGGAACACCTCTCAAATTCAGCTGATTAATTTTACGTTTCCAAAAACAAAAGCCTATACTCCTATTAGATACTGAGTGACTGAATCCATGTAAATCCCTTAGCTATATTTGCACTTTAGCTCAAATCGTCACAATCCCACCAATGCCTCTGTCATCCTTAAAAAAAGCATAAAGCTATGGGGTAGCTTTCCAGGACTACTCAAACTGAACCCATATGAACTCCACCACATCACAGAGTTACCAGATGAGTCAATCAAAACTTCAAGGCTAATTTTATAAAGGCTCTTCATAGGCATTCTGGGATTAATAGAAACACATTTACATTAGCCATCTGTTCACAAATAGCTAATTGAACTAAATTGAGAGTAAAGTAAATTTGATATTGGGAAAGCTCAACATCTAAGCAAAATATGGCTTTCATAATTGACCTGAATCTGCTATCATTTCAGAATACAGCCTACCCAAGTTAAGGATTGTCATGACTTCTAAATGCTTGGGAATAAATCACAGAACATTGCAAAAGACAATAGTGGAATTCGCTTTCCTTTATAATGCTCTTGAATGAGAACGCCAGCTATATCGGTTGGAATTCCATGTAGCACTATTCTGAACATTCTGTCTGCAGAAGCATTTCAGCTCGCCAGATGGAATGATTCCCCCTCCTCCCCATGTGCTGTTCTGGAGGCTTTCTCTCTCACACACAAGGTAATTTCAGGGACACAAGGGGAGAAGATGAGGGAAAGCTCCATTGTGCAAGTGGAAGCCCTTGCAAGGGTTTCTGCAGATGTGGCTCCTTAGGTGAATCCCACTCAAAGTATTTTTGTAAACCATCATAGAATATAACTGAAGGGTGCAGTATAAAAGCAGTGTAAAATAAATCTCAATAATTACCTTGACTGCTGAAGTCAGGTTCACTACTACCAGAATGGAGCAGAGTTGTGTTCTACTTCCTCTGACAAAGTCAACTGGATCTCAGTTATCTCTTGCATGAGGTTTGGTAGAAGATGTGTTATCACAAGCCATCTGTAATGGCAATGAAGTCCACTTTGGAAAAATGAAGATATACAGGCAGTTGCTAAAATTAGATGTATTGGAATGGGTCCAGAACCACCAGGCCATAGAACATCCCCTGCCTAGCCTCCTCTTTGGTTCTTTCCTTCCCAAAGTGAGCTGCCAAGGAGCAATAGATCACTTCTATGTATCCGGCACAGAAGAAAAACAAGCCATCTGTGGAGGAACACCACAGTATTATCAGAACAAAGAAGCAGCTCACTTTTCTTCCTTGCTCAGTACTGAGGAAACAACTGCTTTCCAAGATCCATTCTAGCTAGCTTTTCAGATGCAATGATGGGAAGGATAGCAACAACTGCCCAAACCTCCAATGATACTTTCAGCTTCTCTACCCAGTGGACCTGCACATGCGAGAATGAATGGATGATGGCAGAATAGGACATGTGCTTGTGTGTATATGAGAGTGAGAGAGAGAGAGAGGATGAAGGGGAGAAAGGAGGGAGAAAATGGAGAGTAAAAAAACTATGCCTGACTTGGAGAAAGTAGATAGAGAATTTTTTTTCTCCTCTCGTAACACTAGAACTCAGGAACATCCAATGCAAAGTCATGTTTGAAGATTCAGGACAGACAAAAGAAAGTACTACTTTATACATAGTTAAACAATAGAATTCGCTCCCACAGTCATCACAGGGATGACTACTAACTTCAGTGGTTCTAAAAGGGGGCTAGACAAATTCATGAAGAATGGCTCCTAGCTACTGGCCACAATGGCTATGCCAGAAGCAGGATGTTTTTGAATAGTAGTTTCTTGAAACCACAGTAGTGGAGAGTGCTCTTGCACTCAGTTCCTATGTTTGGGCTTCCCATAGGCATCTAGCTGTTCATTGTGACAACAGGATGCAGAACTAGATGGGCCGTTGACCTGATCCAGCAGGCTCTTCTTATGAGTGGCAGAGAAAAATTCTCTGTTTTGCAGCCTTGGGTTTTCTAACAAATCAAAAAAGACCTACTTCCAAACTCAGACCTACTTCCAAACTCTAGACTGTAAGGTACTGAGAGAGGAAAGGAGACAAGGTACATGTCTAGTACCCTTGCATGTGTCTGCTATGTACATTGATGTATGTGTAAATAAATCCCTGCAAGGGCAAGGGAGCATATAAGCGAGGTTGCTTATATTAGAAACAAATATAGACAAATGAGAAATGACTGTAATTGAAAAGGCCTGTAAAAAGATGCTTCACACTTTCTATCAGTATAGATTTACTGTCATCAGGATTACATGGAGATCATTATACTCTTGAGTAATCATCAGTTACAAAGAGCACATGAAGCAAATCAGGATGGAATTGAGGACCTAGAAGCAGCAGCGATGGATGCATTCAGGAAGATGAAAGGCTGCAAGACAAAAGTAAATGTCAGCCGAGGTGCTGGAAGTCAGTGCTGATAGAAGGTGTGACCTCTCTTTTTGTAGGCCTTTTCAATTACATCCTTCAGTAGGGAAATGATGAACAAGAACCATAAGGCTTTTCAGTGTGTATTTAAAACACAAAGGGCATATTATCTATTATATGAGATTTCCAAGAGAGGAACTAGATGAAACATGATCTGACATAGGTTGTGCTAAATTGCTATAAAGCAGAAGAAGGGAGGTAATTTAATGTACAGCTGAGTGAGAAGGGTACTTCCCCACAGCCATTTTTTCTCCTGGGTGGAGTTATTTTTGATCTGGAAAGTGGTAGGGCAACAGTGATTTCAGTGGTACAACATACGCAGAGACATTCCTTCCTGTCTGCCCCAATGCACTTTATACTCCCAGCCCACATAGGATTTTGACAGCGTCACATGGATCACATCTGTCTGTCTGCAGAGGGTCAGTTATGGCTTTATATCCAGGTGGTGTATACAGGTTTGATTTGAATTACAATGATTTTTAGCAGTACTATATTTTTGTAAGAGCATCTGTGCAGCAAGCATGGCCAATAGCCAGGGATTATGGAAGCTGTAGTTAAGCAACATCTGGAGGACCAATGATTCCCCACACCTGACACAGCAGGAAACCATGGCTTCTCATTACATCCAAACCTACCCAATTCTTCAATGTCATACTTCCACCCAGCCTATTAAGGAGATTATTTTCACCTGCAAGAGGTGAAGAAAGGAGGTGGGTTAGAGAACTGTTGGAGAAATAGGAGAGTTGCAGAAGCTATGTCTCCAAGTGCTGAAAGTTATAGGCAATGTCACCTGGTGATAAGCTGAATGCTCAAAAGCTCAAGCAAACCTGGCATGCTCAAAATCAAATGAACACATGGAGCAAGGTGGTTGCACTAGATTCTATATAATTCGGTAAGGGTTACCCAGAACGTTTTTTAGTACTCAGATATATGAGAAGCATAGAGTTGCCATCACTCCCCATCTCTTTACCTCCCCTTCTTCATAAGTATATTTTTGTATGTATAGTTCTTCGGACCCTACAATTGACATCTCATGATGTATGGCATATAAAAGGCAATACAGTAGCCCACCCCCCTCCAAATGTACTCAGCAGGCCCTGTCAATGTGACCAATGATCAGGGATGGTGAGGTGGCAGGGTATAGAACCAAATGGTGCAAATGTCCCGGAAGGCCTGTAAACACTATCTTGGTAGTCAAGGTAACCCCAGGACTAATTGGTATTTACTGCAAAAATAAACTCATATATGTTTATCTGCTTGCTTTGAAGCTTTAAAGTCTCAAGCTGGCTGCCTGTCTGAGAGGCTCTGAGAGATGGATAGGACTGGGGAACGGACCTCTAAGCCAGGGGTTGTTAATTGGGGCCAGCTTACGTAGCTGGCTTTTTATATAAGTAGCCCATATACGATTGGCCTGTCACAAACAAAGCCATGGTGCTTGCTGTTTCAGTGTCCGTCCTGAGGTATAGCAGCAAGGAATCCTGCATTGCATTGCTGTATATTGATATAAAGCACTTGAACTGATCACTTTGCCATTTTGTGCATATTTCTTTGGAATCCCTGCAACTGAGTTCTTTGGGGCATCAGTCAATCCTTTGTCCCGGTCTGTATTTGGACTCACGGGGACGAAACATGGTGTTGTAGTAGCATCTGGAAGGTACTACATCACCTACCCCTGAAGTAAGCAAAATGTGAGGTGACACAGAGGGTGATGTCATCATGTTACATATTGTAATTTGCCACATTACTTGGAATAAGGGGACAGAGACAAGCAATGTGAGAAAATCCATGTCTCTCTAAGTATCTACTTTCATGTTACACATTCGTGCATTGTAACACCTTTAATAAAACGTTTTTCCCCTCTAAAGATTTAACCAAAACGTCCCTGAAGCTCAGCAGGAATGAGGCTGAGAAAAGGAAATCTATGAAGGTGAGTGATACATCTTGAAAAGTCAGCAAGGTCAAAATAGTTCAAGTTGTCAGTAACCGGTTATAGGACTTCTCACTTTTACATTTCTGTTGCTGATGGGGATATCTACATTAGCAGCTTATATTAACAAGTACAGTATCTCTGTACTTATATATATAACTCACTTTTCTGTGTCTTCACACTCTAAAATCAGTTAAGAAAAAAGCAAGGTATGTACCTCACATCTAGTTTAGTCCAAAGTTCATACATACACAGACACACAATATCCTTCATGGAAGCCAAGGCAGCATAACTGTGATTCCCAGGCAGTTGCCACTCTGGCTAGAACTACTTAGCTTCAATAAGATGGTGGCCACATGTGCCATATGTGAAGTGTTTCAATTGCACATGATTTCACGCAAGTGCATGATAATCTGGAACATAACCCCAGTGTGAATCAGGGGTTGCCTGTATATTGGATATGCTTCGTGTGGGAACGTTTATATAATTCAGCAGAGTTTAAACGATGCCCTGTTTGAGTTTATGCAGCAACAAGAGGGTTGCTAACTCGTTTGAGTCCTATCAATAATTATACCTTCCTGGTTGATAATCCCTTTCTGTCCCTCTTAAAGAAAACACACATGAATCTGAATTATATTAACATAAACTACTTTACTTTCAGATTCATTCAGGTTTACACAGTTGTTCCTGAAGGCAGGCTTAGGTTACATGAGAGATAAACTATATACTAGATAGTAGTGAATCATGAGAAGACTGCATCTGAGCAGTTACCAGTTAACACTCCTAGCAGCAGCCTACCAACTGACAAAACTGCCTGCCACATAGAGGCAGTTAGTCCTCTCAGAATGTTGGACTTGACTGACAGCTTTATATCCCACAGTTGGGGGGGGCAGGGTTGGCACTAATTACAAGTTTGATATTAGGTTTGACTGCTAGTAGAGAACTAAATGAGAATCTATACAGTCGGATCAATTGAACCATGAGATTATCTGTGAATGTCAGACATGCTAAAAGAAAAATTATATGGTTGCCTTCAGCAGAACAACTAGATAGGAAATTAAGCTTATTTCCAGAGAACTACCCATATCAGTAGTAAAACTACGGTAATTGACGGTATGCAAAAAATTGGATTTAAAAATGGATCGCAGACTTTCTTCCTGACCTTCAATAATGTTTTTTTCTTTAAGCTTTTTTATTATTCAAGAATGTTGATATTCTACATTTACCAGCTTCACAGACCAGTAGAAACAGTGGAATCTGCCTTATACTGAGTTAGACCATTGGTTAGACCAACCTAGTACAGTCAACCCTGACAAGCCATAACTCTTGAGGGTTTCAGTTCACGCTTACTGGAGATGCCTGGGATTGAACCCAATACCTTCTGCAAGGAAAGCATACACTCTACTAGTGATCTATGGCCCTTCTCTGGGGTTTTATTTTAAGTAGATTTTTTAAGAGCAACAAATCCTCACTGTTGCAGGGCTGCCATACATCTGGATCTTCCCAGACATTAACAGGATTTCAGAGGCGGAACTGACGTCCAGGGGGAAATGTGCTTTGTCTTGGATCTTAGGCAAGTCAATAGAAAAATTGTGCGGGCTTTCCTTTAAAAACCTCAACAACCTTTGGGGTGTCCTGAACTATGGCAACCCTACACTGTTGGAACTCTTATTATACTTTATTGTAGCCAAGAATTATTAAGCTTTTCATCCTTTTTTCCCCTCCTCAGAAAAAGGCACAGCAAAAAAAGCCTCCCCAACCAAGACCACCACCACCACCCAACTGTGTGCCTACTTGGTCAAGCTGCAAGCCACCATCTCGTCCCTGCTGCGATTTTTGTGCCTTCTGTCACTGCCGACAATTTCAGACAGTCTGCTACTGCCGTATGGGAAACCCAAACTGCTAAATCAAAAACCAGGGATGCCACGGGGACTCTGTGTCTTATTAGACCCATAAGTGTGTCTTCTAGGCCTCTTTGTCTTATGTGCATTGCAAAGGAAGCCAAGAACTTTTGAAGCTGGCTGGCTGGCTGGCTTTTACTCCCTCCCAAACTGCATGAATTATGGGATATATTTCATGAGGTAAATGCTGTCATAAACAAGACAGCCACTGCCCTAGCAAGTGTGACAAGGAATGGAAAGAAAGGAGATGCAGCCTGACGGCCTGAAAGGGTATTTACAAGAGAGGTGAAAAGAAGCAGATTTCATGTCAAGAAGGAATTATATCTCTCTTCAGAAGTGGTATTATATTGCACATTACAAGTTTGAATGAGAAACATGGGCCACTGACTAGCTACAAAAGGCACATTCCAGAAAGTCAGCCATGTAGCAATAAAGAAGATTTTTAAATAGTATAGGGCAGATGGAGACAAGCTACTGCTCAGTCTTTTATAGTTAGCTCTCTGTCAAGGGTGGAAGATAAAAGCCTCTTGAAACTGCCAACCCAAGGTCCTAGAAAAGAGTGGCCCTTACCCAAATTATTATGACCACTGCATCTCCTTTGAAGCGGGGAGCATGGCCGCACTTAGTTCCACAGACACCTACTGAATAGTATGATATCAACACAACATGCCACAAATCCAGCCCATCCTATTTACCACAGTGGCTAACCATATGCCTATGGGAATCCTACAAGCAAGATACAAAGGTAATAGACCTCTCCTGCTGTTGTCCGCAGCAACTGGTTGTCAGAGGTGCACTGCTTCTGTAACAAAAGGTAACAAAAGGCTATTGCGCCTAGTAGCCATTAATGACTTTACCCATAAAGAAATCATAGAATCATAGAGTTGGAAGGAACCCTGAGGATCATCTAGTCCAGGCATATCCAACTCCCAAGAGAATGTGATCTACTCCCAGTATAAAAAACAAACAAACTGGCAGTGATCTACCCATTGTCATTGGAGGGAAGAGGAGCATGCGTGGGGTGGACTGCCCAGAATTTTTGAGCTTTTTTTAGGAGGGAGTCCCAGAGTTGTTGAGCTTTTTTGGGGGAGAATTGCACAGAGTTTTTTAGTTTTTTCCACAAGCACTTCTCACATGCACAAATATTCTTTTTTTACTTTGCTACTATGATGTGGGGACGCAGGTGGCGCTGTGGGTTAAACCACAGAGCCTAGGACTTGCCAGTCAGAAGGTCGGCAGTTTGAATCCCCGCGACGGGGTGAGCTCCTGTTGCTCAGTCCCAGCTCTTGCCCACCTAGCAGTTCGAAAGTATGTCAAGGTGCAAGTAGATAAATAGGCACCACTCCGGCAGGAAGGTAAACAGCGTTTCTGTGCTCTGCTCTGGTTCGCCAGAAGCGGCTTAGTCATGCTGGCCACATGAGCCGGAAGCTATCTGCGGACAAACGCCGGCTCCCAAGGCCAGTAAAGTGAGATGAGCGCCACAACCCCAGAGTCGTCCACGACTGGACTTAACAGTCAGAGGTACCTTTACCTTTTTAAGGATCCCATGATCTACCAGGATCAGCTGGGGATCTACCAGTAGATCACAATCTACTGGTTGGACATCCCTGATCCTGTCCCTGCAGTGGAGGAATATGCAGCTGTCCCTTACAGAGATCAGACTTGCAACCTTGGTGTTATCAGCACCACACTCTAACCAACTGAGCTATCCTTCATGAATCCAACCCTTTTTAAACCATCACAATTGGTGCCCGTCACTACATCACAAACTACATTTACTTCCCATTGTGAAAAAATGCACTCCTCTTTCATTCTTTTATTTTTTTAAAATTAAATACATTCTGTCACTGCAGCAAATCTCATCTCAATATCTCCACTTTTAGGTAGCCTGTGCTAAAATAGATGTGATTTCTTTACCAAATTAATTCAAACTCTGTCCCAAAAATACCTGGGCTCTGCAGGCTGTGTTGATTAAGCAAGTTTTCTTGCTTAATCTATACAGGTTAATCAACACATCTGCTAGCAATGGGTACTTTCCAATAACTCTGCAGTGCAGTTTCCCCCTCACAGACCTACAATTCCAGGTATTTTTCATAAACTACAGTTCCCAGGATTCTTTGGAATATGCCGTGTGCTTTAAATGTCTGCTTGAATGTTCTTTAAATATAAAGTGTCTGTCGCGATGAGGAATAGGATAGGGCAGCAAAGCAATACGTCAGGCAGAAATCCATAGTGAAATAGAAAAAGAGAGGAAACTTAAATTGAGATGAAAACACTGAATATCTAAGGCCTGGGGGGAATTGGAAAAATGGGGGGTGGGGAGAGACACCAGGGTTTTTTCAGTTTTTTTCCAAACAGAAAAAAAATGGCTTTGGGGGGGACTGGGTCCCCCCCCCAATTTTTCTGGGTTTTTTCTCAGGCCTTCCCATCTCTAGAAGGGACCCCAACGATCATCTAGACCACCTCACTGCAATGCAGGAATCTCAACCAACCGTCAACTATGAAGAAAAGGAACATTTAGCAACTTTAAAATATATGGAAAAAACAGGGAAAGAATAAGGGGGGGAATTAACGGTATATGTTCAATTTGTATTGCATAAATAACAGGCATTAATAACAGATCAATAAAAATAGCATTTCTTATGCTATTTATGTTTCTTTTTGGGATTAAAAAATAAATAAATTTCCACATGCACTGTCAGAGAAAAATAGCAACAACACAGAAGATTCATACAGTATAGAGGAGGAGGAGCATATACAAATAAATACACAGTACTTTAAAAAATAATGTAAGAAATCTATAGGCTGCCTAAGGAAACATAGACATTATTGTTTTATGACCAAAAAAGAGTGGAGTAAATTGAATAAAAGAGGTGATAAGGAAAAATATTTCAAGCTTACTTGAACAAAGCTGATAAATAAATAGGCTTTGATCTGTGACTTGGGCCTGCCCTCTCAGGGATAAGGAAAAACACTTCAAGTTTACTTGAAGTTGATAAATAAATAGTCCTATAAATAGTCTTTGAATTATTTATTAGCTTCAAGTAAACCTGATTTCTCTCTCCCACCCCACCCCCTTTATTTCAAGTTTACTTAAAATTGACTACTTCTTTGGACTACTTATTAGCTTCAAGTAAACATGAAATGGTTTCCATTCTGAGAGGGCAAGCCCAAATCACTTTTCTGCCTAAGGCAGAACAGCAAACGTCGCTTCAACATTCCCAGTCAAGGTGCATTGTAACTTTGGCTGGTCTAGTTATTTTGGCTCCTAAATCAGATAATCCCATAGGTGCCTCTCCACCCCTCCCCTCTGGGAGTATAAATACAACAAGTATATAAATTAACCTTTTTTCTGCCCTTGCATAACATGCAAAATCAGTTGCCTGAGGGAGCTGCCTCAGCCTCACTCTGCTTAATGGTGAGGCCGGTCCTGAAAGCAAAATTGAATGAAGTTATGTGAGGAAAATAAAACTGAGGAAGGAAGGAAAGGGAACACTTCTTTTTAAAAAATGAACCAATGTTGGCATACTGTCAATAAAGAAAAATAACTATAGATATAGAATGTTTGTGCAGCAAGCTGAAGATAACCAAGGGAAATAAGACTGCTTATCCAGGGGTCAGCAACCTTTTTCAGCCGTGGGCCGGTCCACCGTCCCTCAGACCATGGGCCGGTGGGCTGGACTATATTTGGGGGGGATGAACGAATTCCTATGCCCCACAAATAACCCAGAGATGCATTTAAAATAAAAGGACACAGTCTACTCATGCAAAAACACGGTGATTCCCGGACCGTCCACAGGCCAGATTTAGAAGGCGATTGGGCCGGATCCGGCCCCCGGGCCTTAGGTTGCCTACCCCTGGTTTATACCAAAATAGAACCCCCGTATTGAAAAACTGAAGAAGAGAGGATATCAAAAGGCATCTACAGTGGTGCCTCGCAAGACAAAATTAATCCGTTCCACGAGTCTCTTCGTCTTGCGGTTTTTTCGTCTTGCGAAGCACGGCTATTAGCGGCTTAGCGGCTATTAACGGCTTAGCGGCTTTAAGAAAAAGGAAACAAACTCGCAAGAACTCGCAAGACGTTTCGTCTTGCGAAGCAAGCCCATAGGGAAGATCGTCTTGCGAAGCGACGCAAAAACCGAAAAACCCTTTCGTCTTGCGCGTTTTTCGTTTTGCGAGGCATTCGTCTTGCAGGACACCACTGTATATGCATAGATGCACTGTAAAAGAAATCACCTTTATCTGCATGACTTAAAGAGAATACTGAAGGTTCAGGGCTGGCTCAAGACACCTTATTGCCTGAGGAAGAACAGAAAATTGCATATAGTACCCATGGTCAAATTATTCAGGCACCCTAGTAATATACATAATTTGATAAGTGTGTGCCAATATTGCTTTGTCGCTCAGCGAAACAATTCACAAGTGAGAAAAGCGGTCCCTTTAAGACAGGGACTGATCACTGTTGGGAACAGGATACCTAATTAGAGGAACTTTTGATCAGTGCTGTGGCCCTCCAGATGTTGTCAGCTGTCCTGTGGCCCTCCAAATGTTTTCATATTCCCATCAGTCCCAGACAGCATAGTCCATGGTCAGGGTGCTGGTAGCCGAATGTCCAAGATCTTTCCAAAATCCTCCTGCATATTATTTCCTCCAGGATATTTACCAGTGTAATAGTAGTCTTGTTTTTATCTGCGGGCGTCAATTTAAAATAATTCCCCTGAACATGAACACGCAACATAGCAAAGCATTATATATTTATATTTAGGAAGATGAGTTTTTGGCACACTAATTAATGTTTAAATTTTTTTAAAAAACTATTTAATTTAGGAGGAGAATGCATACAAATTAAAACAGTGAACTTTGGTTTTTTGTACGTCCCCATTTGTACTGCTGAATACAAAAAAACTAAGGGGGATGTGAAGGCCCTTTCCAGAAGAATCTGACTGATCACTGTTGGGAACAGGGTACTAAATTAGAGGAACTTTTGAACCAATTCAGCAGGTCTTGTCTTATGCTCTGATGAGGTGGCGGACTAACAACAGTACAATCCTAACCATGCCTGAATTCTGAACTGCATTGCTTCTGGTTAGAGCTGCCATATGCCAGGATTCAGCTGTCAGAATGTTTTTTGAGATTTTGCAAAAAAAAAAGCGTTCTACAAATCCCCCCCCCCAAAAAAGTGGTATATTATGGTTGAAGTGGTTGATTATGTTCTAAACACACCATGATGATTTTTTTAATATAAAAAAGCTATGGTCTATACAGAAATAATAACAACCCCTAAATCCATCATAGAGCTTTAATAGTCAACAGGCTTTAATTAGCACAATGTGAAAAAGGTTTAGCATTACGTGGTTCACCCTTCACCAATCTTGTGCTCTCCAAACAACAGTCATGCAATGTGCTGGCTGAGGTTGATGAGAATTATAAAACCCAAACCATCTAGAAGCACCAGGCTGTTGAACACTGGTATGGTGGTACAATCTGTAATTCTGCCACCTCACTCAGTGTAGTGCATAACGTGGCTATAGCCAAGCAGAATTTACTTGAGTGCCCTTCACACATTCCCCAAGCATACAGGAGCTATTTTCTTAAGATGTGCTCTCACATCTGTATTAAAGCACAGTGAATCATCTGTCATTGGGCTTTCTGGGGCATGAGGATAACTTGCAGACTTGGATTTCCTTACAGAGAACTGTGTGAGAACAAAGTAAACAAAGGGACACACAAAATATAGATGTATTCTGTGAAGTGGGCTCAGAAACGTTTGTTTTTATGCCTTTGCTATTTAATTCTTTTTCACCCTCTTCAAAGACCAGTGCTCAATATAAAGGCCAGATGTTAAGAGAGCGTGGAGGGCAGGTTTGCTAGTCCATCCTTCTATGAAGTTGGGACAGAAAGACAGAGACAGAGACCAAGAGGGAGTCTAAGCAGTGACAGACAAAACCTCAAAGAATATTTGTCTCCCTCAACATTGTCTATTGACTGCCATAAATCTTAGAAGGTTGGATTCTATTAAAATGCTCATAACAATTACGGTACTTCTAATCAGCCCTACAGCGTTGGAGATCTGCACTTAATTTGCTTACGAAGAAAAACCCCAAAGTGAAAAGAAGGGATAGTTCACACCATAAAAGCAGCCATCCATCCAGTGATGTTCAGATATGAGGTTTCAATCATTTCCAAATTCACGATAATGTTCTCCAAAATTAGAGTTCAGATTTTTAGCATGGCATGTTGATCTTGTTGTCTAATATGAAAGTGTTGACAGAGGACAAACCAGCCACCTTGGCCTCAATCCAGTAAACCCATTTCTGCCTTTTGTTGGATTCCACCAAACAGCAGAAATCTTGCACAGCATCATAACCTGCTTTTTTAAATTAATGGCAGCACAAAATATCAGGGAGCCTTGTAGTATGGTTGTCAAGCAAACTTAACAAAATCCCAGCTGTGAGGGCTCCTCTTCAAAAAGGAGTAATAAAAATATCACACTGGTTATTAAAGACCAATACATGAAGATGGGAATGAAAGAGAAGCAGACAAATAATAATGATTCATGCAGCCTTCCCCAATTGAGTGTCCTCCAGATGTTTTGGACTGAGGGCTGATGAGAGTTGTAATCCAGAACAACTGGAGGGCACAAGGTTGGGAGGGGCTGTGCTAGAGTAAAAATACAATTATTAGCAGAAGCAAATGAAAGATAATAACTTGTAGAAGATAATTAAGAATGTGGCTTTTGCTTTTATTGAAATCAATTAGGCTTTAAATGTGTTTAACTTGGGTTGGATAACATATTATGTCAGGAGACTGCCTAATACCACAGCAAAACAAAATAGAAATACTGCAGCCTAGATCATGAATTCCTTATTTAGGTGGAACCACATGATGAAAATATGGTGTCCCCAACTCCGTGTTTTCCTTGCAAGGGAAATATGAGGGCTGGTGGAACTTAAAAGGAAACAGCAGTGGAAGAAGTTCTCCAGCTGCTGATTCTCCCCTACAAATGCCCTTTCCAGTGATTTGAATTGTTTCTTCACCCACCTGGGCTCCAAAGCAGTAAGTTCAGCTGAGGGGAAGATAGGCGGGAGAACCATTTGCAGGAGAGAAGTATAAGAAAGTTTATTTATTTTTTTAAATAATTTTTATTAACCGACCAATCAAATCAAATCACATCACATAAATTCCGAATTACAAAGCCGAATTTTAAATTTTGTTGAGGGGACCCATATTTCAAGATCCGAAGGGGGATTCTGATCATCTTCTTGCTACTGCATTAATGTCCATCCAGTCTTATCTTGCTGTTTCCGCATCTCATCTTGTTCGTATATTTTCTCTTTCTTCTTTACGATCTCTTCTGATAATCTCCTTAAGCCGATAAACACCAATAATAATCCTGTGTGAATTTTCCGTTTATCCAATCCTCAAATCGAGATGGTTTCCATATATCATCGCATTCATAAATAACATTGCTCTTTCCATCATTAATCACAGAACTGTCGTTATTAAGTCCCTCTGAGAAGTTTCACCCACAATATAAAAACAGCTCTATTTCTCTATTTCTCCTCCCAGACTTACCGTATTTTTTGCTCTGTAAGACTCACTTTTTCCCTCCTAAAAAGTAAGGGGAAATGTGTGTTCGTCTTATGGAGCGAATGCAGGCTGCGCAGCTATCCCAGAAGCCAGAACAGCAAGAGGGATTGCTGCTTCCGCTGCGCAGTGATCCCTCTTGCTGTTCTGGCTTCTGATATTCAGAATATTTTTTTTATTGTTTTCCTCCTCCAAAAACTAGGTGCGTCTTGTGGTCTGGTGAGTCCTATAGAGCGAAAAATACGGTAAATCCTCCGACAGAACTTCCCAATATGGCGACGGTATTTTTAACTGCGTCATTCCAAAGCCCTTATACATTCCACGCTCTTCTTAAAGCATGCTTTGGTTAGAAAGTTTATCTCCACACAGACATAAATCCACAGCTTAAGTCCTTCAAACGACATTTCTGACTTGTGAGGGGGGGGGATTCTTGTTTAATCACATAGAGGAAAGAAAGGAAAGTTTCTTCCCCCTCCCCCATCCAGTCCTTTTGCCATACCGAGTCTTGGTGTGTCTTCATCTGGTTAATTCTTGTTCTTCCGACTCGTCTCGTTTATCAGAGATCTCTTCTGTTAGCAGTCTTTACTCCCCCTCCTTCCTTGAAATATGTGCATTCGCTTCATCCTAATCATTTCTTTTGAGGTTCTTGCAGCTAGAGGCGCGGATCAGAGGCAGCGTCCAGGAGCGCCGATATCCACAGAAGGGCATTCTGCCTAGTGCCCCCATCCCCTCAAATTCGGGGGTGGTATAGGGCACAGCAGGCAAGGGCAGCCACCCCCCACAATCCTGGGGGGGTAGGGAGGCTATTACTCCCATCACAGCCTCCAAACTACCTCGTGTGGGTCGGAGAGATGTTATTGTCAGCCATCTTCTGATGCGCCCCTAGTGGCCCCTCTAGTATAAGAAAGTTTAAGCACTCTTCCTTATCACCCACCAAATCTCACTGGCAAATATCCTCTTTGCCCCACATTTGTATTAGCTCAATAAATACAGGTTTAGGAACCAAATATGTGGTTTTCTTGTCAATTCCATTAATATTCCATTCCAATAACAATCAGTTCTTAATCCTGCAATCCTATGCAAAAACAAAAATGAAAGTAAATCCCATTTTGCTCACTGATACTTCTGTCAATTTTTGGTTCTCTGTATTTCTCACTTTTCCAATCTTAAATTTGGTTTTGCATATTTCTAGAGAAATTTGACAATTTTCTGTTTTAAGATCCTCGTGAAAGTTCTTCAGCATTTCAGTGGAAATTTAGTCTAATATACACATATGCAGTTTTGACTAATATACGCTTTTTTTGCAAGCAATTTCTAGCCATATAATGCATTTTATATGTTATGTTCAAGAATATATTCATTTTTATACATATTTTTACCTAATATGTGCATTTTTGTCAACTCTAATTGGTGAAACAATTGCATCACAAAATTTGGTTAAGTGCACTTTGTTTCAGAAAGTACGAATTTGACAAATTCCGCTTTGTGAAAGAGCCCCACCATTACTAGGGAGAAGCAAGGCTTTTATAACATAGATATAATTTTGGGGGGGAAAGATATTGTTATCAACTTAGGCTCCACACCAGTCCCACATTTTTCTTCTTCTGAAGTTCCCACTCTCCCTGTTTCAACAACAACAAACACCTCTTTTGCAGAAAATGAAGATTTTTTGAGTTTAAATATCTCCAGCAAAGGAAAGACCCCCACCTCCTGAGGAACTGTAGCTTACTTCTCACAAAGCTACAATTCTCAGCACTTAACTAACTACAGCTATCAGAATTCTTTCCAGGGGGCGGTCATCTTTATATTTACAGCATGTGCACAGCTTCACTGTCAAACCACATTTATCGTTAGGGAGTTTTGCCTAAACAGAGATCTAAAATCTGCTTTCCTGCCATTTTTACCTGTTGGTTCTAGTCCTGATCTCCAGAGCAACGGAGAGGAAGCCTATTTCATACTCTGCAATAACAGCCCTTCCGATATTTGAAGACCAGTATTAAGATGTATTCATTTAGAGTTTATTTACTTCGAAGCAGCATAAAGTTTGGTAAGAAAAGCAAATCAACATTTGGTCTACATGTGGGCATGTATACGTGTGTGGAGATGTGAACAAGCACATGGGCAGCTAAATGCAGTTAAATATTTTTTACTTAGACCGTTATGAGATTTTTAACACAGTAATTCAGGACCAAATTCGATGTGATGTTGATAGCATGGTGCACAGGGAAAGATTTGACCATATCCCCCACTTCAAAATCCAATGAAAATTTTCCCTCCCCAAAACTCCTATTAGTTCTGAAGGGGAGAGCTCCCATTGGCTGCTTCAGAGGTAATTTTATCAGGAGCAGTCAGGGGGATTGAAAACAGTCCCGATATCCTCTCCTCCCCCCCATAATGGCTTTTTGACATTTTTTTAAACTGTGCACATTACTTGCTTTCACCCAGATGTCATATCTCCTTTGGCCCGCAGTTAACTATTTTGTTATGCATTTAGAATTAACCGGGAATTAATTGTGTCTTTTTTCCATACACTCACATGATCTTCTGTTACTACTGCTTTTTCACCACTACTGTATTTAGATACAAAGGTGTGCACAAGATGTTGTTTCTAATATTTCCTGTGACTCATTACCATGATAATTAATGGCAAAAAGGACAATGTGTTCCATAATAAGCACTGTGAAATAATCATATGCCTTACTGAATTTCTTGGCCGTGGCTCACATTGCGTGATCGTTTACAGGGTATGGAAACGAATAAAGTATTTATCAAAAATAATGCTTCTTGTCTTTTAAAAATAATTGGGTTGGGAAGGGAAATTTCCTGATCGCTGTCAAGATAATATAGATTGTAGAGTAACATACATAATAATATCAGTAGAAATGTGATTATAAAGGAAACTGTGGAGATGATTCCACAATGAATATTATACATCCTTTTGCTCAAAAGCTCTGAGCCTCTCAAGGTCTTCTCTCAGTATATGAATGAAACTATTATATTCTGCTTCAAACTTCTGAATGATGGGCTCCAAGTTTATGTCTGTCTTTCAACCAAATTATTTTCTCTCTTCTGTCAAAAAGCTAATTCCATTAGTCTATTGATGATTACATTATATTTATTATTATATTTAAATGCCAACTTTGCTCCAAGGAGTTCAAGGTAGCATACACAGTTCTCCACCCTACCCCCATTTTATTCACACAACACCCCTGTGAGGTGGGCTGAGAGAGCATGGCTGGCTTAAGGTCACCCAGTGGGCTTCATGACTGAGTAGGAATTTGATTTTGGGTCTTCACAGTCCTAGTTCAACACTTTAGTCCAACCAAAGCCAGCACTTCCACTACACAGAAGCAATTCCCAGCAACTAATATTCAGATACGTGCTGCCTCTGACAATGAAAGCCATTATGCCAAGCAGCTACTGATCGCCTTATGCCCAGTGTATTCGTCCAATTCTCTGTTAAAGCCATCCAAATTGGTGGCCATCACTGCCTCTTGTGAGAATGAGTTCCATACTTTAAGTATGTACAGTGTGACTCATTACAGCACACACAGTTTAATATGTCACATGTAGCAGCAACAGCATTTGGTTGCTGAGGACTAGCATTTTAATTCTCCAGTTTCTCCAAAGGTAGTGTTGCATCAGAAATATAGTGAGGACAATGAGCATCAATGATGGGCCTTGTCATGGTGCTGATTCCCTGGTAACTACCAAGGGAATCCAGGTGCTGTAGCCAGCCCTGAACAGATGACCAGCCAAAATGACAGCTGAATAAACTTTGTCAAGCTTCAAAGAGATACAACCCCCTTCCAACCGGCAACATGCTTCACCAGCCCCTCCTCTCACTTTTTATTTCTTCAGGTAAGGTTTACCTACACAGCACAGACTCGGGCCCATTTTGTAATGCTATGTTTATTTGATGAAATTCATTTTCTCCTACCCTCCCCACATTCCATCCTCCCAACTAGGCCACAAATCTCTCCAATTCAACCCAAACCAGAGAAACATTCACATACAACAAGAATCTTCTTTTGATCTTGGAATTCCTTTTGATCTTGAAAGAAAACTGGCCAAATCCCCAATCATCTTGCAGATGAAAACGGTTTATAAAATCTGGAGGGCCCTTGGGGAGGTAAGGCCAGCCTGAATAGTATTTGTCATTTTAGCTAAAACTCATCACCTCAATAGCCAGGTGCCACAATAAGAAGCAATTCTTTAAATAAATGGCTGTTTCTTTTGCTAAAGCGTTCTGTTTCCCCTGGGGAGCACTGATTAGTTTCTGGAAATTTAGGTTTCTCTACTGACTGATGTGATGGCCATTTGCCAATGTACTGAGGGCAAAAGAATTCATGTAAAAGTGAGTTTGGGGTGGGGGGCGAGAGATTGCACTTAACTACATGACATAACCAGGGGTCAGTAAACTTTTTCAGCAGGGGGCCGGTCTACTGTCCCTCAGACCTTGTGGGGGGCTGGACTATATTTTTTTGGGGGGGGGGGATGAACGAATTCCTATGCCCCACAAATAACCCAGAGATGCATTTAAAATAAAAGGACACGTTCTACTCATGTAAAAACACGCTGATTCCCAGACAGTTTGCTGGACGGATTTAGAAGATGATTGGTCTGGATCTGGCCCCCGGGCCTTAGTTTGCCTACCCATAACATAACCCATGAAAAACACCACTGAGTAACTGGAGCTCATGCATTCCTCTGTCAGAGGTACATATCGCAATTGAGTAAACAGAACAACATTGAATCTTATGAGACTCAGAAGGTCTTCCTAGATGTACAGTTGTTACTCATTTGCTGTGGAAGATGCCGAGATACAATTTCTGAAACTTTAGGAATACAACTTCGCTCTTTGCAACAATGTTGTGGAGCTTTTGATTACATTTTGTGAAATTTGATCTTTTAAAAGATTGCCCACATTTTCAATAAGTGGGCACTATTGGTGCTAGATTAACATCAATTACCCCCCCCCCCCCAAAAAAAAGACACAAAGAAAGGAACAGGAATTAAAATCAGACAAGAAGACACCAAAAAATGTAATGGGTCAAATCTTGAGAAAGGAAAATCTCAGATTATGTATTACAGATAAAGGCAACAGCTTCATTTATTACAAAGGGCCAGAAATGGCTGAATACTGTTTTATGTAGAATCCTTAGGTGCCTAATAAAAATGTTTATCTTGCCCAAACAGAAAAGTAATGAACATAAAGTTACCTTTTTCCTTTGGCAACTGCAGTTAGCCCAGCTAGAGAAGATGGCACAAAGATTTTATTGCTACTTCTGTGGGCCAAACCTCCCAGCTCATCATTTGTGCAGCAGAAAACACCACAAATTGATCCAAAGATGAAATGTAATCTCATCCTTTTAGCCAAGATTACGCCATTATTTTAAAAGCACCAGGAGGCTGCCAGCTCCTTCTGAAGGTCCCTGGCCAACACACCTGCTTCTCATCAGTACTTTGCCTTATCATTCTTCCTTCCTGCTGATTCCTTCCCTGTTTCATTTCTCACAAAATCAGGCCCATAAACACAGTGCATTTCCCCCTGCCCCAAGCACCTCTAGATTGCCAAAGGGGGGGGGGAATACACACACGTTTTGTTTTTCTGCTTACCCGAGGTGTTCCTCTAGTTTATTCCCCTTCTCCTTACATAGCAAGATCACAAGTTGCAGTGGTGATACAGATATTTAAGAATGGGCAACATTCAGTCATGTTCAGTGCAAGTGTCTACTGTTGCAGGAAACACCCCCCCCCCCACAATCATTCAGTTTGTACAAACACGACACACTCACACACGACATACGCAACGTTTCTGTTATAAATTCATAGCAAATCAACCATACATCGGATTTACACCGGTCCACTTTTATTTTACTCCATGAAGGAAGGACTATCAAAGGGGGATGGTTGGATACAGGACGGCCATAATCCCTTAACCGTACCAGCACATACACAGGAGCCCTACCCAGTTGGCATGACAACCTTGATGTTCCCAGACAGAAGACCATCAAGGTCACAAAGGACTTGCATATGGGAGTGGATTCAACATGGACTGGAACAAAGGACAATGATCAGATCTTCCCTCTGGGGGCAGGAAACTGCCAGCTCCCCTTTGTCCTCTGGAAATGACTCATGGGGAGGGGGAAAGGAGGAACCAGCCAGGTGACAAGATACTCAGGTTACCTCCACAACTCCTCCCTCAACCCCTCCTTTTTGTGATGTGTCAATGATGTAGTCATGATGTAGTTGTGATGTAGTTCTAGGGGTGTAGTTTGGAGGATTAGTAACTAATAAAAGTTGGGATCTTCTTTTGTTCTGGGCTTCCATTTTGTTTCACCTGGTGGCAGGTGGGAGTCCTGTCGCGACAGTCTTCAAAAAGACCAAGCGTACTGGCTGCTGTTTTGCTCTGGTATTCCTGGCTTTTGTCCTCATTTTTTTTTGTCCAAGGGAGCCCTCGGATTCCTCCATTAACACTACTCAGTTGCCTTTTCTAGCTTTATCTTGGCTTTGTGGTGGTTGAATTAAAGCACATTTAAAACATGTCCCCGCTCCCTCAAAGAATCTTGGGAGTTGTAGTTTGTTCAGGGTGATGCAATCATAGCTCTGTAAGAGGTAAACTACAGTTCCCAGGCTTCTTTGTTTGAGGGGATTTGCTTTAAGTGTATGGTGTGTGTGCAATACAACCACATCTGTCCAATCAACTGCTATAACTGTTATCCCCCACCTTTAGACAAAGACAGCAAGGGCTATCCAATTTTATGGCATGGAAACTGGGAGAAGGCCGTTCCTCCTTGTGGGAAAAGAATTAGGTAGGATAAAAAGACTAAAGGCAAAAAGAGGAAGGGAAAAGAAGTTGTACGTCTCAGAACTTAAATTCTTCAAGAAGGTGTAATTGTACCAAGATCTCATCTTTCACTTTTTGAGTGTCACATAAACCACATATTAGGCATGATTTCAAGCAGATGATGCTGGGAAGTATTCCCCCCCCAAACAGATGTTAGCTGAATTGTACAAAAGAAATAAAAGAGGTGTAGAACGTTACATAGTGGGGGAGAATATTAGAGTAGAAGAACCATCACAGTAACAAAAACAGACATCCATAACTGTAGCCAGAAAGAGAGAGAAGGGTGGCTGATTACTAGAAAAGAAGTATTCAATGGCATTTTATGCCTGCAACGTATCTTTAACTCCCACAGTGCAGCAGGAGAGAAGAGAGTCACAGCTGCTTGCATACATTCCATCTCTGTCCCTGTCCTACATGTGTTTCTTTTTCGGACATTGCCATCTTCCTTTGACTGGGCATCACACCCAAGCTGTGTGCAGCGCCAGCACCTTAAAATGCAGCAGGGTTCTTCCCCCACCTCTGTTGCTTTTTCGACTGTATTAGCATATTATTGTTCACATCAGTACGGCTGGATCTGTTTCCAAGTCACCTGCTGTCTGTCCACACCAGTGGGCAGAGTTAGGGCATGGATGTCTTCATACGTTTTATTATGTATTCTAATTCGATTGTGGCTGGTTTATGAGGAAATGGAGCATTTAAAAAGAAATGACAGCATAGGTGTGGACTGTGGCTAGGGATGAGAGAGAAACTTAATTCAGTTCACATTTAAAGGCAAATGTATCAAATAGGCACTTTCTGAAATGATTTGAGAACTGAAACTTAGCCCCCCCCCCTTCAAAATTTGCACTTATTCAAATTTCACAATGCCGCTGGTCCACCCAACCGATGTTTACAAAATGCAAATATTAGGTAAAAGTGTGCATTGAAATGAATGTATTCTTGCAAATCAAGAGGATTTGGGAAAATGCAAAATCAAGAGGACTTGGTTTTTCTATCCCTACCTTCAGCCCCTACCTGTGGCTAAGGCAGTGTGAGTGGGAATGCACTAGATGTAGAGTTAATGGGAGTATGTACACAGCCCTAGAGTTCTGCTTGCTACTGCAAGTAGATGTGATGTCAATTAAGAGAAATGAGGGACTAATTCATGGGAGAAGAGAAATGAGAGACTAATTCGTGGGAGAAGCTGCAACTAGCTTATCATCCACTGTCCTGGGAAATCTGAAAGGTATAGGTTAAAACTTGGCAGCCCCATTAAATATAATAATTAAAAGGATTCCTGTGTCAATATATAGTGGTGGCCATTAATTTAGATGGCATTAAAAGACGGTTAGACAAACTAATGGAGGATAAGGCTACCCATGGCTGCTTGTCATAGCAGCTCTATACTTATATTTCCAAGACTGATGGCAGCATGCCTCTGAATACCAGTTCCTGGGGATCACAAGCAGCAGGCTTCTTTGAACTCATGTCATGCTAGTGGGCTTCCTGTAGGCAAACAGGATGCTGGACTAAATGGCTCAGCAGGATTGTTATGTTCTGTCAGTGCGGGTACCATAAAGATGCCTGCTGGTTCCATATTCTTTTGTTTTAGAAAGGCTGTAAGAAACACACACCTTCCTTTTAAAAATCTCAGCAAACCTTCACGGAGATATGACAGATTCATATGCACTCTAAGCTCATCTTATATTTTATTGTTTTCTTACACACTGCTGACGTGCTCGAGTGGTGGGAATTTTCTGGGCAATGCTTACAGGGTTTTGCTTCTTAAAGATGAAAGAACTCTAGAAGTCGTCTCTGAAATATTCTTCCCTTGGAAACTGACTGCGTACTTTGGACAATCCAAGGACGTCCCAGCACATGCCAGGCACACACATTTTACCATCCCCCAAGCAGGAGTGACTGAAGAGACTGCCTCAGGCACCAGATAATATTTTCTGGCATTAATGGGAGTTGAAGTCCAACAATGAATGGAGGAATACAAGCCCCCCACCTCTGTTCTAAAGAAAGGCATAAAGAAAGTCTATTCACATTGTCATCAAATGCCAATAATCTGGTATGGAGTGTCCTGCTGGGCAGAGCAACTGTATACCCTGTATCTGAAGAAGTGTGCATGCATATGAAAGCTTATACCAGATCAAACTTAGTTGGTCTATAAGGTGCTACTAGACGATTTTTTATTTATTTTTATTTTTATTTCGACTGCGCCAGACCAACACGGCTACCTACCTGTATACCCCAGTTATGTGTGGGTGGGTGTTCCTGAGGAGGGAACAAAATAAGGAGAAAATGCAAACAACAGATATTCCCCCAGTGTCTCTGTGAGTATCACTACAGCCCACCAGTCAAGGACTGTGGCAGCAGTAAATAAGTCAATGAATTCAAGGTAATAATGACATGCTCCCAGTTACATGTTCTGGCATCACCACACAAACATGCAGGATGGCACCACAGTACCTCCAACACAGACAGCCGCAGTGTCACAGACAACAACTTCCCTGTTATTGCTAGTCCCTATGTGCTCCCTAGGGACAGGGGTGGCACGGTGGGTTAAACCACAGAGCCTAGGACTTGCTGATCAGAAGGTCGCGGTTCGAATCCCCGTGACGGGGTGAGCTCCCATTGCTCGGTCCCTGCTCCTGCCCACCTAGCAGTTCGAAAGCACATAAAAGTGCAAGTAGATAAATAGGTACCGCTCCAGCGGGAAGGTAAATGGCGTTTCCGTGCGCTGCTCTGGTTCGCTAGAAGTGGCTTAGTCATGCTGGCCACATGACCCGGAAGCTGTACGCCGGCTCCCTCGGCCAATAAAGCGAGATGAGCGCCGCAACCCCAGAGTCGGTCACGACTGGACCTAATGGTCAGGGGTCTCTTTACCTTTACCTTTATGTGCTCCCTAGGGGTGGTGGTGGGATTCATTACACGTGGGCCAAGCATTGAACTGGCCCATAGTCTGCTTGTCCACTTCCTTTGTGAAGCGGTCTTTCTTGTAGTAACTTTCTGAGGATTTTTTCCAATACTGGGGTTTTTTAAATTTGTTTTTGTAAAAGGATTGTCGGAATATGATATCTGTTCTGATATCATTTAGTCAGTTGCTGTCACCGTTAACATTTGATCTTAACTGTCTCCTAACTGGCTACTGCTGAAATGTGTATTTACTTTCAATTCTGTCTCATTGATTCATTGTTGAATTACACCCACCACGACCAATTTCCTGGCAATGCATGTGACCATTCCATCTGCACTCCTGCTATTTTGCCCAATAGTCTTGCCCTACCAGGTACTGGGAATGCGGGTGGTGCTGTGGTCTAAACCACAGAGCCTAGGGCTTGCTGATCAGAAGGTCGGCGGTTTTAATCCCCGCGACAGGGTGAGCTCCTGTTGCTTGGTCCTAGCTCCTGCCAACCTAGCAGTTCAAAAGCACGCCGAAAAGTGCAAGTAGATAAATAGGTACCACTCCGGCGGAAAGCTAAACGGCGTTTCCGTGCATTGCTCTGGTTTGCCAGAAGCAATTTAGCCATGCTGGCCACATGACCCGGAAGCTGTCTGCGGACAAACGCCGGCTCCCTCAGCCAGTAAAGCAAGATGAGCGCCGCAACCGCAGAGTCAGTCACAACTGGACTTAACGGTCAGGGGTTCTTTACCCTTTACCTTTACCAGGTACGACTCATTTCCCTTTCCTCTCTTACTTGGCAACTAACAGCCTCATATAACCTGGTAACAGCAGCACCCCCACCCCTCACACTGTGAGGGACTTGCCTCTCACAGTCTTGTCAGTCAGTGTGAACAATACTAAGCTAGAACGACCAAAGGTCTAACTCAGTATAAGGCAGATTCCTATGGTGGTGGCATGTCTTGCATTCTACCAGCATAGCTGGGCTTCAGGCATTTCCTACAGCACCACACCTGGCATTACTTAAGAGTGCAGGATTGCTCTGTTAGTCCATTTCCCCATCTCCAGAAAGAAGCACAAGGCTACCAACAAACACCATAAACTGAATTAGTGTAAAAGGCAACTTAAACCATAGGTAGGAAAAAGGGAGCATAGGTGTTAAAAGTAAAACCCACATCCAGTTTTCATCAAAAGGAAGCAGGCAACTTGCCATCTTGGGACATGTGCTTCCCTCCACAGCTTGTTTGAAGGCCTTAATGCAGACCACTTTTTTATATATAAAAAGATCACACCTGCCTGAGGAAAAGGTGTAATTTTTTTTTCATCCAACCAACATGCCCAGGTTTTGAACAGCTGTGGCATATATCAAAGAAAAGCAAGCAATTACAATATAAGAATCCTGCATATTGACTGAAGGTTGTAAAGAAGTTGCGATGTGCATAAACATGTATCCAGTTGAAGTCCCAATTTATTTATTTTTAAAAAATGCAATTTACCTGTAACTGGTGCCACATTTGTCTGTGCCAACAGACACACATGGATTCTGTACCTGTGTAGGGCAATGACTGAGAACTTTCTAAAAAGAAACGCTAACTCTTCCCCCATCTCTTGTAAGCAATTTTTCATTTCTTTTGTGCTTGTGCAACTGACACCCCTCTCCATTTCTTCATTATTGCTGCAAGAGTATTCCATTTAAGGAAAGCAGTGGAGGTGATAGAGCAGGTCAAGTGATTGCACAGATGACCAGAGAATTTATTGTCTTGCCATGACAGCATCCTTCGCAGCTTAAGAGGTCAGGACCAGGGAAACTGATTCATTCATTTCAGAGAGACATGTAACCAGTGGGTAGCTGAGAGATGATTTGTACAATAGTTATCTGGGGGGGGGCACTCTCACCTTCAAGCAGGGGGGGGGTGTAGGAGCACTCACTCCTAGGCTCCCTCCCCAAGAAATTCCTGGTGTCTGCTCTGTGCAGACATAGAACCAATTTCTGCGCCTGCAGAGACTACAGAAGACAACCAGTTCACACCTGGGAAGCTGCCAACTTCTCTTCAACCAATTGGAGGATTTATGTCCTCCCCATGACCATGTGGCGGCAATCCTGTGTGAACCAGATTTGCACAATTTTTCAAGTCTGCAGTGATTATCTTGGCAGAATTTGTGGCACAGATACCGAAAATCACGATGCAATCCCATATAAGTGCACACACAGAGCTGGATCACATAAGGCCATCTTGACCCAACTGTGCACATGGCGAGAGCCAAAAGAAAATCGCATATGAAGAATTCAGCTTCAACATCACTGGATGTGTGAATTGATACAAGTACTGCAGGAAGCTTAAAAACAGATTCTGGGCATTTGTATTCTCCAGCCCTATTGGTTTATGGAGGCTTTCCTGTTAGGATTAATAACAAAGTTGTTGGGCTTGCTTTTTGGGGGTGGGGTCAAAGTTGTTGAGCTTTTTTCAGGAACATCTCCCCCCAGGCATTTTGCTGATTCAGCAAAAATCCGCCCAGACGCAATTGCTGAGCAATTCCAGGATGTGTCTAGGAAAAGCCGGACATATGGCAGCCCTACCCACCCCTGAAATTGGCTGAGGGTGGTTGGGAGAACCCCCAGAACAGCTTAAATGCTTGCAGATGAAATGTTCATCATTGCACAACAGTGAATTCCACCCTTAGAATCCACATTTTGGGGGTGAGCACTCAAATTTCCCTTTTCAAATACCCCATACACCTGTGCGTGAAAATCAGTGCCTCCCCTGAGCCATCACTATAATACTGTAGACTTCCTCCCATGCTGTCATTCTTTGGAATTTACTGTCACAGGATATGATGCTAAGCGATACAAGAACTGCCTTCAGAAAAGGACTATAGGCTGAAGCCTATAGTCATATGTCATTAAGCCTATGTCATAACCAGAGCAGACTCACTGAAATTAGTGGACATTACATGACTAACAAAAAAATCAATTGATTCCAATGGTTATACTCTGGATGCAACCCTATATATTCACAGAATATTGACAAAGTCGTCTGCTTAAAAGTGGCCTTAAATAGGTGAATATTTAAGATGACAATGTGAAATGATAGCAATATCATAAAGAAAAACAAGGCAACCATTGCAGATTTTATTAAGAAAACTTGTTTTAAGACACTATGACAGGCACAAGATTCAAAAATTAGGCCCAAGTAGACATTCACCACTGGCATCTTTGGAGAACTGGCTGCCCCAACCCCTGGCTCCAGGCTTATAATTTTGTTACACACAAAAGAAATTGCTTCTAGACGTTGCCTCTCTGGACACATTCAGGTCCTTTCTTACTACGGAGACTATATATGCAAAGTGGGATCATGTTACATTGCCCAAAAGCTAGATCTGGACCAGCATCTGTGATCCGAGAGATCCAGTGAGCAGATGCAAGCAAATCCTGCATTTTTGTTTCAGGTCAACCCCAACCAAGTTCCAGTTATCTAGGCATGATGTAGCAGCTAGGTAAAAAGTCTGCTGTGCAGTGTGGACTGTACTTTACAACCGCTAGGGAAGGATCACTCCAGGTACCTGAAGATACCCTGGAAACACAGACCTGAAGATAAGTGAATTTGCAGACTCCTCGTAG
The DNA here is from genome assembly GCF_964270895.1 of Podarcis filfolensis. NCBI lineage: Eukaryota > Metazoa > Chordata > Lepidosauria > Squamata > Lacertidae > Podarcis > Podarcis filfolensis. The sequence continues at coordinate 71,589,613 of NC_139609.1, forward strand.
ACCTTCCAGCATGGCAACCGCTCTGCTGAGGAGCCGGCTGCACAGTTGTTTGAGAAAAAAGTGCTTGGGGAAAGTCATGGGGACTTCACACTAAAAAAGAAATATGGGCTGAGATGTGAGTGGGGAGAGCAAAATGTGACAATGTAGAACCGCTATTAAATGCTTATATAAAAAGTGACTGGGGTGGAGCCGTCTGCTGAATCCCAGCAGGGAAGCAAGTACTTTGAAAGATTTACGTCCCTGTGTCTTGATCTTTGGGGCCCTGCTAGCTGCTCAGTATCTGTAATGATCTGGTTTGAAGGGGCCGTCTTTGGGTATTCCGAGGTACTTCGCCTGCTTTTCGGTCAGCTTTGTTAGCTTCACGCCAAGTTTATCCAGGTGAGCAGCAGCCACAGCTTCATCCAGCTGAAAGAAAGAAAGGGGAGGGAATAGTTTAAAGGATGTAAAAGACTAAGCTGTACTACTATGGAGCTGAGGAGGCTGCCTTATTTTGCATCAGACTATAGGTCCATTTAGGGACGTGGGTGGCGCTGTGGGTTAAACCACAGAGCCTAGGACTTGTCGATCAGAAGGTCGGTGGTTTGAATCCCCGCGACTGGGTGAGCTCCCGTTGCTCGGTCCCTGCTCCTGCCAACCTAGTAGTTCGAAAGCACGTCAAGTGCAAGTACCACTCCGGTGGGAAGGTAAACGGCGTTTCCGTGCGCTGCTCTGGTTTGCCAGAAGCGGCTTGGTCATGCTGGCCACATGACCCGGAAGCTGTCTGCGGATAAACGCCGGCTCCCTTGGCCAGTAAAGCGAGATGAGTGCTGCAATCCCAGAGTCGGTCACGACTGGACCTAATGGTCAGGGGTCCTTTACCTTTACCTTATAGGTCCATTTAGCTCCATATTGCTTACATTGACTGGCAGCAGCATACAAACACCCACACGCCCAATGAGGCATATGGCCCCATCCCCTGGCAAGGACAGGCAATGAGCCAAGGCTGTGCACACTGTGCAATTGCCAAAATTTTCTTCAGCATCCCAAGATTGTTGTAATGCTGGCACATAGTGACTCCAGGTTCATATGGGACTCATATTTCCTAGGGGACTAGTCTAAACGGAAAAGCTCTTCCAGCAAGTATGTGCGTCAGCTGGTTGTGCACAGGTTTATGTTATTTACCAAAGGGAAAATCTTTTCTAATCACTTCTGGCTGAATTTCAAAGACGACTAAGCCTAGGCCAAGCACCAAACAACTACCATCTTGTCAAAATCACAGGCTTGTTTTAGAAAATTGAGGCCAGACTCTTTTTGTTTTTAGTAATTTATTACATCTCTCAAACCCGCATCCTCTTTCAGAACAGAGAAATTCACTGATAATTAATAATTCACTCATAATTAAGGATAAACCCAGGGAAATAAAATGGCAAAAAGGTCAAAGACAGGATGGACACTTGGACAATTAGGAACAGATTGAGACTGCCTTTGCTTAGATGTTCAAGCAGTTGTATATTCCCCTTTATCCATCATGCCTATACAAAAGAACAAGCTACAACTGGGCTCCAGAAGGAACAACAAAGAATGAGGACAAACTCCCATTTCTCCTTTGATTACATATGAAACACTTCTGTGCACCAACTCCTTTGAAAAGCAAGGGTTTGGGGACAAATTGATGTTTTCCAGGAATGCAAGGCAACAACACCAAAGCAGAAAATAAAACTCACAAGACCCTTGAGCAATGCTTCTTGACCCGTGACACTCAAGATTAATCTGTCTAAAGAAGTATTCTTTGCAGAAGTTGCAAACATATTTAAATATGATCTAGCGCACAGGTTAGCTCGTTGATACTGTACAAAGTATGAGGCTTTTCTAGACTAGGGGTAGCCAATATGGTGCTCCCATCATTCCATGCTATTACAGTCAATGGTCCAGTATGATGGGAGCCAAGGTCCAACAACAGCTGGAGGAAGCATTGTTGGCAATCATTACATTGCACAATTAAGAGCAGTTGTTGCAAGGACTTGAGGGCTGGGGAGCCCCTAGTTCAGATCATATCACAGCCATAAACTCACCGACATTCAAATCAAGGGGCATAGGAAGCTGCCTTCAGTCAGCACAAACCTTTCATCAGCCTACTCTGACTGGCAGCAGCTTTCCAGAGTCTCAAGTCAGTTTATCTCCTCCTCTGCCCCCAACGAAAACTACCTTTATACCACTTTCATCCAGAGAAACACAGGACCTAAGTCTGAACACTCACCTTTTTTGGGAGAATATGGACTCCTACTGCGTACTTGTCAGGATGCGTCCAAAGCTCTATCTGTGCCAGAACCTGGTTGGTGAAGGAGTTGCTCATAACGAAGCTGGGGTGGCCCATGGCACACCCCAAGTTCACCAGCCTGCCCTCTGCTAGAAGTATGATGTGGCGGCCATTTTTTAGCGTGTAGCGGTCCACCTGAATAGAAAAAAAAGACCCAGTGAGAGCTAAGGAGCGAGTCAGGGAAAGACACAGAGGCATTATTACAAGCTCTGCTAGGCTGCCAGGTATGGGGAATGATGAAGAAGAGTTTGGATTTGATATCCTGCTTTATCACTACCCGAAGGAGTCTCAAAGCGACTAATATTCTCCTTTCCCTTCCTCCCCCACAACAAACACTCTGTGAGGTGAGTGGGGCTGAGAGACTTCAGAGAAGTGTGACTAGCCCAAGGTCACCCAGCAGCTGCATGTGGAGGAGCGGGGAAGCGAACCTGGTTCACCAGATTACGAGTCCACCGCTCTTAACCACTACACCACACTGGCTCTCACTGATGCACATGAGGAGGAAGAGGATAGCATCTGGGGGGCAGGGCGGTAAAAACTTTGGGATCAAAAGCTTTAATCCTTAGTTCAGCAACCACTGCAGAACAGGCAGAAAATGATTAACTGACCCTAATATGAAAGAACACTGGAAGCCGCCATCTAGTTCAGCATTGCCTGAAACCCTGAAGAGCCACTGCCAGACAGTGTAGGCTCTACAGACTGGCAATGGTTCTCTGGGCTTTCAGACAGCAGGCATCCCCAACCCTATCTGAAAATGTCAGTGATTGAACCCGGAACCTCCTGAATGCAGAGCCGATGGTCGACCCCAAGCTACAGCCCTTCTCCAGTCTTCTTCACTGTATTATCTACACAGTCAGTATATTAAAATGTAACCCAATGAATGCTAAGAACCATGTCCCTTGAGAAGGTTATTAAGTGGCAGTACAGTTCCTAGACAAATGGCTTTTCAGAATGCACCAGTCTGCCAAACCTTTCTTGGTTGCGAACAACAAACTCCGGATTAAAGGAATCAAGGCCATAATCTTTATATGTGCTTTCTTGATTTGTGCACTACTGAACACCGTGGAATTTACCATGCATAGGGATTGCCCTGCATGACAAAGCATAAGCTTCTTCACAGCAGGTTATGTACTGAAAAGGAAGGCACTACTCCCCAAGGCAAGGTGTGGGGCTGCATGGATCTTTTCACAGATCTAGTGGGGGGGGGGAATCTGTGGCCAATGAAGTACAACAATATTTTGTGCTGCAATTGTGTGCTTTAGAAGGTGTTCATCCTGTGGATTCTGTGGACAACAGACATCTCAAGTCATGGTGCTATGAGGCAACAGCCTCAATGTCAGCAGCTGCCATTTTCCAGTGAAACAAGAAAACCAAAACTGCAGGAAAGAGATGGAGTGAGGAAAAAGGTCTAGGAACTGACACACCCGAAGGAAGCAAAAGAGCCACAGCTATCTGGGCACTGAATATCCAGTCTGCAAACTATCCTCAATGAAACCAGTTTGCCTTTTGCAAATTAACAGATTAATTCAATCCTGAGTAGAACCAGGCTATGATGAATGGGTGATTTAGGAAACCCACAGAGCCCTATTCAAACCTCCAGAGGCATAGGCACAACAGAGAGAAACAATACTTAAGCTCCTGCCCTAGAAAGTGAAAGAAAGATGATTATCTCATTGGAAAGGAACACACAGCACTCATCTTATGACGATCATGAGGTATTCATCTTTTTAAGAGCTTGCACCAGGCACTCTGGACAGGATATTGGACTTAAGAAGCAGTACGGCAGCACTAGAGAAGGCAAGTGAGGATTCCCATTTATGCGCCGAATGTACTAGAAAATATAGGTTTTGGGATCCTCCAGATGACCTGCTTAATTGAACATTCATCTCAATTTGCTAACACAGAGGTTAGATTTATATCAGGTCTCTATTGAGCCTCTTTATTCATTCCTATTTGTTTGCAGGGTCATTATTTGACAATAAGCATTCATCCAGATTTGCTTGAGGGGTGTTTATATGTCTTCCCATTACTCATTCACCCAGTCCACACTTTCAGGACATTTCCCCATCATGTTCCAAACCACAAAGCATCCAACTCTTTTTTTAAAGTGTATTTCCTTGGGTGACAGAGCCCTTTAACTCACTTTAATTGTGCAAGACTGGAGAAGGCTGGTCCAAAGGGCTGGTGGGGAGGGAAAACAGTTTGGTATTTTAAGTATATTGGGTTCAGGTGAAGTTTATAAGCTGGAGAAAAGGGAAGAATTATCAGCTGATGATTCATTAGAAATGGGGCAAAAACTGATACATCAAGGTTCCATGTTTGCTGAATGCTAAAATGGAGAATATGCAGAATTGGGAGGAAGACTGGATAAAGAGGTGATAGCAGAGGACTAAGGAGATATTTGGAACCACGGTGCATCTATGGAAGTGTGTCTACTAGAGACATTCCTTTTAAAATTATGAGCAGATGGTATACCATGCTGGAACTAATTAAAAATATACAAAAAAAATGAGAAATAGTAAATGTGAAGAACAAGGAAATTATTTTCACATGATGTGGTCATATAAATATATGCAAGAGTTCTGGGGAGAATGTTTTTTGATCAAAACTGAACAGATGACAGGTTATATTGTGTTTCTTGATTTACAATTTACCCTATTAAATAAAGATCTATCATAAATGGTACAAAACTATGCTTATTTCATTGTAAAAGAAAATTGCTCATTGTACCTTTGTTTTATGTATTTGTATGTAATTTACGCTGGGTTGGGTCTCCCTGGGGAGAGCATTCCACAAACAGGGAGTCAGCACAGAAAAAGGCCATTCTTGTGTTGCCACCCTCCAGACCTCTCGTTTAGGGCCTCAGAGGATGATTGCAGGGTCCAGGTAGGCTCATATAGGGAGATGTGGTCCTTGAGGTATTATAGGTCAAAACCAGCAGTTTGCCAGGTGCCATCAGAAAGCGGCAGAGATAGCGCAGGATAGTACGCACCCCAGAAATGATCTCTTTCAGCTTCTGCCTTCTGGAAGAAGGTATAGGGTTATAAAGGCCAGGACTAGCCACCTAAGAAACAGTTTCTACGCAAATGCAATTCTGGTTCTAAACGCAGCATAAGAGGTCTCTATAGTATAGTGTATTTTAAAATGGGGTTTCAGAGTTTTTGAATGTTTTATGTAGTTTTGTATAGTTTTTATGTAGTTTTTCAATTTCATTGTTCTGCATGCGACAATGACAATAAATATATTGTATATCGTATATCGAAATGAGCCTAGAAACTAATTGGCAGCCAGTGCAGGATTGATATAATATGCTAACTTCCCCTTCCTCCCTCCTCTCCTAGCATGCCCCGCTAAATGTGTTCTGCAAGTTACCCCAACCTTCCAGGGCAGAAATGGGGAAGGGGACAGAAGTTCAGTTGCAAAAGCAGAAACCATAGCACTAGCAGAAGTACCTCACTGGATGCCGCCCTTAGAATTCCCAAGCAACATGCGGTTTGAGGGTGCTAATATAATAAATAGATAAATATATGAAATAAAGAATAATATATGCACACACACACACAGGTATGCACACATCCTAGGAGAGTGTGCTTACCTGGCTCTTAAGGGTTAGCTGATACAATAAAGAGAACCACCTGTCTAGACTCCATCTGGAATGTCCCGTCAGCAACACACATATGGATGTGTTGGATTCAATGTCAAAAAAACCTCAGTATAAATGTTCTTGATGACTAGCAGCCTATGCTTCAGTAAAATGTGCATGTGCACGCATGAAAAGGGAGCTGAAAACAGTTTGCAGAGGTTATCTTTGAAGGAGATCACTCAAAAGCCTGGTTCTAACAGAATAAGGTCTTTCCTTAGGAATTCCATTATGATGGTTCCAATCCCATATGCCTCACACTCTGGTCCAATTACTCTTCTGACAACAGTGTTAGACTATGCTGAGTTAGATAAATTGACAGGAAAGATTAGATACTTAAGAGACCAAAAATTCATTGAGGACTGGGGGAAATTTGTGGAATATCTGGAATGCATAAGTAATGGTCAGATAACGCTAAGGGGATTTAAAGAAGCACTGTGAAAAATTAAAGAATATTGTCTAAAGGGAATAAAAGGAAAGATATAAAGAATGTCAATATAAAACTAAGAAATGCGTAACTTAAATGATAGCTACGAATGATTTACGGAAAAACTGAAGGAAGTCTTGAAAAAGAACAAGCTGTGAAATACCTGATGTGAATTAATTTGTTTATTATTTTTGATGTAAATTAGTAAAAATTATCAAAAAAAAAATTACTCTTCTGACAACAAGCATTCTTGCTTAGGTTGCATACTGTAGCTTTTAAGAAAGGGGGGGTTGTTCTTTATGTTAGATGGCACGATGTGGAAGGAGTGTTTTCTGATGTTGCCACACTAAAAGATGTATCATATTCTCAGCACCTGGAATATTTCAGAACTAGTTAGCACATTGCCTTGGAAAAATGTTCCATATATTCACTTCAGAAAAGAAAGAAAGAGGATGACAATGTGTTTCTGAAAAGCTCCAGGCCTCCAGCCACCTTTGAGTAAATGGAAACCAGTAGCTGAACACACGAGGAAAGGGGCAAGAGGGAAATGTGGACTTGCCATTGACAGAATACACTAACCATGACTACAGATCTGTGGTAGAAAATCATGACACAACCCAGAGCAGTTGCAGCACAAAGTGAGAGTTTTGCCAGGCTGGTTTCTAATATACATTTAATACAAGCCAGGCCTGCCAAAGCAGTTAAAATGGGACCATGTCTAATCCTAAAAGGCTGAGGTCATTTTACTGAAGGTGTGCAGATTAACAACATCAGCCTCAAGAGTGCAAGAGGAACAAAACTTCACCTTTCATCGTGTTATGCATTCAGGATGGGCAATTGAGCCATTCCAGCCTCCAGGTCTGGTTTCAGAGAAGTGTCTGAGAAAGGTACTTGCCGGGGACCCGAGTCTCCTGTTTTAATTAGTATATGTGTCTCTCTCTGTGCGTGTGTGTGCATTTAATGGGTTTCTTCTATAACATGCTTTTATTTTTCAATGTTTATATTTTAATCTTCCAATCTAATTATAGATTTTAATTATGGAACTTCGTGTAATTGATTTTATACTTCTAAGCTGCTCAGAAGTCTACTTTGACATTAAGCAGTATATAAATTAATTTAAAAGTACACCATGAGTTTCTAGTGTTTGACCAGAAACAGGGATAACCTCATTATACTTTATGTGTGTAACAAAATATGTTAGACATCTCTCCCTTCTGTCTCAAAAAGTGTCTGCAGGAACTCGCAAGGTTCTAAAATGTTGCTCACAGTTTTTTGTCAGTGAAAAGAAATAAATTTCCATAGTTCCAAAGCTATAATTGCTGCTTTTTACATTCCCTCCTATAACTAATGCCTTCTGGGTCCCAGAATTGGTCCAAAACAGGGGCAGGGTCACATTCCCTTCTGATCATCCATTTATGGGCCACATGTCTGTGGTAGGCAGGTCTAGAGACAAAATAGGCCCAGCCATGAATTTTAAATTTTACCTTTGTAGAGTAAGGTAGCTTCTACATACAAACCTAACTCTATACAGGCAAGCAACAGGCATGATCAGAGTTCAAAGACATATTCCAGCCCAGCAAAAACACCCAAGGAGGGTACAAAGCAGACTAAGGGGGGGGGTGATCTGGGGAGAAACCAGAGGGCAAGACAGAGACGCCTCGTGGGCTGCATTCAACACCTGGAGCCTGAGGTCCTCAACCCAGCCTGTAACTTTTAACAATTTAGATCAGCAGCGGTGTAATGCTACCTATCTCCCCTGTGGTAATAAGGGGGTAGAAGAGAGTGTTGAATGGTCTCTTTAAATTTGAAGGTTCATTATTGTTCCACAAGATGTGTATTTCTTTAAGGGCCAGAGCAAATAATGTGACCTAGTTTTACAGTTGTGAAGCAGTAGAGCAGGTGCTGTTAAGTTATGTTAATTAAGCTGTTGGGTATAGTATATAAAGAGCAGCACCTAGCTCTCTCAGTATCCTGGGGGATGGGTCATGCTTATTGATATATTTAGTGTAAAAGGATTTTTTGTTTTTGTTATTAAAACCTAGCAAAAGTTATTTTTCCGTTCTTTGTAATGTGTGGTCTCCCCAGCACGCCTTCTGCAGCGCAACTAATCTGCAAATAGCCAACAGAGAGTTCAGCTTGTTTAAGAACGATACCTATGTAAAGCTCTCCGGTGATCTGCACAAACCCACGATATGTGCCTTGGCACTGCAACCCAACTGCGCATTCTGCTAAAAGTCTCTGCATAGGCCCAGCCCTTGTGAAAATAAGGTACTTTCTTGTCTTTGGTCTGGACCCCCCTCATCCCTTCCTCACCACATGTCCCAAAGGGGAGGGATGCACAGGGCACCACCTCGGCAGTGTTCACCAGAAACAAGCTGTCAAAAGATGCGGTCCCCTTCTCCAATTCTGGAGTAGCCGCCACACTCTCCCCATGGCACTTTATCCTCCCAAGAATGAGTTCCATGAAGATGGGATCTTTTGTGTTCTAAGTTAGCTCTCACTCACCTGGGGTTTAATGTTCACAGTTTTCACGCTGTTCTCATTTAGCCACTTCACATCAATTTCCACATCGAAGTGTCCAATGTTGCATATGATGGCATCATCTTTCATGTGCTCAAAATGCCTGGAAGGGGGAGAAAAACAGCTCTTTGTGGAGAAGGTAATTCATTGTGTCCTGCACCCAAGGAACTGAACACTGCTTGAAGATGGCCACAGATCACAGTTGGGAAGGGTCTCATCCCAGTAACTAAGTCCTTTGACCACCAGATGCTACATAGCTAAAAAGATCTGCTGAAAATGACAAGGATGTAAGGTAGCCTTCAGCAACCTGACTTTGCTTGATGGGGTTGTGGTCTAGAAGGCACCAGGCTGGCAAAAGCGGATGTCTTATGCATTCCCTCGACCCAAGGACTGGTCCATGCAGTATACAGACCAATACAAGTCCCAAGAATTTCACTTATTTTTTCAGCTCCCCACGTCACACTAGGAGGCACTTTTGTGCTTTCCTGTCACTCCCAACAGAAAGCATCCGAAATCCAGCATATTAAAAATGGAACTGGGAAGATGGTCTAACTCCACCATTACATTCTAATGCACCTTTGCTAATCTTGCTACAATCTACTGTAAAGCCCATCTACCTTGGTTGTCACGGCCTGACCCAATTACCTCCTTGCAGCCTGTGAAAGCAGTAAAATTCTCAGCTCTGTTCTGGTTCATAATCAGCTACCAATCAGTTAGTAGGGTTCAGCAGATTTGGTTACAGGCTTATTATAGAACAGGGATGGGGAAACTGCAGCCCTCAAGATGTTGTTTGAATCCGACTTCCATTATCCCTTGCTATTGGCCACGCTGGCTGGGGATGATGGGAATTTGAATCTCAACAACCTCTGGAGTATCACAGATTCTCTGTCCCTGTCGCAGAATCAAGAATAGAAAGGATGGAATGCAGATTTAAACTCCACATGCTGTTATATCTTCTATGAACCAAAATACTCCAGAGATATCCAGAAGAACTGGGGCCTGGCCAGATTAAATTGTTTTAACAGCTGAACGGGCTCTGGTGCATTGCAGGAACAGTCAGTATTCTGCCCCCCAGGAGCTCTTAGACTACAACTCCCATCATCCTTTGCCATGCTGATAGGGCTGATAGAAGTTAATAGTCCTATATCTGCAGAACACAAATTCTAGAGGGGTACGCCATTTTAATTGTGTTCCACGGGCAGAAGATGACATTGGGAGCAAGATAATAGCAAGACCATCACAAAAGCTGCTTCAGTGAACCATGTGTTGCTTAATTGTACATTGAATAGAAAATGACTCTGTATGTGTATTGCTAAAGGGAACATTGGGGGATTTCCATTGATATAACTAGAGAGCTGCTTGAGGACCATGTGGTGCTTAACCTTAGATCACATGAGCAAGGTATTGAGTTGCAAATCGCCATTTTGAGGGAGTCCTTTGTTCCTCAGCGCCTATAAAGGAAAGACATGCTTATGTCTCTCCTGGAGAGAAAACAGCCTCAGGCTAGAATGCAGGCTGATGGAGTCTGTAGGAGAGACAGAGCTCTGTTTGTCAGCTCCAATTATAAATAGTATTTTATATTTATAAGAAGCTGAACCTGTGCTTCGACAAGCACATGATTTTATGCAACCATTTGAATGTATCACTTATTTGTTTTGTGTCTGTTTGAAGAAAGTTCTGTTAGCAAAAGTTTGGAACAATATTTATGGTTTGGACAATTTTTATTCTGAGGAGTCAGTTTTTATTCATCCTATTTTTCAAAGCTGTGGAATAGTAATATCTGCAATACCATCTTCCACAATCCCTGTTTCCCAACACGCACACGGATAGCAGTCACTAGCTAAAACGTATACAGTACCTCCCATGCACAATTTCTGAGCATCCAGTGGTGGTAACAAATATGTTGCCCTCTTTGCAAGCTTCTTCCATTGTTGTAACTTCATAACCTGGAAATAAGGAGAAGGGAAAGGATACATTGAACTGCAACTGTGGGCCTCTTCACACCTTACACATTAGAGTTTTACACATATACCTACAAACGTGAAAAAATGAATGCAGCAAACATGCGTATTATAAGACTGAAAGAGGGAAGGAGATTCTGGCTTCCCCTGTGTAATGTACAAAAAGGCCCTGTAGATCAACAGGTGACCCACCTTCCATCTTGCCTTTTCTGATCCAGAATGTATCTGTTCTCTTTCACTATTAGACCATGGAGGATGGTTGCCTTAAACAAGGTGTAAAAAGGTAAAGGACTCCTGATCTCACTTTACAGGCTGAGGGAGCTGGCGTTTGTCCGCAGACAGTTTTTCTGGGTCATGTGGCCAGCATGACTAAGCTGCTTCTGGTGCAGCGGAACACCGAAACCAGAGCAGTGCACGCAAACACCGTTTACCTTCCTGCTGGAGCAGTACCTATTTATCTACTTGCACTTTGACGTGCTTTTGAACTGCTAGGTGGGGAGGAGCTGGGACCGAGCAACAGGAGCTCACCCCATTGCGGGGATTCGAACCGCCGACCTTCTGATTGGCAAGCCCAAGAGGCTCAGTGGTTTAGACCACAGCGCCACCCGCATCCATAAACAAAGTATATGTCTCCTGTTTTGCCAGCTCTTAAGTACAGTCATACCTCGGGTTGAATGTGCTTCGAGATGAGCACATTCGAGTTGCGCTCCGCAGCAACCTGGAAGTAACGGAGTGCGTTACTTCCGGGTTTTGCCGCTTGCACATCCAGAGACGCTCAAAATGACATCACACGCATGCGCAGAAGCGCTGAAACGTGACCCGCGCACGCGCAGATATGGGTTATGTTTGCTTCTAGATGCAAACGGGGATCTGGAACGAATCCCGTTCGCATCTAGAGGTACCACTGTATCTATCACAGCTGTATCATCCCGACCCTTTTCCCATAGCACTTAGGGTGGCATACGTAGGATTAAAACAACATACCCTAAAGCATGGACCCCAGATTTGGGACTCCCATTCATTCTAATGGGCCTATGCCACATATGTCTTAGCTGGATTCACCAAGAACAATGACTCACTTGAGCAAACGGTCCTTCAATTCTCACCTTCCATGGCTGCCTGCAGTGCATTGATTGGATCAATTTCTGTGATGATGACCCTAGCACCAAAGTTTCTCAGGGCTTGTGCACAACCTTTGCCAACATCACCATAGCCTGCCACAACAGCCACTTTCCCTGCAATCATGACATCTGTGGCACGCTTAATGCCATCGATGAGGGATTCCCGGCAGCCATAGAGGTTGTCAAATTTACTCTAGGGAGGAAAGCAGAATTTGAGAAACTGAAGCAATTTCCAAAGATGATCGCAGCATGAAGCAAGCACATCAGAATGCTAGAGGTAGGCTAAATACATCCAGGTTTCATCAGTTTCCATAAATCAGCATGTTTAAACCCAACTTCTACTATCCATAATTCTGTCACTGAAGTCTTCCTTGGCAAAGTGTCAACTTTCAGGGGTGGCAAAAGAAAGGCAGTTTCTTCACAGAAGCCTTTGATATTTTGCATCCAAACTATATTTTAGACACAAATGCTGCAGGAACCTAGAGAGGAAAGTTGTTGCAAGTGTTGACGGATGTTAAGAAGGGTGCCCCCCGCTGCAATTTAGCTTGAATGCAAAAGCTTATAGCTTCAAAGGAAATCTATGCATCTTTCCCCAAAAGGACTTGCTGTGGGGAATGACTTACTAGCTTACTGCTCAGATGCCCTCTCTGAAGCACACACCTCAGAAGGCTTTGCCACCACTGCTTCCCAAAGCAAAAGACCAGCACCATCACAAATCAGTAATTATGATGAGTTGTTCTGTGGACAAGCAGCTCATCAGAGTAAAATCATTACTGAACCCTTATCATTTCAGATGGCAGGTGAAGGTTCAACAGGAAAAATGCGACACAAGGAAGAACAAATCCATAGTCATCAGCTATGGAAGGAGAGACAATACAGAGTTTAGTGACCTTACCTTGGTGACAGAGTCATTAACATTGATAGCTGGCACCTTCAGGGTCCCTTTGGCATGCATTTTATAGAGATTATGGACTCCAGTGGTGGTTTCCTCAGATATTCCTTTGATTCCTGCAAGGAAGAATCCAACTGTGTTTACAATATGCTGCAGATCTCAACCAATGCTAAGCAGCCATCTTTAGTAGTCCTCTTAGGAGGACTTCTCTAGTAGTAGGAACCCTCTTCATACAAGGTCGAGTCTAAAGTATTCTAGGTTTGTATCTGAATGCTAAGAACATGAACCACGGTATCCTCACTCATATCCAATAATATTTTTACAACAGGCTTTCGCAACACAGCTGAAGGGGCAGCCTCACTGGGGCAATTCATTCCTCTAGCATTTCCAGTTCAATAGGACCTTAGGTGGCATGGCTAGGAAAGACCTCTGCATGAGACCTTAGAGACCCACTGTCAGTTGACATGGTAGTCCTGGACTTTGGTTGGGGGGACCTGTGGACCTCCATGTGGCTGGACTACAACTGGCCATGCTGACCGGGGCTGATGGAAGCCGTCATCCAACAACATCTAAAGGACCACTAGGTTTTCCATGCTTGCAGTATGAATCTCATTATGTAGCTTGACATCCCTCCCTACTTCACAAGGTGGAAGGACCAAAACAGAGGGGAAAGGAACAAATCAGGATGAAACTAGGACTTGTGACACAAGGCCAGCAGAACAGGAGAGGGGATGTTCAGTGAACTGCTTTTCTGAAAAGAATCCTATGATGCAATACAGCAGATTAATAAGGCTGCATTCAAATGGCCATTTATTCTACTTCCACAACATTTTCCTGACTGCTAGGTTCCTGTATTATATTTGAGCTTTCTTGCAATGTAACAGCCACTTCTGGAACTATAGTGGAATATAGTACAAGTTTAGCACCCATTTCCATATTATTTGCAAATGGATGTCTTCTGGAAGCAAGTAAAATGGAAATAAGCACTAAACCTGTACTATAGTTCCAGAATTGACTTTTACATGGCATGAAAGCTCAAATATAATACGGGAACTTAACAGTTAGGGAAAAGTCACATGAATGCAGCCTAGCAGAACAGAAAGTGGCCAGTGGATAGTATTGCATAAAAATGCTACCCTCCCCTAATGGCTCTTTAATTTGTTTACAACACAGTCATGCTTAAGTATTTGTTTCTGGGAAAGGCAGCTGGTAGTTATCCAATTACAGTTGCAGAAGGAGGTGAAGGGCCGGGATGCATGCATGCATAACTGAGATGGCCCAGGCCTCCCATAAAGACTTTCCCACCTGTTTCTTGCAGGGGAGATGCCAAGTCTGGAATCGCCTGTAACCTTAAAATTTGTGCAGCTCATTAACAAAAACAAAGATTTACAACATGGCGCTTACTAAAAATAACAAAATGACTACTACAAAGGTTAATGCGCAGCTTCATGTGCAAATGAAAAAACAGGAATTACTGCCAATTCCACAAGTGTCTCCAAGAGATTTGGGGGGGTCAGTGACAGAAAATTTATGAAACTCATTTAACAAGAATGTTTTCTACTGAATGGATAAGCCCACAGGTACTGCACTAGCAACCCATGGATTAAACCAAACAGAGGAGAGGGCCTCAGAGAAGTGGAAAGGAAGAGGCTGGTTGGTCTAAGGCAAAGAAAACGCCCACGGAAGTGCAGTCCTGTTGGCATTTTAGTGGATGAGTTGCATTTAATAGATTATTTCCATCTGCAAGTAATGCTCGCCATCAAGGATCATGATGTTTGAGAAAAACCAGGTAGTCCTTCAGAGGTCAGAGAGTATCTTCACCTATATTGGCAAGATTAATGTAAGACACAAACACTTGGATCCTTCAAAATGGGAGAGGCCATAAATACCATCTAGTGGCTGGTTGAAGATTGGCATCTGAAGGGGTCCTTAAAAGAACAGATATAATCTTCAATAGACAGAGAGGGAGGGAAAACAAGCTTAAGGTTTTTGAGAGACTAAACTAACAAAGCACCTTCCATTAGCATCATGAGCAGCCCAATTGTCTGAGACTGCTGGGGGCAGAGTGAGGAGTGAGATCAAAAGAAATGAACAAAAAGACTTAGGGTGGGATTCACCTAATGAGTCCCATCAACAGAAGCCCTGTGCAATGATTTCTGCTTTAGCAACAGGGATTCACCCCCCCCCAATCAGGCTCCCCAAAATTGGCTTGGGGAGGTCAAGAGAAACCCTAGAACAGTACACAGAGTGAAGAGGAGGATAATCCCTTCTGACAAGACGAAATGCTTCTGCTGATGGAACACTGGAAGAGAACAATATTGAATTCCTCCCCTTTTGTGCAATCGCAGCGACTTCCTTGATGTCATTCACTTCTCTCCAATGACCCAACAAATGTCAGAATGGCCAGAGAGGAGGAGTTATGGGGACATGCCAGAAGCATCCTAATGCTTCCTGGTCTCATCATCAACACCCGCAAATACGAAAGATAGAGTATATGGTATATGTTATCTTTCTCTCAGTGTACACACATACACGAGTGCAAGTATTAAGTGGTATAAAACAGTCTTAAATTAATAACAATTAACCAAGTGAAATTTAAATGTGTCTCCCTGTGTGTCTAAAATTCCCTCTCCTCTTTCTTTGGAAACGCTGCTTCTTAGCCAATCCTACCAGGAAACCTAGAGAAACACTATATTCACTGACACGGGAAGTCACTTTGAGATCCAGGCAAACTAACAGGGTCACACACCAAATCCATTCCATGGCTTAAGCCATCCGCCAGGGTGGGACTAAGGTTCTTTCCATGCCAAGCCCAGGCCTGAAACTGGATTGGAATGAATCAGCATCCTTCAAGATGTTTGAGAGGCTGCTTTCAGAACTTTTAACGTTGAAGGGCGGGAGCATATGAATCTAATAATATAAATGTAGAAAACACTGGTGTCTTATTAAATAATGGGAATTGGCAGCAGATCATGAGATGGAGAGAGGAGCACAGTATGGTCACATGCAGCCAATCAGTAGCAGATTACATGAAGAGACAAATCTATGGATGGACCCTAATCATTCCATGACATGTGATGGGGAGAATTTTGCCCTTTAGCCAACAGTCATATGGTCCCTGCTCTGTTGAAACAGATATTACTTTAAAATATTTTCCAGCATGTTTTTACTTTGTTACCATCAAAGTGGGTGGGGGAATTCAGCTCCCAACGCAGTGTAAAGTGCAATGCCCCCCTCTAGTGGGCCTTTTGCAAAAATCACTTTTCAGTAGTGCTCACGGCTACTCATTTTTCACCTTTTTTAAAAATCCGCCTAGCTATATGTAAATTTCTCTTTTGTTGAAACTTACATCCTGCCAACAGGGCTTTAAATCCATAAGAGGCTAACTATGGACAATTCTGCTCTCTTCTCCATTGCATGCAAACTCTGCACAGGCCCCAAAACAGTCTGGGCAGAGGGTGGGGCTTGCTCAGGTGGCACTGTGTGCAGGAAAATGTTTAAAAGTGGGGGGGGGAGGCGCCCACTTCTGCTCTATGGCTTGGTGTTGAGTGGGAAGAAGAGGGAAGGCAGGCAGGGTGGCAGGAGAAGAGGAAAGTGCAAAAGGCATAGTTGCAATTCTAGCCTGCAACCTCTTCTTCTTTTTTACTATCATGCTTGTTCATCTTCCTCATAAGATTTTGCAGGCTAGTAACTTCTTGGGGCTTGGTAATAATGCTGGTTTAATCTTAACCAGGCCTTGTGTTATGTACTGAAGTTCTCACCCTGGGCCAGCAGGGGGATACTGTAGATAGTTATGCAAATAAGGGATTGAAAGTGACGTTCAGTGACTGGATAGTTTTAGAAAATTGTTACAGTTACGTTGTACTGGAGCTCTATATAAGCAGGCTGGCTGAACCCTTCAGTTCAGTTCTGTTCTGGCCTGTGAATAAACAAGAGCTGTTTGAAGAATCGCTGTGTCGTCTGATATGTTCACCCACAACCTAACACCTTGTTCCTTACATAACTTTATATATGCAAAGTTAGCACATGCCTCTTCTTTCAAGGAAAATAACACAGGAGGGTGGATTTCATAAAGGTACTAAAACGCAGCGCACAACCATTTGACGCAAGCAACTTCCTGGCTGTATGTTGTCTGACTGGTGTTTCCAAAAGCTTCTGCCCCTTAGCACAAACACAAAAAGTCCACGGCAGCGGCACTTAAAGTACTGTAACTAAAATATACAGATAAGAAGATCCATTGATTTTGATCTAACAAGGCAGTTTCCTCCAGACTAAAATCCCAAAGGGTGAATCCTTCTGCTATACCACTGTACAATCACAGAAACTGGGTAGGTAGGCTGCCTCATATTTTGAGAATCTCAGCATTTATTCTTACAGGTTTCTGTAGATTAAGGCATGAAGGCAGAAAGCATGTGCAAGTTATACTGGCAGGAGGGTGAGTGGGGGTACCCAGAAACACTGAATTCTCTGCTTAGCAGATGATGAGTACAGTATCCAGTCTTGCTCAATTTAGCCAGCATGTTTTTGTCCGAGTTTCATTTCTTTAGTAATTCATCTATTAAAGTAATGGCTTAATAGACAATGTTTTTACATTGTTTATTGCTACTGGAAGGGACTCACACCTCTTTGTGTGCCTCAGGAGCATTGAAGAAGAGAAGGTTTGGAACCTTTCACTTCTGTTTTACATTAACTGCAGCTTGCTGAAGCATCCAAACCTAGACAAACTGTGGGTAGGCTTAACTATGAATTGTTGAAACAAGTCTGCTCCAAAGCACAGTTCATGGCGTTGGCTTGCTTCAGCAAGCCATAGTTAAGATTAACTCAGCCATGCTACAAAGCACCCAGAAGTTACTAGTCTGCAAAATCTTACAAAAAGCAGGCAAGTGTAGAAAGGGCTCCTCTTTACTTGCCAAGATAGTTCAGATACTTACCTAGATAGTGACTCAGTGGTGCTGTAGCATGAACACATCCACCCCACTATACACCTGAAGTAGTATCATGTGGACTCCCTCCCTGGAGGCCCGTATGCATGATGGCCTGATTTGCATAACCTTTTCTACCAATTTCAAGTGGAAAGAATTGCTAATTAGGTCAGTGCACACAGTGCCTCTGGATAGCATTCCTCAATCACATTGCATTATGTGCATGATATAGTGGAAGGGAACTATCTAGGGACTTTCAAGGAGGAAGGGCAACAGCTCAGTGGTAGCGTAAGTGCTTTGCATGTTGAAGGTCTCATCTCCAGATAGGGTTGGCAATGTTCCCCATCTGAAACCCTGGGGAGTCACTGCCAGTCAGTTTAGACCATACTGAGCTTGGTGGGACAATGTTTGGATCTGTATTAATAATAATAATAATAATAATAATAATAATAATAATAATAATAATTTTTATTTATACCCCGCCCTCCCCAGCCAAGGGCAGCTAACAAGCAATAATAAAAACAAGTTGGATGAATACAACTTAAAAACAAGATTAAAATACAACATTAAAATATTAAAATGCAGCCTCATCACAGGAGGAAAAAGGAAAAAGGAAAAAGAAAGAGGGGGAGGGAATCAAATTGGCTCCATGCCAAAGGCCAGGTGGAACAACTCTGTCTTACAGGCCCTGCGGAAAGAAATCAGATCCTGCAGGGCCCTGGTCTCATGAGGCAGAGCTTTCCACCAGTCCAGAGCCAGTGTTGAGAAGGCCTTGGTTGAAGCTAATCTAACTTCCTTAGGATCCGGGACCACTAGGGTGTTGCTATTTATGGACCTTGAGGCTTTCCGCGGGGCATACCGGGAGAGCAGCTTCCTTCATTCTTACATTGCGCTTTACATATTTTAAATGTTTATGCAACACCACATATATTACCTTTCAACAACTGTGGATATTTTGTGTGGACCAAGTTGGTGAGGTCTCCACCATCGTCAAGAATCATGTTCAAGGGCTGCCCATCCTTAAAATAGAGGGTCTGCTCAATGCACCATATGTATTCCTCATCGGTTTCTCCCTTCCAAGCAAACACTAGGCACAAGTCAAAACAGAGAGGCAATTAAAACACAGAGGTAATTAAACAGAAAGGTAATTAAAAGGCTTAAGTTAATAGTCAAGTCAGCTACACTCAACTGAATGCAGTTTCAAGAGCTAAATGAAAAGATGTGCTATCCTGATAGTTGTATCAGCAATCTTCCCTTGAAGCAACAAGAAACTCATCTCTGCATAAACAACTGGAAATCAAAATAATTACAGCTGAACAGGGAAGCAGAGTTTACCGCTTAATCATGCACATTAAAGACCTTAATCAGAATCCATCAGTTTCTTATACATTCACACGCTGGTGCTCTTCATGCCATACTGTCACAGAGCAACAGAAAGAGAGGTCCATGCCCTGAGTAGCTTGCAATCTAAATTGGCATTGTGGAGGCAACAGAGAGAGGGGCAGTACGTATACTTAAATTTCATAAACACTTACTTAGGTGTAGCATCAGCAGGTATGAAGATTAAGGCTTCATGGGAAAAGGTGTGGTTTGGAGGAAAGGTGTGAAGGAGGTAGGGGCAGATTGGCTATGTTATCTTCAACTAAAGAAGATCTCAGCTTTTCCATGAAAATGATATACAGAGTTATTGAGCATTGTTGACATCCCTTTGGCTTTCCTCACTCCACACGTCAACTCTTAAGACTCACACTTCTGCAGGCAGAGTGTTCATCCTCCAAAATACATGCCTTGACATCTTCCAGACTAGCAGCCATGCCTAAGCCTGTTGCAGCAAACACAACAAAAGTCTTGCAGCAACTTGAAAAATAAACAATTGTATTGTGGCCTTAAAACTTCTTATGGACTAGAGTCTGGTTCACCAACTTATGCTGCAATGAATTTGCTATTTTTGGTGTGATGCACATGTTTCCACATTTTGAGGCCTATAACGAAGCCCATAGGATGCATAATCAGCAGGTTAGATCCCAGAAAGACATATTTTATCCCAATTTAAACCTGTGAGACTTAAGTCATTACTAACTTGCAGTACAATCCTAACCATGTTTACTTGAAGGTTTCATTGAGATCAGTAGGATTTATTTCCTAGAAAGTGTGTTAAGGATTGTAGCCTTAAGCAACCAAATTAGAATTGGGGAGGATCATAATTTTCTTTTTTTAAAAAAAAAATAAAAGCTGCTGCACCTACTACTGAATAGGGAGCAACTAGATATCTGGAATTTCTCCATTTCTCATAAGTCTCCATCTAGGATAGAGGATTGTACCTTTCTTGGTTGTATAGAAGAGGCAATTTGGACAAGTGAAGTTTGACACTCTCTTGCAAAGGTAAGCAAAGATGCACCTGCTGAAATTCCCAAGATATCCTTAAATATATTGACGTGTTCTTATTGTCCAACATGCAGCACTAGAAAACATCAGACCACTTTATCTAAGCCCCTATCCAGTAACAGATATCAACAGTTAAGTAGACTTCATACAATGAGATCATTCAAAGAGGGAGCAGGGGGTTCTCACTATACAGTACATTCAAGCAAATAGTCAGGACCCAGGACTCCTAAACAGAATGTACAATCTTCAAAGCCACAACACTGCATCATCAAGAGTAGCATACTCCTTAGGGTAAGCTTTCTGTACTTAGAGAGCTACTTTTATCCTCCACCTTATAACCTACATCAGGAGTCGGCAACCTAAGGCCCATGGGGGTCATTTAACTGGCCCACGGACCCCCGCTGCCCGCTCAGTCAGCTCCTGTGCACCGCGCTAAACCGGCCTGGAGCAGAGCGGGGACTGCCTTCCACGATGCTGGCTGGCTTCGCATTGGCTGCAGGAAGCTCCTGCAGCCAATGGGAAGCCACACACACCTTCTCCACGCCAGAAGGAGCACAGGAAATAGTGCTTGCGTATGAGTGCGTGCACACACTCCGGCCCACCGCAGTGTCTGCGGGACCGTGAACCGGTCCAAGCCACAAAAACTTTGCCGACCCCTGACCTACATCAAGAGTGAGGAACATTTTTCACCGCTAGGGATGCATTTCCTTCTGAGCAACCTTCCAAGGACCACTTGCCAGTGGTAGGCAGGGCAACAGTGGGGAAGCAATGAGTGTAAATTTTACCTTTGTACAGTAGGCTAGTTTCTACAGACACACACACACACCACCTCTGTCCTCCATCCTGGCAAATAAGTCATTATCAGAGTCCAAGACACACTCCAGCCAGGCAAAATACTTGGGGGTTGAATTGGGTCAGTGAGGGGTGTAGCAGTGGGGAGAGTCTTAGGGCCAGTTGGCGAGGCCCCAAGGGCTGCATTTGGTTCCTGGGCTGCAGATTCCGTACCCCGATGTATGTTTTCATTCTTTTTGATGAACTATAAGCAGCAGCCTGCTTAGCCATTTCTCACCAACAGTTTTTCTTTGCTAGGATGATACACCAAAAGAATTTTGCCTTGTCAGCACTGCATTCAGAATGAGAAATCACTCTCAGGCGCATTTCTTCTGCTCTGGTGCTAGCCTGGCAAATTCACCCCTCTACGCTACATTCTTTGATAGTCATTGGGCTGGACCGAGCAAAAGAAACAGACATGAATTAAAGTGTTATCAAAGCAACATATTACCAGGAACCCCGGTTTTGGCAATAGCTGCAGCAGCATGATCCTGGGTGGAGAAAATATTGCAGCTGGACCACTGCACCTGCAAAAGAAATCAAAATATATCCAGAAACCATAAGGGGTTTTCCCCCACCTTTGTCTACAGAGATAACAAAGCAAGTCCAAACCCTTTCTACTTCCCTGAAGCTAGCTGTTGCATGTTTCATTTAAAAGGCAAAACAGCTTAAAGAAACAGGAAACAATTATTTACAAATTGAGGCTTAATCAGATTTGGGAACCATTACCCGCATCGAAAGAAAACCTTTCTAAAATGCATCTGCTAAATATCAGGATGTAACTGAAGTTTTGAATAGAGCTAACTTACAATGTTACAATGTGGATGTCCCCCCCCCCCTTTCAAGGTCCAATCAAGATTTTATTAACCTGATATGAAATTGAATTCTATGTCCTTTTTCGGATTTGCTTCTTCTTGGGTTGAGTGGGCAGTCAACAACATGATAGCAATACTGGGAAGTTGGCATCTAAATATACCTCTGCGCAAACTGGGTTGCAGGTGAATGGAATTCTCAATCACATGCAATCCCCCAGCAAACTGCGGGTGGTATTCAAAGTCAAACTCATAGCAGACCTATTGGAATCAATGACCACAACGTCTTCAATTTCAATGTGTCTAATGACTAATGCTTGCTCTCAGCCTACACTTCAGGTGGGGAGGAAAATCTATTCTTACCACTGCTAGAATCCTTATGGGAGATGGAACTTCCATTACACCAGAAAAACAATGGCAGGTCTAAATCCCTATAGCCAGCACTGCTGCTCTAATGAGGTACTCCCCAATGTGCTTCCTCAGTGCCAACTATGACTGCTCTGAAGCATGATCAGGAACAAACTCCAAGTGTTCAATATTGCCTAGCTCAGCCTTGCCTAACCTGGTGCCCTCCAGTTGTCATACTCCAACGTTCACTCACCCCAGCTAGCCTATCGTCAAGAATGATGGGAACTGCAGCCAATCAACATCTAGAGGCTGCCAAATTGGTCCACCTGTTTTTTTGTTTAACAAATAGCCAGGGCAGAAGAAGCCCAAAAGTGGGATTGGAGCTGCAGGAGGGGCAAAAAGTTTTTTTAAAACCAACCAAAAAAAACACCACATGCCACAGTACTGATCTGGCTCTTGCACTGGCTATTTATTCAACAGCTACACAACTCCAACTATACTTTGACTCTTAATGGCTAACCATACCTACAAAAGACCTGTGTTCAGAGTCTGTGGCTTTACTTAAACGTGATGCATGAAAATGCTCCATTTGGTATGGGTCAGTAGTCCTCTTTACTAAGGGAAACACAAGTTAATTTTCAGAACAAGTTCAAGTGTTTTGTTTTTTATTCTGCCATTTCTCTTAATAATATTGAACACACACTGTCTGGGCCATTTTGTTCTACTTTAGCCAACAACAATGTGGTTCCTTCTTTCTCTCTTTTCCTTAAAGAAGGAATCCAAAACATGCTTACCTCCGCACCCAGAGCCACCAGAGTTTCAATCAGAATTGCAGTCTGAACAGTCATGTGTAGGCAGCCAGCAATCCGAGCACCTTTCAGCGGCTTTGCTGCAGAGTACATCTCCCGCATCTTCATCAACCCTGGCATCTCATTCTCAGCAATTTCAAGGGCCTTGCGACCCCATTCTGCAAGGCTGATGTCAGCTATAAGCATAAGGAGTAACAGGTGGTTGGAACAGGCATTCATGAAACTGTAGTTCATTCAGGTTCTCCAGTAACAGCAGCAGCAGCAGCACAACTGCTATGAAGCTATCAAGAGAGACATTTGGCAACAGCTGGGAGAGAGGAGCAGTAGTCTTCATTTTCTCTTGAAACCTTTTGGTTAAGAGCTTATGCATACACTGTGTATTACTATGCTAAGAGGTTTATTAAATTCTACCTCCGTTTTACAAATAATAAAAAATAAAAAATCATATACAGGTAATCCAATTTAGGTGTAATGTTCTCTAAGTTACAAGAAACCATCATTTCCAGGCAATTTCTTCTGTAAAGTCTTTGCAGCAAGGTGCTTCTGGAATAAGGGCCGAGGGAGAACCATTCCATGGAACTGCAACATTCTGCAAGGAATACATTTAAGACTGAGGGCATTTGTCAGCTCTAAAAGAACTAAGAGCAAGATAAACCCCAGCCATAAGTTCTTTGCAACTAAATATAGCTTTCATTTTCCAAATATTGGTACATTAAACCTTTATGACACAGCATCACTTAGCTTGTATTATACCACATGCTAATCTTGCAGAAAATACAGGAAAACTCATTTGCCAAGCACTTAGATCTTTAAAAATCTTTTTTAAAAAGAAGGGGACAGCCAGCCAACAGAGCTCAGGAAACAAATATTCAGAGAAATCTCATAAAATATATGAAGAAGATACCATTTTAAAGCCTTTCAGGTGCAAACATCCACAATAAAAGCTGGCTCCTAAAAAAGCTAAAGGTAGTATGATACATCCACCATTGACATTGGTGGGCATACATTTTACTGTCATTCTGTGTGGCCAAGACCATACAGATCTGCAGCACTAAAACACCTTGCTGCCTACATGATCCAAAAGAGTGAACAGAAGAATATGTGCACTGCAAGTAAGATCTCATAAAGTTACCCCACATATTTCTTTTCTGCAGAGATCTTGAGTGCACATCTATTTCCTTTGGTTCTGTCTCCTGTCCAAGTTCAAGGTATCCTGCCTGTTGTCTTTGTAGAGGCACCCGCTTGGCTATTGTTGAAAACAATACTAGCTAGAAGGACCTCTGATCTGGATCTAGTGAAGCTGCAGACCTGGGAAGAAGCCCCACTGGAATCAGTGGGACTTAGTTCTAAGGAGATATAAAAGGTAAAGGGACCCCTGACCGTTAGGTCCAGTTGCAGATGACTCTGGGGTTGCGGCGTTCATCTCGCTTTATTGGCCGAGGGAGCCGGCGTACAGCTTCCGGGTCATGTGGCCAGCATGACTAAGCCGCTTCTGGCAAACCAGAGCCGCGCATGGAAATGCCGTTTACCATCCCGCCAGAGCAGTACCTATTTATCTGCTTGCACTTTGACGTGCTTTTGAACTGCTAGGTTGGCAGGAGCTGGAACCAAGCAACGGGAGCTCACCCCGTCACGGGGATTTGAACCACCGACCTTCTGATCAGCAAGCCCTAGGCTCAGTGGTTTAACCCACAGCGCCACCCACAAACCCTGAAAAGAATGTTCTTAAAAGAATGTGCATGGCAATGTCAACTTTTCCTCCTGCAGAAGTGCTACTCAGGAGCTTCACAGCACCCTATAAATTTGACATTAGCAAATTGCTGCATCAGATGCTAGAACTAAAAGATGGGAGGGATATAACAAAAACAAAACAACCCCCATGGTATAGTAGGGCAAGCACACTTTGCAGTGATTTCTAGTAACTATAATTCAGTAAGTAGAATTGGCAACCATAAGCCAAGACTTCACCAAGGTGGTTGAATAAATGGGCACTCAAATGTTAAGGAAACAAAGGTTTGAGTAGGTGGTGAGGGTAGGGGGAGGCAGTGGACACATTTCAGCCCCACTATGATCTGCGACTTTGACCCATCCCACTGGGCACTATTTCATCACAACATATGAAAGAACCTTAGACAGGATTTGGCACTGTTAATACCTTTGCTGTCTTCTGAAAGCACTTACTAGTATTTCATTAACCTAAATAGGTCTTTCATTAACCTAAATAATTTTGTCTTCTCAGCAGCATTTGCTGCCCTTTGTAGTTCAGAGGCTTCTGTCTGTGCCTGTTTCTGCTAGACCAAGCCACAAAACCAAAGGCCAAAAACAGTGGGGTCCTGACTGATTGGAAGGTTGGCAGTTCGAATCCCCACAACAGAGTGAGCTCCCGTTGCTCTGCCCCAGCTTTTGCCAACCTAGCACTTCAAAAGCATACCAGTGCAAGTAGATAAATAGGTACCGCTGCGGCGGGAAGGTAAACGTCATTTCTGTGCGCTCTGGCTTCCATCACAGTGTTCCGATGCAACAGAAGCAGTTTAGTCATGCTGGCCACATGTCCCGGAAAACTGTCTGTGGACAAATGCTGGCTCTCTAGGCCTGAAGTGAGATGAACGCCACACCCCTTAGTTGCCTTTGAGTGGACTTAAGCATCCAGGGGTCCTATACCTTTACCTTACCTGACTACACTGTGTCATAATCTTATGAGAGACTCTTGTGGGAATGAACCCAGAAAAGACTGACAAATGTTGCATCAGGTAAGTGACATGAAGCCTTTGAAGTGGCAGAGAAACAAAAGTGCTGATGCAAACCGCTTAATGGGTAACTGGAATGCCAGCATTAACCTTGAATAGAACTGGGATGTCTTGTTTTCCCCCCTGCCCTACCCAAACTTCAGATACTTCAATCATTGAATGGAAAATAGAGAAAGGGCAGTTTTAAGATCTTCACACTTTGGTATAAGATAGCTAACTTTAGCACACGTCAGATTCTTGTAACTGAGTAGCAAGATATTTTGGTGACCCGCTACAGTGAATCCCAGTGATTTGAATGGTGAAACCTAGAGATTTTTTCCGCATTTTCTCAGTACATCAATAGCTTCATTTTTCATTCTCATTTAAGCACATGACAGGCATTCTGCCTGTCGATCATTGTTTCAGATATCTTCAGATCATACACTAAGCATCTCTAGAAAAGGCCAAGATGGAAAAGCCCAAACTAAAACTATAAAGAAATAGGGGGGGGGATCTTCTTAACGTATATCAAAGCCTGATATTCTGACGTAGTCATACGATTGCACAACTTTCCCTTTAAGCCTCTGCCCTAGTTTTAAGCTCCTTCTGCAAAGGTAGCAGATTATGACATTGCGAAACATTTTATTGTACGCGACTGGAGAAACGGGGTGGGTTTCTTATCCAATTCCAAAAATCCCTTCTATCTCTGACGGATCTACCCACGTATTTCAAAATAGTCAGGCTTCTCCCTAAGCAGGGGCGATTCATAGAAACCTGCAGCGTGCTTAACGCAGGGAAGCAGCAGCGACGGCTTGACAGCATGGTCCCCAAGAGCATTCTGGGAAATGGAGTCCTCGCGGCTCCACGACCAGGAAACAAACCTTCTGCCGAATGATCAGAGGGACTACATTTCCCAGAAGCAGACCTTTCTCCTGAGCCCACATGGCGTTTGCTCAGAAATTACACGCTAGCCCAGCTAAGCCAAAGTCCATTTTGGACTACGGGAAGGAGAGAAAAAATAAGCCCTCCCTGCACACCAGAACTGGGCTGGGGGGGGAGATAACATTTAGCATCATTATTAATATTTGCAAATTCTACTTTTTTAAAAAAATGGTTGCGGGAGTGGAGCGAGAACAATGAAAACGGTGCAAAAAAATTCATTTGCCTATAAAACATCACGACGAAGAAAAGAGAGAGGGGGAAACATGGTAGAAAACGCACCATTCCAGGCCCAGCCACCCCCGATGAAAACCGGGAGCACGCTAGTTTTCTCGCTCGCTCGCTCTCTGCAGGCCTTAAGCACAGAGAGCAATCAAAACCCACAAAAACATGCAACGAGGCTCCCTTACCAACTTTGTAGGGCAGCTTGTCGGACATGCTGGCACTTCTGCGGCTGGAGGGGCGCGAGAGAGAGAGGCGGCGAGAAGCCACTGGCGGCAAAATGCAGGCTTTAAATAGACTCGCCCAGGTTGACAAATGTACGAGGCCGCCTCCACCAATCCCCTTGTAGGGTACGGAGGGGGCGCGGCCTCGCGATGCGCAGAGGAACAGGAAGCGCGCGGCGGCGGCGGCTCGCTGGGCCTTGGATCGGGGATTCCGCGCCGGTGGGCGGAGGGAGAGGGGAACGGGTGTTGCGCCTCCGCGTCCTTGGGTTTCGGCTGTGTTTTTATTTCGGGATGCCTCTCCTTCCAGGGCATAGGCACATAGCTGTCAACGTTTCCCTTTTCTTGCGAGGAATCCTATTCGGAATAAGGGAATTTCCCTTAAAAAAAGGGAAACGTTGACAACTATGCATAGGCAGCCTCCAGATTTCAGAGGTCGAGAAAGGGATTTTCCGAGGTAGCCGCGGTGAGAAAGCAGGAGAGCAGATTCAGCGACAGAGGAGACGAAATGGACCATTGGCCCGCCTATGAACTCAGCATTTTCTACTGGCAGGAGCTTTCCGGGGTTTCAGACCGTGGAACTGTAGAGTTGGAAGGGACCACAAGGGTCACCCAGTGTTTCCCAAATTTGCACTCCGAAAACAGCTGCAGACCCAACTCCTATCATCCCTAGCTAGCAGGACCAGTGGTCAGGGATGAGTGGAATTGTAGTCCAAAAGCAGCTGTTTGGGAAACAACTGAACCCCCTGCAATGCAGGAATCTTTTGCTCAGTCTCACCTGGAGATGCCAGGAATTGGAGCAGATATGCAGAGCTCAGGGCCGGCCCAGTCATGAGACAAGGTGAGGCGACCGCCTTGGATGGCAGGATCCACAGGGACAACACATCCCAGCACAGATCTTTATCCCATCCTCTCTGCTCCTGATTTAGATTTTCACTCACCACGTCTTCCCTGGTGGGGAGGAGGAGTGCCATTTTGTGGTTTGCCTCAGGAACCAGTCTTGAGCTAGTCCTGGCAAAGCAGGTGGTCTGCTGAACTGCAGCCCATCCTGCCCAACTTTTGCTGTGATCCTTGAACGATCAAGGCGTGCAGCTTTGAGAAGAGAGACAGACCGTCACATCAGTGATAGCTTTGAAGTGCTGTTTGTTTGATTTAGTGAACCCAGCCCAGAGATTTGCCTTTGAATGATCAAAGGAATCCAGTTAAAAATAAAATTTTGCTAACACAGTGAAAGATGCCCTTTTTTACCTTTTGAAGTTTTCATGGCCTGTGCCCATATGTTTCCCATGAATTATCATGGTCTAAGATTCCCAGATTCAGTCCCCAAAATAACTATGGGTTTTTTTTTAAGAGAAGTGGGAATATTTCACAAGGCACAGCTTCCTCTGTCTTGGTAGTAGAGTGATTGACAGAAGTTGTGCTTTATGGTTTCTTTTCTGTGAATCTCAGTGATGTGTATATTTATTTGGAAGTAAATGTGCCCTGGATTACAACAGCCTTACTCTTCTCATGGCTAGGGACAACATCAAGATCTCCAGCATTATGAAAACATTTTACAGCATTATGAAAACAGTGAGATGCAGTGATTGTCAAGCCCAGAACAGTTCCTGGGACTAAACTAAAGAGAACAAAGAAGGATGCAATCCAGGAAATATGTATAAGATCATGGTTTTGAGCACATTTGTCACTCCACAACTGTTCTTAATATACCAGGCTCAGCTTTGCCCTCCCACATTTTATATACGAGTCACTTATATTTATGTTCACATGTGCAGTAACAATGTGCTTTGTTTGCTCAGCCCTTTTGTCCTGCACTAAGCCACAAATGCAATAGCAATCCCTGGTGGGATCATGCTGAGTCCTGTAATATAGATATTTACCACGACACTAGGTTTTATATGTCTGCTATACTGCATTGTACCTTAAACACTAGAGGCTCTTTTAGCGTAATTGTCTATGTCTCCTACTTGCTGGTAATGTGCAGGTTGCCAGCTCAGATCATGAGTCCATTTACTGCCCCCTGGAACAACCAATCCCATGCAGGCACATCAAGCCAAGGCAGTTAAGTAATGCACCATGTGTTTATATTGGCTGGATTTATATTTATTTAATTTTGTTTTGCCATCACATTTTCTCTTTTTACGCGAGCCGTGCTTATCTGGAGATAACCACGAGAGGAGTAGAAACGTGAGGATAACAGCTTCCCCCCGTCCCAATAAAATTATTAGAAAAGCTTTTGAATCTCTCTTCTAGTTGGGTGATTACTGTGGTTCCCTTAGTTTCTATTTTTTAGGCCAATTTCTCACTTTGCTGCAAACCTTTTTCTGGACGAAACCACTTCGGATGGCAAGGGAGGGTGGTTCCCTTGAAGATTCTGTAAAAACACACCAATCATTCCATCCCCATAAAAATATCATGCCACTGAGAAGGTGTGGCTAGGACAGAAACTTTATTTCTGACATATAGGGGCCCTGTCTGCACTATACACTGAAAGCAGTATTAAACCATTTTTAACAGCCAAGAATCTTGGGAAGCATACTTTGTTATGGAAGCTGGGAATTGTTTGGATACATTATCTCTGTCCCTGCTTCAATTCTAAGAGGACCTTGGGAAAAGAGATTAATTGCTAAACCATTTTGGGAATTATAGCTCTCTTTGGGGAACAGGATCCTCCTAACAACTCTTAACACCCTTAACAAACTACATTTCCAGGATTCTTTGGGGAAGCCATGACTCATTGATCACTGCACTGTGACCGTAAACCAATCTCCGTTTGTTGTGCATGTTCCTATTAACCCTCTTCTGAACAAAGCTCAGTCTTACAACCAAGAATTGCAGGGCCCTGAGAGACCCCTCAGATGACATCTAGAGTATTCCCTTCTGAAATATACTCAGAGTCGCAAAGTGATTTCATGCTCTTTATTCAGCTCATAGAGGTGAGGAGGAATGAATGAATGTCCCCTCAAAGTATCTGCTTTATATACATTATTTACACAATGGGCTGCACATGATTGGCTAATTCTGGAATTCTACTGTAAGCCAATCAAGTTGTGGATTCACTTCTATCTGGAGCATGATTGGGTGGTTCCTGCCAACCAATCATACTGCTGCATTGTTCTAGGACCAATCAGACTGCTGCATTCTGAATCCTATTGTTCTAGGACCAATCAGACTGCTGCAGTTTGGATCCTATTCAACTCAGTACATAACACCTTCCATCCCAGTTTACAGCAATATCCACACTTATCTGCTCAATTTAATGGTTGCTTCTTACAAGCATAATTTCCTAAACAGGTGGGCAAGTGCAAGCCTTGTGTTAATCTGCTCATAGATAATCTATACATTAATAGCAGGTGGATAGGGCCTGATTGACATGAGAGCCACAGCTAATGGGGAGGGAGCATTTGCCATTTTCTTCTCTGCTGCGATCCCAATGAAATCCCGCCTCCCACATTTGCTGCTATTAGCTTCAGAAGGAAAGTTCCCATGGAGGTTTGGCAGGGAGGCAATTGGCATCAGGATTAGTGGGTGAGGAAAAGAATTAAACTTCCCACCCTGCATGCTGCAGCCTTCAGAGCTACCTTTCCCAGCACCCATAACAAACTAGAGTTTCCTTGCATGAAGTCATGTGCTTTAAATATGCATTGAGTCTGCTTTAAATGTATAGCATGGATCTGCCCATGTGGTTCATAAATATGTTTTCAGCATTATACAGTGGTACCTCAGGTTAAGTACTTAATTCATTCTGGAGGTCCGTTCTTAACCTGAAACTGTTCTTAACCTGAAGCTCCACTTTAGCTAATGGGGCCTCCTGCTGCTGCCAAGCCGCCGGAGCACTGTTCTCATTTCTGTTCTCATCCTGAAGCAAAGTTCTTAACCTGAAGCACTATTTCTGGGTTAGCAGAGTCTGTAACCTGAAGCGTATGTAACCTGAAGCGTATGTAACCCGAGGTACCACTGTACGTTGTTTGCTCCCGAGTGTGTTATCTGTTTGCATATAAATGGAACTCCCCAGCAGAGGGCAGATATGATATATTCTATAACCATGGGAAAGAAAAGTTGCCTTTCAGTTGGATAAGAACTTTATTTTGATTAATTTCTGGAGAAAAATAATGTGATAAAACCACATCTAATGCATTGTGGTAATAGTACCACCACCCCCAGAACTTATAATCAAAAGATAGTTTCTGTTACAAGTACAGTTTTGATAGTGAATAATTCTTAATATGTTAAGCACATTTCACTTTTAGAGTTTGTAGTTTGCAAATATGTGGAATCAATAAACTGGCCTATCACAGAATAAAAAGGCAAAATATTGCCAGTTCAGTTAGACTAATGTACCATTTATAAATCAGCAGCCACTGAACTAGCAATATACTGCTTTTATTTTGGGTATAATTTGTATAATTGGGTTAAACTTTGGAAAATCTATAAAAATAATTGGCAAAAAACCCATACTGAATAATAGCCTTATGGCCAAAGTCCTGTAAGAACTGGAGTTGCTGGAATGATGTGTATAAACATAGTTGTTAATTATTCTAGAAGCATGGATAATTAAGCAAATAGTGTGAGACATGGCTCTGTACCTTCTGTTATCTAATCACGAGTGTGTGGTGATGTGGGCTTTCAAGAAGATGAGACAGAGAGAGGAAAAAACTGTTCCTATTCTACCACCCCCACTCCTGCATTTCTAAATTCACATCCTCTTTTCTACCCTGTAATAATGCTCAAAGGGGACTTATTCTTCTTAGCACTGCTGAAGGTGCAGGGTTGAGATGAAAGAAATGGGTATCATATCAGTAGTAAGACAGTCCCTGCTCCCAGGTTCACAATAAAAAAGACACAACGCTGGAGGAAAGAAAGCTCTGCATTGGAATTTCAAGTGGTTACTAAATAAAAAGTACTAAGCAGGAGGACGTGTAGGCTTGACAGAAGCCAGAATACTGTTAAGACCGGATGGTACATTGACCATGGCATAGATCGTCTCTGGTCTAAGTAAGCCCAAAACATCCTAGGCTGGGGGAATGACAGTGATGAAATTGACAGTGTGGTCCACAGACATCCATAAAATCAGAGGTCTGCACATTTCTGGCTTCCCATAATTTGTAGTCACCATTCTTCTTTTTTGGAAGTCCTCTGCACATGCCACAGAACATGGAGGATGACAGGGAAGCATGTTCAAGCATCTGACATTGACCAGGGGACCAAGGACCACTGGGAGGCTACACACCTTTCCAAGAAGTACATCATGGCAAAGGGGAGAGCAATCTGGCCCCATCCATCAACCAGAGAAGGAACAATTGCAGGGACCTTGCTTGCCTACCTGTCAGAAAGGATACTCTCTTCCAACTTCCAGTTGACCTAGGGCTGGAAAGCTTAAAGGAAAGCACATTTTGATCTCTGCCATCAGCCAGGAAGTTAAGCCAGTGTAGTAAGACTGTCAGATGAGGACCTGGGAGACCAGGCTTCCACTGAAGCTCAGTGCATGACCATGGGTCCATCACCATCTCTGAGCCGATCTCACAAGGTAGTTGTGAGAATAAAATGAAGAGGGAAGAATAATCTATGCTGTCTTGAGCTCCTTGGAGGAAAGAGGGAATATAAATGTAGACAATTAATAAAAATGGGCTTCTGGGTTGTGTGGGTTTATATGTGTGTGTGTGTGTGTGTGTGTGTGTGTGTTATTACAATCTATTGCAAGCTGCCTTGATGATCATTTCATCAAATGGAAGAATAAAAATATTCTGAAATAAATAATTAGATGGATGGGTTTATCCTAGGCAAGATCAGGTCTCAATCTCACTTTGGAAATGTGTATACATGTGTGTGTATTATTTATATTGCTTCAGGATAGAGTGATTCTGAATCTCCTGAAGCTCAGCAGCATGCCATAGGGGACCCACCTTCTCTCTTCTCCCAACTAGGAATTGGAAATGAGCAGTTTCTCATTGCTGAGATCTCCAAAGCCTAGAAGGGCAATATGAGAAATCCCTCTTCTCCTTTCCTTGAGAGAGGAAGGAGGTTCTCCCATGTGGACTTGGATTAGGCCCTTTGCCAAATGAATTGGTAACAGTGGCGTGCAGTCAGTAGACTAGGGGGACCAGGCTAGTCCTTTAAATGTTCCTGGTAAATTAGAGTATTAAAGCCTGGTGCTTCCTTCCCAAAGCCCAGGAAGCTTCTGCCCGGCTTAGGGAGGGAGGCACAATGCTCACATGCACAATGTCAGGCCGTCATGAAATCATATGTGTAGTGTTCCCCACCCCCCATGGTCCTCATAAACTGATGTCTGGCCCTAACTGTTCCCCTACGAAAAAATTCACCGCACGCTACTAATTGGTTGAGGCCTCTGAAAGCAACATAGATTCTAGATGGTGTCATTTCCCCTCCTAGATTTTTTTTGTTCATCTTCCAAATTGTGGAAGGAGACCTGATCATTGCTGACATATTTATAATAACCAGATCAATCTAATTACCTATGTTTTCAAATCACCTTACTTGTTCTTCAGGAAATGATAATCACCTCTGTCCTGAATACACAGCTTTACTATGTATCGCAAGGCCTATTATTTTCTCTTTTGACTCATCTGATAGTGAGCAGGAGTAGCTAAAATGGAATTTAAAATGTGAGAGTTAATAAGCATCTGCCCACTCTTTTGGGTGGCAGCATGTTCTCAAACTTGGCTGAGGAAAGGGAGCCAGCGATCAACCGTGATCTACCAAAACCTCCAGGGGATCTACCAGTAGATCGCGATCGACCTGTTGGACATCCCTGCTACAAGTCAAACATGTTTGGACTAAGACAAAGAAGAGGGAGCGTAAACAAGAACTGCACACTCTATTAATCAAGATTTCAACATTTTGATACAGAAAGTGCTTTGCAGTCATTACCTCTTTTAATTTTATAGCAACTCTATATCAGTTATTGAATTATGATAAGTTCTACAAAACAAACTTACTCAAAACCACCTACATAAATAATTGACCGAGTGAAAATATGAATCTGACATTCCTGCGTTCAAAGCCAATATTTTATCCATTTGCTTCTGTTCCTGGTTCTTCAGGAAGAGCTTAGGAAGCATAATATTAAATCTGCCAGACTGAAATCTTGCTATTCAAGTCTAATCATCAAGAAATTGCACAAGAACATCTGGCAACTTTGGGAACATGTGGAAGTGCAAATTCAATCACAGCTACAGAGGTTACTCCTTCAGATCAAGGATGAAGTATAATTAAGTTTCATATTGTGTGGGAAGGTTTCACACTTCACCCATCTCACAATTGGTAAAGAAGATGATTGCAGCAGTCTTCATGCATTGTTGGTGCAGCACCAATCAAAAGTACCAATCTGACAGAGGTGCGATACTTAATGATTTTATTTTATTTGACTATATATTATGATGTAGAGTTACTGTGGTTTTTATACTCAAGTTATGTTAAAAATGTTAGCATCACATCATAATAGCAAAGTAAAAAAGAGAATATTTATGCATGTGAGAAGTGCTTGTCTCACTGTGTGGTGTAAGTACAACCAGTGGTTTTTTTCCTAGAAAACTAAGTGCTAGTACTCACCATGAAGTTGTTACAGTAAGTGTCATGCTTTTTAACAACAACAAAAGTAGGGCCGGTACTACGTGCCCTTGAGTACCCCCAGGGGGAAGCACTGAGTAAACTACACATTGCCAAAAAAGAGGGAAAGCATTGTAAGAAAAAGAGGACAATTATTTGCTTAAGTTTGCATACGCTAATTTATAAGCATAAATGGAAACTCAGAATTACTGTTATGTAAATAGAAACTCAATACATCTTACTATAGTGAGACAGTCTGCGCTGAGGTGACCTGTATGCCTACTCAATCTACTGTCCAGGTGCCAACTGCTGATGGATAATTTCAAGGTCTCTGCTCTTCCTTATGATGTCTGCTGAAAAAAAAGCAGGAAAGAAAAACAGGAAGGTACAACAGGAACACCATGGTAAAGAACAAAAGCAAAACTCTGTCATGCAGAAATAACACGTCTTCAGAGAAAAAGTCCAAAGTCTGCTCTGCTTACACAAATCTTTTTATTAGAGAATGTTTCATTTTAAATCAATGTACAGGCAGTAAAGCAGCATATAAAATTCCCTAGAAATTTGGGTGTATGCAGAAGAGGTTTTAGTATGCAAGAATAGCAAGCAGCATATAATAAGGCATTTAAGTCCTGTTACTAAATCACAAAAAATTCCAAACCAGCAATGTTACTGCTTATCACCACCACCACCACCATCACTATTCATTTATTAATCACCTTGTAAACAACTATTTCAAGGTGATTTACACATAATATTATTAAAAATTGTTGAAAACATAAATACACAGCAACTAAATTTAAAACAAAACTAAAACCCCAGCAAAGTAGATACTTCTGGTAAAGAACTATTTATCCAGCTGGCAAAGCCTGTTGGGGAAAAAAAGTCTTAATTTATATCCGGAAAGTGAAGATAATGAGTACCTGTCATATATTGACAGGAATGCTGTTCCACAGAACAGGACAGCCACACTAAAGGCCCTGCTCAGTGTTACCAAGGCTTCAGAGATCTTTGAAACTTGCAGGAGAAACTGTCACACAGACAGTAGGGATATACTGTAGATAGATGTTGCAGTTATCTTTAAGATGAATAGACTCTTAAGATCAAGTCTGTCACTTAGGATTGTCAGAGAATGTTAAGGTCAGTTGACTGATGTCGTACATATATGTGGTGCCTGCTTACTAATAAAATATCTCTGTTCTAATCACTACATTACTACACTGAATTTGCCTTCATATAAAATACAATACATAGACAGTGTTAAAATTACTACTGAGGCAATACATATAAGAGATCTGGAGAATGGCAGGTGCAGGGCTTGATCAGAGGAGTATTGTTGCTACTTTGTGATGTGGTGTTTGTTAGCACTACAAATACTGACATTAATCAATGTGTCAGAACTGTTTTTCTGCGCACACCAGTACTTCTCAGGGTGGATACTTCCTGGAAAGGTAGCGCTGTCTTGTAGAGCCAACTTTACTGGTGTAGCTGCACAACATAAGCCAGAGATATCACACCCTCTCTCCCATGTCCTTAAGATTTCCAGTTACTTCAGTTAGCCTTTTTTTCTTCTTTGTACTGCTTTTTTCCTGTTGTGTTATAACTAGATTGCACTTTTGAAGGATGTTCAGGACTCCTCTGCCTTTCACTCTTTCTGTCAGTGATGTAAACTTAAATAATAAAACAGGCTATTTTCCTGTTTGGTCCCATCAAATATCCATTCCATTGTATGGGGAACAACACAATCCTGCTTTCGTCCATACAAATTGATATGAAATAGCTACTGAAAGACTATGGGCCAGTATGTTGTAAGAAACACATTTAATGTAAATTTTATACATTTGCATTACCTCTTCACAGATACAGTAGTTATGTTTGGATATCATCATGACAGATCCAAATAGTTAGAAATGGACAAGTAACTAAACAAGGAGAAAAATCAAACTATATTTTTATATTAGTTCACACAGATCACCTCAAACTGCCACTTGGCTTCTTCTTCTGTGCTAAGGCAAGCTGGGTTTCATTATACCAGAAAAGGGCAGGTTTTTCTGAGCCCCGGGGTGGTCTCACAAATC
This sequence comes from Podarcis filfolensis, assembly GCF_964270895.1. Lineage (NCBI taxonomy): Eukaryota > Metazoa > Chordata > Lepidosauria > Squamata > Lacertidae > Podarcis > Podarcis filfolensis. Next base: position 71,626,326 of record NC_139609.1, read on the forward strand.
ACTCCTGACACGAAGATTTCAGAGCTGACCTTAGCAAGCCAACTGGAAATTCTAAAAAATAAATTCCTTACAGTGTTACCTTCCACCTCAGCAACAAATAACTGGGCGAAGGTCAGCCTAATGCTTGCAGAGTTTTCTATACACTTGTAATTGTGTGTTTCTAGAATACTTAACTCCTGCCAACCTAGCAGTTTGAAAGCACGTCAAAGTGCAAGTAGATAAATAGGTACCGCTCCAGCGGGAAGGTAAACGGCGTTTCCGTGTGCTGCTCTGGTTCGCCAGAAGCAGCTTAGTCATGCTGGTCACATGACCCAGAAGCTAAACGCCGGCTCCCTCGGCCAATAAAGCGAGATGAGCGCCGCAACCCCAGAGTCGGTCACGACTGGACCTAATGGTCAGGGGTCCTTTACCTTTATAGAATACTTAAAGAACATAACATTGAGGACAGGGTCCCCTATAAATCAGAACATGATGCACGGACCGTGGTTCACAGAAGCTCCTGCCATAATAAATGTGTTAAGTCCCCAGGACTCTTGCTGTTTTTTGCAAATGAGTCAGGGGCACGTGTCAACCACAGCGGTTTCCCCCACAGTTCGAAACAGAAATTGGCTAAATTCAACTGCAGAGTTGACAGCCTTCAGGCACCACCTTAAGAACAGGACGGAACCTGTAGAAGCCCTTTTCCCTGGATCCAACCCACCCCTTTTTTCGAGTAAACAGAAACAAAAGCGAGAGCCAATGAGAAAGCCAGGCATTGGCGAGTGGAACTGAACCAGGCCTTTCTCTCTCTGAGGAGCCAGTCGGAGCGCGCCGGGCTTCTCTCACGGTGTGCTGGGAATTGTAGTCCCGCCGGGTTTTTTTCCTGCGTCTGCGTACGCCTCCTCCTCCTCCTCCTCGTCGCTCCCGGCTCCCGCCTTCTGCCTCGCGCCCGCTCGCTTCTCCTTCTCCTTCCGCCTTTGTTGTGCGCGTGCGTCTTTCGCGCGCCTGACTTTGGACAGAAGCCGCCTCAGGTTGGACTTGGACTGGCTGCCATCTTAGGCGAGGAGCCGTCGCCTTTCTAGCTGGTGAGGAGCTTGCTGTGTGTTCTTCGAGCTGCCTCGGTAGAGGAGCTGGGCCCGCCGGGGCGGGGTGGGGGAAAGAAGGCTTTTCTTTCTGGGCCTGCGGCGAGGCCGAGGCCGAGGGAGGGGGCGTCTAGAAGGCAGGGCGGGGAGCTCAAGGTAGGCCTGGCTTGCGAAGGGTGGGCGGCGAGAAGGGGAAGGCTGGCAGCAGGTGCAGCAGCCTCGCTTAGGGGGAGGGAGGGGGTGCGGTGGGTGGGGTCCTGCCCTATATCCTTCGAAGGGAAAAGGGATTCCGTTCTCCCCTCCCTCTCCCCCACCTCCAGCTTGTGAGCTCAGTGCCTCCCCGCTTTACCTGTGCACCGAGAGGCATTCACAGCTTCAGACTGAGGGGTTTGGGGATGATGGGAGACACCCGCTCCCATTACGGCCTCTTCTCCCTTCCTCTCCTGCTATGCCGTCGGTAGGCGTTTTCTTTCCCCCTTCACTGAAGTTGTTCGCAGGGATTGTGCACTCAAGATGGCTTAATTTTCTTCTCGGTCCCCCTTTTCGCGACCTTGTGTTGTCAGGATGACGAGGCCCGGTGGGTGGGTGGGATGGATGGAGGTGTCCCGAGGTGGGTGGCCCTTTGGTCTGGGACGCAAAGCTGGGGGGTTGTATGTGTGACCCGAAGGTTCCCAGCCTCAGGGAAACACTCCAATGCTGTTTGTGTAAAGTACATGCTGTAGTTATGTGTATCCTTTGCTGCTTTCCACACCTCTTGGCTCTTTTCACCCATTCCAGTTTCGTTAGCATTTATCGGTATATTGTTTCCTGGATTGTTCTTATTCTCGTTGGCTTCTGTATATCTCTGTCATCTAGCGGCCATATCGGGACAGCACCAGTTGTTAAATACAGGGAATGCACTCTCTTCTCTTCCACCTGCTACTTTTTAAGGAAGCCAAGCAGATCCTGCTGTTTAGGTTATTTGGTTTGGATGGCTGGGTGGGGGATGATGTTTTGGAACTCTTAGCTGTGAAAATATTGTACATTTCAAAAGGTGTAGTACAGCCCTGACCAACTGAGACACTCTTGGCTTGTGTCCCTGTGTGGTTACAAACACAGTATCCCCTTGACGCTTTAATGATGTTTGCCTTTGCAAATATACATGTTGCATCTATACCTGTGGCATAAAGGGTGGATTGGCTTTTGCTAGATGGCTTTAGGTCACCTTATGGGGTTATTGTGAGGCTAAAGTGCTACTCTTAAGTTTAGAACAGGCAAGAGATAAATATAATGAAATGAAGTACATAATTGATAATGAAAGTCATTAAAGTTGAGGATTGTTAGCAACTGTTGTGTCTGTTGTTCCAGTTAAAAAGGCTGAACTGCTTTTAAATTCAGATACAGTTTGTGAATATTAAACACTGAACAGCAGAGCCTTCATCTTACAGGATTTGGAATGGGTAGAGATGGTGCTAAATATTTTAAATTATTTCAGACATTAATGGGAAGGTTTTGAAAGCTTTATACTACCACTTATAACAGTTCATTGCAGCGAATGTGTGGTAAGAGTTCCTTGGATGCATATTACACTGTAAGGAGGGGAATTGCTATATGGACATAAAGCCTTTCTAATGGTTACTCTAATGTTAGCCCCTCTGATTCCAATGTTTCATGTAACTGTTCATAAGTTTTCAGCCATTCAGCAAGATTCTGTGCAGAATTCATTTGACCTAAGTCTCTTCAAATCAGGTGACTTGTTAGGCTCTACAATGACTAATTGAACGGGAAGGTTGCAATCCTGTACATACTTACTTGGGAATTGGCCCTATTGACCACAACAGATCTATTTACAACCTGTTTTGTTCTTTTCCTGTTATTCTTTACTCAGTAATTTTGTAGTTGTGCTTGAAAGATTGCCTTGCTCTCTAGGGACCTTGTGCTACAAGAAATGTTAAAAGATGAATACAACAGAATCTTGAGACACCTTTACTTGTAACCACTTAAAATAAAGTTACAAATGTTTGAGAAACAGTACCAAAAGAGGGGAATATGTCTTAAAACAGAAATTACTGTAGTCAGTAGGACTTACTGAATCACTGGTATAAGTCTAAAACCAACTGCACTTGCATCCTGATCCTGTACATGCTTACTAAGAAGTCGGTCCCATTAAGGGTGACTTGTTTCTTTTTTTGTATGCTTACCGTATGTTTGGGGCCTTACTTTCAGGTGCACTTGCACTGTAAGTTGTACTGAGTTAGGTGGCTTTTACTCCTCAGTAAATTGCAAACTTTATCTTGCAGCACTGCAAAATATTTTAAATACATAGGAAGTCTGAAAAAAGCTTGTGAATTATTATTGAAAATACATTTAAAAATGAATTTAAATTGTGGACAAGTCATTTAAAAAGAAAGTTCTACTCATAAATCTTAGCTCCAAGTAAAGGTATTTCATTCTGCAGTCTTAAGTTTAGCACTTTTTGTTATTACAAAGCATATGAATGATAAATTGATATTCATGTAAAAATAGCACCATAAAGCCTGAATTTGGAAACTGAAAACAGACATGGTTTTGTAGGTCTCACCAAAAATTACTTGTGTTCTGATTCATTTGGCAGCTAACAGGCAAATATTTACAATGGATGAATGCCAATAACACACAATGATGCTGCTGCCAAAACAAAGTTGTTTTGTAAAAGAGGCCATTGAAATCGTGAACTAAATAATCTTGTATTGCATATTGGGTGTACACAGATGTCTTGTTCACACATTGCATTAGACCACAGTTTAAAGTGTTTTGATTACGGTGCACACCGCTCAAAAGTTCCTGTGCCTGACAGACAGGGCATGATGGCAATAACTAATAACAATTAGTATTGAGGCATACTGCCTCTGAAACTGGAGGTTCTGATAGCTGTCATGGCTAATAGCTTTTGATAGACATAATTATCCATGGATTCTGGAGACTTATCCTCCACGATGATCTAATTCTGCTGTAATGAAATGTTTTAAAGCCATTGGAACCAATGACCATTGCTTTACTTTGTGGTTTTCACTTTGTGGAAATAGGCTATATAGAATAGATAAGGTGATGGTCTTTGTTGGATCAGTATCTATTGGTATAGGAGCAAAACATATTCTTTGGAATTCAGCAAAGGGGAAATCTATGGAATGCTGTTTGTGAAAACTATGCTAATACACAAGAAGGTGTCCTCAAATACATTTGTTAAGATGCTTGAAAACTTTTTGTTTTGAAAAATGGTACATTCAGAAACAGATAAGAGAAGGTGGCATATATTTAAAAGGCATAATGTCTCCCCCACTTCATAGATAGTAGATTACTTTGTTCAGTGGTATTTGGCACTGATTCTGAAACTGCCAGGCGATGACACGTATAATGATAGGCTTTGTCACTAGGAACTTGTCCAATGCAGCCAGATAATTCCCAAGCTTGTTGTCCTTATGCTCATTATGGACCTACAGATTGTGAAATTGGTTTGTAATTATGAGAAATTTGCTGTACAGTACCTGTTTGTTCTTACCTCAAATATGAAAAGCATTTATATAAAGGAACAGAAGCAGTTGTTTGAATGTTCCCACTGATCTTTATTGCAATGTCAATGTTTCTTTAAAGATAAATGTTAATAAATAAATAAACTCTTCCAGGCTACAGGCTCATTGTGAGCACAGGTTTAAACTTGAAGACCTTCTGCATTCAGGTATCGTGATTCAGGGTCTTTTTCCTATAAAGGGAAAAGTATATACAAACTCAAAGGCCAGATGAAAGAGGTTTATGAAATTTATTTCCAGAAAAGTATTTCTGACTAACTTGTTAATTCTGTCCTATAGTACATTGTTTTCTAAACTTGTCTGATTCCCTTGTCTTCTGAGGTGCTGTTTAAGAAAATAACATTAGAATTGTAACTTTATCCTTGAAAACTTTGTTTTTAGGATGTGTAAATAGTATCTGCCTCAAAGGACTCTATCCTCTAGCAATCTGTGTGAACCACTATATTCTAGATGTACATATTGATTAAAAGAGGCTAGTGCCAGAGCAACAACTAACGCAGAGATGCAGCATGGACATTCTCTGAGGGATTATAATTCCCACTACATTGGGAGTGATTGGATAATCCAGTTGTAGATTACAGAGAAGTGGCAGAATTACCTGATCCCAGTGGAAGCTGTTTTGAAGGAGGCAAGGCCAAAGCATGCAAAGATGCACAGGTTGGTTGCCTTTATGGTTGGGCACTTCAGATTCTCGGTCTTCAGCTGCTTAATTTATATCCCATGATAAAGTAGCAGATTCATATATTTTCAGCTGTAGGGCAAGGTTTTTTCTTTCAGATGTTTGAATAGGGATGACAGCATCACAGTTGGAAGCAAAACTTGAGAACATCAGAGAAAAGTACTCTTGCAAGAGAAAACATTAACAGGATAGATTTCTGATGAATTCAGTTATTAGGAATTCTGGGTATTTGGACAAGGCTGAGAAAAATACTATAAACTTTAAGCTCATACACCTTTTTTTTTATTATGACTAGCATCCACCAAGCCATATGTGGAGTAGACCTGTTGAAACTGATGGATTTCAATTAGTCACAACTTAAGTCCATTTATTTTCATGGCTCTATGAGTATGGTTTGACTGGAGGTTTGCAGGGGAAAAATAGATGAAATAAGTGGGCCAACCCCTTCCCCAACTGTCCAATGAATACTGACCGTATTTTGGACATGTAATTCTGACTACTGTGGGTAAATAATGGGAGGAGGAATAGAATGGAGTTCGTTTTATTATTTTATTTAATTACAGTTATACCACTTTTATCTTTAGTGCTTGTGTCCATGTTGAATCCTGTTGAAATCCCAGGTACTGCACAGGGTTCCACTTATAAGCATTAGTTTGTAGAATGGAGTCTTGGTAAAGAATTTGGTCTGCTGTTGTTCACAAATTGCATATTTCTTGTGGGATATGCATGAAAGTAAAACTAACCAGAATAAGTTATTCTGTCCTCTTCACTTTGAATTATAATAACCTCAAGTTACTCTGGAGTACAGTAAAAACTTGTTTTCCTATATTTTGGCTGCAATTGAATTTTTAAACCAAGGTTACATAATGCTTATTACGATCATGAGGAAAAATGCAGTTATACCTGCGCAGTTGGATTTTCCAGTAGTGTTCAGTGTACAAAAGAAATGTTATCTTTTTAAAAATATCTCAATTTTTAAAAACAAGATAGCAGCAACCAACCCATGTAATATACTATTTGTTACAAAGAGCTCAGAACAGCATATATATTCCCAAGGCTATTTGTCATGGAGGCAATGCTTGGAACTCATCTACTTGACGTAGAGAAGAGCACTATTGATAGCTACTAACCATGATGACTATGCTCTGTCTCCACAGTTGGAAGTAGTAATGGTTCTGAATGCCAGTTAGTGGAAGCCGTAGGATCCTGTGCTCTAACTCTGCTTATGGGTTTCCCACAGGCATCTGGTAGGCCACTGTGATGCTGAATTAGATAGGCCATTGGCCTGATCCAGCAGGCTCTTCCTATGTTCTGATGGCAATGACAGTGGTCGGGGTAGCCAATGTGGTGCCCGGCAGATGTTTTGGTCTAAACATTTATCATTGGCCATACTGTGGGGGATGTACGGCAGCTGGGAGTCCAACAATGTCTAAAGGGGACTATGTTAGCTATTCCAGCTGTATGTTATAGCTTCACTGCATTTATATGGCAATTTTATACTCTTAATACACCATGAATGGAGATATGCCAATACTAGGTTGGCAGATGACCACTATGTTCTATGTGTGGTCAGCTTCAGAGGGACAGGGAACGTACAACAAGGAGAAAACAACACTGTGTCAAAACAACATACATACACAGAGAACTGTGCTGACAGCAACACACATATGCCATCCCACTCAGAGGGATGAACATAGGATGGTGAGGATATGCCTCCAGCACACACTACGTGTAAGATAATGCTAGAGTATTTCCACTTCATCTGCCCTGGTTGCACAGCCACCAATATCTCTGCTGCTTCTGGCCCCATGCATCCTTATAGGCTGGAGTCTGAATCCTTGTATGTCACTCACAACCACTTTTTTTTTGGAAGAACAGCACATACAAAGGGAGGGAGGACAGTCCATGCAAAACAACATTGATGTAGTTTCCTGGGCCTCCAGAGAACAGGACACAGCCCTCCCTAGGACAAAGTTTCAAGACCAAATGAGGGGAAGTCACTGTTGCCAAGAATTAAAGCGAAGTGGCCAAAACATCCAATAAGACAGGCACACACTAACTGCTGCAATCGTTCTTCAGCAGCTCCCTACATAAGGTTAGGAAGCACATAATGGGAGTTTGAGCCCCATTAGGAGGAAGGGGCAAATATGTTCCTACTCACCTTTTGCATGCCTGGCAAAATAACATAAAATCATAATCATGGCAAAAGAGGGAGCTCCTGGGATTCCCAACCCACAGTTCGAGCTCCACAAAGTGTTCACACTCAACTTCAGCAGCAAGACAGGCATCAGACAAACCATGGGTCATTGACATCATCCCACTGCAGCCCATGGATCAGATGTTACAATCACTGGGACTGCAAGATAAACCCTAAACCCAAGCAGCTTGTTTTCTATATTAGCTGTGGAGAACCTTTCATGCACAAGTCTGATTAGCCTGTCAGTCCTCTGAATTTGGGCCATGTGGTCATTTTGTACAAATCAGGCCTATATGTCAGTCACATGAGGACAGGTGTGGATATTTTTTTATCTCCAATCTAAGCAGTAAGACATCTTTTTTTCTAAACATCACAGCTCTAAGGCTGGAGATGAGCCTTTGGCCACTCCCACACCTTGAATTGTCTCATATGGTATCCCACATGACAACCATATGTCAAAATTAACTGGAGAGTGGGCCAGTTCTGGAGCCCGTCCTCTGGGTGGATCCAGTTCCCTACTCCCTTTTTACATCCTCGAGGCCCCTTGTTTGAATCCAGGTGACAACTGCACACTCAAAAAGGGTTGGACTGCTATACCAGGCACACTAGCCAGTTAGGAGATGTTCTGCATGGAGCAATAGCCTGCCTCCTATACAGACCACTTAGCCCCTTTTGCTCATCCTTCTCCTTGGTGACCTATGTGATACCTCCTCTTCCTCACATTTTGCCTGATGGGGAAGGATCATAGGTTGGTGTACATCTGTTTTGCACGTTGAAGATCCCAGGTTCAATCTCTGGTATCTCCAAGTAGGATAAGAAATACCTTCTTTTCTGAACCCCTAGGAATACTGCCTGTCAGAGTAGACAACACTGAATTAGGTAAACCAGTGGCTCCTTGACCCAGTATTAGGCAGCTTTGTATACTCCTAGCCTTGCTAGGTAGCATCCCAGTAGACATAAATGCCCTTCCCAGTCCTCCAGCCATGTAAAAAATCAAAACCCAAAACAGATGGCCTTGTGACAGTCTGGCAGAGCAGGGCTCTCTCATATTTCTGGGAACCTTGTGAGCAGAGAGTTGGGCCTACCGACCCTGAGACCATTCCTTATGATCCCATCCTAAGGTCCACTGAAGCCCCGTCATACTATGCTCTCGAAGAGGAATTCTCTTACCACTTCCTATCAACAAAGACACATGGCAGAACGTGGCAATGCCAAAGCCTTGACTCACAGGCAGTTTTAATTTCACTGCGGGGCCCACAGGACCTGGATGTTGGGTCCTTGGGTTAGGCCTAAGGCAGCAGTCCCAGTCTTCAATGGTTCAGGCCTCCTGCATGGACGCTATTACAGTTCTTCAAAGAAAAAAATAAAATAATAATTTTTCAGCAAGGGAGTGGCCATGTTGTGTTTATTTTTTTCCTGGGGTGCTCTTTTTGCACTAGCTGCCAGGGAGGTAAGCTCGGGGTCGGGCCTGGGCTAGGCCATGCAATTCCTTGTGGCTTCCATGACCCTCCAGGTACCCTCCTACCTCTCTCCCTTGGTGGTGGCAAGGGTGCCCTACAGTGGCAACAGTAAGCTGGTGCTTGGCTGGGGGGTGGCTCTGTGGCCGTGATGCTCTGGCAGAGCAGCTTTTAAACTGTTGCGGGGGGGGGGGGAGGAAAAGCCCACAGGAGCTGAATAGGGTTTGGAGCAAATCTCACTCGAATGACGATAAAATTAATGAAAATTTAAATGTGGGAGGTATACAACTCAGCACTGTGAATGCAGGAGCACATGATTGCAGTTGAGAGAGGAGAAAGCATCGTAGATCAAAATGGAAGTGCCAAAGACACTTGAAGAGTGAGTCTTGTAAATTCTCTGTGTTTATACGTATGCTAATGTTAGAAGAGTCCAAGCCAGTGTGGGTTAACTGAGGTGGACTGCAGAGAGCCAATGAGACACCGTTACCTCTGCTGCAACATGTAAGTGTTGTTAAGCCAACTGGGAGCAGAGATCATAGTGTTCTTAAATTAAATATACTACATATAAACGGTCAATCACCAAGAAAATCTGACACAGTAACATTTGATTTCAAAAAATGAGACTTCCCCAAAATGAGTGGTTTGATAAAATGGAAGTTGAAAGGCAAAGTCAAGAAGGTCAGATCAGATCACTCCAGAATGCTTGGGAGCTGTATAAAAATATAGTCTTAGAAGCTCAGGAAAGATACCATGAGTGTGAAGAGGATGCCAATGTGGTTAACAAGTGGAGTCAGAGAAGCTATTAGAGGCAAGAAGGCTTCCTTCCAGCCAGGCAGTCATGCTTCTGGTATATTCCATTAGCTCTGTTCTGTCCAATTTCCATTTTACCCCCCCCCCCCAGTTGCACTCAGTGTTATCTGGCCTGTGACAAAGGGTCCTCAGTGGACTAGGTTTTGGGATGGGGAGATTTTTTTGCTTGCTTTTTTCTACTTCTGCAAACATTGGGTTTCTCTCAACCATGCTAATACTTCCTGTTCCAGTTATGTAACTGGATGTCAATGGCGAAGTTTAGGAATATAGGATAGCAATTGTTCATATTTATTGTTTCATTAATATTTATTAAATTTCTATATTGCCCTTCATCTGAGGAATAGAGGGTGGTTTACAATATAAAAATACAAAAATACATACAATAGTAACAAACAAAAACAATGCCCACCAGGTTAAAAGGCTACAGATTGTTTCATTAGCCAAAGTCCTGGGAGGAAAGGAATGTTTTTGCCTAAAGATATGTAACGAAGGTTCCAGGCAAACCTCCCTTAGGATAGCATTCCTCATGCATGGAGCTACTGCAGAAAAGGCCTGTTCTTGTGTTGCCACCTTCCAAAGCTCTGACAGGGGAGGCACATGAAGAAGGGCCTCTGATGATGATTGCAGGGTCCAGGTTGTTTCATATTGGGAGAGGCAGTCCTTGAGCTTTTGCAGTACTGAGCCATTTAAGGCTTTATAGATCGAAACCATCACTTTGAATTGGACCAGGAAACTAATTATTTAATAATAAATAAAATTATAATTATTCTGGTGGAATGATCCTAATTTTTAGAGTTGTTCTGATTCCTGCCAGTAACAAACGTGTATGCTAGAGTCACTGTCAGGAAAAGCATTTTGCTCCACCACCCCCGCCCTAATCTAGCAATCACACCCTCAAATATCACTTAGGAAGCAAAGGGTATTTCCGAAATTTGCCTTCTTACGGCTCTTCACACATCAGCTGTACAAAGTTTGCTTTGCCCTTGGTCCCTTTGTGCTGATTGTTTGCCTCTTACTAGAATGTTACTGAACAGTCAGTTACATCACAGCACCTCAAGCAATTGTAGACAATTAAAATTTCTATGATACCAAACCCTTGGTCAGTAGTGAGGGCTTGTAAATTAAATTAGTAAAAGATAAAGATAAATAAATTAGTAGGTATCTTCTAGCCAATCAGTTGTTGTGCTTTGAGAACAAGACACTGTAAGCCATAAGCTTTCATTCCCTCCTCCTCCTGGAGTTGGATTGTTCAGACCATAGTTAAGATTAACTACAGTTTGTCTGGGATCAGACATTACAACATGTAAAGTTCATGCTTTAATGTGACACATATTGTTATTACCATCATAGGTACCTTGAAACAGCATCCATTCAAGGTATTTCCTACTTCAAATATATGTGCTAAATATATTTTATACTGAGTAAAATTGACACACGTCTGCAGTTCATTCTCCACCTTCTGACATTCAATATAAAATGAAACAGGATATTAAGAGTAGAAGACACTTAAGTGCCAAGTAGTCTTTACTTCTGCCTTTAAAGAAGGCACTTGCTGCATCTTCTGTTTTATATAGTGCATTTAAAAATAGACAAGTGTGACAGCCTTTAATCTGTTTGCTACTCACCTATTTCTTTGGCTAGAAAACGTTTGTTCAATTTAAACCTAATCTCCCAGTTTAAGCTTGTTAATTAGTTTTCCATGACGATTGCATGTAGGGGAGATAAACTCATAAGCCTGCTTATTAACAGTATTTTGCCTATTTGCAACTTTTTTAAAATAAATACCTTTCAACTAAGAATAATCGGTTCCTTCAGTCTTTGACATCTTTTTATATTCTTTACAATTCCTCATGTAAAGTGAGGATGCTGAAATTCGGTGAACAGATGTGGCTAAAGCTTTCAGAATGGCCATATTATAGATGAAGTTAATAAATTCAACAATTAACTCAAAATGAGTTATTTGCAACACTATTTGGGGTAATTTATTAACCTTAATCCCCCCCTTCAGTATGGCAGCCAGTTTGGGTACCTCAGCCCATTTTATTTCCCCCTTTCCCTAGTCTCCATCCCCCAAACAGTAAGCCAGCACTGTATGGCCACTCAGCCTTCATTGGCCTGTTTTGGGTCCCCAGTAATGCTAGTGATACCTCCCTTGTCTGTGTGGTTAGTGCTGTTTTGGCTACTTAAATACTGGCACTTAGAGAATGAGTTTTCCATTACTTGTATAGGTTGATGGTGATGTTTCAGGGCTCACTACTGTCTTGATTCCTCAACCTATCAATTACAGTTGTGAAAGCTCTTAAAGATTCAAAATCTGCAGACTTGCATAATAGTGAGCATCAGAAACTTCTCCTTACCTAATGTTTTAGGGTTATTGGATGCTTATATGAAGCATTTCCTTTTATAACTGTTTCAGATGACTAATCTCCTACCATGATGATCATGTGGTATAAGTCATGGGCAAAGGAGGTCCCGATTAGTTGAATTACTGAGGCCCATGCACTTCAGAGGAGTGTTTTTTTTAACCAAGTGAAATGTGATGCCCTTGAACTGGTTCAGACAATTTTGCCACCAATGGGTTATGTTAAATAGAGATCACTGCACGGCATAAAACTCAGCATCTGAATTCACCATTAGGTTAATAATAACAAATAGTAACTTTCTCTGTCTGTTGTATTCCTTTCTGTTAAACATTCACACAGGTTTCCTCCGTGGTGCTGTCAGACACTATAGCTAGAACATTAACCTATGGTTAATTTTGACAAGTTGAAAGTAACTCTGTCTTTTCAGAGATAATCAAACAGGTTGCGTGTCTCTGCTAAATAGGAATTACTTCATATGACTGAAATAAGCCCAGAGGCTTTCCTCTTAACCATAGGGACAAATAAAGCTAGGTTGTGAAAATGCTTTTTTAACTATCACAGAGTTTTCTTAAAAGTAGGCAAATTAGAGCTGTGCATCCCAAGATAGGCAGGTTATATTCCTGGCCCCCAGAAGTTTGATTCATCTCTACCCATGGAGTCCCATGTTCCATAAAACAAATCCCCCACCTTTCTCATATGTGCATACAGCAAGCTAACTATTTGCAATAGTAATTATTGTAGGAAGAAATTAATATTAATCATGCTTAGCATTTATATAGTGCTTACAGCAATTGCCCTATGTTTTATTGTTGTAATTCACATAGCAATCCTATAAGGATGCGCAGTATTATTTTTATCTCATCATTTATTTTTGCTTTGTATCTCACCTTTTATACAAGGAACTCAAGGTGGCCTACATAGCTCACCTCATCTCCATATTATCCTCCTGTAAGGTATGTTAGACTGAAAGATGGTGACTGGCCCAAGGTCACCCATGTTACACATGGGGAACTAAAGGTGAGATTGCCTAAGTCCACCTAGTATGTTCCTGGTAGAGGTAAGACCAGGAACTTGATGAATATGTAAGCTGAATCTGATAGTCATATTCAGCACCACCACATGGAGTCCTGGTTCCTCTTAATCATGTATATAATTGTACCTCCCTGGGCTATAACTGGGGAACTGCATGCATAGTCTGGGAAAGGAGCCTGGGTCCTAAAGCATGATGATTCCTGCAGCAAAGTCTTTCCTCTTTGCCACGAAAAGGATAGCAAAGGGAAGTAGGGATTTGGAATTGACTGGAGAGAGAAAGGAGGGGACACACACAAAGGAATCATAAGCTCTTTGTCTCCTTTCCCTTCCCTGCAATTGAGCTCACGCCATGTGAATTATTCATAGATTCCTGTTTGTGTAAAAAGCCGTACATGTCAATGGGGCATTATGCTAGAGTGCTCAGCGAGAGAGACCCCCTAATTCACTAAGTGAGGGAAAAATAACCAAGATACTAACTGGCTTTTCACACAAAAAGTACGTATTCAATGCAAACACGAAGAGGTGGGTGTTGAAGAGTAACAGTGGCAGGATCCTCGCTGATCCCCATGCATTCTGCTGCTGCTGTTGATGGTTCTGCAGCAGTTGAAGTACAAAGCTTCTGTCTGGGGGGGGGGGAACGTGGCAACTCTGTAGGAGTCCAGAGTTTCCACACAGATGCAAACCTGAAAATTACTGAATTACAGGAAACTGCTGAGCTGTTGTTGTTTTTCCCTTTTTTCCTCTATTCTTCTTATAAACTACATAATTAAGTTAGCTGCCATTTCTAGTAGGGAAATGTTTTTGTTCATGAGGTGAGAGCAGCACATCATTAATACAGCAAATTCTAAAAGGTTCTTGATCATAAAGCATGCTTCCTATAGCTAAGGATTTCCAGGAAGAAGAAACCACCGCTGACATCAGCTAGGCAAATGTTTGAAATATTAATTTTATTACCAGCCTGAAAGTGTTGGTTCCTTATTGATTCAAAGGTGATAACTTTAAAACACTAAGGTCTGCTTATCAAATTGTAAGGCATATTAAAGTAAACTTGAAAATAGGAATAATTGATTTCTTGAACTTTGAAACTAAAAAACTCTCTTTTACATGAGACCTTCGAGTCCCACATGTAAGATTCTGATATCCAGCCCTACCAGATGTATGGGTGGTGGTGGTGATGGTGGTGGTTGTTATTATTATTATATAACTTCAGTCAAGTCTGGCAAGTATTCTCCAAATCTTAGTGGAAGTGTCCAGAACTATGTGCTGAAATATATTGACACATGGGGTTTGCGGAAGCTGTTTATATCTCTGTGCCATTTTGGAAACTCTTTGTGGGGTTATTAGATAGCAGTTTATACATGAAGAAATATTTCAATGGGGTTTAATCTAGTATGAGTAATTTGTTTCAGTTTCACTTATGTATGTATATGTACAGTTACAGATAGGTAGCTGTGTTGGTCTGCCATAGTCAAAACAAAAATTTTTTTTTTCTTCCAGTAGCACCTTAAAGACCAACTAAGTTAGTTCTTGGTATGAGCTTTCGTGTGCATGCACACGAAAGCTCATACCAAGTGTGCATGCATACGAAAGCTCATACCAAGAACTAACTTAGTTGGTCTTTAAGGTGCTACTGGAAGAAATTTTTTTTTTTGTTTTGACTATGTATATGTAGTTGTTTTCCAACTTCAGTTTGCACTAGTTAATTAGCTGTGTTTTTATTGTGTCTAATCGCACAGTTTTCCTGTATATACAGATGTTATACTAAATATTTTATAATTAGATCTAATCCAAGAAAATTGAGGGCAAATCATTTTGTTCTAATGAAAAAGAACATAAATACGAGAAAGGGATGGTGGGAGCAGGTGAGGCAGGGCAAGCTGGGTAGCTCACACTGGAAATTGGTACTAGAATCAGCTGAGACCATGTCAGTACTTTTCCTGTCTGTGTGGAGAATCAGTTAACAAAGTCCATTTGAAAGGGGTGAGGGATGTATCAGTGGTGATTGTTTTTGTTGAACATTTATTTCTCTTTGTAACCATATAAATGAATGTTTGATTCAGCTCTGTCATTGAAAGTAAATGGATATGATCAAGATGAAGACACAACCTTATTCCCAAGCCACTGGTTGCTTGCATCTGCTGATGAGTTGGGGTGGAGGAGAAGAGAACCACATATTTTGGCTCCTTCATTACAAATGATCACGACAGGCATTTCACCAGTATTTGTTTTGTTCTGGTTTGCCTTAAGAAACATTGGTCTGTCCATCGCGTATAAAACAATAGAATTGTAGAGTTGGAAGGGACCCTGAGGAATAATAATAATAATAATAATAATAATAATAATTTATTATTTGTACCCCGCCCATCTGGCTGGGTTTCCCCAGCCACTCTGGGCGGCTTCCACAGAAAACCAAAAATACACTAAAATATCACAGATTAAAAACTTCCCTGAACAGGGCTGCCTTAAGATGTCTTCTGAATGTCAGGTAGTTATTTATCGCTTTGACATCCGATGGGAGGGCGTTCCACAGGGCAGGCGCCACTACCGAGAAGGCCCTCTGCCTGGTTCCCTGTAGCTTTGCTTCTCGCAATGAGGGAACCGCCAGAAGGCCCTCGGCGCTGGACCTCAGCATCCGGGCAGAACGATGGGGGTGGAGACGCTCCTTCAGGTATACTGGGCCGAGGCCGTTTAGGGCTTTAAAGGTCAACACCAGCACTTTGAATTGTGCTCGGAAACGTACTGGGAGCCAATGTAGGTCTTTCAAGACCGGTGTTATGTGGTCTCGGCGGCCGCCCCCAGTCACCAGTCTAGCTGCCGCATTCTGGATTAGTTGTAGTTTCCGAGTCACCTTCAAAGGTAGCCCCACGTAGAGCGCATTGCAGTAGTCCAAGCGGGAGATAACCCGCTTAGCTAGCTCAACCCCCTGCAATGCAGGAATCTCAACTAGATCATATATGATGGCCATCCAATCTTTGTTTAAAATCTTCCAAAGAAGGAAAGTCCACAACTTCTTGTGGGAGTCTACCTAGATATCCTATAGTGTAGTTGTCTAATATATTAATGTATATGGCAACTGAGCTTAATTTTATATTTATATTTTTTCAATTGATCTCAATTTTAGTCTTTTTGTCTCAAGAGTAAAGTTATTATTTCTTGTTTCTTTATTCAGGTTCATGTACCTTCCTGTGGTATGGCTGGCAATGGGTCAAATTCAGAGCCTATCAGTGGACTAACTATGAAATCACAGCTTCAGATCACTGGTAAGTGTCTCAAACAGGCCTGCTTGCTGACTGTAGGGCCTTTGCTTTTAAGGGTAACTGAAGGAATTGCAGACTCCTATCTTTGTGGCCTTTTCCCACATCTTTGTGGGAAAATCTAAAACAAATCCTATTGGAAGGCATATAAAGATCCCTCATGTCAAGTCAAGCCATTTGCCCATCTAACTGTAACTGCCCCAAAGTCCTTAACATCAGAACATCTTTCCCAGCCTTATCCAAGATTTCTTTTGACTGGAGATGCTGAGGATTGAACATGTTCTCTGTCACTATTTCTCTCTGACCACTGGAACAGAATTTTTCCACTACTATGTTCACATTGCTCCTTCTCTTTGTTGATTCAGAGGTGTTTTAATGGAATTTTGTGCCAGAAGCCTTTAAATAATTTTTCTGTTCCAGCTAGTGTTGTTGGTTTAATCACTCTGCTTTGTTATTTCAGTGTCTTTTAAGCAGGTTTCTACAGACCTTTTATAAATTGGTTTTAACCCATTACAACTAGTGCATAGTGGGGAGCTTGTAGCCAGGGCTCCTGCAACAAACAGCCCCACAAGCCTTTGTGAGGCAGAGATGCAAGAGGGCATCAGAGGAGGGAGGGAAGGAAAGAAAGAGGGATAGAGTCCAGTGTTGCCTGCGGCGCCCCTGACAATCATTCAAGGCACCCCAGGGTGCCACGGCACACTGGTTGAAAACCACTGGAAAGAATGCACATTGCCTCCTTTTTTGTTGATTCATTAATATTTCTTTGAAGGTATTAATAGGTATCAAGTAACAGATAAGCAATACATTTGTATATACCAGTGGTCTTTGAAGGAAACTTTATTTTGGCTCATCTGTACTATGACAGTTAAGGCCAAAAATATGGTATATGAATGAGTGATCAGTATAGACTCCTAACTTGAAGAACCAGATGATAGGTGATTTTTTATTTTTAAGGCACAGGGGTTGGTGTCGCAACTTACTTTTAAAGTCCGTTTTGTTTTGAAAAATCTGTTTCATCTATCATAACTGTGTTGTAAGTAGTTAACACAGAATCTACTTCCTGCAAATTATTTATTATGTTAGAATTTAGCATCTTCACCTTGTATATAACACCCATCAGTGTTACTTTAGAAAAAATGTCCCAGTGAGCCCTCACTTGTCAAGAAAAATTGAGTGTTACCAAGGAAAGCTTGGCTTAGCTAGTCAATACTTCCAGTGACCCAGGCACTAGTGCATCTACTGTAAAAACAGGAAGAGGACAGTGTAGGTCTGCAGCATTGTCAGTCAAGATAATGACATCATAAGAGACTGCCAACATTGGAGAGACTGGATACGGAGAGATCTCGGCCAGGAAATAGGGAGATTTTGGGGAAGGAGTTTAAGCAACCTCTGCTATCTATCTAGAGGTAGGCAGACGGACCCAGGAGGCAGCAGATATGCTTGCCTTCATGATCATAAGCAATAAGTAGGGAATTCCACTTATCTCCAAGCAACAGATGACATGTTCTATGATTGACCACTCACACAAGTGATAAGCCATATAGCCAAGTAGTTGCCACTTCTTAGCCACTTCCACATATGCAGTGTGTACTTGTTTGTTTGTTTACATGGAATTATCTGTTTACATGGCACTTAACAAAGAACAGGTTTGCCTTGCCCCCTACATCAAGAGGTTTATAGGGAAACAGAAGAAGGGAAGGGAACTGATGGCAGGGATGAACAAGGGAAGAATGTGCAATTATTTTAGTTACATGCACTTTAGTTGCAGGATATTGAGAACAGAGGGTTGTTTCAAAGGCTTCATGAAAAATGTGTGGAAGGGCTTGAAGCAAGTGACCACAGGTAGTCAAATGGAGAGATGTTCTGGATGGCCTTTCCAATCATAAAGGAAAGCAAGGGAGAAAGAGTGGGTTTGTTTCAAGTAGCAGAAGATCTCTTCAAATAATTGAGTAGAGTGGACCTGGGTAAGTGAAAATCACAGGAAGCAGTGTGTTGGGATAGAACAACAGAAAAAAATTGAGGGTGGGGGGGAGAAACATGGAGGGTTTTGAAGATAAGGGCAAGAAGTTTATGTAACATCCTGGTGCAGGCAAAAAACCAATTCTGGGATTTAAAGAAGGGCTTGAAGTGGTCAGACTGACAAGATATGTGAATAATTTTGGCAGTAAAAGTGCTAGGTAGATGTGAACAGTTGATGGTGAGGCAAGACCAGAGAGAAATAAGCCACTTGCAATGGTGCAAGGAAAAATAAAATATATCTTGGCTGAGTGGTAAAATTGCCCCAGCTAAGTGGTACAATTTCTAAAGAGAAAGCTTTTTATTTGCTTGATGTTAATTTTGTCGAGTCAGGCTCACTTTCTCATTACTTAACTCACACACTGTAGAACACATTTCAGCTTTCTAAATAAAGCACATTTGTTTAAAACTTACTACTTATTTCACTTTCGTAACTGCAGCGAGAGACTCAACACTTCTGGTGCTAAATTTGACTAGTGTAGCTATATAAATACCACCAAGACAACAAGAAGACATGCAGAATTAATTGGTCTACTTTTTGAAATGCTACATGCTGCAGCCAATAGTGGTAACATAAAAGATTGGTTGTGGTTGGTATGGTACAGCATAAGAATATGTGTGAGTGCAAATGGAGCACACAGAACTAAGATGGTTGCATGCATCTTTACACCTAACTTAAAATGTGTGTATCTTTATGTTTACTTTAAAACAGGGGTCAGCAACCTTTTTCAGCCATGGGATGGTCCACCGTCCCTCAGACCATGTGCTGGGCCAGACTATATTTTGGGGAAAAATGAACGAATTCCTATGCCCCACAAATAACCCAGAGATGCATTTTAAATAAAAGGACACATTCTACTCATGTAAAAACACCAGGCAGGCCCCACAAATAACACAGAGATGCATTTTAAGTAAAAGGACACATTCTACCAGGCAGGCCCCACAAATAACACAGAGATGCATTTTAAATAAAAGGACACATTCTACTCATTGAAAAACACGCTGATTCCTGAACCGTCCGCAGGCCGGATTGAGAAGGCGATTGGGCCACATCCGGCCCACAAGCCTTAGGTTGCCTACCCTTGCTTTAAAAAGTGTCATGTAATTACTTAGCAAAAGGCGGGCATTCCAGCAACAAGAGCTAAATGGATCAGAATTGGGGTGGTGAATATAGTTTTGGAAAGGTTTAAGAAAATTAAATGGCTTGATATAGTGATGACTTGACAAATGTTTCATCTTAGGTTTTAAATTGATTGAATGGAAGGGGAAATCTTTGGTCCAATGTAAATATTACATCCAAATGAAAGGACTTTGTGCCATGGTGTCTTTTCTGTCAATGTAAAAGAGTTGTAATTTGGCTGTGGTTCCATAATCTACTTTGCTAGGTAATAGTAGAAACTTTAGAAGTTGCTGAAGCAAATAAAGCACTCATTCATTCTCTTTCAATAGTTATTTCTGCGAAGTTGAAAGAAAACAAAAACAAATGGTTTGGACCCAGCCCTTACGTGGAAGTCTCAGTTGATGGACAGTCAAAGAAAACAGAAAAGTGCAACAATACTAATAGTCCAAAATGGAAACAACATCTTACAGTGTAGGTTTGGAAATGTTCCTTATTTTGTTATTTTGTTATAAGAAACAGAAATGCAGCTGCCTTATACTGTGGGATGGATATTGACAAGAGAAAAATGCAGGTCTTATCAGGGTGTGTGATCATGGGAAATAGTATTTTGTTCTGAGCCATTCCCAAGATCTGTAATTGGAGAACTCCAAATCTTTCCCCCTCCCATCAGTTTTAATTCATTCACCTGATTTGTATAATATCTAAGTGCACACGATCACAGTGTGACCTTATAACCCTCGATAGCTTCACCCTTGTCCTTTTAATTATCCCAGTGACTTAAATGTTTTATACTGTGATGCCAATAAAAGTTATTGGTTTGATTTAACTGGTTTAAATGTTTTAGAATTTTTTTGTTTTGTTTTTAATTAGGCACAGAGGCAGACCAGTAGCTCTGCAAACTAGGTTATATGGGTTTCAGCCCCTTACACTGTGTAAGGTGTGGCACTAGGTGGGTTCCCTGAGCCTCATGAATGGCTATAGGGGGGAGTACAGGGAGTTTTCCATAAAAGGGAAGCCCAGAAAGTCCCAATGTCCATAGGTGAGCGACTGTAAACATCTTTGTATCTGAACCAAAGTGTAGAAGGAATGAGGAGGGAACTAAAGAAGCATATAGTTGCTAGAAGAAAGGATATTTCCCCCTAAAACTTAGTGAAAGGTGTATATACTGTTCTTGCTTCTAAGACTTCAAAACCTGCATGTAAAAATCTGCCTGTAAGATTTACTGTGAAATAAATACACTTAGAGTTGTTGTTTTTATTGTGCACAAGGTTCCCCATTTATGTGCTACTGAAATACAGTGGTACCTCGGGTTAAGTGCTTAATTCGTTCCGGAGGTCTGTTCTTAACCTGAAGCACCACTTTGGCTAATGGGGCCTCCTGCTGCTGCCGCGCCGCCGGAGCATGATTTCTGTTCTCATCCTGAAGCAAAGTTCTTAACCCGAGGTACTATTTCTGGGTTAGCGGAGTCGGTAAACTGAAGCGTCTGTAACCTGAAGCGTATGTAACCCGAGGTGCCACTGTAAACATATATTTGCAGGATTAATTTCTGTCATAAAAAGCCACATTTTCCTATCAATGTTACTACTGTTTGGAATATGATAGCTCTTGGAAGATCAATTGATTTGTGCATTTTTTGGGGGTGGGGTGTCAATTTTATAACTGTAAGTGACAGATAAGAGCTGTTTGACAGTGGAACAGACTCCCATGAAAGGTGGTGGACTCTTCCACCTTGGAGATTTTAAGCAGAGATTAGGCAGCCACCTGTCATGTATAATCTAGTTGAGATTTTGTTGGAAGGGACCATGAAGGGTCATCTAGTCCCACCCCCTACAGCAGGGGTCAGCAAACTTTTTCAGCAGGGGGCTGGTCCAATGTCCTTCAGACCTTGTGGGGGGCTGGACTTTATGGGGGGGTGAACGAATTTCTGTGCCCCACAAATAACCCAGAGATGTGTTTTAAATAAAAGGGCACATTCTACATATGTAAAAACACACTGATTCCCAGACCGTCCACGGGGCAGATTTAGAAGGCGATTGGGCCGGATCCGGCCCCCGGGCCTTAGTTTGCCTACCCATGCCCTACAGTGTAGGAATCATTGCCCAACATGGGGCTCAAATTCCTGACCCTGAAATCATTGCAGGGTGTTAGACTAGATGACCCTTGGTGTCCCTTGCAACTCTACAGTTCTATAAGTCTATGATTCTAAGTTACTCAGAAGTATTTTTAAATGGAACTTGCGAGTATGCATTACAGTATTTCTTGCTTCTTCTTTTTAGAATTGTCTCACCTGTCAGCAACCTGTGCTTCCGTGTATGGAGTCACCAAACGTTGAAATCTGATGTCTTATTGGGAAGCGCCACTCTAGAAATTAAAGAGACTCTCAAAGCAAACAATATGAAACGTAAGTATACAAAAGCATATAACTTGAAATGATGTAAACTTTGGTGTGTGTGTAGGCAAAAGTTAATATGAAAGATCCTAAGAAGTGTGATGCCCACCCCTGCAGTCTTCCAGAGGGTCCTAAGAACTAGAAATCATTCCATGAAGTCTCCACTAAAATTTGGTTCATTTGGAACATGTTTAGGTTCTGACTTATATGGTCCCTTTCGTGAATGGGGTTCTACAATAGTAGGCCTGGCACAGAGAATATGCAACTATGCTTAAACTCTTATTATTAATTGTACGGTTATGAGGGCTCTTTTGTTTGATGTTAAAGATATTCATGGATGAATTTTGCTTCTGCTGATTATTGAGAGAAGGGTGGCACAACCTGAGGATGACATAAAAATAAATGAGAATTATGCATTGTTCTGCTAGGGACATTTAGGGAAATCAGAACAATATACCATATAACATTAATTCATTGCTAAGAATCTGATGATACCTGTTCTGTGGTAATTGTTGTGGGCTTTACCCACAAGAGCAAATGCTCTAGATGAACTCTGCTCAGTGCAGCTGTTGAATATGGACTAATCTTTGATTGCATGGGCTGAGCATGGATGTCAAATTTAAAACGAGTTAAAGCTTCAGAATCCTATTTTTCAGTAAGGAAATTAGTAAAGTTTTCTGAGGCTCACCATGTGCAGTGATCACTGAATGTGTAATATGAAATGGAAATGTGGTCATTTCTTAAAAGCTTTCCTCAGCTTTTTCATGAAATTGTATAAACCTTAATCAGTTCACTGCAATAAAAATACAAGGCAGTTAAGAACATTGTTTTTTTTTGGTATATTTTCAATAGTTGAACAAGTGGTGGTGAATATGATGCTTATTGGTGACAAAGAATCAACTGACGGGATTGGAGAGTTGTCTGTCTGTTTAGATGGCATGCAGGTAGATCCTGAGCTGCTGAGTAATGGTGATGCTTCAAGTAGAAGAAGTGAGTAATATTTACCTTCTATGTGTACACTTCTGTTGCATCATATAACTAGTTGTTTATATTAAATAACATTTGTTATTGTTGGTAGCATTTGGCTTTTCTTGAAGAATGCATTGAACCCTGATAAGGACTGTAAGCCAAAGTGCTTTAGGTTACAAACCTATACATGCATGCTTGAGAGTACTGAAGACAGTGACTTGGCTTGCACATAACGCTAAGCCAAATCATGGCTAAGCATGAATGAGCACGCATACTGGTAGCCACAGTAAAAATTGCATCTGCTTTGCTGCTCCCCTGGTGCTTCTCCTACCACACTACCTGGAGCTAAGCCACAGTTTACCTTTGTGTTATGTCTGAAGCAGGGATCGTGGTTTGTCTCAATCCAGACAAGGTTTATTCTTGGTTAACTGCTTGTGGTCTGTCTGTGGGAGGCAAATGACCAAGAGAGCCAGTAATTCCCAATCTACCTTCTGCTCACTCCAGCTCTAAATACAAAAAAACTTTATCCATACTCTGTATTGGGGCTGTTGTGGGAACTCTGATCTCTTGCAATAATTAAAAGGCGAATGGCATATATTTTGACCAATAGTGAAAATCATGCTTATTGCTCATGTCTTTCCATAAAACAACACAAATGTTAAAATAAGTTTCCATTTCCTTATTTTTAATATTAAAGGTCCTGTGCAGAATGATGGCTCCAGGGCAAAAAATGAAACAAGGTAAGGTAGTTTTCCACATCTGCAGTGGAGTTGTGGAATGCTGATAGTTGTGATGTTTAAAGTGCTGAGATTTAGCAGTTTTGTAGATATTTCATAGTATTGGGAACTGGTTGGAAGTGGTCATGGGGATACAAGCATCCTTAGTAGTTTTAGTACAGTGACCTTAGTTTAAGAACAGCTTAGTTTATGAACAACTCGGATTAAGAAGTTTGTGAACTTTGCCTAGGAAGCAGAACATGTTCCGCTTCCTGTTGAGTGTGTTCCATGGGAAAGCACGCCTAGGTTTAAGAAGGCTTTGGTTTAAGAACTGAATTCCGGAATGGATTAAGTTCGTTAACCAAGGTACCACTAAATAAAAAAATTGTCCAGTAGCACCTTAGAGACCAACTAAGTATGTTCTGGGTATAAGCTTTTGTGTGCATGCACACTTCTTCAGATATGCACACAAAAGCTTATACCCAGAACATACTTAGTTGGTCTCTAAGGTACTACTGGACAATTTATTTATTTCGACTGCCTCAGACCAACACGGCTACCTATCTGAATCAAGGTACCACTGTAATTGTAAGAGTGCCTAGCCTGTAAAAATCATGGTTATAATAGACACACATTTCAAAAAAAAAAAAAAAGGAAGAAAAGGAAAGCAAAATCCAGCTTCTGTTCAGATCTTCACTAATAAATAATCATTTACTCAGGCAAAAGAGTTGGTGCACGCATATTTTTAAGATGGGATGGATGACATTCTTGTTTGGGATGACTTCCCCTTCTGGAGGCAGGCAAGGTCTTCACAGGGTCTTCAGAGCTTTTCATGTCTTCTCCAAGGGAAAGGAGCTCCGTGTTGTGGTCAGACGGTGAGGCCTGCAATGCAGGAATCCTTCCCACAGCCAACCCTGGGTGGGCTCGAACTACCAACCTTCTGGTTAGCAGCCAGACACACTGACCCACTGCACGATTAGTGCGACTTAATTGTATGCAATAGGATAAATACCTCTGTGTCTTATCCTTTCGATTCCTTTATTGCAGCCTGAAAAGCACATTGTTTGTGGTATAACTTGTAAACTGCAAGTAACAAAATATTTTATAATACCTGAGTTGACAATTTTAAAATTCCCACAAAGCATGAAGCAGCAAGATGAATTCTGAATATATTCCACTTGAAATAGTGTTTATTAGTGCCACTTGAAATATATGTCAAGCAGGATCATGGCCGTGTTTATGCTAAACTAAAATGTTGCTGCTAATGTTAGGCTCTTGACACTGTGAAGATTCTGACTATAAGCCTGTAAATAAATGGTGTAGTTAATTTTATGTGTAGTTTTTACTGCCTTAAATTATCAGAATCTTCCAATTGTGTTTTCTTAACACATTTTAATTAAAATATACATTTCGTTTGTTCAGGATATATCAAGAAACAAACTCATAACACATACACAAAACAATGTACATTTCAGTTGAAAAGTTAAATATGGATGTTTTTGTTAGCTATTACAAAAGTTCTTTGTGGTTATAATTGGTCACGATGTAATGATCATGACTAAAGCTTAATGATGGTTTGTTTTTTGTTCCGAGTCCAAGCTACTCAGAGCATTAACACTTGGCTCAGTTGCCTGAGACAGCCTCAGTTCATTTTAAACATTTTCTTGCTCATTATGCCTGAAATGCTTAGGTCTCTTTTCACAATGTCAACCTTCCACAATAATAAAAATAATTTATTTTACAAATGGTAAGCTATTTCATCTAGTCAGAAGTTTTTATCAGGGTGGCATTTCAAATAATTGCAGATTTGCAAATATTTGAATAAAATGTCCTGTATTTCTCTGACTCTTATAGAAGATTTGATATCTAAGGGGCACATTTCTTGTGGTTTAGGTTATTTTTCCCACTTGAAGTTTTTATAATTGAAAATAAAATGATTGTCAGTAGTTGGCTTGAGTATATGACAATTCAGCCATAACCCTACAGATGCTTTTTTGTTTGTTTGAAACCTACCTACCTATTTTATTTATTTGAGAGCTATCAACTCCTTACAGTTGCTATCAAATTTTCAGTATCAGTTACAAATACCAGGGTAGTTAGGAAGCTGTTGTAAAATTTGTAGCCTAAAATCTAAGCTGGAGAAAAATTAATTAAGCTACAGTGTTTGTTTTATCTTTAAGGTGAGCATTATGAGCCTCTGTGACTCATATTTCTGGTCCAGGAGCATATGTTTTTGATGGCATCACTGTTTATGATCATATTTATGTTTCTGAACTTTTATAAGAATAAGGTTCTAATTTGTTTATATGAATTGCGACAAGACTTCAATTAGGAATCTTCTTTTTCAGAATTGTTTTAACATTCAGTGAGATCTCCATGTCTCCATGATAATTTGTATTGTGCTTTCTCATAAAGGAACAATACAAATGATCCTGAAAGCTGTGAGTCTCCCGGGTCTAGTGACAGCAGAGCATCTAATGGCAATGATTCTCCATTAATTGCAAATGGCGGTTGTAAACCTGCTAGACCGCCTAGACCATCTCGGCCACCTCCACCTACTCCACGTAGACCCTCTGCTCCACCTGGTATGTCTGCAAGAGAAAAGTATCACTTTAAAAGCTCTTGAATGCAGTGTTTGTTTGAATTAAGTTTGTTCAATGTATTCTGCCCACTGCACTAGTGTATTAAAGCTGTGTCTAATATAATAAAAGATAATGCCACATGCATCCCCCCTCCAAAAAATTGTGGCTTAATTCATAATAAGCATGCTTTAGCATTTGTGAAGCCAGATATATTTCTGTCTGACCTTCAGCAAAGCATTCTTAAACTGCTGAAAGGAAAAGCTATACAGGTCAGAAGTGCATCATATGGTAATTCTGAGAACACACATTGTCCCATAGTTAAATTATGGAAGTTTTGTTCATACAAAATACTGAAGTAGCTTTATGTGACGCCTACTGAAGTTGCAGCCTGGAATTTTCTTTTCAAGGACTTCAGGCTTTCTGTGGTCAAGAGAAAGAGGCAACTGCTGCAAAAAGAATCTCTTTCATAGTGTTCTCTTAATCAGAGTACAGATTTCCTGTAAATGAAATAGAACAATGAGCCTAAGTAAGATTCAAGAAGGCTTTTCCATTTAGGGTTGAACTGAGTTCTGATAGGTTTGTGGAAATGTTGTTGAAAGAGTTTCTGCCATTGACTACTTTTATTTAGAAGTCTGGGAACTTAATAACTGCCGTGTACCAAGTAGTTACTTGAGGGCTTATCTGTTCTTGCTTTGCTGTACTGCTGTCTTGAGTCCATTTCAGGGAGACAGGTGGAGTATAAATAAATATACAATACTGGAATTAAAATAAACATAAATATTTGTCTTTTTCTTGTCTGTGTTCTTTGCAGCATGTGTCAATGGTACTTCCTCCACAGAATCAGAAGGGGCTAGTGCAGGATTGGTGCCAACTACAAGTTCAGCATTGGAACAAAACTCAGAGGGAGCAACAGCAGGAACGGGTGCTCCTGCAGCAGCTGCTTTGGCCACACCACCAATATCCAGACAAGTTCAGCCAGTAACTCCAGCTTCACAGCCACATCACACAGTTAGTCAAGGTCCTCTTCCACCTGGGTAAGAGTTTGATGCTCTTAGGTTTTATGTTATACATACGTCTCTAACACAAAATTTACTGCAAGATACAAGTTTCCTCCGTCTCATCCATTTGATTTCTAAAAGCACCAAAATATACTGTGCTTTATACAGTACATTGCATTTGCAGGGTGGAACTAAAAAAAAAGCCACAAAAGAGTTAAAGTAAAACCTATGTAATAATTAGAAAAAATAGAACACCAACACGGAAACGCTTGAGACAAGATGTGAGTTTTTAATTATTTAAAGCTGAGAGGTCAGCTAAATATTAAAGTGAAAGATACCATGAATTAACTTAGTTGAGAGAAATCACAGAGATGAGAAACAGCACAATGAGTGGAACTTTTTGTTCTAATTTTCATGAATTCACTCACTGCAGCTCCTTGTGCCATACACCTTTGCATTCTGTAGAGTCTGCAGACCACCAGGAATATCTTTTCAGGAAGGAAGAGGCAGGGAAGCCCTATTCCTACAAGTAGAACTCTTCACAGTTCTTGAAATCCAAGCTAATACAGAGAGACAATCAACAGACTTTATCTAGAGCAGTAATATGAGCTGAGAAAGGCAAGTATCAAAGATAATGATCATACTTTTCAGTCTTCGCAGCAAGTTTTGTTGCTTGAAGAAGTGAGCAAAGGCAAAAATGAATACAAGAGCATAAGATCCTTTTGTCTTTCTCCCTGTCTAAGAACTACTAAGTTCAGCACTTGGCTTATGGAAAAAGATACATTTGTTTATATCGTGACGGACTACCCCACAATACAGTGGTAAAAGGTAATCTGGCACAAGCACATAATTCCATCAGATCTGATAAATGACACACCCCAATAATAAGTTTTAGAAGCCTTTTTTTCCACCATGTCCATTCTCTGCAAAAAACTATTGTATGTGCCCAAATACGATGATGATCAGAATTTCAAAACTTCCATATTTGAGTACCAATACAAGAAAGCCAGTATGTTTATAAATACAGTTGAATGGCTGCAGTTTGAATATGTATAGTGAGAAATGGGTACAATTCTATGTGTGCAATATATATGGTAGCATGTGGCCACAGTGGGCCAATGTGGCTGCTGTTGCTTAGTGGGTTTGGAATCTAAATGCCTTGAAATTTTTGATCTTAAGTCAGTGTGATATGGTACAGGGTGGAGCTGAATATGTTTTCATGGAGTATGTTTTAAAGAAGCTCTGTGGTTCACTAAATTTCTAAAGCAAGAGTACATATTCAGAATCTCCAATAATGTTAGTCATGTCATAGCAGTTTAAAAGTATGCATTCTTCCTGAAAAATAGAAGTTTTGCCTTTCTGGATTAGGTCAAGATTCATTTAGTTCAGTGTGCTTTCTTCCACAATGGCTAGCTAGATATCCATAGGAAGTCTGTAAGTAAACGGGCACTAAGAAAAGAACTTCTGATCCACTGGTGGATTGTGGCCTACCCTTCATCCATACCTTATGAGATGGGAATTGTCAGACCTCAACCACAGGGATCGGGGTTCAGATCCTAACTTGTTGACTTTGGAGCAGACTTCTGTCAGCCTAACATAGTTTACAAGATTCATATAAGATCACAACAGATAATTCCCATATATGCCACTCTCTGCAACTTTGAGAAAGGAGGGGAACACTATAAAGATGACCGATAAATCCTATTCCTATAAAATGTGTCCAAGGGAAGGAATCACAGAATGTCCCTCAAGAGTTATATGGTACTAGTGTCATAAATACAAATGTAAAATTAAACCCTGGTCTTTGTCTTGTATAGAAACAAATGTGTTTGAAAATGCCATTTTATTAATTGTCACAATGAAGATTTAGTCCTACAGTAAGCCCGCAACTTACATGCATGGCAAAATAAAAATTAAAAGGAACAGGAAGGGGGTGGGGTTCAAGGAAAAATGACTTTGGCATTTTGACTATATGTGATTTTAGACGCAATCTCTGGAACGTAACCCCCGCCTAAGTGGCAGGCTTACTGTATACAAAACAGATCAGGGGACCATTTGGAAATAAGAACTACGAGAAAGCAACAAGGTGAATAGGTTGGCGCAATAGTACATACAAATTATTTGTGTATTTCCAGCTGGGAACAACGAGTGGATCAACATGGCCGAGTATATTACGTAGATCATGTTGAAAAAAGAACTACATGGGATAGGCCAGAACCTCTTCCCCCAGGGTGAGTCACTTGGTGATCTGTCAAACTGTGCTTGATAACATGCTTGAAGATGTCATTTCAAGCTTGCCATCTTCATGTCCAGCTTAGGTCCAGTTAAAATATTGCACTTCCGGATAGCTAAGTCAAGGTTTTGTGAAAAGAAAATGGGTCTAATTTGCCCTTTATTCTATGTATGTTGAAGCTTAAGACTGGCTGTAGAAATGTCAGTTATATTACGCCATGGGAGGCCAATGGTGGCACAAACCGCCAAAATCTGTGGCATTCCTTGGCAGGAACTGAGGTGCCTCTAGGCATGGATATGGTATGTATGTATGTATGTATGTATGTATGTATGTTTATTTATTTATTTATTTATTTATGAGTCAAAGACTTTATTAGGTTTCAAGGAATGTGATACATCGTGACATAAACATCTACGTAGCTCAGCCCTGTATCAAGAAATCATAAATGGAGAGCTCAGCAAAGCTTTGGTATATTTAAGCCTGCTATGCTGCTCACTGTTTCAGTAGAGGAGAATCAAAACCAGCCAAAGAAACTGGATGTGTTTGGGGTCTGCATCATAATGTTGTTGCATATGAAAGTGGTATATTCTCATCCTTTGGACTTGTAGCACACTTCTAGAGGTTTCAAAAAAAATGGCGGACCGATAAATAGATATTGCTACCTCAAATTAGGAAGTTCAGAGCAAAGTGCAGAACCTTTAATCAAATGATAAACCCCTTGGAATTGAGTAATAAGGTGACATAAAGCAAAATTATTGTGCTGACCCGCTTTGTCCTATTATGTTGAACAAGTGCTTCTGTCAGACTGTAGTCTACTGTGAAGTCAGTGCATTCATTTGACTATATCATCTGTGTTCTTTAGCTGGGAACGTCGAGTTGACAACATGGGGCGGATTTACTATGTTGACCATTTCACCAGAACAACAACCTGGCAGCGGCCAACTTTGGAATCTGTCCGGAATTATGAACAGTGGCAACTTCAGCGCAGCCAGCTTCAAGGAGCTATGCAACAATTTAACCAGAGGTTTATATATGGGGTGAGAACACTGAGGATTGGGCTGGAATTCATATTGGCATAACATCTGCTAATGCAGATTAACTCAACAGCACTTGCTCTATCCTCAGCCTAGAATTTCTAATAAGTAATCACTAATACTTTACAGACAGCAAAAAATAGAGTAGAATCTAAATAAAACAGGGTGATTGATTGCTACACATGGAAGTTACTCATTTCCATCCAAACATTTCAATGGAAATTTCTTTAGTATACAAAGTATAACCTGTTTGTCAGATTTAGTTGTAGTTTAAATTGATCCCAGAGGGTTACAAAGCAAATATATTTTGCCTATGGCTTCTTACTTTTTTGCAAGCAAACATTGTCATGTTAATTCAAGCAGCTGTAGGCAAGCGCAGAGTTACTGGCAAGTTTTGTTCAAGGCATAGTGAGAGCATATTTTGATTAAACTTCACAGGATGCCATCCTTGGAAACCATATTATCAGGCCTGTGGCTTGGTATTTTTATTTTCTGCATAATTGGATGAAAGTAGGTTGCCTCTACTGAGGAGCGGAAGTCTGTCAGATTCCAGAAAGGTGGATGCAGTGGTTGTCCCACAAGGGCAGACATATTATCATTTTGGGATGATAAAATCCTATTCCTTTCCTAGTTTTTGTGGGCATTTGCTTGGAAAAGTGAGAAAGGTACCGATGGGTAAGAAACTTGCCAAAGTTAAAACAAATAGGCCCAGGGACTATCTGGTTAGGTGATTTTACTTTCATTACAAAAAGGTAGAAAGGTCTTTTAAAAAATAAAAAGTATAATGTATATGATTTATCCAAGCTTAGATTTTTCAGTCAGTAGTTTACAGTATGCTTTTTGTGATTGCAGAATCAAGACTTCACACAGAACAAAGAATTTGATCCTCTTGGTCCCCTGCCACATGGATGGGGTAAGGTCTTTAAAAGTTCTGGTTCTCAACATCACATATATAGTGGTCCAAGCCAACATGGAGTTTAGCTATTGCTCTGCCATCATGAGGTGTTTGTTTTTTTATTGCACTCTGATGACTCCAGAAACCTGATAAAAGTAGAAGTGTTTACTTGGGGATCACAATAATATCACTTCAAATTCAGAGCTCTCCGGCCATCCAGACTGCAAATCTCAGTAGGTGTTGGGCAGTCTTTGTAGATAAATTGTGTTCATATCGCAAGAGGAATAGTGTAATATGTACCACAGCTCATCTGAGAAGCATAAAGACCCATTGGTTGGCATCCATCTGCTTCAGGAGGCAATGGAAGAGTGTGCCTTCAGACCTATATTTCATACATATTATAGTCTCTTGTCATTGAGTTGGTATACAATTCTAGGGACCTCTATTAGTTTAGTAGCAGAATCATAAGTAACGGTGTTTCACCTAGGACAGGAATCTGAGCCCTGCTCTCACAACCAATCATCTGTACTGCTATCTATACTGTTGACCTGTGCAAGGTTCTCCCTGAAGGAGATGTCCTTGACTTGGATATAAAGTGCTGTTCCACTGAGGTTTCATGAACTAGGAAGTTAAGATGATGGAACACAATGTATTCATTAGTTGGATGATATGTTCAAATAGCTGGTATGAAATACTAAGTTTCCACACTGGGCATTTGGGCACAATTCAAGTCAAAGGTGGGAGAAGAACTGCCAAACACATGGGGTTCTATCTAAAGAACTGCTTGCACAAGGTGAACGTCCTTTCCCTCCTGCCCTCTGCTTCCCCTTGTGTCCCTACAGAAAAGATCACGCTTAGGCAAGCTGCCTCTGCCAGATTTCCTGTTCCCACTGTTCTGCCTCCCAAGTCTTTTATGAGGGCCCCCAACCCTTAAGAGGTTTTTTGTTGGCAGAGAGTTCTGCAGAGGGGAGAAAGAAGTGAGATATTCCCCATAGGTCCTGGCATATATAATTCACTGCTATTATCTTAACGTTAAAACGATATGTCCATGGTAACTAAAATGGTCCTAATTTATATTCCCTCAGAAAAGAGAACAGACGCCAATGGCAGAGTATATTTTGTCAATCACAATACACGCATCACACAGTGGGAAGATCCCAGAAGCCAAGGGTAAGCTTTTTCTCTTCTCTTAATAGTCTTCAGAACATAATCCAAAATCAAGCACTATTTACTACTATTTCTAAACTTTCCTTCATCCCAAAGAGATTCCCCAGCAAATAATAAATACATAGCTCAAGATATATGAAAACCAAAACGCATATATATTCTGATTAGCAATCATGATGAACAAAATCATTCTTTGCTCATCTCCCCCAAAGAACCTGATGGACAAAACTATTTTTACCTGACTACAACAAGCTGTTTTTGAGGGGGACAACTGTATTACTAATGGGAGGGTGTTCCAAAATGAAGGTGCCATAGCAGAGAAGGCCATATCCCAGGTCCCTGCATAATGTACCACAGGCATAGGTGGGATCATGAATAGGACCTGCTCTGCAGATTTTAAGTCTAAGAGTGAGATATATTGGCAGAAGTTCTTCATCAAGTACTTGGGGCCCAGGCTATATAGGGTTTGATATACCAGAATCAAAACCTTAAGTTGGGCCCATCAGCGAACAGGCAGCCAGTGCAGTTCTTAAGATTTGTTGAGATATGGTCCCACTTTGCAGTGCCACTCAGCTGATGGATGCATTGTCAGTAGCTCCAGCTTCTAGACCATCTTCAAGGACAGCCTCATTTAGAACTCATTGCAGTAGTGCTAAATGGGAGGTTAACGTAGCCATAGTGGTCCATGCTGTGGTATCTTGGTTCAGGAAGGACTATAGTTGGTGAACCAGCCCTAGCTGGAAATAGGCACTTCTTGCCCCGGAGCCACCTGAGCTTGCAGTTGAAAGTGCTGGTTCCCAGAGCACCCCCAGCTACACACCTTGTTCTTTAGGAGGAGTGTGGTGCCAACTAACACAGGTTGCCTCAATTCCTAAATATAAGAACTATCAGCACCTGCATCATGTCCAGATTCAATCTAAGTTGGGATTGAATCAGCCCATTATCACCTCCAGACACTAGTAAAGTGGTATGGAGAGAGCGAGAGCTGGATATTATCTGCATACTAGGTATGCTGTTCTCCAAATCTCCAGATGACACTTCCTAGCAGCTTTACATAGATGTTAAAAAGTGTGGGGTACAGAATGGAACCCCACAGGACCCCATAGCACAAATGCCAAAAGACAAAGCAGCAGTCTGCCCTTGCTGCTACTCTGGTGGTGGTCCTGCAGATAGGAGCAGTGCCTCCAACTCACAGAACCACTCCAGGAGAACCATGCACTCCCCATGTTTCTTTCTCCATACAGGTTATCAGTCAGGGCTGCTGGGGCTGTTTCAGTGCCCAAACCACTAGGTTGAAATGGATCTAAACTGAGATAAGGCTAGATTTTAGACTACTAAAGCATGTTGCTTATCAAAAGTGTATTCCATGAAATTATCTCACCGTAGGTCCTAAAAGTCATTTTCATAACTCACAATGTCTGGACAGTTTTATCCTAAAGTATTTCCTACTATGTTCCATTAACTGTGTTGTGTTCTGATCCATGTATACGATGCACTTTTTCTATGCCAATAAAGGAGATAGATTGATTTTTTTTAAAAGTGTATTGAGAACATGAGGGGAAAGTAGCAGATATGAGGAAGTGGTTTCTTAAGAGGAATATTTCTTGTTGAAACAAAACATAAGAAAATTATTACTAGAAGAACCAAAAAGGAAATCGTCATATTTGCATCCAACACACAATAAAAACATTTCTTGCACTCAATATTATTTATTTCATTTCATATCATATCCTGTTATGTATTTCATATCCAGTCTTAGTGAGTTGGTGGGTAAAAGAACGTATTGCATCTAGTGCAGTGTTACAAATTACATGCTGGCGACTCAGCATATTATACAACTTTTGACTCATTTTGCCATTCTTTTATTGGCTAACCTAATAACATGATCAAAGGCGGAGATCTCAAAGGTCATGTGTCGTCATCTGCCTGAATGCAGGTGTTCTTAGCACCCCCTTTCTGCTGCACAAAGAACCCTCTGAAGCTGCATTCCCAAAGGCACAGGTGCTCATTGCTGCAATAGAAAGTCAGAAATCCGCCTTGCACACATGGAAGAACTTTGCCTCCTTGGATCTCAGCCAGAGTCTTGCAGAGACTTGTTTTCGATAAGCATTCTACTCCTATTCCTTATTTCATATCTTGCTAGAGTTCTTCAAAAAAGGAGGAATGGAAAAATATCTTAATATTTTAAAGGCATAGTAGATACTCTCTAGAATATCTCCGAGAAGGATTAGAAAGTAATACATATTTGAGGCCTTAAAAACAGGCATTGTGCTAAATAATCTTCAGGTGTATCCCGGACCTGCACTTCTGTAATCCTGTGAGGATTTCTCCCCAAACACTTAAATACTCTGAATACACTGGCAAATGACCTGTTTATACACCTCTTACATGTAATAATCCCTGTTCTACATTTAGATAACATTAGCAGAGAGGGGAAATGAAGGATACACCCGCATGAAGCTCTCTGAGTTCTTTTGTGATCAACAGATAACTAAGGCAGGATCTAGACACATAAAAAAAAGTTTCAGGAAA
This sequence comes from Podarcis filfolensis, assembly GCF_964270895.1. Classification (NCBI taxonomy): domain Eukaryota; kingdom Metazoa; phylum Chordata; class Lepidosauria; order Squamata; family Lacertidae; genus Podarcis; species Podarcis filfolensis. The sequence goes on from NC_139609.1 coordinate 71,661,375, forward strand.
ACACGTTATAAAGCTCATAATGGAAAATCACATTGGTGAAAGATCAAACTCTACTGCGCCATCTGGTGTTTATAAAGCAGTTATAACGATATAATTGACTTCGAGTATAGCTGAGACCTAGGTAACAAGCAAACAGGGTGTAACCCACACATCAGCCTACATTCCGTGAGCAGGATAGAAAGTATTTCTGAGTCTTCTCTTACTAGGCTGTCTGGTGTAATGTTTAGTTTTTCTTCCCTATTCTGATTCCGTGTGATTAATTGTAATAACACATGCTCTCTTTTGAGATACGGGGTAGGCATTTAACTTCTTGACAAACTGTTTTCCATTTTGGATTTGTGGTGTTAGCTGTGCATTCCTTAGAGCTCAGTATAACTAAGAGTTCGATTTACTATCTTGGGTCTAATAAAGCTAAATGAAATACCTGGAATAAAAATGGAACAGTACCTTTTACTATGTGTGAAAAATATGTATAATGAGATTCATGTGTTGTGTATATATTGTTTCTGCAGTCAATTAAATGAGAAACCTTTGCCAGAGGGCTGGGAGATGAGATTCACTGTAGATGGAATTCCATATTTTGTGGATCACAATAGAAGAACAACTACCTATATCGATCCTCGTACTGGGAAATCGGCTCTGTAAGCTTTCTTACTACAATTTTGTATTACTGCTACTTTCTTTCTACTATTGGCATCTGTTATACACACTGCTGGATAGCCGTACGATTAAATTTGGTTACCTTTGGTGGTGAAAACGAATGATGCTGTTCTTGAAATGTTAGAAGAGTTTGTTCAACAACTTGCCTAAGGTTTTTTTATGTGCTATTAAATGTTAAATACTTCTTTTATTTATAAAATAATATACACCAGTTTTTCCTTTAGTACTTATTTAACCTGCGCTTCAGCGTTTTATCAGTTTTGCTTCAAAGACCCCAAAGATTAAATTTCAAATCAGAGAATTCCCAGTTTACTCTTCACTCATCTTACTCCCTCTATCCCCCTCCACCCTTCCCTTTTAATCACACCTACTTAATGGAATGGTGAAAGTAAGAGAGGCAGTAGCAGTCAGGTTGAGGTAAGAGAAGAGGGGGAAATAGGATCAACTGGCTGCTACCATGCTAGGGGGAAAGGCTACAGAGGCCCGTGGAAAATTACAACTCCTCGGTGTACTAGTAGAATGCCACTGAGTAAAGGGAAGAAGGGAGATGATTTTGTTCCTAAGGAATAATTTACCTAGCTATATTGTAGCTATATGTGCTTCCACAAAACAAACCTTCCTTTTGTTGAATCAGTTAACTAGGCAAGGAACTGAAATGGATGACAATTGCACAACTGTATTCCAGTGATTTTTTTACTTCTGTTTTCAGAGATAATGGACCCCAGATAGCATATGTTCGTGATTTCAAAGCAAAGGTCCAATACTTCCGGTTTTGGTGTCAGGTAAGTTATGTTTTATTTTGGGGAAAGAGTTTTACCGCAAGTTTCTAGTGAGTCCATTGTCATAATCTGTGTTACATAGTATGTATGTTTCTAAAAGTTCCACAAACCCCATGCCCTGTGGGATTTCACGAGGCTTCGTGAAATTGTGGTGGCAGTAACTCTGTTGGACATCCCAAAGAAGAGTGGGGAGAGAGGTTACTCAGAATCTTCCACTGCACTATCCTCTACATTAACAAATGAATATTAATGAGAATAACTGTGATAATTTGCCATCAGATAAAAGCATTATCTTAGAGTTTGTCTTACATGCAAACTCAAAAACATCCTTAGAAGTTTTTGGCCACAGGGCAGTCATTAAATAATTAAACTTTGTCAGGTGAAAGCATTAGTAAACTAGATGAATGCACAAAGGAGTAAGCTTCTCTCAGCATAAGTTCGAATTGGAGTTGTTTTACAAAATAAAGTTTACAGAGCTTCTATTTTCACTGTGTATATTTGGAATTATTCATGAACATCAGTGGGAATACCATCCACATACAACAGCTTTATTTCACTGGCAATATCTAGCAATGGTGTCAATGGCCTCTTTTCAAGGATATGTGTATGCAGTAATACATTGTAAGCAGCTAGTACCACACATGGGAAAATAATTCACAGTTGCACCTATCTCTGTAAAACAGGGGAGGGGAACCTTTGGTCCTCTGGATATTGTGGGTCTACCACTCCCATCAGCCCCAGCCAGCATGGCCAATGGTCAAGGACGATGGGGATTGTAGTCAAGCAGCATTTAGAGGACCACAGGTTCCCCACACCTGGCACAGATGGAAACACATCAATCTATTCCATTCATTTATGGTAGATCTGCCCTATGTGTTAGATCTGCCTGCATTCAGATTCATAGCTGACGTGCACATGTGGAAGGGATATCTTAGGATTCTTTTTTCTAACCATACACAGTTGCATCTGGCACACTTCCATATCTGTAAATGCTATACTGTACATGCAAACCAGTTCACATATGTGCAACCAGGGTTTCTTGAATTCAGTATTTTCATATACTTTATCATCTATTGTCCTATTATGTAGTTGGCTTGTCTTTCAAATCTGCTTCTTACATTTTAGCAATTGGCCCTGCCCCAGCACATTAAAATCACAGTGAGCAGAAAAACATTGTTTGAAGATTCATTTCAGCAGGTAATTGAGCTGTGTTTCAGTACTTAAAGCATTGTAAAATGTGTGGAGTATGTGTATTTGATCTGAACTATGTTTCACCCCTCTCTAATCTGTTCAATGTCAACCTTCCTCTCTAAATGGCCTATTAAATGTTTCAGGGATCTGCTGATCCAGAATAAATGAGTAAAACAGCAAAACCACCATATACCAGTGTCCATTTTAATGTGCATGACTGTGTGAACAATTATTAGAATGTTAATCTTCTAATACTTCTTCCACTAAGATAATGAGCCTCAGCCCTGCGGACCTACGAAGACGTTTGTGGGTCATTTTCCCTGGAGAAGAAGGATTAGATTATGGAGGTGTTGCACGGTAGGGATGTCTTACTATGTAAAACAAATTGAACCATAGGCACTTGAAATTGTTTGGTAGGAAAGCTTTTTAGACAACTCTGAGGGGTTTACATTTTTTAAAAACCGTGACCCTTTTCTTTGGAAAGTTCTATCTAATTTGGGGTTTAACTTGTCAGTATCCGGGAAAGGGAAACTTGCAGATTTAAAGCTTGCGTGTGTGTTATATACACAACTTTTCAGTAAACAAATTTGGGCTCTAGTATCATGGATAACATTACAGTGGTGCCTCGCAAGACGAAATTAATTCGTTCCGCGAATTTTTTCATCTAGCAAATTTTTCATCTTGCGAAGCACAAAATCCCATAGGAATGCATTGAAAATCAATTAATGCGTTCCTATGGTCAAAAAAAGTCCAAACAAAGCCAAATTTGGTACAACAAGAGTTTATTAAGTGCTCTTTAAAGTCACACATACTGTAAAGAGCATTTCAAAATTCAAACCCATAATTTTTTTTTTTAAAACAGCAGAGTGGCCCAATGGTCACAGAAAATCATAAAAATGCAGAAAAAAAACACAAGCTTCCAGATTCTTGCAAACCCCTCCCCAACTGTTCCCCCAGCCACCCAGCACACAGAAATTCAAATCCAGAATTTTTTTAAAAAAACAGCAGAGTGCCCCAATGGTCACAAAAAATCATAAAAATGCAGAAAAAACACACAAGCTTCCAGATTCTTGCAGACCCCTCCCCAACACCAAGTCCTTGAATTCCAAACACCCCAACCCAAAATCCAAAACCCCCCAAAAAAGTTTTAAAAGCTTAACTTACCAAATGGCTGCAAAAGAAGTTTTGGAAAAGCTTCAAAAATCACCAAAGTCTTTTAAAACCTCAAAAAGGCTACTATGTACACTGCGTTCTATGAGTTGCTCCTCGAAGTCAAGTCGCAACTGTATTAACGGTGTTAAGAAAAAGGAAACAAACTTGCAGGACGTTTTCGTCTTGCGAAGCAAGCCCATAGGGAAATTCGTCTTGCGAAGCAGCTCAAAAAACGGAAAACCCTTTCGTCTAGCGAGTTTTCCGTCTTGCGAGGCATTCGTCTTGCGGGGCACCACTGTAATATCATTGGTGAGAAAGCTTCAGCCTTTAATATCATTGGTGAGAAAGCTTCAGCCTGTGGACCTAATTAGCATTCCTAATTTGACTGCAAACCATTCCTATTCACCCCACGCATGACATCACATGGCTGCAAGGGAACAATAAGGAGCTTGAAGTGTGCTCTCAGTTGTGCCTTGGCAAAACATGCCTGCAAATGGGCATTTTCCTTCAACAGACTTTGCTGGTTCGCAGAGGGAAATTGACTCTTTACAGGCACAGTTTGAGTCCAATTAGCTGGTCACTGCCAACAGTAGGCCCCTTTGAAGTTGTCACCGATTTTGACAAGTGGGTGGCACCACCCAGCTGTCAAAGTAGCCTTTGTGGGGAGGACATGTTCTGGCCTTTGGGTTGAATCCAGTTCCCTACCCCTGACTTACATCTTCATGTGTCCTGGTAAGATTTGTATCAGCTGAGTTGGGCTAGACTCACAATACTTGGTTCTTTAGCTGATGTAGCAAAAAAAAATTGATAACCACTAAAACTGATCCCTAGTTTTGTGTTTTTGTGGCACTCAAAATAACCATACCTTTAGTGCTGGGTCAGTCCTTCATTATACATATAACTATCTTTAAAATGATTTTATCTACTCTGGCTATACTGATTGTAAGTGTCTATTCTAAAGCCAAATAACCCAGCATATCAGTCAATACACTCTTCAGCTTAAAAAAATGTAAAGTCAGCATCAGTATTTATAAACTGAACATCTGATTCCACATCAGAAGTCGCAGGGCTGCATCTTGGACATAATTAATTTCACTCAATATTGTGACATTGTTTAAGATATGTACATGGGCATTGCAAGAATAGTGTTGGCCTGTTTATAAAGAGAACCCTGAGTTCCCATATGCAAAAGAAAAATGATAAGCCTCAAACAGTACCGCATGTAGGAGCTGAACCCAGCATAAGTAAATTGCTAATTATCTGCATCTGAACCTTGAGTAATCCTAGTCTTTTTAGAAGCACCGGAATTTCTATAACTGAGAACTACTTTTGGTGTCCTATCGAAGCACTTGACGTGCTCATTCCAACTAGCTGTGGGCAGGCTGAACATAATAGATTGCCCCAATAGTTTTATGTTAGCTTTGGAGGTTAAATTAGCACTATGGAATCTGTACACAATGTCTAAACCTAATACTTGGTTCTTGTGGTGTTGACTGTGAGTTCTTTATGTGGTTTCAGGGAATGGTTCTTTCTGTTGTCGCATGAAGTGCTGAACCCAATGTATTGCCTGTTTGAATATGCAGGAAAGGATAACTACTGCCTACAGATAAATCCAGCTTCTTACATCAATCCAGACCACCTGAAATACTTCCACTTTATTGGCAGATTTATTGCCATGGTGAGTTCAGAGCACAAAATAATAAATAGGGGAGTTTCTGGGAACATAGTAAGGACAAGCTGAAAGTTTCCTGGTAGAATGAGGATTTTTTTGATTTTTTTCTTAATGTGTAACAGAAACTCTTAAGTCCGCATGTGGGGCCAGGGGAACCTAGACTGAAAAAACCCACTCTTGACAAGAGGGATTACCACGTTGTTTGCAGTGCAGTGCGTTGCACTCTTACACTCTAGTGTATTTTAAAACATACCAGGTGCTTAATTCTGTTTCTTTTCCTTAATGCTTGCGACAGTGAAAACATGCTTGGTCATGCTTGTGCTGTGCTGTAAATTTGGTTTATTATTTGATTTTTTTCAAATTGTTTTATTATGAATTGTGTATTTTTAAGTTGCACCCTACTCTAGGGCTGGTTTTAATGAAGTACGGGTTATAGGCCACCCGAGTATAATAAATAATGACTTGAATCCATTGATTTCAATGGCTATACTGTTGAGTGTGGCTTTGCTGGATATCATCCATATTAGCCTACAGCTCCAAAATGTATAGTATCTTATACCAATTTTCCAGTAAAAGCACCACCTGAAAATTCTGCCTGAGTGGAGGGGGGGGGGAAAGCCCTCTTGCGCAAGGGGAAATCCTTGCACAAGGGTTCCACAGATGGGATTCATTAGGTGAATCCCACCCATAATCTGTATCATGGGGAATTATAGCCTATTTCACACAGGGAGGGATTATACCTCACGTTTTCTGTGCTTCCCCTTTCTCTTGTCACCAGTAACCATCAACACAGCACATCCACCTAAGGAAATAGTTACTGGTTTTCGAGTGACTTTAAGATGGCCTTTAATTCATTGTTTCTTCCAAAATCTAGGCTGCAGGCACCTGTTTGCTGGTTATGAGATTGACTAGACAAGGATTCCTATAAAACAAATAATTAATAGTTTCCATCTTTTGCAGGCATTATTCCATGTGAAATTTATAGACACGGGTTTTTCTCTACCATTCTACAAACGTATCCTCAACAAGCCAGTAGGACTAAAGGATTTAGAATCTGTAGATCCTGAGTTTTACAACTCACTCATCTGGGTAAAGTGAGTTTCTGAAGTCAGCTTCTCAATTCTTGATATATTGTAGATGTTAAAATGTGTGACTTTGTGTGTGTGTGTATGCACATTTGAGAATCAGTGCTGTGATTTTATATGTATGGATTACTGTTAAAAAACATATTTGCGATTTGTTTTAAAAGTCAGTTTTACTGTTCAAGTTTGATTTTTAAAAATAAGAACATTTGCCTCAGAACTGAAGTGAATATTGACATTCCTTATTTTGCCAAGCGTTAAATCTTTTTGTAATATTTTGTTTGGATTGGAAACTGCTTTGACCATTTGTTTTTTTTTTAAATGGGAAGTAGGAATTATAAAATACTTGATATGAAATGTAAAGTATGTACCTGTTAAATATTATTGCGTGCCAATTCTGAGGTACTGTAAATTATTACTGGATAGCTAGTATAGATACCAAACTTTTTGGTATACAGAAAATATACATGAACATTCAACATCAAAATTCAGAAAACCTTTTCTCCTTACAAATTTTTGAAAATCTCATTGTAGAATATGCCTCCCTCTCCATTTGTTGATGAACAAAAGGAATTTTCGGCTTGTGACATCAACTTGTTTAATGATACTGCTGATTGCACTTCATGAAAATAGTAGTTAATATATATGGTATTTGTTTTGTAGGGAAAACAATATTGAGGAATGTGGCCTAGAGATGTATTTCTCAGTTGATAAGGAAATTCTGGGTGAAATAAAGAGCCACGATTTGAAACCCAATGGCAGCAACATCCTGGTTACTGAGGAAAACAAAGAGGAATACATTAAGTAAGTTCAAAGTTGGTTTGCAAGTTTATTTTATCTTTTAACCATTTGTTTTTTAATTCTATAAAATTTCCCTTTTTAATGTTTTGGAAGTATTATTGAACCTCTTCATGAAGGCCCACATGTAAAATAGATGTGGGCTTATCAGTAAAATAGTCAAAATGCTACATCAAAGCTAGTCTTGCCCGAAATACAGCATGAGCATATTCATGCACAGGAAACTATCATGACTGGTGTTCTATAGTCTTAAGCAGTAACCTCTGTCTGTGTCGCACGGCACAGTGTTGTAATTCTGCCATGGAGGTGGACCTTCCACTGCAAATTCAATGTCTGTCTACTATAATACCTACTACAATTTAATTAATATTGTTGCTCATCAAAAATCAACATTTTCAGACTTGGTTGGGCCTGTTTGGAGTAACTGTGTGTTTTCATTCTCCAGGCTAGTGGCAGAGTGGAGACTTTCCCGGGGTGTTGAAGAGCAGACACAAGCTTTCTTTGAAGGTTTCAATGAGATCTTGCCACAGCAGTACTTGCAGTACTTTGATGCAAAAGAGCTTGAGGTATGTCTAATCCTTTGGGCATAAGGCTTAGTTGAGAAATGGTTAGCATATTTGCAGGGGCTTATAAATGCGGTGCACTTTTATGACATGAGTCATAGCAGAGTTATAATAAAGATGTTGCAGTTTAGTTAACTTGGAGTAGCCAGATGTTGTGGACTACAACCTTCATTGGCTCCAGCCAACATTGACTCTGGTCAGGGTAGTTTCATAGCACCTGGAGGGCATCACACAGCCAAATACAAGGGTAGACCTTAACATGGCAAAGAATATTTTAACATGTTTTAACACAGAGGCACATCGTCCTGTACATAGAAACTCTTCTAAACAAGGATGCTACAATTGTGTTTAAATACTTGGACAGCTGAGCTAGAAAATGAATTCCTAAATGCACCATGTCTAGAAAGATATTAACTCTTCATTAACCCTTTGAGTATCTAAGAGATTCCTCCATCATCTCTTACACCAACGTATCATGGCATCAGAGTTTCACTAACCTAGCTGGTGTTCAACTATTTCTCTTCAAAAAGGTGCTTTTGTGTGGAATGCAAGAGATTGACTTGACTGACTGGCAAAGGCATACCATCTACCGACATTATACCAGAACAAGCAAGCAAATAATGTGGTTTTGGCAGGTTTGTATTGCAGCAAAAATTGTGCCAAATGTACCACTAATGGAACTTCGGGGAATCTAGGATCTCTTCTGTTCTTGTTCCAATAGTTACCTAAGTATTAGCCCTATAAACCTAAGATTACAGGATGCCAACAGATTTCAGAGGGGGAGCCATGCTAAGACTGTTGCTGCATAAATAACAGGAGGCTTGTGGCACCTTAAAACTGTTTCTGGTTTATACCCAGCTATAGTTGCTGCTTGACCCTGTGCATGTCACAGTTGTTCAGCCTTTCTTGCTCATCTAAAAATGGGATAAGTAGCAGCTTTCCTACTGGAATTATGTGAGGGATAGTAAAAATACTTTAAGCATAGGAAGTTGCCTTACACTTAGTCAGAACAGGGTCCTAGCAGTATTACCTTAATTGTAGAGTACATTGATGGGCAGTGGCTTTTCAAGGTTTTAGACAGCAGTCTTTTTCCAGTCCTATCTGGAGATACCAGGGATTGAAGCTGGAACATTTTGCACGTATGCTGCAAGTTCTATGTATGAAAAATACGGCAATAGTGAAGCCAGACTTAGGTGACAAAGTTAAAAATGATAGTATATAATGGCTGACAAAACTCACTAAGGTACAGTGTCCTTTGGTCTTTTTAAAGTGATCTTACGTGGCTGCTACTTTGTGGTTGCTTACAAACTATTCTATAGATCTATATGTTCAGAACTGTGCAAAAATGTTTCTTTTTTTCAAATCCTTTCTTTACCTGGGAATGAGATAACAAACACTGAAGAATGTGGGCATCTCCAGGCTTGGAAAAAGAAATCATGGATGAGGAGGAAAGGCTTTCTTTTCTTTTCTTTTTTAGTTACCTCTTAGGACATTTTGCAGTCTTTAAACCATACAAAATCTTCAGTGGAATACAGCTAACACCAGTGATATCTCACACTAATACTTCAGAAGCTTATCCAGGCACTCTAGCTAAAATTAGCTTCCTCGAAAGGCTTTTCCACTACTATTCCCCATGGAAGCTGTCTTTGTTTTCCCTACGCCTCTATCCTTGTTCCTTCCACTGCCCTTTTACCAAAAAATAGAACCTCAAAACACAAGGATATGAGAATGGATTATATAAATTTTATTTGTTTTTAAGACTAGAATAGGGATGGGGTCTGTACAGCTATTTTAAATGTGTTCTTTTTCAGTTTGTGAAGGACATAGATAATGAGAAGAGGATGAGACTACTACAGTTTGTTACTGGAACATGCCGATTACCAGTTGGAGGATTTTCTGACCTCATGGGTATGCAAAATTATTCCTAAGTGTGCAAGAGCCAGGATGACCCTGTGTGTCAGAATGTTGGCTTGAGTTGCCAGTTCAAAATTTTGGGGAAAGGTGTTCCTTGAATATGGTGGTCTCGAGGCATATAGGGTCAAAACCAGCACTTCCAATTAGGCTTGGGAGCAAATTGACTTTCTACTCAGGCCAGAATTGGTGGCCTGAGTGGTCAAAGCATATATCTGGCTGCCAAATTCTGCCCTACTTATGGTTTCCAAATTGTCTTCAAAAGCAGCCCAATGTATAAAGCATTGCAATAATTTCATCTAGAGACTTAATAATAATAATAATAAATAATAATAAATTTTATTTATACCCCGCCCTCCCCAGCCAAGACTGAGCTCAGCGCGGCTAACAACCAACAATAAAAACAAGTTGATTAAAATACAATTTAAAAAACAATATTAAAATACAACATTAAAACATTAGGATTCAGCCTCTTCACAGGAGGAGAAAGGAAAAAGAAAGAGGGGGAGGGAATCAAACTGATTCTAAGCCAAAGGCCAGGTGGAACAACTCAGCCCCTGCGGAAATAAATCAGATCCCGCAGGGCCCTGGTCTCATGAGACACAGCGTTCCACCATGCCGGAGCCAATGTTGAGAAGGCCCTGGCTCTGGTTGAAGCTAATCTAATTTCCTTAGGGCCCGGGACCTCTAGGGTGTTGCTATTTATGGACCTTAAGGTCCTCCATGGGGCATAAAGCACTTTATGACTCCCTGGTCATATCTGACCCATGTAAGAGCTTTGCATGACAATATTTTACCATGCTGTAGTGGCAATGCCACTTACTGGGAAGATTTTGCTGACAGGAATTCAATAGTATGACCAGTGTCTTCTATTGCCATAAAATACATCTGAGTTCTTAAAACTTTGAGAACTCGTCTTAGGGTTACTTCTTATCAAATGCAAATGTCTGGGCCTAAACTGATTTTATTTTCAATGTGTATTTAGTTACGAAAAAAAAAATGTAATTCCCCCCCCCCCCATATCCTGTATTATTATTATTATTTTATTTTAGGGAGTAATGGACCTCAGAAGTTTTGTATTGAGAAAGTTGGCAAAGAAAACTGGTTACCTAGAAGCCATACCTGGTGAGTAAAATATATTAGATGAGATTTGTGATTCTGATACTTCTTTCTACAGTTGATGATCCTATTTGGCATTTAAATAAGAGATGTAGCACCACATCACGTTTTTTAGTTATACACATAAGATGTATAAAATTACACTTCAATACATGGCACACATATGAATGTGACATACAACATTGTCAATATGCATCATAAAAATATAATCAACTGGAGCTTCTTATTAACTGTACACTTGATAGCAAACTCATGTTTGACTCCACAAAATGTGTGTGGTAGCCCAGAGAGCCAAGGTTTCTGGTTTAAAAATGAGCACTTAAAGTAAGTCTGCTGTATAGCTATCTTTACTTTTGCTCAACCTATGTTGATTTCATCTAGAATGACAGGTGTACTGTATTTTTTAGATCAAATTCACAAGAAATGTGAGTAATTTGGTTTGTGTAATTGGTTGCTTAAAACCGTTTTACAAGGAATCATTAGGGTCCTGTAGCCTCAACACTAGACACACAAAATCATGTGTTGCCTCTAGCAAATGGTGTGCCTTCATACAAAACATAATTTGGTATTTAAGATGTTCTTTGCTGCTTCTTAATTTACCATATTGTCAGGTGCCAAAATAAACATTTCAAGCATGTTGAGAGCATTGCTATACCATTCTACATGACAGTCCTTGATGAGGCTCTCCTTCACTCTATTTTAGATATATTCTTGACTGCCCAGGAATGAAAAGTTGTGAAAACGTTTTTTTAAAAAACAACCACCACCAGTATTGAAAAACAGATTCATTCACAGTCCTGTTAAAATCAGTATTCCCTAAGGTCTTGGGAAATAAACATAGACTTACTCTGAAGTTGAACCCTTCACTTCAGCTGATATAAGTGGAGGAGGAGACATTGCTCACTTCCCTTTGCAGGGGGAAGGAGAAATTGGAAGAGGCACCCATCTTCTGCCAGTAGGATTCCTTGATTAAAAGTTTTCTATGTGCAGAAGGAGCCCTTCTGTTCATTGAGGGCAGCGTCTGGATTCAACCCTGTGGACAGTCTGTTCCTAATAGAATGAAACAGATTAGCACACAAGATAGAAACCTGGAAGTTCATAGTATTGTACCTAGGTTGCTGCTGTGAACCAAAGTTGAGGAATAATGTCAGATAAATATGCCTCTCACGTTTTAAACTGTCAATGGTGTAAATAGTGGGGAACTTTTGTTCCTGTGTTTGTGGGTTAATTATTCAAATGAAAGTGAGGTTTGCTGCTTATTTTCAGTTTCAACCGTTTGGACTTGCCACCATACAAGAGTTATGAACAACTGAAGGAAAAGCTGTTATTTGCGATAGAAGAAACAGAAGGATTCGGGCAAGAATAACAATTGGGGAGAATTTGCACCTGAAGAACGTTAAGTCATATATGGTGTGAGTTCTTCACTGCCTCTACTAGTTGCACTTCTTACTGTAAACAGGACTTGGCCTTGATTTATTTAAACAATTGCTAGTGTGTAAGTAAATGGATGTTATCCTGCCATTTTATTCCCACTAATTATTGATTTCTCCTGAGTCCCTTTGCGAAATCCAAGAATAATACAACTATAAATGAAATCTTCCCTAACCAGAGGCTTCCTGTACTTCTGGGGTTCTGTCCTGGGTCATGTTCATTAACTGGAATGTGTTCTTGACTTTTTAAAAAAAAGTTACTCTGTTATAGTAGCATCTTTTTGCTGCTGCACCACCCATCCTATTGCTAACAGTGCTTCCTTGCAATCAGACTCCGGAGGTGCTGTAAACAGATCCATTGCTTATGTTAACTGTTTCTTACCCAAGTGAGATCTAACTGTGTTTGCCTTCCAAACTTTATTCCCGCATCACCTCAGTTCAAGCTGCAGAGTAGGACCTGAAAAGCTAATGCACACTTACAGAGCATAGCACTTTTATTTATTTAACCATGATGATCACATTCCTCAGGTTTATCCCTACATTTGAATGTGCTTCTTCAAATTCATAGGAATTTTAACTTATTCTTGACTAATTCTCAACTTTAGTAGCGAATTTAAAAGAGAATACAAGGTCTCTTTAAAAGGCAGCAGCTGGAATTCATTTCCAGTCCTGTTTGTAGGCGAATGCCTGAAATGAACAACTCTTGTTTTCCTCTGAATGAGGGAATATCACTTCCAAGTAGTGGCTGAATCATTGCCATGAAACCGCCACTTTAATTTCTCTGGGGCTGCAATCCTGTGCACATTTGCTTGGAAGTGAACCTCACTGAGCACAGTGAAACTTACTTCTGAGTCAACATGCATTGAATTGTATTGTAGGAAATAGATGTGCAATAGTGGAATTCTTGAAAGAATCCAAATTTTACATTGGAAAACCCACCCAGTAACCCTTTAGAGGATGGAGACTGTGCATCTTCTAGGCTAGCACTCTGAGCAGCTTCTTACGGGCAGCTTGTGCAGCCCTTGATTTTAAATCTGATTTGCGCTTCAGTTATTTATATTATCACAATTTCAAAACTTCCATCGTAGCTTACAACAGTACTTAAACTACACTCCCAGTTTTGGAACGAAAGCACTTTGTTCTTTACCCCAGCTTGGCTGCCTTGTATCCTTTCCTCCAGGTTGTTATAATTCCATGGTGTGCATGCAGCTGTGAAATGGGAGAAGTGATGATATTTGAACCGGCAGTAGTGCATGTTGATAACTATATACTTGCATTGTTCTGCTGTGCGCAGGCAGCAAAGTTTGAAAGCTTGCCGTGACAGTTGAAGATCAAACATTTTTGTCTTGGTAACAAATATCATCTTCCCCATCCAGACTTGGAGGGGTGGGGGCAAGGAGGGGGCTATTGAAAGCTAGTGGGCTCAACCATTTTTACAACTGTCCGACTTTAGGACTCTTCTGTGAAGCAATATAAACAGCCCATTTCCCCTCGGCTGGAGCTTACAAGAAGAGGGTAATAGAACATGCTCTCCTTTTCCTCCCTTTCAGTGTGTCTTCTAATATATATATGTAGAAGTTTTTCCCTTACACAAATGGCCTACTGCTTCTGTGGGTAGAGGACGCATGTGTGAATGCTGGAGATATGTCTACCTATGCCACCTATCAGAACACCTGATGGGTGTATTAGAAATATAGCTTACGGAGGAGAAAAAGCCTTAGAAATATTTTGTTTATTGATTTTAATACATCTTAGTTAACTAACATTTACAATACAGAAATGAAATGAAGTAACCAAGAGTAAGCTATGGAAAATAGTCTGTTCTCCATAATGGCTCATGATTTGTTTAGGGACCTAGGAATATTGTTAATGTATAAATATCATTCAAAAGGCTTTCTGCCCTATATTTTTAAAATAAAGAGTAGTTCTAATTGAAATAGCTGAAGCCCTAGTTCTATAGGGCGCGAGGCTGTTTAATATTTTTATGGCTCAGATGTTTAGTTCAGGAAAAAGTAAAAGCTTGTATATATTTTTGCAGTCTGGGGGTCTAGCTTCTTCAATTTATTTTAATTTAAATGGCATGTTTATTTGTCTTTACTGCTGTATTACATGGGTAATGGGGGCTGGATATCCCAAGCACAAGAAAGTATTTTGAACACTCAAAACTGAGGCTATTTAAGAAATGGAATCTTGACCATGAAGTATTGTTAAAAGAGATTTGTTGTTAAGCATTATGCTTGCAATATTTCTAAGATCAGAATGAAAACTTACTTTTAAAGTCCCTTTGCATTGTAAATTCTAAATTCTGTTATTTTTATGCCATGTAATGTTGCAATAATAAAAAGTAATTTGAGCAGTCGGCGCACTCTTCTCATTGTGGGAACCTGGGAGACTTGTGAAAGCACAGTTTGGTTTGATGGGCGACGGACTGAAATGAATTGGATTGCAACAAGTCCTTTCTGCAAATATTAAGACTTGTCTGCTTCAAACAGCTTCGACAGCATGTGGACAGCAATAACAACCACATTCTGCTGCATGCGTGTGATAACATCACAATCTGACTGGAAACATTAATCAATTATTTGAATTTTTGCCTTATGAAAGTACGTACTTCAACCTACAGATCTTAATTTTTTCTAAGCCTTATCTTTCTGGAAAGCTCAGGATAGGTTGTATGGAATTTACATTTCCAGTTTTTAGTGTGTAAGGTTTCATGATCAGCCATTTTCATTGTGCAGAGCTCTTGATTCATATTCATCATAAATACACACTACAGCGGGGTTTGAATTGAAGCTCCATTCAGTGCATTGGTATCTCCAGCTCCTTTTGTGATGGTCTGTCACGTCCCCCCCCTCGCCCCCCTGGAATCATTGTTATGTATATGTGCCCTAGCTAACTAGTTTATGAACTGGGATCAGAGGCACTGGATTGTAAAATACTGTACTGGAATCCCATTGTTAAATTTTCCTTGAACTGTAATTTCAAATACTCAGGTAACTGTAAAAGTCTCTCACCAAGTCAAACTTTTATAAAAGTACTGAAAAGTTGGTGGTGGTTGTCATTCCTTGTATGGTGTGAAATGTTTCTCTTAAAAGCATTAAACAATGCAACAACAGTCACTGAGCAATGTACATTCACTCTAATCATCACTTAAATGGAATTGTGTATATTATACGAAATGTTAGGTTTGTTTTTATTTATGTTTTTACCACATCATATACACTTCCTCTAGGTTAAAGTTTCCGTTTTATTTCACACTGACGTGTGTGCTTCATGGACTTTGAACACACACCTTGTAGCTGTCTGCACAATTGTAATTCTATCCTGTTGACTCCTTAGTGAACTAGTCTTAGCCTAGGTTGCCATTGTGAGGTGGAGATATTGTAATGTCACTGTCAGTAACAAACCAGTACCAGGAAATATTGTCGCACATCCATCATAGGCTTCCTGTTTTGATGACTAAAGCTTTTGCGTATGCTATGCTCTCACTGTCGTTGATCACAAATGGGTCAAAGTGTTGCATCCAATTATAACTGAGGAAACCCATTTACATTGATGGACTTCCCATATCCAAAACTTCTGCATTACTGCAAGTCCTAGTCCTCAGGTAACTGCATTTTAGTGACATTTGTTAGGAATTTTTCTGTTACTGGTATAGACATGTATTTCCTGGCCACGTCACTAGATGGCAGAATAGCACTTGAATACAGTAGTGTCAAAAAGCCAGCAATTGTGTGCCCTCTGCTAAATCAGGGGTGACTATCCTGGGGCCTTTTAGATTTTGTTGGGCTCAAACTCCCAGCAGCCCCATCCAGCACTGCCAGGGATGATGGGAGCTGGAGCAAAGCCATTTCTAGAAGTCCACAGGTTAGCCATCCATGCACTAAAATAGCATGTTGTGCTATTAAAACTGAGAGGAGTTAATAAGGAAACAAGGCCTCATGCGAAACAACACATTTACAGAATGAGGCTAAGCATGGTTATTTATTAAACATTATAGTCACTTGTTTTTTAAAAGGCTTTCAAATGACCTACATGGGAAGATATACACATAAATACATTATATCATAGGGGAGAATTGATACAAAACAGACATAAGGCATGTTAAAAACCACACAGCCCCCTATAATTGTGATAGAAAACTTTGGCAATGCACTAAAAGTGAAACAAAAATCATACTTCCACCCCTAACCAGCAGATGAAACAAAACAAAACCTCAAAAGCAACACAACCTAACCCAGAAGTCAGCTATGTCAACCCTGTGATTTGTTTGGTTTTATATTTGATCTCCCCACCCCAGCTAGAAGCCTGGTGTCCAGGCCAGCTATTGCAAATCAGGGGTGGGAACCTGTCCTCCATGATCCACTGGCCGCCCACTTCCTTGCAGAGAGAGCAGCAGCAAACGCGGATCAGGGAGAGATGGCAAAAGTTTACCTGCTCTGCTGCGGCTCCCCTGCTGCTGCTGCTGCTGGTGGTGATACCAGTAAGCTTCGTGGTGATTTCTAGGTACAGAACATGTACATGGGGTTGTTACCATTCCCTGCCACCAACCTTGCCCTTAACTCTGGCCTGTAGCTAAGCAGGAATTTGAGTGAGAGAATGAGGGTGGGTGGTTTGCAGAACTTTTATCAGCCTTCTCTCAATTAAGAAAATCACTGGTACCAGTGTGTTTCCTGGGTCAATTTAAGGGGTTGGTACTGATCTTTCTCAAGCCCTAATCCAGGGTTGGGTAACCTGCACCCCTCCCTAAAGTCTTGTGTCCCTTCAATCCCAGCAGCCCAATGACAGCTGAAAAGTCACAGATCACTTAAACGATTTGGGGTCTCGTTTTTCCCAAGGACTGCGTTTGTTAAACCTTGGGTGGTTTTGAATACCGGAAGCAGCCCACACCCCACCCTTTGACAGTGGCATCAAGACTATCTCCCAGGCGAAATTTGTCAAGCACCCTCTCCACCCCACCTGCTTTTAAGCGTGCTTTGAAAATGTTCCATAATGCTTGTTCTCTTTTAAGCCAATCTTAAGTTCAAACACTAAATTACTGCTTTCTTTCTTTCTACATACTTCTACATCCCCCAGAAGGACCCAGGTAGCAAACTCCTTCCCCATCCAATTCCTATTTTAGCCACGGCGAGGAGAGCGAGTGTCCCCAAGCACCATCCCGTGGGCTTCAAACGAGTAGGGATTTGAACCTGGGTCTCAGCTCTGAAATCACGCTCAGTTTTCTTCACCTTGAGAGAACAGCTTTTGCCACCGATGCCTCTGTTTGAGCTGCTGGGCCGTCCAGCATTACGCATTTTCCTCCTCCATACGCGAAGTTGCAAACACCCATTCTGTGTATGGAGAGCCTTCCAAAGCAACGATTCATAGCCGCCACCCCCACTTTCCCTCCCACAACCACAGAATGTTTTCCTACAAGAGGGCGGTGTAGGAAATGACACCCGGTCCCTAAACTTAGGAACCCGCCTTCCCTCTCTAACGATTGGCTAAGGACGCGGCTCGCCCTGCGGGGTGAGACTGGGGCGCAGGCGCGCGCGCTCACTGTGACGGGTCTCGGGTGCCAGCTTGTGGGTACCTCCCAGGGAAGGCATTGATCTCACTCCCTCTCTGCAAGATGGTGAGTGAAGGGCGGTGGGCGGTCTGCTTCTGCCGAATTCCCCCCGTCGCAGAAAAGAGGAGACTTCCTGGGTGGGTTTCGGGTGACCAGTGGAGACTTCCTGGGCAGCTCTTTGGAAAAGTCAAGAGCAGACTCCGCTGCCGCCTTGTGATGTGCCACACCCGGCCAGCTCCTGCGCGCCCCGGGGTCCGGGATCAAAGGATTTGGCTGAGGGGCCCATTGCATTCACCAGCTCTTTTCTTTTGCTGTTCAGCTTCTCTCTGATCGCGTGCATTTCCATGGCCGTCCTCTTGGCACGCGTGTTCCGGGGCCTCTTGCATTGTTTACAGCATCATCCCCATCTCCGTGATGTGACCATCTTTCTGGTCCCATATAAGAACAGGCGCACTGCTCATGATGCGCAACGCTCTCACCTGCATGCATTCCTGCTTGATACATTTTGTACTCCCAGGAGCTCATTTACCCCCCAACATCACAATGGGGCAGGGTCTGCTGACAGAGTGGCTTTCTGTTGCATTGTATTTGTTGGCAGAGTGGGGTCTGCATTTGTGGCTCCTAGTGTCCAAACCCACGACTTTTGCCCCTGCACAACATTTGGCCCTTCAGTGTACTTTGTATAGAATTCTGCAAAATGTCTAGATTCGGGACTGCTTGCATGTATATATTATTTTATTAAAATCATTTTAGCTCTCCTTTCCGTCAAAAGGTCTCTCCAAGGCATGTTGTTGGCACCCAAAACTATTTGTAAGATGATGCATGTGGGTTGCTTCCTAAGTCTTATGTACAGTACAACTAAACTTAAAAGACCCCATCAATGGCCTACTAGCAGCAGCAAGTATGTTCTTCCTGTACTGTCAGAGGCAGTGTTCCTGGGAATCACAAGTGTGGAGAGTGCTGAGTTCTCAGGTTTATTTGCAGGCTTCCTGTTGAGACATCTCATTGACCACTGTGAGAATAGGATGCTGAACTAGATAGGCCATTGGTTCCTGATCCAGTAGAGCTTGTCATATGTTCTTGAATTGATTGATTGATTATATTTCTGTGCCGCTTTTCATTCAGATGAATCCCAAAGCGGCTTACAAACGACAATAATGTGACAGAACATAATAGAGCATCATAAATACAGCATAAATCATATAGAATAAGCACACCAAATACAGAAATACATAGTATTGCATTACTATTGCCTGTTGGCCATGTATATAGAAGGCAATGCATGGGTGGTTCCATGGTGCATACATATTTGCATTTATAGTCCACCTTTTCTCCATCATGGAACCCAAGACTGTCAACATGTCCTTCCCAAGCAGCCACTGGTCAAAACCTTTACAGTTCCAGCATGGCGGTGGCCTCATGTACCATATTTACTCGAGTCTAATGTGCCATCAACTCTAATGCACACCTCAATGTTCAGAACTTTGAAACAAAAACAAAATGCTGGCAAATGTAAATATGCCATCAAATCTAATGCACACCTTAATTTCTGCAACATAATTTGGCCAAAAAAGGTGACCATTAGATTCGAGTAAATGCGGTATTTCAAGTGTGGGCACACCATACATTTGAAGTATGATATTGAACCTTGTGTTCCCCTATCACTTCCACTATAATAGCAAACTCATGAGCTGAATGCTGCTAGCATTGTAGCTAAAACTGACAATGAAGGGGGGAAGCATCAGTCTCTGCAGGGAACCCCCTCCCCCTTCCCTGCCAGGTTTGCAGAAGTTTGAAAAATATATAACCTCATTTTATGGTTGAGCATGGGGCAATGGGCCTGTTACCACATCTTCAGATTGCATATACTGTAGAACTAAACATTTTTTACTTGATCATGGTCAGTACTTGTCTAGTTTGGATTTTCTGCTGTGGATTTTGATTGCTCCAGGCCACTTTACTTGTTTCCTTAATCACTGGTGCCTCTCCATGTGGTTGTGGTCATGGCCCTCCTGGCTGCAGAGATGAAGTAGTCTCCCTAATAACAGGTCTGGCCTTGTCTAGGCAAAATGATCTGCAGGCAGAAACCTCTGGTGGGTACCTTTGACACAGTTTTGTCAAAATAACAAAAGTATATCATGGCACCTGAAAGACCTAACTAATTTATTATAGTATAAGTCCACATTATCAGATGCATTGCATTATCCTGAGTTGCAGGCATGTGTGTGTGTATATATATATATATATATGTATGTATGTATGTATGTATGTATATATAGATATTTATACATATATATGTGTGTGTGTGTGTGTTTAACATGATTAATATAACTCTCTAATTTAGACAAAACAATAAAGCATGCATATTTAAAAAAAGCAAAACCAAACTTTAAAATCAAGAAGACAGAAGACTTATTAAAATTTGGGCAAATTCAGCACTTTTATGGGTAATAAAAATCCTTATCTAGGTCGACATGCCTAAACAAAACAAAAAGAGCATTTAAATATATATGTGGGGACGTTTGTTTGTACAACCAGGGCCTGGGGAACATAGCTGTCAACCAGTGGCGTAGCGTGGGTTGTCAGCACCCGGGGCAAGGCAAGTAATTTGCGCCCCCTAACCTGTGGATTTGCCCTAACCCCAGGTGTTGCGCCCGGTGCGGCCAGCCCCCCCTGCACCCCCCACGCTACGCCACTGCTGTCAACGTTCCCTTTTTTAAAGGGAATTTCCCTTATTCTGAATAGGATTCCTCGCAAGAAAAGGGAAAAGTTGACACCTATGCTGGGAAACCAAAGTTCAATTCCCCACTTAGTTACGAAGTTCGATGGGTGACCTTGAGCCAGTCCGTTTCTAACCCTAACCTACCTCTTAGGATCATCTACATGCCATTGCTGCTGAACCATGAAACCTTTTAAATGACACCTCTTGGCTTGCCGTAGCAGCATTTAAATATTTGCACTGTGCTTCCCAGGTTGCATTCTGCAAGATATTTCCCAGCATAAAGATGATTTCCATATAGGAAGTGATGTGTGAAGAGGCCTTTGTTGTAACATGAGAGGGGGAGACTTCTGTGCAATATGCGCCAGGATTTCACCCCTATCATTGCACTGCCTTGTGTAACGTCTGAGCCTGATAAGCAAAGCCACTGAAACGGATAAGCGGAACCAGTTTCTGGCTTCCCAGGACTTATTGCCAGATGATGGGAGGAAAATTGTGGCCTTAAGAAAAGCTTAAGCAGACTTTGATGATACGGTGGTGCTGGAGAGAGCTGTGCTTTTGTGCTTGGAGCACAAGACGTACCTCTCCGTATCCTCTTACCCCTCCAGTCTTTCCAGATGTCTTATTACACAGCATTATTGGAAAACAAATTGCATCTTTCAAGATACACTTGCATGTTTTCTTTTTCTTCCAGGCTGAGGTAGAAGAAACCCTTAAGCGAATTCAGAGTCAAAAGGGGGTCCAAGGAATCATCATTGTTAATTCAGAAGGTATTGTGCAATTACGGTTGTTGTTGGCGAAAGCCACTCTTTTAGGCCCTGATGCTCTAATGACATACTAAATTTATCCTGATTGTGCAATAAATTTAACAATAAATGTTCTTGTGTGGGAGGGGATTATTAGTTTGTTTTTGTTTTATTAGGTATATGTGAACCGTCACATGCTGTGATGAATGGGGCCAGAGGGAAAAGTGGGTGGAGCAATGAATGTAGATTTTACCTTTGCACAGTATACTGGTTTCTTTAGCCTTCATCCAGGCAAGGAAGATGCATTATCAGAACTCAGGGATACATTCTCGCCAGGCAGAAATATTCAAGGTGTGGAATGGAGCCAGTGAGGGGTGTGGCTTGGAAAAGGGTTGTACAGTCTGGGGAGAATTCCAGGAGCCAGACAGTTTTCCATGGGCTACATAACACACTTGGGTTAGAGAAACCCACCTGCATGTTAGAAATGTCTGCTGTGATGCTAAGGCTACAATCCTATGCATGTTTATATGGGAGTAAGTCCCAGTGAAATCAAAAGGCATAGTATATATCTTTAAGGATGTGCTGTACCTTTGATAATGAATTTAGCTGTGCTTGTGGCCAATTAATTTTGCGTCTACAAATTTGGATGGTGTAATGCTGTTGAATGTCTGCCTATGTGCCTGTTCCTAAAATGTTACTTGTGATCCACAAGGCCCTATTAACAGTGGTGGTGAACTTCACCATAATTACCTGCCCTTTACTGTAAGATCCCAGAGCAGGTTTACAACAATGAAAACACAACATTAAAAACAACTTATATTCACAAAAAATAAGGTGGGTCTGAAAATATACATCTCAGATGTCAAAAGCCAAGGTAAATAGGTGTGCTGTCAGATTTCTGAAGCACAGTTCCCCCAACCCTTACTTCCATGAGAAACTCCAGAAGGATACTGTGATCAACAGTATCGAAAGTGGCCGAGAAATGGAGGAGAATGAGCAGGGTCACATTGCCCTCTTCTTTCTCCCACCAAACATCAGCAACTGGGGCAACCAAGGCAGTTTCAGTGCCATGACCAGGCCTGAAGCCTGACTGGAATGGTTCCAAGTAATCAGCTTCCTCCAAGCATGCCTGAAGCTAGACCGCTGCCACCTTCTCGAGTGCTTTGTCCCAAAAGGGGATATCTGCCACTGGATGATAGCTGTTTAACACTTCTTGGCCAAGGGGAGGACTTCTTAAGGTGACGCACCACACCACCACCTTCTTCAAGGCAGATGGTACTTGCCCTTTCTCCAGTGAAGCATCAATCGCTTCCTGTATCCACCATGTCAACTCCCTGTGGCTAGCTCTAAGAAACCAGTATGGGCAAGCATCAAGCGGGCAGGTGATTAGCTGAACTTCTTCAAGCAGCTTGACCACATCCTCAGGCTGCAATAATCTAAACTGATTCAGTTTAGATGGAAGATGCAGTGTTCTAGGCACTTGCATTGGACTTGGGGGTAACTGTGGTATCCAATTTTGTTTGAATACGAGTGATTTCCCCCCCTAAAGTGAATTGCAAAGGAGGGTGTCAGAGCAATACTGTCTTGGCCAGATGACAAAAGCCCATTCACCACTCAGAAAAGCTTTGCCATACGGCTACTTGCGGCTGCAGTGGTGGCAAAGAAGTAAGCTTTCTTCACTTGGTAGGCACAAGCGAAGTCCTTGTACAGGCTTTCTGCAGACAGGGCTGCTTAGGCCCTTAAGTTTCTCATATCAAACCGTGTCTTAGCCTAACGTAACCACAGAATCATTTTGCACCCTGCAGGCATTCCCATCAAAAGCACCATGGATAACCCCACCACAGTGCAGTATGCAGGCTTAATGCACAACTTAATAATGAAGGCAAGGGGAACCGTGCGAGATATTGATCCCCAGAATGACCTCACGTTCTTGCGGATTCGCTCCAAGAAAAACGAAATCATGGTTGCGCCAGGTAAAATAAACAGGGAAAGCTCTTCTTGGAACATTCGGATGCCGAAGTGGAATTTCATTATCTCTAAATCTAAACTTTTATATGGGATACACTCTTTATCTTGTACACCTGTATAGGAAATACAGAAAAGTGTGGGTTCTAAATAGTGGTGAAAGAGTTTTAGATGGGTTTCCTATCCAGATTCAAATAACATTGAAGAACTTTATCACTGATGGGGGTTTTACATATCCTTCACAATCTTTCAACTTGGTCCTATTTATATTTTACTTCAAAGTCTTCTGAACAGCTCTTGAACTTCTTCTACTTCTTGTGCTTTGTATATAAGATAGTCTAGGTACTACTGGCCAGTTGTGAAAGGCATGGTCTAGAAGTGAGACTTCCACTCTTACAGTGTTCTATCTGTAACTGAGCCTAGAATGCATGTGATTACGGTAAATTAGCACTAACAATAAAATACTTTTTTTAAAAAATAAATCCTCTATTATTTCCTTGCAGATAAGGACTATTTCCTGATTGTCGTTCAGAATCCAACGGAGTGAAATCCTCTCAAAATGACCTTCAGTTCCTTATACTTAAATGTATTTTTATTTAACGTCCAAAAAAGCTGTTAGAAATTGTTTGTGCCACATTAATAATGTCTGAGATTCTGTTTTTAACTGTTAAATGTAGATTCAAGGAGTATCTTCATATAACTAAAATGTAACTAGATGAAGAAGAAAAGCAATGAAATCAGGCTAACTTAAGTGTCAAAGATTTTTTCCAGAAAATGTAATTGTACAGGACTGTTGTCTGAAACCTTTCTAATCATATATTAGTTTTTCTTTTGCATCCTTTTTATTTTGACACTTATTTAAATTTGGAAGTTGCTGTTTCTTCTGAAACTGATTAAAAGAATGGAAGAATTCTGGACTGTGATCTTTCATTTTTAAAGATTTCAGTAGCCTTGAGTTTTTAATACAGAAATTGGAAGTCTTGCGTATCTTGAAATCACCCACGCTGTCACGGTATTCCCGAGCATTTTGAGTGACTGAATTTGGAAAATTCTGTACGGTTCTGGTTGCCTCACCTCAGAAAGGATATTGGGAGAGTTGGAGAAGATTCAGAAAAGGGCAACCAAAATGATAAGTGGATGGAGCGACTCTCAGAAGGGTTGCAGCATTTGGGGCTTTTTAGTTTAGAGACCTCATTGAGGTCTGCATATCAGACCTCAGATATGCAGATGACACAACCTTGATGGCAGAAAGTGAGGAGGAATTAAAGAACCTTTTATTGAGGGTGAAAGAGGAGAGCACAAAATATGGTCTGAAGCTCAACATCAAAAAAACGAAGATCATGGCCACTGGGCCCATCACCTCCTGGCAAATAGAAGGAGAAGAAATGGAGGCAGTGAGAGATTTTACTTTCTTGGGCTCCATGATCACTGCAGATGGTGACAGCAGCCACGAAATTAAGAGACGCCTGCTTCTTGGGAGGAAAGCAATGACAAACCTAGACAGCATCTTTAAAACCTAGAGACATCACCTTGCCAACAAAGGTCCGTATAGTAAAAGCTATGGTTTTCCCAGTAGTGATGTATGGAAGTGAGAGCTGGACCATAAAGAAGGCTGATCGCCGAAGAATTGATGCTTTTGAATTATGGTGCTGGAGGAGACTCTTGAGAGTCCCATGGACTGCAAGAAGATCAAACGTATCCATTCTTAAGGAAATCAGCCCTGAGTGCTCACTGGAAGGACAGATTGTGAAGCTGAGGCTCCAATACTTTGGCCACCTCATGAGAAGAGAAGACTCCCTGGAAAAGACCCTGATGTTGGGAAAGATGGAGGGCACAAGGAGAAGGGGACGACAGAGGACGAGATGGTTGGATAGTGTCTTCGAAGCTACAAACATGAGTCTGACCAAACTGTGGGAGGCAGTGGAAGACAGAAGTGCCTGGCGTGCTCTGGCCCATGGGGTCACGAAGAGTCAGACACGACTAAACGACTAAACAACAACAACAAAGTTTAGAGAAAAGGCAAGGAAGACATGATAGAAGTTTGTAAAATTACGTATGACCTGGAGAAAGCAGATAGAAAGAAAAGTTTCCTCCCTTTCTCATAATGCTAAATACATAATACTATAACTTATGAAGCTTAATGTTGAAAGATTCAGGACAGATAAAAGAAAGTACTTCTTCACACAGCCCATAAACTACAGAACTCACTTCCACAGGAGGCAGTGTTGGCCACTGGGTGCAATGCATGTAAATTTTACAATTGTACAGTAGGCTGGTTCTTCATGCACTCTGCTCTTTTCTACATCCAGGCATTATCAGAGTTCAAGGATGCATTTCAACCAGGTAAAACCACTCAAAGAGGGTGTGAAGCAGGTTGTGGCCTGGGGAGACTCCTGAGGTCCAAACAGATTTGGTGCTAGGGACTTAAGGTCCCAACCCCTGCTGCAGTAGAACAGGCCCTTATAATTAAAAAAGAGAGAGTAGCAGGAGACTAGTTGCGGTTGAGGTGGAGAGGCCTATATGTTTTTTAGATCCTGCAATGGGAGCTGGTGCTGCTGTAAATTCCACAAGTATTTCTTAGCCATGAAGCTTGAGTGACCTTGGCCAAGTAGTCATGATCCCTCTGGACCGTCTAACCTACATCAGAGATTTGTAGGGAGGATAAAATGGTGGGGTGAGGGTAGACCTTTGGGTATCTGCTCATAAAAATATAAATAAGTATATGAGCCCCTGCTCAACCTCAAAGCTCCTTCTGACCCAGAATTCCTGTTCACATAATTAGGTTATTCTGCATGCAGTAGGAAGAGGGCACTCTGTACATGTTCAGCGGCATTTTACTGGGTTCATGGCATCACTATGGCTATATCATCAACAGAAGGGGAAAAGCCTTGTGGATTGCTCTGAAGGCGATTTGCGGATTTCTGCTTCGATTTATTCCTCTGGTTTATCAGAGCCTGTAAGGAAGGATTGGGGAGGGGGAGGGGGAATCCGAGGTTAAGTCTTCGATGAACGGGCCTCTCCTTAGTTTAAAAGAGAGACCCGAGGCTCCCTCGGTAGCGAGGCCTGCGCCAGCTAAAAACACGAGCCCAAGGAAGCAGCACTCTGTGCATGCTCCTCGCCCTTCCCCGCGCCTGCATTGTTCCCTTCCCCGCGAAGCCCAGCCTCCTCGCCAGGGCGTCTGGAGCGGAAAGAGCGCCGAGGGCTGCCGGCTCCGGCCTCGGTGCGTCCCTGGCAAGGAGGCCGCACTGCAGAAGGGGCGGGGCCGCGCACCTCCCCTTTAAGGAGGCTGCTGGTGAAGTCACCGCTGCTTTGCCAGCTCCGGGAAGCGCCGAGGATCGCCCAGCCGGCGGCAGCGACGACGAAGCAGCAGCAGCAGCAGCAGCAGCAGCGACAGTCGGCTGGCTCTTGCCGCCCGCGAGGCACCTGCTGCCCTTCGAGGACTTAAATAGGCGGCGTCCTCCGGCAGCCACAGGCGGCTGTGGGGAGCTCGGCCGCGTCCCTCTCCAGCCGCGGGGTCTTTGGAGCCCGGGGAAGATCCCGCTGTCCCTGCTGAGTCGCGGCGCTCTTGGCTCACACCCCTTCCATCCCCGGCCGAGATGCCTTCGGACCGGCCTTTCAAGCAGCGGCGGAGCTTCTGTAAGTTCCTACGTCGGTAAAACGCTCGGCTTCCCAGGCCCAGCAGGTTGGGGGGTTTTTTGGTGGGGAGAGAGGGAGCTTATCGACGCCGTCCCACCTACCCTGACGTTTTGGGGAGCACAAGCGGGGAGGGGGGGCGCGGAGGTTTGGAGGGCGCAAATGTTGGGGGGCCCCCTGGCCGCCAAAGGAGCCCTTTTTGCTGCTCTGCAATAACGCTGCCGCGGAATTAAGCGGAGGAGCTTAATGTCCTTGTTTTCTTCGCTCTTGTTTTTTCCACTCAGGGTGCTTCCCTTTTCTCCGCCTCCAGGGTTCCTTATGCTGTTGGAGAGGGCGCAGTGGGCTCAGAGCTGGAGGCAACCGTGCTCACACCCCCTTGGGGGTGCCTCCTCCCCAAGATTATTTAGATTTCGGCTCCCTCCAGCTCACCTGCGTCTCTCAATCTAGGGCAAGACTTTTAACTCGTACCTGTTTGGGGTGTGCGAATGAGAAGTGCCTAAAAACATGGGCAGGTATCGCCTCCTCTCCAAAATGTGCCCTTCGGTCATCCAAACTTAAGGCATTTTCATTAATATTCCCCCCTTCCCCCGTTAAGGAAATTTTGGTGGGCTGTGCTGGGTGACTCAACACCCTTTACTGGGACAGATTGCTTTGCTTCTGGCATCTTCCCACTTTCCCACCCGTTTTGTGGGGCTCTTTTTCATGGTTTGGGGTGGGTGAGTGAAAGAACTGAGCAGTCCTCCTAATGGCAGGGGCAGCTCCTCCTGCCCCCTCTAAAACCTGCCTTGTCGTCGTCCCCAACCCCACCTTTTAAAAGCAATTTGAAACTCGGTGCCCAAATTGCTGCAGGTTCCGCCCCTTGGGGGAAAAATCCCTCCTTGTCTTGGTGTATGTTCAACCCAGACCTGGAGATAAATGCGCTTTGGGCGACTCTGGGAGCTGTAGGCAGCCAGGTGACTCTCTTTGTTTTGCTTGATCGTTCAAGTTTCCTGCTGCTGAGCCAGGCAGGGCAAGGAGGCAGGAAGGAAGCCCGAGGTAATTAGCAGCTGCAGCAGCCCAGCCGAACCCTAGCGGTGATGTAATGCCTACAAATAAGAAAAGGGGGGGGGGACGTTGATGTGGTCCAGCCTCTGCAATGATGGGGGCTTGGAACGCGGAGCTGGAAAGCCAAGTCCCTGTGCCAGAGAAACCCCCAGCCCTCGAAAGAGCCAAATGTGCGGTTGAAAGAGGAGCTCCGCTGGAAGAGAGCCATTTCACTCCCACTCGGGTGGAAATATTTGCTGCCTCCAATGGGATCCGAGGCATTCAGCGGGGTCCCGCCCCCGAGATTCGAAGCGCTTGTTATGCCCACAGTATTCCCACTTGTCAGTCTTCTGCTTTGATTAATGGAGCAGAGAGTGTGGCTTTGGGTAATCTGCTGTGTCGGTAGATTTCTAGGGTCTCCAGATTATTTCCCCTTTTGCTGAAAATATCTAAGAATACACACACAAACATAAAAAACCCACTGTAGAAGCTGAAAGGAGGGACAAAAGTCTATGACTCCCCCCCCCCCCCATGGTTAGAACTGGGCAACTGCCTTTGGTGAGCGATGGTTCGGAATAGGCGCAATGTATATTTCATTGGTCTTCCATGTGAAACCAGCATTCTGTTCTGATCAAGGGCAGCTAAAGGGCTCCTGAGAAATATTAAGCTCTCCTGTTTTTCACACATCCGCTGCCCTAAAAGTACTTTCAGAAAATGTAAAATACATTGCAGGATCTGTGTTCAAATAACTACCTTCTCACTTGTTAAATTGTCTTCAGACTGACAGTCATTAATCCTTAATTAAGGATTAGATTTAGATCTGTATGTTGTTGATGTTTATACTTCTCCAACAGTTGGACTTAGTTGTTGTATTCTACCGCTGTTGTTAGTTGTTGTATTCTGCCGCTGTCTTTCAGAGAGGATAAATAAGTACAGCGCTGGACACTTATTCCTCTCTTGGGCATAATAGTTCATTAAAAAAAATGAGGAAAGTTTCTAGTCCTTATCAATTGTGTAAGATAAAGCAATTCAGAAGCCTGGGAGGATGAGCAGGATCTGTAGTCATCGGGGATGAGTGTGACGCACAGGATCTCATTTCTCCCCAAAATTCCCATCCCTAATCTCTGTGATTCATCTATTTTCATTATGTTTCTCTGCCTCTTCCAGTACATTCCAATTTGGCCACTGGGTGGTAGGAAAACAAAATATTTTATGTAAAACAAGAACACATGCATAACTTACAGAACTAGTTCAGAGCACTGAAGTGAGTCCACAGGGAAGTTCTCCAGCACATCCCTATTGTGATGAATTGCAGTTGTGCAAGAGCACTGCTCTTCATCTATGGCAGCCTGGGCGTTAAAATGACAGCTTGCTGAGTGAAGATCAGTTGAATGCTTTTGGAGTTTTTCACCATTAGCAGGTCCTGCTGCTTCAGAATGATCCTCTTTAAGAATGTTTACCAGACAGGTTTGTGTTTCCTCCAAGAAAATGCCAGTGACTCATCAATAGTTTTCTCCTATCATAAATATTGACCCTGTTCATTTTCCATTATTCATTTTTGACTCAAAGCAGCTGTCAAGGCCCTTGTGTCCCCTTAATGGCTATGTCTGCAAGTGAATAGATGCTTATCAGATTATCAAGTATTTTCTAGTCATCCACCCCCTCCCTATTTTGACATTCAGTTAGACTTATATGTATCTAGGATTGCTGTGTTAAGTTTGCTGAAATACTATTGCATTATTTTCTTTTATTTTAAAGGATTACACCTTTGTTAAAAACACTTTTGTCATATAAACAAGATCTCTTATTTCAGATGCCAGCTTGGAGAGTGTTGTTAGCTAGAAAGAATGACTGTTTTCAAATGCAGACTTGTTCTTTTTAGAAGAAGCATTGCTATATTGTTATGTATCCATTCAACTCCTAAAATAGTGCGTTCCCTTAAACTGTTTTGTAATATATATATATATATAGAGAGAGAGAGAGAGAGAGAGAGAGAGAGAGAGGGGGAGAGCTGGGAAAGACTATTGATGGCAACAGTGGTTAAGCATTATTCTCTTGGCGATCCAGAATGCCTTTTTAGTGCACACCCACAAAATAACATGGGAAGAGTCCAGCTGGATCAGAGCAAAGTTATATCTAGTCCAGAATCTTATTTTCTGCAGTGGCTAGCTTGAAGAAAACAGTCTTCCCCTTTGTCTGAAGCATCCAGAGAGAAATACAACCTTTTTTGTACATGGAGGTTTCAATTAGCTGTCATAATTAGCAGCCACTGAGGATCCTCCATGAATTTACCGTATCTAATCCTTAAAAGACATTCAAAACGGCAGGGAATTCCATAAGTTAAATTTGCATTGTGTGAAGAAGTACTCCCTTTTATCTGTCCTGAATCCCTTTTATCTGTCCTAATGGCTTGCAACCAGGATATCTGAAATATCACACACATATATACCTGAACTTTGATCCTATTTGTAAGCCCTGCCCTGAGTCACTGTGCCCAGTGCAGTGAGGAAAGTGACTACAAGCAAGATGGCCTGCTCATTGGTGGCACCCCAATGTCCTTCTCAGAGAGACTCGCCTGGTGCCTTCTTTAAGGTTGTGCAGGCACTAGGTGAAGACCTCTTATTTTCAGAAGAACATAAGAAGAGCCCGCTGGATTAGGCCATTAGTCCATCTAGTCCAGCATCTTCTTCTCACAGGGGCCAACCAGAGGAATGTGGGTTGCCCAAACGTAGAACCAGGGTGCAACATCTCTCTACCCACTTGTGAATCCCCAAAACTAGGCCATGTTTCCCAGACTTTTCAGGGGAGGGGTAGTGTCCTCTGGTTTTATTCCTATCTGTGCTGGTAATGTTTAGACTGTGTGTTTAATGACCCTTGTACCATACTTGTCTTTAACTTTCATTTATGTTTGAGCCACCTAGAGAACAATATTATTGGTTAATCCTATTTAAAAGCAGTTGATGACAATGATGATGATGATCAATAATAAAGCTCTATTGTGCACCTCGCTTTTTATTTTCCCACCTCAGTACTTCGCTATGTTAACCATTTTCCTAAATTTAGAAAAACTTCCCTGTCTGATTCCCTTGGGGGTAGTTCTTATCAGAAAGAACCAGGCAATTGACCTTGTACAAGCCTACTTTACCATTTTTTTCAGTTCCACATCCATTATGTGTGTGAGTCCTCTGTCACCCCTATTTTATTGGTGAAGAATTTGAGGGTGAGAGGAATGACTTGACTAAGGGCATCCAGGGAGCTGATGACTGGGGTTGGATAGGTTTCCTAATCACCTCATGCAATGTAACCAGAAACTGAGTAAAGAAAAAGCACCCAGGAATGCAAGTACCTTAGTATTCTGTTATCTGAGTACTGTTTATCCAAAGACTGAAACAGATGTGATACTGCATATCTGTGAACAGATCCCCTGAATATTTTGTTTTGGGTTTTTGTTTTTTGTTTAAAAACAGCTGGGGTGCTGTTTCAGTTTTGTGCAGAGCAGCAACTCTGGTGGAGGCTGTAGAAATAACAAACCTGTCCTTGGCCATACTGTCCCTCCCCAAAGCTGCTATTTAACTTTGGGCTTTTTTGGAAGGTGGGGGGAAGCCACAGCATGGGTATCTGTACTTTCCCCTAGTGAGGCAAACAGGAATTTTGTACAGCTAAAGGCAAGCCCCCAGACGAAACATTTGCAGTGGAGAATGGGGTGCTGGAATGAATATTACATTGGGCATGTCATTGTAAAGATGTGGCTTCTTTTTCTTTTTAAATTAATTGGGAAATCTGATCACAGATTCTTCTACATGGCACTCTGCACTGCAGATCCTGTCCTGAGCAAGGGGTTGGACTGGATGACCTCTAGAGGTACATTCTAACTCTTATGGTTATGTGATCTTCTGTGCCGCATCTGTTTTGGTCAGATAGATGTGTCTTGTGTAGGCTCCCGTCTTCTGTCATTGAAGCCTTGCTGAACTGGCATTCCTGAAGGTTTTGTATGCCCTTCTGGAAGCAAATGTTTTCTCCAAAATGTTCTCTTTTGTTGCGTGTGTATTATTTTGCACCAAATTCAGATTCTACCCAACAGGCCACACCACAGATCAGCCTTCGATATCTTGTTTATCTCCAGATGTATTGGAGTGCAACGCCCATGTGCCCTAGCCATTACACGTTTGTTGGGCTGATGGGAGTTGTAGTCTGAAACATCTGGAAGTCAAAACAGGTTAGCAAAGGAAGCCATAGAGAATGTCTCTTGCTTGATGCTTGAAATCTACCACATTCTGGGGTTATTATGTGGTATGTTGGTGAGAGCTGTGGAAAGTTTGAATTATTCTTGGAACCCTTGTCCAGTAATTTCTAAGAAAGCTCACGGAATGGTTTTCAAGTGTTGTCATGCTGTGACAACGCTGCCTTGTCAGTGAGCAACTCTTAAGTATTGTGCAAGCACATTTGAGGTCACACCCCTGCTTTGAACCTGTGCAGCAGCTTGGCCTGGGCTAAAATATTAACTTAGCAACAAATTGAAGAGTCCTTAAGCAAGTAGGGACTGCAGGGATACTACTTGTCCTGGGATGCAACCTTTTCCCCTGAACAGGTTCTTGTGTTTTTAACAGATTATAATGGGCAGGCAACACACTGTTCCTGTTGAGGAAAGCTTTATCCCATCGAATTTCTGCTTGCTGCAGCTCTTAAAGGTACAGGAGCCCTGTCAGGAAAAGGTGGAGGGTTTAACCCTGGACCAAAGTTGCAAAGGCACATAATTATAATGAAGAGAAATGAGAGAAATTACAAAGAGCACTTGACGCCTTAAAAGCCACTATGGAAATGACACCATCACGTGTTGCACTGCTGTGTTTTTCATAACACTGTAGCTGACTCTCCCACATGCCGGAGACTTGAATACCTCTTGAGCTGCTTGTTGTCCTCACAAACCGCTTACTCACCAGCCCTTTGCCCAACCGCCCGCCCCAGTCGAGAAGGGAGTAACAAAAACAAAAATATCACGAGGCTTTTCTGACTACCAGGTATTTGACTGCTGCAATGTATATGCCATCACCTATCTAGAGCTGCTGACGTCTTGGCTGGCGAAGGGCAATGGCTGAAGTTTGCTTTCTCCCTCCCAACTGCCTGCTGTGAGCTTGGGGGGGGGGGGGGGAAGAACAGCTGCTTTAGATGCCAGGGGGTGGGCCAAGTAGGAGGAGAGCAGCGAGCTTGGCTTCTTTCCAGATGCCCTCTTCTCTCCTTCCTTCCCACCCCCCTCTCCCAATCCCAGCCATCCCATTTGAAAGCAAACAGGATTAAAATAGCCTAGGAGGCACAGGGGGCTGGAATGGCGAGGTCAGGCAAGGCAGCTGCGACTGACTGTTACGTGTTCCTTTCAGCTTATTTTCCACATGCCCTTTTGGCTCTCTCAGCTGACTGGTTTGCTAAATACTTTCTGGGAAGAAAGGGTAGAGGGGGGATGTTGTCAGCCAGCCAGCCATCTGCATTAAGCCAAAGATGTTGTTGCTTCTATGGAGAAAGTAAAAAAAAAAAAGCAGTCCTGTTTTCCTTCTCTACCTCCTCCAGGATGGGATTAAGAAGCACAGCAGAGAGTGTGTTAAGGAAAATGCCTCAGGGTCAAGTGCGCTTCTGGCTTCTCTGCCCTTTCAGGCCCTGCAAAGTTTACAGTCGTGGGCTGGGTCTGCAAGGCAAACAGTCCTCACAAGAACATCTGTTTACAAAGTGTTTGAAGCTGCTGCCCTTTTCCTGTCCCAGGAAGTTCCTAGGGAGAATCTCCTGAAATTTAACAAGACCTCCTTGTATCCTGTACACTGTTTTCATAGGGTCCACCTGTACTATTTAAAGCAGCCATGGCTTCCCTCTAAGAATCCTGGGAAATGTAGTTTGTTAAGGGTGCTGAGAGTTGTTAGGAGACACCCAGTCCCCTCACGGAGCTAAAACTTCCAGAGTAGTTTAACAATGACTCTTCTTTTCCCTGGGAATTATGGAAGTTGTGGCTCTGTGAGGGGCCAGAGTCTTTCCCTTTTGAAAAACTTCAGGTGCTCCTGTTTAGATGTATTTTTCCACTTTTTTTTTCTTTTCTTTTATGGCTGATTTTTGGATGTAGTTCTAGGTTTTCTTTGTTTTCATGCTTTGAAAAGCCTTGATCATGTTTATTTGTCTTTGCCTTCTGGGATAAGAGTCTCCAAGGTTGTTGACCGAGTTGTTCCCTTGTAGTGACAACCTGATGGGGAAAAGCTGAACCAAACTTGATGGAAACTTAAAAGGGTGAGCAGCGTAGATGAGGCAGAAGCAAGCAGTAAAACATATCATCATCACCATCAGTTAATTTATTCATCTCCTTGTAAAACACTGTCTCAAGGCAAAAGTTAATTAAAAACAGTTAAAAATGCAAAAACAATACTGTACTAAAACTCTGGGTGCAGCACGTCCAAAATGAAAACAAATTGCTGTGTTCACCCCAAAACTATTTTAAGAAAGGCATCTGTTTTCAGTTCAAACACTTTTGTAGCTGGGACTAGGAAGCCATTGCTTAGCCCCCCTCCCCCAATTAAAATATCCATCTCTCATTGCACTATAATGAAAGGCTGCAAACCTGTATACACTGTGTCATTGAATTTGATGGGGACTTACTTAAGAGTAGACACATACAAGATTGTTCTGTAAGTATGTATAAATGGGTTTACTCACATTCAGGCCATGCTACTCTTTTCAATTGCCCCCTGTTTGTTCACTGCTAACCTGCTCTTTGATCCCAGGAGCAGTCCTGCAAATTTTAGTTCAGCCGTTTTTAAAGGTCCAAATGCATAGTGGACAAACAAAGAACTTTCCCAAATATATAGTAGAAGCATGTTGGCATATAATGTATAAATAACAATTTAGTTCAAGGCATGAACCAACTCTTAAAATACAACCCACATGTCGCAAGTTGAAATTGGGCTATTGTTACAGGACTATGAGGCCTGAGTTGGAATGTTGATCATGCCAGTCCTATCCTTGCCTCCTTTAATTGTCCACTCCTGCCTTGCTGCATTCTAACTTTATTGCTTAGGTGTGGCCATGGCACAATGACGCCTTTCATATAGCTATATACATTATATTTCTGACAACAATTCCTCCCCAGGATACACAATTCCATGATGCTGTATGTGCTTATCAAAGTAATACTAACCAAGGTTTATTATTTATATAGTGCATTTCCCAAACAAAATACTTTATTTTACATGTTGTAAACCACCTTTTTATATTTTAAGAAAGGGCAAATTATAAATTTGCAGATAAATAAATGGGACACCGGGCAGTGCAGTCTTACATGTTTCTCCTCATAATTAAGTTCCATTGAGTCAATTGGGGCTTACTCCCTGATAAATGGGTATAGAATTACAGGCCAAGGTGGCTAGATTATTATTGCTTAAGACCATCCAGTTAATTCATAGCTAGGTTAAAGTTCTGAACTGGCACCTCTAAGTAGTAATGTTTGTAACCCGTTGTTGAATAAGAGTTTCAGTGGGTTTAACAATAATTTTTAACGCCCAAAATAAATTATCCTCATAATCCTTGTAGAAGCTTGACTGTATATTTTTCTTTCTCTTGAGTTCCTTTCTTCCAGTATAATATTGTGATCTGGCACATAACCACTGGCATGCAATCTGGTTGCAATAGGACTTCTGCACACACAGCTGTGCCGAGCATTGTAGGTTAAGTAAATATTTTTCTAAAAGAAAACATTCAGTGAAATTTGTGGCGCTCTGAAACACTTTCAAAACTTAAGTTCTAGCAGAGTTGCTGGATAATGGAGGGCAGTTGTTGCTTTATATCAAAGTGGCACTCGTCTACAAAATATTTGGCCAGAAATCTAGGTTTCTCTCTCTCTTGTTAAAAACAATTTCTTCTTCAACTCATTTGTTCCTAACATACAGTAAAGGTTCTTGGCCAGGGTGGACAACCTTTTTTTCTGTCTAGGCCTGCATTTCCTTAGAGGTGATTGATCTATCAGGAATTGCAGTTCTACAGTGGTAGTGGTGAAACCAAAGGTGCATGGGATCTCATTCCTGTTCCATTACTTTCTTTTCCCTCACTCTTCCACCCCATTTTCTCAATTTCACCTTCCTTGCTACCCACCTGATATTAACTTTAAGGGCCACTTGAAAGGGATGTGAAGGCCACTGTTTGCTCACCTGTCTTCTAGAATTTCTGGTTACCTGAAGAGGAACTTGACTGGATCAGACCCAGGGTCCGTCCAGTCCAGCACCTTATTTCTCACTCACAATGGCCAACCAGATGACTTTGGGGAAAACAAAAGCAGGGTGTGGCAGCAATATCCCTTCTGAGTTGTTTACCCTTTGCTATTCAGAGCTATAGCTATTCTAAATGTATTTAGTGTACTTTGTTAATACTGTGAGATGCTTTGAGTTGAAAACAGGGATGAGAATCCAATAATTAAGTCCAAGTATTATATAATACACCACAACACAACACTCTTTTTGTCCAACCTGCCTGGGCCCATACTTTAATAGCTATCCCTAAGATTCCAAAGAAGCAAGTATGAACGGGGCTTTCTGCTTCTTGAGCCTCAGGCTGCCAACTTACACAGTATGTTGTTTTAAACTGTTTTTAACATTGAGTTTTAATGTGACTGTCCCTGGAACCTAAAGGTGAAGGACTGGTTAAAATGATGATAAAAGCAAGTAAACAAGAAGTTAGGAACTGGATTCAGTTCCCCAGAGAGACAGAACGCCGGATTTAAATGATGTAGATTTCGTTTAAAAACTAAAAGAAAAGAGAGCAGCATTTGAGATAATCAAAGGCCCATAAAAGTTATACAGTGGTATATTTGGAGGAAGGTTAAGTACTTAATTTGTTCCCAAGGTCCGTTCTTAACCTGAAACTGTTCTTAACCTGAAGCACCACTTTAGCTAATGGGGCCTCCTGCTGCCGCTGTGCCACCGCCGCACGATTTCTGTTCTCACCCTGAAGCAA
Organism: Podarcis filfolensis; assembly: GCF_964270895.1. Lineage (NCBI taxonomy): Eukaryota > Metazoa > Chordata > Lepidosauria > Squamata > Lacertidae > Podarcis > Podarcis filfolensis. Next base: position 71,698,342 of record NC_139609.1, read on the forward strand.
AGCTCTTAACCCGAGATACTATTTCTGGGTTAGCGGAGTCTGTAACCTGAAGCGTATGTAACCTGAAGCATATGTAACCCGAGGTACCACTGTAGTTCCAGAATCCGATTAGAAAGAATGGTTAGGAATTATGAACCAGAATATAATGACAAAAGTTAACTGATCCTAACTCTATCCATCCCATTGAGCGTTGATTTTAAAGGCTGTAACAGATGACAGGAAACAGGAGGCAGAGGAAAATGCAAAGGTATAAAAACTCAGGGGAACCCCGTGAGCCAACCAGAAGTCTTAAAAGCTAGAATCTTCTAGCAATTTGGTGTACGTGTTTTCTCATAGCTGAAACTAGTTCCCAGATAGCTTGCCCTCTGGCCTTAAAGCATAATATGTCCAGATAACACAGGTGTCTCAACTTGCTGAGATCATTCCAGTTGTTAGGAAGTAGCTTCTCTTCCAGAGACCAGTTTTTACCCCAAGGCACAAGTGATGGCACCATTTTCTTGACAGGGTTCAACAGCCCAGTGCATGGAATTAACCTACCAAAGCATTCCTGGCCGCCGCCACCCCCACCCCCCACCGTGAGGACCCTTCACCCTGCCCCTTCCTTTGCTGAAATTAGGGTTGAAAAAAGCCATCTGTTGTAGCCAATAGAAGGCTAGTTGATGTGTGTTGGAAATTTTGGAGTCACCACTGGGGAAGGGTTAATACTTTCTTTCTAGCAGCAATCCCACCAAAAAGAGCCACCCCCCACCCCCACCCCCCGCGGCAATTGTAGTTAGGCTCAAAAGAAGTCTTTTGGCTCCAAGAGAAGGCTTTTTTCTAAACCTGTTGTCTTTTAGAGACTTCAGTAAGCAAGGGTGGGTTCCCTGTAGGCTGTGCTGTCCAGGAATATCACTTCCTCCCCTCTTTAGGTTTGGGAAAAGCTAAAACACTTCCTTGCATTGAGGGGTGCATGTGGTGGGTGAGGGCCCATAATTGTTTCTTGGGCCCTGTTCCAACTGCATACTTAATAATGCTTCGAATAACTCTAATAGGGTGAGTCATGCCAAACTTCCCTTTGCAAAAGCCAAGCTTATTCTTCCTTTGCAGAACCTATTCTTCCATACATTTAAGAGCTTTAACAATGCTACGGCCCGGATCAGAAGGTCCTCATTCAACAAAACTGTTGTTCTCCCAGAAACAGATTGCATGCATGTATGAAAGCGGATTGAGACACCTCCCCCCTCTTAATGCCGCGTTCAAAAGTGTGTGTTAAACTTTAGGACTGGGGCAAGAGAGGTTATTTTTGAAAAATGACAACCTAAAGGCTCTGATCTGGCATAAGTATCCTCTTCATTCTTCTCTAACATTGGGACACTTGAACTTCAAGAAGAGAACTTTTTAAAAAACAGCAGTAACAACTGATAATAATTTTATGCTGCAGAGAGGTTTTGTTTGAAGACTTTTGTGAGTGGGCAGGTAATACACCCTCTTAAACTATCTACCTGTAATATTTCCACTCTGAAAAGAAGGAGGGAAATAAGCATGTAGTGGTAAGAGAGGATTCAGCTGGTTGCTAGATAGTTTTGAAGTTACAGTCATTCAGTGGTGTCACTGGAACATTGCTTGCTTATTCTCTCGCCAAACTTCATATTGCCATGGCTATAAGCTGTTGATACCCCCTCCCCATTTCTTGAGTTGCATCCATGCTGTATATTTAAAGCACATAGCTTCTTCCAAAGAATCCTGGGAAACGTAGTATGTTAAGAATCCTGGGAATTGTAGTTCTACAAGGGGTAAATTATTGTTCCTATTATTATTTGGGGGAAGTCATGTGCTCTAAACATGGTGTGGAAGTGACCCCAAGTCACAAGCTGCAAGGGAAGTACAGTGGTACCTTGGGTTACAAACAAATTGGGTTACAAACACTTCGGGTTACAGACTCTGCTAACCCAGACGTAGTACCTCAGGTACTTTGCCTCAGGATGAGACAGAAATTGTGCGGTGGGGCAGCGGTAGGCCTCATTAGCTAAAGTGTTACCTCAGGTTAAGAACGGTTTCAGGTTAAGAATGGACCTCCGGAACGAATTAAGCTTGTAACCAGAGGTACTACTGTATGTCATTGGTGGCTTTGCCAGAATTACTTGGTCTTCTCTTTCCTACAGCAGTAAGGTACTCAAAGCGCAAGTGCCTTTCATTAACATCCAAGAAAACAGCTACTTTATTTGTTTCTTTGGCAAAAAAATTATATCCTACTTACTGTTCTCAAAATGTGTTAACAAGCAAAGAAGAATATAGTTGTGTGCTTAGCCCAGTCCTCCAAGCTATGAGGTTTCAGGGGAGCAGCACTAGGAATGAGGTCTTAGGTGTTTTGTAGTATTTGTATTTATTTAACAAGCTGAGTACAGGTGGATCACAGCTTAGCACTCCCAACAGATCCCCTCCCCGCAAAAAATCTCAGACCTCTGGATTTGCTTTCTGATTCTCTGTTCCAAAGTACAAGCTGCGTGCCTTGTCCTTTCCATTCGCAGACAACTGCATGAACACATTCCATAGTTTTGAGGAGGGAAGGGGAATCCCGATGTGTCATCTTTCCAGATCCCTCCAGACCAATAATAGTTTTGTTAAACCTGCATCATGACCAGGCAAAGGCCCAAACATGGCCCAACTGGTTTCCTATATACTCTCTGCACTTTTTAATCCTGAGTCTTTTCCAAAATCTTCTCACTGGGACCCCTGAGATGTCATTTAGCTCCAAACCCCATCTCATAAAATGTCTTCATAAAAATTAGCAGCCATCACAACAAAACATTGTTAATACAAATTAAATCAGAGGGGTGGCATTAAAGCAACATCTTTCTTTTAAGAGCTTTGCCTAAAGAGAGTGGTCTTGGCAGCTCATGTAAAAGGACCGGTTTTCCCAGATCTGCCACTGAATTTGGTAACTGGTTCTAGCCAGCCACCCCTGAAAGAACGTTATGGAGTGGCCACCAGCCTGTTGGATGGTGGGAAAGCCAAGAGGTTTCTCCCCACCAGATGTCACAGAGTGTGAGGAAAACACTCATTACAGTTATCCTTCCTCAAAATCAACCCCCACTCCCCCAGTTTTGTTTATCACTTTCCCAGGATGATGAGGAACCGTTAATGAGCAGGTGTCTCCCAAGGCACTCTTCACAAGTTCAGTTGTTTACACTATCGAATATCTGCACAGGACTCCTTGTGGATTTTGTTTTCTTGTACATTGCCACTCTCCCTCTTCTTCATCTCTTGGCTTTAGGACTTAAGCAATCAGGTTTCAGAGATTATCGATGGGAACTTGTGCTTCTAAGATGTCCTAGACGCACCCCCTTTATTATCTTGGGTTTATTCACAGGTCACTGTGTTCTCACTGGAACTGTTAACATCAGATATAAACAGCCTCCTGCTATTTCCATTATTATTTATCTTGGAAAGAAAGAGAGACTCTGAGTTTGACTGTGCTGTTGACACTCCAGCTTCTCTTCTCCCCTGAACATGTGACCAGGGGTTGGTTGTCTCTCCATCAGTGACCATGAAATCAAGGTCTTTAAACTGTCCTTGATCAGGGCTCCTTCCCAGAAAGCGCATAGGACAGAACTGCAAGTACTTAATCAGCTAGGCCTGATTGGCTTTTGTTTGTAGCTTCTGGTACAATTATAATACAGTACATGACTCTCCAGGATTGTGACATAAATCTCTTTGTAGCATGTGTAACTAACAGCCTCTGTGCAAAAATATCCATCTGTCAGACTTGTGTTTTAATATTTATCCGTTTCCCCTTTTGGAAACCTTATTGGGACCAAACCTCTCTCTGTCATCTACCATTACTGGGGCTACAATGAAGCTGAAGCTGCCTAACTTATGGCTGACCTGTTTTGAGAAAACGCCAGCCACTTATGAAATGTCCTGACTTGCTTGATTGCAATGTGACGTGTAATGTATTAACAGAAGCGGGGAGGTGCTGGCTGGCGATGGAACTGGCAGGTTTGGTGTCCTCTAACTCAGAGGTAATTTGGCTTGGTGCATTGGCACCCATTTAAAAGGTTAGCATGTAGTGGGTGTAACTATCCAACAATAACAACTCAGACTTGCGGCACCTCTATCAAGACTAACAAATTTATTATGGCATAAGCTTTCATGGGCTAAGCCCTGTCTACTTAATCAGGTGTGTATGCCATCTGCTACCACAATAAACGTGTTAACCCTGACTGTGCCACAAGAGTCGTCTTTGTCTTTTGTTGCAACGATAAAGCACAGGGCAAACGAAATGATAGCCCCAAGGAGCAGATTTCTTGCCAGTGTTTGCAGTCAATGATTCGCAAATCCCTTTCCAAGCAAATCCCTTTCCAAGCTCTACAAACTTAGCAAGTTGCAATAATGAATTTATGTAGACCAACTTACAATTGAAAGTTTGGGTGGCAGTTTTCAAGCCACAAAAGACTCTTAGATTGGGTGCTGGTGGGTGGGAGGATGGATAGATGTTGCTGGGCCTGGTGTTTTCCATTTGTGTTATGTCTCCAAATATTTTGTCCCAGTTCTACCTCTTGGGCCGACAAGATGCTTCAGTTTAGAAGTACTTTTCTGTTCCCCTTTTTTGTGCATATGTGCCTGCATATGAAAACCAAAACTGGATTCACAGGGACAAATTCTGATGGTTAGCCAAGCAGTGCTTGGTGCTTTTGTCTGCAGCAAAGCAGTGCTCCATGGGTTTCACTTAGTGGAAGGGTCTGTTTTGCTTCACACTCAAAGTCTTGCTTACCATTTTCTCTTGGTGTTCGGATAGCATTTTTCTTCCAGGATGCATCAACCACTCCAGGAGGGTGTTTTGATCTTGCGTGACTTGGTTTTCTTGTAGCTCTCTAGGTTCATCATTGCTCTCTGATTGCGGCATGCTGGACCTCTATTTATTCACATAAGGAGACTGGGATGTAGAATTTTACTCTGTAGCATGACCCTATGCAGCTTACCAACCCTCTCATTTCTGTGACACTGCCTTGCTGTGATAATTTAGCAGTGAGCCATTGCTAAAAGTGAGAGTTGGGTGGGGGAAAACCAGCAGCTGCTCCCTGCTTCCTTGCTATCCAAAATGGGGTTGGAAAGGGAGAGGCTCAGGCATACCACTGGATTGCACTCACAAGAATACAGCAAGGGACACCAACAAAGAATACTCCCTGTTTCTGGTATGTTGTGGAAGGGAGCCAAGTGGGAAAGGAAAAATTGTTTGTGATAGTAAGGGGAGAATCCTCCTTATATAGGTTTCTGGGAGGTTGGTGGCTAGAGAGTAATCCTTACAGTAACCTTGCAAACAAGTGTTTGTGGCCCTCCATATGTTGCTGGATTATATAACCATTGGTTATATAGGAAATTGAAGTTCAACAATATCTGGATGGTCCTACTCTTGTAAACCCACAGAAGTGACGAGCCTGCAGAAACATAAATAAACCTAGCCAACTAAAAGGCTAGGATCTGCTTTGTGTGCCCCCTTATTAAGGTTACCCATTTGAGGACATGGTTGATTAATTAGATTCTTTGCGAGTTTAGAAAACACTTGCAAGACCCCCTCAGTAACATTGTCTTGGTTTGTTGATTGCAGTGAGGCAACCTTGTGCCCTGTTTCCCCAAGAACTTGCTGTTCCTGCTTGACGGCAAGTGGAATGATAACAGATATTGCACAGAGTTAGTGTTCTTATCTACCTTGCTGCTAATAATGAAATCCCCTTGCAAACAAAGCTCCGACCTCTCTGCTTACTGTCAGCTTTGCTGGGGCTGGAGGTTACCTGAGATAGTTTGCATGTGATAATTTGATTTTAGTCTTGTTCTTTCTTTTGGATTTATCTTTGTGCAACCATCAAGTCCAGCATCCCATTTTCAACAGTGACTGATGGGATATTATACTAGTGGCAGGCTTCGTTTACTCCTGGCGGATTCCTGTTTACCAATACAAAATCACCTCCAGCTACTTTTGTAACTAAGTGGAAGTATTTTTTTATTTTATTTTTACTGTTTTGTTTTGTCAGGTATAACATCCCTCACTTCCCAGTTGAAACAGAAGTTACTGTGAGGCAGTGCAGCTTATAAACATAATGTTGCTGGTGTGGCATTTTTCATTCTGGCGAGGTCACTTTCTTCCACCAAGTGCACAGTTTCTGTAGGGATGTGCATGGAGCAAAGAGGGAGGAGGAGACCTTCTTATCCAGCCATATCGGCCCTGCTGATCATGCACTGGAGCCAGGATTGCCACCCACATTCACTTACTCCTCTTGATTGTTCTTTCCACTGAAATTAATTGCAAGCGTTCAACATAACTGAAACTAGGGCCATACATGCCTCACATACATCTTCTCATTTGACCTAAACTCCCTTCTGCTGCTACCAATAAATAGAGTAGCTGTCTTTTGATAGAGCATCTATTGGTACCACTTGTATCCCAGTCTTCCTCCAAGGAGCTGAGAGGGGTACCGTATTTTTTGCTCTATAAGACTCACTTTTTCCCTCCTAAAAAGTAAGGGGAAATGTGTGTGCGTCTTATGGAGCGAATGCAGGCTGCACAGCTATCCCAGAAGCCAAACAGCAAGAGGGATTGCTACTTTCGCTGCACAGCGATCCCTCTTGCTGTTTGTGCTTCTGGGATTCAATATATTTTTTTTCTTGTTTTCCTCCTCCAAAAACTAGGTGTGTCTTATGGTCTGGTGCGTCTTATAGAGCGAAAAATACAGTATTTTAGCCTTGGAATGTTCCTTAAGAGAGAGGTTATACAGTATTAGTTATCCATGTTGACTCCTGGTCCATTCCAAGCAGAGATGTAGAATGTTGGTCTCAAATGTTCAAGAAAGGACTCCTACTCCTTTTCTCCCAGTCCTTCTGTCCTGGCTATCACTTTCTTTCTTATTTAATGAAGCTGCTCTGGATGTTTGAGGACTATGGCTTCTAACACTTTGGTAAAGAGGGAGTATCTGTATTGCTGTGCAAGCATGAATACTTGCACTGATGGGATGCTTACTTAGTGCCGCATTGGATACAAGCCATACTCAACTTCCCATAGTGCCGTCGATGGCTCCAGGGCATTGTGGGAAACATAGATGGCCACCTGCAGCTCCCACAGCCAGGAAAACCCACCACACGCGTCTCAGCTCCTCCACATGCAGCTGCTGGGTGACCTTGGGCTAGTCACACTTCTCTGAAGTCTCTCAGCCCCACTCACCTCACAGAGTGTTTGTTGTGGGGGAGGAAGGGAAAGGAGAATGTTTGCCGCTTTGAGACTCCTAAGGGTAGTGATAAAGCGGGATATCAAATCCAAACGCTTCTTCTTCTTCTTCTTATCAGTTTTCCATAGTCCTTTGCCTTTCAGTTTCTTCCTACATAAAAAATATGTGTTCTAAAGATGGCAATAGATTTAATACCTCTCTGTACTAAATTCCTCCCTTTTATTCCTCATTCCAGTTTAAACTTGCTTGATCTGTAGGATAATGGCTTGCAGATTGCTTCCCTCCCCCTCCTCCCAGTGATCTGGGTGCTTCTTGGCAATTTTAGCTTGGCTGACTTTTCCACAGTGGATCTGACACAGAACAGTCAACTCTCATCTTCACTTGTATCAGATGCTGGGTAGCCATTAGCTGTGATGGAACCATGAGGGTGAATGCAGAGAAATGGTCTGCTTATTGGGGAGGGGGGTTGGCATGTTGAAACTAGAAATATTTGCACATTTCTTCAATCCCTGTAATCTCAGTGGATCCAAAAGTGCTTTTGGGCTTTACTGGCTCTATTATTTCTATCCTCACTTCAATGCTTTTATGTGAAAAATATTCATGCATATAAATTACTGGTGTGTGTGTGTGTCTGGTTCACCCGTGACATACTGTGAGCAGCTGACAGCATATGCATTTGTAGTGCGCAAATGGGTGACATATAGATTATACTAAATTTGAATGGTCTTTGATGGTGCAGTAGCGCTGAGCTTTGCACTTGGGCTGGCTCATTACTCACAAATGCACCGGACGGACCCTTCCACTTCTTTCTCATTTAAATTCTTGTGTCACTGCAGAATAACATGTCATGCCGAGTTTGCATGAAAAAGGCTGGCTTAGCTATATCCTAAGTCCCAAGCCTGAAGGAGACAACTTCTCCTAGATATTGGAAATGCACCATGAGCAAGAGGGTGCAGCTAATGTGCAGAACTATAGGTGTATGTGAGCTACTATGGTAGTTAAGGGTACCAGTTGGGTGCTGGAACTTCCTAGTTTGGGTTATGTTGGGTCATCTCAAAATCACCTGATGGTTTTGGACTTGTCTCTGTTCTCAGCCTCCCATCTGTTATACAGGGATGATGATGATAATAATACTGGCCTTAATTTTATATACTTGTTTTATGGACCATTGGAAGCACTTCAAACACTTGTTAAAATAATAATTATTTCCTTTTTTAAATGTATTTTTTATTGAATCTTCTGTTTTACAATTTAAAATACTCATTTTACATCCTTAAGGTATCAGTGACTTCCCTTCTTCTCTTTCCACGGTTCACTTTACATATCATAAATTCCTGCATATTTTACAAAAACTATACCAATCAGTATTTCATTATTGCATCCATCAGAACTTATTTACACTGTTGAATTTATCTTAATGTTGCCAGCGTTTTCAGCTGTACACATATAACATTTTGCAATCTTCTTTAAACATACATTCTTCTTGTTCTCTTATTCTATATGTTAAGTCTGCAAGTTGTGCATATTCTATCTACTTAAGTCGCCATTCTTCTTTGGTTGGGACCTCACTCATTTTCCATTTGGGGACTAACAAAATACGGGCCACAGTAGTAGCATACATAAATAATCTTTTTTGACACCTGGGAATTTCAGTCTGAATTATCCCCAACAGAAAGGACTCAGTTTATCAGAAATATATCTGGCATCAGGAGACACAAGCAGTGAAATCTCTGTAACAATGTGGAAACCATGTCTGAACGGAACTAAGAAGATTTTTCTTTCCCTCCTAATGAATGTGCTTAGAGCAGGCATGGCCAAACTCAGCCCTCCAGCTGTTTCGGGACTACAACTCCTATCATCCCTAGCTAACAGGACCAGTGGTCAGGGATGATGGGAATTGTAGTCCCAAAACAGCTGGAGGGCCGAGTTGGGGGATGTCTGGCATAGAGTATTTCATTCTGCATTTTTTGAGTCTACTAATTTATGTGGGCTGTTTCACATGTTCTATAGGGACAAACCTGGATTTGCTGCAGTGTGTACTCGGCAGAGAGCTGCAGCTATTTGTGATGCCCTGGTGAGGGCAGGTGTATGATCTGCTTGTTTTCAAATGCATGTCCCATCCACATGTTTTCGGATGTTTATCTGAGACTTCATGGATATGCCTTAAAAAACGAACGTATAAAGTAGTCTTCCTGATTGTCCTAGTTATAAGGAGATGGAGCATGTGTGTTTTGTAAGCTGCTTTGAGGGCGCTGAGTGACGGAGAAATAGCATAGACATCCCGTAAATAATACAGTGCTACCTCGTGTTACAGACGCTTCAGGTTACATACGCTTCAGGTTACAGACTCCGCTAACCCAAAAATATTACCTCGGGTTAAGAACTTTGCTTCAGGATGAGAACAGAAATTGGGCGGCAGCAGGAGGCCCCATTAGCTAAAGTGGTAGCTCAGGTTAAGAACAGTTTCAGGTTAAGAACGGACCTCCAGAACGAATTAAGTTCTTAACCCGAGGTACCACTGTAATCTGCATAGGCTAAGGCATCCTTTTACATCAGAAGTTTGGCTTCCTTCCTGAATGCTTTCCTGATGAGCTGGCATAAGCCTTTCACAATGTGGATAATGTCCAGCTTAGTTACATGTAGGTCAATGTAAATTACCATCTCATTGCTGTAGCAGCTCTGTACTTTGGTGTTTCCAGACAAGGACTTAATGTTGCAAGCCAGTCATTGGCAGCAGGTTTTCTGATTTTCCATGGGAAGGGGGAAATTGGGATTAAATGGGGCAGGGATGGAAGATTCAGGGTGACATTTTGATGCCAATGGCCTCATGTGGATGTGGCAAATAAACAACAGCATTGTGTGCATGAGCAGCACCGATTCCATAATAAGCACTTGTCTAGAAGCATACTTTGTGTTATCTAGCTTGCTAATCTGCATGGTACTTGGGTGTGGGTAGACGTCAGGTGATATACAAGACTTCCCATAGATGGGGGGATTGCTATATAAATAGCAAATATTCTTATTTATTGCTGTAACTGCTACATTCTGACCACTGTCCCAGTTTGGTATGAGTTGTATAATCCTGCTTGCAAACATTTGCAAGGTCCCCCCCCCCAATTTTTTTATTGAAAAAAATAGCCAGGAAAAGTCTTCCAAATTCCTAAATCTGCTATTTTCCCCCTTTTACAGCGGATCGTTGTAAAGAAGTACAGCAGATCCGAGAACAACATCCAAACAAAATTCCAGTGAGTATAGAACGGATGGTTGTGTGGTGTGTGTGCTTTTGTTTGAACTTCTGTGTTCCTGTGTTCCATGCTTCGGTTTTGCTCTCAGTGCCAGCCTGCTAAAGTTGCTCATTTTCCTCTTACATGGGCCGAGATGGAATCGCTGTATTGTTAAGACTCAACATCTTGAAAGCAGAAAATAATAAAATGGGGCCTGTCCCCTTATAAAAATTATAGCCAATATTTGAGGGCAAGGATATGCACTCTGCAGGTTGAAGGTGGAAATGGATGTTTAGGGAGAAAGCAGTTTGCAAGGCATGCCAATAAGTTCAAAGAAGACAAAACCCAACAATTTAGCAAACATTCAATAAATTCAATGTTGCAAAAGAAGCAATCTTAAATGAAATATGTAAGTACAAAGCAAAAAGAAATTTGACAATAAACTTCAAACTGCTGGTACAAGGTCTTATTTACTCCAGGGAGCCTCAGCTGCCTGGTTTAGGCCTTAACTGCACTACACATTTAAAGCAGTATTATACCACATCAATCTGTCATGGCTTTCCTCCAAAGAATCATGCAAACTGCAGTTTAAGGGTGCTGAGAGTTCTTAGAAAACCCTTCCTCCCCTCACAGAGCTACAATTGCCAGAGTGGTTTAATAGTCAGTCCCTCTTCCCAGGAATCTCTGGGAAATATAACTCGGCCCTTGTAAGTGACCAGCTCTGCCAGCTGCTGGCAGCGTTTATTATTTCCTAACCAAAGGAAGCAGCAAAAAGAAACAGCAGTCCTTTTAATTACAAGGGCTGAGCATGCTCCGTTTACTTCCTACATGGTTCATGGCTCTCTTTTGCTCACCACCCCATCCTATTTCGAACTTTCCTTCCCAAACACTTCTTTGGGCTTGGGATTCTAATTACAACATTATCAAACATTTATCTTCTCGATTGATTCTATCCATGATTCTATCCTCCTGGCTTTAACCTTGAAGTAATCAAGTGAATGCCAAAGAGAAATTCAAGTTTCTCTGGGGAGGTAGTTGCCTCAAGGCACAAACATTACTGCAATCTCTTTCACTTGTGCCAAAGCAAAAGCGTACCTGGTACTCCAGCCTTATCAAAGGACGAACTGGAGAGTCTAAACTAGAAAGCAGTAATTTTTGCATGGGAGAGACTTTCCAGGAAATTATCCTCTGAACTGTTTTTTTGGTTGTGATCATATACTTATTCCTCCTCCTCTTTTTTTGTCCCCAACTGAAAGAATAATGTAAATTAAATAATAATAATAATTTATTATTTATACCCCACCCATCTGGCTGGGTTTCCCCAGCCACTCTGGGCGGCTTCCAACAAAATCTTAAAAATACAATAAAACAACAGCCATTTAAAACTTCCCTAAATAGGGCTGCCTTCAGATGTCTTCTAAAAGTCAGATAATTGTTTATTTCCTTGATATCTGATGGGAGGGCGTTCCACAGGGCAGGCGCCACTACTGAGAAGCTCCTCTGCCTGGTTCCCTATAACCTCACTTCTTGCAGTGAGGAACCTCCAGAAGGCCCTCAGAGCTGGACCTCAGTGTCCGGGCTAAACTGTCATCTGGATATCTATGAGTGCTTCTGGATGGGTGCGCAAGCTTCCTTTTCTTTTTTTGCATCTGCACAAAGATGTTGCCATCAAGATGTTAGCCTATGTTTCCTCTACCTCCCCACCCCACATTAATCTGAAGTTATCTTTTAATCTGAGAAATCAAATAAACTTGTTGCAATTAACTCATTTGTAGTGTTGGCCTGTGGAAGAGCAGGGTCTCTGGGAAGGGGTATTTGACCTCCTTAGAAGCTCCCTATTCTCCGGATTGCAGCCCTTTCTTCCTTGTTCCATTCACTTGCATGGAGCAGAGGAAGAGGAGGGGGCTGCAGCTAAGCATCCCCTTGAAGGTTGAATGCAGTAGTTCTCTTGCTCTTGGATGAACATGAGGAGAGAGGGAGAGTGCCCAAATCATAATTTTTGCTTGAAGTGGCAGAAGAATTTAACAGATCTTGCCTGTGTGGAGCTATTCTCATTGTTAAATCAGATTTCTGTGAATGTTTCTAATAATTGTGGGCTACTAATGTCCCCTGCCACTGCTCATAGATTTCCACCATGTTGGACATGGGTTTGTTTGAGGCAACAACTTGAGAAAGAATGTGTCAAGAGGAACAGAATAAATTCTGATAGAAGATCTAAAATTTAGTCAACAGGGATACCCAAATTGTCTACTGAAACTTGCCAAACCTTGGGTTGGAACAGGGCAACAGTTCAGATGGGCAATAGGCATGGCTAGCAGGTAGGGAAAGAACAGAGGGAGTCTGCCAGAATGGCTGGTTGGTGAATTACTAGATTGTGAGTTACGGTATATACTGGCATGAGAGTCACTGCTCTCAAAAGAACTATATATCCTTTTTATGAGCATTCAGGGCCTCCGCTTTGCTGCTTGGTTCTGTTGACAGCTCCAGCAATGTCAGATTCCTTCTGCCGTGGCTCAGAGAAATGTATACTAGCTCTTTTGTTATGAGCATATTGTTCCATTGAAATATGAGTTCTTGAAAAATAACACTGTTGGCTCTAGACTTGCGCTGTTCTCTCATCCAGTCTCCAAATACTGCGAAACTTAACTTCCTTCATAAATACTTAGCCATTGTCGCTGGGTAGCAATTGCACAAAGGTCAATGGAACCATTGCTGCCTGTCTATGAAAATGGCGCAAGAGCAGGCAAAACTAATCTATGCATTATGGGGAGAAAGGAGACAGCCGATCACAATTTTGCCATTTTTAGCAGCTGCCCCAGCACAATTTTGTATGTCTAAGTTACATTCTCTTAAGTGCCAGGTGTCATGCTTGAGGAAATGTGGCCAAAATCAGAAGCTGAATCCAATCAACTTGTCACTTAATCTGAGCAAAATGTGAATGGCGGATGACTAGACAAAAGAAAAGGGTGGAAAATATTTTCTGCTTATAGTTTAGGGATCATGCAGACAAACTGTGCTGCGAGTGAAAATAAAAATAAAACCATAGCATTCTAGAATCCAAAGGGGTTGTGACACATCAGGGGGGGATTACTAGCAGACCCCATTTTTATATGTCCCTGCTCCCCATCCAGAAAATTAGGCTACCACCAGGCAGAATGAAACTCTTGCCACTCCCTAGTCTGACTAGCTGCTTGTGGAATTTCTGAGCCCCAATCCCTTCAGTCCACCTCTGGGGAGGAAACGAACAAGAGGAACTTTACTTTGCCAGAGTCCACAGGACACTGAACTTAATGAAACGTCGTGAAATATCATTATAATACTATGGATAGTGTTATAACACAAGGGGCAGTCAGGGGGGAAATTTTAGTGAGAATTTCATGTTTAAGCCGAAGAAGCCAAATGCCCAGCTATAAAAGGAAATTTATTTGGAGAGGGGTATGTGGGAGTAGGGAAATCTTTAGCGCTCCTCCAGACTTCACCATACATACTTCCAGGATCATTCCTGCAGTAAATTATGGGGACTAGGAATTCAGTGAGGAGAACACTGTTGTGTTGCACTCAAGTGTATTTTTCAGGCTTCCCATAGGCTGGCTACTGTGAGAACAGGATGCTGGGCTATTAGACTGGCCTTTGACCTTTGACCTGACCCTCTGTCCTTATGGATTCCATGATGGAAGAAAAGTGAGATATATATGTAAGAATTTAAAATAAAATAAAAACAAAGGGTGATTTTGTCTCAAGGACCTAGTTTCAGATGGATGCTCTGCCCCAGTGCAAAGCTAGAAAATGTTTATTCAGGAGCAACCCTTTAAATCCCTAGCTCTGGAAGAAACACTGTCCCTGGATGCTGTCATTGTTACTTCTTCTGGGCACTAGGCCAAGTCTGTCTTGTTTGCCTGAGGTTTTTAAATGGTATTTCACATCTTCGTTGTAATACCTTTATTTTCTTTTTTCATATTGTAAGATGGCCTTGAAGTCTTCTTGCTTCTTTCCTTTTTAAATGGAGAGGTGGGATATGACAATCCTGTCTTGTTTTGCTCCTGCAATGACTGGACAGAACCGTTCTGCTCTCCCCAGCTGTCTCCTTGGCCGTCTTTCTTTCTTCTCCACCTGTCTCTCACTAGCCTCTCCTGCTTGAGAGTCCATGCTGGGTCAGCGCTAATCTTGTGACCACACAGTGGTTGCCTGTTTATAATCTCTGCTGTCAGCTGCTTGATTTGAGAAGGAATAGGGACAGGTTCTCCTGGCTAGAGGGAGCCAAGCTCTTTTTAAAGTAAGAAGAACCCTGCTGGATCAAGTCAAAGGCACATCGAGTCCAGCATCCTGTTCTCACTGTGGCCAACCAGATGCCTGTGGAAAGTCTGCAAGCAGTACATGAGCAAAAACAGCACTCTTCCCTCCTGCAGTTTCTGGCAACTGGTGTTCAGAGGCCAGCTGCTACTGCCAGTGGAGGTAGAATATAGGCATCATGGCGAGTAGCCGCTAATAGACTTGTCCTTCATGAACTTGTCTAAATCTCCTTTAAAGCCAACCAACTTGGTGGCCATCACTGCATCCTGTAGGAATGAGTTCCATAGTTTAACTATTTGCTGCTACTGAGCTGCATTCTGCTATCTATGCAAATTAACCCAGTCTGCATTGTATTTTCTTACAAGTGAGACCAGCAGCAAAACATTGCAGTGTGTGGATTGCTCCTTTTGGGGTTCAAGGCAGCCAACCATGCGCGCTCTCAGGATACTCCATCCCCTTCCTCTCTAGTTTTGTAAAAAATATATGTTCTTCATCTTCTCAACTATCAGCATGTTCAGTCCTCATTGGGGTATTTTGGACTCCTTCAGATTTGCTCCCCTTAACATTTTATTTGTAGCTCTATAAATCTTGATTATCCAGGCATCCTGGTAATTCTTCCTTGTTCATGTGTGGTGCTGTTTAGGCTACATAAGGATCACCACTTGGAAAATGAGTTGGTTTGTGATATTTTGCATAATTCCACCGCTGCTGGTCAGTGAGGAAACTGAAGGGAGGCTATGCAGGATTTTGAAATCCAATCAGCAGTGCTGACAAGTAGGCATCTTATTCAGCATCCCCTCTAGCTCCTTGGATTTCACTAGGCATTGACCACATATCTGCAAAATGGAAAGGCATTCCTACAACGCTAAGATTCTGAACTTTGTGGTTGGTACCAAATCCTGTACCTTGCATAGTGTTCATGCAGTATTGCAAAGTACACAGCTCCCTAGCCAACAGCTCTTTAGCTATTGGACTCTAAAATGCCACAAGCATATCTGGTGTGCTTGTATGTACACCCATCTGTTCTCTGCTACTAATACTTGAATAACTGTTTGGTTTGGTTTACATAGCTACATGGGAAGCTGTTTAGCTCAGTCCTTTGGTACATCTATCTGAGTATTGTCAGTGCCTGACTGGCAGTAGCTCTCTAGAGATTCAGAACCGGATGCTTGCCAGGCCTGCCTGGAGATGCTGGGAACTGAAACTGGATCCTTCCACATAAGAGGAGCCTGCTGAATCAGGCCAGTGGCTCATCCAGTCCAGCACCCTGTTCTCATCGTGGCCACCCAGGTGCTTGTGTGAAACTCACAAGCAGGACTTGAGCACAAGTACACTCTTCCAACAATGGTATTCAGAAGCATTGCTGCCTCCAAGCGTGGAGGGAGAGCATAGCCATCAGGGCTAGTAGCCTTTGATAGGCTCATCCTCCATGAAGTTGTCTAATCCTCTTTGAAAGCCATCAGAGTTGGTGGCCATTACAGCCTCTTGAGGAAGCAAGTTCCATCGTTTAACTATGCGCATCATGAGGATGCTCTGCCACTGAGCTATGGCTCTTTCCCAGCAGCACCACACAAGAGCAGCTCATGATGTTACTAGCTGCGGATAGAGTGATGGTTCTCTCTCCAGTGCCAGCAGTGCTATCGTCTCTGCATTCCTCCCCACAGTCCTGGATGCCATCAGTGTCGTGGCTGCTATCTGCCACATTCTCTCCAAATGCCCTGTGGGAAGTTACAATACAAGGCAGCCTTTGACAACAGATTGCAATGATCACAGCAGCACCAACCAACAAATAACTGTGGCTCAAAGTCACTGTGGACAGTATTTTTGGAGCTTTGTAGGTGAACAGCCTTCAGTCCCTCCTACCTTCAAATTAGATGGAATATGGGCAAGGGGAAATAATTTAGAAAGGTGTGAAGAATGCCTATTACTGCAGAATGTGTTGTTTGTTAATATGGATGCTTTTTTTAAAAAAGGAAAAGAGCGCCCTTTGCAAATCAGTGTTTTAGCTGAGCGGTTTTGCAGTCTTTCAATCTTGAGGGATCTGTTTCTAAAGTCTTCCAAGGATCTCATGCACACTGCAAAGGATTTGGGTATGTGTTCTAGGACGCACACTCATCTGATGCATGGTGCTAGCAAGGCATGTTGGGTCTTGCCATCGCCCTTGCCAGAACTACAAATGCAGCCGAGAACATGTACAGCATTCTTCTGTAGCTGCACATTGCAGAGGAAAAATCACTGGTGGGCAAGCTGCCTTTCCAGAAGACGTATCCGCCATTACTGATATTTTCCTTGAGGAACCCCCTGTTACTTTCCAGGGATCCCCAGGGATCCAAGCAACATAGTTCGAAGAAAAAACAACAACACTGTTCTGGTCACTGTCAAGATCTCCATCTACTTTGCAAACATGGGGAAGCACACAAAGAAAGAGATTTAAGTGCCGCTTGAGAAAAAAACATTAGATAATTTCCTTCAACCACAAATTTAACTTTCTGCTCTTGACATTTCCCCCACCTCCTCTGCTCAATACAGTATCTCTAGCTGGCTCTGAAATTTCATCCTAGCCATCTCAGTCATGCCATACTCTTAACCTGAATGTGTTTGAAAGCAGAACGCATAATCCTTATCTATTGCCCATCGCCTGCCACTCCACACTTCTGTGTCATTGTTCAGTTCTGCTTCTCTCTCTCTCTCTCTCTCTCTCTCTCTCTCACACACACACACACACACACACACACACACACACCTTCAGCTTCTTCTTTTTCTGCACTTATTCCTAAGGTTGCTTTCAACTGACAACTTTCCACAGGTCCACACTCAGTCTGTGTGTGCATGTCGTCAATGCTGCTCTGTTGCTGCACTGTGATGTTAGCACATTTCAAGTGTTCATGCATGAAGACTCAGAGACCCTAAACTATTTTTTTCTGGAGCTTTTGCATAAGGTTCACATTCTTTCTTGTCCGACTCTATACCTCATTTATTGTCTCCCTTTCCCCCACTTCCGTCTTAATCCATGCTCTTCCTTAAGAATGAAGACAACTGCCTTTGGTATATACAGTGGTACCTCGGGTTAAGAACTTAATTAGTTCTGAAGGTCCGTACTTAACCTGATACTGTTCTTAACCTGAGGTACCACTTTATCTAATGGGGCCTCCCACTGCCACTGTGACGCCACCACGCAGTTTCTGTTCTCATCCTCAAGCAAAGTTCTTAACCCAAGGTACTATTTCTGGGTTAGCAGAGTCTGTAACCTGAAGCATCTGTAACCCGAGGTACCACTGTATATAAAAAACTCCCTTTCCTACCTTAATATCATGCCACCCTCAGCCTAATAGTCTGTCTTGATTCTCCCTCTACTCAGTTTCATTGGATGACCCTGGCCTCTAGAATTTTGAGAGAGAAAGCAACATCTCCTTATTCTCTGTTCCCCCACCAAAGTCCTCTCCATCCTTCATTTTTTGTCCTGCCTGCAATGCTTAGATTGTAGATAAATAAGCCTGGAGTTGTGTCACCTCTGTATCCCTTAGGGCACCCAGGATGCTGTTAGAGCTAAGCGAGTAGCAAATTTGCTGTAGTAAGCAGTCTCCCATTCACTTCTCCTGGGTGCCTCTCAGCCCACGGGTGCAGAAACAGAGTCTTGCCATAAATCTCTGAATGTCATCAGCTGTCACTGTAATCTCCAAGCTGTAGACAACAGCAGCAGAAACAGCAAGGGCTCCTACTCTGCCTACTCTCATTGCAGCAGGAATGATTTCCTCCTGTGAGGATGGTGGGTGGGATTGGTAATTAAAAGGATGCCTCTTATCTCCTACTGTTGCCATTAGACACCGGTAAGGACTTTAGCAGAGAGGAAGATGAATGGTGAGGATCCAGAGAGGAAGCTATTGAAGCCAGCAACGCTTATGCTGTGCTCTTGTCATCTTCCATTTGTCTAATAGTAGAACATAAGGATTTCCTAAACTCAGAAGGTTGACAGTAGATAGGCACTTATCACCATCTGTGCAGGCAGATGTGTGCCACCCCTTCAGACACTCTCACTCTATCCTTCACTACCCTTTTTCAGTCTGGGGACACGCATGCAGGTGTTTCTGTATCTCTCTGTGTACCTGCACACCTTTAAAATGAAAAATCCTATGTAGTGCACCCAAGCGCAAAAGCAAATGTTAGTTATCACATTTCACAAAACAGTGGCATCTTGGTTCCCGAATGGCTTGGTTGCCAAACAAATCGGCTCCCAAATGCCGCAAAACCGTAAGTAAGTGTTCCAGTTTGCAAACATTTTTCGGAAGCCAAATGTTCGACGTGGGGTCCGCTTGAGTGCAGAAAGCTCTTGCAGCCAATTGAAAGCTGTGCCTTGGTTTCCAAACCGTTTCGGGAGTCGAACGGACTCCCGGAAAAAGATTAAGTTTGAGAACTGATAGTTTCCTGGTTAAGGTTTGTGCAAGAGTGATGAAAAGGCCTTGTGCAAAGGCACTATATTATTATTATTATTATTATTATTATTATTATTATTATTATTATTAATCTAAAGGCTGGTTTATATACCATCATTACAGTCCCCAAAATTATCCCCCACGTTGAGATCTTGAGAGAATGGGTCATTGAAATTCAAACATGCCCTCATTATGCAACAGTTGATGGAATTAGGCATTCTAGTATCTTTGGGGCTGCTGGAAATAAAATGGCTGGGTTGTACTGACTCAGGGAGCAAATGTAAGTAGGGCTGTGGCAGTAGAGGCCACCTATCAGACTGGCAACACATACACACACCCCAAATTAGCTACCAGAGAGAGGGAGAGAGACAGAAGGAAACAATGAGCTTCCATACTACAGATATATAATGGGTAGTTTTTACTTAGTAGATTTTCTGCAGTGAAGGAAAATCTGGATTAAATACTTTAAAAGTATGGGTTGGCATTTTGACAGTGGTATCATTGTGTGGATGCTGGGGGAAAATTTTTTTGCAGGCATGAGCCACACCAAATCTACAATAAGCTCCCATCTGGAAGGACCCTTGGCAAGGAGCAGAAGGGCAACATCCATTGTATCCTAAAAGGCTCTGATTGAAGGCGATTATTCACTATGCTTTTTAATAACTGCATGGCAAGGAGACATTGAACAGACGTGGTTCAATGCCCTGAACATGTATTTGAATGCCTTGCTTCTTGGCTCTTCCCAAAGGCAGCTGGTTGGCAGTGGTTCAGATGGACGTCTGGGCCAGATGGACCTTGGCCTGATCTTTTAAGGCCAATTCTTACACTAGGACACCCCCTTTTTTTGCAAACAATCATGCATTCGCACAATAACTGCATTTATTATCTGTAAAAAAAGGTTTCAGACATTTTCTGTTGAAATAGCACTTCTGTTCCTAGAAGGAGAGATAAAAATAAAATCTGGACTGAAAGTGGGGAGTGAATGAGGGAGGATCAGCATTCAGCTGGAACTCAGCCCCAGAACCTGTTTTCAGTTTTGGGGCCCAGCCCTTGAGCATATATAGAATCGTAGAGTTGGAAGGCACCCTGAGGACCATCTAGTGAAGCAGCAGAACTACTGAGGATGTGCAGAGTTCCTTTTCCTAACTAGCGAGCAAACCAAACCATTCCCACACACCAGTAATTGGGGATCAGGGCCTTCCCCATTACGTACCTATATAGCTTCTTGGGTCTGTAAATGAAATGATGTTAAGAAGCTGGAGCAGATCAGAGGCCCATCCAATTTAGCATTCTCCTCTAATATTAACCAGCCAGATTTTTATTTATTTATACGAGTATTTGTGAGCTGCCAACGCCTGAGAAAAATACCATGGAAGTGTACTATGCAAGCATCAAAACATCATAAAATACAGAACATATGGCCAACACTGAATCAAATTAATTCCCCAAAAGGGGTTGATGAAACAAAAACCAGATGCCTCTGGGAAGCCCACATGAATGCAGCAACACCCGACCTGTGTCATTTATGTCCCTCAGTAACTGATATTCATTCAGATGCATACTGGGTTGTATTTAGCAGAAGGGCTGCTGCCTGCACAGTGGTAGTTTCTCTCCACGGGAACCCCTTCCAAATCTGCTTCAGAGGGTTGTCAGAAACCCCAGAAGACGTTTCTTTTTGGAGGGTGGGCATAGTCATGGTTAAACAGCACGTTCTGCTCAGCTCAGTTTGTAAATAGGTAAATGCAATGTTGGCACATTAGATTTCAGTGATCACAAGAATATGCAAGTAAGGACTATGAGAATAACAAGATTAGTGAGCAGCTTATTTGGTTATGAGAGGCACATACATACAAATGCACATATATGTATATGTATGATGGATGCATAATCATCTTCTTTGGTGATCACTCGTAGCTGAGTAAGATTGTCTTCCATGAACACGGTCTTAACAGTTGAGTCCGTAAGTGACTGTGGAGGCCAATTCTGGATCCACATGTCCTTCCACAGTGGGGACATAGGTTTCCGGGCGGGAGTTGATCACGGTGAGGGTTTGCCAAACATGCCTTCCTCTTCTCCCTTTCATCCTGAGTCCGAGCGTCTTCAAGTCCATGACCCCTTTGGTAAAGGCTGTTCTGCGATTGGAGTCCTCCTAGACCAGTCGGTGTTTATACTACATTTTTAAAGATTTGCCTTGAGAGAGTCTTTAAACCTCTTTTGTTGACCACCAAAATTACGCTTTACATTTTAAAGTTCGGAATAGAGTAGTTGATTTGGATGACGACAATCAGGGATCTGCACAACATGACCAGTCAATTGAAATTGATGTTGAAGAATCATTGCTTTGACACTTGTGATCTTTGCTTCTTCCAGTACACTAGCATATACCGTACATGTAGGTGAAAAACAAAATCCACTTACTGCTTAGAGTTGAACTATGCCTTCAGTTTGGATAAAAGCTGTTTAATGGTATTGATCCCAGTCTGTGCCAAATTGCTGTGCCAGCTCCAGGCCGGCATTGTGGTCTGCTTGCCCCTCCACCTGTTGCTTTGGCTTTCATGCATGGCAGGTCTGTGGATGAAGCAGCCCTGCCCCTCTGTAAAGCCCCATCAGGGATACCTTTTATTTCATAGTACAGTGGTACTTCAGGTTATGAACTTAATTCGTTCTAGAGGTCCGTTCTGTTACGGCTAAAATCTGGGTGCGGGGCTACTCTGCCACCCAGCTCATCGGACTAAGTCCGTGGGTCCCTGCGGAAGAAAATGAGCTCAGCCGGACAGGAGCAAATTGCAGAAGATCCAAGTTTATTGCGCAACAGGTTCAAGGCAAGATTGAACAGCGAGAAAGGGGTGACATGAACTTTTGAAACTCCCCCCATGTCCCAGAATACAGTGCAAAACACATCCCAGTTACATCATGAATACATTAAGGAAAGGTTGGGTTACACAGATTACATCATGAATACATTAAGGAGAGGTTGGGTTACACCGGATTAACATATGGAGGAGGGAGGGGGGAATATGCAGAGCTGGAGATATGCGCAGATAAGCACATCCTGAGTGCCGGTGATGAGAAGACAATGGTCCATGTATGCATAGTCTGCCACCTGGCATTGCCCGGAGGAAAGGCTTGGCAGAGTGATTTGACAGGATTAGGGTCTTGACACCTTGCTTGAGGGATTATGGAGGACAGGGGAGGTGTGATGGAGTCCTAGAGAAATTGAGCAAATTGGCACGTTGATTTTCTATGAATTTTATAAATTTTAGTCCCTTTTGACATTGACAATTGGAAATAAATTGATATATTGTAGCGAAGAAGAAGGTGAAGAAGACATGCCCCCCCCCCTTTCCGTAACAGTTCTTAACCTGCAACTGTTCTTAACGTGAGGTACCACTTCAGCTAATGGGGCCTCCCGCTGCCGCTGCGCCACTGCTGTGTGATTTCTGTTCTCTTCCTGAAGCAAAGTTCTTAACCCGAGGTACCACTGTATTTAAACAAAAATGGCAGTTGTGTGGCTTTGAGTTTGTGACACTAGTGAATATGGATGCTTAAAAGGATTTCTTCTGTCCAGGGGTTGAACCAGTGGTCGCATTTCAAAATTTGAGGTAGTGGGAGGGGAAAAGATGGAGACTCAGCAGATCTGAGGTGGCTGCTTACTGCCAGCGCCTTCACATTTGCCTTTTAAATATCAACTTGGTGGTCCTTCCGTGTCATCATCAAAAGCTTTAGGGAAGCTTTTAATATCTGAAGGACTATTGTATTTTAATATTTTGTTGGAAGCCGCCCAGAGTGGCTGGGGAAGTATGTATGTAAGTATGTATGTATGTATGAATGAATAAAATTATTATTCTTATTAATTATTATTACCACCATCACCATGCCACAGAGCTGTGCCATCTCTGTGCTTCACTGCCGAGTGGCTGTCGCACCATCTTGTTGCCTTTATTGATTCAGAAGATTCTCCTTTTTGTGAGCAGTGGCATACATTTTGTGTTGTACACAACGCCAAAGGGGACCTGGGCCTACTGAATTCTCACTGATGCTAAGGCTGTGGACAGGCACATATAATTTGAGCAGTGAACGAGCCAATAAAACACTTTTTTTAAAAAATGCTGGCTTTCGCTCAAGATCATGGAAATAATTTTCTTTTTAACTTTTCATTTGTCTGCTTTTACAAATAAGATATGGAACAAACATGCTAATGACTGAATGTTCAGGCTATCATTTAAAATAAGTTTTAAGAAGGTTGGCGCAAGCAATCTGAAGGAGAGAGGAGCAAGACCGAATGTGGAGTCAGCATTCACTTTGTTGATTACAGTACAGCTTTCAAAAGGGGTTCTTGTAAAACCAGACAGAAGGCACTCCTGACTTCAAGGTGCCAATTGGGAAAAGCTTTGATGTGGTTTGGTTCTTGATTTTTAATTATCTTCACATCCTTGGGTTTGTTTGCTGTTTGAAAGGCTGTCTCCTTAAGGGCTGCGGTGATAGAGCTGGATAAGAAGAAACCTGACTGCGCCCATTTCTCTCTCATCAGGTCATTATTGAAAGATACAAGGGGGAGAAGCAGCTGCCTGTGCTGGATAAGACCAAATTCCTAGTCCCTGACCATGTCAACATGAGTGAATTGGTAAAAATAATCCGGTAAGTGAAAGGCCTCAAAGCAGCCAGCTGTGATCTGCTCCTGATAGTGCAAATCAAGGGTTATTTTTTTGGCATGGGAACAGCTTGCCCTTCCTTGCCCTTCTAACTAGCTTCCTAAAGTAGGACATGGGGATAGGGCAGTCCTCTTCTGTGAATTAGAAGGGTGATGGGGCAGCTGCAAAGGGTGCAGCGTGGCTTCTCATCATGCACTGACTTAATGAGCTGAAGGAACAGCAGGTAGTGCTGCTGCTTGGGGGAAGCAGAAAGGATATTTCCCTGAATCTATACCATCATCAGATCTGTAGGCACTCCAGATGCCGACTAGGTTTGCCACCAAAAGATGCCATCTCTCTCTTTTGAGCTATTTGTGGCATCTTTGGGTCTGAACAAATAAGTGAATTGGATTCCACAGTGCAGGTCCGCCTGTTAGCTCTGCTGAAGTAACTGCTCCTAGGTTAGATTACTGCAGCATATTATAAATGGGGCTGCCACTGAAGACGGTTTGGAAAGTTTAGCCAGTACAGAATTCAGAAGCCGAGTTGCTCACTGGAGGAAGACAGTTTGAGCATTTAATGCCACTCCTGGCCCAATTGCACTGGCAGCCAATTTAGTTTCCGGGCCCAATTCAAATTGCCAGTTTTGACCTATAAAGCTTAAACAGCTCAGGACTGCAATACCTCAAGGACCCAAGGACCACCTTCTCTCATATGAACTGACCTGGACCCTGCAATCATCATCGGAGGCCCTTCTTCATGTGCCCTCTTTACGTGGGACACAGAGGGCGGCAACATGAGAGCAGGCCTTTTCTGCAGTGGCCCCACACTTGTGGAATGCTCTCCCCAGGGAGGCCCGCCAGATGCCTTCATTACATATCCTTGGGTACCAGGCCAAAACATCCCTCTTCTCCCAAGCTTTGGCTAATTAAACAACCTATGGCCCTTTAAACTGTGTTTGTTGTGCTCAGGTATGTTATTATTTTGGTTTGTGTGTTTTTGTGTTGTTCCACTGTAAACTGCCCTGTGACCCTCGGGCGAAGGGCAGCACAGAAATGGAATAAATTGATTAATCCTGAACTTCCTTCTGCCCCTCTCCACCAGTCGCCGGCTGCAGCTGAATCCCACCCAGGCCTTCTTCCTGTTGGTGAACCAGCACAGCATGGTGAGCGTTTCCACCCCTATCTCTGAGATCTATGAGCAAGAGAAGGACGAAGACGGCTTCCTCTACATGGTCTATGCCTCGCAGGAGACCTTTGGCTACTGAGCGCCTGTCCGCACCAGAGGACTGACTCCACAAACTGTTGCGTTGACATCCCTGCCTCCCCAACACTCCCCCTCCCCCCCCCTTGGCACACCAGTGCAGACAGAGGCCTGTGGCTCGGGAGCAGCACAAAAAGCAACTGGTGTGCCTCCACCTTTGCAGTGCAACAGACCAAGCTAGTTCTGTGTGTGTATGATTGCGTGACCCACAAGTCTCTACTTCCTTGCCCTTGACCCCCCGTGTGGAACACTGGTTGCGTCCCCCTTCCTTCCCCGCTGCGTGCGCTTTATCTGTCTCCTTTTCTGTCTCTATTGTCATCATGTCCTTTTTTCTTAGTCCAATGCCAAATTGATGGAGCTTGTGGCAGGCGGAGGAAGCAAAACGCCACCGCTACAGCAAGGGGAGGGGCTTATCCGCTGAACTTTTATTAAAGGGCCAGAAATCTGAAGGCAAACAAACAAAAACAAATAACTACCACTGCTCTTGCGTTTTTAATTACTTGCATATCAATTCTTGGTGCTACAGAGTAGATGTAGGCGTCTTCTACAGGACTGTGTATAATGTATATCTCTTAGATTTATTTTATTTTGTAAGCACGACGGGGGAATATAATTTGCTTGTATTATGTAGATTTTGAAAAACAAACAAACCAAGCCCAAGCTTCTTTGCACTTTAAAACGTAGTAGAGGTGAGCGTGGAATTAGCTTAATTTTCACAGATCTGCCGTACCCTGTGCTGTGTCTCTGTCGATATTTATACTTGCCTTTTTAGGATTGTTTTTGTTTCGTTTTTTAAAGCCAGCCCCTCTCCTTTCTTGCATGCACGAGTTTCTTTTCCTTTTTTTCTAATTTTCTTTGTCCCATTGTGGCAAGCAGACCATTCACTCAAGGAATGTACTGATTTATATTGCTTTTTTCCTCTCTTTTTTTAAATTTATGATACCAAAAACGTGTGTGTATGACAGGAAAAACTCCCCACCCAGTTGAATCTATACAAATAACTATATAAATAAAGATAAGTTAAAATTGTGTCTTGTTGTCAGAGCAGTAGATTTCATCTGCTCCAATCTCAGACATACCATACAGTCAGACTGAAAGGAGCTGGTGACGAGGAGTCGTGAGAGCACGCCTGTTCTCTGCTTGTGTCCTTGTGCCACAAACTTCCACGGAAATGCTGAACCTAGTTGTGCAGTGTAAATGGAGCTGTAAATGGAACATGTGCACAAACCTCTGTGCAATTTTGTAGCCCTGGAGTAGAGCTTTCCAAACTTTTCATGTCAGTGACACAATGTTTAGATGTGCATCATATCATGACACAGTAATTCAGTTTTATTAGCAAGTGGGAGATTAAACTAGCCCCGGGAAGAGAATTACACATCTACACACTGCAGCCCTAGAGAATGTATTTGGCTAATGGAACCACTGGGGTTTTTTTTAGTAAACCAGAAGATGGCTTCTGGGCCTATTAGGCCTGTTCCCTTGTTACTGTCTGGGGATTGGGAACCTCTGTGACTATAACTCCCAACGTCCCTTGCCCTTAGCCCTGCTGGTTGAGACTCATAGGTGTCTAAAGGACTTCCTCAGTACCCCAAGGAACCAAGCTGTAATGTAGTTCTTGTTCTTGTTCATGAGCTCTGCTGCAGTGATGGGGAGGCATGAGGCTCACTGACTACTGTAAACCTCTTCGACTATTAGCCCTTTCAGGTGCTCAGAAAGGGCCACACACACAACAAATGCAATTGAGCCGTTTGGTGCCACTAGTAATTTCATTCCCTTTGCCACATGAGCAAAGCAGAAAGTGGGAAGAACCGTGCCATTCTGCACAGGTACATCATCATCATCATCATCATCATCATTATTATTTATTATTATTATTATTAATATATTTTATTTATACCCTGCCCATCTGGCTGGGTTTCTCCAGCCACTCTGGGCGGCTTCCAACAGAATATTAAAATACAATAACCTATTAAACATTAAAAGCTTCCCTAAAAAGGGCTGCCTTCAGATGTCTGTAAGACCACACAGAAGAGGCAAAGGGGAAAAGCTGAACTTTAGGTCTCTTAAAGGAAGAGAAATGCAGCAACAGACTTGGTTGTGCTAAGTTAGGCATTGCTCCTGTAAATATAGAAAGCTCCCAAAGGAGATCTTCTCATGAGAGCAGTGTGATACATGAGACCTATGAGGTCTTGTGTCACATATGCTTCCTGTATCTTTGAAACTTGCCTTCAAGTTCACAGTTGCTGCTATTGGGAGATCTATGAGAAGCCAGGCTACATGCTCTAACTCATGTTGACAGCGTAACTGTGCATAGGCTCAAAGGTCTCAACACCATGAGGGCCTTCTCAGTAGTGGCGCCCACCTTGTGGAACACCCTCCCATTAGATGTCAAGGAAATAAACAACTACCTGACTTTTAGAAAACAATTCAAAGTGTTGGTGCTGACCTTTAAAGCCCTAAATGGCCTCGGTCCAGTATACCTGAAGGAGCGTCTCCACCCCCATCATTCTGCCCGGACGCTGAGGTCCAGCACTGAGGGCCTTCTGGCGGTTCCCTCATTGCGAGAAGCAAAGCTACAGGGAACCAGGCAGAGGGCCTTCTCGGTAGTGGCGCCCGCCCTGTGGAACGCCCTTCCAGCAAATGTCAAAGCGATAAACAACTACCTGACATTCAGAAGACATCTTAAGGCAGCCCTGTTCAGGGAAGTTTTTAACGTGTGATATTTTACTGTATTTTTATTATTTTTATTATTATTATTATTATTATTATTATTATTATTATCATCTGAAGGCAGCGCCGTTTAGGGAAGTTTTAAATGTTTGATGTTTTATTGTATTTTAAACATTTTCTTGGAAGCCGCCCAGAGTGGCTGGGGAAACCCAGCCAGATGGGCAGGGTATAATTAATAATTATTAGTATAAGTGATGCAAATTGTCAATTTGCACCATTTATTCTACTTTTGCTTCTCATAGGACCATTGAGTAATGCGGAGAGCCCCCACCCCCCCACCCCAGAACTCCTCCTGGCTTTTTAGAATTCACCCGCAATTGCAAACACCTTTTAAAGCCTACGTTGGCAGCCATAAGGGTTAGAAATATGCTTACAAAAGTTAAGACTGAATTTGCTGCCAAATGCCAACTTCTTTCCTTGAGCAGATTCACAAAATACATCACGCCCACAAGAAAAACTGCTGAGTGCAGCATGTCGACCAGCAACAGGTTTACAATTAAAATCTTGGAACAGAATTGGATAGTACCAGTCGTACAGTGAAGCAATGTAGTTCCTATCTGGGTGGGAGCCTCTGAACACACCAGCTCCCCCCCCCCCGCCCCCCGCTTTGTGCAACCATGCCTTCCGTTCTGTGAGAAAATAGCTCAGCAACACTTTCATCCTCCTCGGTGCAGGCAGAAGCCACTTCCCCATGGCTGCTGGCACCAATTTATTCATGCCGTATAGCTTTTATAGCCTGCCAGCTTGACAGCCTGCTGTACAGATCCTTCCATGTGTAGGAAAGCAATCTCGTTATTAGAACAAACCCTTCCCTGTTAAAAGTCATCCCAATTCAGTACATTGCTGCTCCTCATAGCCCTTGCCCCGCTTGGGAAGCCTGAGTTTGACCTGTCCTGAGCTTACGGACCCAAACTAATTTGGGATGTCGTGCTAGTACAGTCATTAGGAATCCAGGTCCAGATTCAACTCCTGCCATTCACAAACTGCGCTGTGAGAAACCCTAGGGTTTTTTGGAAGCTCATCAAAGATCCCTCCATGAGATCAGCAATAGTAAGATGCTCTAAAAGGAAGATTGCCAGCTGCTTGCCATCCATCTTTCATTGCATGTGAGTGTTGGCTATGATCCACATTGGTAAGCAACAGGTCCGACGACGTAGGTTGGGTCTAAAACTTGCCCTATAATTCTGTACCAAATCCATACCAAACATTCTCCTGCTTCTTGACTTGCCTCTTCCTCTCATTCTAACATACCTGGTTCTCTTTCTCTTTTCCTCTCCCCCTAAACAACCTCCTTTTTCACTTCTTGGGGGGGTATGTGTGCAGCCTAGCAAGTTATTGACCCTCTGCAAAAATGGCCACCTGCATTGGAGAAGGACAAGTGCAAGCCTCAAATTATTCTACACGGTTCACATTGGAAACAAAATGGCTGATGCCATGGCAACCGCTCAGTGCCAAGATGCTGCAGCTCCAGGGCTTCTGCATGCCAGCCCAGATTAGGATTTAAGAGGATGAAAAGGAGGGGGATGGGGAGAGAAACTCTAGAATCAGGACACCGCCGAGCTAAAGCAGGGGGAAATATTATGTTACATTAATTACATTTAGCTAAAAGGTTTTAATAGCCCTTGGGTAAGGACGGCCTAGAGACACTCTCAACTAACCATTACACATGCACACTTCCAATGTCAGCTTCCAATTATCTCTTATGTACTGCAAATAATATAAATACCATTAGACCATCATTCCACTCTCAGTCCTAAATAGAATAATGCACCTGAGGCAGTGGTCATTCTCCAGTTTACAAAGACAGCATGAATCCTCAAAACGCCCATAAGTGAAAGGGGCAGACCAGCTGAGAGGGAAATGAACTGTATTGCAGACCACGGTAATCTTTCTGCCAATTGATCAGTTTTCCCGTTCACAACCAAGGGCTTAAGTCTTCTGACAAGGCAGCCATTTTGAAAGCCAAAAGCTATCAGGTAATGCTGACACATGGCTCAGACTGCTCTGCCAGCTTATGCTTTCCCCTAAATAAGTGATACATTTGGACTCAAATGAAGGACGTCCATTTTGTTCGGTGGACTGCAACATTCTGAAGCATCAGTGACAATCGGGGATGTTCAACAGCTGGGCAGAACCAGATGTTTTTAACAAACGACAACTCTATAATAGTATTTATGCTTCACTTTTACGTTGGTTAAAGCATGTCACATATCCTAGCAACCTTTATGCCAAACCCTGTAAGGTAGGCCATCTTTTATTATTTTTGACCTTTGGTTCAAAAAGTAGACTAGGCATACAGTGTCATTTGTTCTTGCGATTCCCATACTGCCCCCAAAGGGTGATGGTAATGCTGAGGCATAATGGCTTACACAGGCATGGCCAACCTTGGCCCTCCAGCTGTTTTGGGACTACAACTCCCATCATCCCTAGCTAACAGGACCAGTGGTTAGGAATGATGGGAATTGTAGTCCCAAAACAGCTGGAGGGCCAAGTTTAGTCATGCCTGGCTTACGACAACCCTGTAATGTAGTCCATTGTTCTCGCAGTCAGGTGATCATGCCTTGAGAAGAGCACTACGGTGAGCCAAGCCAGAGACTACAAAACCAGAGACTATGATAAATGCATGGTTTGAATGTGGCCTCTCAGCCTCTCTTACACACACACACACACACACACACACAGTAGCACATCAAACAGATGCAGCAGTACTTCATAAACACATGCAACATTCACAGAGGCTCCCTCCCCCGTTTATTGTCTTCCACTGCTGTTGAGCGCTGAAAATTGATATTTTTCTTTTGGGAAACAGGCTCAACCAGGGAGGCATCAATCCACCCAAGAGTGTTGTGTTGCAAAACATACCCTCAGTAAATGGCTGATTAAAATAGGAACCCGAAATCCCCCAATTTTATCCAAACCAGAAAAAGCTACATCCTTGCAATACCCTTGAATTTTTTCACACGAGCAGCCAATACCATACATTTATAAAATGCCTTGGTGAGACACAAAAATGGTTGTAAATATAAGATGCCTGCCTCACAATGCACAGTGCTTAAACCGCTATGACTGCCGTTTTTCGTCAGAATTTTCTGAACCTTGGTCAGGTTGCGTACCCCTGGCAGGTTCTTCAACGGCGACAAGAGTGTTGGAAAAGCCAGACATTTTACCTGCAACGGAAGTGAACCAAATGCTCGTGGAGTGGAGGTGCATGCAAGAAGGCGGTGGACGAGCTGGATCCCGGTACAGGGTCCTGCACCCCAACCTGGGTGCATGCACTGAGTCTATACACATGTAGTTAGCATGAACATAAGGGTGGTGGGGCCCTGAAACAGCCAACCTTCAATTCATCACCTTGTTTACTGGCGGCATATTGGGAGGTGGTCGTTTAGGAGGCACAAGGGCAGTGGTGGGGTGAGGGAGCTTCTGACCGCTTTCAAATTTAGAAGTGCTCCTCATACACGCTTGCATCAATGGTGGATCTTGGGGTCTCAAATTTCAGCGGCAGCCTGTGCGATCCCAAAATTTGGTGCCCCTTCACCTCTCACACTCCGTTGTAAATCATAGTTGTGGTGCCCCTGGTTGGCAATCTGCACCCAGTGCGACCGCACCAGTCATGGTCCCCTAAATCCACCTCTGCTTGCATCTTTTCAGGAAGGAAGCTCAGAGCTCTCTTGTCATCCTGTCCAAGCTGCTGAGAGTTGGTGGCTTTTTTATTTTATTTTAAGGTGTGTAGGGGGAGACAAAAAGGGGGAAATAAAGGTAACACGCCTTCCCTGATGCCACTGTAAGGCTCTTCTCGAAAGCATCAGGAATCACTTTGTGCTGACACCCCCTGCCATCTGATGGACAAACCCAAAATATTATCTGCCCTAAATTCAGATGAACCCTGAAAGAGGGAGAGAACGAGACAGGCGGTACAGGGAGCACACACAACTCAGGAGTGGAAATGTCATCGGAATATTGCTTGAGTTACACTGTGCCCCCAACCCACCTGTACAGTTGAGCTGAAAGAGAGTCTTCTTGGGAAAGC
The DNA here is from genome assembly GCF_964270895.1 of Podarcis filfolensis. NCBI lineage: Eukaryota > Metazoa > Chordata > Lepidosauria > Squamata > Lacertidae > Podarcis > Podarcis filfolensis. Next base: position 71,730,139 of record NC_139609.1, read on the forward strand.
CCATCAAAACTCAGAGTCAAGTACCATAGTCTCCATGCACTTCTTTGAGACAAGGTTATGTCCTGGAAGCCCTGCCTAGGTAAAAGCCAGCCCGTTATGGAGGTCTTCTAGATTAGGGGTGGAGGACCCTTTTCAGCCAGAGGTCACATTCCTTTCTTGGCAACCTTCGGGGGCCACATCTGATGGTGGCTGGGGCCACAGGCAAAAAGTGGACAGAACAATGAATATAAATTTTGCCTTTGTAAGGTAGGCTAGTTTCACACTCCTCTCTCTTCCATCCAGACAATACCTCTTGCTCATCAGAATTCAAAGGCGCATTCCAAGAAGGCCCCTGGGTCTGAACTTCCCCACCCGTTTTAGAAAATCACTAAAAGTGCAATTTAATAAGGCAAGCTTTTTTATTTTTATTTTTAAAAAATCCCTTCTGAAAGATTGCTTTAATACACTGTAAGAGAAAGGAAGCTATAGCCTGTGGAGCAACTTTGCAAAAAAAAAAAAAAAAGACAGAGGGCACATTAAATTGCAGATTCAGTGGGTCTGAAATTAATCTCTTCTGCTTATAGTTATAAAGGTGGAGTGGTTTTGTCACTGGGCCTCTTCTGGGCTTTAGGAGTTTGGCTGGGTCTCGTTTGGCTACCCGGTGAGGGAACCACACCATTGGTAAAATTAAAATGTCAGAGAAAGAAACTAGCCGTAGCTGTGCTGGGTTAGAAGAGTTAGAAATAGCAGCCATCTCCAAACAAAAATACCTGTCTCTTGGTTACTGAAGGGAAGTGAACCAACTGAACACACAAGCATTAAAAGCGGGTGGGATGGGGTAGCCATTTTTGCATAGCTGCTTTTCTAATACAGTCACAATTTACTGCTTCTCCTACTAAAACAGTAACACTTTGGGTAGAATATGTAATGGTTATAACTACTGTTGGGCCCAAACATTCCATTAACAGCGCTCCCACTTTTGTGCTTTCTGGCCTCAGTTGGGAAGAGCTTGGAAGAATAATTTTCCTATGAATCTTAAAAGCTGAATGGATTATGTAGCCCAGCCATGACCTCTCTGGTCAATATGCATTCACTTTGGGTTTTCTGTAACTCTTAATTTTCCTTTTTGTAAGACTGCACATGAATGATTCATTTGCACGTCCATAGTGTTACCCCGTTAAAGAAAAGTGAACAAGTTTGATCCACCTGGTGATTCCACCAAACGTCCTCCGAATTCCTGGGTTACAAGCAGCAGAATGCAAATCTCCATGACTCCCAGGCTGGTTCCACTGGGCAGCTCCACTCTGACGCACATCAAACTGACCATTTGTCCAGAGCACAAAACTGCACACAGAATACTTGGGGCCTCCCAGTCTCCAGTATCAGTGCAAGGAGAATAAGTGTCCAAGAGTTGCTGCCCATTCTCTCCCGAGGGTGCAAGGATCCCTGTACATCAGGCAGACGAACTGCCAATTCAAGCAATGGAAGCAGAGCAGCAAGAGGAACCAAATAAACGCTTGCTGAAGTTATTCCTTTCCTCAAGGAGAAAATTCCCAGGAGTTTCCCCAAGAAATAATAATAATAATTAAAAAAATCACCACCCATGGCCTTGTCACTTGCCTGGATGCAAGACCCCTCCTTGGTGTCAGTTCAAATGCATTTCACCAAGTCCCAAGGAATTATCCAGAACTGATGAGTGGCATTCGCAGCGGTGACAAGAAGATTCTGATGCGGCTGTGGGCCACCCAGGTGGGCTGTTCAACCCGTTCTCATGCTCTCTGCATCACGCTTTGTACCAGCACTGAATTGGTTATTCCCCAAACAGGAGCCCGTTCACCATACGCAAAAAAAGGTATCTCCCCACCCCTCCCCAAGTATCATCCGTTGTCTGTTCCCGCAGTCGCATCAGATGCCAACTTTATTTGAGAACCAGCATGGGGTCTGTCCTGTCTTTTCGAATTAAGTAGATTCCGTGAGTGAGGTAGTACTCCCTCTGCAGGAAGGCGTAGAAATAGTCTGAGATGAGCAAGATCTGCAGGGGAAGAGAAGAAAACACAGGCAGGAGTGACACCTGATTCATTCGGAACAAAATGGCTGCACTTCCAGACCAAGACATGCTGTACTTTACACTATCAATGTTTATTTGGTTTATATTTACTAAACTATTATAGACACAAGCCAACCTGGATAGCAGTAAGGCTTTTAAACCATAAAAACATTACCAGTAACAAAAGGGTGTTAAAGCTACTCAAGAATAGCCAGATTGTGTGTTGAAGCAGTAAGGAAAAACCCAACAATGCTGCATTATCTTAACAATTTTATTCTGGAATGCTCAATCTGTTCTGAGAAGAGCTGCCATAGATGCTGTGGCTAACAACCAATGCAACCCTCAGGCTGAAAGAGACCAGCAACTCCTGACCTGTAAGGCTACCCAATGTCCTGATTTCCTAGGAAGATTAATTTCTTCAGAAAGAGCACTATAAAAAATCCTCCTTAAATGCCTTTTCTTTTTAGAACTCAGTGACATATCAAAGTGTAGCCGGGGGAATTCAAAATGACATTAACAGACTGGAGAACTGGGTGCAAGCTAACAAAATGAATTTCAATAGGGAGAAATGTAAGGTTCTGCACTTAGGCAGGAAGAACCAGATGCACAAATATAGGATGGGGGACACCTGGCTTACTAGCAGTACATGTGAAAGGGATTTAGGGGTCTTGGTGGACCACAAGCTTAACAAGAGTCAACAGTGTGATGCAGCAGCAAAAAAAGCTAACGCTATTCTAGGCTGCATCAACAGTAGTATAGCGTCCAGATCAAGGGAAGTAATAGTACCACTCTATTCTGCCTTGGTCAGACCACACCTGGAATACTGTATCCAATTCTGGGCACCACAGTTGACAAGGATGTTGACAAGCTGGAACATGTGTGGAAGAGGGCAACCAGGATGATCAAGGGTCTGGAAACTAAGCCTTACCAGGAGCACTTGAAAGAGTTGGGCATGTTTAGCCTGGAAAAGAGGAGACTGAGAGGAGATATGATAGACATCTTCAAATATCTAAAGGGCTGTCACATGCTTGTTTTCTCCTGTTCTGGAGGGTAGGACTCGAACCGATGGCTTCAAGTTGCAAGAAAAGAGATTCCGACTAAACATTCGGAAAAACTTTCTGACAGTAAGAGCTGTGTGACAGTGAAACAGACTCCCAAAAGAGGTTGTGGACTCTCTTTCCTTGGAAGTTTTTAAGCAGAGATTGGATGGTCATCTGTCATGGATGCTTTAGCTGAGATTCCTACATTGAAGGAGATGGACTAGATGACTTTGGGTCCCTTCCATCTCTATGATTCTATGAATAAATATATTGTCGCATCATAGTTTGTGAGAGAGCAAGGTCTAATAGAAACCACGTATGCATTCAGCCAACATATCCCAGCAATTTTTTTAAAAATATAAAAATTTATCAGCACCCTTTCCACTAACCCTTTCTGCTACAGATGGCTGCTACTGTCCACACCAGCAGAAGAAGCATGAAGGCTGAGAGCTTGGGGAGTGGACAGGACAGAATTGTGTCCCCCACACTTATTTGCGTTCAGAACATAGGCACCTTATATTTCTCCAACACAGCAGCAAATGTTTTAATGGCTTCCAGTGTGCTGTGCACCTGACCCCTGGAGCATTTCATTTTGACCCAATTCTTCCTCTTGCAATTAATATTCAAAAAGACAGCACACCTGTCACTCTGCATGAAGGAGACTGAAAGTAACCATCTGTGCGGAAAACCATCTACTCAAGCAAAAGAAACCAAGAGGACCTAAAAAGCTTGCAATTTCCAAGGTACACTTTTAAACACAAACAGAGGTCATGCTGGCTGGGGCTGATGGGAGCCATAGGTTCCCATCCCTGACCTAAATATATCCAGCTGTAAGTCACTCCATATTTATATACTGCAGGTCTTCCATGGTTAAACTCAAAAGATGAAGAGGAGATGTGGATTCCCGGAAACCTTAGGGACAAGCAGTGAAGGGATAAAGTAGTCATCAGTCAAACAGTGTCACATACAGTATGGAGTGACTCTGAATGGGGATTTGAACTTCTAAACCTAACACTCTCAACTAGTTTACACAAACAGCAGATGAGATGATAGACCAGTGTGGACTGCACAACTCCAGACTGCAGCTGAAGGCTCACAAAAATCTTCATAGGAAGCTACCTTATCCCGAATCAGAGCATCTACTTTAGTGCTGTTTCCACAGACTGATGGGAGCATTTCTGGAATTGTGCTGGGAAACTCTCCCAGTGCTACCTAGAGAACCTGGACCTTCTGCATGGAAACCTGGAGCCTTCTGTGTACATCAAGGTTTCCCAAAGTGGTCAATATTGATCCCCAGAGGTTGATGGGAGGTTGATAATTAGCAGTACAAGTGGTCAGGGATGATGGGAATTGTAGTCCAAAAACAGCTGGAGACCCAAGTTTGGGAAACCCTGCCTTAGACATACTGGACAAAGTGAAGGACGGCGGCTTAGGCTGAAATCCAAGGTACTCTCTCCTTGGAAAATATCCCCACTGAACTGCGGAAGCATATCTAGGCTCAGGCTCCTAGAGGAGATGAAGAATAGTGGCAGAAACAACTTATGACTCTTGCAATTGGATTTGGAATGCACAGCTTCCCAAATACTTCTGTCCAACCTGCAGGCTCATACTGGTCCTCAGAGCACTTCTGTTTTAATTTGTTATGAAACCCGCTAGCTATATTTGCAATGACCATGGGACGCTGTCTTGTAGCTTAGTAGCATAGGCACTGTCTGGCAACAGTTCTCCAGGGTTTAAAGTAGGAGCCTTTCCCAACACAAATGAAGATTCCAGGGATCCTTTAGTGTGCAATGTATGTGCTCTATGGCCCCTCCCCAAATTCTAGAAGTTTAGACCCTCTTTTTTTCCAATTCAAGGTCCCATATGGGATTCAAACCCAGAACCTCTTGCATCTAAAGCAAGAACCACTGGAGACCAAGTCGGTTACAAAGACAATAAATGCTTTAAAAAAGACACCACAAAGCTAATAAAAAGTGGACAAGTATACACTGAATTCACTCTGCGTTGCAATCTTGCTATTTCTAAGCCTATGTCATAGGCAGTTTAGGGATGGAGGAACACAGTCATTTTTGTCTTTTCAAGTTAGAAATTTTAGTGTAAAAGTTATCAGACAGTAAGTCCCACACATTCACTAAATACTGGTATTGACAAGATTCATGCACACAATATGCAGTTCAATTAAATTTAACTAGGTTGATCAGAGTATGTATATAACAATCTGTGGTATGTATATAACATATCAGTTAGGGACTGCAGAAAAATTGTTGTTTCACTAATTACCCCATATCTTTAAAGCTGCAGTTTGGATAAGTATCTCAGGGCCTATTGCTCTCCAGTGAGGTTCCTGAAAGTGATGTATTTCTAACAATCTCCTCTGCCTTTGTACCAAACACTCACAACAGTTTTTATTCTAATTTCTTTAATATATCAGCTTTTTTCCCCCTAAGCAGGCCCAAGTTAGAAGAATGCTCAGTGCAAAAGACCAATTTGCCAACCCCAGAGACTGGCAAAGCAACTATATGTCCCTTTTAATATTAAAATGAACATTTAATACCTTTCAGGAGAAAAATCAAACCAAACTGTTTTGCAAGAAATTATCTTGAAGCTAACAGGAGATCAGCAACAGGGAGAAATTTAATTGTTTTTGTTGGAACAGAAATAGATGCAACGATGAAATTTGGAGAGGGGCGTTGCTTCAAATGATGAAATATACAATTAAAGTAGACAGATGGAGTAACAGAAGACCTAGTCTAGAAGCCAAAATCTCCACTGAAGTGGATTATTACCTTGATGTACTGAGCACAAGGAGAACAAAAGATGACTATGTGACACCCCTTTGGCATTAGCTTACATACCATGCAATGCCATGGGAGGCCCACAGTCACATCTGTAATACTCCGCTCCCTACTAGTTCACAGCAAAATCTGCTTAATGCAAAGGAAATTCGGAACCTCTGATACAGAACACTCCAGCACAGTGAGCAATATAGCTAAGAAGGAGATCTAAAGCAATTGCAAGATTGCTGCGGTGCCCCTTCCCATTCCTGGTGACCCAACATTTAGTAATAGTGGAGCACTCCTGGCTGCTCAGTGAAATGTGGTGAGCCAGATAAGAGCAGATGGGTCCAGGGAGCTAGCAAGCCAAATCGAAAAATCCACCTATAACAAGGGAAACAACTGCTTTTCTAAGCTGCCATGCCCCAAATCAGAATGTACATGAAAAGCATTCAGATAACAAAATCCTGCAGTTACACTTCCCCATTTTTGTTCTTATGCCGTATAGATCTGGGACCAAAAGAGAGACAGGAGATGCAGGACAAAACACACAACATGAACACATTTTGACAAATCGCTTTTCAAAGCTAAGATGCTAGCTAGGCAGCCCTGACTGCACTAAACATAAAATATGCGCCAAGAAAACATGAATAAATTATGCAAACTGAGCATACTTGACTATATTATTATTAAATTTATTCCAGGCATTATATAGGAATTTAGGAAGTAGCTTCATGCTGAGACAGACCATCGGTCCACTTAGTATTGTCAAAACTGGCACAGGCAGCAACTCTTGAGGATTTAAGACAAGTGTCCCTCCAGACTTTACCTGGAGATGCCGAGGTTTGAATCTGGGACCTTCTGTATACAAAGGAGATATTCTCCAACTAAGCTCCGGCCCATGGGACAGGCATGGAACTGTGTGAGGCAACTTAACAATGAAATCTTACACATCCCCCTCCGACTCTGGAGATTTCACTAGATATTACACATGAGTGTGCACGCACACACATGAACGCGCACAAACACTTTCTAGCCTATTGCTGTAATGCCAATGATATTTGATTTCTGTGTCCAGTACAAAATCTGTTACAAGGAACTTAAAAGAGGGCTGCTTAAACCTCACCCACCACCTTCTTTTACTAACCTGTCCTACGTTGAACGTCAAAGTGATGGCGTAATAAAAATTTGAGTTGGCACTTCCTGCGTAAATCCAGAGATGCCATAAAACCGGGAAGAGCAGGGAGCAAACAATGAGCACACAGGAAAGGATGAAGACATTCCGGAGGACTGCAACAAAAAGCAGAGGCGTCATTAAAAGTGGTTAGCTGGTATACTAATGAGTCCTTGGCATTGTACCATACCAACTACAATGGGGTGGCAGATACTAATTTAGAGGGTTGTTCCAGAGACAGCTGCTATAGAAATCCCTCTAGTTAGAATAAATAATTAACTGCAATTCCTGTGTCACATGAAAGCTTTGACAGGCTTATTCTGCACTCATTTCCCAATGCCACCACCCCATCGCTTCCACATTTTTTATTTGAGCAGGTGCAACATGCAAAAAGTCTAAGCAATAACACTGGAAGATAAATAAAGATGGGGACTGAATGGAAAGCTAAATTTGGACCAAACTTTTCCTGTCTTAAAATACAATGAAACATTTTGTATAGCTTTTGCAGAGCATTTCCTTTTTTACTTTTCAGGCACACTAGTCATGCCAGCACAAGACAATTCCCATAAATAATATTGGTTGTTGGTGAAGCATTTCAATTTACTTACTTGCTTCTGACATAGCGCCTTTTAACAAAAAAAAATAAAAAAAAATTCCCAAGGTGATTCACTGACAAAACCAGTTTAAACATTTTTAAAGTAAAACTGGGGAGGTTTTGAAAATTCTTTTTATGCATTCTGATGAAACTAATTAGATTTCATGATACTTGATCCTACCAAAATTGCTTGCATATCCAGGCTGAACTCAGAAGTGAACTAAAAAAGAATCAGGTTAAATTCTTAATCCAAAATACAGTCAGCCACAGCTGAACGATTGAGATTACAAAACCTGCCCCCAAGCAAGTCACTCCAGGAAGAAAAACAAATGCTTCCTGTTGTGAAAGGAGGCTGGATCACTAGAATTTGTCAACGTCATCACAGCAGGCAATTAAAGCCATCTTGAAGAATGATTTATTCTCAGTCTGCACACATACAGGGAGGGAGAAAGAAGAAGAGCAAGTGTCAATTGCAAGCTGCAGCTGAACAGCCAGAGTGATGAAATGCCAGAGCTCTGAGCTGCAACACACACACACACATATACACGCTCCGGTCCAATTTTAGATCAGCACAAACGAATCACTTTTGAATTCCATTGATCTCACTGGGAAACATAAGCATGTGCTTGGTTCTCTCCTACTGAAATCAAAAGGTCTTAGAACTTTGGCTGAATCATTCCTCTGTCGTTTTAAATGCTACTTTACGCTCACTTTCCAACAAGGAATGGCAGTCACTAATGGCTTTTCCAAGGTGGGCAAAAAAGACCGGATTAGGGATGGAGGAGGGGAAAGAATAAAACGCAAAATAACTTACACTGATACAGGTGGCTCCAGAGTGGAAGGAAGGCCATGTAAAGGGCAATGTCTCCCACAGTTGGGTAGGACTTGAAGATGGAAATTATGGCAAGTTGAACAAACATGAAGAAAATGGGGTGCTCCCTAGAGGGGGGAAACAGAAAAGGCTGTAAATAACTGGATGATGTAGATGCTGCAGGAACGGTAGAGGCTGCTGTACTATCAGTGTAACCAGCTGGCCTTCTAACAGCAAAATTAAAACCTTTAGGCAGGGATAGCACCATTTCACACTGGGGTGGAAATCAAATGTTTGAACACTCCCTGCATCAAAGATCTTTGCCTGGGGAAATCTGCCATGTCAGGATGGAGCCTAGCCTTCTGTGGTTTGTGCTCCCTGCCACCAGGAGTATTTAAAATACAAAATCTGCCCCCCTCCTTCTTCCAGCATTCAGACATAGTTTAGCCTCACCTGTGATATATACACTCTAGCTATGAGTTTTTTTCGTATTGCCACCATTATTTCATTAGATGACATCATATGCACTCAACATGAGTACAGGTTTGGTAGTGTAAGGAAACATGGTGGACAGAATTGGGTGTAGACAATGACAGAGGCAGCAGAGTGCATGTGTGCAGAAAGACCTACACCACAACTTGAGAGTCTAGCAATACAGTTTGAGAGATGGGCAAACTCTTATGCTGTACCCTTCCAATGTACGAAGCTCTGACTGCTGCACCAGTGTGGTGTAGCAGCTGAAGTCTTCAAGTAGGACCTGGGAGATGAGGGTTCAAATCCCTTATCAGCCATGAAGCTCACTGGGTGACCTTGGGTTAGCCATTGAACAGTATTCCACATATTTGCACAAGGATTTCTGCTTGTGCAAAGGCAGATCCCCTCCCTTTCCTCCACCAATGAGCGCCATGTGCCATCCCCAAATCTTCTCCAGAGGATTGAAGGAACCCCTGGAACGTATTTAAGGGGAACAGAGAGGAAGGAGAACATTTTATAGAACAATGAGCAATCCTTGCCCTGACAGAACATTTTCTTATCCCTACGTTGACTGAAAGCCACTCTCACAGTCTTATCTACTTTACAGGGCTGTCGGGAGAATAAAATGGGGAGGAAGAGAGCCACGTATGTCACCTTGAGCTCTCTGGAGGAAATGGAAAAATAAAATAAATCTCCCACCCTTCCACCAAGGAACTCAGGAGTGGCGTGAATGTAGCTGTCCTGATTTATCCTCACAATAAATTGCAAGCTGGGTGACCTGTGAGCTAACTTAGGCCGAGAGACTTGCCCAAGGCCACCCGCTAAGATTCATGGCCCGGCTCCATTGCTCTACCTCCCATACATCACGCTGGGAGTCCTTGTGCAAGAAGCAGGCAGAAGCATGGCTGCCTTCTGACTTCGACAGGGCAAAGATGATGCCTACAAACTGAATGGCAATCGCATCCCTTTTCAGAATAACTTCATGTGAAACTGGGCCTATAGTATGTGTTGTGGCTACAGTTGATGAGGAAAGGAGATATTAAACTAGATTGAAATACCTTGGCAAAGTCAGACTGACCACAGTTGCTGGGAAGTGAAAGCATGGTGTGAAAGGGGCAGACGACGGTGCCTTCAAACTGAGAGAGACTATTGTGCCATCACACTGCAGTCACAACATGGGGTCACATGAATCCCTTCCATGCTATTCTTAGCTTTGCAAGCACATGGGACAGGCAGAGTGTGGCATGACTCCAACCAAGAAGGACAAAATGGATCTCCCAAGACTGCTACTTAATAATGGAGGCTTCTAGGCTTCTATGCATTTCCCAGCCATCGTTGCATTATAGCTTCACAACCACCCTGTGAGATAACAAGGCTACCAAGCTAATTTCACGGCTGAGGCCAGGGTATTTTAACCCAGGTCTTCCAAGGACAAGTAAAAAAAACCACAGTGACTTTAAGTTCTGATTTGCACAACTATGTATAGTGATTTCTCAAGTTTGATCTCATAGCTTTCATTTTCAGCACTTATACAGATAAAATATAGCTGCAGAGGGAAGCATTCACCTGAGTCCCATCAGCGGAAGCCCTGCATAAGGACTTCCACCTGCACAGTGGGGTTTCTGCCTTCTGCCCCCACATGCACCCTCTGTCCCACCAAATTGCCTCTGTTGACCCACGGTCAACAAATCAATACACAACATGGCAATGCTTTGATAGCGCCTCAGAGACAGCTTACTTATTTTGCGAGCAAGATGCTTTTATAAGATGCATGAAACAGATTGACAAAGTGGCACATTTATGAGCTGAACAACTCTGAACAGTCTAGGCTCTTAAGCATAATATAACTACTCTGATTTTTAGATTGAACTGTTATTATGAAAGTCTTATTTTAATATCTTAATTTTTTTTATTGCAAACCACCCACTTGAGAGGCATACAGATACCTAAATAATAACAATAAACAATAAGTTAAATGATGAAACAGCCTGTGTATAGTTTTGTAACAACAGGTTGCGACACATGAAACCTCATCCATACTTTCGTATCTTTTTCATCCTCTGTAGCTCCAAATTATTTGAAAGACACAACATTTCTAATATATAAATAAATAATACTTACAAAGCAATGTTTATGTCACTTTATTTAATTTGCATTTGCCAGGGGAAGGGGATCATATTTTGAGCTACACCATTATTCCTCAGGAGGTATAAAGGAGTTAAATTAAAACCTCAAACTCAACACTGAATAATTCTGCTGTTATATGCAGAGTCCCTTTTATACAACGAATAAGGCTCAATTGTAAGCACAGCATCAGAATTGTAAGAAAAACTTACGTATGTTTGCTCCATCTCATTTAAATTGGATTGCATGTGCTGTGTAAGCATGCTATGGCTTCATGGTCCAGGTGAGCACCATGGATAGCAGTTGAAGATTCTGGCTGAAACATGAAGCCAGCTATGCAGAATGCAGCACATTTTTCTCTTACACGCACAGCATTATGTTAAACCAAGCTTCAGCTAAAAGAATAATAGTGATGTTCAACAAGGATTAGCCAAGCTAAAGTGAGCAATAAGAGCCCCCCCACCCCGAAGAGAACAGTGATCACTCCTGGTGATGGTTTTACACCACCTTGCGCAGCAAAAGCTTTTGTCAGCAGCATTAAAAATTAACACTCCTGGCCAGCAGAAACTGAGGAAGCAGCAGCAGCAACAAAGAGAGAGGCAAGAGTAAGAGAGTCTACTTACTTTAGTTTCACCGACAAGGGAATAGTATAAAAGAAGACGTTGATCTGAAAGACGCACACGAAAAAGAGGCTGAAGTGCTCGAACATTTCAGCAAAGAAGTACCAGAAGAGGCCGACGTTGGGTGTCAGGTCTGGGACGGAAAGGCTGGAATGGATGGCACAATGTCAGAATCAGGGAGTATAAATACAGCTTAGTAGAACAGTAGATCAACGAACAATTGAGAGTAAAAGCAGCATGTTAAAGACAAAGACATTACAAAGACCTGGGGCTGCCTTTAAAAATGGTTCAGAAAGTTCAATTGGTGCAAAATATAACTGCCTACCCACAGGTTGTGGCAGGGAAGCTGGAGCATATTACACCCATATTATACCAGTGTATGAGCCTGACTGAAACTGCTCGTGATGACATTTAAGGCCCTAAATAGTTTGAGACCCAGCTTATATTTAAAGGACCTCGTTCCCCGCCTTAAAATCTGCTTCAGATGCCCACTTAGGTGCCCACCTATAAAGATAGGCTGTTGTGAACATGGAATAGGGACTTCTTGGCTGTGGCCTCACAATTTAGAACTCAATTCTATATGAAGTTAGGAAGCCTCCATCCTTTTGCTCCATCCTTTCTAAACAGGCCTTAAAGATCAATCTTTTTACTGCTGCTTTTAGCAGCTAGTCTGTATTTCTCTCTCTCTCTCTTTTTGCCACACTCATGTCAGTTTCTGCTGGGTTTAGCAGTACTTTGGACTATTTAAAAGGTCTGGTTTTTCATCTAGTTATAACACTGAACTGTGGTTTAGCTTTTTGTATATATATTTGCAAACTGTTTTGGGAACAATTTGGTTTGAAAAGCAATACATATATTTTTATAAAAAATAAACAAAGCATTGCCTCTCCCACCCACCCAAAGCTAGGCTTTCCCCCATTATCTTCACTATGGCATTTGCAGTTCCATTTCAACCACAAATTTATTTATGTGGGAAAACAGTGACACCTATTGGCTTATTCAAGGAACACCGTTGTCCTGTGTTAGGTAAACAATAATGACTCTGAGGAACAACAACAACACAATGCACTGGGGGCAAACATTTAGTTCCACATCTTTCCATTTCTAACATTTCAGGTTGGAATATCTGGAGGCTGTGGGGCTTCTCGCCTTCCCACTGTGTGCAAGCACATTCTGTATAACCTGTCCAAAGAACTGGTGCCTTTGAGGCAGTGCTCCTTATAGAATAACAGAATTGCAGAGTTGGAAGGGATCACGTGGGTCATGTAGTTTTAATTCCCTGCAATGCAGGAACCTTTTGCTCATGTGGGGTTCAAACCCACAACCCTGATACTAAGTGTCTCATGCCCTACTGACTGTGCTATGTATCAGAAGCTATGCTTACCTAAAGGATGCAACAAGCAGAGCAACATCGGGTATTGTTTATTGCTTTTCCTTTCTTGTTAGCATTTAATACATTGAGCCATGTTTAATCCACACATAATCTAAACTCCTCTTAGACATTGGCTTTCTCCAGGAATTGTGACTACTTGAATTAAGAATATAAGATGGTCCTTCTGGATCAGGCCAGGGGCCCATCTCGTCCACTATTCTGTTGTCTCCATGGCCAATCAGATGTGTATGGGAAGCACACAACTGCTCTTAAAGAGCCTTTGAACACAGCTTCTCTTAATTTACAGGATCTCCATTATAACAAATCTCAGCCTTATGAATGCGTCTTATCCAAACATCACTGCATGCTCCTCAGTTAAAATGCCAGTACAGCGCTACATAATTAGTACTGTACATCAATTTACTTGAGCTCCTGTTTATCCAGTATCTTCCAAACCATCTTCCAAACTGTTTATCTTCCAAACCATTCAGATAAATGAAGTTATGCTATTCACCCAGCAATGAATCACCCCTAATTAACATGACATTGAACAAACATACGTATCTTTTAACAACAGGAGGCTTAATTCAATATTTTAATTGTTCTACTGTTTTGTGTTCTGAACTCACAAGTACAATAAGAAGCTCTTAAGGGGGACGGTGGTTTTATAGATGGATAGATCCAGTGCAAGTTCTACTTACATGAAACCATACACAGACGGAATAAAATCCCAAGAGTTGAGGAGGAAGAATGAGAGACAAATAATCACCACCAGGCTTCCCAAATACAGAGCTGCATACTGCATGGTGTAAAGCCAGAAGCCTTTGCTTTTCATTTTCACTGGTATGAACTGACGCTATTGGGGGAGAAACAACATCACAAAGTAAGTTTTTTGAAATGGAAACATATAATATGAAAAAACCCACCTTTTCCAGATCAGGGTTTGCATATTTATGGAAGAGCGCCTGTAATACAGAAGGCACTTGTATTTTAATAATAGTGCAAAATCCTAAATATCTGGGAATGGTAGGGTAACAATGGGCTAAAAACCACTAAAAAATGGTTTGCAAAATTTTATTATCAATCCCCAAATCTTGGGAAAATATCCTGTGCCCTCTGACTGAGAACCTCATTTAATCTGTTTTACAGGGCTGTGTAGATACATGAACAATTCAAGATTCCAACCGCATCTGACTCCCTCAAGGACTCAGATCAACATTCAGAAAAAGAGAAGCTGGATGCTTGTCATCTTCTACAGAAGGGCAAGAAAGAGAATTGTTGCCAACTGTAGGGCCTTCCTAGACTTAGTTGATTCAGAAGAAAAGACAGTCATCAAAACTCTCCCCACTTTAGCTAGATCAGCACAGGCAAATGCCTGGCGTTTCACAATTTGCTCAGTAACATTGGCCACGAGAGAATGGAAGAGTGCTCTGTCTCAGCCAAGGTGAGCTGAAAACAACTTGCAGGTTGCTTTCCAGTTTGAGCCGTCTGCCCCCAAGGAAGTCTTGCAAACTGTTGGCAACCGGTGCCATTGTGGTACCTATCAGTTTGTGCTTGCTGCATCAGCTTCTGTTTGCTGATGGTTGATAGGAGAAGCCGTATTAAAAACATAGCTTTTCCTCCTGTAGAATGTTTACCTGCAATAAATACAGAACGGCTGGTGCAAACAAGGTGAGAGGGTACAGGGACTGGTATGTTGCTAAGGCCAGAAATACAGCACTGAGCAAGGCACTACCTGCAAAACAGGAAAACAAAATAATTGCGACAGCTGATAATCACTAGAATTTCCATAGTCAAACGGGCTTCTAAAATGGAAGCATTTGGTCAAAAAAGGAGATTGAAGGGTGCTAAGACAAACATTCCCTCCATGTAAGCATTGCGGAAAGCCCGACGGAATGGTCTTCCCTCTCCTCCCTCTGTGTGCTTTTAACCTGACAATACTACACACCCCAAACCAATTTCAGGGGGCATGTGGGGGGGCGGGATGAAGACCCATTGCGCAAGCGGACGTCCATTTTTGCCTCTGGCCCTGCCCACAACTGGCAATGTGGCTCTCAGAAAGCTGCCCAGAAGCGAATGTGGCCTTCAGACCGAAAAGGTTTTCAGTTGTGACATCAAAGACTGCAGAACCACAAACCTATCTGCGATCTGGTTTGCCTGACAGCTCAAACACAACCACACACTTATTTTCCGCATTTAAAGTGGCACATTTTTCAAATGTTATAAAAAGAAAAACTGAGAGGTATGCCCATTTCCCCCACATCAATTACCTTTAATCGTTGCCAAAATGAAGAATGCAATTACGGTATTGTTGATGGCACAAGTGGACTTTGCAACGCAAGACATCACAGTATATGGATTCAAGAGATAACTGGAAAAGAGCAAAAATGCAAAGTCAAGGTCCCAGAATGCCTACTCTATCTCCCACTTCATCCTCTGACCTAGCTCTTCTGTGAAACCTTTGGCCTAACCCTGTATTTGCATCCCCAGCCGATACAAACCTTAATTATGCATAATGGTATTTGCACATTCACCCTTTGCTTATCTAGCTTCTCCTTTCCTTTTCCTTCATCAAAAGGAGGTTATAAGCTGCTTAGGGTAGAGACTTGTACTTTTTCTTTTTGCTTATGCTACTCTGTACATTAAGGGCACTGTATAAAATAAGCAGCTGCAGATAAGGAGTTAAAACAAACCCCAAGCAATCAGGATTCTGCCATCTCTTTTTTATTTCTGGGTTGTGCATGCTTTGTCATCCAAGACCCTGAACTGAAATGGTACCTTTGGGACCCTGCCAAGTTAAGTACTGCCCTTGCAGACAAACCTATTTTCCAGCACAGTACAAGACAATTACAAGAGTCTAAGGGGGAAAGGAGAATGTTAGAGGAGAAAGAGTACATTTAAAATGCAATCTCATTCGGAAGCATGATGATGTAATAAGGGAAACTGACCTTTTGAACGCAAAGTGAGATTGGCAGGGGGTGAGATTAGGATGGGTAGAGGAATGGAAACTTTATATGTAGCGGAACTAAAAAATGTGAGTTTGAAAGGGCTGGATTGATATATTTTATACTCGTTCAGTTTGCAAGCAACACTAAGCCAAACCATGGTTTAGTAGTGCAAACGAGCAAATGTGTGGGTTCCTAAAGAAAAGATCATGGTTGCTTTGCTCCTCCACCGGTCTCGCTGCTGAAGCTGCGCTACTGTGAGCTATGCCATGGTTTGGCCTAGCATTACATTTGAACCAGAGTATGTGACTCAAGACAAACCATGAGCTGTAGCCAAGTTTGTTTCCTATGATTCAGCAATCATGGTTTGTCTGGGGGAGATAAACCATCAGCCCACTGTCAAATGTAACCCTGACCCAAAGCATGGCTTAGCTCACAGTATGGTAGCGATAGGACCAGAGCAGGACCAGAGTAGCCACCATGTTCTCTTTGGGAACCAAGGTTTGCTTACGTAAGATACATCATGGTTTGGCTTAGCGTTACATGGGAACCAGGTTGATGAAGTATTAGAAAGATTATGTTTTCCCTTTCCCCCTATGCATTTCTTCTTTCATTTATGCATATTCTTTTTGACTAAGACTACAATTTTGTACACACTTATCTGGGAATGAAGCCAGTGGGATGTACTTCTGAGCAGACGTGTATGTGATTGCACTGTCAGGCTGCGAGCCTTTCAGACCTTGAGACTTCACCTACCTATCATTCCCTCTAATTGTAAATTCAGGTGATGAATGTAGTAGTAGTAGTAGTAGTAGTAGTAGTAGTAGTAGTAATAATAATAATAATAATAATAATAATAATAATAATAATAATAATAAATTTATTTATATCCCACCCATCTGGCTGGGTTTCCCCAGCCATTCTGGGCAGCTCCCAACAGAATATTAAAACATTGTTGTAGCTAACAATGGTCACTGAGAAACAAAAGGGGGGTATCAAAATGCGCAGGGAAACCCTGAGTTTTGCCAGAGTACAGGAAGACCCCAAAGGGGCAGCTCCCTCCCAGAAAAGCTCAATAAGGACTGAGCATGTTCAGTTTTCTGCAAGAAAAGAAAAATAGAAAACTGGGGAAAGACTGAGTGGAATGGCCTGGGGGAAGAGGGCATGGCTGGCTGGCTGGCACACTGAACAGAAGCAGTCTTACTGAGAGATGAGTAACACCTTGGTGGCGGCCCCATTTCTTAATATACAATTACTAATACTTGTCCTTCCACATTTGGTAATGGATAAACAGTAAAAACAGGGAGAAAATAGCATGCAACATCTTTAAGAAAAAATATGGTCTGCCACTGAATAGGTTTTATTAAAGAAATTAAGGGAACACAGAGAAGATGATTCAAGGACAATTATGTGCTAACAGGAGAACACTTACAATGGGCTGGATTGCAACTGTGTGGGTGGCAGGCTTTGTGGGAGGTGTTGCAAGCCTTGAACACAGCTGAGTTAGAGCGGCTGAGAGATTACAAGATTAAAAAGCACACACACATCACTGTATATCTTCCAGAGGATGGTTCTTTTTAATTATTTTAAGATACAGTTCCTTAGTAATAATAAAAATGAACAATTCAGTTGTTTCTTTTCACTAGGCTCAAAAGGGACGCACAGATAGATTATTGCTCAGTAGGTGAGATTCTGGGTGAATCATTACCATTATAATAAAACTATTAGTAATAAAGACACAGCAAGATAAGGTGTGTGAGTTAAAAGCCCTTTCCTTGGGTGCTATCCTGGGATAAGCCCTAGGCAGCTCCTTCAAGAAATTGGATCAGGGCAGGAGGAAGGAGAGATTCTCTGTTTCTGAAAGTCAAACTTGTGAAGGTAGTTTTGGGAAAGAAGTCTGCAATTTTAGCAGAAGGTAGTACACTATTCATTGGGTTCATGAAGCTCATTCTCTTTCCCTCTTGTTGGAGGGACAAGAAGGAAAGGGCAGAAATGTTTACTGGGGGGAAAGAGAGGGGGAAACCACAAACCATAACAGTCTTGTGCACCTTTGGAATGGACAGGATGGTTGTGTAGCAGACAATGCTCCAAAACATAGTTTTGAGAACTGTGAATGAGCAGTGGGCTTCTATGCCATTTCCTTCCCAGGCCTCCCTTCCCCTCGTGGACAGGGCATAATTCATTATTTCCTGTCTTAATCAAACCATAGTTTGCTGGTTAGGAGATGGTATGCTTGACAGAATGAGGAGACAGGAAAGCCCAGCTGTGTGAACAAGATTCCACTAGTACTTCTCTGGATCCAAGCCAATATAATTAGTAATAACAAACGTTCTGTGTATTAGAAGATTTTTACCCACTGAAGGCAATACTTACAACAGTGCAACCTTGAGAGGGATATAGTACATTTCCATGGGGGTCCGAATAAGCTCAGCTGCATCAGGTGCATATTTATCCAGTTCTATTAGTAGCTTTTGCTTCTTAAACTGGATAGGAAAGAAAAATGAGATGTCACAAATCACTGTATTTGTATAAGTTACCGAGCCTCATTATTTTGCTGCCTGAAGAAAATTTCTTTTTACTATAGCCCAAAGCTTATAAACTTAGTACTTAGATTTTTTTGTTACTAGCTTTTCACAGGCAGAACGACCGTATATTGCGTGACATGAACATCTACAAACCACAGCAGTTTCCCTCCTCAACACTGCATCAGATTCATTTGAGAACAATTTTAGAAATATATTAATGTAATTATATATTTAAAATATCACTCGCTAGATAAATCAATATTGACCTTTCAGAAGAGAGCATTCAAAACTGCTTGAATTGCAAGCATTACAGCTGCTGTAGTTTCCTTTCAGTTTTCATGAGTTAATAAGGAAAAGGTCAAGTCACAATCTAGATTGAGATTTATTGGGTGGATACTGACTGTGTGTCTCTGCCTCCTATTTGTACTGGAAAATGATTCACCAAGATAATGGGCATATCAATCTATATTAAGGATCTCTTCTACTGAGCATAAGGAAAGTATTATCCTCTCCTTTCCAGAGAGGGTTTTTAGTTTCATATTCCGTTCAATGGTATTTCAAAGGGATTGGTATGGATTAATCAGTCCTGCTGGAATACTAGACTAGACTGGCTGAGTTGGGACAATCATACCTTGAAGCCAAAATATTTAAAATATTTCTCCCCTGCACCCACAGTCCCTTTGTGCTTTCTGTTGTGAGCAAACAAACCATAACATCTCTAATTAACCATAGTTTCCCATTTTTCGTTCAAACTGGGAAACTATGGTCACCAGCTTCCAAGCAAGCTAGAATATTAACCCAACTTCAAACCAGGACTTAATGTCCTGGATTGCTATGGCACTGGCAACTATAGTCTCCCAGTTTGGATGAAATGGAAAGCTATAGTCAATTAAACGCTTCTTGGTTTAAGCACAGCTCATGCAATGGGAAGGCAAAGGGGAACAGCAAGAAAAGCAGTGAGTGCTGTATGACCTTGTCTGCACTGCCTACTTACTGCACATGAGGCACGCACTGCAGTCAGCATTGAAAAAACGAGAAGAGTGGGTGCAGGTATTGCCATGTGCCTAAGAAAGGCTAATTTCCCACTCCAACATCATGCTGCAAAAATTCATTTGGATGCAAATCCAGCAGCAACGTAACAAAAGTGGAGCTCATGAGCAGAGTCAAATGCAGCCTTTTGCCCTCTCTTGCCCAATTATTGTCTTCCTTTCCTCTTATTCTCTCTCTCTCTGTGTGTGTGTGGTTTCAGTACCCAATGACTGTGAAATAATGTAACTATTGTGAAGATCTGTGACAGTAAATTTCAATATGTGGGAGCAGATGTTCATACACAACAGATGCGCAAATTACACCACATAGCAGGTGGGTAACCCAACAAGTAAGGAAAATGCTTATTAGAAAGAAAAATGAGGAAAGAGAAGACAACACACAGCAAATGCCCTATCAATGTGGACAGTAACCAAATAAACAAATGACACATGTTTACTTACCGTAACTTTGTTGTAATCCTGAACGGCCAAATAGAGAGCGACAGCAGTCAACATATCTGTAATCTGAAAAAAAATCACCAATATTAATGAAAACACTTGAGAATGTAAAGGATCACAATGAAACATGTTACTTTACAAAATGTTTTTTTTTTTAAAGTAACATCGGCTTCTGAGGTGATTTGTAATGTTCAGGAATGCAAACATCATGGGCCAAAAACATTAAAATTGTATTCTTCTACCTGCAAGTTTAAATTATGATGAGTTGATTTATATATTTTTAATTCATTTATACAGCACCCTATTATTATTATTATTATTATTATTATTATTATTATTATTATTATTACAACTACAATTTACTACCCACCCTTCAACCCAAGATTCCAGGGCAGGTTACAACAATTAAGACGCATTATTAAGAACAGTTTAACGCAACATAAAATACAGAAATAAGGTGGGTTCTAAAAATATACATCTCAAGTGTATAATTCCCAGTATACCTCAGGTGGGTTACAGTAAAAAGACAAAATAAAAAAACCCCACAATACTGCATAAGCATAAAATCCAAAACAGTATAAAGCCAGCAGAAGAATAAATACTGATTAAAAACTGGCAATGAGAAACAACAGCAATTCAAAAGATCTTAAAAGTCCTGAAAATTTTAAGATTGAAAAAAAGAGAAAAAACAAAGGTATCTGCCTGGCGCCAAAGAGCCCACAATTCAGGCACCAGGTGGCAGTAAGGCAGATAGTCTAGAACTGAGGTTCCATAGCTGTTCCTCTCTCTGGAGGTCACCCACCAAACCCCAATTGTACCTGTAGAAAAGGCAGAGAAAGGCCTCTAGGGAGCAGGCAATCCTTCAAATTAGCTGCGCAAAGCCATTTAAGATTTTAAAGGTCACTATCAGCATTTTGAATTGGGCTAGAAACAGACTGGAAGTCAGCACGGATAGTAAAATACTGGTGTAATGTGATCATATCAGCCAGTCCCAGAGTTAACAATCTAGTAGCCCTATGTTGAACCAACGAAAGTTTCTGGATCATGTTTAAAGGCAGTCCCAGGTATAACACAATATGATTGGCTCATCAATCTCCCTGGAAGGATCTAGGAAACGGAGCATTTTGAGAACCTATTCAACAGTGGAGCTCATTCATCAAGTCCCACACAAGTTCGAACAGCTTGACAAACTCTGTTTCAGAGCTCATCCACGCCATCATATTAATTGTGTGTTAATTGCAGCTGTGACCTGATACTTTGAACGAAAAAGAAAAATTTATCACAGGTGGGTCTTTTTAAATTCAGGTAAGACTGGAACCAGATAGCAGAAGTATTTGTTTGTGAAGCAGCAAACCCCTATCACACGGTAAATTAAGATTAGAATCTTACAGCAATTTCACAACTGAGAAAACAAGTATGGTGCACACCTGTAAAATGCAATGCATATAGGCCCAACGTGCAGAGTCTATGCCATTTTGGCCTGTATGCAATGAATGCTATACATATACACCACATTCAGACATGACACCCACAAAGGACACCCCAGAGGTATCAGATGTAGGAAAGGAAGGTGTGATCTCACTCGGCCACTATGCATAGGAAACAGGTAAGGGCAAGTATAATCCAAACTTGGCCGTGACAGGAATGCCATGAAGTCAAGCAAAATTAGCCACACCTCTGATCATTTGTTTTACTCATATCTGGCGTACAAACACTACTGTAACTCCAATATTATAACATGGGAGAAGTCCTACTGAAGTCACCAGACCTTTGCACTTGCTTCTGGTAGGAAATTATTAATACCAGGAAAAGTAATGGGAAATTACTAATTTTTGGATTCTTCACTATCTCTAAGGCAGTATAAAAAGCAATAAAGCTGGGATTTATAAACTCTCCACTTCTATCTTTCTTGGCAAGCAACCATCCCATGATAACTTTTTTTTAAGGAAAAAATATGTATAGATTTAATCCATTCTAAGATATGCCACATGTCAACAGAGTATCATATAATTAAAGGCTTTCTGGAGGAAAAATTACAACTACCACCTTGTTTAGGAAAGTGTACTGTAGAATTTGAATGTTTCAATAGTTAGGGAAAAAATAGCATATGCAGCAGGAATGGGAAACTTTCGGGAGCCATGGAAGGATGGATGGGAAGTCGATGGAACAGAATTATTTATTTATTGAATTTATATACCGCCCGATACCTGGAGGTCTCAGGGCGGTTCACAAAAATTATGGGTTGATGTAATATATCTAATTTTTTTCCTTTCCCCCTTCTTTTTCTTTCACTTTTTTCTTTTTTATTCTTCAGTTCTGTATTTTGTACTCTTAGAAATTCACGTGTGTGTGTGTGTGTGTGTGTGTGTATGAATTTATAAGAGTACGAGAGAGAGAGAGAGAGAGAGAGAGAGAGAGAGAGAGAGAGAGAGGAAAGTGTACTCTACATGCTCAATAAAACAAGGAAACAAGGAATGAGCTCTGAAAGAGAGGCAATTGAGCTGTGGATGAAAATGAAAGCAATACTTACCATAAATACTAGCTCAGCATAATCAATCAGGAAATGAAAGAGGTATATTATTAGTGGAGTCTAAGGGGGGAAACAAAGAGAGAAATACAATTAACCTGAGCAAACTGCTTTCAAATCAAAGCAACACAAACAAACAAACACACTATTTCCTGGAAACGACACAAAATCTACACTTTAGCTTCATATAATTGTGTTACTTAGGGATGCATTGAGTTAACATTTACTCAGAGCAGACCTATTGAAATTAACAGACCTACATGAATTTCAATTGGTCTACTCAGAGTAAAGTTTAGTTGAATGCAACCCGTGGTATCTTCAGAGTATGGCATGACATGTAATGCAGAGCCACTAATCCACCTATCATTCATATCTGTGCTAGGAACCTATTGCGACTCGACCAATGCTGCAGCCGTGACAGATGTTGGGGATGTGGCATTTATGATTGCTCCTGACTTCCTGTGTACTTTGTTAAGTGCCCCACAAGAGTATATACCATGGGTAGGCAAACTAAGGTCTGGGGGCTGGATCCAGCCCAATCGCCTTCTAAATCCGGCCTGCAGACGGTCCAGGAATCAGTGTGTTTTTATATGAGTAGAATGTGTGTTTTTATTGAATATGCATCTCTGGATTATTTGTGGGGCATAGGAATTCATTCATTCCCCCCCCCACCCCAATATAGTCCGGCCCCCCACAAGGTCCGAGGGACAGTGGACCGGCCCCCCGCTGAAAAAGTCTGCTGACCTCTGGTATAAACACTGTACTGACATGGGCAAAGAAGGGCAAGGAAGAGGACTGTTATTCCCAAAGGCAACTCGAACAGCCCCACAGCCTCCTCTTTGGAGAAGCTGTGCCTTTGCCTTTAATATTACAAGAAGGGACTCACAAGCATTGAGGAAAGGGGAGGATAACTCTTTTGTGCCCCTCTTTTTGCCCCCCACTCCAAAACAAATAACCAATTGCCCTTCAATATCATTTTGGTGAAGAGGCAAGCAAGCATTCCTCACACTCTGAAAGTGTTGGGGATGGGAATAGGTGGAGAACATCTCCTGCCTCCCCTCCCAAGTTATAGAGCCTATCTGCATAAGGAGTAATTTGGTGGCATATAGGGCCAAACTAGAAAGCTCTGCCCCTTCCCCCATCAAGCATAAGATTGCACTTTAGCTACCAGCCTAATTTCAATTTTATCTTACAGTAAAAAGTAAAGGTAAAGGGACCCTTGACCATTATGTCCAGTCATGGCCGACTCTGGGATTGCGGCGCTCATCTCGCTTTATTGACCGAGGCAGCCGGCGTACAGCTTCCGGGTCATGTGGCCAGCATGACTAAGCCGCTTCTGGCGAACCAGAGCAGTGCACGGAAACGCCGTTTACTTTCCCGCCGGAGCGGTACCTATTTATCTACTTGCACTTTGACGTGCTTTCGAACTGCTAGGTTGGCAGGAGCTGGGACCAAGCAACGGGAGCTCACCCCGTCGTGGGGATTCGAACCGCCGACCTTCTGATCGGCAAGTCCTAGGCTCTGTGATTTAACCCACTGTGCCACCCGCATCCCTTTTATCTTACGGAGCAAACACCAATTGCTTTTACATTTCCAGTCATGCTCCAATGATAATGCATAGTTAGGTCAGCTACTGCCTTCTTCAGGCTAACAAATAACAACAAATCCTCTGAGTTTACACTGGACAAATAGGATTTCCCATCCAAAAGAAGTTTATATAGCCACTATAATTATGGAAAACTGTTCCTGGGGAAAAAAAAACCCCCTGGGTATTTCCTTCCTTGTATCAAGTTGATCAGAGGAACGGGAGTAGGGCCAACCCTAGTATTAGGTAGAGTAATAATAATAATAATAATAATAATAATAATAATAATAATTTATTTGTACCTTGCCCATCTGGATGGGTTTCCCCAGCCACTCTGGGTGGCTTCCAACAAAGATTAAAAATACATTAAAATGTCACACATAAAAAACTTCCCTAAATAGGGCTGCCTTCAGATGTCTTCTAAATGTAAGGCAGAGTAAGAGTAAGGCAGCCACTTCAGGCGGCAAGTTCTGAGGAGCAGACAGAAGCAGCAGGATATAGGAAGACAGAGCTGTGTGTGTCACATGGCCTGGCCTGCACTCCTAAGCCAGCCTACTGCCCTAAAATTGCTACTGCTGGCATTGTACCATCACCAGTGTTGAAATAAAATTCAGCTGTCAGACTGGTCAACTCATGTACTGAACATGGAAAGGTTGCTGTCAGGGACTCAGGAGCAGGAGCACTGGGGAGAGAGGAAATGGAGAGCAAAGGGGAAGAATCCGAGGGCAGCGTAGGGGAGTATGACAGTGGACCGAGAGATTCCATGAGCTTCTCCAGCGAATCAGAAGATTCCCAGAAGGGGGCGCCTATGGTCAGGGCAAGGGGGGTCCCAGGGGGGACGCACCAGAAACAAGGAGACATCTTGACCTTTGCCTCAGGAAGTCTTGGACCAGTCTGAACAGATCTTTGTAAGCTCCCTGTATGCAATTCTCACTCACAATGTGGAATTGTATTGGCTCATTTATTTTAATTAATATTTTATAGCAGTCTTTTCATTTGAAAATAAACTTCCAGAGTGAATAACAACAGAATAAAAGAATAAATTACTTGAGAACCAGAGCAAAAGTATCAGTTACTTGAGATTCAGAGATTCAGTAACTTCCACAGTACTTTGAGGAAAAGCTGGATGAGGATATGAAAGATGCAGACAACCCTTCCATTCCCCAGACTGCCCTGTTACACTAACTGTATGTGCACATATAACTTCGGTAAATTTATTAGATACCTTTTTCTTAACAATTTTTTTGCAGCAATTAAAATATACCAAGGACAATGCAACCTTTGCTCTGCCCAAGGATGACAAATCACCAGAAATAACCAATTAGCAAGATGCCAAAATGTTAAAACCAGCCAATCCCATCTCATCCTATCAGAAGTGAGAAGGGAGTAACAGGATTCTGTGCAGTGTCTCAAAGACCCTCCACATCAGTTACCATGGCCTCTTGACTTCAGAATTTCCAAGATAAATAGCATTTCAATGTATTTTATAAAAATGAATCACTAAATACTTACTTCATGAAATACATCACCAGAATATGGAGACACACCCAAATCAAGTAAGGCTAGCCCCTCAACCACTGAAAAAAACATGCAAAATCACTATTATTGGTTTAAATATTTAAATGCCCAAGATTGAAAATAGTGATGGTTCACTTATATAGATCCAAACACAAATTCACCACTTAAACATATCCTATATATTATTATTTTATTAGTTATTCTGTTTCATGAGTTGCTTTTTACAGTGGCGTAGCGTGGGGGGTGCAGGGGGGGCCGGCCGCACCGGGCGCAACATCTGGGGTTAGGGCAAATCCACAGGTTAGGGGGCGCAAATCCACGGGTTAGGAGGCGCAAAGCCACGGGTTAGGGGGCGCAAATTACTTGCCTTGCCCCGGGTGCTGACAACCCACGCTACGCCACTGGCTTTTTACATTAAAAAGTCTTAAAGTGACATTGACAACAATAAATCACAGCATATAAAAACAATTTAAAACCAGAGTAAATTTGAAAGACACAAGACATAGAAATTCTCATCCAAGAGTAAATTCATATGGGCAAAGTCTTACCCATCCCACTAATTGATGAGCACCACCACAGGAGACAACTTTAATTAACCAAAGCCCTGGATAAAGTCTTAGCCTGGCACCTAAAAACTGACAGAAATGGCACCAGGAGCACCTTCCTGAAAATAGCATTCGACAGATGGCGGGGCAACACTGAAAAGGCCCCTTCTTGTTTTGCCACCCTCCACTCTTCTCTCAGGTGGGCCACACAGAGCACACACTCTGATGATGATCGCAGGGCATGGGCTGGTCCTCATGGGGAGAGGTGATCCTTCAGGTATTGCTGTCGCATGCACTTGAAAGGTCAAAAACAGCATTTTGAATTGAATTGTTTTTGGTTTTGAAAATTTTGCTGACCATTTTATGTGTGTGTGTACATACATACATACATACATACATACATATGCATTTCATATAACTCAGGCATAGGCAAACTCCGGCCCTCCAGATGTTTGGGACTACAATTCCCATCATCCCTGACCACTGGTCCTGTTAGCTAGGGATGATGGGAATTGTAGTCCCAAACATCTGGAGGGCCAAAGTTTGCCTATGTCTGATATAACTGGTACATAACATCGCACTAGTTGTCAGATGACATACTTCCAGTTGCCAGAGTTTTCCATTATTAACTAACACAGAGAAAGCAAATTATTATTTCTTTTATAACAGAAGTTTTACAAAGAGAAGTCATATTTTTAGCTACCAGTTCTTTTGATGGTAGCAGCTGGGTAAACACCCCTTGAATGTTATATGCGCCTTATGTGGTATTTGATCACGGGGAAACAGGGGGACAGAAATAAAGTAAAAAGAAAATTGAATGGCTTTAATTGTAACTCTTTAACAACAGCAAACAGTTGACTAGAGCTCAGCAGGTTGTTTTCTGTTGCGCAGAAGAGCCCTCTTCCTATTACACCACGTGGCCCTTTTCTGCAGACATTAATTGTACAGAGAGAAAACAGAGTTACTTCTTTTTGTTTCGTTTACTTTGCAAACTCCTGTGCCCTTGGGACTTGAAGAACAGTTAAAAAGAAATTCAACAAATTAATTGGAAAAGCTTGCAAATACCAGATAGGCTTAGGATTTCAATATGTAATATGATGAATTAATATGTTTAATGCTGTATTGGAAAGAAAGAAATATGCTAAGTGATTAAGTTAATTTTATAAGAATATTGGTTTTGGAAAACCGTTAAAATGATATACAGTGGTACCTCAGGTTAAGTACTTAATTCGTTTCGGAGGTCTGTTCTTAACCTGAAACTGTTCTTAACCGGAAGCACCACTTTAGCTAATGGGGCCTCCTGCTGCTGCTGCGCCGCCGGAGCCCGATTTCTGTTCTTATCCTGAAGCAAAGTTCTTAACCTGAAGCACTATTTCTGGGTTAGCGGAGTCTGTAACCTGAAGTGCATGTAACCTGAAGCGTATGTAACCCGAGGTACCACTGTACACTGAAATTCAACCAGGGGGTGAGAGGAAGTCACTTAACAATGTTACTAAGTTTGGTTTAAAATACAGTTGAGATTTATGTTTGTTTGTTTATTTGTTTGTTTATTTTTTTTTTAGGAACATCAATAAAAAAATTTGGGGGGAAAAATTCAACAGGTGAAGTTTCCCCCCATTAATTACAGTACTGTTTATCCATGCGGAGAAAGGCTTCTTCTGCCATTCAATGGGAAGAGGAGCCCTTTTGGCAAGCTCTCCCGCGGGTGCACTTTTTGAAACCCTCTCCGCCCCCAAGGAGCGCTTAGCACCAGGGCACAGGTCGAAGGGCGGCGGCAGACCGCCCACCCCCCTTCCCACGAGAGGTCCTGGGTCCGGCCGTCAGAAGGCAGCCCACGAGGAGGGCTTGGGGTCCCCTCCTTCGAGGGAGCCACCCCAGGAGCGGGCGAAGATGCCCACCTCCCGCCGCCTACCCCTCCTGCCGCCCCCTCCTAACTTCAGGCCTCTCACCTCGCTTCCAGGCATTTAAAGGGGACGCGACCTCTACCCTCTCCGAGATGAGCCCGGCCAGGCTGGAGCGAAACAGCACGGCCCGAACTGTCACGGCCACCAAGAGCACCAGCACCAAGGGAGCCGCCATCTTAGCGGCAGGACACACCGGCCTATGCCAGCGGTAGTTCCCAGGCTCGCCCCTACAGCTGGGCGTCTACAGAGCAGGCTGGGGTGAAGAGACTACAACTCCCAGAATCCCATCGGCTGAGGAAGCCTTTACTTCCCGAGGACCGACGGCAAGGGAAGCAGGACAAAATAAAGCCGGGCTGACAACGAGCGGAGAGTTGCTCTTCTTAGGGAAGGGCTGTGCGCGCGTTGTTTTAGACTTGACCTTCTTTAGTTACAGAGTCGGGATGCTGCCTTATTTCAGCAGCAGACGTTATTTCAGCAACCCAGTGCATTTCAATGTCGCTTCCCTGAAGCAGATGTCCCCTTGCAATTTCCAATTCATTCAAAAACTCCTACAGTCAGGGGCATATGCGTTTACCTGGGAGTAAGCTCCCTTGAACTCAATGGGACTTATGTATAGGATTTTTTTTCTGTTAGGCTGCAGTCCTTTTACCTGCCGTCCCATAACTAAATGAGGGTGATTTGAAGGTGGGGGATAGGGTTGCAGTGTAAGGCTTTGTGACATTTAATTAACTTAAAATTAAGACGAACCTAGTGAGTCCGCTTCATTAGATGCATGAAGTGAAGTGTGCTGGAGTCCATGAAAACTGATGCTATAAACAAAATGTGTGAGTCTTTAAGGTGGCACAAGACTTCGTTGATTTTGCTTTAGCAAACTAACATTGCTACCCCTCTGGAAATAGAAATATACAATCAGTGCTTTTTTTCTTTAAAAATTGTTTAGGGGTACTCTCATTTTCCTACTCATATTGAAATACTGCCCCTCAATGAGGCCAAACTTCGATTCACAAAATGTTTAGTGGTATGTTTACCCCCACATCCCCCCGAAAAAAACACTGTATACAATCATACAACAATCAGTTTATTTTCCACTAATGTTCCTTATTTTGGGATAAACTACATGAGTCTCAAAGGGAGTGAATGTTTAAATGCACAATAACTTGTTTGGAGACTCTCTGTGTGCACTCTGTAAGAAAGGGGACTACAAATTACAGTGGTACCTCAGGTTAAGAACTTAATTCGTTCTGGAGGTCTTGTTCTTAACCTGAAACTGTTCTTAACATGAGGTACCACTTTAGCTAATGGGGCCTCCTGCTGCCACTGCGCTGCCGCCACACAATTTCTGTTCTCATCCTGAAGCAAAGTTCTCAACCCGAAGTACTATTTCTGGGTTAGTGGAGTCTGTAACCTGAAGCGTCTGTAACCCGAGGTACCGCTGTATAGGCTTCTTCAGCTGCTACAGAAATAATAATTAAAGACTAATGTAGTGCTTCTGCTTTTACTGCAGATGGCATCATGGTATATACTCATTCTTGCAGGGAGTCAGATACTGAATACCTCTGGGAATATTATGCTTTCTTTAATCTTACTGGAAAAGTTACTTATTTAGAATTTCACTAATTCATTTCTTATAAATTTCCTTTGGTGAATCTTCCAGTTGTTTCATTCATTTTGTTCATTTTGCCATGAGTGTAAAGTGCTAATATCTGGAATACATAATTTAATTTGGGAACATCTTTTTATATATAAAAAGCCATACAAGCTCTTTAACTTGAATGTTAGTAAACAAAATTTTCTACAAAGTACTACTGATCCAAATAAATGCTTCCTGTGCAGTTCAATAGTCTAAAACTGCCTCTGAATTTTATTAACAGACTAAATTTAACAATCTGAGCATCTGCCGGTAGGTGGAGTACTATGAAACAAGGCTTCCCAAAGTGTGCGAACTTCCCTATAACATTACAAAAAAGGTGAATTTCCTCAAGTATAACAAAGTCAAAACAAAGACATAGGCATGTTTAGACAATGTTCAACCTAACACGAACCTTGCGTAAAGAAGAGCAGGGTGGCAGAAAAGGTATTATACAACATGTATTAAAGTTCTAGGGAAAAAAGAAAGCATATAAAAATAGATATTATCTCTGTTAATCACACCCATCAGCATAACCCACCCAATACAAATGCTTATTCACGTTTGTAGTGTATCTTTTCTCCAAAGTGCTCAGCAGAGTACACTTGAGCTCTGGCCATTTTTATTTTCACAACAACTACTTGAGGTGTGACATAATGCCCGACTCAATGAGTTTCATGGCTGAGCAAACATTTAAACCCAGATCTCCCAAGTCCATTAATTATAACACACTTGATCTCATGTTCTGCTAAGCTGGAGGAGGAGAGGTTTATATTCCAAACCAAAGCAGTATATACCCATTTGTTATGTGCACAAACTACAGTAGGGGAGGGGGAGTCAAGGATAGACTTGATAAGATTTCCCCTAGCAATGTCTTATGTTTTCTCATGCCTAATCCATATGATTGTGCATGTCAATTTTATCAGCCTTTGCTGTGCTATGCATGTGATCACAAAAGGACAATTATCTTGAGGCAAAAGCACCTAGGAAATCCTAATACCCTAACAAGGCAAGCGCCAACCATATGTCACTTCCATTTTGTCATTATTAAGACCTTCTTTAGTTGGATCTTAACAGCCTGCTTGCATGCAGGCATACACACACACACACACACACACACCAAATGAGTAATATTTGGGAAGTGTAACAGTGAATCACCTGATATGACATTTACTCAAATTCTTTTCTTGTGACTGTGATGCACCGGGCTTAACAACAAAGTACAGTTTACAAGCTAAATTCTACTTTAGGAGCCTGAATCACCACCAGCAATGTAGAGGGGCTAAGATTCCCTGCACATCTCTCTGGAGTGTCATTCTAAAGCAAATATTTATGTAGTGCATTGCATCTAACCAGAGTTTGGAAGCTTCTGAACAGTTTTGGAGCAGCTTCTGAACAGCCTCCCCCCCCCCCCCAGTAGTCATAATACAGTACTGACATTTGTTGTCATGATAACGTTACATCCTATTGTTGTGCTGAAAACATGAGCAAATCTGGGCAATGATAGCAGAAATGATACCAACAGACACAAGTATAAATTTTCATTGGCACTTTTGAGAATGCATCCAAGGATTATTATGTAAGATTACGTACACTAAGCTGTTGAGTAGGACTTGTCTGGGAATAAGAGTATTTAATGAGGGATAAGGAGATGCTACAAATGGCTGGGGAGCTAAGGAGGAAGAGCCAGGGGCTACTGCTACTACACCCTATGCCACCTGAGGCAGTCACCTCACTTTGCCTAATGGTGGGGCTGGCCATGGTGCTTGTGTCTTGCAGCAGAAACATTAGCAGATCTAGGAAGAGCTAAAGTTTACACTGTGGTAAGAATTTATTTATTTATTTGTTTCATTAAATTTCTATACCATGCTTCATCTGAAGACCATGGGGCAGTTTACTATATAAAAACACATGCCCTAATAACAAACAAAACCAACCCACACATCCCACAAACACATTTCAAAAGGCCATAGACTGCTCAATTAGCCAAAGGCCTGAGAGAAGAGCAATGCCTGGCATCTAAAGATATGTAACGAAGGAGCCAGGTGAGCTTCCTTGGAGAAGAACGGAATATAATTCCCCACAAAAGACAGCCCTTCAAAGGTTTTAATGGGACAAAAGGGGGAAATACTCGGTTGTAAAAGCAAGTCTCTTTACAGAGCTAGATAAATCAATTGCAGAACTACAGTATTCAGAGGTAAGCCTCCTTTAAGACATAAGCAGAGTTATACGGCAATTTGCAAGGCTAACTTAGGGGTAGGGGTCTATCTTATGGGTTACTGTGCTGGCTGTCAAAATAAAATACATGCTCACCTATTTCCATGTCCATATACCTGTCTTTTTTCTTGCATAGTGAATAGCAGGCATAAGGGGTAGGCTTGATTCCAACTGGGACTCAGGCAAGCAGGGTGTTGAGTTGTAGGTGAACATATCAGACGACACAGCGATTTTTCAAACTGCTCTTGTTTATTCACAGAACAGAACAGAACAGAACTGAAGGGTTCAGCCAGCCTGCTTATATAGAGCTCCAGTACAACGCAACTATAACAACTTTCTGTAACTATCCAATCACTGAACATCACTTTCAATCCCTTATTCGCATATGTGGACCTGAGTGAAAACTATCTACAGTATCCCCCTGCTGGGGGAACTTCAGTACATAACAACGGGGGTTAAAGCTTCCTTCACGGTGCCAATTTCCCAGTCCTGCTCCCCACTCCACCCCATTTATTAAACAAGGAACAGCTATGCAGCACCAAACTATGTGATAAAAGTCACATCCAGTTTCACCCTTAGTCACTGTGTTACATTAGTCTTGCTAACACGTTGCATAATTTTAAATCTGTTTACTCAGAAGTAGTATCCGCTGTTTTCATGGAGACTTACACGCAACATCCTCAGCGTATTTTGGCCACCATGTAGTCCTCTATGTTGACACAAGTCTAATCACTTGATAGGTTTATTACTGGCAGAGAATGCAGCAGGATAAACATGGACCGAATCTGTTCATCCAGAATACTAACACATTAGCCCCAAACAGTGGCGTAGCGTGGGTTGTCAGCACCCGGGGCAAGGCAAGTAATTTGCGCCCCCTAACCCGTGGATTTGCGCCCCCTAACCCATGGATTTGCCCTAACCCCAGATGTTGCGCCCGGTGCGGCCGGCCCCCCCTGCACCCCCCACGCTACGCCACTGGCCCCAAACCACTTTAAGATCAAGGATGTGCCATACTTTCCTTTGCAGCAGAAACTACTAAACAATTCCAGGGCATTTTAATGGCCTAAACACAGATGCAGGTATTTACTGAATATCTTCCCTTAATGACTCATTATCTTCTGCTTAAAGTGCTGTATCGTGGCTGCTGTTTTATGCTAAAAGGAAAATGCAATAGTAAATAAAAAGGTTCACAGAGTGTAATGTGTTTGGAGGACACTGAAATATATTGTTCAAATTGTTTGACATGTTTAGCAACATGAGAGGTACATCTCCAAAGCTAACAACCTTGCCTTCCCTTACTCAGTGGGGTAAGGAGAAAAACTATCTTGGTTTTGTAGTCATCCCCTCCTTTAACTACACCAATTTAGAACCACCCCTTACATCTGAGGTCATGACCCCTCAACCACTATGTGTTTTATTTAGAATTTCTGATCATGTATATACAGTGGTACCCGAGGTTACATATGCTTCAGGTTACAGACTCCGCTAACCCAGAAATAGTACCTCGGGTTAAGAACTTTGCTTCAGGATGAGAACAGAAATCGTGCTCCAGCAGCGTGGCAGCAGCAGGAGGCCCCATTAGCTAAAGTGGTGCTTCAGGTTAAGAACAGTTTCAGGTTAAGAACGGACCTCCGGGAAAAAAAAAAAAATTAAGTACTTAACCTGTACTGGAAAAATTAAGTACTTAACCTGAAGTACCACGTTAATGCCTTTGCTTCAAAAGGAAGCAGTTGTAATCTTTCAACAAAAACAATTAAGGAGCAAGTTCTATCCCCATTTATTTGAATACAGTACAGTAAATACCTATTCTGAAAACAGAGCCCAGTGTGCATGTATGTGTGGTTTCTTTACGTACGTGGCATCCACAGCAAGCATCGCTCTGTCCTCCCAACACCTCACTGCTGCTCCTTGCCCTGGATAATCTGTCGCCTGAGGCAGCTGCTTCGCCCTGCCACATAGTAGGGTCAGTCCTGCCATGTATTAGGGTAGCAACGGAGCAGGAGATCTATTCCCTTAGTGTCTGTTTTGTGTACTTCCACCAAGTGCATACCCACCATGCATTAAAAGCAAATTTAAAGCACATTTCTCCACCAAAAAAAGAATCCTGCACACTATAGTTTACCCCCTATAGAGAGCTACAGTCCCTGACACCTTTAGCAAACTACAGCTCGGTGATTAGTAGCGCTTTAAATGTGCTTTGAATATTTGGCATGTGCATAGCCAGTACCTGCCAGATCACTTTGGGGTAACAGTATGCTGGAGTAGATGGATGTTTGGTCTCAGTCGAAAGGGCTGCTATTATATTATTTTGAATAGCAAACTGGGGATGTGTGGAGAACACTTCAATCTCCCAGGACATTCTATACAAGATCTAAAAGTAGCTGTTTTACTACAAAGGAATTTCAGAAATAGACTGGAAAGAGAAGCTGCTGAATTGCAACTCATTACCAAACTTAAAACCATGGAGAGACCTGGTCTGAACAAAGACATTGGATTCTTATCTCTTTATACACGACAAAGCCATTTTTCACCTTCTCACCCCTTGCTTTTTCCTGTAAGACCTATTGCAGTCATTAAGAGTCGTCAACAGGCTCATCACAGCTATCTGCCAATCACCCATTCCCACCACCCTTCTGAGTAATACCCCTCCCCACCTTCTCACTATATAGAAGGATCTGGCAACTTCTGTTTGGGTGTATCTGAAGAAGTGTGCATGCACACGAAAGCTCATACCAAGAACTAACTTAGTTGGTCTTTAAGGTGCTACTGGAAGGAAAAAAATTTTTTTTTGTTTAAACTGGGGATGTGATTGCTAATAGATATGTGTAAATTGTCTGTATTTATTTATTAAGATGCCTCTTAGTGGAGCTTTGAAATATATTTCATAATGCTATGAGAAGCCAGAGGATATGACTCTTCTTTCCACCAAATGCTAAATTACAGAGTTTACGAAAATGGGGGAAATGTGGCTTTGCTGCTGAGCTTCTGTAAATACCATGAGCCAGCATTTGTTGAAACGATTTAAGCCATAATTGACTCCTGCTAATGCCATCTCTTCCACTTACGCATGCAGATCAGATGTTTAGAGTCAATTAATCTCCAAGCTCGGGTGTTTTGTGTATCTTATATCCCTGTACAGCTTGTATTAGGTTCTTTAAAAACTTCTCTTTCCTGGTTTACACTCTGAAAGCTGGAAAGTGCAGATGGGGCCACAGCACTCATTGTCACGGTGGTGTCAACAACCAAGCCAAGCCCACTCTGCTGCAATGTAGAGCAATAGAATGTTTAAAGGAGTTACAACTGGGGGTGGGGGGAATCAAAATTGGACAATGTACAGTAGGGAGATTTTTTTTTTAAATATTAGCCATTTTGCATTTTTTCTGCTTAACAGATTTTTTTGGTTCAGAACATACTGGCTTCTTTTAGTCAACACTTTTCTGCATCACCGATGAAGAAGCACAGGCCCTGTTTACGTAGTCTGCTCAGATGTAGGTCGTCCACATGAGCTTGGCAAGCGGGGTGGTGGGTCCACACTAAGCTTCAACCCTTGTCTTGCCACCCCTGGCACCCTCCAGTTCATGGAGGGCATTGTGTGAAGCAGGGAGCCTTCTCCACCCTACAGTTAAGACCTGTTATGCAGGGAGACGCCATGAGTAGATTAGGCTCCCTACTTCAGACTGTCACCTCCCACAAGCTGGAGTGGGATGGGGTTTCAGGGAGGTGAGCAAATTACACACACACACACACACACACACACACACACACACACACACTCATGACTCACATGGAGGGTTTAGGTAAAGGTAAAGGGACCCCTGACCATTAGGTCCAGTCGTGACCAACTCTGGGGTTGCGGCGCTCATCTCGCTTTATTGGCTGAGGGAGCCGGCGTTTGTCCGCAGACAGTTTTTCCAGGTCATGTGGCCAGCATGACTAAGCTGCTTCTGGCAAACCAGAGCAGCGCACGGAAACACTGTTTACCTTCCCGCTGGAGCGGTACCTATTTATTTCCTTGCACTTTGACGTGCTTTCGAACTGCTAGGTTGGCAGGAGCAGGGACTGAGCAACAGGAGCTCACCCCGTCGTGGGGATTTGAACCGCCGACCTTCTGATCAGCAAGTCCTAGGCTCTGTGGTTTAACCCACACCCAAGCAAAAAGCTGGACTAAGACTGCAATCACTCTCCTTTACACACTTACACACCCTGATTTCTCAAATTGGTACATCACTTTTCAGTGTAAACCGAATGTCCTAAGGCTCTCTAACAGTAAAACAGCAAAAGCAGAAACAATTTAAAGTAACGCAATCTGCCAAAGACAACAAAACCAAAGCAGCAGTAGATTAGAAGACTAAAAAGTGTAACTGCTTCTGAGTTTCACATGAATGTCCTTTATTATCACAGGCAAACGTATTTGTGGCAAGTCACATCAACAGAGGCTGTGATATATGGGACCTTTGAAATTTCTTTGCATTCCTATTTATCCAACTTTAGTGAGGCATCTATATGTAATATATGCACAAGTAAGCTTTTGCATATCCCTTAAGCATCTTACTAACTGGGTTGTTTTTTTAAAAAAAACATCTTCTAAGCAAATCAAATGAATTTGACCTCCAGCTTAAGAATGCATCCCTAAGGGATTTTTTTTTCTAAGCAAGGAAAATTTGAGGCTTGTGGAGGAGGGAGGAGAGAATGCCTGTAGGCAAACATTGAAGGCAATAGAATAGTTGGAGAATAGCAATGATGCAATTTCCTTGATTCTAAAGAGGAGTCCTGCAACAAAATGTTGCAGTGTGGAGTATTTTTGTTCAGGGTACCAGCTATGCCCTGAACAGGATACTCCATTCTATTCCCTCTCCTTGTGAGTTTTTATTCCTCCTCCAGAAGCAGTTAGGCTCAATGACCTGATCTGCACCAAGAGACAGCCATGATGGTACTTCCTTTAGGTTTCCACAAAATATTTTTTGGGGCTCTGCAAGTCTGAGGGTACCCCTATGCCTGTGTTTACCCCTCTCTTTTGCATGGATGGTGCCACAGATTTTGGCAACTTCAGGATCCCCTGTTCTGCTATTCATATATACTGGATGGTGGTTGTTTCAAGTTAGTTTGTTCTAACCCAAGAACTGTTGTGCTCTATTTTCTATAAATCTCCTTTTCCATTACTCTTGGGAATGTTCTTTTGCCACCAGTGACCTATCTAGTCATGATTTATGTGACCTTCTAAAGAGCTCCAAAGTGCTAGTAATTAACTTGATGAAATGTTAAATACAACTGTTACTCTGCAGCAACATTTTGAACATGTTCAGTCCTAGATTTTTCCAATTATGAATGTTCTACAGGCAGACAATTCAAACACCTGGATGTATTGAGCATATCAGCTAATGAAAAAGCAATGAACCATATTGCTATCAATCCCCTTCTGCTTTCCACAAGGAAGAGAGCCACGTTACTATGCCAGTGACAGGATACAACATATGTGCCATCCTACATCTCTTGTCAGCTATTAAAATGCTAGTGTGATTAATAATATTCTTATATGTTTGTACATCTGCTGCCATGTAATGCATCTGTCTGCATATGTTTATTTGTCTTTTAAAAATTATCTTACCCATAGGTGGATTTATCTGTCTAGGCCCTTGAACATGAAGCCCATATTGATTTCGTCACTGTCAAATAGTCAGGTATCCATATACACATGGCTGATAACATTTAGCAGACAGAATAATATTCAACTCTATATGTGATTCATTTAGGCTGGAGATGTTAATTCAAAGAACCCTCTTGCTGCCAGCTGAATGGGACAAGATGTTGGCACTCTTGCCATCATTGCTTGGCACCCCCCCAAAAAGGTAGGTGCTAGGGCAGGTCTTCCTGGGGAGGGTATTCCATTAACCTTAAAGGGTGCATTAAGTTTTCCATCCGTTTCCTTTTGTTCATCCTGGCAGACAGAAATATACAACCAAAATGTTGCTGGATAAGGCAAAGCCTCATTTGCAGTGTGCCTGTCCCATGCTAAGGTTAGCTCTGTATAACTATGCCAGAGAAGAAGAAGAAGAAAAAGAAAAAGAAGAAGAGTTTGGATTTGATATCCCGCTTTATCACTACCCTAAGGAGTCTCAAAGCAGCTAACATTCTCCTTTCCCTTCCTCCCCCACAACGAACACTCTGTGAGGTGAGTGGGGCTGAGAGACTTCAAAGAAGTGTGACTAGCCCAAGGTCACCCAGCAGCTGCATGTGGAGGAGCGGGAAAGTGAACCCAGTTCACCAGATTACGAGTCTACCGCTCTTAACCACTACACCACACTGGCTTTCTCTCAGTGAAAATGGAGCCTGTGCATTTCCTATCCGCCCCCCTTTCTGAGGCTTTTACCATGACAGGTTTTCAGCAGGACTTGTATAGCTGTAGAATTAAAAATACAATGTTTTAATGAAACACTTTTGTTCAGGGTGGTTAACAGGAAAGAGATTGCGAAAAGCTTCAAAAGTGAGTGAATGAGCAGTAAAATCACAAATGCAATTCAGTGTAAACAAGTGTTACGTGACGCACACTGGGGCATAAAAATCTTAATCTCACATATACACTAGTAAATTTTGTTGTGTCCAATGCTACTCACTTGGTCAAGAAAGTGTGTCTGTAGAAAGAGTAGTGTCACAAGACAAAATTGTCACTGCAATAGATTTTCTTCTTCTTCTTCTTACATCCTCACCACCACCACTTTTCACATGAAATGAAGGTGGCAAAGTTTCCAGGCCTACATTTTATTCCCTCAAAAATAAAAAGATAAATCAGGCTTTGGACAGCAATTATGTACACAATCTGATCCCCGCTCCGTTTCCAGCCTTGACCTCAGAAGAGCAAACACAGCCTCATTCCATGTTATTCCTTTGATTTTAGGAGATGAAAAGAATGAAACAGCTATTTTTAGATATTTATGGGATAACTGTAAGTATTAATCACCACCCGGCTCCATGGCATTTATAATCTCTGGTCCCACATTTGTACATGATGAACATACCATCTAAGCATAGCATTTCTTAGAATACCCTTTGTTGGTCTCATTCAAACTGTTTCTCTCACATGTATTTGCAGCATATACAAAAAAAATGATACTGAAAAGGTTACAAAAATGGTATCTGTTTTCTAAAACACTGGCCAAAAAAAATACTGTGGGGGGAACTGGTTAACAGACATGAATCTGTATTATGATTCTGTAACTTTCAAGAGAATGCCTATTTCTACTGCACTTCTTACATTCCCTGAACCCTTAGCAACCTTTCAGCTACAACTTCACTGCTTGTTTATTCAAGCTATCACCATTACCATTGCTACAGAGCCAGCAGTGGCCTGCTGATTCCTATGATAAATGTTTTTATAACCAATGTACCTTATTTGTACTCATTTATAAGAAGATTGCTCATGAAAGCCTTGCACTGATGCACTCAGCA
This sequence comes from Podarcis filfolensis, assembly GCF_964270895.1. Classification (NCBI taxonomy): domain Eukaryota; kingdom Metazoa; phylum Chordata; class Lepidosauria; order Squamata; family Lacertidae; genus Podarcis; species Podarcis filfolensis. The sequence continues at coordinate 71,769,472 of NC_139609.1, forward strand.
GGTTTTATTGTCTTTCGTGGCAGAGAGAAACAGCGCAGGGCAGCAAGATTTCTTGGACATTTAGGATGAAAGCTTTCCTTCGCCTCCTTTTCAGTAGCCCTCAAGACGTAAAGCCCTCTTGGACATGAGGTGGTGAGGATGCTTAGCTTTTTCTCTGTTGAAAAGTAGATAGAGTTGGCAGATGAAATAGATAGGGTGTACTCCTTCTCACGTCCTCTTTCAGCTCCATATGCTGAATAAGGCTCATATTAATTCTGCTTCATCTGACTTTTACCCAGATCCTTTGCAAAAGCAAAGTGTTTGTGCAGTACACTTTTTTATTTTCTGTCTCTTGGGAACAGGGCGGAGAGTTTGATCTGGAAGCAGGAAGAGAGAAGCGGCCAGAGGGGGTTGTGCCCACAGCAGAAGCTCAAAATCCGAAATGTGCCCACAAGCCTCAAAAGACTGGTGGTCCCTGGTTTAACCATCTCAGCTTTCTGCTCTCCAAATACCTTCATGCCTCTGTGTGAAAAGTAGTAATCCAGTGGATCATGGTGCTGGATCTAAGCACAATGGAAAGGTACCTCACTGCTTCTTTTGCCTCCCCTCCAATACCCTCAGGCACAAAATGTGACATTGCTCGTGGTGTACAGTGGTACCTCAGGTTAAGTACTTAATTCGTTCTGGAGGTCCGTTCTTAACCTGAAACTGTTCTTAACCTGAAGCACCACTTTAGCTAATGGGGCCTCACGCTGCTGCCGCGCCGCTGGAGCACAATTTCTGTTCTCATCCTGAAGCAAAGTTCTTAACCCGAGGTACTATTTCTGGGTTAGCAGAGTCATATGTAACCTGAAGCGTATGTAACCTTAGGTACCACTGTATTCATTATTTATTTACAATTTCCCCTACATATGAGTTTGCCCTACGGACATGTAAACCTAGGGAGGTTGGTTGTATAAAGAATCACTTCAAATACCATGGATTTTTTTCCACTTGGGTCTATTTTGTGGGCTCCCTGCTTACTGAATAACCAGGTTAGGGGAAAAAATCAGGAAAGGGTGTGATACACACTATTTATATGCTCTTGGGTAGCTATGAAACATACAGTCGTCATTGCAAAAGTGTTTCCGTGGCAGCCCGGTGATTGTCCCCGCAACAGCAGAAACGCTTTCCTTTAACAATAAAAATATAAAAGATTTTTTTCATCCTTCTCATTTCCCCTGATTCTTCAAGCCTCTCAAACCATTTCATAAATCTGATTAAGTTGTCACAATGAATAGCAGTTATGAATATTTCTAGTTGAGCAAACATCTGAACTATTTACGGATGTATTATTCAAGGCTCTCCTTCTCCCCCACTCTCTCATGGATATATATATATAACCAAGGCACAAACATCAACTATAAAAGAGCATTGGCTTGCTACTAATTGCACGAGAATGTACACGTGTGTGTAAATCAACAGAACTTAGTTTGCATCAGTGGAGTTATACACTTGCTGTTAATTTCATCCGTTGGGTTACTTCATTGCATCTAGGTAGCTTCATAGTAGTCATAGATAAGCACAGGACAACAATTCCCACACAAGGCCACGCTCAGAGGAGAAGGCTCTTAGCAGCAGAGCACATGCCTTGTTTGAGATTCAGTCCCTAGCACCTAAGCTACATAATCTCATGTAACAGGGCTAGGGAAGACCTCCAACCTGAACCCCTGAAGAGTCTCCACAATGATACCAGAAAATGGTACAAAGCATGACTCTCCAGATGTTGTTAGACTTCAACTCCCATCATCCCCAGCCAACATGGCAAGTGGTCAGGGGTGATGGGAGTTGTAGTCCAACAACATCTTGGATGGCTACAGGTTAATCACCTCTGGTATTTTATATATAACATTTTCCCTGTTGTCATATGAATTGATGGTTGTGGTGGGTTCATGTAAAGGTTTGATACTGGCTGCATGTGCACCATACATTCAAAGCACATGGCTTCTCCCAAAGAATTCTGGGAACTTTAGTTTACCCCTTGCAGAGCTACAATTCCCAGCATCTTTAACAAACTACCAGGGTTCCCAGGATTCTTTGGGGTGATGCTTTAATGATGAACCTTAAATTTGTGGCATGTATGCAACCACAGTGTAGTCATATAGATTTTAATCAAAAGATCCATGCAATACTATATAAAATTATTGAAACAGTTAACAACAAAATAAGCAATGTTAAGATAACAGTGGAAGATAAAACCATTATGGAAGCACAGCACCATAAAATCAGCGAAGTGCAATGTGGAGAGAAGTATTTAGGGTTTTCCTGAAGACCAACACTGAGAGAGTCACTAATATTTACCTGCTTTAAAAACATATACATGTTTCTCCACAGGTCCAGTGTGATGGAGGTTAGGGTGGTTATGGTATCAGACTAGGGTTTGGGGACTCAGGCTCAAATCCCCAGTTAGCCATGAATCTCACTCATTAACTTTGGGCCAGCCATTATCTCTTAGCCATCCCTACAGCACAGGGTTGTTGTAAGGATAAAAAAGGACAGGGGAAACTGTGTGCTTCCCCTGGGACTCCTTGCAGGAAAGGTGGGAGATAAAGAATACTAAAAAATCCTGCCGAATATCCTTATTACTTCCTTGCAGTGTTTATAGTCAATCTTTCTGCTTATCATAATCCTTTTGCATGCAGAATGCAACTTATTCAAACTGTGTCCAAAACATGCCATGAAAGTTAAAAATCACAAATACTTACTTTGATGATTTTATCTCTCCCCACTTTCTTCCTAGCAGAAAAACACCAACCAGCTGGTGTTATTAATAAGCCCAAGAGAAGTATGAGATAGTCCATGTTTGTGAAGAAGGGTTTTTTCTATCTCTTTATAGCCTTCTTCTTAATCAGCCCTTCAGTTATTGGGAAGTTAGCCAAATCAGCTGATTAAAGCCTGTTGTAGTGGTTATGCCAATGATAGCCCTCAGGATGACTCCAGACACTGTGGACTACAACTCTCATCAGACCCAGCCAGCATGACCAATGGTCAGGAGTGCTGGGACTTATAGTCCACAACTTCTGGGGAGTTCTGCAATAGTTAGGCACTGGGTTTGTGCCATGGAATAGAGGGCATTGCTTTTTAATTCCCCAGAACTGGCAAACCAAAATGCACCATGCAGATAACAGACATAGCAGTGCTCACTATGTATACAGGGATATGCCACATTTTGTCCTAGGCTCATGTGGCACTGACGACTTGGAGTGCTTTATACCAACTCTGGCTAGTTCCACAGCCTTTCCAGAGAAAGCGGGCCTAGTAACAGTGGCACATTCTTTGGCTACATCCCGTCTTGATTGACGCAATGTGCTGTACAATAGATTGCCCTTGAACAGGATTTGGAAATTGCAATTAGTACAGAATGTGGCAGTCAGAATGCCTGTTGGAGTTAGGTGTTCAGATCCTATGGTATCAATTCAGCTTCCTATTTTTAGAACCAGATTAAGTGCTGGCTTTGGCCTTTAAAGATGTAAATTGCGTAGAACCAGGATTATCTGAAGGATACTTATAGCTATATGATCCTGCCTGTTATGGTCAGCATCAGACTGGCCTGACAGTAAGAGCTGTTACATTGGCTGTTACCAGGGGACAGGCCTTTTCAGTGGTGGCCTTTTGGAACTCTGAAGACATTTTTATCTTAATCTATGCTTGGTTAATAATGGTAGCTAAGATTCTGACATGGTAACTTTGTAGTTGCTGCTAGCTTTAAATTAATGTGATTTGCTGCATTTGTTGAGTTCAATTTCATTGTTCTGTATGGGACAATGACAATAAATATATTGTATTGTAAATTAAAGTGTTTTTCAAAAAGTCATTCTGTAAACTGCCTTGTGAGAGCATAATTCTTTGAATGAATGAATGTCTTGATCATAACAGGAACACACAAACCACAATGGATACCTGAAAGAGATTTACCGGTAGTCTGTTGTAGCAAGTACTGTAGGGTCATGCTGGTGTACAGGACCTTGGATAGTTCCAAGCAGACAACCTACTTTCAACAAGACCAGGAACACCATTGGAGGCCTTTGGGGCCAACTACCATTCCCAGGCTCCGCCTCCACCTTGAATATTGGAACATTTTAAAGGGGCAGTCCTCTGGCCTGGAGTCTTGTGATCCATAGCCACCAACTCCTGCCTTGTGCATTGCCATCACTGGCAAGAAGGCACTGGGGAGCATGAGGACCCTGGTATAGAGAGGAGAATCTCCCCTCTGGCAGACTATGGCTCAGGATGTGTTCCCAGTTTTGGGGCTTGTGATTCAGAGGGCTTCTGGTTGACAGACTGTGGATCAAGCTCAGTGTCATGGCCTGGTTCTGAGTTCAGCACCTCCATAGCTTACATTACTGGTCCCCCAACCTAACTGGCACCTCTACTTACAGGTAGGTAGCCGTGTTGGTCTGCCATAGTCGAAACAAACAAACAAAAAAATTCCTTCCAATAGCACCTTAGAGACCAACTAAGTAACAAACTTAGTTGGTCTCTAAGGTGCTACTGGAAGGAATTTTTGTTTTGTTTTGTTTTGGCACCTCTACCTTATCCTCTATGTAAGCATTCTGGCTAATGCTCAGGGTCGAGTTCATGAGAGATAGCTAGTAGTTGGTGGCCAAGAACAGCACAGTGTGCGCAGATGATTTAAACCAGACATGGGACTGTCAGGGGGAAAGAAAGTAACCATGTGATTGTTTAATTTATATCGCCATGATAAAATGTGTGGAATGTGGAATCTACAGTTGGTATTTAACTGAGATGGGGGGGGATAGCATGATGATAACTGTTCCGAAAAAATCTGAAAGACTGCAGAAAAGGAAACCAGAAACATTAAGAAATGAGCTTCAGACAATGGGTTCATATTCACAGCAAAACAGGCTTGCTAGATATGGAAGGAGCACTTGTAAAAATGGTTGGGCAATGCAACAAGTTGTCCTCTTGTAGAATCACCTTCTCTGGAATGCTGAAGACAATACAAGGTTAAAATCTATCATTGGAAGTTTAAAGACTGAGAATCTTTTCATTATAATGGGTGGTCAACTCTTAAGATAGGTGTGGGGAACCTGTGGACCCCCAAATACTGGTGAACTCCAACTCCCATCAGTCCACCCAACATGGCCTATAATCAGGGATGATGGTAGCTGTAGTCCAGCAGCATCACTGCAAACCTGCCTTGCTGGATCCGAGCATGGTTCACCCATGCTCCTGTTCAAGATGGCCACACTCTTTCCAAGCCTACTTCCATTCCCCTCTCGCCTGCTTTTCTGTCCCTCCACATCATCAGCTAGCATTCCATGGCCACTGAGCATGCTCAGTCCTCCATTGCCTGTTCTGGGGTTTCTACCCTGCCACAATTAGGATTTTTTTCGGGGGGGGGGGGCTTCTGCAAACCTCAAGGTTCCTCTATGTTTTCTGATATCTCCATTTTGTGCACAGATTATGCAATTCTGGCTACATGAGGTTCCATGGTGTATAGGATTGCTATTGATGGACTTGCCCTCCATAGTCTTAATTCCAAGCACAGCAGACCCTTCAGTTCCTTTGCTATTTGATGGTTTTATGGAGTCCTTCTTGGGTGACATCTGCTTGACCTAATTCCTTGCATCAGGCATGGGTAGTAATAATAATAATAATAATAATAATAATAATAATAATAATAATTTATTAATTATACCTCACCCATCTGGCTGGGTTTCCCCAGTCACTCTTGGCAGCTCCCAACAAAATATTATTATTAATAATAATAAGCGATAAAACATCAAACATTAAAAAGTTCCCTAAACAGGACTGCCTTCAAATGTCTTCTAAAAGTGAGATAGTTGTTTATTTCCTTGACATCTGATGGGAGGGCGTTCCACAGGGCTGGCGCCACTACCAAGAAGGCCCTCTGCAATAGCAAACTCATTATAAAACAGTAGCTTATCATACTAAGTGTGGTTGATTGACCATTGCATTTAGTACTGAAATTCTGTATATCACAGATAAGACCATAAAGGTGTTGCAGTAAGCATGCAATACAAACACAAGGTCTTGGAAATGACCTCATAAAGAGAAAAGCACTGGTTCGTTAAATGCTCCCTTGCTAGAAACCCAGAGCCAGTAGTGTTGATGACTCAGATTTATTCTACACAGTGGACTGCATCTTTCTACTTTTCATTAGCAAGAGATGTCCTCTTGCACTAACAGACCCTCAGAACAACTGGCTTTTTATTCCTTTTAATGTTAAGAGAAGTGGTGTATGCCTCATACAGAGCATACCATTTATTTTCTCTTTGCTACTGGAAGCACAAAGGAAAAGTCTTCCTGCTAATTGAATAACTGGGGATAGAATAATAGAGAAATCAAAGCTATGGGTCTGAATAATGAAACAGAGGATAGCAAGCTCTTAAAAGCAAGGAAAGCTGTAAGGTCTCTTTATATGAGTCTCTGTCAAGGGCAACAAGACCTTAGTAGTGCAAGCTGTAGCTCAGTGGTGGCAATGCTTTACATCCAGGAGGACCCACTATATTTCTGCACATGTGTGGTCATTGTTGAGACAGAACCAAAAGCCAAAGGGAGCAAATATTAAATCGAATGGACTAAAATGACACAAGCAGGATGGAAGTTTCAGGACAGATAAAAAGAAATTACGATGGAATTTGATCTCATAGGAAGCAGTGACAGCTACCAACTTGGATGGCTTCAAAAGAAGATTAGACAAATCCATGTAGGATAAGAGATTCAGGTAGGTAGCCATGTTGTTCTGATGCAGTCAAAATAAATAAATAAATTTGTTTGTTTGTTTTGACCATGTAGGATAAGTTTGCTACTTGCCACGATGGAGGCTATGTTTTGCCTCCAGTCTCACAGTTGCTCTAGATCAGCCAACACACCTCTGATGTGCTCACCCAGTCCTAGTTCAATGATGTAGCAAGTCATTGCTTACCGTGTCCCGTGCAATCTTCTCTGTTTTCACTCCAAATTGACAATGCAGTTGTTTGTCTTCTTTCCTTTCTGAGTAATAATAACATTCACTGTGATGTAGCTGGAAAACTTATCACAGCATGAATTCATTGTCCAACGGGATGACTTTCATAGATGAAACAATGACCTATGAAACAGCAACAGGCTGAGCCTTAATAGCATCTCACATAATCTTAAACACCATTCATTGTTTCAAACATATATATATTATACAGCTTCATGGGGGCTAGGTCTGTTCATGGGGATATTACATAGGTATGAATCAGCCCTTACCTGCAGGTGGAGTCGGTAAAGGTTTACCATGCCATTCATCACCCTGGGTAATTTTTATTGAATAACATATAACAAAAGCTATGGCAGAAGTGAAGTTAGCTTTCTTTGTAATGCCACAGCATTTCTTATATTAAAAAATTGTGCTGTAATTGGTTGGCTTCTGAGTTAGTGTTGTGCTTTGGTTCCAAGGCCATGAATAGCAGTGATTCATAAAGTTATTATAGGAAACCATAGACCAGATCTATGATTTCACATATGGGGGTTCAGCTCCATCTGGGAGTTGGGGTTGTGAGTGGAACAATGTTGAACAAGTGTGACTCATGTGGGCTTTAAATGGGTTTTAAAACAGAAAACAATTTACAAGGAATTCAGCAAGAAGATTTTTTAAAGGCACCTGCAACCCATTCTGAACTTCACAACTTTTTCCTAGGTGAGATGTGTTTTATTAATAAGGGGACTATGTGTGGCTCAGAACGAGTATTGCTACTCTACCTCTGTGCAATCTCACACAATAATGGCACTTCCCGATTGTTGTTATTTTCAAGTGGATTCAGTTACATACTGTACTGCCAAACTGAGGCTGCACAATTAAAGTTGGTTTGGTGCACTTGCACAAGGCCGCTCCTCCAAACCAGACTTTTTGCAATAAGGAAAATGACAGGAATATACACTGGAAAGCATGGGAGAACAATTGCTTGATGCAACCTCTCTGGCAGAGTCCCACCTAACAAATCAGAATGAATTCTCAGTAAATAACCGACAAAGTTTAACTTCTCTGCAAATAATTGTATGAATGAATCAGGATGAATTCTGAATAATCGAGTAATCTGGAGGCAACCTAAGATTGTATAAACTAATATGTATATCACCTAATTAACTGAGTGAGCAATCCTATTCTCACATTATGCCAGTACCAGAGACACACAGCTGCTAGGCCAATGGAATGTCTTGTTTGCATGTCTTGCTAAGCCAAACTTGGACTTAATCACGAACATGCCTTCTGCTCTGCTGCACAAGTCCTTTGTCTTATTACTGGCTTACCACATGTGGTTTATTTTAAACAAGTAGAATACAATTTGGGGGTACGGTAGGTGAGGCACATCACAATTAAGCCACACTTTAAAACAAACCATGGCTTTACATGACATGGAAGCTAAGCTACTGTAATCAAGGTGTACTTGGCATGGAGAGGAAAAACACATGGGTGGAAAATACTTGCTTGATCCATCAGTGTATCTTCAGAAGCAGAATGGGTTTGTCAACAAATCTGAGGTGTTCGACCACTTTCTCTGTCATGGTGGGGGGCATAGTTGACATTCCACTGATTTCAGTAGGCCCTCAGCTGATGGATCTTCAGTATAGGATTGTGCCATTAATTATTTAATTATGGACAGGTGCGTATGCTATCTTTAAATTTCCAGGACAAGGTATAAATGCAAGAGAGAACCATCTACAGGGCAGCCCTTGTTGCAAACAAAAGACCCATCTATCTTAGGGTTGCCGAAGTTCAAAAAAGTTGTTGATCTTTTTTTTTTTTAGGCTGGGAGACCCCTAAATTGTTGAGCTTTTTTCCTCAGTTTACTTGCTGAAGATACAGGATAAACCACAGCCTTCTGAAAATTTCCTAAGCTACCCATATCATGTGCATCTCTTATAGCACATAAATTCTGTGTAATAACTTAGGGCATCTTAGGGCATGTGGTAATGTTATGCTTCATTAATCCTGGAAAGGCTATGATTCTTTGGAACAAAACCCCACCAGGTCTCTCCACTGCACCATTTTGTTTGATTTCAGATACAGTGGTACCTCAGGTTACAAACACTTCGGGTTACAAACACTTCAGGTTACCAACTCCGCTAACCTGGAAGTAGTACCTCGGGTTGAGAACTTTGCCCCAGGATGAGAACGGAAATTGTGTGCCGGCGGCAGTGGGAGGCCCCATTAGCGAAAGCGCACCTCAGGTTAAGAATGGTTTTGGGTTAAGAATGGACCTCTGGAACGAATTAAGTTCGTAACCTGAGGTACCACTGTACTGTATTTCCAACAGCATGGCATGAATTCTGGGAGAAGTCCTCAGCGTTGTAGGTGTGGTTTTCAGTTCCACATGTCTTCCAATCTTTTCTTCCTCCCATTTGTGCTGCAGTGCTACCAGTTTCTCCTTAAAACTTCAAACACCATTAAAAGCTTTTTTTGTGGCTGTGTATTTGGATTCATTAGGACTCTGGAGTGTGAGTGGGTGGGTGTGGGTTTGAACAGCAGGTTGTGCAAGCTGGTGCTTAGCTCCCACAGTTAAAAGCCATCGTGTTTGAAATAAGCAGAGGGAGGTAATTGTAATAATAAACTAGGCACTTTTAAAAAGTACTATGGATATGAGCCCTTTGACTACTGACTAAATCTTTCATTAGAATGTATGTTTAGGAAGATGGTTTAATGCAGGACTGCTGAAAGTATAATTCTGTACTAACCTGTGCTAACCAGCTTCTTTGCTAATGCACACACTACCTTTCAGGATAGTTTACATTAAGATTTCCCTTCCATTTTTTCTCAAAACACACTGAATTCTGGGAAGCTATCCCATGCCCACTGGCTGATATTTTTCCATTGGGGCCATGGCAAGGACATGTCTAACCATTAATTTATGTCTAGGTAGCCATACATATGGTGCTGGAGGAGACTCTATGGACTGCAAGAAGATCAAACCTATCCATTCTTAAGGAAATCAGCCCTGCGTGCTCACTGGAAGGACAGATCCTGAAGCTGAGGCTCCAATATTTTGGCCACCTCATGAGAAGAGAAGACTCCCTGGAAAAGACCCTGATGTTGGGAAAGATGGAGGGCACAAGGAGAAGGGGACAACAGAGGACGAAATGGTTGGACAGTGTTCTCAAAACTACCAGCATGAGTTTGACCAAACTGTGGGAGGCAGTGGAAGACAGGAGTGCCTGGCGTGCTCTGGTCCATGGGGTCACAAAGAGTCAGACACAACTAAACAAGTAAACAACAACAACAACAGCCAGACGAATTTGCCTTTTCTAGTCTACCCATTCCACCTATTGGATGTCTTGTACAGAAGCTCTTCTGGGCACACACTTGTTTCAAAAACAATAGCCAAACATTTCCTGTTTCAAATATAGAACTAAAGGAGAACATAGCTAGAATTATTTGAATAGTCTTTGTGTGAGAGATTTTGAAACCTAAGTAAGGCTGAAAACAACATTATAAAGCAACACATGACAGCAGTTGGAAGAACAATCCAAAATTTTCATTTGCCTTCATTTGCCAGATTTTTATTTTTATTTTTTTTAGAAGAGGAAGGAAGGAAGGAAGGTGGAGAAAGCAAAACAACAGGAAAGATATATAGGAAGTACTTGGACGTCTGGACATTTACATGTTATGTTGATCAGAGATAGGCCTAGGGGTTGTAACCCGCTACGTTTTGCTCAGATTATATACCAACTGAAATTAAGGGACCCAAGTTAGTCATATTCATTAATTTCCTTGGGTCTACTCTGAGTAGGACTAGCAGTCTTTGTGACATAAGGAGCTGTGCCCGGAGATTAGCATTTCCACCTCCCAAGAAGTACCTCAAAGGAGTCACTTTTGACTCACAAGCGCTTTCCTTATTTTCTCAGAGGTTGGATTTTCCTCCCCCCCTGCCCTTCACTACGGTATCCATTTCATTCTATCATGGCTGCTCTAGGATTTAAAGATTCCGATGTTACTTTAGGCCTGGCAGGGCTGGATCAACAATCTTGAGAGAATTTATTTTTTATATATATACCAGCCTTGATAATGGTCTGCTACCAGGAGAAACCACCACCCAAAATTATGTCTGTACATCTTTTAAGACAGCAGCTGAACTATTTTAAGGCATGCCCATGTAAACAGCCCATATATTTGACTTCCAGTAAAACAGGAGTGAAATTCTTCTTGTCCTTCAGGTGACTTTTTCTCAGTTTGTATGGTATTGTGGAAGTGGGAAGCCATGGCTACATAAAGGCAAAGGACAGTCTAAGGGTCATGGACATGACGTGTCACTCACATAGCAATTAGTTTTTAAAATGGCTGGTATAGGGTCCCCCAAAACCATGGCATGGGAAGGGAAGCTTTCACACCTTGCCCCTTCAACATTGCAGGTAAGAAATGGCTCTTCCCACCAGCTGTGCCTATTTGCACCCCTGTGCCCCCCATAGGTTGCTATTTTATTGCCAGTGTACTCTGCAACATGGCCTTCCCACAATAATTGTGGTGGAGGATTTATTCTGCTTTAGTCTGGTGTCCAGGGCTTCTCCATTGCTATCACAATACTGCTGTCTAGAGAGGCTACAGTGCAAGGAAACTGGTTCAAAAACAAACCAGAACATTTGAGGCATAAATAGTTATAGGACTTAAGCAGGATATGCACTGATTGGAAATGAAAGAGTGTGACTGCCCTAACACTTTTGCAGGTGCTAACAGTATTGAAAACTGGGTCATGTACAGCTGCAGCATGAGCAAAAGCCATCATGAACGCACAGTGAATAGGATGTCTGGCCAAAGCCAGACAGCTAGATCCCTGATTCAAGACCAACCACACTTGCCTCAGGCTCCAGTGAGGGTTGATAACAGTGCTGGGAATGCAGAGTGGACAAATCTTCTCAGGCTTTTTCATCCTTAGGGCACCCCAAGGATAGAGTGAAAAAATTAGGCAGGATGAAATGATGCCAAGTACTGTGACATTATTATTTCATGCTTGTCAGTTACTCTGAAGTTCATGCTGTTCTCTGTCCAGATGGATGGCTTGCACTTCCTGTTTTGAAGGATTTGGAGAGGACTCACAAACACTTGATAGATGATCGCTTAACCAAGTTCTGTTGGAAATCTAAAGTGAGCAACTTATCTTTTACTGTGAGAGATTATTTACGTCTGGACGGCCAATATTATAAGAGAAGGATTTGTGAAGGATCTGCAGATCATTTTAACCATCAGGAGATGAATAGACTTCTTTGAGAGACATAATGAGGACAAGGACTAATCTTTTACTGAAACAGCTTCTGTTGGTTGAGAAATGTGAAAAACAGTGAGAACTTTTAGTTTTAATATGAAGTGTCTGTTATCATTCTGGGGATTTTTGGCTTGTTTAAACTATTTGACACCATACCAGACCTTGCCTAACTTCGCAAATCGCAAATACGCAAGCAGTTTTCTTGCTACCTCAGTAGGAGCAAAAATAGCAACTGGGGAAAAAGTTAAATATCCCCTCCCACCCATCGCTCTTGCCCTGAAAATGCCCACCACCCACCCACCCAAAACACCTCCACTTTTCATGACAGAGGTAAAAACGTGCTTGTAGACCAGAAGCACCAGCAAGTGAAAGCAACACCTATTCAATGTATGGAAGGAAATTCAAACCCAAAGGATGGGAGGACTGTGTTGCACAGTAGAAAGCAATGATTTAGCCCTGTATCTGCTTCCTTGCTGTAAACATCTAGGGATATTTTCATTTCATGTTTTACTGGTAGACGGGGGGATGTAATGTATGTGTTATCAGCTAAATATCTGGCATGTGGCTCCTTTGAGAAGCAGCTATGACTCAGGAGGCTGGCTCCTGGAGAGCTGACTATGAGAAGACTGGAAACTGACTTACACTGGCTCACTAGCTCAGGATTACGTGCTGTGATTATCCAGCAGTTCCCCAGTGTTTCAGACAGAGGGTTCTCCCATCCCTACCAGGAGATGCTGGCAATTCAACCTGGGACATTCTGTATGTCAAGCAGCTGCTCTACCACTGAGTTATGATCCTTTGCTTAAAGATGTGGCCTGGCAGGAGAGGTTGGATTCTACTCAATGCAGGCACCCAGGCCACATTGGAGATAAAATCCGTTAACCACCAACTCACCTTGCAGTGAATTTCTACATGAGAACAGACCAAGACAACACATGCAGGACACCCCTTCAAAGAAAGGACTCCACCCAAGAGAAGGCTGGACACAGGGGTGCCACCACATCATCAATTTTCCTTAGAAATCTGAGGATCGGACAAACAGGCACTCACCTGTGCACCTTGGCCCACCTGCCATGGATGTTTCAGCTGAGATTCCTGCATCGCAGGGGGTTGGACTAGATGACCCTTGGGGTCTCTTCCGATTCTAGGATTCTGCCCCTCTATTCCGCCGCCCCCACGTGACCACTGTGTATGGAGAAACGTCTCTTAAGTTCTCTCTGAAGGGCAATTTGGGAAGGGAGGGAGAGACGTAGCAATGTTTATGACAAAAGGGGTTTAGCATTAGCAATAAATTTCGCGAATGTATGGAACTGGTCCGGCATTAAAAAGCGGTGCAGGGAAAACGCCCATTCTACTGGTCTTCGAGAGGTTTCTTTCGGCAAACGAATTGTTATGGGGAAATAATAATAATAATAATAATAATAATAATAATAATAATAATAAAGGGAAACAGGTGATCGATCGTAGGATGAGAGCGACAACCCTCCATATCGCCCCTGTGGCAACATTGCGTTCCGCCAGCCAATGTGGAGCACGCCCTTAGGAGCACCCGCACGCACGCGCTCCCAGAAAAATCTGACCCTGATGTGTGGAGCAACACCCATTCCCCTCGCACACCCCTTCTGCCCAAACTGGAGCCGGCGAGTGCGGGGGAAATCTAAGCAACGCCCCCAGCACTGCAAATAATCTCGCCCAGAATCTCGGCAGTCTTGTTTCGCGCGTCTCCAGTCTGCAGTCCCCCTCGCCTTTTGCTCTCTTAGGTGAGAAAAGCAGGGAGCGCCCGATGGGGCAAGAGCCGTCCGTAACCCAGTCCCCGGAGGCGGGAGGCGTCGCCAAAAGCAGCTACGCAAGAAGACCTGGAAACTCAGGCGCGTGGGTTAGTTTTGGTTGAGCAGCCGAAGGACTGGAGAGCCGAGAGGGCTGGACATATTCAATCTGGAGGCGCGTGGCGAATGTTTCCAGCAGCATCCTCTTTTTGGAAACTCCAGGAACCTGTTGCATGGATTTTCGGGTAACCACATTTTCGGGTTGCAGAAGAGAGGCTATTTGTCGCGGGAAGGGTGTCGCCGGTCTCAAGAGCAACCCCCGGAGCGCCGCTTCTTTGCCGCAGGACGGGAGCGCAGCGGAGTTGGCGCAGGGACTCTTGCCAAGGGTGCCTTGAACTTTGAGGCAGCCGCCGGGCTAGCGACGCGGGGAGAGGTGGAGGATGAAAACAGTCCGGAGCTGCGCGCAGCGCCGCAAAGCTTGAGAGAGCGAACAGGGAGCCTTACAGGCTGATGGGTGTCCCAGTTTGTGCTGGTTTTTTCGAGCGCACGTTCCTTCCAGAAGAGCGGAGCCACTTCGGAGCGCATCTGAATGGCAACTCCAGGAAAGGGCGCGAGGATTGCTTTGTTCTTTTGCTTTGTTTTGAGGAGGAGACTGTGCAGATAATCCGCGTAAAGACTTCTCACCGATGCGAGAAATTGCCAGTATGTGAATCTATGGCGGAATGTTAAGACTTGCCGTTTTCTTGCTTTTACTACGCTGGAGGCTGCTGTAACTCTCGTAGATCTAGGCACGGAAAGTTCTCCTCTTCAAGAGAGGGAGAAGCAAGCGATAGTCTGTCGGATATCTGCAACCTACCTCTCATAGTATTATCCCAGGGCAAATACCACTTGAATACTTCAAGGGCTCTCATATAAGAGGTGACGGGTCTGTTATTATATTTGTGTGTGCGCGCGCGCAAGGTGTGCCTGAGAGATGCTTCTGCAAAAATCTGAGGGTTTGTGTGACATTGCAGTATCAACGCGTGTGTTTTGAACAAAGTGATGCAAGATCACAGTATTTGCAGATGATCTTTGAATAATCCTTTGCTTGTGTGAACTATGCACTACTATAGTTAGACTCCTGTGTGTGAGAGGGGGGGGGGGAGGGAGAGAAGGAACTCATTACAGTAGATTGCGTGGGAGCCTGATTGACACTTCAAGCTTGTTCCTGTGTGGATCTGCACTTCACATCTTTGTGGGCACAGCAGTCGATTCTACATTTGTGAATAGGCTGCAGCTTGACCCGGACTTCCACTCAAATTGTTTTTGCTGCTATTTCTTGCAAACTCCACTTCTGGAAATTCAGTATGGAGAAAGCACCCTGTGAAGCACCTCCCATGGAATTTCAGAGGTGAAGAAACCTTAGCCTGTAACCTTTGTAGCTCCCTGCTTGTCTTAGGAAGGAAATACAACCTGGTCAATGTTGGGAAACAGCAGTGGCAGGAGCCCCAATTGCACTGACTGGAGCCAGGCCTCTGCTGGGGACGTCTTCAAGCTGTTCCTCATGGTCCTCCTGGTGGTGGTCATCAGCCTCGGCAATCTGGTGAGCCTCCTGGTTTTCTTCCGTGTCAGGCAATTCAGAACCTCCCAAGGCTACCTGAAGGCCTCCTTGGCCCTAGCTGACTTGGCGGTGGGGCTCATCGTCGTGCCTTACTCCGTTTACAGGGAGGTGAATAGGTTGACCTGGGGGATGGAACCAGAGATGGATAAATATGAGAAGCCTGCCTGCTTCATCACTGGGCCCATCTTTGCAGGCTGCACCTTTGTCTCGATCAGCACCATCTTTCTGCTCTCGGTCGAGAGGAGTGTAGCTGTGCTGAAGCCTCTGCACCGGAAAGCAGTGATCACCAAGCGCAGGACTATTTGGCTCATTGTGGCCTCTTGGGCCATGAGCTGCTGCTTGGCAGTGGTGCCCTTGCTCTCCAGCCCTGATATCACCTTCCAGTACAATGCCTGCAGCAAGATGTGCAACTACGCCTTTCCAACAGACAAGCCGCCCGAATCCCATTGGAATATCATGCTACTGTACCCGGTCTTTGATTTCTCAGTTTTGAGCGGAACCTTTGCGATCAATGCTGTCACCTTTGCAGCCGTCCACCAATACTGCAAGAAACGGAAGCAACTGGGAGAAGAGGCACAGGGCGGTAGCAACCAGGTCTCCTTCTCAGACATTACCGCGGCCAAGACCATTGGCATTCTGACTTTTGCTTTCTCCGTTTCCTTCCTCCCCATTGCGGTATTTGTTGTGGGGTCAGTAGTGGGATACCAGTGGTGCAAGTTCTCCTTTTACGCCTTCTGGATCCTCACTTCCAACAGCTGTTGGAACGTGGCCATCTACAGTGTTTGGGATCCCAAGTTCCGCCAGGGGGTTCGGGAGCTGTTGAACAAGCCGGTGCTGATATCGACCTCTCAGGATGCCGCCTGCTCACAGGAGGAGCACAGCTCTGCCCCTGCCTGTGTGGCAGTCCTCAAGAAGATGTTCCGCCCAGAGAGCAACCGATAGCACAGTTGGTGTCTGCCATTTTGTTTAGGGTTAGGGTTGGGATGTGCAGTCCTTATCCTATTCCACTGCAGGCTCCTTTGTGGACAGGGCTGGCCAGAGATAGTTTGCTGCCTGAGGTAAAGGACGAGATGGCCCCCTTATTTCCATGTATGGAATTGACAATTGAACATTGGCTTGTTTAAGAAGTGTAGGACAGATCACACAGCCTACACATCTCTGCCTCCAACGTGTCACTGTCACCCCCTGTCCCACAGAATCTGCTGCCTGAAGTGGCCACCTCACTCTCCCTAATGATGGAGCTGGTCCTGTTATCTTTTAGAAATGTGCACTTCTCTTGAAGCGCCAGATGTTTGCTTGGATGCGTTGGACTGTAACCTCCTGGATTTCATAGAATAAATGCAGCATGGATTTATGGGCATGAATTATAATGCAGAGTGCAGAAGCATGCGGCTCTCTCAAAAATTGTTCTAACCAGGTTCCTGTTTACATAAATAAGCAGAGGAAAAGGGATGGAACAGAGCCTTTAAAAAACCCAACAGAACGCAGAAATCTACAGAGCAGAATATTTCTTCTCTGTACAAACTTGGAAAATGGCCCTTTGTAGATCCAAGTCCAAGGAAAACAACAATACAATTACCAAAAATGGCCCTTGGGTGCAGTTATTGCTTGTTGTATTATCACAAATGTGGTTATGGTATTTCAGCATGCAACATATAAAATTCACTCAAACTCTAAATGTGCACATTCCACAAAAACCAGGGACACCGTACTCTTAAAAATGGAGCACTGCTGGCACAGACTTAAGATACCATCCTTTATTCTGGGTTAATTAAATAAAAAACAACTATCTTCTTTATGGTTTTGAACTCAGAATCACTATTGGAAATTAGCATGGTCATATTTAAACAGGCATTGAAAGAATGGGAAGCTGGCACTTCTTGATAAAGCAAAGTTGCCAGACCACCAACTTGGAAGGTTTTGCAAGCAATGTGCCACTTGTGTTCAGCTGTATAGAAGAATAAGGTTTCAATTACCCTGATCATATGCTGAAGTATTTATTAAAGTGGATTGGGGGCAGCTTATCTGTTTTACATGGTTCCTGTTACAAAAACAACAACATGTTGATGTTGAAAAGATGGGAAGTTGTAATACGTGGCAGTGATGTAATATTAAGGAGACGATTAAGTGATAGATAGAACAACTGTTTTGTTGATAGACCTTTCATCCGGCATTCACAAGGCTTGGTGGATGTTTACAAAGGCTCTCACTCTGTGTAATCCTCTGTTATGACTTCTTTTCCTATTTGGCTGCTTTAAAAGAACTGCAGTATTTGTTGTATGAGGCTATCTTGATAACATACACCATTCTGAATGTACTCATTAATGATGAATTTCCCTTGGTTAAATAGAATGCTACAAAAAGAATAAATATTGTTTGCACAATCATTTTAAAAGCATTGCCTCAATGAAAAGATGCACAGAGTTCATTTACGGCAGGGATGGAGAGCCTGTAGTCACCCAGATGTTGTTGGGCTCAATTCCTATTAGCCCCAGCCAGCATGTCCAATGGTCAAGGAGGGCCACAGGTTCCCAGTCCAGTCTCTGATTTTCAGCAGCACTTGAATAGTCAGCCCTGAAAGGGATAGCTTCAGGAAAAGCAGCTTTGTTCCAGCTAAGTTGGAAACACACTGGGCAAAAGCAATATCTTGTTATCTGAGCTACCTGGATTCTGTAAGTTTTGAAGTAGCATTGTGGTTTGTGCTGGTTATAGACTTAGGTATCATTATATTAGTAAAATAATAATATTAATACTAATAATAGTAATTCCAAAATCATAGATTTCCAGTGATCTGACAAGCAACAGAAATGGATTCTTCAACTATCGCCTTAAACTTCCCTTAAACTTGGTTTGCAGCGGTTCAGAAAGAGAATTAGATGCATACAGATCTACCAAAAACAAGTGTCACTATGCATGTTTCTCTGCAAGGTTCAGTTCAATTTCCTCTTGTACAGTGGTACCTCCGGTTACGAACTTAATTCATTCTGGAGGTCTGTTCTTAAGCTGAAACCATTCTTAACATGAGGCGCGCTTTCACTAATGGGGCCTCCTGCTGCTGCCGCGGCACTGCCGCGTGACTTCCGCTTGCATCCCAGGACAAATTTCGCAACTAGGGGTATCTACTTCCGGGTTAGCGGAGCTCATTACCTGAAGCATTCGTAAGGAGGACGGTACATAACCCGAGGTTCCACTGTATTTGGAAAGCAACTAACAGCAATTAGAAAACTGGTTCACTCACTTGTCTTTTCCCTCCTACATACTTCAAGATTTTTTTTTAGCACAGCTTGTATGGGGAGGAGTGGTGGCTTTCTGATATCACTGGTTCTAGCCAATCAGGGCTGTGCAAAGATGGCTTTTGTTGCAAACTTGCAGAACTGGTTGCTGTCCCATATCATTTTCTCATTTAAATCAGAGCTACCATTTCTTCAGAAAATGGTAAGTTTTTGTTTTTTAAAAAACAAGCAAACCTGGAAATAGTAAACCTGTATTGAACGGGGTGGGGCGGGAAAAGAGTATGCCATTGTTGTTCTTGCTGCTGCTGCTAATTCATTACCTTCCCATTACCTTTGCAGCACCATGTCAATGCTGCCAAAAGCTGAGCCCACAATAAATTGCCCTGTGTCAAGTGGTCAGATCGATATATTCAGTCTGCTATCCAGGTGCAACTACGGGTAAGCAGCTTCCAAAGACCTCAACTGCTCTATTTAAACTGGCCTGGAAGCCTCCCAAATAGGAAACTCTTTCAACTAGAAGACTGTTAGTCCTTCAAATAGAGGCCTGTCCTCTTGTAAAGCAGGAGGCCAACCTAGTTTTGGGTCTGATGTATGTTGGAAGCCTTTTGAGTTTGTTAAATGAGCCTTGCAAATCTCTGCTTAGAAGTGACATTATTTTGGATGGTCTTCATCTAATGTAATGCGGATGAAATAGTGACATGATGCCATTTTTATTTATGCATCTTTCCACGTTGTTCCATTTTGGATTCATAGGCGTATTCTACATAATACCCTGCAGTGTATTGTGGTTTGGCAAGTAGCCAGATGAGATTACCTCCATTCCCTTCTAATTCTATGAGTCCATGGAAAAAGGGAGGGGAATCTACACAGATCTAGAAAGAGCTTTTTATTCATTTGTTGGAAACATCATCATCATCATCCGCATCTGGCTGGGTTTCCCACTCTGGGTGGCTTATAGCATATATAAAAATACAACAAAACATCAAACATTAAAAAAACAGAATATGCTATACAGGCAACAAACAAACCAATAAACCAATAGAAACCAATAATAACAATAAGAACAGTTTACAGTTATACCCAATTTAAAATAACCGCCAACCCCAACTAAACATTTAACCGACCCCAACCTGACAAAAACAAGAGGAACCAAAGTTAGAACTGTTTAAAACATGGTAAAACATTTTAGCCAGTTGCCCCAACCCAAGACTTGGTCCAGCAATTGGATTGCCTTCCTGCATTTTGTTTCAGTATCTGCCAAAAAAATCTAGGAACAGAATACAATCAAGGAGAGAGCATACAAGCCATGAGTGACAGATTGCAGTGGGTGAAATAGAAGCTTTCAGCCAAACACAATAAATTGATTAGTTATAGGAGAGGGAGGTTCTTGCTTAACAATAAATACTTGAAATATTCTTCTTGATTTGCTTGTACAAAGCTTATACGGTGGTTAGACTATGTCTGGCCTTCATTGAGCAATTGTTCTCATTTGTTTAGAGGGCAGTTTATACTATAATCAGCATTCTTCTCAATTTGCTTGTGGGATATTTACACATCTTCCCATTAATCATTTGTTCGTTCCATACTTTCCAATGCATTTCCTTGTTGCTTTACAAACCACAAAAAAAAAAAGGATTTGTTGTGCTAAGGTGACACTGCACTTTATCCACTTTAATCGCACAAAGCTAAAGTTCCGGTATGCACTGAAATCCTTCCCACAAAATACTGGCAGTCTGGAAACAGCCTTGACACCAATGGAGAAATAGAGAGCAATGTCTAAGAGAGCAATACCTCACCTCCCCAGTCCAGATTCAGGGAGCAGAGCAGGTGGCAATACCTGGGCCAGGAGGACAGGATCACTCCTGCCTACAGTTATTTCTGCAGACAGCTGGCTTGATAGCTGTAGGAATCCACATCTGTGGGAAGGGTGCCTCAAAGGAGGGGTTGCACTTTGCCAGGACATCTAGAGTTCCTTATATATCGAACTGATAAAACAAAGGTGTAGTAATTTGTACAGAACAGACAGTATTTACTAAAATCTCAATAATACCCTTTAGACTAATAATAATATTAATACCAAAAACAAAAATGTGGCAAGCTTCTGGGTTCTCCATAATTCTCAGTTGGGCAAGTTGCTACACAAAGCAGAGGGTGAGTGGGACACAGAAAAATGGGGGGCGGGATACAAAAAATGGGCAGCTGTAGCCATGAGGTTGGCTTGTAAGTCTCAGACTTGTATGCTGACTAAGTCTTTCCTAGGTGCTGCAGACTCTGGGATAAACAATTTTCTAGAGGAGCCATTGAAAACAACATGGAACATTGCCAAATTGCAATACAAAAACCAAACTCCACAAAAATGATGCTCCATGGGTCTAACTGAAAGATGCTGCATTCCCTTCTTTGGGCTTTTCTAAACACAAAGTTGCACGTGACACAATTCCTGACTAAGGGGTTGTTAATTCCATGCAATGACGCCAGTCTCAAGATAGAAGATAGTCCATGAGGCCAACTGAATTTTGGCTACTGATGTAATTCCTGCTTGTGTCTTCTGGCTGTCTCTGCTTGGGGTTACAAGTCTGGGTAATGTAGATAAACATACTGCAAGTTTCTTTCCACTCTGCGTATTTGAAGCATGGCCGAAAGCAAACTAAGCATATGCCAAAGTTGTGTAAAATTAGAATAAAAGGGTGATATCCAGTAAATGGATTTCCCCTTTTTCTTTTCCCCTGGGGCTCTCAATGCACCTCCTGGAGGGTCCCCAAAACCTCTGCAGAATAATCAGAAGTGAAAAATCCATTCTGCCCATTATGTCTGTTCTACTGGCAGATGGGCACCTCTGATTTTCACCCACTGTGTTTTATTTCTTTAAGTTTACATCTGGCTTGTCTGAATTTCTAAGAGATCTCTAGGTGGTCAGCTCTAACTGGTGAAACGGAACATTACCTGTTGGAAGAGTTTCAAAGGAAATCCAACACCTGAATTCTCCCTCACCTTTCAGCAGAAAAGGAACACCAGAGTCTGAAATATGAGAGTGTGTGCATATTTGGGCCTTTATTCAGGACATGCAAATATTTGGTTTTGTCCATGGAAAAGTCTGATAGGTATGACTTTGAAAAGCTATTGCGCAAAGGTCATAACAGCCACAAACATTATGAGAATTAATTTGCTTTCTATTTTGTAGGCTAGTGATCTATTTTTTTATATACTTTCATTTAAAACACTGCTAGAACATGAGGAATCTAATGAGCTGATGAGCTGGAATACGTCAATGAAATTTAGACTGATGTAATATGCAAACACTGCCTGAGGTGTTTTTTTGTTGGTGTGATGCTGGAGTTTTTTTTGGAAGGAAGGAGCTATATTTTCATTCAGTGGCATGTCAAAAAGAGTACATTGAATCAATATCCATGGTGCAAAAGCATTTTTTATGTGCTATGTACTTATACGGAAGGCAATTGGAAATGTTCTTCAATGCTGGCATTTTTCAGTTGCCGGAGGGATGTACTCTTGGAGAAAATGCCTGCTTTGTTTGTCAACAATCTCAATACTTGCAACACGGTTCACCAACCATTTTGGACCAATTCTGAGAGAGTTCCGTGGGTGCCAGTCACAAAATGGCTGCCATAGGGCCATAGTAACACAACATGAGAGTGAGATCCATTAAACACAAAGAGATTTACACCTGAAGGAGGCATGTATACCACTGTACTGTAAGGAGACAGTGAATTCTTATTGAATGTCTTTTAGCGCATGTACTGCAGAATACATGCCTAAGCTTCTTTGCAGAGTTTTCCCATTTGCCTTTTGGGGGCAAGGGTGGATTATTTAACACCCACCCACACCTATAGTGTAGTAGTATTGGGCTGGCCCTGACAGGCATTCAGTTAGAATTTGACTTATAAATGAAATTCACAGTGGTACCTCGGGTTAAGTACTTAATTCGTTCTGGAGGTCCGTTCTTAACCTGAAACTGTTCTTAACCTGAAGCACCACTTTAGCTAATGGGGCCTCCTGCTGCTGCCGCGCCACTGGAGCACGATTTCTGTTCTCATCTTGAAACAAAGTTCTTAACCTGAGGTACTATTTCTGGGTTAGCGGAGTCTGTAACCTGAGGCGTATGTAACCCGAGCTACCACTGTATTAATGGAGTGTATAGTTACTATTGCACAGTATTCCAGTGGCATATGAAGAGAGCAAGAGGAGGCAGGGCCTGCACAAACTTGAGAACGAATATAAAAGGAAACAAAAGACCACACTGAAATACGGTAAATAGAAGTTCAAAGTACT
Source organism: Podarcis filfolensis (assembly GCF_964270895.1). Taxonomy (NCBI): domain Eukaryota; kingdom Metazoa; phylum Chordata; class Lepidosauria; order Squamata; family Lacertidae; genus Podarcis; species Podarcis filfolensis. The sequence continues at coordinate 71,792,585 of NC_139609.1, forward strand.
GCGCGAAAAAGTGGCCTTGGGAGTTGGGTAGCAAAGAAATAATAGTAAAGAACCAAAACCAGTAATTCAGTCAGCAGTCCGACAGAGGAACTCTCCACTCTCTTTTCTGCTTCATTATTTTCACTCTTCAACCAAAAGCAGTGGCTCACAAAGAACACGGTTTCAGTGAATATAATATGAAATTAACCCACAGAAGTATGTTCTCACTTGTGTGGGAAGAGGAAGAAATGGAGAGGGAGGAGGTATACTGGCTGTTCCAAAATAGGCCATGACATAATGTCAGCCTTTAAAAATGCTTTGCAAAGAGGGGACCAGTTCTAATAGCACACAACTCAACCAACCCCCTCATTTGTTATGGACTTCTGTTAGCAGGTCTGCCTTACTGATTCAGGGGTATGCAATTATTTCAACATGGAGGAACAGTTTGGATATTTTTGCCACCACATCCAACTAATTTTGCTACCATGAGGCAACCCCCCCCTGCCCAGGACATCTTGCAAGGCTTCCTGCATCCAAAATATGCTCCTCTGAACATGTACAGAGTGCCTTCCACCACCCTTAGTGTTGCAACTTTAGTACACTCTGTTTTCCCCCTCCTCCCCATTACCTCACTGGTACACTCAGACACACATGCGTACATATACCCGCTCTCTTTCACAAGGGTCCCCTCCCTGCTGTCCTCCTTGGCAGGCAAATAAATACCTTTCTGTCCAGAAAATTCATGGTGGTCTTAACTTTTCTGCAAGTACTGTACACTAGTACTGCAGACTAACATTAATTTGATGCTTGATGAAATTTGATGCTTCACAAAAGTGAAAGAAAAGGTAAAATGCCAAGATGTTTGTATGTGGTTTTACTCATATATAAACACAATTTGATAGACTAAAACAGGTAAAAAGATAAAGGTACCCCTGACCATTAGGTCCAGTCGCAGACGACTCTGGGGTTGCGGTGCTCATCTCACTTTATTGGCCCAGAGAGCTTCTGGGTCATGTGGCCAGCATGACTAAGCCGCTTCTGGTGAACCAGAGCAGCGCACGGAAACGCCATTTACCTTCCTGCTGGAGTGGTACCTATTTATCTACTTGCACTTTGATATGCTTTCAAACTGCTAGGTTGGCTGGAATAGGGACCAAAACAGGTACAGATACATAAAACAGGTGGTACATCTTTTTTTGCCACTGCTGCCCAAATGCTCTCCATCTAGATTTGGGCCTGAAACACCAAGGAGAAATGTGGGTGTGTGGAGGGTAAGTTGTAAGGAAGCACAATTTGTGTCATTGTACAAAATAATTGCAAATCGTTACTGGGCATACCTGTTAAGCCATCAGCCTTAGTTTCCAGTTTTCTGGCTTTGTGGAGCTTGAGCCGGTATGAGAAAGCCTTAACTTTGGCCTTAAAACAGCAGGTTTATTTTTTAAACAATCAAACAAAACGAAAACAAAACAAAATATTTTAAATAAGGCTTTACCTATTTCCAAATATAGGGCTTATAGGATAACTGAAATTTTCTAGAGGAACCATTGGAAGCATGGATCCATATCAAAGTACAGTAAAGAAATAAAGATTTGGCTGAAGGTCGGGCATTGAACCAAGTTCCTGAAATACTGCCCCCCACCCCCGGAAACAGACCAGCTCTCCCCGCATGGCACAATGGGGTACTTTATTGCTTAAGCACAGAGTACCAAATTTGCGTGTTCTGTTTTTCCTATTTCAGAAACTTTTGAAGAGCTTCTGAAATATGAAAAGCAGCACACCCAAATGTGGACCTTAATCCAGGACATGTAAATATTTGGGTTTGCTTGCAGAGGGGACTGGTAGGTGTGACCATTAAAATAACAAAAACATGCTCTTTTTCCATAATGAATTCGTACTGTGTTTTGCAGGTTAAGTATGCTTTTCCAACCTTTCTTTTAAAACACTGTTGAAACTTAAAGGGATATTATAAGCTATAATTGACTGATATTACCGATCATTATTAGCAAGACTGCTTTAATGTACAGCACTGAGTATTGGGGAAAAAGAAGAAGTAAAGAATGTACTTTGGATGTGTTTTGAAGACGCAGTGCGTAAGCAGCCTCAGAATGGAGCAAAATACACAACATCATTCCGGGGTTTGTGAAATATGAGCCCCAACAAGGAAGTCTTAAATTAGTTTTGTGCAATGGTACCATCTAGTGTCCATAGGAAGCATTACTTCTTCAGTTAGACTCCAACTGTTACACTACAGTTCTAATTATATTAGGGCAGCCTTCTCCTCCTCCTCCTCCTCCTTGAAGTACAAAAATTTGAATATGTACCTGCAGAAGTGGCTGGTGCAGTGGGGTAGTGACACATGCCCACTCTCCTGATTGAGGCATTGCTGCTGTTTACCAAGGTGGGGACAGGGACGCGGGTGGCGCTGTGGTCTAAACCACTGAGCCTAGGGCTTGCAGATCAGAAGGTTGGCGGTTCGAATCCCCACGACAGGGTGAGCTTCCGTTACTCGGTCCCTGCTCCTGCCAACCTAGCAGTACAAAAGCATGCAGTGCAAATAGATAAATAGGTACCGCTCCGGCGGGAAGGTAAACGGTGTTTCCGTGCGCTGCTCTGGTTCGCCAGAAGCAGCTTAGTCATGCTGGCCACATGACCCGGAAGCTGTACATCGGCTCTCTCAGCCAGTAAAGCGAGATGAGCGCCGCAACCCCAGAGTTGTCTGCGACTAGACCTAATGGGCAGGGGTCCCTTTACCTTTACCTACCAAGGTGGGGACAGAGTACGGCAGTGGCAAGATCACAGCTGCTCAGATGCAATGCCAGAGCCAACCCCGTGCTCCCACTGATGTGTCCATTCAGCTCTGAACTTGCTACCAAAATCAAGAGGGAATGCAAATTCTACAGCTCTGATCAGATTACTTGCTACACGTTGCAGTAAAGAGGCTCCTCGAGGCTCTTTCCAAACCTGCAAGGGATGGGCCTTGTCTGATGTCCCATGGAAATGTATTCTACAGTTGTGAGACCACCGTTGGAAATGTCCCCATCTAAGTGCTTGTCAGTCTAACTTTCATTCTAGGAAGCCACCATAGCAGGGCTTCAAGGCAGATATTAAGGTATGGGCAAGATGGAACAGAAGACTGTGGTCCTTTAGGTAACCCAGATCCAAGCCATTTAGGGTTTTAAAAGTCCTAACCAGCATTTTCAATAGGGCCCAGATATGCACTGGCAGTCATTACAGTTGGTACAATAAAGGTTTAATATGCTCTGACTGCCTGGCTCCATCCAATAGTTAGGCGGCGGCATTTTGTAGCCATTTTAAAGACAGGTCCACATAGAGCCCATTACAATAATCTAGTCTGGATGCCACTAGTGCATTGAGAACTAAGCCAAGGTCTGCCCTCTCTGTATAGGGATGCAGCCTTCATAGCACCTGGTTTGTTTGGCCACCCCAGACACTTCCCACATTGCAGAGGCACAAGCCAAGACCAGCTGGAACACAAACCAAGGTTTGAAGAGACAAGCCATGGTGTGGACATCTTGGCCATGAGTCCTGGAAGACCTGCTTCCTGCCTTACAGATCTTTTCCCACACGGCCTGGGAGGGCAGAGCCCTGACTGACGCCAGCTGCAAAAGCTGAGGCTGCTGAAGAATCCAGAGACCACCTTGGCTGTCTCTTAGTGCAGTTGTGGAACAGGACTTATTGCTGCTATACGACGATGAAGGCACCGACTGCCCATGATCAAGGACACCCATGAAGCTGCCTGTTTATGTAATGTTGCTGATTTAAATGTTCTGTTTCCCGAAGTTAAAACTCTCAGGATGCCTGTTATTTGCCCCAAAACAAGATGATGACACACTTTTGCACGTAACCTCAACTCTGACCTTCTTGTGTTGACAGGTGGTTGTACATTGGGCAATATATCTGCTCAAGTCTGACAGCTGGTATCTACATTGGTATTTGCGCTTGCTGCTGAGATCTCTTGTGGTGAATCTGAACAATTGTAGGTTTTGTTTTCGCACTTAAGAAAAAATTAGGAATATAGGAACACAGGAAGTTTCCTTATGCTGAATCAGATCATTGGTCCATCTAGCTATTGGTGTATTGTCTACACCAAGGTTTCCCAAACTTGGATCTCCAGCTGTAGGGCTGCCAGAGGTTGTAGTCCAAGCATGGGAGCAGGGCACAGATTCTCCATCCCTGGCATATTGGTAAGGAAGTTGAGTCCGGCTTCCTGATCCACATTCTCACAGCAAAACAGCCACATGCTTCTCACCGCACATATGATGACATATGCTTCCTCTCTTGCTACATGAATACTATCCCCATGCATGAAAAATATCATGTGGTATGTATGAGGAAACCATCACGTGAGCCAGGAGAATGAATGTGTGTGGCAAGAACATCTGGAAATATGCTGACCATGCAATCAGAGGTAATTGGTTCAATTGGTTTAAGACTCTTAAATAGTCTTAAACTTCCTGGAGGTGCATGGGCTTCTGTTGGATCTCTTTCATAATATATGATCATCCAGACAATGTTAAGCACAAACTTTGTAATAAAAACTGAATCTCCAGAACTTGGGACAAGTTCAATGTGTATATAAAGCCAGAAGAATTTAGTATATAAAGCCAGAAGAAGCTGGGAACAGTATACCTGTGAGATTGGAAGTTTTAAACATGCAAGAACACAAGAAGCAGCTCCTAGATCAGGCCAATCTAGTTTAGTATCCTGTTCTCACAGATGCCTGTGGGAAACCCACAAGCAGGACCGTACGATAAGAGCATTCTCTTCTCCTGCAGTTTCCAGCAAGTGGCAAAATGAATTCACAGAGTGCTTAGTTCCATGTCAAATTTCTCCCTTGCATAGACTAAATAATGTGCAGATCCATGCTTATTACATCAAAAGAACACAGGCCATCAGGCGACATTAAATTCCAAGGCACTGGGTGTTATTCAACCAAAATAAAGAATTTAAAGTTCTGTTGGTTTCAGTAGAAGTGATGCAGACATGTGCTTATGACTGCCAAGTTAACTTGGTGGCTGGGTTGTTTCTTTTGGTAATCTTCAGGGTAGTTTCACATCAGCTCACTGCACACAACTGTAAGGGAGTGGTTTGTGTCTCTGTTGCAATGTTATTCAAATAGTCACTTGTGGTCAGCCCTCTTTATTTGCAGAGGTCAGAGCTGTGCTATGTTTGTACCTTGCTCATCTCCATTCCCAGAGTTCCTTGGTAAAATGAACAATGGCTGGATTCTTAAAATCTAATACACCACCCAATTTTTAAAATAAATGTACTAAATTAGAAATGCACAATCCTATTCAGTGACATACTGGATAGTTTGGAAGCCATTGTCAAGAAAATAATGAACAATTAAAAGCAAATCCCCAAATTCCTTAAATATCCATTGTACAGGCAACCGTTGCAATTATTTGCAGCAACACATGGAAGTAAAATATTCATTAAAATGCTCTATATTGTTGACATGAAGGAAGCAGCAATGACAAAACTGAACCAATCCTCTTAGCCCCCTGCAAAATAATTCAGTGTGTTGAAAAATGTCAGCACCAAGTTGCATTTATTGTTCTGCAAAGCGGCACAACAAATAATTTTGCATCCGCAAGAAATATAACTTTTCATTTTCCTACTGCAGAGGCCAGAAACAAGTCCTGTTACTTTTCTCCTTACATCAGCATTATTATTTCTTTGGCTAAAGCTTCAGCATTCCTAGAGCCTTCCACTTTTCATGTCTCCTCTGGCATGTTCCTGTGTCCCTCAAGCCCTATCTATGGCTGAGTGTTTCTTAGTACTGTAAATTAACTATCTTGCTGTTATGTTGTACAATGGATGGATTAATTTAGCTAGTTATATACATTGGTACCTTGGTTCTCAAGCTTAATCTGTTCCGGAAGTCCGTTCCAAAACCAAAGCGTTCCAAAACCAAGGCGCGCTTTCCCATAGAAAGTAATGCAAAACGGATTAATCCGTTCCAGAATGGATTAATCCGTTTCAAAACAACCCCTAAAAAAAGCAATTTAACATGAATTTTACTATCTAACGAGACCAGTATCCATAAAATGAAAGCATTAATCAATGTACTGTACTATAAAATAAATAAGACAGTATTGTAGATGATAAAAAAAATTTTTTAAAAAAATTCTTACGTGCACTGATGATAGTCATTGTTTGGATGGGGAGCTTTTATCCATTTCTGCAATCACACAACGAATCAATCAGTAGCTGAACTGGGTTCCACACAGTCACAAAAACAAATTCACTGAAAAACCCTCAAAAACAAAAACGCAAATAAATAGCAAAAACAAAAGCGCAAAAATTAATCCATTCCGGAAGTCCGTTTGACTTCCGAAATGTTCAAAAACCAAGGTGCCCCGGAAACAGTAGCTGACAGCCGCATCAGACATTCGGCTTCCGAAAATCATTCAAAAACTGGAACACTTACTTCTGGGTTTTCAGCGTTTGAGAACCAAGGCGTTTGAGAACCAAGGTACCACTGCACACTATTTCAATAAAGGCAATGTTTGAAGAATATTTGTGCTGCTGCACTTGGGCAGTGGCAGAGGAACCCTCTCTGGCACCCAGGGCAGGACAAACCGCCTGGTGATGCCTGTGCGATGTCCGTACAGAGTGTGCATGTACAAAATACACACACGCGGCAGCCTGTATGAACAGCGCGAGAGAGCGGCACCCATACTGACTGCGCGCGCCCTCGGCCGCTCTACAGCTGCGAGAAGGCAGGGCCATCTTGTCACACCCCCCAAGAGTGGCACCCAGGGCGGCCCACCCCCTCCACCCCCCACTTCGTGCGTCCCTGCACTTGGGTCCTGTCTGCAAGCTTCCCGTAGGCATCTGGTTGACCATCATGAGAGCAGAATAATGGACTTAGATGGGTCTTCTTGAGTTCTTATGTTCTTATTCATGAATATAAGGGTCCAGCAGCTGACCACTACAGAAAACAATTGTGTGTGTATGTGTGTGTGTGTGTGTATTTTGAAAATGTAGTTAAAGTACAATCAGTACTAAATTTTATGCCTATCAGATACTGAAAGTACAATCAGTAATTAAATCTATGGCGATCAGATTACTTTTGCTTTGGTCACAAAAGGATTAAATAATAGCTTCGTGTTACTGCTCCTGAGTGCAGCTGTATTTAAATACTATTTTCAATGAGACATAGAAGTAGAAACTAAAGGCAGAAAAATGGCACACTTTTCTACCTGAAGCAATAACTTCATGTTGATTCCTAGTAAGGCCAGACCTGACTGACACACCTTGAATTCAGGCAACTCCAATTAATTTTTTTGTTAATAAGATGCTAATGAATCTGCTTAATGGCACCAGTGATTCACTTTAAGCTTTCTAATCCAGATCATTTTTATTGGTTTTCATGTAAATACAAGAACAACATATAAACATAGCAACTTGCCCAGTGATAGATTCTTATTAAGTTTCATATGCAGGATGCAGTCACTTTAAGCATTCAGCTCTGCTGATCTGTCTTTAACCTCTGTACATCTGTAGACTCCTTCATGGTATCTTATGAAAACAATCACCACTTAATGATGAGTAAAACTTTAATTGAAGAAAGGTGACAATGACAGAGCCCTTTTAGCACAGAAAGAAAAGGAAGAGGGACATGATATAAATGTATAGAATTATGTAGAGAAACTTAGTGGTGAGCAATTCTTGTCAGATTTGGGACAGACAAAAGAAATTCATACAGCACAAAGTTAAGCTATAGAATTCACAGCTAATGACCACCAACTTGGACAATAGAGGTTCGTTTTTACATCACTTGGGTGCTCCTTCAAAAACGGAGTAAATGGAAATAAAGGCTCAAACCTTTACCCATTTTCTTGGGGGTAAGCATCATTGAATGAGAGCCAGGGTGGTTCAGTGGTTAGAGTGTTGGACTAGGACTTGGGAGAACAGGGTTCAAATCCCCGCTCAGCCATGAAACTCACTGGGAGGACCTTGGACCAGTCTCTCAGCCTAGCCTACCCCACAGGGTTGTTGTGAGGATAAAATGGGGAGGAAGAGAACTATGTATACCTCCTTGAGTTCCTTGGAGGAAAGGCAGGATAAAAAATGCAGTAAGTAAATAAATAAATAAATATGAAATGCAATGAGAATTAATTCCAAGTAGATATGTATGGGATCTTGTATGTGTGTGTGGTGGTGGAGTTATTATGTTTATTTGTTATTATGGTAAGTATACTTGTGCTTTTATATTGTAAACCGCCATGTGATCTTCACATGAAGGGAGGTATAGAAATTTAATTAACAACAACAACAACATATATGGGAATGTTGACCATCCCCCTTTCCTTCCCTTTCTCTCACCCTGTTATAAGCTGTTCCTATGGTCGGCTTTAGCAGGATCAACTGCATGCAGGCTTCCAGAAATCAGCAGGAAGAAGAAGAATAGGAAACAACAACAACAACAACACAGGGGCGGGGGGAGGAAGAAGAGGAATGTTTGTAACCCACCAACACAACACAGATCCAGCTCTATGCCAAATTCTTTGTATGTAAAATTGGTGACTGCTTAAGGGGGGGAACCTTTCTAGGTGATCAAAAGGTAGTGCAATAAATGTGCAGTTGTTGCTTGTCTGTTGCATAACACCCAGAGATCTTCTCTCAAGGTAACATATCAGTTGCACATATATTGCCGTTTCCCAGCACTCCAACCACAATATTTTGTCACAGGGCAAATGGGAGTCTTACTTAAGATGTGGGTGGATGAATCTGTCAACCTCCCAGTTTCTACATCACTCATCAACCCTGACCATTTAGCATGCCGGCTGAGACTGAAGGATGTTGGAGTCCGCAACATCTAGAGGGTACCATGTTGCTGGAGAGGCCCTAAAAACCCAGAAGGCTTCTATGAACTTCAAACTTTATTTTATATTCTGCCCATGACTAACCAAGCTGAAACGTTCAAATGCAGTCATATATTATGGAAATAAGTCCTGGGTTTCAATTTCTTAGTCACTCTGTTACACTAGGCAAGTCCCTTTACCACCTAGAGTTTCTGCAATTAACCACACTAAATAATATATATGTTGGCATCTGGTCATGGCGAGGATCCCTTACCACATTCTGAGCTTGTGCAAAATGCCATTATCTTACACAACCGGTTTGGAAACTGGTTCTTGCCCATTGACAGCCTGCCAGTTTGAGAAGTTGAGTTGGAGGATGGCATGTAAACAAACACATTGGTGGCTGGTGGAGGAAGATGGCGAGAGCTGCTTGTTGGAGTTACTGAGAAGTGGATTTGTTAAGTGACCAGCCAGGATGGTTAGGAAGGAAGTGGGTCATTTCCAAAGAGGAAGGCAGGGGGGCGGGGGGGGGCTGATAAAAAGAGGCAGAGAAAGGTCAGTTGGGGAGACTAGAAGGGCTTTGCTTATTCCAGAGGTGGGAAAGCTACATAAAGGCTAAGACAAAGGGTATGTTTACATTAGCTGCTTAAAATGCAGCAAGGTCATTCCCCACTGCTGTGTTGCACTACACACCAGGGAAGAAGCAGGGCTGTCTTCACCTGATTTGCATGACCTGTTTGGTTTTCCTACTCACGCAACTCCCTCAAACTCTTATTCATGAAGTTCTCATTGCACATTGCAGTACACACCAAAGAGGGGAGGAGGATTTCTTCACTTGATACATATTACCTGTTTGATTTCCCAATGACTGCAACTGCAGTAGGTGAAGGGTTACTTCCCAGTGAGTGGCTAGAAGACTGCAGAGTGTAGGTGTGTGGAGCTCTCTTTTAAATAAGTGTAGTCCGCAGGGAGTGGTGCCCTGTTCCAACAACCTGAGCCAACCAATTAACTAACCCATCTTGCAACATACAGCCAACAACAGGAATTCAATGTGCTTTGTTAATTTCATTTGTAGCCATTCCCATTCCAAAGGTTTAGATAGTAGAATCATGGAATTGTAGGTCTGGAAGGGACATTGAGGGTCATCTAGGCCAATAACAGGAATCAATAACAACATTGTTACAAACATAACAAGCATTCAACCCTCTTCCCTGGTTGAGGGTTGTATTAACTATACTGTCTGAAAGTGATGGGATTCTAACAACAACTGGAGGGCTACAGATTACCCTGCTCTAGTTCCCCCATGCTTGACTCACCCAAAGCTAATAGCAATTAAAAACAAACAAAAATTTACATTGCTTCAGGCAGATGTTAAAGGTCCAACTTGGTGACTGTCTGCCGATATGGTTCACAATGGCATCACCTTGTTGCATAAGCCACACAATTTGAAATTCATGGATAGTCATTCCCAGATGGGCTGCACTTCATCAGTTATCCTTAAGCCTATATCTTGCATAGAATCATAGAATTGTAGAGTTGGCTGGGACCCCAAGGATCATCTAATGCAACAACCTACAATGCAAGAATCTCAACTAGAGCATCCATGACAGACAGCCATCCAACCTCTGCTTAAAAACTTCCAAGGAAGGAGAGTCCACCCCCTTCCAAGGAAGACTGTTCCACTGTTGAACAGATCTTACTGTCAGAAAGTTCTTCCTGATGTTAGTTGGAATCTTCTGTAACTTGTACAGTATGTGCATTTCCAACTGCTTGATCCTAAGCATGTTAAAATCCTGCTGAGTTCAGTGGGACTTACTTAGCATCACTGACTCTTGATTTCATTAATACTGGCTAGGTTTGGGAGAGGAGGAGAGCTCCTTGGTGATGCTGGGGCAGAGCTCAGCACCTTTTCTGCATCCGGGGTGAAGAAACTCCAACAGGGATGTGGTGGCAAATTCTTAAGTGCAAGTGATCTTCACAACAAGCCCGATAACCTGATCCTCGTCGCCATGTTTCGTGCCAGACTATGCAACAAAAGTGAGCATTTGACCAATGCAGACATTATGGCTTCAATGCTAAGTCGGCATTATTCACACTCCCCAAGGCCACTTTGGTTAACATTCAACCTTATGAAGAGTTCTGGCAGGCTCAAACACTGTTGGTTATAATCAAGAGATTTTGGAAAACCTTTAAAGTAAAAGTGGCAGTTTAACCCTCACTCATGAATTTTTATGCAGCCTAGGTTTGCAAAGGTACAGACTTTGTAAATGAATGGACAGCTTTGTACATGCCAGCTGATACACAGAACAGGTTTGCAATTGTCAAAATTAAATCCTGGAGTAGGTTTCCCAACAACAAATTCATCCACCTGTCTCTTCAAATATATGGCTGCAAGAAGCAGATCACCACCACCTGTGTATTAATGTCAGCAAAGCCCTATTGAAGTTTATGGGATTGCTGATAGATAACTCTGAAACAGCTGTTGTGTGGATGGCTTGCATACTTTGCTAATGTGCTGCAGTATATTGCAACTTCATTAACCATTGTAGCAGTGTATTCTGTTAACAACAACTTTACTTGGAAGTAAGCCTCACTAAGCTCAGTGGGCTTACTCCCAATTGTTATGACTCACCATTAATTATGATAATCGTCAAATTACTAGTTATGCTAAATGCTCATTAAGAAAAGAGACTGGTGAATGATTGCAATCAAGTGTCTTGTTTATCTCTGTGTAACAACCAATAAATGAGGATAATAATACCACTAGAAAAATGTAGAACTTTTCGAAGTGTGTAAAGCAGGGATGGGGGTAGCTGTGGCCCTCAAAATATTCCTTGACCAGAACTCCCATGAACCCTGACCACTGCATTTGCTGGCTGGAGCTGATGGGACTTTGAATCCAACATCTTCTGAAGGGTCACAGCAGTTTTCCATCTCTGGGGCAAATGTTTGCTACTCCTCCAAATACTCCCATGACATTAGTAGGCTCTTGTGGTCTTCAGTGAGATGCCAACCTGACCTACAGGTGATCAAAGGCTCTGTACAGATGTGGCCTTTGAAACATGTAGAGGTCATTTTTTTTGCAGTGCACTTTTCTGCTGCTTGTAATTGCACACACTTTGATGCAATGTCATCTAAAGCGGTGGCTACCACCTGTGCTGTCTGTACACACAGGTGGGCATGTTTTCAAACTATCTCACAATGGTGTTTTCTAATTTCTGTCCCCTGTGACATGTGGGCTCATTTGACAGGGGCCAGGGCTTTCCAAGTTATCTAGACAGCATGAGAAACAGCAGTTCCCTGCACCACTTCCCACGGCACCCAGATAACAGAAAATGAACTCAAGTCAAAGGCTGTGTACACACCCTACATGTAAATCACATTTAAAGCATGTGACTTCCCCAAAGAATCCTGGAAATTGTAGTTTCCTCCCCCGCAGAGCTACAATTCCTAGCACCTTGAACAAACTACAGTTCCTGAGATTCTTTGGGGGAAGTCATATGTCAGACACCAGAAGGCAAATGTTAACCTGTCCAAAAAGTATTTGCAGGTTACTGCACAGATCCTGTTTTCCCTTCATTTTTCAAGTGATTAAGAGATTATTCCCCCACCCCACTTACCCAGCCTGTTCCTCCCCTTAACCACATGTGCCTTTTTTATCCATTTGCCAACTCCCTGTCTCACCCTTGCTCACTTGGGACAACAATTCAGCCATACACAATGCGGCTCTGTGAGCTCCTACAGTAACAATGGGAACCTGTTCAGCAACTCACACCACCTGACATGTTCCTTGGCTGTGGCTCTTATAATTGCCGGGTGCTCTGATTTTGACAAGGGGAAAATAAGTCATGCCTGTGATGCAATCGTGTAAGCGAAGAGTTGTGTCATGGCTGTTACTGACAGAAGCAAACAAATCAAAATTGCGGAAGACGTTCTTAAGAGAAGTTAGGGGCTTGAGAGGTTGTTGTATGCAGGCCCATCCCCTGTTGCTAGGCAACTTCAATTCATTTCAGTAGAATGAATCCAGTTGGTGGATTTGCACTTGCATTTCACCAGGGCTAATATGATGCTATAACTGCGCCTTCCAGAAATGATGGATTCATGTGCCGCTTAGTAGCGTGAACAAAGATAGGAATTCTAAAAAGAATGCTTGGCAAGTTCCATCTAATGCTTAGTCAATGACACTTCAATTTTGTGCAAACTTAACTGAACTTAGTAAGACAGCTTACTATGAATAAACATTCCCAGAATTGTGTTTTAAATGGACTTTACTCTTCTTCCTTTTAATCTAATTGCCATCACACTCACACATTCTCAACAGAAATCCAGAAGAAATATTCCCTGCACGTTTAGCAATTCTGATCCCTTTCCCCCCTGGCCATTTGTGACCATTTTATTCAATAAGAATTGCAGGGCAACTATTGCAGCAAGAGACAAGGTATTAAAAATGGAGGGCTGCCGTCCGACGCACGCTGAAAGTTTGGAAAATACAGACCTAAGAAATCTTTTCAACATTTCTTTTCCTTCAGGTCTGAGCCATGAAGGTGTCATTGTTGTTGTTTTTATGTAGATAGTGTGTATCCTCACTGCACATGACACTTACAGCATAAGCAAAAACTCAGGGCTCAACTAAGGCATTTTGCTACTTGAGGCAATAGATAAGATGGTGTCATCACAATGCCATGTATAGAAGCTGACCAAGGTTTCCAGTCAAATCTTTCTTCAACAGTGGTGACAGGACAGCATTCAACAATATATATGAGTGCAGCAGGCTAGCTTTGGGGGTGCAAGGAAGCTGTGTGGTACATCTTCCAGTGCCTGCCATTGCTGCTGCCTATCCCCAGAAACTGCTGCCTGAGATGGACGCCTCACTCTGCCTACCTGTAGGACTGACCCTGTTAGAAATTATAACAAAAAAAGGGCAGGACCTGGTCCCAAAGTGCATACAATTTAAAGTACTCCTAGGAGTGATATCAGGTTCAAAATGTGTCCTGCTGATCCTGGTAGCATCAACATGGGTTAACTAGACTCGACCCAGTACTCCTGGCACCTTCCAGAACTTCTAGATCTGTCTGATCCCTGACTCATAAGCATGTAACAGAAAGGGGTGTGCTACACCCAGATGGCCAAATTCTCAACCATCTATTTCCTCATTTTATTCCAGTTTCTGTCTGGGCTCCTTAAAGACAGGACTGGCTTTGTCAGTGCTGCAATCTGTTTTTTCATCTCAGACAAACAACCTTTCATATGGAGGGCTGCCCTCTGTGGAATAGGACACATGGCCACAACATGACTTTAACTGTCTCCCTTCCACAGGGACTGTAGGGTTGGAAACACTGATTACTTTCCCGCCGCAGTGGTACCTACTTATCTACTCGCATTGGCATGCTTTTGAACTGCTAGGTTGGCAGGAGCTGGGACAGAGCAACAGGAGCTCACCCCATGGCGGGGATTCGAACCACCAACCTTCTGATTGGCAAGCCCAAGAGGCTCAATGGTATTCAATGGTATTCAATTTTTTTTACAACTAGGGTAGCAAATCTGGCCAGTGTTGTACAAGCAGAGGACTAGGCAGTGAGTTGCAGTGAGGCTGTTAACCATTTTGCCTGTAGTCCTGAGACACACCCAGAGAAATTCAAAACTGCCTCCCCCTGAATCAGCAAGGGGAAAGATCCAAGGTCGAACACTTTGCAATATTGTACACCCCACATCCATAAACCAAAGGGCATTTACTGAAACAGGCAGATCAAAAGTTATTTATTGAACAATCCTAACTGAAAATGCTGTTTTCACACCTGTGATTATTTACTTTTCCTTGTGAAAAGCCTAGAGGATGGATTGATTGATGTGTTTTTCAGTTGCATCTCTTTTTAATTCATGTTGTGAGCTGCCTTGGGTCCTAAGACAATTGTGACTACTTTTGGTAATAAAAAAGGTGACAGGTGACCCCCTCCCTGTTTTTACCAAAAGTAAAAATAAAAATAAAGTAAATATAAACCATTTAAAATATATTTGATATGCATTTGATCTTATTTTTAAAAAGTTTTTTTTAGGGTACTGTGTGACCTATGTATGTGATTGTCCCATTGCTGCTGATCTGATGAAGCAGGTTTCAAGACTCCCTCCTCTACATGAAGTGTGGGTGCTGATCTTAAATGCTCGGGGCTGTATGTGCATGTATGGAGAGCCTGTCTGTAGATTTAGTCCCTGTGACATCCGGGCTAGGTGTTTGAAATATTTTTTTCAAACCTTACAGTGATGCTTTTACTATTTGCATGTCCATGGGGTCACAAAGAGTCAGACATGACTAAACGACTAAACAACAGCAACAGCACGGCCCATAGATCTTTGCTTTCATAACATAGATGTACTAAATGATCATTTGGGCCCCAAATGACTACTTTTCCAATGGTTCTGTGGTGTAAGCTGCTCCTTTCCTTCCTTCCTTCCTTCCTTCCTTCCTTCCTTCCTTCCTTCCTTCCTTCTTTCCTTCCTTCCTTCCTTCCTTTCTTGTACGCCAGGGGATACTAGCTATAGCCCTATTCACTTGGAAAATGATTGTTCAGGTTGCAACAGAGAGACTAACTTTCTGCATATTATGGCCATGCCTTGGAAGAGTTGGTCATGGAATTAACTACAAGTATGGTGATCTTGGAATTAATCCTGTACGGTGCCCATGATCTGGCACAAAATATAATTCTTGTTTAACTGATCAGGAAGAGTGATCAAAGTGACATTGAATGTAACTTATACTTAAGTGTCAAGTTGTCCAGGAAGTCGTTTTTAATTTCAAAAGGGGAAACTCCTTCAAACTGAGGTGGTTAATTAAAAGGAGGTTGAAAGGGAGATTCAAGAAGGTCAAATCCCTTCAGGATGTCTGGAGGTCATTTAAAACCATGATAAGATAATAGAAGCTTAGACAGAATGTATACTACAGATTAGGGAAGGTACAAGTACAAATAATTCCAAGAGGATGCAATTACAGCTAACAAAGAGAGTCAAGGAAGCTAAAAAAAGGCAAGAGTGGTTCCTCTGAAAAATGGAAGTCTTGCCCAAGTGAAGAAAACAAGAAAAAACACCAAAAAACCTGGAAACTGACAGTAAGATTTGTGTGTGTGTGTGTGTGTGTGCGTGCGTGTGTGTAAAAACCATTGATAAAGCAGCAAATTAAAAAATCTTTAAGTACATTCAGAGTATGAAATCAACAAGGGGTGGTAGTGGTGGTATGAAAGGGCTGCTGTAGAAAGAAAGGGAAATTGTACAGACATTGAATTAATTATTTGCATTGGTTTTAACTGTGGGAGATGTTGGACAGACACCTGGATTATTGGGAAAGAGCTGTTTTAAGAAATAAATTAAATTGAGATGACAAGCGATGAAGCTCTAGGGCACAGATGGGAAACATGTGCCCCTCCAGATGTTGGACTCCAACTCCCACCAGCCCCGGCCAGTATGGCCAATGGTCAATGATGATGGGAGCCGTAGTCCAGCAATGCCTGGAAGGCCACTTGCTCCCCACTTCTGCTCTGTGGCTAATTGGAATTTGGAAATTAGCAAGTTGATTATACACCCAAGAGTTCTGAAGGCCTTCAAATGCAAAACTGCTGATCTCCTGGCAGAAATATGCATCTTGTCATTAAGATCAGCCTCTTTGCTGGAGGACTGGAAGATAGCCAAGGAAACACTGAAGGGATTGTGTGGGGGATGGGGAGACAAGAAATTAACACACTGTTTAACTTAATGTCTCTCCTGAGTAAATTGGTTGAGCACATTATTAAAACCAGAATGATTAAACATATAAATAAGGAAGGCTTGCTGAGGAAATCTTTTTGAGATGTCAACAAGCACATGGGTAAGGGCAAGCTGGTAGAGATGACACATTTGAGACACACTGATTTTCCAGAGCCTATTTATTGTTTTCATGTCGTTCCATTTATTTTTATTTCATTTATAAAATGTCATGGTAAAAACAATTCCAATAATAATAATAATAAAATTTTATTTGTATCCTGCCCTCCCCTGCCAAAGTCGGGCTCAGAGCAGCCAACATCATGTAAATAAGACAAAACCATTTCATACATAAAAACCATCCCAATACTGAACTCCATAGGACTGAGGGCGCTGAGCCAGTCATGTAGATGGTTGCCACAATGTGCCGTAACAAAGTTACGTTCCTCACTTCAACATCTGGGTTTAGGAACCACACAGAAGATCAGGGAGACTCGAAATCCATTCCTTACAATTGGTGGGGGATGAGACGGATTGCAGTTCACCTCTCAAACAATGTTTAAGCCTTCAAGGCACTTCAGCTAAAATAGGGTTTAGCAGCCACACAGACTTGAAACTCTTTCTGAAGGATTGGGGCAACAACTCACCCCTAAAACCTCGTTTAAAAATGGCACTCCAAAATAGCACTTTGGGGGAATCCTAAAGAGCTCTGCTGGGACAAAAGTCGACAATTCCAGAGAAGGAACCACATACAGAAACTAAAAGGAGAGTTGGAAACAAAATAGCAGCAAGAAGTAACCTGGAAACCTCCCTAATGGTGACTTTAATTATTGAGAATGTATCAAGATACTTACACAGTGTTGTACAGAGAGTGGCATGTATTATGTGACCCAAGGACATATTACTCACAGCAAAAATCTTGAGGAAATCGTAAATCATGGGACATAGCTGTTATGGTGTAGAGTGGGACCCATTTAGCATGGTTGAGTTTAACGGGAAATTCTATTGGCTCCACATATGACCTCCGGTGCACACTAACGAAGCTCGACAATGGAATTGCTCCATCTCTTGCCAATTAAGGTTATTGTCTGAGCAGGAGGCCTTTGTGATATGGCACCAGCTCCTATCTCATTTGCATTCACAGCTTATCGTTTACAGTGTCCTGGGGCCCTTTGATGATAAAAATATACGCTAGCCTTTTGCTGAACTGCTGAGCCAACCCTTTTATAACTCTCTGTGTGCATAAAGAATGCAGGAGGGTTGAGGTCCGCTTGCAAGTGACATTTAGCAACTTGAGTGAGGAAAGAAAGGAGAGCTCATAAGTGTTGCAGCAGCACAAAGTCCAATTCTGTTGTCTATATTTAGTGCATTTTTCAGAAAGCCAAGATCTTCTATAGCTCTATAGTTACACTGGCTTAAGTAGGCCTCTTGTGCTTAGACATAAACAAGCATCTTGTTGTGGATATATAAGATTGTGGGGAGTGATGGCAGCTCTTTAAAATGCACAAATAAGCAACGGTGCTGGTTGTTGTTTTATTTAATGCTTCTTATCTATCTAACTCATTTATAATCCACCCTTTATCACAGAGGTTTTCAACCTTTTTGAGTCCATGGCTCCCTTGACCAACTACATTCTTTCGGTGGCACCCCTGTGGGGCTCAGGAACCCCTTGCCCACAGACCTGGCAGCCCCTCACCCCTTTTCGAACACCCTCCCTTGTGGAGTGTTCCCTCAGCCTCCTCTCCTCTCCCCTCTCCTTGGGAGTCATCTGGGCAGCCACTACTGCCCCCCTGGTCTCAGAGCTGCCCCCCCTGCCCCAAAGGGAGGTGCCTCTTCACACTGCCCCACAGGGGCCTAGGAAGCACTCCCTGGCCAGCCCCAGAGGTACCATTCACCTGGGGAGCTTGTACGTAGCCAGGGCTGCTGCAACAAACAGCCACACAAGCCTTTGGGAGGCAGAGACGTGTGAGGGCATCAAAGGAGGAAGGGAAGGGAAGACGGACAGAGGCCAGTGTTGCCCGCAGCACCCCTCACCATCGTTCAAGGCACCCCAGAGTGCCACAGCACAATGGCTGAAAGCCACGGCTTTACCATATGGTCCCACGACAGAAATGCATCACACAAAAATAATGAACGTCAACCACTACAATATTTCACAATAATAAAGTACAACAGCATATTAAAGCAGGCAATAACACTTATCTGAGAAGGTCTTGTTAGCACTGACAATAGGGTTTGGGTAGTTATTGGATAAGATGCCCTCTTTGGACCTCCTTCTTCATGCTGCTATCTCCACTCCTAGTCACTTGCGTCCTTCCTCTGAGCCCAGTCTGCTCCACCATCCAAATGGAAAGGCAGAGGTGTAAATGGACACTGCTGTGCTCTCAGTCACTACCTCTTTCTTTCAGAAGTGATCAGGCAGCAAATGAGAAGCAGAACAGGGAATTTCTAGGATCTGGCAGCAGGACCTCTCCTGGGAACTCCAACACCTGATGCCAGCCGTGTGTGTGTGTGTGTGTGTGTGTGTGTGTGTGTGTTAGAAATTGAAGTGTAGTGTATTATCTGTCAAAATTCTTCTAAAATTCCTGCATGCTCATGTGTTGTTTCTGCACACTCAGTCACAGACAGGGCTATGATTCCACATAAACATGATGCCTAGTGTGAGGTCCAAAAATCTGAGGTGTTTGTGGATCTTCTTCTCTTCTCTTCTCTTCTCTTCTCTTCTCTTCTCTTCTCTTCTTTCTTTTATTTCTATTGGCATGTTTCCAGTCCTTATGGTTGCAAAGTTGTTTTCATGAACATGGTGTAATCTGCCTTGCCAGAATTGCTCACTGCTGAATATTCCTAGTGGCCAGTGAGTGGATATGGTTTCTTTTCCCATTCCCATGACTAGCAGGAACATAATAAATTATGTACAAATTGGTGTGTGTTTTTAGTGAAAAGCTGTCTTTCATATTCTTTTGGAACAATGACAAAAGTGGGACCTGAAACAGATGTTACAGGGTGGATTGCTCCTGTTCTCTGCTCTAGTCAGTCAGCCATGACCCCTTGCTGAATACTCCATTCCCTTGCCCTTCCTACTCAGTTTTCCATTCACCCCTCCATTTATCTACAATGGTCAGGCAGCATTCTGTGGCCCTTGATTTCTCTCAGTCCTCAATTTTCTGTTTTGGGAAGTCTGTCCACTTAGCTCCCCCTACAGAACAATGGTACTTCCGCAAACCTTGGGGTTCCCTCCAACTGGCTGACGCCGCCTTCTTTTTTATGTGTGGTTGATTCTATTTTGGCTGCTTAAGAATCAACATTCACCTATGAGCTTCAAAATAGAGGAAATGATTGACAAAAGAATCCTGCTTGCATGTTCTTAGCTCAGCTATTTCTGGTTCCCTTCTACGTCATTAAGCATACCAGGGAATAATGCCAGTTCTTTTATTTTTCTTACGCTGGGCACATTTAAAGCTAGTACTGAGAAGTATATTATTGACACTGAGCTCATTCACACAACACACATTTCATATCAAAAGATTGTTTCCTTGGTGATGCCATTCTAAAGAGGATAACCACAAGCAGAAGAATTGTAAATTCGTAAGAACTGCATACCAAAATTCTGGGAAGAATTATGTGGCTTCCAAAAAATTCCTATCCCCATTTCTTTTTTTAAGCAAATAGTCCTTGAACCGGCATCATTTCCACAAGTGACTTTCTATAGAAATACCATTGTAAGGATCATGGAATGCCTCATTGGCAGATACTGTAGGCCAGGCATGTCCAAAGTCTGTTTCGGGGGCCTAATCTGGCCCACCAGTCAGTTTAATCCTGCCCCTGTGGCAGTTTATTTCCTGGGGGAAAATCCTACAAAAACCTCCACAACTTAAATCCTAAAAAAATGTCAACAACTTTGGTTGGCCCTTTGGTTGGCCTTCACGGCCCTTCACTTCATCAAATCTGGCCCTCTTTGGAAAAAGTTTGGACACCACTGCTGTAGGCAGTCACTGCGGTGCAATTTAAACTGAAAACTTGCTTGCTTTGTCAGGATTCCCCTGACACTTAATTTCCATACTATGCCACTCAGTATTTATGCTTTCATGTTTTGCTTAACATTTTATTGGATTTTCATTGCATTTTGATGTTGTGTATTTGCTTGTGATTTGATGCTTCTAATTTCTGTGAACTTCTTAGAGATGTTGCTATATTAAGTGGTATATAAACGATACAGATAAACAAAGAAATAGTTGCCTTATACCAAGCCAGTCCATTGGTCCATAGTTCAGTACTATCTACACCAGACCCCAACCTTGGGTCCCCAGATATTGTTGGACTCCAACTCCCATCAGCCCCAACCAGCATGGCCACCGGGTCAGAGACGATGGTACATGTGATCCATCAACACTATGGAACCCAAGTCTGGGGAAAGCTGCTCCACACAGACTTGCCAGCAACTCTCCTAGGTTGCAGAGAGGACTCTTTTCCATCAGTACTAGGAGATGCCAGGGACTGAGCCTGTTCTTGGGTATGGTGCTGTGCACCCACCCTTAAGAGAAAAGCAAAAGTCCATGAGGTTGTTTTGTTTTGTCCTGTTTTAACAGATGTCGCATCTAGCTGCCTCCAACTCCCTCATTCTGTCAGCAAAAGGATTTCCACTTGCGCAATGGAACTCCACCCTGTCTTCTCACATGTGTGCACCAAACCCTCCCCAAATCTAATCACGAGGGTTGGGGGGAAACCCAGAATCCATTTAGGGGCCACCCAGGGAGAGGAGGGGCAGTAGAGGTTCCATTGCACAAGAGGAAATTCCTTGTGCAAATGGAAAGAGCGAGTTAGTACGACAATGGATTCCACCCGTTGCTTTTATATTGCATGCAGTGTACACAGCTTGGATATATTTTTTATGAAGCTGTTTGCAGTGCCTTTAAATAAATAAATAAAATGAGTAAAGTGTTTTCATGTTTTCCGTCCTGTTCCCTACTTTTAAATAACTATTTCCTGGAAAGAGCAGAAGTCAAGTGTTGAATCCTTTGATGTGAAGTCATTAGTCCGGCTGGCCGGCATGTCCAAACGGATTGGGCGCTCCTGCTGGGAATGGATAAATATTCACTTCAGATTTTAAGCACTTTTATTTTTTCACTATGTGTTGCCATCTCCGCTGCTCTCTTCCGGTCTTAGTATTCCAATCAAACTGCTTTACGAATATATAGTCATGTTTACCATAACTAATTAGGTGTTTGGCAGCCCATTCAAGAAGGAAACACTATCTGGAGCAGGGATAAGGGAGAAATTCAGTTTGGTTTGCATTTTAAAGCAAACCTACCTAATTTGCAAACTGAAACACCACAGCTATTCTCTGAATTTTGCACTTCTCCACATTTTACAATGCAGTTCTTCAACCAAAACAAGGTGTATGTGCGCTGGAAAATGCACACAATGGTGAGAATTATATAACAAACCAATTATATTAGGGGAATCAGTTTGCAAAAATGTATATATTTGGAGAAACTGCATACAAAAATATGCTGGTGAATTTCCATGAGGAGTTCCCCCCGCCAAAAAAATAAAATAAAAGAGCAAACTGATGAGGAAGTGTGTGTAACTGAATTTAAGACTGGGGGAAAATAGAAACTGAGAGAAATTAAACCTGACAGATTCATCCATCCCTAAACTGAAGTAAAAAAATAATTAATCCATGTGGATTTGTTTGTCTTTCCAGTGAACACTTTCCACAAGTTTTCCTCCATGGGGAATTCTGTTTCCCCAGGAATGATTTAGATAGCAGATGTTCCTCCATGGGAGTTCAGATGCTTTTTGGATTTAACATCAATAATGGGAAATATTTAATGTAATAAACTTACATGCACATACTTTAGCTAACGAACAGAGCTTCACTGCCATGAGAAGGCACTCTTGAAGTAAATCTACATGTTACTTGGCACGCTTAAGCAAATCTGCTTGTTACGATACCTCCACAGGGTTACATCCTAAAGTTGGTCATTGAAGATAAATTATTGTACGGTGCCTGGAAACAAGGAGATAATACTGTTCAGGAAGTAGCCGCAAACAACTTTTCCTCTCAAAACGTCACCCAATTTTCCCTTTAATCTCAAAGTATTCAGAAAGCTTGTACCATAAATCCAAAACATGGATTCTAAACTGCAATAGCCTATGCTGAGTATTTAACAGGGACACAGTGTGTGCCTGTGTGCAAATCATGTTTATGCACTGGTGGTTATCAAATTCTGTGTGCTGATAATTTCATTCCCATGCCTGGCCTTTTTCTATTTTTGGGAGCAGAGTTTGCCAGATCAGTTGGAGCAGACTCTCAAGCTTCCCAGCTAGCAAAGCACACAACCCTGCTTCCTCCTCTCTTCTTATCTCTCCCTTTTTTTCAATCCTGGGGGTAACTGGAAGCTATGAGATGCAAAACATGCTTGCCATACCTTTCTCACACACTGCTACAAATGGGAACGAGACCGTTTTTCAATGGCTGTTTTGCAGTGGGGAAAGGCCTGCAGCAAAGTGGAAACGCCCATGCTTGCATGCGGAAGGGCCAGGTTCAAACAATAGCATCTCATCCTTTAAAAAGGAGCAGGTAGCAGGTGAGGTGAAAGGCTCCCATCTGTCAGCCTGAGACCCTTCAGCAGAAGTCTGACCCACTTAATGAAGCATCTTTGGACAACTCTGAGATGTATGCAATGAAACACTACTGTTCACGAAAACTGTCCTTGGTGTAAATTGAAGTCTTTGGTGCTCTAACTCATTTAGTTAGAAGTTTCTCCATCCATGCCACTCTCCCTGTTTGTCTATACTAGTCCTCCATTTTCCTATTATCTTCCAGTATTTGGCAATGGTTATTCTGGCTACCACAGGAGAAGATGTGGAGATCCTTGTGCCGAACCTCATACCAGGTTCCATACTTCACCACCGCTGCTGTCATTACCTTTTGAACACAGAGATAGCTCAGTTGGTAGAGCACGAGACTCTTAATCTCAGAGTCATGGGTTCAAGTCCCATGCTGGGTGAAAGATTCCTGCACTGCAGAAGGTTGGACTAGATGATCCTCAAGGTCCCTTCCAACTCTACCATTTTGTGATTCTGTGAAGTTTCATGAAGTTTGGTTACCAAGCACTGAGATGGTGGCACCCACCTGCAAATGTCCTAGGGCTTACTAGTTTTTGCACATGCTCACTCAACTCTGAGCAGCTTGCTGCTATAAGTATGGGACTGACTATGTGAGGAAGAGGAAATATTTTGTATAGTTATGGCCTCTTTTCTGTAACCTCTGGGATTCAGGGGCCTAAATTACATTGCAGTTCTGCTTTGAAATCATAAAGGAAAGCACTGTGGGAGTGTAGAGTTTCTGTCAGCAGTACCAATAACTCTTTGAAATCCCTTTCACCTTGACTTTTCTTTTTCTCTTTTTTTCCAGGACCCAGAATAACTCAGACAGATGCTAAATTTATCCACCTCCTCCTCTTTTCTCCAGGATCGTTAGATTAATTTTCCAACCCAGGGCCTATCTACATACCAATTTGTGTACTGGATCAGTGAGACAAACAGCTGAGATAAATGATACACAGCAAGCAAGCGCTGGCTTGTGGGGGATACTCAATCCCTCTGTATGTTGGTGTCCCGGTTGGGAATGCATTCATGAGGCAGCAGGTGAAGTTCCTATCTGTGGAGGACAGCCTTGTAAAGCAGCAGCCCTTCACTTAGCAGAAAGCAATCCTTTAAAACTCAGCGAGGCACAAAACAGACCCCAAACAGAGGCACTTTGCTGCCACAACTTTGTAGGATGCTGACAGTAAATTGTGGCGACCAGTTGAGAGCAGGGGATCAAACAGACTCCTCTTCCACTTGTGAAATGTCCACATTTTTCTGAAACGTAGTTGAGTATTTAGTACTTCTATCATATGTTTATTAGCAGAGATGCATCCCAGACATCCATGAGAGATTCACCACGCAGTTGAGTTGATGGGTAAATTTATTTATGTATACATAAACTTCAATGCAATGCCAACACCACTAATAATAATAATAATAATACTGAAAACAGCACAAAACAACAAAAGTAGAGAGTTCAAAATGCAAATTAAAAGACTGTAAAATCCCACACACCTGGCTCAAAATTAGGTTTTGCAAACTCAGCTATTACCTTATGGAACAAAACAAAAAAATAGATTTGTTCATTCTGGGTCAAATTGGGACTCTTCATGCTCCCACTGACATTGGGAGCATAACAGCATCCAAACACCTTCCCAAAGCTCTCATGAGCCCCAGAGAGTTCCTATAGCCTGCCCTGCTCTCTTTTTCCTGGTCTGGTGGTGATAGAAGCACAGACCCCACAGAGACCTCCTGGTCTCCCTCATTTATTTTTATGCTTACGTTGGGGCGTAAATAAATAAATAGTCTGACATTTATCCAAAGAACTGGAGCGCCCTTCGAAAACTACATTTCCCAATGTTGCTAGCACCTGGGACACAACTGTGTGGCTGTGATCAAGGAACCAGGGATGAAGGCCTCTCTTGGGGCTCCAGTGGCTCCTGTTATGAAGCCAATTAAGCCGAGAGTCAGGGCTCTTCTCCAACTTGTATTTGAATGAGAGCCAGAGAGGAACTTGCGGGTGCATCATAACTCTGTACACATTGGAAGGCAAGCTTTACAAGGCAGGCATGCGGCATCTCTAATGGGAACAGATACTTATTTATTCTCTAGTCACCATCTCTGCCCAGTAAAGAATCACATCTTCATAGATGGTTTGTAGCCATTTATTAATAGATTTAACTGCAGCAGTTTGGATGTGTTTCAGACATGATTTTCAACATGCAAAGACACACATCTTGACTATGAATTCTTTGGACAGCTGGATCAGATGTGTAGCACAGTGGTAGAGCACACACATTGTATCTCCGTTTAAAAGGATAAGGTTTCAGGTGATGCGAGAGGCGTCTGTCCAAAACCCTGGTGAACTACTGCCAGTCAGAGTAGACATTACTAAGCTAGATGGAGAAATAGTCTGACCTGGTATAAGGCTGCTTTTTAATGGCAGTTTATTCCATCTTCCACACATTTCCCTAACTGTTCATTTCTGTATTCTATCTGAGCTTTCACATTACATAAACGAGACTTCCTGGAACATTGTGCAAGACTGCATTCTCACAGCCGTTTATCCTGCTTTCTCAACAATTTCCTGATAATCTCCACATTGTATTTGAGCTTTCACATGACACAGAAGTCAGTAAAGTAGAATAAACATGTCATGTGAATGCCGTTTTGCATTATATTCTGGTATATTTCTGTAAGTGGCTTTTACAGTTGCACTCTCAGTTTATTTCATTTTCTAGACATTTCCTTAACTGTTAATTTCTGCATTATATATTTGAACTTTCACATCACGGAAAAGCTAGTTGTGGAAATACAGTGGAATATAATGCAAATTTAGTGCTCATTTGCATGTTACTTGCTTCCGGGGGGGGGGGATGCAAATAGCATGCTAAACTTGTATTATATTTTACTATATTTCTGCAAGTAGCTTTTACGTTGTGTGGAATATAATAGAATGTGGAATATAATGTGGAAAGGAACACCTAGGGGAATGTCAGGAAAATGCAATAAACTGACATGTGAATGCAACTCAAGTCAGTATCATATGTTCCCCTTAGAAGAAAGGCTGAGGAATGGTTGGTCAGTGCCCTCTGAGGCCAGCTTGACCCACAGCTTGCCCTAATTTAGTCAGCATTTCACTCCATGTTAACTGGTAAACTATTTATAGGCCACATTTTAGAAAACGTATCTGTGACCTTCGCAAGTACAGCCAGCTGGGATGAATAACCGCCTAGGGTGAGTGTTCAGACAGGTAGAAACAGAAATAGGCCTTTTATTGCAAAAGGCCAGATTATGAACTTTAAAGCAGAGGCCTACATCCACTTCCCACTGGAATCTATTCAGTGCGGGGAGAGGGTCCTTCAGATGGATGTTTGGACATGTGAAAGCTCTCCTTTGGAGTCTTCCAGCTCCCCTTCCCCTCTCTGAGATCTGAATTCCCACCATATCATCTTTTTGCCTTTCACTCTATAACTCCTCAAAGCATAGAGCAGTTCAAGACATTTTGCTGCCTGAGGCAAAGGGCAAGATGGCACCCTATCTCCAGGCAGGATAAGACTGCTGACTGAATCTATTATAGCACATTACAGGGGGGAGGACAGGCTGTGCAGCGTTCACAGCTCTTGTCTTTCATCAGAGGAAAATGGCCAATGGACTTAGGAGAAACTTACAGAGGGCTGCTGCTGCCTGAGGGCAGTCACCTCAGTTTGCCTAATGATAGGACTGGCCCTGAAGCATTTTGTCACACTGAGAGCACCTGGACCCCTAAGAGGCAGACATGGGGTTTTTCTCCCACCTGAGGTTCCCGTTGTTTCTGTGGTAGGGCTCTTGTGCTTTTAACAACTGAACAACAAGCAGAAATTCAGTTGATGAAACTCTCTCCACTACAAAAGTGCTGATTCCTCATCCCTAGGTATCATTTTTGGTCAGATGTTATCAGGCTGAAGATCACTGACCACAGGGAAAGAAGCAGGAGTCCAGCAGAACTGAGAAACAGCTGAAGAATAATACAGCTAGATGTTATCCTGGAATGCATACATTGAATAATTTTTATAATTGCCATATGCATGATTGGCAGAGAATGGGAAGCCCTTCTTATTTCCTTATATTTCTTTTTTAACCTTACTTTTATATGAACTTTAACTGAGAGGGTTCACTCTTCTGTGTGTTGAAGTTATACAGTAATTGTGATAGAGGGCCTTGTATCCTCTTTCTCTTCTTTTCCCCGTTCCGTATCTTTCCCCCTTTCCTTTTTTCTTTCCTTTTAAAACTGATTACAGGTGTAACAAGAGTCCAGTTCACATCAGCTGCAGCCAGTGGTCAGGGATGATGAAAACTGTAAGCCAAAAACATCTAGAAGGCCACAGAGAAGAGAAAGAATATGATATCTACCTTTTAGGTTTGATAATTAGCAGGACAAAACAGGGTTTTGCTTTTAAATTATACAGGTTTTGGTATTTTTATGAGAGTCTGGGAATGTCTGTGGTATGACTGATAACCCTCCCAAGCTCATTTTCATCAGATTGTGTTAATCATCGCTACCCCTTCCTGCGACAGATATATCAGTTCAAATGGAGGCAGCTTTTAGGCTGCAATCCTCTACCAACTTACCTTGAAGTAAGCCCCATTGCACTGTTAGTGCCTCCTGTTAGTGCCTGGTACCCTACAAAAATGCATGCACGTGAATCTTTGAAATTTGGTGGGTGCTGACATGCACATGTGAATGCTGACAATCCCAGGTGCATTTTGTGACTATCCAAAGACAGAGATGTTGCCCCATTTTTCAGATGTACATGAGTGGATGCTGACAATCGTTTTTAGTAGATATTCGCTGGTGTGTCAATGGAGTTTTTGAGACTTTCACAAAACTTACCTGGGATTCTCAACATTCCCATGTCAATGTTGATATTCTTCGTATTTCAGATATTCACAGATGGTATGTGTGAGATGCATAACACGCAAGGCAAGATCTACACCAAGGCTAGGAATCTTGGGGGATTAGGAGAGGACTTTAGTGTCCCCTAGCTCTCTTCAGCATACACACCAAGACATTTATAGCTATCCTGGTGTCCAATATTACGGCTGTGATTTACAGTCTCTCTCCTCCCTTCTCCCCCCACACCATAGGATTACACAAGCATGTGTGTCTAGCCAGCAGTTGACCCAAGGACATCAACAAACTAAAATAGATGACTCCTTCTTCCTGTTTGGTGCTGCTTGACAGCACCAAGAAAAGAGCTCCAAGTTGAGAATGGCTTTATATAAATTAAAGGACAGGCCATTTAAAGTCAGAAGTTTCAGCAGCTACATTGGATCCACAAGATGACAGAGAGAAGAGGCGAGTGAGAAAACACCTTTTTATTTGAGCAACAAATGGCCAAAAAAAGATAAAAGCAAGTTGCAAAAGCAGTGTGACTGATCTTAAATGCAGTAAGTCCCACTGAAGTCAGTGCATGACTTTTTCCTAAATACTATATACACGTTTAACATCAGGCTACTGGTGGGGAATAGGTCAAACTAGAAGCTTGATGTTTGCCCAGCTAAGCTGAGGGTTTTGTGAAACAAAGAGTTGTGAGATTTTATTGTGAGATTTTATTGTAGCTGGTTTACAAAACAGTCTGGCATATGGGCAAAGGCAATTAAATTACACACAGCTCAAAGGCACGCAACGCAGCCAAATATTTCAGCTTGATACAGTGGAATTTTTTTCCAACTAGGAAAATTTCCAGCCAGGAAATATACAGAAGCTCAAATGATTCATTTTAGGGGATTGTGCCATGCCCGGTGCCCCGAGGCTTCTGAAGGTAGAGCGCAGATAATAGAGCAGCAGAAGATTAGAAGAATTGGAGGTAACTAAACAGATGTCAATCCAGGTCAAATTCAACGCTGGCACCTAGCGGCTAACAGATTCGGCAATGACCCAGCTGAGAACAAGCCCTAACAAATGATTAGATTTACAGTAAACACAGTTGCATGTTTACATTGCTTTGACATTCTTTTGAATGTAAAGTGATTCAGACATTTTCTAAATAAATAGATAAATAAGTATTTGTGCCTTTTGAGGATGTATAAATGTACAATTTATCTCACGTATGGCAATAAATAAATCTGCCACTCAATACAATCTTTAGAAAGGTCATCTTTAATATTTTATTTTTCATTAATTTGGGAATATGAAACAGAGAATCTTTTCTATTACAGTAATGAGTAACAGATCATTCAGTGCCAACATGGCTTCCAAAACAAGTTCAATCTCCTCAGGTAGAGTTACCCATCATTAACTGAGTACTGCCAGGGTTAGTTTCCTGGGGCTCTTCCTACAGAAGGGTAGCAATAGTAAAAATGAAGAATATCTCTTAGCTATGGGTCAGCAAGAAGGAAATTCGACCTTTAAATTTTCCATTTCATCCAGCACAGGGAGGAAAGTGTGTGTCATACAGAAACATTGCTCCAATCTGTCTGGATGTAATAGCATACCTTCCAAGATGACCCGGCCCAAGTCTAGGACACCATCTTCCAAGTCCACATTCCCTTGTGAGTCACATGACCCATACAAGGTTGCAGCCCCCAAAACACTTTTTTGGGAGGGGGGAACAGCACCCCAAAATGCACATTTTGGGGCACTGTGCAAGATCACAGTATGCATGCACATTCAGCTGCCTAACTATGTTCATGTCACCCAGGAGATCTCAGCTGCAGAGATAAGAAAAGAAGGGTCATTTCATTGTCTGAAGAGGTCACTTCCTGGCTCACATGGAAAAGCCATTGTCAATGCAGCCCACTGATAGAAGCACACAGCTGTATTGAGGCAGTACCGGGTGTTGAAATTTTGTGCCCCCTAACAATTTTGCACCCAGGTCAACCATCCCTGTGGGCTCTCCCCATGCCACTGATGTATGGTAATACTTGTTCCGACCTGAGACACCATCACATCAATCACACCCATCGTCACATTCCCCTCCCCATTTAAAACCAGGGCACTTCATGCAAAACAAGATCCATTTGCTATACTGTTGATGACCACCAAAGAATAGACAGCAAGAAACAAACAAACCCTTACTACAGCAGAAGGCTTTAAAATCGATTCATCTGACTGATGGACCGATTTATAGTTTGATTACAGATTAAAACTAAAGCTCTGATTAATCAGACTCAGCCATCTGGGCTCTTTTGAGTGTCACAACGAGGACACTACACAGATAACGAGGGAGAAAAGTCTGTCCCACAAGCACGGGAAACAGACAGGAGATGCTTAGCAAAAGTATCCCCTCCCATCTGTTTCCACAACCAGAACACCCTTGTATTCTGTCAGCTCCCTGCATCAAATTACATTCTTGTCCACTCAAGTTCTCTGCGGAACTTTCTGCTCCATATTGTGGGGAACAGAGGAATGAGCCTGCTAGGGTTAGTGGCTACTGCAATTCCACATCTGCCAGTACTGAAAGGAAAGAAATACATTGAAATATTTATTAAAACATTTATCCGTTGCATGTTTCTAAACTGACTCTAAGTAGATATAGGTAGCAAATCCAAAGCATTAATAGTTATGTATTTATTTCATTTATATCTTAACCTGCCTTCAAGATGTTCACAGAACCATACACGGTCCCTCTCCTGAACCACACCGCCACTTTAATCTCACTGCAAGCCCATTGAGGTATGTTAGGATGAACAAGAGTACCTGGTCAAAGGTCACCCAGTGAGCTTCATGGCTGCATTCGAACCCTGGTTTTCCCAGTCCTAGTCTAGTAGAACTAGTCTCTGAGCATGCTGGTTGTCTCACAGATAATGTGGCACAAACGTCTCTTAATGGGCTAAAAGCCATCGATCATCTTCTACCAGCTTGGAGAAGGAGACTGTTTGTCTTCAAAGGCTGATCACACCCATCGGCTCCATCCCACCTTCTTAATGGCTTAATGGAGTATGTTACCTAACACTGAGACTGGGATTTGTTTTAATAAACAGTCAGATCACTAGTAGAGCAAAACATTCAAGGCAGTGTACTGATGCAACAAATTCCACTCTGAAATTGCAAAATGGAAAGCCTTGGAGAGATAGTTGAAGAAGAGCTGGGGGAAATGCAAGACAGAGAGCAACCAGCAGTGGACAACATGATGGGGCTCTGGGGCTCACCTGACCTCAGATCAACTGAGTCACTGCAGCACACCTGGATAGAAAAGGTGAGGGTGAGGCAACAGCAGAGAGACTGGCACAGTGCAAATGCACCAGCAGGAATAATAGAATTGCACAATCCTCCATTGCAGGAATCTCAACTAAAGCAGCAATGACAGGTGTCCATCCAACCTCTGTTTAAAAACCTGCAAGGAAGGAAAGTCCACCACCTTCTGAGGGAGTCCATTCCACGTGCCCCTCCATCTCTCCAACCTGGTACGCTGCAATGGCACAGGCAGCCAGAGGTCAGGCAAGCAGTGCAGCCCCACCACACTGTCTGCTGCTGGGAGCAAGGCACTGAGTATATGCACAGCCGTGTCAAATGTCTCCTCACTTCTATTTTGTACTCCAGCATTGTGACCACAGGATATGACCCAAACACATTGTACTAAGCTCACAGTCCAAATAGACTAGGGAAGGATGACCAAGTAAGTATAGGATGCCAAGTGTGCTGTGCAGATGCTGTAGCAGCAGCGATGGCCATGCTTTGCAGTGGTCCTTCGTGGAGGGGGCCTCCCCATTTAGTTTGATTATACACCAAGTATCCAATGCATTCTGACTGGAGGTGAAACATGATTATGAGAAGAAGAAGTTTAATTAAAGATGAAGTACATATCTTCAGAATGGATATACATTACAGATGCATCTTTATTTGCGGTATTAACTGACATGACAAAGTTTTATTAGAATAATTTATTGTTATTATTAAAGATAAATAACTTCAAACCTTCTCTAACAAAATTCACAGCTTTTCAGATTGAGTGTCCTTGTACCTTCCTCCTTCCCTTTGAGATGAGCAAAGTCATCAATGATTCTTGGAATACCCACCGGATGGTCTTGTTTATCAAAAGAACAGATAGTCCTCAAAGTCTGTCTTGTATTTTAGTATTCTTAAGTAGGAGATTAGAAGGACCTTTGCATGACCACTCTGCTCTTGAAGATAAACAACTATGGGAGTCAGAAAGAGAGCAGAATAAACAGTCAGCAGAACAGGAAAACCTCCTACTCTGGGCTTCCTTGATAGTGGCAGACTTGGGACATTTTTGTGAGAGAGACTTTTAAAACAAAGCTAAAATGGCCGTACATTGTAATTTAATAAGATTTCTGGGCCGGTGGTTCCCCTACAACCTGTGAGTCTTCATTTACCACACATCTTACATGGCCATCACTGTGCAGCCACCATTAGAAGCAATATGAAAAGGGGAAACCCTTGTAGACAACTACAGTGCTTGGAGACAGTCAGGTTGTGTACTGATGGCAGTGACCAGAGGAGGAATGACCACTGGGAGGAGTGCAGAGAGAAGAAATGCCATGGTGCAAGTGCTGCAGCACAACCAGGTGCCTTCACCTGCCCCAACTGCAACAAAACATGTCTTTCCTGCATTGATCTCTACAGCCACAGCAGGCGCTGTAACCTTTGAGCAGTTTGACTTCACCCCTAAAGGCACACTCCTCCATGGTCTCCCAAGACAGATGGATGCCAGCCAACTTGTTCAGAACCTTGAGGACTGGGGTCTTATTTTATATGTAACAAGTGAAACATAGCTTAGCATTAGAGCACATGCTTTGCATGCAGAATGTCCCTGGTTCAGTCCTGGCTTCTTCTGGCAGGGCTGGGAAAGACGTCTGCTTGAAACCCTGAAGAGCAGCTGCCAATCAGTGTACGCTAGGGCTGCCAAATGTCTGGGTTTTCCCAGAGATATCTGGGATTCGGCTATTGAAAATGGCATCCGGGGGGAATTTCACAAATTGGCAAAATGTCCAGGAAAACCAGGACGCATGGCAACCCATTTTGGAATTGAAGTTCAAATGCAACTTTTTGAAGCTCAACAGCTTTTGTGTCCAGATTTTCAGTTTTTGAAATATGACAACCCTAGACAGTACAAAGCTAGATGGGCCAATGTTCTCCCTTGGAATGAGTCAGTTTCTTAATGAGAACCTCTTCCCTTTGCTGTTTTTTTTTAAAAATTCTTAACGATCACAAATTCCACATTCATCAACATGAATGACCCCAAAGTTGCTATCTCCCATTTTTGTCATCGCTCTCTTCTCCGGAAGGTAATTAGGTAAGTCACTAACATGGTACTAGGGCACTGAAAGTCATTTTATCCTAGCCAGCCCTCTCATTCACTGTAACCCAGACAGGACTCTCCCCCACACCCAGAAAATAGTTCTGCATGTCAGCATTTGCTGTTTTTGCAAATATGCTATTAATAGAGTGGTCCGGTCTCTTGCTATGGATGAGAACAAAATGATTGACAGGTACCTCATACCATCACAGGCTGTGACCCAAAGCCCTTTAGATGCATAGCGATCGCTGTTGCTTACTATGGCAGATGAAAGTCCATGCATATGGAATTCGTTGCTTATAGCCTGTTTGTGTGCATAGGGCTGCATTTATAATTTGTTGGAAGCCGCCCAGAGTGGCTGGAGCAACCCAGTCAGATGGGCGGGGTATAAATAATAACTTATTATTAATTATTGTTGTTATTGCTGTTGGGCTGCACTCTTCTGCTCCACCCATAATAGGCAAAAGGAGTCAGGCAAAAGCACCATTAGAATGCAGGGCAATATGTGCAATTGTGAGTGGTGAGGGACAACAGGCTATACATTGACATCAAAATGAACACACAGGTCTCAGATGCAAAAATGCTTCTGAATACTAGTTGGTGGAAACCACAGAAGGGTGGTTTTTGCTCAGGTTCTGCATGTTTCCCACAGGCATCTGGGATGCCACTGGACTGGATTAGATGGGCCATGGGCCTGATCCTGCAAGCGCTTCTTGTGCTCTTATGTCTCTGCTTAAAAGATGAATTCTGAACAAATCCACCAGTGTATACTCTTAAGAGAGAAAGTTAGCAACACGCCACTGTCCTAGCTGTTCCAGTCAGCAGAGCCGGCTTACCCATGGGATTTGTACTAGATGCAAATAAAAGAGTCCCAAGTCCCCAGTGCTTGGATGTGACAACATTAGCAACAAGCATAATCTTTGTGCCGGGTTTGGTTTTCAAGAGCAGCAGCAGCAGGACCCAGGGTGATTAGCAGCAGTGCAGAGACTAATAATAATAGTGAGCTTATGTGTCTTTTGGAATGTTCAAAGCATTTATTTAATTGGAACACTCAAGGATTGAGCTCTATTCCAACCGGGTCTCATATGGCCCCATCATGAAGGACACTTCCAGACTGTCACTATTTTTGTGTGGGATTCAATCACATACCAGCAAATCCAGGCCTTGCCATTATTGTGGATTGGGAGGTCTTGCACAACAAACCCGCTTCCCCAAAAGATCAGACCTTTTTTGAGAAAATAATGTAATAAGAAATTGCATTGGAGAATGTCAGATAAGACTTGCTGTGATGAAACTGCACCTAACCTCTCAAGCAAATCAATCAATCAATCAATGCTTTTATTTGTATGCTACCTTTACAAACTTAAAACCATGCTGAAGGAGGCTTAAAGGTAAAGGGACACCTGACCATTAGGTCCAGTCGTGGACGACTCTGGGGTTGCAGCACTCTTCTCGCTTTACTGGCCGAGGGAGCTGGCGTACAGCTTCCGGGTCATGTGGCCACCATGACTAAGCCTCTTTCTGGCGAACCACAGCAGCGCACGGAAACGCTGTTTACCTTCCCGCCGGTGCGGTACCTATTTATCTACTTGCACTGCATGCTTTCGAACTGCTAGGTTGTAAGGAGGCTTACAACATATTTTAAAAATTGCACAATTCCAAGCATAGCAGAAGGAGTCATGAACAGTAAAGAAAACATCAAAAAGTACACAACCAAACCAAACAATTTCCACCTAAAACGTAAGATCCAAAATAAAAATAGAAAAAATTAACATCTACAACAGCAACAACCCCTCTCCCCTAAACAATACCCCAGCCCAAGATTCTGCTCAGCGGCAGCAGCATTTGTATCTGGAGTCAGTCACGTCTGCAGCCTCCCAGGCCAGTTGGAAAAGGCTTGCAAGGCAGGGAGCAAGTCTTTCAGGACTCACAGCCAATATGGTAAAGTTAAATGCTTAAGAAACAGGTGGTCTGGAAGGTATTCAAATAGACATTAAACACCTACTTGTTCTTCCAAAGCACTTTTTCTTGAAAGTATATGATCCTGTTGCTCCTTGATCTGCTTGTTGCTGTTGTTGTTTTACTGCTATTTTATTGTGGCTTATCCCTACAGCCGCCTCCTTTTGGCCAAAGGGCCACATTCATCTTGGACTGACTCTTTGGGGTGGTCACATGCCCCCCCAACACTCTTGCATATACAGAGCCCACATCCCTCCTCAGTTGCTCCATGCAAATCAGCTGAGCATGGCAGCTATCATTCTCTCTCTGCTCATCAAATGTTCACTCTGATGACCTGGGAGGGGGCAATCCACCCCCTCCTCAGAGTTGCAGGACTCTGCCCTCCTCCCCTCTTCCCCAGCCAGTGTTGTATCTACTGCAAAAGTGAGTTCTGGGGCAGTGGGAGGAGGGGGAAGGTGGTAGAAAAAAATTGCCAGCAACGTTACTGAGATTGCAGCATGACTCTACAAAGCAGTTCATGTAAATAGGCAAAGCAAGTCATTTTAATGTTCCTCTTAGGATCTGTGGTGGTAGAGGAAATGAGAGCATGCAGCTTAGAGGGAGGGGGAAATATTCCCTTTCATTTAAGGAACCCACAACTCTGGGCCAAACAGGTGGATAAATTTAGGCATGCTAGGGCATGCATGTTATTTCTCTTAAGCCTTCTTAGATAATGATAGTAACAGATGTTTATCACAAAGTCACAGTGAGGCAAATATAGCCACATCTTTTCTACATACAGACTCATAAAACTTATTACAGCAATGTGGATCAGGTGCCAGTACACAAAGTTGAAAATCAGAGAGCTGCATTTTTGCACCACCCTTGACTAATCCATCAATATAATTTCTCTCTGGCTATCTATTTCCTCCAGTCTACAATAATAGAATCATAGAACTGTAGAGTTAGAAGGGCCGTCTAGTTCAATGTCCAGCAATGCAGGAATCTCGACTAAAGCATCCATGACAGAAAGGCCATCCACCCTCTGCTTAAAAACCTCCAGTGAAGGAGTGTGATTATTTCACTACCTGGAGTCCAAATTACCTTTGAGACCTGCCTTTCATAATCTTATATTGAAATCCTGCAGGGAGATGCTGTCAGACTGAAATCACTGGATTAATACATTCTGCAATATATTTATCCATGAAGGTATTCCTCTGGGACTTCTTCCTGCCTTCGAAGTAAATGTACTAAGCTAGTAATTATATGCTGTATAAACAAAGATATGGGGAAGAAGGGAAGGTTGTGAAATCAGTGGTCTACTCAGTATCATTTACCAGCTGTGCTGTTTACAAGTTCTGCTCAGATGTTCGGCTGAACATGTGAGGGCTCAAACTCTGTAGGGTCCATGAGGTCATGTTCACCATTCATCTCCCATGACTCCATTCACACTGGCCATGGCTAGTGGATCATTGCAGAATGGAAAGATGCAAAAGAAATGTTTTAAATCTTTGTTTTGCTTCATTTAAAACACTTGCATACTGCTTTATATTAAAACATATAAATAGTATTAACATATTTATAAATATGTTTATTTATAAACATTTTTATTTATTAACATGTTTATTTATAAATATATTTACATTTATATTTAACATATATTTATAAATGCATTCACCTGTTTTAAAATTTGGTAAGCCCAGTCCTCTTGTGTAGGGGGTCACTCCTGCTTATTCCGCTGAGTGAGGGCGCTGAAGTCTTGTTTTGACAGCAGCACTGAGATCATGCCCCTTCTATTACTTATCTATTATTTTATATTTCTATACCACCCTTCATCTGTGGATGCCAGGGCAGATTACAATAAATTTCATTCTTGGCACATTAGTCCAAATTCCCCTGCCTGAACAAGCCTGCAAAGATGCAATAAGTAAAACATTCCAAATTAAACCACTCGGATTTCAAAAACTACCTATTCAAATCAGTTGCAGTCTTTCCAAAGGAGCCTAGCTAGTCACTATTTCAAGTCTCCCTGTATTCTTCTTCCACAGTGTTAGCTGCCAGTGTTAGTCTGCTGCAGATAAATCAATGTAGAGTCTTGTGGTACCCTAAAGACTTCCAGCTGACCCAGTGGCGTAGCGTGGGGGGTGCAGGGGGGGCCGGCCGCACCGGGCGCAACATCTGGGGGTTAGGGCAAATCCACGGGTTAGGGGGCGCAAATCCACGGGTTAGGGGGCGCAAATTACTTGCCTTGCCCCGGGTGCTGACAACCCACGCTACGCCACTGAGCTGACCTGCTAACTGAACATTCATCCTTATTTGTTTGCAGACATTTTGTGGTGAGGTTAAGTGACAGCAGTTGTTTATTGAACATTCAGGTTTCTTTGCAGGGAGTTTAGTATTACGTTGGGTCAAACAACTGTTATTCCACACTTTCCAATGCATTTTCCTGTTACTTTCCTTATTATGTAAAGGTGGATGTGGAAAGCATATTCCCTGCACAAATTCACTTCAACTACACAACCTGAATTTTCTGGTATGCAGCTGAATCTCACCACAAAATAGTGACAGTCTGGAAGTGCCCAAATTTTCTAGGACGTAGGCTTTGCTGTTCTCTAGCATCCTTTCCCCTCTTCAGATAAAATACAAAATAATAGAAATAAGACACCCATGATGCTATGGAGAGACTAGACCTATCTAAATGGCCACTCATCTCAGGAAAGATAAACAAAACACTTCACAGGAGCCCATGACATGAATTTTAAACAACAGGAAGGGAAAAACACAGACGATGGGAATGATTTATAATGAGGGGAACTCCTAGAGAATGTTGGACTAATTGCAATAATAGAAATGTCTTTTCCAGTCGGGTCAAGCCTGTTAAAAGACAAACCACAGAGAAAAATGGTGTGTTTAGAAAGTTTTGCAATCCATCAGACAAAGGTGATGGGATCTCCTGCCTCTCATTCCTGGAGATACAGTTATTATGGGAGTTGAAAAAGTTTGTGTGTGTTTGTATATGTATATATGCAAGCACACACATTTCCAGCCACAGATCATTATGTCTTTTCCATCTTTCTGTTGTGCTGACAAGAGATCCAAGAACAAAATACTCTGAGAATGTATCACACTAACATCAATCTAGGGTTTTTCAAGAATGTTCTAGGATGACTGAAACAAAGGATTAAGTTCCAAAGGATGTTAGAGTCAGCATAGGTAGCATAGGTATAGGAGAAGGGGTCCATGGCAATGATTAGAAATATTATTAGGATGCAACAGCTTCAGAGCCTGAGCCAAATGTTGCTTACTCCAATACAGGGCCGGCCCAAGACATTTTGTTACCTGATGCAAATGCCAAAATGATCCCCCCCTTCCCTGCCAGGGAAGAAGGGATGGGTGAAGATCTATATCAGAAAGAAGGAGGGAATAAAGCTTGACATCAAGAACTACAGCCCCTGTGGATCCTGCCACCTGAGGTGGGTGCCTCACCTTTCCTCATGAGTGGGCTGGCCCTGCCCCAATAATCTCTCATTTCTGAATCTGTTAGTTTCTGGTTCTGTTAATCTACTACATACATGTATTTAGACTTTTATCGTAAGGCATAACATCGTAACAAATTTCTCAGGATTTGGACAAAGCTAAAAGATCACACTCTAGAACAACTCTACCCAGTGTTGTTCAAGGAAGATGTGAATCGTCAGTCACAAAGCTCACTGTGTGATCTTGGGCCAGTCACTATCTCTTTGTCTGGTTTATTTCCCAGGTTTGTTGTGAGGATAAAATGGGGATTCCCCATGTATTCACCTTGCGCAGCTTGGAGAAAGAGTGCAATGTTTGATTCGATTTATTGTATTTCTAGGCTGCTTTTCATCATGTTATTGCCATAGCATTCCCAGATTTCCTGATATGGCTCTGTTTCCATAACAAATGGGTTTCCTCATGTTCGTGACCTGATGATCTCCTCCCTTCAGCTGAAAGTGAGGCGAGACACTGTGTTTTAGGTTGTCCATAAAACTGGTGTTCATATTGTATGCAGAAAAGTTAGACTAACACTACAATCCTATGCATGTTAACTAGGAGTTCCCATTGGCAAGCCCCACTAACCTCAGTAGGAATTTCTTCCAAGTAAACATGCACAGGATTGGGCCATAAGGTCCTTGACTCCTGTTGAAAAAAGACTAAGAGAAAGTTCATAGTCAAGTTCAGTGATGTGGCAGTTCAAAGATCTATGACCCACCTGTTGTTTAGTGTTCTCTTTTGGATAGAAGATGTTTGTGATCATTACACAGAAGCTGCAATATTTATATAGAATGAATGAATGAACACACCCGAGAACGCCAAAGGTAAGAGGAGCAGGCACATCTCTATGTCTTTGTGCTTCCTTGTTGTTTGTGAGCCAAGAAGCAACACGGGCAAAATAAAGTTGTTTGTCAAGCTCCTCTAAGTAACTGCCCACTGAGTCAGAAGATTCTTGAAAGGTTCTACCAAACATCTTTATACCATCATGGAGTATGACAAGAAGCTTTGTATTGTGGAGAAGTACCCAACCAACAAAGGTCCGTATAGTTAAAGCTATGGCTTTCCCAGTAGTGATGTATGGAAGTGAGAGCTAGACCATAAAGAAGGCTGATCGCCGAAGAATTGATGCTTTTGAATTATGGTGCTGGAGGAGACTCGTGAGAGTCCCATGGACTGCAAGAAGATCAAACCTATCCATTCTGAAGGAAATCAGCCCTGAGTGCTCACTGGAAGGACAGATCCTGAAGCTGAGGCTCCAATACTTTGGCCACCACATGAGAAGAGAAGACTCCCTGGAAAAGACCCTGATGTTGGGAAAGATGGAGGGCACAAGGAGAAGGGGACGACAGAGGACGAGATGCTTGGACAGTGTTCTTGAAGCTACCAGCATGAGTTTGACCAAACTGCAGGAGGCAGTGGAAGACAGGAGTGCCTGGCGTGCTCTGGTCCATGGGGTCACGAAGAGTTGGACACGACTAAACAACAACAACCACCCAACCATCATGTTTTAACTTCTATTTGATAGATCTTGAAGCATGGTTCTACAGATGCCCAACTGGATTGCGACTTTAAGCAGCAAAAGGAACAGGAAGTTTCAAAAGATGAGGCAAAGTGTCAGATGTCTTCAGCTGCAAAGTAGCCAGTGTGCACACAAGAGGCAGGAACTACTTCCAACGAGACTCTTTAACTTGACCCTGCAAGCATTATTCAGCTAATTACAAGCATAGCATTGGGCAGAGTAAAGGTTCCTGTTCAGCTGAGCACAATTATCTCTGCTAAAATACACTGAAGGTATCAACTCTTTTACAGGCATCTGAGAAGGTGTGGCTATGGAAACTCCAGATAAGGGACAGGCAGATGAAACCAACCTTGTCATGTTCACAGAACCCCAAGACGTATCAATTCCAGGCCACACCTAACAAAGTCTAACAAGAAGCTTCCGAACCCTCTCAGCTTTAATGCAATGAGGTGGCTATGGAGATGGAAGTTGTGGAGGCATATGTGAGGAGAACCTCAAAGTCAATAGCAGCAATGGAGGACATGGAAGAGGAGGAATTTACCACCATGTCTAAAGAC
This sequence comes from Podarcis filfolensis, assembly GCF_964270895.1. Classification (NCBI taxonomy): domain Eukaryota; kingdom Metazoa; phylum Chordata; class Lepidosauria; order Squamata; family Lacertidae; genus Podarcis; species Podarcis filfolensis. The sequence continues at coordinate 71,833,491 of NC_139609.1, forward strand.
ATTTGTCAGACTGTAAGAAGATTGGAGAATGTACAACAGGGTTCTTGGATTCCTTGAAGACACTTAAGGTACTTTAATTACTTCAGTATCAATATTTTAATGAGCATATATGTAACACCCACCCACATACACACACATGCACACACATATCTAGTACTAGCCACAATGGCCATTCTCTACCTCCACTGCCAGACACAGTGTGGCCATGAGTTCTAGTTGCTAGGAATCACAGGTGGACAGGGAGCTTGCAGGCTTCCCATGGGCATCAGACTGGCCACTGTGCAAACAGGATACTGGGCTAGATGGACCATTGGCCCAATCCAGTAGGCTTTTCTTCTTTTCTTATCTGTACTGCAGTGAAACAAAGACATTATTTGACTAGGTGAGGGCTCTGTCTTACTAAAAGTTATTATCCCTACCATTAACTAACATACAAAAATCTAAGACCAATAAATAAATAAATAAATATTGACATTTTTGGGGTTGAAAAAAAATCAAATAAAACTTAAGTGAGATAGGCTCAAAGACTATCATGTCATGGTTGAGATGAGGGCCCCTTATTGATTAACTTTCAATAAGATAAATTTTAATAACCTTAAAAGAACAACCCTCCCTGTCAACTATTGTGCTACAAATCAACAAGATCAGGGTCTAATCTCCTAAATTAAATTCTTTATTAGAGCAATTCCTGCAACTTCACAATCCTGCTTCTAGGATCCCCAGGCAGCAAAATGGTAACAGCAAAAGCAACAACACATGAGTAAACTGGAAGTCTCCTTAAACTGACCTTCCTGGATAGTGACAAATTTGAACAGAGGGTGGAGCCCCTGGAGGAAACTAAATGTAATAAAGCTAACATCTTAACACTCATTTGGAGTTTGCTTTTACGGTGACAAAGTCACCACACCCAGGCTGCCTGGAGGCTCACCATCAAGTGATTCAAGAGCCCACTGTATGCAAGGAGGAAGGCTATTTTAAAGGGCAAAATCATTGACTCACGACATGATGCAACCTTTGAGCAACAAGAAGAGTGTTGTCCAGTTTATGATCATTTTCACCTGATGTTTTGTGCAATTTTAAAAGTATGTGTGCACATGAATGTACACACACATTTGGTTCAACGAATATTAAAGTGTCTCTTCAATGCAATAACATCTCAAACTATCAGAATGGGGCCTGGTCTGTACTTTAAAACAAAACAAAGCACCTGTCTGGCTCAAACCACAATTCATATCATCTTTTTTTAAAAAACAAAACAAAATATAGCATTAGCCTCTTATGAGCTACTACCTCCCTTATCTACTCTTAACAACATGTGGACCATGGAATACCTTAACTGTGAGCTTTTATTTAGAAACCAAAGTTCTTGAGGCACCTTGCCATAAACTCAAAAAACAAACTTAGGCAAACAGTTGCTAGGGAGCAGGGGCGACTTGTCCCATTTCATCACCTTAGGCAACATGGGAATTGCTGCCTCCTTCAACTGCCCACCCTGCAACTTCTGCTGATGGAATGCCCTGGCTCTCACCAAACTTGGCAAGAGCAACGTGTACCGCAAAGCACTGCCATTTGGCTTCTCTGCCCAGGGGGGTGGGGAAACCGAGCACCAACATGGTGCCCAGGAACACCCTGGCTCTTGCAGAACTTGGCAGGAACTAGGGCTTTTTGCAAAGCTTTTTGTTATTTGGCTTCTCCGCACACCAGAATGCCTCCCTCGTACCAGTGGTGGGGCAGGCAGTGTTGCCTCGTGTACTTCTGCTGCCTGAGGCACTCACTTTACCCTGCCTCATGGGCAAGCCAGTTTTAATAGGGAGTAGCAAGGTGTACGCGAGCTTTCTCACAGATGTTCCAGCTGCTACTCTTGCTTCTGAATCTCTGGACAATGGTAGAGTTTAGAAGAACTAATCTTGACCCAGAAATGGCTTCCAGCAGATCTTAGCTGCTGGAGTGGGGCTTCCCCACCTGGGCTCCATTTTTATAACTTGATTACATCATCGTCATCATAATAGCTCTTGGGAACAAACGGTGCACAGTGCATATGTATTTGCTGAAATTTCCATGCTGCTGAGCAAACAGAGCCCTGCCAAAGTACACACAGCCAAAGATAGTGTGAGACATTTACTGATAGGCCAGCACTCTTCACCTGTCAGGTTCTACAGACATTAGAATTTCTGTCCCTTCAGGGTGCTTTGTAATGTGAAATATTTGTGCATTCCTGAAATGGGCACTTGCTACTGGGCATTTTTGCCAATTCGAAGGTCCCTGCATTAAAATACAGTGGTACCTCGGGTTAAGTACTTAATTTGTTCCGGAGGTCCGTTCTTAACCTGAAACTGTTCTTAATCTGAAGCACCACTTTAGCTAATGGGGCCTCCTGCTGCTGCCACGCTGCCGGAGCACAATTTCTGTTCTCATCATGAAGCAAAGTTCTTAACCTGAAGCACTATTTCTGGGTTAGCAGAGTCTGTAACCTGAAGTGTATGTAACCTGAGATACCACTGTACAAGATGTTACAATATTACGGATACTGAACCAAGACTAAGTTAGTTATGATTCATTGAAATGGAAGGGGCTTTTGCTGATTTCATTGGGAATTGAGGAGAACTAACTTCCTCCGGATTCAACTTATTTTGTAAAATGGTATATCAGGGTGTGCATACAAGGCTTCAGATGACCTAGTTTCAAACTGAATGTGTGTGTTCAGTACATATCAGTATATACTCACTGATGAACTGATGGACCTTACTGCAATCATAACCCTACTTATCCGGAGGTAAGCCCCACTGAATTTGAAAGGGATTGCTTATAAGCAGACATGCTTAGGGTTGTGCTACTATTTCTGAAGATCGAGCATTAATAGATTTAGCGTAAGGTACTTTCTCACAACAAGCATTGCAAAGTATAAAAGGATGCGAAGAAACCCAAAGCATGCACCACACAGAAAGTGTGAAGTGTACCTAACTGGCACAATGTAATAGTTACATTTTGCTGGTCCTACCTATATAGAGTACCACCTGATAGATCTGGCTCAATGTAGAACAAAAGAGATCCCTATTAATTAGATGTTTGCTGTTTTGGGGTGTTTGTGTGTGTGGTGGAAAGGAGTTGGCTGATGGTGAAACTTTGGAGCCTACATCTGCTCATAGTTTCAAGCTGGGAGGAGGAAGCAGACATTCAAATGAGACTCTGTCCGGTGCTGTGCATGTTTCATGTTGCAGCAAAGGCTGTTGCGAAGAACAAACATACAGGTGTGTGTGTTTTTTAATATCCCTCGTGAACCATCTCATCCTTGCTTTGCAGAATTTTATGCCCCTGGAATCCTGGTGAGTTACATTGTGTGGTGCCTGAAAAATAATAATCAAGGAACATTTTGACTTCAGCATCTTCTCTGTTATTAAAAGTGGAGGTCAACGAATGCCCTTGCACATCTAGAGGGCGTTGTAATAAGCAATGCTTAATTTGTTCTTGACCCCATGATTCTACAATTACAATGTGTTGTGCCAGACAAAGTAGAGTTATTTAATGTAAGGCAACCACATAAATGAAGGCAAGTTAATTTAGTTTGTCCACATGATGTCCGGGAACTCACAGGATTCTAATGACGGAGCACAGGGAACTGCCAAATTAGTTCTATTTACAAACTGGTTAAGTCATTCTTTAAATGAGTCTGCTAATACACATGTTTATGCAGATAAACCACCTCTCTCTGATGTATGTTCTGTCTTAATGTAAGAGGGAGGACATGCTCAGCTTCAACCACTGGCAACATGTGCACCAAGTAGGAGCTGGAGCTGGAGCAGTAGTGGAGAACTCTGGCTCATAGCCTTATTAGGCCCGTGAGGCTGTTTTGGTCCAGCACACACCCCTCCCACCCCATGGACCCATGCACCTGTCAATCACCCAACACTGCAATGACATCTATTGACCCGTTTTCACCCAGCTGATCATTGATGCTTGCAGAGAGCCTTGCATGGTGCTTTGAAGCCACAACAACCAGCTAACTGCTGGTGCTTCAAAGCACTGTGCATGGTTTAATTTCAAACCACATGGGCAAAAATAGTTAACCTGATGTCATTGATATCCTGTGACTGACAGGTGGGGGGGGGGGTCCTGCCTTCCTGCCTCATGGGAGAAGATAAAGTTCCAGCATACCAGCCAGATCCAATCCCATATCCTGATGTAGAGTTGTCTACTATTCTCAAGTCAACTGCTAAAGTTGGCTTGAAATTCCTAGCTCACAAAGGATGTGCCAAAGTTATAGATGCCAGAGTATTCACTGACTGTTGTTTATATGGGCCACTGAGCTCACATCAATAACACAGGAAGGAACACAGGAAAACCAAGAGGTGGGTGACCTGCCCTCAGCCCCACAGCTAACGTGGAGAGCTCCAAGATGCAGCCTCCTCCCCCCCCATCTTTTTTTTCTGGTAAGGCGGATATTGTTTCTTTCATTGCCTTTTTAACCAGGCAAGTGGGGGTTCATTTTATCATTTCCACCACTTCCTGGCTCTTCAGCTGTTTTTAGCTGAAACTACAGTATCTTTGCTGCTACAACGATAGTCACTTCCCTTAGAGAGGAGAACAACACCCAGCATTTGGATAATAATGTGCAAAGGGGTAGGCAGACTAGTCTCTTACTTACAGCATCACTATATCAAATTCTTGCAGCAGCTTAAAGCTGCGATAGATGTATTGTGTCATAAACTTTTGCGGATTAGAGGCCGCTTTATCAATTTAGGGTGGCATTCAACTACCGTAAGTTTTATTCAGACTAGACCAACTGAAATTAATGGACCTAACTTAGTAGTGTCCATTAATTGCAACATGTCTCCTCCGAGTACAGGGATGCGGGTGGCGCTGTGGGTTAAACCACAGAGCCTAGGACTTGCCGATTGGAAGGTCAGCGGTTCGAATCCCCGTGACGGGGTGAGCTCCTGTTGCTCAGTCCCAGCTCCTGCCAACCTAGCAGTTCCAAAGCACGTCCAAGTGCAAGTAGATAAATAGGTACCGCTCCAGCGGGAAGGTAAACGGCATTTCCGTGCGCTGCTCTGGTTCGCCAGAAGTGGTTTAGTCATGCTGGCCACATGACCCAGAAACTGTACGCCGGCTCCCTTGGCCAGTAAAGTGAGATGAGCACAGCAACCCCAGAGTTGGCCACGACTGGACCTAATGGTCAGGGGTCCCTTTACCTTTACTCCGAGTACAACTTAATTGAATACCACTCTTTTGCTGCAATAAGGGCCCATCCAGGCTATATATTTAAAGCACTACGAGACCACTGCAAACCATCATGGCGTCCCCCAAAGGATAATTCTGAGTGAGAGTTGTTAGGAGACCCCTATTCCCCTTAATGTGCTACAATTCCCAGAATTTCATGTGAAGAGGGATTGACTGTTAAATGGTTCTGTGAGAACAGAGGTCTCCTATCAACTCTCAGCACCCATAACAAATCACAACGCCCAGAATTCTTTTTTGGGGGGGGGGTCATGGCTGTTTAAAATAGTATCATAGTGCTTTGAATGTATCCTAAATCTTATCTTATGTTGTTTTAATTTTTGGATAACGTGCACACAATGAAACAGTGGATTCAGATCAGTTAAGGGTCCAATACAGGATTTCTCCTAAATTTCTATTGATATGGAAACTTGTTAGTGCTATTTTTTTTGGTGTGTGGTGTCATTTCAGTGAGTGGCTTCTGACACTATACCATACTTCCATTTGCTCCTCACCTGGGCACAACCTAGCCATTTTGTTTCCAGCAGCCCAGTCAGTGTGCCAGTTGCTACATGCTGAAGGCACATAGGAATCTCAACAACCCAGTTGGGAGCAGCTGTTGTCTCAAAATCTCAACCTTGCAGACTGTAATTGTAGTACGTACACCCTGACTTTTTAAAAAGTATTTTTTTAATACAGAGGCCTTGTGCAAGATCTCTTGCATTATTATTATTATTATTAAAGTCCAGTGGAAATGGATGCTTGCAAACACGCCCCTAAAGAAATAAATAAAGCACAACACTCCACTCTGTTCATTGTGAAACAACATTAATAAGGGCTGGCATTGTATGCTGTTGCTGTCTTGCACACTTGAAAACAAATTAAAGATACACACACACAGAGGCAGAAATACCTGTGTGGATGCCGAGTAATATGTTGTGGAGAGAGGGAGCGAGGTAATTGAGGGGAGGAGCCAGAACACACAAAGCTGAAATATTCTATCAACTCCCCACTGATGTGGACAGGAAATAGCTGTGGGAAACATAAGACAAACCATGCATGCACAGATACAATCAGAATTAAACATCTCATTTGTGAAATATCGCCTCTGCCTGGAAGCATCCCAAGTTAACCTAACAAATTCAGCAAGAATTCCCTCTAATACCATCTTAATATTGAAATAATGTATTAACAGTATGCTTTCACTCAGAAATACATCTTTGACTCTTCCAGGGGTTTTCTCCCATTGCATGAATATGCAGGCAGGTGGTGAGCTGTGCTATCTCAAAATCTTGCATATTGCATTGTGCACATGGGCTAGTCCTACTAAAAGTTTTATTTTTGTGACCTTGTGCATCTGGACTTGGCCCTCATTTGAATCACTAGCACTTTGACCAATGAAGAGTCTAGTGTCACCTTTGAAACTACAGGTGAAACTTGGAAAATTAGAATATCGTGGAAAAGTTCATTTATTTCAGTAAAAAAAGGTGAAACTAATATATGAGATAGATTCATGACATGCAAAGCGAGATATGTCAAGCCTTTATTTGTTATAATTGTTATGATCATGGCATTCAGCTGATGAAAACCCCAAATTCATAATCTCAGAATATTGGAATATTAAATGAAATCAGCAAAACAAGGACTGCAAATAGAGCAATATTGGACCTCTGAGAAGTAGAAGCATGCATATGTACTCAGTACTTGGTTTGGGCCCCTTTTGCATCAATTACTGCCTCACTGTGGTGTGGCATGGATTCTATCAGCCTGTGGCACTGCTGAGGTGTTAGGGAAGACCAGGAAGCTTCAAGAGCAGCCTTCAGCTCTTCTGCATGGCTCGGTCTCATGTCTCTCATCTTTCTCTTGGCAATGCCCCATATATTCTCTATGGGGTTCAGGTCAGGGGAGTTTGCTGGCCAATCAAGCACAGTAATCCCATGGGCACTGAACCAGGTTTTGGTACTTTTGGCAGTGTGGGCAGGTGCCAAAGTCCTGCTGGAAAATGAAGTCAGCATCCCCATAAAGCTCGTCTGCGGAAGAAAGCATGAAGTGCTCCAAAATCTCCTGGTAGACAGCTGCGTTGACCCTGGACTTAATGAAGCACAGTGGACCAACACCAGCTGATGACATGGCTCCCCAAATCTCTTTTCTGATGAGAGCAGCTTTTGCATCTCATTTGGAAACCAAGGACCCAGAGTCTGGAAGAAGAATGGGGAGGCACACAATGCCAGATGATTTAAGTCCAGTGTGAGGTTTCCACAGTCTGTGTTGCTTTGGCCTTCCAGCGTCAAAATCCTGGAATACACGAGAGTCCACCATCTTCTGAGGCAGTGTACGTCCCACTGTCAGTCAGGTGGCACAAATCTCCCCTGTTGACCAGGGCTGAGGAACCTCCATATTACCCTCCAGAAACTGCTTGAACCCCCACCAGGAATGATCGGAAGTCGGTGGACTCCAACTCCTGAGGGCCGCATGCCTACAGTCTAATCTTCTATCACATACATACAAGCAACACCTAACAGATGACTATTTCTTAACTTCAATAAGAGCGACAGTCCCGCAGTTCAACCGTGACAGTCCTGTAGAAAAACTTTTTTTTTTATTTCGATGGGGAAACTTTAGCGCAGAGGGAGATCTTGGAATGGTCCCGATCCCCACCCGCTCGAGTTACAAGTTTCCAGGGAGCAGCCGGACACACTTTCTTCAGTCTACCCCAAGTCTTTTCGGGAGGGATGCATCCTCTTTTTTTCGGCTCCCTGCCCCCCCCGGCAAATCCCGGGCCCCGCTGACCACACGGTACCCGGCAGTGCACAGGATCCTACCTCTGCCACAGCCTCCCCGCGAGCCCTCCCCGCTTCCCCTCCACGGGTCCCAGCGCTCACGTGGAGCGCTAAGAGCTCCCCCCACCGCTGCGCCAAAGCCCCGCCTTCCAGCCGTTGTCCGCCTCCCATTGGCTGCAGAGAGAGGCTGCCGCTCCGGCGGCGGGCGGGCCCCTTTGTGACGCCACGATCAGCTGTTTGAACGTTCTAATTTCTGAGCCGAGATCAACCGGGGATTCAGCAATAACAGAAAAAAAATAATACCAAGACTACAGCCAGGGGAGGGAGGGCGTCCGGACGCGAGGGCAGCTGCTTGCAGTTTGCAAATGGTGCATATCTTCTGAGAAGACCTGAGACACCATTCACATCACCACCACCTCCTGCTCTTCCTCCTCCTGCATCCTTTTTTGGGGGGAGGGTCTTTTTTTTTAATCGTTTCTATTATTGATTTCAATTAAAACTACCTCACAGACTCTGCCTAAAGCTGGTGCTTAATAATAATAATAATCTTGTGGGTTTTCTTTTTGTGTGTGTGGTGTTGTTTACAAAACATTTGATGACATTAAAGGCAAGGTAAGTGCTGTTCTACTCCCCCTCCCCCCCGCTCCCCCAATTCCCTTTGCCCAGGGCGGTTGGTTTATTTCCAAACTTGTATTTTTGTGGCGAAAGGGAGCATGCGAGTTATTTTTGTTTTGCTGCTGTCGACGTTTTTAGAGTCCATCCCTTTGCATGTAGTGTGTGTATGAGAGAGAGGGACGTTCATCTCTGATATCGATTTCCCTTCTGGTGTGCCAATTGAATTCCCTTTTGTATTTGACAGTCCCTATGCGGCCGGGTGCTTCGCTTTATGTTTCTCAATATGTTGTTATGGACGCGTTGCGATTTCATCCTCTGGTTGGCAGGGAACTCACGAATACATTATATTGAGGTAGGAGACCATCTAAACCTCAGGAGGGACAGATCTTTGTGTTGAGTTTAGAAGCAGGCTATCTTGACCTCTAGAGCCACCAGGGAGAGAGACGGGGGGTCTGGAGGGGGGCGGGCGGCGACGAAGAAAGGCTCCTGTTTACTTCGTCCTTTGCTTTGGCTTGCGAATGAAAAATTGACATATGTGGTGCGTGTATCTATATATCTGTGTATTCTCATCGTAGGTTTTTGAGAGTAAAATATCACACTTTAAAACCGGATCCCCGAATGTAAGTAATTGCAGAATCATTAATAATCATGGTTGCTCTTTTATGATTTTGAAGAGCCTTCGGTAATAAACAAAAGGCTGCGCAAGAGACAGCCAGGAATAATAGGCTGGGGTTCGGGATCTGACTGGTTTGTAACTGACTCTCTTTCTTAGCTTCAAAATGCAGAAAGAGCCTTTTGTCTTGACTGCCTTCGGCTATTAACAACAACCAAATGTTGCAGATATTAATAATACACTGGGAAGGTGACGCGGGTGGGGAGGGAGAGGCGAAGGAGCGGAAAGAAGGCAAAACATCCCCTTGTTTGTGTGGAGCTTGTCTCATTGAGGTCATAACAGGCGAATGGAAAATGTTCATCATAATCAACTGCAGATCAGTGGGGTGGGTTGGCTGCCTGCTTTTTCGCTCAGCTGTTTCCTTGAGAGCAAGCTCTTGTTACCCACTGCAATCCTGCCAGCTACCGCTGCATATGGGCTCCTAATGCAAAATGCGGACTTGATTTGTTGTCCTTGGCGTCACTCCCGCCGGGTGTTTGTTCAAAAATAAAAACGCGAAGAGTTCTCACTTGTGTGTGACTCTTTGCAAGCGAACTACGAACGTGCCTTATTGGATCGCCTCTTGGCTTACAGTTTATAAACCGAGCATGCACTTATGGATCGGGGTGCGGTGGAGGGCAGGGAAGGCGAGAACCCGCAGCGTCCGGCCTTCTATGGAAATGTATCTCCACGCCAAGCGCAAAGGGCGAACAGATGCGCTGTTGTGGCGTAACAACAACGAGCTTTCGTGACCTATGCGAGTCCCCCCACTTCGTCAGGCTTGCAGGAGGCAGGATCGGGGCCCAGGTCTCTCCTGTTGACGTAGGTAAAAGGGAACAAAAGGCAGAGCTGTTGAAACGACAAACAAGGCGTCGCGTTTCCTTGACCTGGAGGACCAGCCGCCGCTCTGCGCTCAGTCAGTTTCACGGCCCTGCTTGATTCTTAACATTCCCTTGTCTTTGCCTCTTTTGTTACTTGTTTCTCCACCAGCGGATTAAGATTAAAGGTTGATCTCAGCCCCCGCCCCCATTGGCTGCCTGGGATTGGAAGCCTGGGGTGACGTCACCGTCATTTGCATATGACATTGAGACGTCACCAAGGCCGGCCCTTTCTAATCCTTCCCTCCCGCTCCCCACCCGCGCGTATTGAAGTTGTCCTCTTTTGACCTGCTGTGTGGAAGGCTGCCATATACTGGAGAGCGCTGAAGATCGGTGCATTGCATTTCTTTGATAATTCGGTGGGCAGAGGACTGCATGGAGCAATGTCATGTTATTTTGTATTTGCACTGCCGAGCAAGAAGCTCGTAGGGTCGGTGTCACAGCAAATAAAGCACCTAAGGGAAGGATGACTAGGGCTCCGTGTGCCTCTCCTTTGGTCCACTTTACTCATCATCTTTTTTTATAGCTTTGAGTGGTAGTTTGGATTTTGGGCTCATTCAGCATGTTATATTTTAACACACATAATTTAATTGTGGGCGTAGCTGAGAAGAGGAGGGGCAGTAGCTCAGTGGTGGAACATTGGCCTGGCTTGAAGAAGGGCTGTGGCTAAATCCTCAGCCTCTGAAAGAGATCCCTTGCCTGAAACCCTGGAGAGCTGCTGCCAGTCCGTGTAGACAATGCTGAACTAGGTGGACTAGTTGTCTGACTTAATATAAGGCAGCTTCCTGTGTCCATATCTTCCCAGAAAAGCAAAATTCTTTACGCACTATTAAAGCAGAATAGCCGAATGTGCAAAAGAATGATGGGCTGCTTGTGGAGAATTCAGGGTGTGAGCCCAACAGAAAATGTGTTGATGTATTTATTATTACATTTATCTCCCACCTTTCCTCCACAGAGCTCAAGGTGTTTTTTCACATCTCCACTTTATCCTCACGGCAACCATGTGAGGTAGGGTTAAGCTGAGAGACAGTGACTGGCCCATGACCATCAAGTGAGCTTCATGGCTAAATCAGGATTTGAACCCTGGTTTTCTAGGTCCTAGTTCAATGCTCTAATCACCACACCACCTAGCCAGCATTTGAAACCATTGTTCATTCCTCCATATTAGTACATGAAAGGCCTTGCTTTGCTATGGAGATTTTTTAAACAGTTAGAGCCCCCTCCAGTGTAATTAATGCAGCACACATGCAGTCATGCCCAATAATTTGGTTAGCTTGCTGCTTTTAACATCTGTTCTTTTGGGGGCCTTATACTAGTCCAGCTTTGGATAACTTGCAAGAGCAGCGATGCTGACACTGACAGTATATATGGTAAGGAAGTTTATCACATTCCCTTTTGATGTTCAGCTGGTCTGGTGTCTGTTTTTCACAAGTGATAATTAAACCTGATTTGTGGGTGACAAAAAGGCCAGAGGCACCAGTGTTGGAGCTGAAGTGCCTGGTCCTTTATTGATTTGTGTGTTAAAGTTGATGGCTGTTGCAATGAAACTGTAGTGTAGTCACTGCTCCGAGTTTTACCCCCTGTAGTTCCACGGCTCTAGGGAAAAGATTTAGATGTTCATTTGTATCCATAGGACTACAAGTGACAGACTCCTGCATATCAGCTACACTGCAGATTAAATGCATAAGCAAACTGCAAAATTGCAGACACCATATTCATCTATGACCATTCATTTTACAGATGTGTGAAAGGAAGCTATGATGCAGCTGTGTACACACTCCCATTTACTCTGCATCCAGTGTGCTGCTGCTGCAGGTTTGGGAAATGGTATACAGTCGCAGATGTTAGCTGTATCTGTCCTGTCATTTCTTATTAAACCTGGTTTGTGGGTCCTCAATACCAGGAAAGGGCTATGAGCACTTAGAAAAGGATGCTGTGATTACTAAGACCCAGCATGGGTTCCTCAAAAACAAGTCATACCAGACAAATCTCATTGTTTTCTTTGTTTTTTGATAGAGTTACAGACTTGATGGATTAGGGGAATGCTGTGGACGTAGTGTATCTTGATTTCAGTAAGGCTTTTGACAAAGTCCCTCATGATACTCTTCTGGAGAAGCTGGTAAAATGTAGACTGGATGAGGTGACTGTCAGGTGGATTTGTAGCTGGTTGGCTGACTAAACCCACAGAGTACTCGCTAACGGTTCCTTGTCATCCTGGAGAAAAGTGGGGTGCAGCATACTGCTGCAGAGTTCTGTCCTGGGTCCAGGGTTGTTAAACATTGTTATTAATGACGTGGATGAAAGTACTGAGGGGATGCTAATCAAATTTGCAGGTGACATGAAACTGGGAGGTGTACCCATGCCACTGAAGACAGAATTGGGATTCAATATGACCTTAACGTACTGGAGAACTGGCTATAAACCAGCAAAATGAATTTCAATAGGGGCAAATGTAAGGTCCTGCACTTAGGCATGAAGAACCAGCTGTATAAATATAAGATGGGGAACATCCGGATTGCCAGTTGTACATGTGAAAAGGATCTGGAGGTCTTATAGACTATAAGCTTAACATAAGTCAACAGTGTGGCATTAACAGAAGCCTTGTACCCTGGTGCTCTGGACCATAGAGTCACAAAGAGTCGGACATGACTAAATGACTAAACAACAACAAGTGCCCCAATCAAGGGAAGTAATAGTTCTGCTCTAATTGGTCTTGGTCAGAGCACACCTGGAGTACTATGTCCACTTCTGTGCACTACAATTTAAGAAGGATATTGACAATATGGAAGGTGTGAAGAGGAGGGCAAACAAGATGATCAAAGATCTGGAAACCCATCCTTATGAGCAATGGTTGAGGGAGGTGGGTATGTTTAGCCTGGAAAAGAGGAGACTGAGAGGAGATATGATAGCCATCTTCAGATATCTAAAGGGCTGTCACATGGAGAATGGAGCTAGCTTATTTTCTCCTGCTCTGGAGGGTAGGACCTGAATCAATGATTCAAGTTACAAGAAAGGAGATTCCAAATAAACAACAGTAAGAACTTTCTGGCAGTAGGTGCTATTTGACAGAGACTTCCATGAGAGGTGGTGGACTCTCCTTCCTTGAAGGCTTTTATGCAGGGGTTAGATAGCCATCTCTCATGTATGACCCAGTTGAGATTCCTGCATTGTGGTCCCTTCCAACTCTACAGTTTTATGAGTCTATAATTCTATGAAACATTGAGGTTTGGTGAATTTCCCTCTAATCCAGTTTCCATCTGTATGAGTACACAGCCACTGTCCTTGAAGGTTATGGGGTAAGCCCACTGCATTAAGAAATGGGAGTTTTTGTGCCTTTATGCATTCTGAAGTTTGGGGTGAAGATTGTGCAATCTAATACTAAACTGTGACACATTAAATCTGCAGTATAAACACCAGTGTGACAGATGAAGCTTCCACCCTCCCAACCACCATAGCCATCCCCTCTTGAGTAGGAGGTGATGAAGATAGCAATTCTCAAGCATCATAAGCACATATTGCCATTCTACAGTGTCGTGATGACAGTGGAGGCATTCTTAGATCTATTTCGGAATGTTTTCCTTGGCGAGTCTTGGCATTTGGCTCCAAAGAATTTGGAAAGGGTTTATTTTTGGGGAGCAACGTCTTGATTCTAAATAGGTATTTGCAAAGCTCGTAATAGTTCTGGAAGTCCTTCCCTGTTAATTACAAAAACAAGAGCAACCCACTCCTTCCTGCCTATTTTGTAATGTTCTTGTGCTTCATTGGTCTTGGTTTCAATTGTGCTTTCTCTCTCCCTCCCTCCTGGTCTTACCTAACAGGGTTATTATGGAGAGCCAGTGATTCACAAAAGAAGGATAACAATATATGCCAGGTTGAGAGGAAGGAGAATAGCTCATTTTCTTTCTGGTTTTAGTTTCCTTTTGCCAAACGAAAACCTCTCTGGAGTTCACTTGGATTTATCAAAATAATGTGCAGCCACCTGACATCATGAAAGCAGTCTCACTATATGCAGAAGATAACTGAAAAAAATATTCAATTCCCAGGAAGGACAAATAGATAAGAAGCTAAGAAGAGCTTGCTGGATCAGGCCAGTGGCCCATCTAGTCCAGCATCCTGTTCCCACAGTGGCCACACGGATATCTGTGGGATCCCTGCTGCCACATCCACTACCTCCTCACCAAACCCCCAGAAATTTTTTAATAGACTGGTGCCATATTTTAATCCTGGCCCTGGAGGATCAAAATCACACTTGAGTGTGATCTGCTCTCCTTTGGGACTAAACCGATATCTCATAAAGCTTAACATTTGACTTTCAAATTTAACATTTGACTTTCAAACATATTGGTCAAAGCACTGATATTCATTTGGGCATGCAGTTTCATCCTATTTTTGCAGTTATGCTACACACACACACACACACATGTGTGTATATATGTACACACACACACACACACACACACACACACACACACACACTATAAATATGGCAAATGGATAAACCATAAGCCAATGCCACAACCTTCCAAGAGATAGAGGAGGCCTTGAAGAGCATCCCATTGGCACTGACAGCAAGTAATTATGTTGCAACTCCATTGGGGTAGAGAAGGAAAAAGCACACAGTACCCGACTGGACCCAGAATTCAAATACCTTGTCCTGTCAACACAAGGATTTTGGCTTGTACTCCCCACCCAGTTTGTGTGCACCCATTTCCCCCTCCCCAAATCTGCTCCAGATGGTTAGGGAAACTCCCAGAACACATTTAGGGAGCACTGAAAGGCAGGAGATGGGGAGAGCATTATGTTGTGCAAACAAAAATCCTTGCCTTAGCACTATGCTGGATTCAGGATCCAGAGAATCTCAGATTTTTTGTTTTGGTTTTCATCTTCTTCACCTTCTTCAAGTTCCTAGCCCTCATGGCTTTGAATGTATGTTTGAACATATGTAGGAGGTGTTTATTGACAGTCAGGAGTTTTGCTGAACAAGATTTCCAAAGGATGGAGGCCAGGCTTTCTGTTCAGCATAGCTCTTCACCCATTTCCTAAATTATGCAATATAGCAAAATTTGAAAATAAAACTTATTTTGGCAAGAATTATACAAATTACCTTGCTTTGTATCATTTACCTAGTATACATCTTTATGTTGCATATTATATTATATACAGTATAATAATTTCATACATTATAATAATTGCTATATTATATATAGTATATTAATGATTCATTATTTATGTGTTTGTTTTTCTTTGCAAACAGGATGAACAATTAACATTATCCTCTTTTCTTCTCAGTCACAGGGCAGTGTGTACTTCGTCATAACTTTTTTTTTGAAACTTTATCTGCCCAGGCAACCTAAACCTGTACACACATAGAAATTCTGAAATGTATAATTTTTATGCAGTTCAGCCTTTCAGGGTGCAGAATTTAGGTTCCTTAGGCAGTTCCCTCCCCCAAAAAAGTACTGTATTATTGCAAAGTACACACAGTCCTGGTAACAAGAAGAAAGATGATGTTAATGGTGTGTGTTTATTTTCCTTTTGTGAAAACATGAACAGTTACCATCCAGTGCAAAGGATGTGCAAAAATGCAATCCCTGTGCATTGTAAGACAGAGTAAGGAAATTATTGTTAACTAGGGCTAAGCTAGATTCCATCTATGCCAATAGCATCTCAAGCTTCCTTCCCAGTACATTTCCGAGCACAATTCAAAGTGTTGGTGCTGGCCTTTAAAGCCCTAAATGGCCTCGGCCCAGTATACCTGAAGGAGCGTCTCCACCCCAATCATTCAGCCTGGACACTGAGGTCCAGCTCCAAGGGCCTTCTGGTAGTTCCCTCACTGCGAGAAGTGAGGTTACAGGGAACCAGGCAGAGGGCCTTCTCGGTAGTGGTGCCAACCCTGTGGAATGCCCTCCCATCAAATGTCAAAGAAATAAACAACTAGCTGCCTTTTAGAAGACATCTGAAGGCAGCCCTGTTTAGGGAAGTTTTTAATGTTTGACGTTTTATTGTGCTTTTAATATTCTGTTGGGAACAGCCCATAGTGGCTGGGGAAACCCAGCCAGATGGGCGGGGTATTATTATTATTAACAACAACAACAACAACAACAACA
Source organism: Podarcis filfolensis (assembly GCF_964270895.1). NCBI lineage: Eukaryota > Metazoa > Chordata > Lepidosauria > Squamata > Lacertidae > Podarcis > Podarcis filfolensis. Next base: position 71,849,737 of record NC_139609.1, read on the forward strand.
ACAACAACAACAACAACAACAACTTTTTGATAGGAAACACCAGCTGATATTGCATTCTCACCGCCCTTTGCATATTGCAGCATTTCCCAAATTACTGTAACTGGGACATGCACAGCCCCAGTTAAAACAGGAGGCACACTTCAGTCTTGGATCTAAAAAGGTTTGCTTTTAGAATACATAAGAATAAAAATTACCCACCCTTTAGGGATGAGGGAGTTTTGGGCCTCTAGGTGTTCTAGGTTCCCATCATCCCTGTCTATTGACCCATGAGCAGTGGCGTAGCGTGGGGGGTGCAGGGGGGGCCGGCTGCACCGGGCGCAACATCTGGGGTTAGGGCAAATCCACGGGTTAGGGGGCGCAAATCCACGGGTTAGGGGGCACAAATTACTTGCCTTGCCCCGGGTGCTGACAACCCACGCTACGCCACTGCCCATGAGGATTAACTCTTATTACAAGAGATGTCCCTGAATGTTCTTCCCCCAGCAGAGGCTGTGTGGAAATCTTCCAGTTAAACACTGGGAGAAAAAGCCCTCTGATAGCTGTTCAACAGAAGAACAGAGTACCTCACTGTGCGTTAGCAGTTTCTCCCATGCATTGTTTGGGAATGACCACCCTGTGGCAAGAAGCTGAGATTACCAGGAGTCTTTGTCGGTGAATGGGGAGGGGCAGTTGCACACAGAAGGTTGATTCCCCCAGCAGAGCTTGGTGGCACCAGCCATCTCTTCCTTTGTGCTGGAGGAGGGGGTTGGAAAGGCCTTTGTCGCCTGAAAGTGTAATCCCCTCTCACTGTGAGCAGATGGCCCCTGCTAGGCTTACTGGCATACAGTCTGAGCTGCATCATGTCACTTTCTTATTTATATGAAGGGGGGGAGAAGCGGGGGCAGGGAGGTCATTCAGTTACCCCCTATTTCCCACATTATGCTGGGCCAAACTGCTGCAGAACTGGGTCACATCAAGACACACAGGATACAACATCCCAGCATGCTTGCTTTGCTCAGTAGTGAGTACCTCCTCAAGTCCCACTGCAATTTTTTTCTCCCCCGGTCACATTTCCTTTTCTGTCAGTTCCCAAAGCAAGTAAGGCTTGCCAACTCCCACTGTTTAAAGGGTATTACTGAGATATTCAAGGGAGATCTGGCATAACGCAATGGTTATAGCAGCAATTCTGTGCACGCTTAATTATTTTCAAGTGAGATTTGCAAGAATATATTGTAGTGAGGGAGCTTCTGATCCGTGTTCAAGCCAGCCAGTGATGTCTGCCTCTCCTCACCCCTTGCCCCACTGGGATATTCTGTTCCATTGTGGACTCCCTCTCCAACCCCAATGCTTACAAGATAGGACAGGGTGCCACCACTGAGAAGACCCTTGCTCCACTGACCACCCGCTTTTCTGGAGGTGGCAAGGGAACCCAAAGGAAAGCCTTACTTGGTGGTTTCAATACATGGGGAGGTTATTATACATTAGGGAGCAAAGCTGCTCTAAAGATGGCTAGGAGGGATAAGTCACTTAGAAACAGTGCCTATAAATGCCAAACAGTACTCTTGCTTTAAAAGCTTTGGTTAATAAAATCAATAGAACTACTAGCCTTCTGTGTGTTTATAGAAGGGCTTTAAGGATGGGTCAGAGTGGTGCAGATTCTGTTCACAGTTCAGTCATTTAGGAGGATGTTGTGAAAAAAGAGCTGGTGAAATTTCAGGGCTATGTTGCTGGACATTTCATGATGTAATCCTGTGAACTTCTGCTATGGGCATCTGCCATCATATTTACTACCCTGAAAGTCAGCTTGGATTATTGATGGCTTTTAGTGCCTTTTCTGTGAAGGGAATTAGCCACAAAGGGAAGAAACAGGAAAAGAATTTATTAGTAGTGCACCTTTCATGGACTTACACCAAACATTGGGCACACGTCTTTAACAGGGATAGTTCATTAGGTAGAGCGTGAAACTATTAAACTCAGGGTTTATGGGTTTGAGCCCCACATTGGGCAAAAAATTCCTAATGAATAAATATAGATGCAAATTTAGAAATAATGTCTATAATTTAAATAGAAATTCAGTGCATCTTCCCATAGTTGGGGATGGGGGAGAAATTTCATTCAGTTCACATTTAAAGCCAAATTTATCAAATTGAGTTTTTGATTCAGTTTTGATGCTCTGAGAACTGAAACATAGCCATCCTTTGAAAATTGCATTTATCTGAATTTTGTGATGCAGTTCTCCAACTGACCAGAGTTTTTTTTTAAATGCCTATATTAGGTAAAAGTGTGCATAAAAATGAATATATATGTGTGTGAAAATAACATACAAAATGCATTACGTTAGGAGAAATTGCTTGCAAAAAAATGTATACATTAGTCAAAACGGTATACAAAAATGTTTTCATCTGGAGAAATTTGCACTAAAATAACTAAGAATTTTCACGAGGATTTTAAAGAAATCAAATAAAATTTTCAAATTGCTGCAGAAACATGGAGAATCAAGTTTAAGATTGGAACCCTGAGGAACTGAGAGGATGGCAATGGTCAAATTCTTCCACCCTTAACCATAATGCAGAAGGCTTTGTGAACAGGTGATCTGTGTACCAGCAGCTCAAGAGCTGTTGATGGGCAGCTTGAGGGCCCCTGCTCTCCCTCCTTACAGTTCTGTTTCTTTAAACCACACTTGGACTAAACAGCCCTTTGGAGGGCACCTTCAAATAGAGGACTCCCCTCTGTAAGGTAGGACATGCGGGCTCTCTCTCTCACGCTCTCTCTGAATCATGCCCACAGCATGTGGCTATTCTGGTGGTTCTGAGTCAGTGAAATCTGGGCCTCTGTATTCTGTTTATCAAGCAGTTCAACGAGGCTAATTGTTTCTTACTTCATTCCACCCCCTGCCGGGTGCCTAGTTCTATAACTGAAGTTACCCCTGCGGTGTTATGCCTTGCAGGGTTGGTGTCTCACCCACTGTATAAATGAGTAAACGGATAACTAGATCAAATAACATACATTCATACTAATCTGATCTCACCCATGAAATTCAAGAGGTCCTGCAGATTTACACTCTGGCCAGTATAAAACAAAGCAATGGCCTGTGTGGTCAGAAACAGAGAGAGATTTTGTTCATTTCATTATCTGCCAAGAACGGCAGACCATATTTTTTTAGCTCAATAGTAGGAATTGATTTATATAAACTCCTTGATAATTCAAATATTGTGGTTGTGTAAAAATGTATATAATGAAAGGTTGCCAAACACAGATGGTATGGTCAGAAGCACACTGTATATTTAAATCAAATGTAAAGCACCTTTATGGCACTTGGGCTTCTCCCACACTAACTTTGAACAGATAGAGGATAAGGCAGTGTGGGCCGCACAACTTGATTTTCCACTAGGAAGTGGATGATGTAGAGATGTGTTTGGTCCATACTGTAGCCTTTCCGAATTGTGGATTGTACTGTGGGAGGTGAAGAAAGAGCTGAAAGATGATGCTGAAATTCGTGATGGGTTGGGAGGAGAGATGACTGTGGCCTCTCCAGTTTCAACCGATGCAACTCTTTTTGCCCCCTGAGAAGCTCTTGAAAAAGTATTTGAATAAGTAGATGCTAGGCTCTTTGGTTTCAACAAAGGAAGTGTCAGAATATTCCAACAGAGGATTATTCAGGGATGGAATCTTGTTTACCCATTTTACCCAGAGCGCACAATGGACAGGCAACACATCCATTGCAAAAGGCATGGGGGCATGTCTTGATTTCGATGGTCTTTTCTTTTTCCAAACCTGATTAGGGAGGTTTGTGATACCATGCAAAATCATTTTGTGCACACAGCGCATTATTTGATAATTAAGACTACGACAGGCCAATCCAGGGATGAGGAAAAGTTGAGGTGTGCAACAAACAATGCATAGGCAGGAAAAAGAATACGTACTGAGCATCAGGATCTTTGCAAGTGAGTGAAATACTCACCCCCCCCCAAAAGTTAGGATATAACCCATATAATTTGTAAAACTGGAATCCTATATATCAAAGGTAGAGAACCTTAGGCCACATGCACACCAAACTGGATGGATCAGTTTTGATCCAGCAACATCTCTGATAGCTAGTGGCTTCATGATATAAAGCAAACCTCCACCAATTTGGCATCCTTCCTCCGGAAGCTTTGGATTACACCCCCCCATCAGTCCCAGGAAGCATGGCCAATGGTCTGGCATGATGGTGTTGTGGTCCAAAAGTTCTTGGAGGGAAAGGCAATTCTTCCATCTCTCATAATCAGGCAGCCTCTCATTACTTTGCAGAGATTACATTTCCCCCAGATGAACATCCCGCCCCCCTTAAAGATCCTTTCCCTTCTTGCTTCTGTGATACAGGGAATGGCAAGATACAGGCAATGTCTTATCATGGGCAGACCTGCCAGCCGGAAGCCCCTCAAATATTCCCTGTGCTCTCTGGATGAACTGCTGTCTCCCCGACCCCCACCTCCTGTGTATTTTCCATCTGCATTGCTCACATTTCCTGTTCTCAGCTGTCTCAGTTCTTTGCAACATGAACATACACTCCCCTCCCACTCCCTCCCCCGGCCCCACACAATCCTCTTTTCAATGTCACTAATGTGACTGAATTTCAGGATGGATTTGCTGATTGGTTGAAAGGCAGAAAATCCATCATTGTCCCCCGTAAGAGCACAGCTGAGCTTGTTTGTGAAGGACTCTGCTCAAGGCTGGAGCCGAGTGGGCTTTGAAAGGAGCCCGGAGCATTCAGGAACGAAGTGCAGGGCTCACATTGGATCCCAGCATTTGTGCTAACAGCAACTTGCCAGCACCACCATTTTTCATTTTTTCTTAAAGTCCCCTTGCTGGTTTTCATATAGTTCTATCAGTAATTCTGTTGCAAGGTGGAATACTGACAGAAAACGCAGTACTACAATGAGAATTATAAAAAGATCAGTTTCATTCATTCATTCGTTGCATTTCTATCCTATCTTTTTGTCCAAGGAGCTCAAGGTGCCATACATGCCTCTGCCCCTCCTGATTTAATTCTTACAACAATCCTGTGAGGTGGATTAGGCGGAGAGGCAGTGACTAGCTCAAGGTCACCCAGTGAGCTTCATGGCTGAGTGGGGATCTTAACTCTGGTTTCCCCCAGGCCTAATCCAGCACTCTAACCACTGAACCACACTGGCTCTTATATCAGTAAGAACCAGTTGGCAAAGACTCTCAGGTGTGATATCTGCTTTATTAAATGTTGTTGATGGAACGTTCTGGTGGACTCAAAAGCTTGCTTGTCATTTTGCAGCGTTTTGGTTGGGCATAATAAAGTGGCTTCAAAAATTTTAAACACCACAATTTAATCCTTAGCCATTTGTGCAAATGTAACCTATCCCTTCCTCTGCTTGGTTTATTTGGTGGGTTCTGTTGGGGGGGAGATCTTATTTATTTGGCATGCAAGAGACTGCTGTGAAATAAGTGGTGTGCTTCATCCCTGCCTGTCCCTGCTCCACCTCACCAGGGCTGCTATCTTAGCTTAGTGACAGATAAGACACTGTTGCTTACCAGAAGGAAAAGGGAGAGAGAACGAGGTGGTGAGGATGTCAGCATGGTGCAAACACACCAGTAGTGCCACTAGATTGGCTCCGCCAGTGCATTTACACTGTGCTGACCTCCTCACTGCCTTCCCCTCCTCATCCTGAAAGATGAAGTGACCCACCTGCTGGGAAGCTGGAGTAGCAGCTCTGCTCTACCCCATGAGCCACTTCCAGTGGGATCTACTTTGTTTCTAATTAGACCCCCAAGATTCACTGAGCAGAGCCTGGTGCAAAAGACATACAATTAGAATTAAATAATTCTGAGTCCAGGACTTTGTTTTGAGTACTGGAACCGAACAGAGCTCACAGTCCTTCCACCCAAACATCCATTCCAGTTTACCCCCAATCTTTCTTCATTTCAAGTAGTATAATTTCAGGTTGAGAGGGATGATTCTGTTGCTGTTGTTGTCAAACAATTCATAACCACAATTCCTTGCACACCTACTGCAAATGATTAGAGATTGACCAGCAGGTCCCAATGTAACAGACGCTCACCACTGCAAAAGGCAATGAGCTCAAGCAAATTCCATTGAAATAAGTCAGACACATTTCTAAGGAAACAAATACAGCCCCAGCTATATGCTATGTATGAATGCCAACTTACTTGTCTCATAGACCTCTGAGATAAACTACCCTACCAGGCTTCTCCTGTGCAGCCTGCCATGCCTACAGGACCCATCCATTGGTGCCAAGTTGTATATGTGTTTGCTGCCATCATAATGGCTTCCACTGCAGCTCCCTGCCTAGGTAATTGCAGCAAGCCATCACTGTCGTGTGTAGGCCCCAAAAGGCATTGAACTAAAGGATCTGGATAGGAAAGGGGTCATTATGAAGGAGGAAGGAGCAACCATCTGCCTTTGAGCCAAATCATAGTCCTTTGCAAATCCAATTGGACAGAATCAGTGGGATGTGGCGAGAGAAGAACTTCTATAGTTAGGCAGAGGGGATGGAGGAAAAGCAGGAGAAAAAGGCATCAATTCAATAAGATGTGGGGCAAGTATTAACCTATTTGGAAAGCTGTCAGGATGTATTGACACTTCTGGCTGGGAAATCACATTCCACCAGCTGTGTTTTCCCTGGATTGACGTTTGCTCTGTTTTAGCACTAAAGAGCGGGGGGCGGGGGCGGGTTTCCTGGGGAAAGAGTGGGGTAAGGGCAAGGGTAAAACTAGTGCCTCTGAACTTCATTTGCTGGGGAACGTGAGTGTGGAGAGTGCTGATGTGTTCAGGTGCTGTTTGTGGGCTTCCAATATGTATCTGGTTGGCTGCTGTGAGAACAGGACACTGAGCTAGATGGGTCTTTGGCCTGATCCAACAGAGCATTTATGTTCTTTGATATGCAGGGAAAGGAACCTTATAGCATCATGGAGTAAGTAGGTTCATCCCTGAAGTCCCTAATTGAAAGCTTTCCTGGGCACATAAGAAGGCCTTAAGGCTAGCCTCCATGGGCAACAGAGTTGGGGAAAGATAATGTAATATAGTAGAGTTCTGAATTCAAATCACTGCCCGGCCACTCGCTCTCTTCTAGTCTAACCTACGTCACAGGATTGTTGTGGCAACAACACAGGAACACTTTGTTCTTCCATGAAAATGCTATTTTCTATGGTCTTGAGACTTCCAGCAGATCCCTCATGGGGTGGTTACATGTCAGATTGATTTGCTATAGCGCTGCCCACGGGTCTGACCAGACAGCACTTTGTAATAAGTGGGTGCAGTTATTAGTGATGCATTGTGCTAATTAAATAGGCTGCGCTGATTAATGGAAGCCCTTTGCTGTAAGAACAGATGGAAGCTGAGCAGATAAAGGCAAAGTGATAGGAAGGAATTTCTCTGACAAACAAATCCAAATGTTCCCTCTTCTAAAGGATTATTGGAGATCCGATCCATCACAGTCTAAGATCCCAAAAGAAAAACTGGATCTTGATGTCTCTCCTCTGGTTCTGGATGAACGTGCTGCCAGTTTTCAAATACTTAAAAAGACAAAAGGGTGGAATCTACACACATATAAAAAACGCTGTGAACATGCTTTTTTGAAAAAAAAGTTTTGAAAAATACATTGAATTTGGCAAAGCTCACTGTTGCCATCTAGTGTCACATTTGTATGTTGCGCTTTACAGCACATTTAAAATGTTTTATTTGCAGCTGTATAGCTGAGTCCAAGAAAGCAAGCTATTTACCTCATTCACTGAGTTTTGACAAGTTCAGAGCCAGCATAGCACAGGGTTTAAGAATATTGGAGAACATGTGCTTGACACAATAATAGTGTACTGGGCGGTGAATTTATTCTGCTTTATTAACAGTCCTTCTGATTCTCCTTAATGCTACCAGTTATGCTGTCCAGATGGACTATACTGCAGCAAAAGCAAGCCATGAAAACCAGAGCATTTGTTCTTGGGGTGGGGTACGGGTTGTCCTGCTTTAGTTGTCCTATAGCCCCTATAGCAATAATGTGGTGGATTTGAAGACGCATCACAGAACAAACCAAAGCTAGGCTGAGGGGAGCTGACTGGCCCAAAACCACCCACTGAGCTTCATGGCTGAGTGGGGATCTGAACCATAGTCTCCCAGGGCCTAATTCGGCACTCTTAATGGCTATACCACACTGGCTCTCCTATAGCTCGTATGGCTCTCGTACAGCTACTCCCATGGCATCAAGAGCACAAATCCTCAATGAAAAGGAAGCCTGAAGGGCATCTTTAGTTACAAGCTGAATTACAGTGGAGCAAGGGAATGGCAGTATTGTGCCAAATGCTTTAGAGGAATGATGGGCTTTGGGGAAGGATTTAAAGAAGGGGAAAGAGCATCACAGAGGTGTTCAGGGATGCTATATCATGGGGGCAGCAAGTGAGAAAGCGCAAAGTCTTTGGAGGGAGCAAGAAACCTCCTAAGATGGTGAGGGATGGAAGAGCTGGAGGAACAAAGATCTTAGGCAGGGATATATCTGAATATAAATGAACCATGCCACCTATCTCCCACTGCTGTGGTCAGGGAGGATATGGAAAGGGGCAGTTGTCTGAGCTGTGACAGGCACACACAGAAACTCACACAATGATGATCGACTTTTGCTTACACTATTCCTGACTGGTGCTTAGCACAAGGCTTAGGGCAGGGGTCAGCAAAGTTTTTGTGGCTTGGGCTGGTTCACGGTCCTACAAACGCCGTGGTGGGCCGGAGTGCACGCACATGCATGCGCAAACGCCATTTCCAGCGCTCCTTCCAGCGCGGAGGGGTTGTGCAGAGCTTCCTGCAGCCAATGGGAAGCTGGCCAGTGTTGCGGAAGGCAGTCCCCACTCTGCTCTGTGCTGGTTTAGCGCAGCGCACAGGAGCCGACAGCGGGTGGTGGGGATCCCCGAGCGGGTGGCGGGGGTCCATGGGCTGGTTAAATTTTCCCCATGGGCCACTTCCCCTGGCTTAGGGCCTCCTTCGCCCACCTGGTGCCCCCCCAGCTAGCTTGGGCTGATGGGACTTGGCATCCAAAACATCTGCAGGGCACCAGGTTGGCATAAGAGAAGCCACGCTTGTTTTCTTTGCCCGCATGTGAGGGGAAGTAGGTTAACCGTAATCAAAGAGAACAGGCTACTCCTTGCCTGGGGCACCCCGTAGGGTGAGAGAACTCAACTCAGCTGTCTTGCGAGGTGTTTATTTCTATAGTAAAAGTGAGGAAGGCCCATCAGGCAGCCCAGTGGGAATGCAGTTGAGAAGGCACTATGTGTAGGAGGCAGAATAAAGGGAAATGGCTGTGATGAATTGGGATGACGGTTCATGCAAGGGTTCCCTTCTCACCCTTCCTCCAGGCCATCTGAGTTCCTCGTGATTCCATCAGTGTTTGGCCTGAATGAATTTTCCCTTTCTTTGGCAGGCCTTTGCACTGAAGCCAAGTGAAGAACCTTATGATTGCACTATCTACGTAACTCAACTCAGATAAGACTCCGCTTAGGAAAACAAGCAGCTCCCGCCCTTGGCAAGGAATCCGTCCACCCAACACTCCCCAACTCGTGCTCCTGCCTCCACACCAGCTTCCACACGCTCAAGCCAGCGCCTACAAACTCATCCCCGCCTTTCGTTCCCAAGTCCACCTCCGAAATAATTCTCCAGCCATGTTCCAGCGCCTCACCAGCCTCTTCTTCAGTGACAGCAGCGCACCTGAGGACCTTGAGGAACCTAAGCCGTTTGTCTCTAAAGAAGAAGAAGAAGATGGGTGGCTCATTATTGATCTTCCAGGTGAGAAATATGAGAGGGAATGATCAGGGTCAAGCTAGAATGGGTGCTGGGGTGGGGCACCTCTGGCCCTCCAGATGTTGCTGAACTTCAACTACCATCATCCCTGGCCGTTGGCCATGCTTGCTGGGGCTGATGAGAGTTATAGTTCATCAACATCTAGAGCAGGGTTTCCCCAGCCTTGGGTCTCCAGCTGTTTTGGGACTACAATTCCCATCATCCCTGGCCACTTTGTCCTGCTAGCTAGGGAAGATGGGGGTTGTAGTCCAAAAACAACTGCAGACCCTGATCTAGAGGGCCAATGGTTCCCTATCCCTGACTTAAGAGCCATAACTCTCAAACTGGAGAATTGAGGAGTTGTGGTTTGTTGCTACTAGATAATAGAGCTCCTTCCTGAGGGCTAGCAGCTCAGCTTTCTTCAACGAATAAGCAGTTGCTTCTGTGGGAGGAGTAGTGTCAGTGTGTGGAGGATCTGAAGCTCAGTCTGGACAAGATTTGCCTGTGGGGCAGCACTGGCCAGGAAGGGGTAGAAAGAGGCCACCAGTCCTGAGCAGGAGGTGTGGGGAGCCTCCAGGCCCGTATTGGCAGGCGCCATGAGGGAGCCATGGAAAGAGGTTGCAGCTGGGGTCAGTACCATTTAGGTGTGTGGTTGCTTAGTGGCTAGAGTCCTCTTCAAACAAGTTTTTAAGTCTGTCCCAGCCTCCCTCTTTGCAGCTTACCATTTGTGTTTGCATTTTTCCAATCCTCTCCCACGAAATAATACTGGGTGGTATTCAACTATGTTTTACTCAGAGTAGACACACTGAAATTAATGGGCCAAGTTTAGTCATGTTCATTACTTTAAATGGGTCTACTCTGAGTAAAGCTTAGCTGACTGCCACCCCTAACTTGTACTCTGCCTTCTTCCTTCCCCTGTTTCTTTATTGTCTCACACCCACATAGTCTCTGCTTCTTCAAACCTTCAACGTTGAGCACTAAAACTAGAACTCAGCTGCAAGCTGAGCTACCCTTGGCCTTGGTAGTGTTTCCCAATATTCAGATCAGTTTAAGAGGTTGCAAAAGGCAGTTTAAGAGGTTCCACAAAAGGCAGAACTTTCTAAGTAGTTTTGGTCCTCTAGGTTTTGGAATGAAAGGTGTTACTGTGCCCTCCATGGATCAGGGGATAGCTGAAAAATTTCTAAACACACACACACAAGATGAGAAGGTCATGCGGCTAACTCCAGCTGGAGACCGAATTCTGGACTGCATGGACCTTTGCTATGGCCTAGCAAGATGAATGTATGCTCATTTTGGCTACACTACCTAGGGTGGAAGATGCTTCTGTTCTGCCTGGAAGTCACAGCTATCTGAAGATGCCGGAGTGTCTCACAAACCTGGTTCTGAATAAGGCACTCAGGTGTATAGTGCCACTTTTCAACCAAGCTAGAACTCTTGTAGCTCTATGAGTCAGTTAACTTGCCAGTTGCCTGTCTTTCCCTGCTCCGGTGATGCAGCAGCCCAGCTGCCTGTCCTTCTTCTCCAACTATCCTGGCCTTATTGGTTGCATGATACAGCAGCAAACAAGGGAAGGAAAGCAGGCATCTGGGCAGTTGCTTTTCCCTTGGGCTCATCTTATGCAACAAACACAAAACTCCCTAGCTGGCTATTCCTGACTTATCCTGTTCCCAACTTAGCATGTATTTCTCTCTCAGTGCTGAGCCCGTTCTATATGCCTAAAATGGAAGCAGAGAGAAAGAATGAGTTAAGGGTTGGCAGCCAAGTGCAGCCAGCAGATTAGCTCTGCCTTTTGCAGGCAGATCCAGGCTCCAGGGTGGATCTCAGCTGGCGAGTGAGCTACCTCCTTGCTCATCACAGAACAATTGTGATAGATGCTATCCTTGCCATTAGGGAGCCTTGGCTTTAGGCTGGCTATAATTTTGCTCTGATCTTGTGTTCAGGATTCGGTTGTGCCATTGTTCCTAATCCATACTCTAATTCCCAGTACTGGCAATAGTAGCACTTGAAAGAGTTTCATACATCAAATGCCCTGTCCTTCCAGTGAATGGGCTGGCACCAATGAATGAATACACCAGGCTAATTTCATAAAATCTGAAAGCATCACGTCGTCTTTCTTGAAGTCAAACTGCAGTCAGCATTTTTATTTTTGAGCATCCGCTTTATGCTAAAAAAGCCACAAGTACTTGTTATTTGGTGATGGAATAGCTGGAGAATAGCGGCTGAAAGTATTTCTCTCTCTCCGTCCTTCCTTGTTTTTGAGTGATGAGGTCTATTTATAAGCATCATCTACCTTGATGGAATGCAGCCTGGCTGTAGTTCTTTATTGATTCCTTAATACAGTGGAACTCTGGTTAGCTACTGTCCTTACGAACGCTTCAGGTAATGAGCTCTGCTAACCTGGAAGTAGATGCTTCTGGTTGCGAACTTTGTGAGCAGAAGTCGCGTGCCGGCGGCATGGCAGCAGTGGGAGGCCCCATTAGCGAAAGCGCGCCTTGTGTTAAGAATGGTTTTGGGTTAAGAACGGACCTCTGGAACGAGTTAAGTTCGTAACCGGAGGTACCACTGTATATAAACAAAATACACAGAAGTGTCAAACATCCAGACATGAAACCTGATTCCACATCTACAGCATACTAAGTGAAAGTTGATCCATTTGGGCAAATGAAGCACTGCCCCATCAACCCAGAGGCGGAGGAACCCTCTCTGGCACCCAGGGCGGGGCAGCCCGTACAGAGTGCGCATGTGCGGCATTCCGTGCGTGCACAGTCCGTACGGAATGCTGCACATGCGCACTCTGTATGGGCTGCCGCTTGCATGGTATCCATATGGGCTGCTGCACATGTGCGGCATCCCATACGGACGCCACACGAGCGGCACCAATACGGATTGGGCACACCCTCGGCTGCTCTACAGCTGGGGGGAGGCAGGGGCCATCTTGTCACCCCCCCCCCGAGTGGAACACGGGGCGGCCCGCCCCCTCCGCCCCCCTTCCTCCGCCCCTGCACCAACCTCAGTCTGCCCTCAGGCAGCCCCACCTGCATAACTTCTTGCTTACAACCAGTCCAAGGGATAGCACTGCCTGTATCTCCTTCTCCTTAGTCTCAAGTGTTGCCCTTGTAGAATTCAGCACGAATGAGGATAGGGGGAAAAGTAGAATTATTTGGCGGTGCCTGTTATTGGCTCTGGCTCTCCCTAGTATTTCTCTCCCTGCTTTCTGCCCTATCAGCCTTCTTCATGGGCTCCAGCTTTGTGTTACCAGCTTTTGAATCCACCTCTGTGGCTGTTCCTTTAAAACTGGATTGATCTGGAGCAGCTAGCTAGATCATGTTTAGCTTTAGCTGCTGGTTTTTGCATAGAAAACAGCTTTTTCTGAAAGCAATTGTTTCCAGTACTTCTCTAGGAGAACTTTGTGATTTCTTTTATTTTAAAAAAGATTGGCTTGATATTGTTGATAACTCACATGACATACCACTTTTAAAGAATCAGTGCTAATTCAAGGTCTCCTTTACGAAATCCAAAGAAGTTTATTCAAAACCTACAACCAAGTAAGTGTGCTTAAGGCTGCATCCTTCGCGTTGAAGGTCTTCATGGCTGCCTAGCTGCTAGTTTCTCAGGCAAGTGAAAGCTCCTCCATCTTAGTCACTGATTTTTGCCTTTGCCATTTTGCTGAGCGGAAGTCAGATGACTCAGCATCCAGTGGCAACCAATCTATGACCCTTTTTCTTGCAAATTTAGCAGAGAGAACCCAAGTAAACAATGCTCTACATCGTCGCACAGATCCACCCTTTTCTGTTCTTGCTGACAATCCATTGCCATGTGGGGGGAAAAACATCCACCAGGCTCATGCTTGTGTTACAGATATTTTTAGATAGCCTAAGAGGGAGCTAAGAATAAAGCTATCTATCAGTTGGAAAGCAAGCCCTGTTTCTTATGTCCTCAAAATGCTTTTTGCCTGGCGTTTGGAGATTGCCTGAGGGTCCCTGCAGACTGAGGTGTTTTGTTTTGTTTTACAGGTGTACTTTCAACATGTCATTGACACAATAATAGTGCATTAGTGGTGGATTGACTTGACTATCTGCACATCGCTTTGATTTACCAGTTGTTCTGTGATGTTTTCCCCAGTGTTGCTGCATTATAGCCAAATGAAAGGGCGCTCTTGTGTAACAAAAGTGAGACAAAAAATCCCAGTCATTAAACCTGGCAGGTGCTCTCCCACTGAGCTATGGTCATCCCCCAATGTGTGAATGTTGAGTTAAGGGGCAGGAAGAGCATTTCTCTTCTCCTAGTTCACTGCACAGCAATAATGAACATGTGGGCATAAATCTGACTGTATTCAGTTAGGATTACTCTCTGAGTGGGTTTAACATTCTATCCTTGATAATCTGAAAAGGCCTCGCTCCTTTCTCAAAGCTTTACAGTGATCAGAAACTCAGCTTCTGTTTTTGCTCATCCCACTCCCTCTCTCAGCTTCCACAGCCCAGACTAATAACAAAACAAGGCTGTCCCAAGACATTTGCTCCACACCAAGAAAAACACAATTACCTTGGAAAACCACATCTAGCAATACTGCCGGGCAACAGATGCCGCAACACTGATTTCAGCTTCACTTCCTGTCCTCACCTTTACTGGATGCAGTGCAACTTGTTGCACACAGAGAGGGAACAAAAGAGGCTGGCCATATTTGAGTGAGAAATACAACTGGTGTATTCATTAGCTGCATGCTTTGAAATACAAAGGTGCCTAGTACAGAGAAGGAAGGCTTGGCTAGGAAACTGAAATGTGGTGCACAGGAGAAGGTGGAAAAACAGAGAAAGCTAGCCATGATGGCTGAGGTTGATGGGAGTTGGAGTCCCAGCTGCATTTGAAGTGCCTTAGGTTTCCTTTATCTGATCTAGAGCCATAGGAGCCAACTCCTAGGGACCGTGGGAGCTTTGGCCCACACAATAAAATATTTGAGGGGGGCAGGCCCCCACAAAGTTGATGGGATTCACATTCAAACAAGGTGTGTGCACTGCATCATGTGATTGATTATGTGGGACGGGGCTTACCTGGGCCCCCCACAATATTTTATTCAAGTTGACACCCCTGTCTAAAGCACAGCTTAATTTGAACCAGGGTTTGGCCTGGTTTTAGAAATAAGCAGGCCTCTGGGAGGAGAAGCAACATGTTGTCATTGCCTTATAACACAAGTTAATGACAGTCAGTCTGTGCACATCAGGGATTAGGAGAGAGAGGAAAAAAAACTTCTGAGGTAGAGGATGTAGCTTCTAGCCTTGACTGATATTCCGCACTGCTATAAAATAGAAGAAAGGAATAGGGCCGGGCCTGCCATTAGACATAGTGAAGGGGACACCTCAGGCAGTAGATGCTGGGGTGGTGGGCAGTGGTGGGCAGGGGTTAGAGGGCAGAGCTGTGTGTGCCACCCCATGCAGCCCGCCCCCTAACTAGTCTGTTGCTCTCAGGTGCGGTGAGGGATGCTGTCCCATTGCCAGAGTCTTGATGCCGAAATCAGAGCCTTAATTCAAGATCTCTCCATGAGCACTTAACCATGGGTGCCATTTTCTCCAACTTCTTAACTGCTATGCTGTACAGTGGTACCTTGGGTTACAGACACTTCAGGTTACAGACGCTTTAGGTTACAGACTCTGCTAACCTAGAAATAGTACCTCGGGTTAAGAACTTTGCTTCAGGATGAGAACAGAAATTGCGCCGCGGCAGCGGGAGGCCCCATTAGCTAAAGTGGTACCTCAGATTAAGAACAGTTTCAGGTTAAGAACAAACCTCCAGAATTAATTAAGTTCTTAACCCGAGGTACCACTGTATTCTTCCAATTAGCCCATGTTATTGACAATGATGTTGTTAGCAAAAGATGGCATGATGAGCAGGATTAGTGAGATTGATGGGCACATCAGGAAAATGCTTGAAGGAAAACAGTTTCCTTAATTTGTCTAGGTTAGGGGCACATTTTGAAACTTTTAACACGACAACCCCACTTTTTTCTTTTCCCCTTTGTTTCGAAAATCTAAAAATACTTCAATTCAAGGGGTGGGGGACCTGTGCTGTTAGGCTCCAGCTCCTGTCAGTCCCAGGCAGTACAGTGAATGGTTAGGGATAATGGGAGTTGTAGTCCAGCAACATCTAAAAGGCTGCAGATTCTCCACTCCTGTTTTAATAACACTTAGCATGCCTGTTGGTATTTTGATCTGTGTGTTCATTCAGCTACACACCCTGCCAAGAAGTGATGCTGTTTACATTTTCTTTTCTTTTTTAAGATCCTGCATTCCTCCTGTCAGTCAGGGCTAATTATTGCCACCTTCTTCCTGGTACTGGAATTGCACAAGCCCTAACCAAGGCCCCTGCTGAACCTTTCACTGAATTATATCTTTGGTGATGAGCTAATACTGTCTAGATTGAGTAACATCCTATGAGACACAGGGCCAGTCAGCTGGACCAATGAGATGCAGCCGTGTTGCCAAATGTTCGAGAATTCTTGCACATATGCATGAATAAGGGGCATCCATAAGAGGAATGAGACACTTTGCATTCTTGTACTGAAATATACAAGATTTTCTCACAACAAGCTACCCCCAACTTGGCAACACTGCAAAACTGTGTGTGTGCGCGCGCATGCGTGTGCGCCAGGGTTTTAAAAACTATTAAAACTATTTTTTCCCATGGTCAGTCCTCAATTAACCTTCAACAATGGATCTCCCAAGTAACCTTTAACTTTAAAGTAGCTGCGTGTGAGTTCTGATTTTGATCAGAGGAGTTGCTCTGTTAATTGACCTCTCTAGAGGGCCAAATAGAAGCTGGATAGAGGGACATTGTGTTTTTCTCCTAGCAGAGCTAATAGCAGCTTGGGGGCGATTTAGAACAGGGAAACTGCACAGGGAAAAGGGTTAAACACATGTTCCTCCAGTGCAACTGCTAATCTAAACTGGATGGACCTACAACATCGTTCAAGTAGCACCTCCACCCCCCCCAAAAAGTTTGGACATCCACTCACAGATCTGCCATATGATGTCATTTTGGCCCTCTAACCCATTTTGCAGCCCTCAGGCAGTACCTCCCCACATATCTAATAATAGTGCCAGATCCAGTGTCAGAGGGCATGATACCCAGTGTGGGGAGGCTAACTCAGGTCTGTCACAAACACTTTGCAGGCATGCCTTTTGACATTTTGGTCATATTTTGTGAGATGACCTAGGATAGCCAGAGTAACTCACACTGGCAGAAAGAAAGAGAGGGGGGGTCACAGTGCACCAGGAGCTTGTATACAGAAGTCACATCTACCAATACATTCAAAAGACTTTATCAGTCATGGCTCCCACCCCCCAAATAATAATAATTCATGGGCGTCTTAGTTTGTTAAAGGTGTCAAGATTTATTAGGAGATAACTCAAGGAGCTACAATTCCCAGCACCCTTAACAAACTGGAGCTCCCAGGATTTTTTAAGAGGATGCCTCTTAAACTGACATAGGAGTGCTTTAAATGTATGGTATGGTTGTGACCTAAGGCCCACTAAAATGAATGTTATTTGCATATTTTGCCATATTTTGAAGAGCAAAAAAGAGGACACATTTGCCGGCTTCTACTTTTAACTATGGATCGCTGTGACTCTCATTTTACATACCCATGAAAAAGAGGACGTGTCCTGGAAAAAGAGAACATATGGCAACCTTAATTTGCACAGGAGCACACATTAATCTTTGTATGTGATACACATTATCATCAATGTAAACTTTGCTGGATAATGTAAGTTAACACATGGGTCCCTGCTTGGTTTATGTTTCAAGCAGAGGAGGCAATAGAGAAAGGAAGAGGCAAGGGCAACGGGAGATGAATATGTGCAAATATGTTTCTGTGTGCTGATACAGGTTGCATGAATGCAGCGCTTGTGCAAAGGAAATGTCCTACCTTTTCCCCCTGCATGCTCTGCGAAGCATCTCCTAAGGATCAGGGTACCCCCAGGGAAGGCCTGGGATGTGGAGTAGGGGATTACAGTCTGCATGGGAGAATCGGATGCTGGTAGCTTGTGCTTACTGCTCTCCCAACTTGATGGACCTTCATGGTATTCTATTGCTCATCACTGGTCTATGAGCTTCTGCGTGGCTATTTTTTAAAGCCGGTTTCCCGTAAGCTAGTGGGAAGTTGCAGAACATGTTCTCCACACTCTCTGAAGGTTGTGCATTTGCAGAACAGGTTACAACAGTGTCTGGGTTACAACATCCAGAGTGTGACGCTGCTGCTGTCTTCTCGACTAGGCTGCTGCTTCATATTACAGCCCCTAGCGGTTAGCCAGCTGCCAAGTTTCCTGAGTATGCCGATGTCCCCTTAATTATGACAGCGGGAAGCAATGATTTGTTGTGCCCCTCGTGAACTAGTGAATTCTCTCCATAGTGATTGGCAGTTGCTCTGCATTCCAACTCTACAGATTTTGGTACCCAGACCTGCTTTGCTTTTCCTCCTTTATCTGGAGGTTAGAGATATGTTTTTCTCGCTTTCCCATAATATGAAAACCCAGGGTCATCCAATGAAGCAGAAAGTTGGAAGATTTAGGATAGACAAAAGGAAGTCCTGGCGGATAATTGTGCTCACTCAAGTGGGTAATATTGGTGTTAAAATTGTGTGTGTGTATGTGTATGTCAGTGGGACTTGGTGGCACATCACTGTGTGTAGGGTTGTTGTCTTAATGTCAAATGGAGCATTTCTGTTTTCCCTCTGCCCAGTCACTGTGTCTGGATTTGGATTTGTTGGGATAGATTGGAAAGGGAGATGAGCTGGTGAGGTCTCTTTCTTCTATCCTTCTCCACTAGGGATGCCATCTGTGCCATCCTGCCTGTTTCTTGTACCTTATTTATTGTTTTGCCATCCATTTCATTCTTCTATTACTTCTTTTCTTTCTTCTTTTGAACCAGTAATTCCTTTTAAATATGCATACATTTAAATATATTAGCACATGTGGGTATGATATGTCTGGTTTCCACCATCTTGGGAGAGCTAGGCTACTCTTACTATTTGGCAACGCTCTTTGTAGCTCCACGTTCCTCTGGTGCTTTGATAACCCACCATGGGAGGACTTCCTTGCTTTGCTTGTGGGTCGTCACTCTTGTTGATTCCCCTCCTTCAACCAGCATGGTGGCTCACACTTTTGCAAGGCTGGGCTGTGTGTACAAGCAACCCAAGGCATCCCTTGGGGGGCGCCATGTTTTTAGGGGCATTGACGGGGCAACAGACACTCTGAGAGGAGCACCTCCAGGTTCCCTGCCGTTGTTGCAAAGAATGCTGGGAAACTGATCTCAGATGGGGTGCAGCTGCAGTTGCAAGTGCTGCTGGGGCTCACCGCTTGGGTGGCAAGGCGCAGCTACCTGGGGTGGCAAAACATCTTGAGCCAGCCCTGACTCCTCAGGGAAGGTTTTGGGATGAATTACAAAAATGCCTTTGGGGTGTCATTTGTACTAATAATGCCCCCTTTCTCTTCTCCCTCCCTCACCCCTTCCTTCCCATCCATTGTATATTGAATGTGTGTGCCACCTCTCCCCTCTTAATCCTCTCCCCACCCCTGCACTGCCTTGCACAACCCTTGCATGGCTTTGAACAACTGTAACTACCTTTTTTTTTTTTTTTGCTTTGGTTTTGAATTTTTATTATTATTATTTTTTATTATTATTTTTGCTGTCGTTGCTCTTGTTCTGGCTGTCCTCCCGTTTTTGTGTGGGTGGTGACTCTTGTTGTCTCTCATTAGATAGTTACGCTTCAGCCTCCAGTAAGGAGCGGCGGGTAGGTGAGAAGGATTCTGTTTGTGCTTCTCATTGCCGCCGTGGGTCCCCTCCACCTACCACGTCTTCGCCCCACTCCCTCAGTGACTGTGTCAGCAGGTCCATGCCCTCTCAGCCTGACCCCTGCTTGATGGACGAGAGTTGGTTTGTTACCCCTCCCCCCTGTTTTACTGCAGAAGGTCCTGACCCCGTCAGCATGGAGAGCAACCCCATGGAGGACCTTTTGATTGAACATCCCAGTATGTCCGTCTATGTCACCAGCAGCAGCATCATTGTGGAAAGGGAGAATCCTGAGGAGCACATCCCTGAAGGGTAAGCTCAGATCTTTCAGGGAAATGAGCCAAGACATTGGCTACCAATAACAACCTCATCTACTATCAGATTTCATTACCATAATAATAATAAAATTAATTTAGGCAAATGAGTCTTGACTAATGACCTGGGACCATTTTAAAATTAATTCATTAACTGATGAAGAGCATATGCAAATAGTGTCCAAAGTGACAATTGCCACAATGTTTAGAAATATAGATGTCTATGAAAGTATTGTGTGGGTGGCGCTGTGGTCTAAACCACTTAGCCTCTTGGGCTTGCTGATCGGAAGGTTAGTAGTTCGAATCCGCATGATGGGGTGAGCTACTGTTGCTCTGTCGGAGGTTCTGCCAGCCTAGCAGTTCAAAAGCATACCAGTGCAAGTAGATAAATAGGTACTGCTGGGGTGGGAAGGTAAATGGCATTTCTGTGCGCTCTGGCTTCTGTTACAGTGTCCCGTTGTGCCAGAAGCAGTTTAGTCATGCTGGCCACAAGACCTGGAAAGCTGTCCCTTTCCAGTGGCTCCCTCGGCCTGAAAGCAAGTTGAGTGCCGCTCCCCATAGTCACCTTTGACTGGACTTAACCATCCAGGGGTCCTTTACCTTTTTTTACCTGTGTGGAAAAAATTAGTGTCCCCCCTGCTCATAATACTATGTGAGAGAGGGGGTTGTTGTTGTTTTTTTTTTGTTTTATTATGTATTTTGTGTTCTTATTCTGCATTTTTCTACTGTAAACTGCCCTGGTATGAAGGGTGGTATACAAATTTAATAAATAAGAATAACTCAGGGACATCCACTGAAGCAGAATGTTGATCAGTTCTGTACTTGTGCCTTTTCTACTTCCTCCATCACTGAACATGATAACTCCATTTTAAAATAACTGGGTGTGTTATTCTTGCATCTGACTGTTTTGATGTTGTAAATGCAAATGCATTTAAATATTGCTGATTTCCTACACACACTTTTTTATTATTATTTAAGCAACTAAGGTGTAGAAATAGTCCTGAGACCTGGAGGATGGCAGTGAAGCTCATATGTTTCCACCATGTATGCAGTGTAATGTGTAACATGTTCAAATGCACAGACAGTTCATTCCATCCCTATCCCTGCAGAGAGGAGGGAGATCGCATGAGTTGTCTCTGCATACAACTGGTGCCATGTTTTGTGGCAGGCACATTGGGAGGGCACAACTGTTTCTGCTTCCCTGCTACACTTATGAGTGGACTGCTTTCGGTAGCTTTGATGAAGAAGGCCTTTTGCAACTTTAGGGGAAGTCTCTTTTAGGTCCTCTCAAGTAGGCCTAATCCTGTCAAGAGCCTTGAACCACCCTGAGTCTTGTGTACCTTTGTTTCTGCAGTGAGGTACCTGAACGCCGTTTGCAGCGTCATGCCCCTCACCACTCCACCTCTCTTGCCACCAAGGCCGCCATCTTGGAGAAGGTCAACCAAGTGCGTCGGATTCAGAGGGCAAAGCAGCTGTCGGAGAAGCACAAGTTCAGTCAGAAAGTCATGCAGCGGCAGAACCGCACCAGAGAGTGCCGCCCGCGACGGGCCAAACACCAAGGCAGCTTTGTCTACCAGCCATGCCAGCGCCAATACAACTACTAAGCTACTTCAGGAAGTCTACACTGTGGGGCATTATCCTTTTAACTTTCAGCTTCACCAGTTCTTCACAATGCTTTCTTCAGCCAAGAGGGTCATCTTCGTCCATTTTCTGAAATAAACCCACTCCCCTCACCCCTTTGAGAAAACCTCCTACGTTCTCCTGAACTGGCAACGTTCAATAGTTGTTCTTTTGTGGGCTTTTCATGGGCTTTATATCTCCACCCCCACACCCCTTTTCCAGCAAGAAATACATTTTCTGATCTACAGCTTCCTTTTCTTTTTGGGTTTAATCTTCCCCATTCCCATCCCTCCATCCACGAGCGTGGATTTTGATTTGGATCTGAAGGTGAGAGAAACCCAACATGACCCAGTAAAATGTCCCAGTAATAAGGCTGCAGGTCTGTTTTGAAACTCCAGTGTGGGTTGTTGTTGTTTTTAAAGAAGTGTTGGAGAAATAGGCATGCCTCTTAGTTACCAAGAAAGGCCATTTATCTCTGGTTATATTCTTGGTCACCAAGCGGCATGAAATCACACACTGGTTATTGTAGAAATTACCAGTGTTACACTAATTGGTGCTTCCAGTGAATATATCACATTTAAATTTGTTTCCAGTGAGTTACGTACATAGTAGGGCCAAATGGCCTTGTCATTTCCTTTGGTCCCTTGTTGTTGCACTAGGGAGCCTATGACATCAGTGCCTTTCTTTATGACATCACACTCTCTACAGTGTGGTGTCACAAATTGAGATACCAGGTTCATGTGCAAACTGGAACACAAAAATAACAAATAAACCAAACAAGTCCCAATGGAACTACATAAAACTATATCTTATGACAGATGTCCTTCCTTTAAAAATACACGAATTGCATATTTGTTCCTTTCACTGGGCTGATGTGGTGGCTAGTCATGAGGCATTCTGGCATATCCTTAATTTTACTGGGGCTATAAGACCCATGAAAATCTATGGGAGTTTTGCCATTGACTTCAAATAGAAGATGGATTGTGTCTGAATCTTCAGTTCAGTAGTGTCATGTGATGTGAAATGGACCCTTTGAAAGTTCATTTTGAGCAGCTGTAACTGCCAGCAGTGGTTTATGGGTGCTGCAGAGGTTCACAGTTATTGAAAGGTCAAGCTTGTATTAACGTTCTTAATCACACATGGCCTTTTTGAAATGCAGTGGGCTCTTCCTCCCTCTGATTACTTGCATAAAAGCTATGCCAGTTTTTCTTGCAATATCATTCATGGCTCCATAACTTCATGAGCAAGTGTTTAAACCCATGTGTACAGAGCACAGTTGGATGTGGTACTTTTTAGAAGGACATCAGTATGTGTGTAAGTGTAAAATAAAATAACTTCTAAAAAGGAAAAAACAAACAAACAACTTTTAAAATCCTAAATTTGCATCTTTACCCCATGCATTTTATCCTGAGGCTGATCATGGCAAACTTCCTCTAATGAAAATATTTCCTTGTCCTAAGGAAGGAAATTATTAAAAGTAATCTGAATAAAATAAAAACAGACGTTTGGCAGAGACTCTTGTTCTGAGGACTTTTATCAGGTTGAGTTCTAAGGGCACCAACCAGATAAGTCCGTGACAATTGCTTTCAATGGGAAACAGATATGTAAATAGTCACATTTCTTCCATTGATTTCAGTGGGATGGCAGGATCATGCCTTAATATTATGTTTAGTGGGAAAACATCATTTTTCGATCCTTGCCAACAGTAGAGCACTTTGTATTCATTCATGTTATCTTATTCCGGTGTTGATGCTAATGCCAAGGACCTCAGCAAAGAAAGGGGCTTACACATAATTTTAGAGGTAATAAAGTATGTTGGAGGAAGTAATGAAGGATGTTAGATAAGAGATTGAATGAGGCTGGAGGGATGAAGTAAGTGGGTCAAAGACAGAAGGTAAAATAAAGTGTCCTACGCACACTTTCTCGAGAGTAAGCACCACTGAATTCAGTGGATACATAGGTTCAGGCTGCATGTCAATGAAGAAGGGATCTGAAGTTGTTGACCAGGTGTAAGCCAAAGACATGGAGGTCTGGACCCTGGAGAGTAGAATGAATACCCTCTAGAGAACAGCATGAAAGTCTTTTAGAATCTAGAGCACCCAATAAACATAGTCATTAGATTATGAGAACAAATAGCTTTGATTCTGTAGCCAGATGCATGGGGGAGGTCTCCTCTGATCAAGACCATTTCAGGAATAACTGGGTTTCACTCTAATTATATTAGACAAGCATTGTCCTGTTAAAAACAATCCCATATGAAATGCCTGCAACAAAACTGTAATTTTTTAAACATTTATACTGTATTCTTATTCATTTCCCCACCCACCCCTTCTATCAAGTTAATCACAGTGTTCACATCCTGATTATGGTCACAATGACCATTGATTCTTAAACACTTGCTCAGTCTGGTTGAGATCTGCAATTTTCTGTCATATTTAATCTGTACTGAGCTTAGGAATTTCCTATATAAAACCTCATAATGATCATTTGGTACTGTCTATATATACAGTTTAAAAAATAAGCTTGATACATGTTTAGAATAAGAAAGTAAATTATGTACTGAAACTCAGCTGAAAGGAAAAAAAGGTAGCATTTCAGTGCTGTGGTTTTATAGGGTTGCCATATTTCAAAAAGTGAGAAGTTGTTGAGCAACCCTAGGTTTTAGAACCACCCACCCCTTATACTGTATAATATCACATTCTGCATGTGTTTCAAAAGTGGTTTACCATGTGAAATTTGGAGAAGGGGGCTGCTATTGAAGAAATATAAGCCTAAAGCCTCTTGGCTAAGGGAATTAGCTGTGTGGTCCTGGGGGTCCTGGGCTGTGTTTCTAAAGTCAATAGCTTTATATTCACATGACACAACTGAACGGAAGATTTCCATCTGAGCTCAAATCAGACTAAAATTGTCTTCCACCTACCCGATACTGGCACTATACCTTGGCAGAACAGCATAGTAGAAATTCAGCTTTGTCAGTCATGTCAATGTTGGGAAAATTGCCCCTATTGAATGTCCGCCTGTTCCACTGCTGTCAGATGAGCAAAAAAATGTCACCCTAAATGTTTCTCCAAAATTTAAACTACTCATCCAAACAGATGTTGGAAACTTACATTTACTATACATTTGACCTGCTGGCGAAGAAGGTAAATAAAGACCAGACCTCACCCTAAAATGTTGACTTCTTCCTGTTCTTCTGCCATTCCCACCTGCATTTGCTAATTTGCTGTCTTCATGACTCTTGAATAGCTGGTGTTCATCATCATCTTATGAAATTGATGGCAAAACCCCCATATAGGAGCAGTCTTTGTGCCTTTTAACTGCTGCTGAAGAGGCATCAGTTTCAGCCAGTTATTGGTACAGAGGACTTGGCAAGCACCTTAACAAGGGCAGAACCTCAAAACTTGGTTGCTGGCATCCCTTGTCACCAGCGGCATGTTACCTCCAGGAGTAGCAGTTGAGAAAGACATGCCAAAATCCTGGTTCTTCATTTCTGAAGATAACACTAGACAGTTGCCCAAATTTCGTTTTATGTGTGAGTGCTAACACTTTCGCAGAAAGCCATGAGGCCGACCTATCAGAGAATGTCAAAGCTAATTGATTTAATTTTAGTTCTGGGGCAAATGCACTTGACCTGGAACTGAAAGCAGAGCAATTCAATTTATGACTGATTCTTCCACTTCTCATTTAACTTACCAGGAAGGCGATAGAGCTGGCAGGCCTGAGTGTGAGTCCTATGTACCTGTATGGTGGTGGCCGCAGATTATGTTGGTTTCATTTGTGTCTGATTAAAATAGGGAGATTAACACTTTCTCTAATCTTGTGAAGTGTTTACATCTTTTTGCCTCTGTCATGTCACATTAAATGCCTTTTACCACTATAGCAGCTCTTGAACAAATCAAGGTGGTTTATTTGAAGAGCTGAAACACATTGGGGGGGGGGCAGGGAGTGCAAATTCAATGAGTTTTGCGTGTGGGAATTATCACACAAATGCCCAGATCCGCTTTGACTCTGACAATTCAAAGATATTGAAAGCTGCATCTTGAATGTGATAATTTAATATGGAACATTAGGAGTTAATTTTGGGGTGGATTTCATATGTTGATGACTCTATATAGCTTAATATTCAAATTTTGGAAATAAGACTTTTGACATCCCCCTCCCCACCCTAAAAAATCACAAATATTGAATATCTCTGCTTTTTAAATGTCATTTATGAGAAAGAGAGTGATGTTAGCGATTTCAGTTTTGATTCACTGGGTACTCTTTATTTTCATTGCTGCAGAAATCAATTTTGGGAGGGGGCATCTCACCAGAATAGGGCCTTTGTCCCTTTAAGTCTGCAGCTCTACAGCCCTGTGACACACCATGATGTCTGGTTGTGATGGGGAAACTACACCTCAAAGCTCTGAAAGGGCTGGAAGACCCGATCCGTTTAAAATGTGGACATCACCTCTTACTAGTCTCACAAGCTGTAGGTGAAATTATTCCCACCATCTATGCTTCATTGTCAGTGAATCATGATTTACATGGTAATTGAACTTTTGCAAAGAAAGAGAGACTTCTGAAAACACCTGTATTCCAAACAGCGGCTTCAAAGGGTAGATGAGTTTGGAGCCTCTTCTTCCTTCTTTCCCCATGTCCTTAAGAATTCAAACTGTTTCATCTCTCCAAAGGAACGTTAGAAAGTCCATTTTTCTAAGTAAAAATGGGATTAGGTCACTTATTTACCTTTTCCTCCAATGCCACTTTCTGTTCCCACCTCTGCAACATGCCCAAGAGGTTCTGACACTTTAACACAGAGATGGGGAACCAGTGTTGTTGGACTGTAGCTCTCATAATCCCTGAACACTGGCTATGTTGGCTAGAGTTGATGGAAGTTTGAGTCTTACAACATCTGGAGGGCCACAGTTTCCCCATCCCTGCCTAAAACCAACACACTTAGAAAAAATTATATTGACTTCAATGGGATATTCTTGCAGGTGTTCTCGGGGAAGGGGGGCAGTCCCAGTGTTAGATTCCTTCTAGAGATGTTGCCCTCCTATGGGGGTCAAAAATTATGGCAGTGTTTCACTCTGAGCAAAGGGGCCTGGCTTCTTACTTCGCGCCCCATTAAAATTAGCATTGTATCTTTAACTACAACCTTAAACATGCTACAGTAAGTTGCGTGATACCGTCCTCTGGTGATACCGTATAACTGGGTGACTTTATTATGTGAGCACTTGCACCTTTCGATTGTTTCTGCTGGTTTGGTGCCTTAGCAGTGCACACAAAGAAATGCAGACAGCGGTTAACAGGAAAAAGAAGTATTGTACTGGCACAATTTTGCAGGTCTTCCCACCATTTTTCAATTATACTTGAGCACTTGGCCTTCGAAAAGGCTCCCAGGGTAGTGGCATTCCTTTCACAATGAGTGTAAAATGATGATGATGATGATGATGATGATGATGATGATGATGATGATAAATACTTTAACAGCTCACAAGTTGTTGCCCTTTAATGATACTCCAAATCAGCTGCTTGAAGCAGCCGCCTCACTCTGCCTAATGGCAGTGTCAGCCCTAACAACAAGTACTTATCCCATAATATTATTGCTTCCACTCTGAAGACTATTGCGAGCTCAGCCTGAGCTCAAAATATGCCCTGTGTAGTTTATGTTGACCAGATTCGTGACACCATCCATGCCCCAGGCTTAGTTTTAAAAAATGCTAGAACAGGTTTTTAATGTTTTTAATAAGCTGACAAGTGGAGCACTAGAGTTTCATCATGTTCCTGTGATGCTAAAGGCAAACGGGGCTATTGCATCATGTCCTGCCAGTGAGCTTCCCTGAGGGATTTTCCTGGCTAACATCAGAGACAGATCGGTGGGTTAGAAGGACTCTTGGTTTGATCCAGCAAGACAGTTCTTACAATGCAGGAGAAGGGAAAAAAAGGCATTATGAGGCAACAATGCTACCTAGAAAAATAAATAGCTTTGCTGAAGGGTGAAGAAACAGCTGGATGACATCACCTGTCACCCTTTCAAAACTTGATCAGTTTCATAACAAAAACCATTCAACCATGTTTTCTCCTTCGGATGCTGGCCATGATCCAACATCACTTCAAAGCCAAGGGGGTAATCTCTCAAAGGTGCAGAAATGTAACCAATTTCTTAAGCTCGTATAACAGTGGGAAGGAGAAAAGGTGCAATGGTTGAGTGTGCGATAGCTGAATTCAGAAAACAGAAATTCAAGCTATTTTCTCTCTCTCAGATCACCTGGATCTAGTTCCCATCTGTGAAACAGGAGCCTCATAGCCATGTTCTGAGAATAAAACAGGATCTAGAGTTCTTATGGTAAACACAAAAACCTCCTAACTGCAGAGCGAATTCCAATGATAAAATGTTAACCTGCTCTTTGTCTACATCCTATAAACACTGTAATTTAAAACACCTGTATAATGTCTGCATTGTTTTTGCTGTCACTAGCAGTTCAGGAAAGCCATCTTAACATTCTCATCCTGGCAAGTCAGTGATCAGTCCCAAGAACGGTGTTCAAAAATACCAACTACATAGTGCTCTCCTGTGTTAAGCCGAAGGAAAGGTGCTTAAAATAGTAACTTCTGTGTGTGTTTGTGTATGTGGGTGTCCATTCACATTTGTAAATATGTTACAACAATGAGAGGATGCAAGCATTTTTTTTAAAACTTCAACCATTTAAAAGTTGTGACTAGCTGTAATGCTCCTGAATGAATGGCTGGGAGAGTGTTGCAATGGCATTGTTTATGGGATAGGCCAGGGGCAGCCAATGTAGTGCTCTCCAGATGTTGCAGGGTTGCAACTCCCATGATTCCTGTCCATTGGCCATACTGACTCCAGTTCATGGGAGTGGTGGGCCAAAACATCTGGAAAGCACTGTGTTGTCTTGGCTACCCCCTGGGATCAGTTGAGTTCTAACTTCTTTTTTATTTGTATAAGGAAAATTTACAGCATGGACTCAGGGACAAAACAAACAATGTTGTTACCTTAAAAACACATGTTTTAGAGCTGTTTGATTTGGATGGGTATTTTGTCGTTGTATGTATGAGTCTGTTGATACAAATTTGCATGTCCTAAAGAAATTTACGAACTTGATAGAACTGCTGTTTTGTTTTTCTTAAAAAAGAAAGAAAGATATACCTTAGCATAATTTGTGAATCATACTCTGCAACTAGCTGCTGCCTTTTGGTCAAGGAAAAAGGACTCGGTTGCCACTGACTTGGCTGTGTAACAGAATTAAAGGCAGTCTTTGGGATGTGACCGTTTTTAACAATGGCACAGCCGTATTGCGGTACTCCTGCACGGCACGGTGTGGATGACAAGTTGGGAAAGCGAGAGTGGCCATTTGTAACTCACTTCCTCTTTTAGACCTGTTCTCTTGTAAATACTGTTACATACGTACAATTATATAATATAAATATATTTAAGCAATATTTTTTGTCGAAGTCCCCAAGTGTTTTGAGGGGCACTGAGGAGGCAAAGTGAGCCAAGGCCTGTGCTCTGGAGAAAACCATAGCCAAGCCTATCACTGAGCTACAAACCATGAGGGAGCTCTTGCCCACCACTGGAAGTCAATGGGAATGAGGTAGAATTTCACTGGCAGAGAATACTCTGGGATATTTGCAATAAATGGCATAGGAAAGGGACACCTCAACATTCATTTGATTTGTTTAGTAATAATGTAATTAGCCAGTTGCACTTAAAAGCAAAAAGAAAAGCAAGGAAGGCTAAAGCGCTCGATGGCAATCATACATCATGACAGAGATTTATTTTCCCAGTCACATTTAAATGAGTTTTGTTTTTGTGTACTGCTAGCAGCTGTAGACCCTTCCTGACTAAGGCAGTAAAGAAGAAACTGAAGTCAGATGCCTAAACATACTAACTAGAAAATAAGTCTCATTTAACTGAGAGAAACTTGTTTCTGTTTGGAATGGATGGTCAAGGCCATCTCAAACATTAAAGGGGGGAAAATAGGTCTCCACAGTGTTTCATTGATGTCTTTGCTGTACGATTTCAGAGACATGAGTAAGCCCCAATTTAAATAATAGGAAGAAAAGTTTAGTTTGATAGGCCAAACTACATATAATGGAAACCTCAGTTCTATTGACACAGTAAGCGGCCATCTTTACTGTGAGGAAACACAGTAGGATAACTAAATTTAAATATGTGGTTTTGTTATATCCATACATCTTAATTTCAAAATAAACAATTGGTGATACCTTTTAATAATCCAACGGAGTTCAAAGTTCCTACCTCAGAAAACCTTTTCTGTATTGATTTGTTTGATGCAGAACACGTGAGTGTTGCAGAAGATTCTGGAACACATTCTAGGGCCCACAATGGATGCCAGAGAAGCCTGTTGGGCCAGTCAACCTATGCAAACTAAGAGTAAATTCTAGACTATATCCAATAATCCCCACCTGTAGTTATACATTGCAGAGAAAGTTTGGTAACCTTGTCACAGAGCTCATAAGAAGCCTTCTGAAAAGAACAATCTTTATTTGACCATAATGTCACATAAACCATGACAACTGCTCTGTATGGTCATTTGTTTCATCCCCCACCCCTTTAGAAACAAAATCATGTTAATTTGCAGCCAGATGCACTAAATGGAAAAATGTAGTTTCCCCTTTCACTCTTATTTTCTGGCAGTTCCTAAATTCTTACAGAAGGGTGAATCTTACGTACTGCGGGCAGCCAGCCAATATCCAATTGCTGATTTCAGCACTGATTTGTAGGACACAAAAAAGCTAGAGCAGGTGGCTAGGGATACCATTCTTTTGATTACTTAAAGCTTAATACCCATTCATTTCAGGACAGATCCAAGAGAAGTGGATTGTGCTCATTTCAGCTCATGCATAGCTCAGGAGCAAATTGATAGAATACAAAGTAAAGCCAGAGCAATAAAACACACACACAGCCCTTTCCCATTTGCTGGAATCATTGGCTGGTTTTTGCTAGTGACATGATGCATGCTTCCATCTTGTTTTTCAGTCCTCTTTCCTTTGTTTTTAAGAGAAGGTGATTTATTTTATTTTATTTTAGTTCTTTACATTATCCAGGCCTCCATTTTGAACTGAAGTTATCCTCAAAATTGGTCATGGTCATTTTATATATATATATAAAATTATTATCCACATAATTTTCCATATCGCCCCTTTTACTATTTAAAGTGACATCTCACTGAAACTAAGAAATAAATCTTAATGTAAATAATAGACTAGAGATGGGAAATGTGGCGCGTTGGACATTGTTGGACAACAACACCCATCATCCCTAGCAACTGGTCATGCTGATTGCAGGATGATGGGAATCAGAGTTCAAAAATATCTGGTTCCTTATCCATGTAACAGTCTAAGGTGGATTGCACATGGCAAATCTCCAGCTACTAATTTTTGCAGGGAAATCTTACACACCTGATTGAAACGGTTATGCTAGAGGAATGTGCACAGAGTGTCCATAGTGTTGACATTACAGCACCTTTTGTGATATGTGATTATCATCACAATTGCTGTACCATGTGTAAACATGTAGCTGCATGTAACATGCTTTTGGATAAAGCATTCAGAGATTCACAACCACCACTGCCATTAAAAACAACAGCCCTAGCCCAGCTCCCTCATAACTTTGTGTCCTGTATGGTGAGGACAGGAAACCTATGGCCTCCGAGATGCTGTTGGACTCCAACTCTCATTATTTCTATTCATTGGCCATGCTCTCTGAGGGTGGTGGGAGTTGGGAACCCAACAGTTGCAGAGCCACAAGTTTCCTATCCTTGCTGTATGGACGTCCACATCAAAACACATTTTCATACTTCCTCTCTAATCTGGAACTAACAGCACACACTTCTGACACTGCATATGTCTTTGACAGTGTTGGGGATGCACACTTCCATCCTGAAGTGCAAGGAAACAAACTTGCTTAGTGATATACTGCATTTCTGATGCCAGTTGGAATGGATGTTTCAGATTCATGAATGTTAACAGGGGTAGAGGGGATGACTAACTTGGAGGCAAGGCCAAAGAAAGGTGGGGAAGGTACCCAGAGGACTCAAAAAGGGTATTCTAGTCTAGGCCCTTTTCCTGAATTTACTAGGGAAATGTTAAGGCAGAGATGAGAGGCACTACTTTCCACATTTGGATTGTGGCTCCAAGTCTCCCAACTGCATTTTAACTCTTTCCTCAGTTGTTCTTCCTTATGATGAAAATATAGTTTATTCACCTAACAACCACATTCCTAGTCTTTTTCTATTATAGCCTAATTTGACCTGTCAAGTAGCATTTGAGTGGTACAATATTTCCTTATAATCAGCCCTGCTTTCTACTCGTATTGCTTCACTTCTGCATTATACATCTTCACACTGTATTTCTTATAGATTTGTGCATCTGTCTTTCATACGCCCCTCGCCCACTTTCCCATGATTTGGCTTCACTATTCTCTAAGGAACATATACATCAAAGAAATGACACAAATTGATTCAGGCCACCATAGTTAATGTCCTACTACACAAAGATGGCTGCAGATTAAATGCTACAAATATATGTATGGTGGTTTTAAAATTGCAGGCTTTTTTTTAAAGCATACTAAGGGCTTGATTTGATAAATACTGTATTTTACCAAGCTAAGGGCCTTTGGGCAAGTTGCAGTTTTGTTCCTTTGTTCTCAGCATAAGTAATTTTCAGGATGAGAGTCACAAACATGAAATACAACACAACACAACAATACAATACAATACACGGCCAACCTTTCAACATGAGGCCATCTATATCTTTAGCAAGTACATAGGTGGGGATTTCAACAAGCGCAGGTTTTTAGACCCCTTCAGCACTGTGACATGACAATAAACTATACCTGCTGGAATTCCACTTCTACACAACCATGGAACATACATAAACCCAGATGCTGAAAGGTTAGGCCTCCTCCATTTGTACCCATGTTTTAATCATGCTTCCAGACAAAAGCACACTGTGAAACCAGGAAACTCCTGCATAAGTCTCAGAAGAACATTGTGATTTTGGTTACAAAAACGAGTCATTTGACTGCTTAAAAAAAACCACAAAATGTAGAAAGCAGCCACCACTGATTTCCGCAACCTGTCAATGGAGCTAGGGACATTTCTGCAGCATAGAACCATAAAGAATATGGATCCAGCCACCTTTCCCATGGAAAATCTTTGCTACATTCTCAAATTCTCACATTCTTACACCAAGCCAGGCCGTTGGGTCCACCTTGCTCAGTATAGTTTACACTGACGGCTCTCTGGGATTTCAGGTGGGGGTCTCTCCCAGCCCTATCAGGAGCTGCTGGGGAGTAACAGAGGGTCTTCTGTGTGCAAAGCAGAGGCTGTACCACTGAGCTACAGCCCTTTCCCTACCACCAGCTTTTTGTCAAAATCATATTAGGGTAGCTACCTTTTGTTTCTTTTCTGAAGGCTTTTCGAACCAAAAAGTGCTGTTTTGGTTTTAGTCTTAAAAATCCATTAAAATGTATTAAAATGTATTAAAGCATTTATTTTATTTTAGACACACAAACACACTTACCCCCTTCTCTGCTGTTATAATGCCACTTCCAAAGGTGGGAGGGGGAACCTTTGCATTTCGAATGCACATGCTAGAGAGGCAAATTCATTTCTGGTTATTCTCTCTGTTTTGTTCTGCTGACGGGGAAGTGGGGACATGGTTTTTAAGCAATGATCCTTATTGTATGCCTTACAATAAAGGGGTTGACTAGATGGAAGTCTGCCCACCAACCTTTTCCGCATCACTTATACGATAGAACAAATACCTTGTTTAAACAAAATGTGTCCTTATGTGTTTGTTACCTGCTGAAGAAGTATATGGAAGGAGGAAGCCCATTGCTTGTAGGGTACTGTTCAGGCATTTGCAAGGAGTTGACAGAGCAAAGGACACAACTGCCTCAAAGTGTTCTGTGGTGTGCCTGTGTGTATGTAATATGGTTTTGATTGTTAGACTGTAATGGTGTCCTCTTTTTGGGGGGTAGGGGTGGGACAAGAAATAAAAAATATATTTAAACCATAACCAATGTGTTTACTGGACTTCTTAAAATACATGAGACAGTGATATAAGGCTTCTAATTAGTCAAATGCCCCACTTAAGAAAATTTGTTTAATAAAGCCTCCATTCTATCAGTGCTTATAGCAAACTCTCAAGATATCTGATACCCTGCATGAATGAGACATTATGTGGTTTTATAAATGGGATAAACTTGAGGAAACACTTTGAAACAAGCCAATTTAGTCCTAGTGGCTACAGCTGGAATAAACCAGCTGACATTTCTCTTGTTTGTTTGGCAATTGGGCCATTTGGCAATTGAGACTCAGGATGAGAAAGCAGATACATACTGGTTAATTTGCGCAGAATTTCACATGCCAACCAAATAAGAGATCAAAATGAAACGAACCTTTCTGAATGGGTGGGCTACGGATCTAAAAATAATGGAACCTGAGCTAAAGCTTTGTCTGCACATTTACATGGCCACGTCCTTGCACACCATTCTACTTCCACATTGCCTCCATGCCCCTTCCATTTGCATATGGGCCTCTGTTGCTTTGCTATCTTTTCCCATGTGTTGTGAGCTGCCTTGCCACAGAACAAAGAGTACTTTACCATGTGCCAAGCATGAAAATATTCATGAACGTTCCTTGATAGTAGCAGATATATGCTAAGATTTCACTTTTTCCTTTTTAAAGACACTTCTATTCACAGTTTTAAGAATGCTTTGGGTGGGGAAGAGAGACTTTTTAACTAGCAATGATCACTGCTCATTGCAGATGCTCACAACGACCGCACACCTGAGTAGTACACATTTACATTTCAAAAATGCTAGTTCTACTTCAGGGAATTTATTTCAGTTACCCCTAGGAATTGCTTGAAGCACTACAAAATCCAGCAAAATGGCATTTGACCCAACTGGGACAAGAGACAGGCAAAATTTATGTGACCGTGATAATCTACAATTCTGTTTCCAACTCTTGCAGAAGATATTATTTGTATAGAGTAAAGGAGTAAAGCATAACACGTCTACTGTGAGAGTTTAATTTTGTTACATGCATGAGGATAGGAAGATCAGTGAGAGGAGCAGAGGCACATAGTCCTAAAGTGTACTTTTAAGGCATGGTGAGCTAATGCGATGCCCTCTAGACTTTGTTGCACTACAACTCCCATCATTTCTGACTACTGACAATGGTGGCTGAGAATGATGGGTATTGTAGTCCAACAACATGTGGAGAGTTCCACATTGGTTACCACTGCTTTAAATGTTCCCAGAAAGAAAGGATTCCTGAGAAGCAGCCTCCACTCTCAAAACACAGGATATAGCTCAGCTAGTGTTCCAACATTCAACAACCAACAGAAAACGGTCACGTATACAGTATTACTCCGAAGACCACTGGTCTTGCTAGCTAGGGATGATGGGAGCTGTAGTCCAAAAACAACTGGAGACCCAAGTTTGGGAAACATTGCTCTAGAACTACATCCTTGGTTCCACACATCACAAACCTGGTTGGAAGTGAATCAAGTAAAGGAAGGAGTAACAAAGACAGTGAAGTGAAGGATGAGAGATTTGAATAGATCTGCCCTATGATACCAAGGAGTTCGGCTGCTTCATATTTTTTAAAAACATGGCTTAACAAGTTATTGAGGTTGCAGATCTAGAAAGCACTTCTCTTACTGATGTTGTCCCTGAACTCCCCAATAACCCACACCCAATGTAAAAGGATGCTGGTGTTAAATAACATACAATACAAATTATAGATCGATGACATTTATTTAGAGCACTAGGTAATCCACATTTCACAAACTCTCTCATTTTTTTCCACTGGTCCTTTTCTACAACAAATACATCAAGCCTACTATATAATAAAACTATTTACATTTCCAAGATTGGGCCATATATAACCCTTTTAACTGCTATTCACATACAGTACTTGACCAACAGCACAATACATCATTTTTATATCTAAAAAAACATGACAACCCTGTACTCTAGTTTCTCCTATGAAAAGTGAAAACGTAGATAAAAATTTACAATTATCTCCTCAGATTCTTTACAACACGCTAAATCTAGTGTGCTATGTATAGACTTTATAAAACCAGAGAATTTAACAAATAACCTGATTCCCCCAACTCATCATTTAGTCTTCAGAAAAAAAGGAACTTTGCATTTACTGGGAACAGGATCATAGTAAAATTAATTACTGTACAGAATTTTAGAGTTTTTGTTTAGTTTTTGTTTTTTGTTTTGTTTTTATATATAGTGAGAAATCACAGCTCAGAACTGCTATCGGTAAAAAAATTCACACATTTACAAGCCTTGCATATCCACTCAGTACTTCATTTGGATTTTCTTCTTTTTGACTGCATAACACTTGCATTTGTTTCTGTTGGGGGATGAAAGCAGTTTGGAAGATTATTAATTAAACAAATAAAAAATAAACTAGAGGGAGAAGGGGATCATGCTGTATTAACCATACTAATATTTTCTGTTTTAAGGTTTGTCCAGTCAGTCTACTAAGTTCTCAGAAAATGGTCTTACACCTTGCCTCACAGGTGGACCGGCCCTGTCTGGAGGGCAACAGGTTGGGGAACACCTGATGCAACAGCACAGTTTGCTTTCATATATACTGATGTCTACAGACAAGCATGAACAGTATAAGTAAATTCATTCATCTGCAAAACCAATTTTGCAGAGAGAGGCAAGGTTCTGTCTTCTGCCTTTCATATTTTAGAATTAAAATATCTTCTAATCCTTAAATATTCTATCTATTTAAGATTTGCAAAGTGACTTTTCAAGCTATTTGCTGTGTTAATAGGCACTGCATATAATATTTTAGAAGACCTTCAGAATGGAGAAGGTAAAAAACCAATAAAACTGGATGCAATAAAATTGTTTCCTTTTCATTCCTAGTTCTATAATTTTGACACCTCATTAAATTAACTCTAAGCCAAAGGGAACATACTGGGTGAAAACAACTGAGCATCTTACCTTTTGCAGTGCTGGATGCCGATGCTGGTCTGGAGGACCTCTTGCGCTGCCCATTCTCTACAGTCTCCTGCACTGCTGAAGATTCCTCCGTCCTTGAATTTCTTCTGCTCGGAGTTTTAGCCTTTTCGCAGCTCTCCTTCGGCTCATTTCTGATAAAAGTGATACAAGAGCTGTGTATTAACATACAATTCATGCTACAAGAAAAACAGGAAGATAGCCTTGCAACATCAGCACTAAGGTTTCTTGCTTTGTATGCTTCGAGAAATATTAGTAGGTGACAATACAAGGAACCAAGAACGGAGCTACTTTTATAAATAAAAACATAGGTCCGGTCATTTGAACATATGGAACACAGTGCTAGGACTGGTGTCCAGAAACTACATTCCTCTTTAAAATGAAGGGATGTCAAGTATCATTATTTGGAAGCAAAATACCCTTGCCACAGAAAAGCCACAGAAAAGCCAGGCAAGATGCATTTTGGTCTTTTGAGAAAAGAACCAAAGGGGGAACGTTCAGCCCTTAGTCCTAGATGGTTTGGTCCAGTCTAGGGGAAGACTGTATAGTTCAGTACATTTGACTGAAAGGTATAATTGTGAGTGTTAGGCTATTTAACAGAATGGGTTCTATCTAGCTAAATTTTACTCGTAGACCTACTGAAATTAATGAACCTAAAAAAGGAATGCTTATTAACTTGAATGGATCTGCTCTGCGTAGGACTAACGTTGGATACAATTAGCACACCCTGGGAAGATGCATTCATAGGAGCCCTAACCTATGTCACTAACTGAAATAAATGCAGGATGCTAAATTAGGTTCACATGCAAGTCTTTGCAGGAATCAGCCACCAGTTTGCGCTTTTCCTCTGTGTTAGGCAGATTTCTACAAGGCCAAGGAGAGAGAAATTACATAACACTTTAAAGTTATGTAATACACATTTCTACATAAACCAAGAACAGAAATTACTTCTCTTTTACTATCATTCCATAGTGAATTACTTACGTAACCAGGCCAGAAATAATTGCAGAATTTGCTTCCAGTTCTGAAACAGATAAATGGAGGGGTTACTCTACTGCTGAAGCATATAGAAAAGAAAAGAAAATGGGTATCATTAAGAAATCTAACTGCTACTCTGAGAATAAGTGATAGGTATAATACTAGCAATATTTCATCATGACAAATCTAAGTAGATATTAGTAGCCTCATCATGTATCACATAAGTCTTGATCTAAGGAAATGGAGGTCATTTCAGACTTTAATGGGCCTGATATGCACAATTCACCAGATCATCTTTGCAACACTTCTGCCCCTACCAACTCCCATTCCCTGTCTAAGTAAGTGCTATAAACTAAGCAGAGATCAGATGAAGTGCAACCCTGTCAACTTTTAATCAGTAAGCCTGCAACTTATGCAGGGGTTACGTTCCAGGGATCATACCTAAAGCCAAAATCATGTATAGTATAGTCAAAACCCATTGGGTTCCAGGGGAGGTGGGACTGCCAAAGTCATTTTTCCTGAAACCCCACCCCCTTCCTGATTTTTTTAATTTTTATTTTTGCCCCGCACTTAAAGCTGAATGTGCACTAGTTAAATGTGTGTTAAGCTGACGGTTCACTAGAATACATTTACCTACTTTTAAAGAAAGCATGCTTTCAACTTGTAATGTTTTATCACTGTTACATTTAGCTTTGAATTTTGAGTATAACTGCAATGTCCATATTGCTAGATGCTGCCAGTTTTATTATGGAGCTTGATCACTTGAGATGAGATCAGATAGTGTTCCCCAGATCATCCTCTGAAAAACAGAATGCCTATCGCTCCTCACCCCAAACAGCAGACATAACCAACTTAATTCAGGTTTTTCTTTACCTTGTGATAAACTGCTTCTAATCTCATCCCTATAACTCCTAAATTTATTGCTCATTTTAAAATAATTTGTGCATAAACAATCCAAAACTAATACAGCTGCAAACTATTGCAGTACACTCCCTTTGCTCTGACCAGTGTCAAAACAGTTTGCTCTGACCAGTGTCAAAACAGTGTCCATGTGATATATTATTTTTGAACTCTTCCGTGTAATACTGTGACTACATACAGTATTTCTTTCAATATAAATTAAAACTCCATCTTGCAGGTAACATAAAATACAGGGAAGAGTTTTATGCACATATATATTTCCCTATAAACATATATGCTATTTAGTCTAAGGGAAAACATACCTGTTCTTTGAACACTACTTTCTGGTGTTGCAATTGGAGTCTGGGATAAAGAGGCTGAAACAAGATAGATAAGAAGCTACCAATGCACTTTTCAGTCTTAAGAAATACAAACAAGGAATACAAATATCCGTAAAATACAGACTGCTCTGTATCACACTGCAAGATATGAATGTCCCCAAAGTGGAAAACCCTATGCTAAGCAGAAAACTAAAGGTATATCATTGATAGCCCCAAGTTATGCCGTAAGTCAAGGAGACAAAAGTATCTGAAAACAATGAAACAAAATCCCCCCCCCAAAGCATTTAAGGCCTTCTTAGTATCTTGTTTAAGCAATGGGGGGGGGGGAACTATTGTATAAACATGGATGCTATGGAATGCCAATTCTATGTAGTGATTTCACTTTGATCCATTATTATAGTGTTTGGTTTATTTACAAAATTTAGTATAAAAGCAGACATTTCCAATATCCCCAGTATCTATGGAACATTTGGATTAGCTTTCTTCATACGTTACTTTGTTCATCAGAGGTATGTATTTTCAAATACTCATCACATTATTTTACTTGTTACAGAGGACAAATGAACCTGAGACAAGTGGGAAACCAGAGGAGTCAGAGGCATTATATAAAGATCTTTCCACTATGCTGCAGAAGCAATAAATTTGGAAGGCTCTCAGATTACACTCTAGAACAGAATTCATCATTTGAATAGTGTTGTTCAATACGTTATTCAAATGCTATTGCACTGCTATCATTACTAACGCTCAATCTTTGATCAGAGGGATTTGCAATACTTTGACTAAAATGCTTTTTAAAGCAATGTTTAAATATTGTATTGTTACATTAACTTGAGAAACAAAGCTTATTGTAAGAGATTCCTTCTTCCAGTTGTTCCAGTTCTACTGTTCTAGGCCTCAACACACACACACATGCCCCCACACAACTCCCTCCTCGTCACCATGACCCATCCTTAATTCATATTTGCAGAAGCATAACATCATATGTATTTCAGATGAACTGGATTCTTGGCGACAGAGTGAATGGAATAACAGCTCAATATGTTTATGAGTACATACCCTTATTCTGTGGCGATTCATGATGGTCTTCTGTTTTCTCATCTTCTGGTCCAATCCCAACCTGCTCCGCAGGTAAACTGCAGGTGTTACCATTAGTGCTTGGAATTGTGGTTAGGATGTCAGAGATCACTGGAGTGGTTACAACTGAAAGAACATTAGTGGAAGGGGTGCTACCTGGTAAGCTTAGAGATACAGAGGCAGAAACAGCGGCAGTAGTACTAGCACTTAAA
The DNA here is from genome assembly GCF_964270895.1 of Podarcis filfolensis. Lineage (NCBI taxonomy): Eukaryota > Metazoa > Chordata > Lepidosauria > Squamata > Lacertidae > Podarcis > Podarcis filfolensis. Next base: position 71,889,756 of record NC_139609.1, read on the forward strand.
TGGCCAGTTCCGGAAGTGCTTTGTTTCAAAAGAGTGGGACCCGGAGAGGCCACCATATTGTCTTTTAGTTCTACTGGTAACTGTTCCATTTCCAGACTGTTGATGATTGAAATGTCTTGTCCTTGACCTTCCACTTCTCCTTCCACACCGTATTGATCATCCCCTTTGTCAACTGAGTCTGTGACTTTCTTGCATGCTTTGGTCAGCAAAAACTGACCAATTCTGTCCAGCTTCCCTTTTCCCTTTGTAGATGAAACTGGACTTCGTCTGTTGACGGAAGATCCAGGGCTCTGATCACCAGATGGGGAGACCACAGCTCCAGGCTGTGAGGTTGTTTCAGCATTTGAGTCAGATGTTGACGTCTGAGAACTTAACTCCTCTGGGTTGAAATCTTTGACTTGCTGAATGGAAGGATGTGGAGAAGTGCTTGAAGGAGCCATTAATGAGGGAGAAGGAAGCTGAATAGGAGATGGCAATGAATTAATAACCACTGGCCGACTTGTTGGTATACTTGAGATTGGAGTATTAGAAGACGAGCAAGGAGGAGCAGGCCCTGATGAGAATTTTATATTCTGGGACAAATGCAAAGGGCCAACAACTGCAACAGACTGTGGTATTAAATTAGAATTAGAAGTCATTGGGGTTGCAGGAATTGTACTTGGCTGGGATCCTTTCATAACCTGAATTATTGAGGATGAATTTATAAAAACTGGCGTAATGAACTGAGGCCGAGCATTGGACTGAACTGTGGTTTGTCCTTCAGAAGCAATAACTTTATTGCCAACACTAGGCATGGTGACGACAGCAGGCATTAATGTAGACTGTAGATGAGAGGGCAATGATGCAGGCGTGTTAGATGATGATGTAATAGGGTTGGAAGTTACAAATACTGTTATCTGATTGGGTGGGAGTGATGTAGAAATAGAAGCAGAGCTAACAGGCCTCTGTATTACTGGAGAAATATTCTGGGAAACACTTGAATTTATGTCACCCAGCTCTTGTTGCACTTGAGTTGAACAGGCTTCAGTATTTGCAGGTAAACTTAGGGAACAGACAGAGTCTTTACTAGAAGGAGGATCCTGTTGGGGAGGAGGAATGGCAGCAATCTTTTTGAATTCATCTGCATAAGTCACTGGTGGAGGCACTTCAAGGCTAGGGAGACCAGGAGGTTTAATGGTAACATTAGGAGCCCCAGAATTGTCAAGAAGTTGACTTAAGGATGTTGGTGCCTCCCGCATAGCTGGAGAGATAAGATTCTTGTTTTCTTCCAGACTGGGAAGCTTGTTGGATTCTATAGGAGGGACCTCCCTCTTCTGTTGCTCTTCATGGACCAGTATTTTAATTTCTTGGCTGGGAACGCCTTTCAGCTCAATGTTGCGCTGATCTTTGTTCACTGGGGCAACCTGCATATTCTGGCACACACTCTCTTGGGGGGCGCTAAAGCCATCTTTATTATCCTCAGGAATACCACTCATGACTGATACAGGGATTGCAGGATTCTGGGCAGCTATCATACCATTATTCTGAAAACTTCCAGGCGTAGGCATTTGCAAAGAGGCTGGACCGACCATCATACTTCTTTGTAAATCTATGTTTTGCATGAGCCCTGGATTCTGCTGAGAAGTCAAACCTAACTTGGTTGCTTTTGAGTTCTGCCTCCCAGGGCTTGGTGTTGTTTTCCTACTGGATCCAGGACTGGACCTTCTGCTGTTACTTGGACTGGCTCGCTTTGCCCCACAAGCATTGGTTTGCTTTCCTGAATTAATAGCCATGGAGTCCAACTTATGTGCTTGTGGTGAAACAAAACTTGATTGGCTATTCATTGCAAGATTTGAGGGTGCTTGCCCAATAGCCTTCAAAGTGGTTGGATTAAGACCCTGCTGATCAAATCCTCTATTAAGATGGGGCCTGGGAGGCAAAGGAATATTAATCTGAGGAGGAAAAAGGCCTGCAATAGAAGCATTGAGCCTCTCTGGAGACAAACTTATTTCTGATGGCTCTGTGCTTGGTGGACGGTTATTGGGAGTCTGTGGATAGTATGGTCTCGGACTTGCCCTGTTTGGAGTTTTGGGTCTCGATGTTTGTGATGTGGTAGGAACATTCTGAAAATGATGCGGGTGAGGGCCAGTAAGAGAATTAGACTGCTGCTGAGGGCTTGTACCTTGGGGAGCTGACATTGGAGAAGGTCCAGGTTTTGGCCCTGCCATCATTAACTGGTTTTGTGAAACTACTAAGTGGGGTGCTATATTATTTTGAGGCCCAGATGCTAAAGGGACTTCAGGCCCATTTCCTTCTGAAACAGAGGGCACTGATGAAACTTCTCCCAGTGGAGAGCTGGTTGGATTCTGTGCATTATCTGGGTAAACCATCTTTCGTGCACTGTTCACAAGAGGCTGGTTGTTTGGCATTGGGATCCTTTGCTTGTCAGGAGATTGAGGCACTGAACCAGGACCTTGAAGATTAACCATCACCGACATGTTGCCCCCCTGCTGCATTGACATTCTTTGTGAGTCTACATTCAGAGGGCCTCTAGGTTGATGGACACCTTGGGAAACAGGAAGCCTGACAGATTTAGGGTCTTGCTGCATCATGAGCATCATCATCATCTGTTGCTGCTGAGACTGTGTCTGTTGAGGTGTGGGTGGCTGCTGCTGCTGCTGCTGCTGCTGCTGCTGTCCATGCTGCAAAAGCTGAGGAGGTATTTGCTGAAGAGCTCTTTGTTCCATTGGCTGGGCTGGGTAGCCTATAGAGATAAATAGAAACATTCTTTTATCAAAAATCTGCAAGATGTCACTAAAACTGGCCTCTTTTGTATTGTCTAGTTATGGCAAATATGGAATGCAAGTTGTGATACTGGATAACAATGTAATGTTTGTTTTGTTGAAAAAAAAACAATAAAATAAGTTTGAAGTGGGTGAAGGTATGCTACATGGACCCGATTAACTAACATGTGATGCAGTCCCTGTCAGTGTACCTACAAGTAGTAGGAATACCAAATTTAGGTTCAGTCTTAATAAGCAATGAGTGAAGCACAGTAAATGATAATATTGTATATAAAGAGTACATTAAAAATAATGAAAACATGTTCATCACCTGGTGGCCTGTTTGTGAAGTCCGAAAGCTTATGTCCAGTGTTATCCAAATTTATACCTTGCTCTCCTGGTAATGGTGGCTGATCTGACTCTTCAAGGCCTGCCGGGCGTGGTTCTGAAGCACTAAAGACAGAAATGTGTATGACTAATGCAGTTTGAGTTCTTTTTTAAAGAAAAGAAAGCAAGCTGAAATTCATTACATTATACAATGGGGGAAGTATAGCACATTCATGGCATTTCTCTTATATCATACTTTTGATATTATAGCCAGCTGTGTGTAACCAGGGGCAGACTTTGGCTGAATATTTATTTGGTGCCTTCCCCACTCTTTCCTTCCATTCTGTGCATGTTCTCAAGCGCACTACACATAGTGGGAACTCAAGTGCCGCCTCGCCTCAGTGCCCTGTGTAGAGGAGTCACCTGCAGCGCCCTAAATATGTTGCTGGTGTAACATACAACCACCTCTGGACACAAGTAGTATTAACAGCCAAGGTCACTGCTTATTTTGTTCATTAGTTTAAGGCAGAGTTATTTTTCAGCCCTAGATCTCAAAATACTTATATCAGGTAAGAAGCAAAAAGGACTCTTTATCTACCTTGTTGCAACCTTTGCTCAGGATTCCCCTCAAGCCTCAACTGTGTCTCCCATTTTTAGGCCAAAGCACAAAAAATGTAATGCAGAATATGGCAAAAGCCTGCTCAAGTTTATTCAGAAGCAACTTCCAACATGTTCAATGGTGCTTACGCCCTGGTAAATGTGTTTAGGATTGCAGCCATAGTCGCTCAGGTGAAGCAGGGAGGCTGATATCACTTCAAATTAGAATTACTGAAAGCTGGTTATCTTTAAGAACCTTCCATCATGAGACAAATGACAATGATAAAAATATTTGGTTATCAAATATGACTGAAACAGACTCTGGGCTAGAATCACCAAGTTTAGTCAGTCTTGAATCAGAAAATGGTCCATCTCGGCTAATATTGCCTATGAAGCCAGCAGCTGTCCAGTTTCAGGCAGAAATGTTTGGTGTTTTCCAGTTCTGCAACCCATGAGCATTTAAGATAGCTTTAAGCAATCCTTGGGTCCCTAGATGATGTTGGGACTACCATTCTGATCGTCTCTGCCCCTTGGCAACACTGACTGGATTTGACAGGCATTTAGTTAAACATATGGGGACTCAAGGTTAGAGAAAGCTGCTTTTAAGAGATGTCAGATAAAGATAATAGACCTGGCACCTTGAAAAAACACAAGCTCTATCCACTGAGCTGTGGATCTTCCCTTTGAAGGCCATTCTTCACATATGAAGCTGTTATTTTTAGATTTGGGAGTGAAGTAACAATACACACAACAGAATCACTGTAAGCCAGCCATCTCCTGCCTTGTACGCTACAGCAATACAGTTTCCGACCCAGTGTGATATGGCCTGCATAGGACATGATTAGTTTTTCCCAATTAGACTTTAAAAGCCAGTGAGACAGAACCACTGATATAGCCTTTGATCCAGGGGAAGGGTGAGGCCTGAGAATTCCCTACCTCTCACCACCAAATTTCCTGTTCACTCTAATCACTGCCTATTTCTCTGCAATAGCTGCTGTTGAGCCCTGCCTCTCCGCAAACTGATCACAAGCCCTTTGATGTGGCAACAGGGATGTTGACTTGCATGTCAATGTTACACGTTACAAGCTTTCTGTAAATTTCACTTTTAGCGCGTCTATTAAGAGAGCTAGCTCATGTATCCCCAACTTTCTACATCCTTTGTAGCTCTGCTTTAGAACTAGGAAATTGGATAAAGAAGTTACCCAGGGAAGTTACAATTGAGAAGTCTTATCTCTATGGACAACTTCCCTCCTCATTTCATGCAAAATACAAAAAAGGTGGGGGGGAAACCAGGAAATTTGTTATAGCAAGAAAAATGCTGAGCATTTCTAGGGTAAACACAATTACTGAGAGTGGCATATATTCTATGTCTTTTATACTCCTGCAACCTTGGAAATCAGTGGTAGAGATTAGCACTGAAATCCCTACTTGATACTAGCCCCAAAATTCCACATAAATGACTACCCCAAGGCATGTGGAGGGACCAAGAGGAAGTGGTTTCAAAAGGAAAACCAGCTGAACCCCACTGAGAATGAACAGAGTTATCAGACACTCTGTGACATACAAACACAATTGCACAGAAATCTGCCCCATTTCCATATCCACCACGGATTCTTCCAGAGTGCCACTATTTTCAATCACATACTGACTAGGAAATTTAGGTTGCACAATTAAAATGGATATGTTGTTCTTGCACAACAAACCTGCTTTCTCACCCCCAAAACTGAACTTTTTGCAATAAGGAAAGTGATGGGGAAATGCACTGGGAATTGCGCGATAAGATTTGCTTGACATAACAGTATCTAACCTCCCTACCTGGGCTGGCCCAGGATGTTTTGCTCCTTGAGGCAAAACTGAATATGCCACCTGGCTCTTCCTCCTCCTCTGCCACCCCCTACGCTGAATGCAGTGGGGGAGTAAAAGGAGGCTGGAGAGGAATAGGTGGTGGCACACTGCAGTGGCACGCTCCTTGGAGGTCAGAACTGCTGCCTGAGGCAACTGCTTCACCTCATCTCATGGGTGGGTCGACCCTGCTCCCTGCAAACAAATCAGAATGAATGCTCAGTAGACAATTCTGAAACATGGGATAATCCAGGGCTAGAAAATGCAGTGACCACTAGATGTTGTGGGCTAAAACACCTATCAGCCTTAGCCAATTGTTGCAGTCCAAAATGAGTACCATGTAGGCTATCCATGCATTAATAAATGTAACAGAAATGTACTGCCAGTTCTACATGAATTTATTGGATATAGTATCCAATAAAGTTTGAAAAGTTTAAACCTGAACAAAATAAAGTATTTGTCTCAAAGGAAGGTTCCAGGAGACTAACCATATTAGTCTGCTGTAGCAGAGATTATAAACAGCCTCACTACACCAAAAGAGAGGCTCTTATATTGCATCACCACAATATTTTATAAGCTATTGGGAGCAAGTGTTTCTTCATCAAGCCTCTGATGAAGTAATACTCTTGCTTGCGAAAACTCCTGCTGCAATCTATTAGTTTTTTAGAATGCTTATTCACATATCATTCCCAGAAGCAAACAAAGCACAATACAAACATGAGATGTTTTAAGGTGTTGTTAGATTTAAAAGCAAGCAATGGGTGCCAATCTCTCAGCACAAGAGACTTGCACTTGTGCAACAGGACTTTTTTGCTCTCCTGCCTCTCGCACTTGGCACCACGCTCCCCCAATATTTATTTGAGGATTGAGAGACCTTCCAGAACACATGGTAATGCAGAGCCATGGGGAAGCAGACATGCTGTCATGTGAGTAATGTTAGATGTCACCCAATGGATATTTTGTTTTGTCTTCCCCAAATTCCCTGCCCTAACATTAACTGCAGTGCTCACCTGTCCAAATTCCACATGGATGTCAAGCATGTGCCCTCTGAAAACTGAGTCTCAGTACTCTTTGCAACTTTGCATCACACTGGGGCTGGCATTCACTCACGTTTATGCAGAGTTTGACATTAATACACCTAATTTAGTCATGGTTTAGTTTCAATGAGTCAACTCTGAATGAAAAAAAATATTTGAGTATCACCCCATATCTTTAAGGCTACTGTGCTGGACAATGTTCCTTGCTTTTTCACATTTAATCTGCCCTAATCCTTATGGGTTGTGTCTAACAATGCTCAAGAAATTTTTTTGCTCACACAATGGGACTTCTCCTTCCTTTCCCCACATGCACATCCTAAATCTGCTCCACAGGGTCCCCTAACCCATTGAATCAGATTTTGAGGGTGTACAAGGGGCTGCAGGAAAGCAAGGGGAAGTTCTGCTGAACACACGGAAGTCTGTTTCATGAATGGCTAGAACCCTATACCTTTAATGAACTCTAGGTTTTTTACCCATGGATTTCTATACTCTGTCAGAGTCCTAAAATCACACACTTGCAAAATTCCAGTTAAGTGTTTTCAACTTATTTGTGGTTAAAACTGGACATCAAACCTGCTCTACTGTTCTATCTCTTACCATCTCCATTCATTGTTTTACTCAGTAAATGCATTCTCCTTTCATTATTAGTGGGCTATACATCGAACATTTTTGGTCATGGCTTAGGATTTGCTTAAAAAACGAAAGAAGACATGCCTAATCAGTACATAGCCATGTGATCTTACTGAAACTTAACCTTGCTGGGTTTGAGGTTGCTTTAAAAAAAAAAGTGGCAGAAAGTCCTTTGATTCTATGGATTGCCAAAAGGACAGGGATAGAAAAGGTCTAGAAGACAGGGTATGTCCATAATTTTCTCTTCCGAAGTCAGGAGGGAGGAAGAGTTAGCAAAAAGTTAGTGCCTCCATAAAACTCTTCGGCTAACATTTTTTTTGCTGAAGAAATCCTAAGCAGGCTGAAAAGGGAGAAGGGTGCAGAATTAGAAGTGGGTGTGCTGTATTTGCTAGTAAAATTAGTTTCTTCACATGCACACCATCCTATATCAACTGTCATCATACACTGAAACATACTGGTTGAGATATTCTCTCTCTTACTCTTTCACTTTCCTCTAGTGATATTTTTTCACTTCTGCCATACTCACCAAACAGAAAGTTGGCCAGCGGGGTGGGGATAGGGCACTTTCACTTTACATTTACCTATGTATATATCTGCACCATGTTTCCCGTAGTAGAAATCGCAGCCAGGTTTCTGACCAAATGGAAAAGTTTTGTTCTGGTAGTTTTCCTCCACAATCTAAAACACACTATTGACTTCTTAGGAAACATTAAACAAATAAAATCAAAAAAGGGATCATATGCTTCAAAATAGGTTTTTTAACTTTAAAACTAATTTAATCTCAATTCTGTGTATGGTAAGAACTCCAGTGAATGTGCTATCTTCTGTTCAGGTAAATTTAAGTGTGGAAAGTATTAGGAACTGGAAATTGTCAACAGCTTTATACAAATGCTCTGGCTTTCACCTGTATCCACACAATCTTTTTTTTCTGCCACCACCAAAATCATTGCCAATGAATTCCAGAGGTTTTTTTGGGGGGAGGGGATCAAATTAAATTCAGAACAAAGTGTGAAAATTTAACTTTATTCAAGTTTATGACCTCTTCTTTCGTTGCTCAGATCTTGTTGGGGTCACTCTCCGATTCTCTGTTGTCTCCCTCTCAGCCATTGTTCCCAGAAGCAGTAGAACCAATTCTGGACTGAAACCCATTAGGAGAGTAGGTGTAAGCTGCATGGCTGGAAGTAGAGGCTGTGTGTGCCTATATAAATGTGTGGTAATAGAATGTGGAGCAACTTGCTTGCTTATTTTTTTCAGTAATGTTTTACTTCACTTCAAGTGTGAGTGTTATATTTATTTATTTTATAGTATTTCATCTGAAGCAGGTACAGTGGTGGTGGGAGAAATTTCTTTCCCCAAACAGCTATATTTTTTTGCCACTAATAGCCACTGTGCTACCCTCTCCAATCCAGAATACATGAAGGCTCCTTTTAGGGGAAGAACAGGATATATATTTAATAAACAAACAAACATGCTTATCTTAAAAACTCGGAAAAGAGACCTCTGACTGTTTTCTCATTCTGATTATGCTTATGTTGAAAGGGCAGCATACAACCTCTGAGATAATTGTTCAAATGTTGTCAAACTTGCTTATTTCAGGGAAACATTTGTGCATCTACAAAAGCAAACCTATCCAATAAGCTTTAGCAAGCAATGTCATCTACTGTTGCCATTACCAGTTTGCAGAGAGAGGCACAAAGCACTGCAGCTGTTAACACCCACAAATATATGTTCTAATGCTCTCATGATATATCAAAAATTCCAGTGTACCAGTGAAATAAGAAAGCAGAATCAGGAGACCCAGAATGTTAACAATCAGTTATAAGGGGATGGGTTTCTTGGTTTAATGCATATTAATCAATAAATGAACTGCACAGAAGTCTCAACTGAAAGGAGAAATCACTCTGGAAGTTTCTTACTCCATCAACTGTACTTCTTTACCTCTAACATCATATCTCTGATGCCTGCCACAGATTATTGCTCTTTATCAAGTTATTTTAATAATCTCAATTACTTGTACCAGATTTTCCTTTTGTCTCAGAATCTACAAACTGCTAATCAATTCCCTCCAGATAACTGTTTTGCTATGTTCTGCTTCAAACAAGTTTCCTAAAGGAGTGAAAAAGCTTGATAAGCTACTTTTGTATTTCCACCCAGAGAGAAAGAACTTACACGACTGTTACATATATGCTATGCTAATTTCATTAGCACAGCGTATTAGCAATTAGCAACAGGATATTAAAACTACACAATTTTCATATTGTTTACTATAAGCTTGATCCAGTGCTTTCACATTGGCACTCACCTACGCTAGACTGCTACATGAAATAGGAGTCCTATGCATACCTTTCATATCTTTAGTGACTAAAAAACCTGCTTTTGCAGCTCATCTGTGACTGGGGTTTTTCTTGAGTGCAGTGATACCCATAAAATACTGAGATTGGCCTGTGGACTGAAGGTTCCTCACCCCTGCCTTAAGTATATTCTTCTGCTGTGCTCCTATTCAGTCAAGGAACATGAGCTGCAAGTTTGCATTCTGTGATTAAGCAGAAGGGACTGGTAGGGGATATGGGAAAAGCATACAGAGGTCTCTGAGTGATATCTTAACACAGCTATGTAAGAAGTGCAACTTATATTGTTCTTGTGATGTCATTCTTGAGAAAGCAATGATTCCTTCCAGTGCTATAAGGTTTAGAAAGGCCTACTACTATCTAAACCATACTATACAATACAATACAAGCCACTAAGTTTAACACATCACTGACTTTAGACTCTCTTTTCAAAAGCTACAGAGAATAAATGTCAGGAACGTCATTAGTTGCATAAGGAAACTTTACAAAATCAAGCTCTTTGCACAACAAAGACAGCTCTCCCCTCCATGTTCTTCAGCTTATTCCCTTTCTTGACCCCCAACTAAACACAACCTACACTAGAGGCTAACTTGAAAAATATTTGTAATCTATTTGGAAGTTTAAGTTGTACTGACATCACATAGCTGGGGACCCGTCTTGGTCAAGTACCTAATTTCTCATTGTTTGCCCCACAGTTTGCACAGTAAGAGCAATAATACTAGTGTATCTTACAAGTGCTCCAAGGTTTAGCAATACACAAAGCACTTCAAACACTGGAAGTTGCTGAGTGTTAGGGTGTTTTTGAAGGAGTCTGAAGGCGACAGAAGTTTGTAAAAGCCACAGTCAACTTAAAAGTCAGACAGCAGACAACAGTGTTATAATCACATGAACAGCTGTATTCATTGCCTGTATTGCAACAGACTAAGCTAGCCTACCCCAAACAAGTCCCTTTCGACTGTTTTGGCTTACAGACTATGCCGGCTTGGACTAATGGCAGCTGTAGTCCAAAACAGTTGTAGAGTACAAAGTTGGGGAAGGCTTGACTGTTTGACTATGGTCAAAATCTCAGAGGTCCATGTGGCCTTGTGGACTTAAAAGATACATTTAAAGATTGATGCTGTGCATTTCTCTGCCACCCATGAAAAAGCCATGTGACCATCACCCATTTATAAAAACAGGCAACCTTTGCTTCCCCCCCCCAAGTCATAACAACAACAGAATTCAGAAAATAGTATCTTTTCTTATAATTGTGTCTTTTCCTATTAATGTGTTATAATGAAAAGCCATACACTGCAATCTATTATTATATTCTGAAAATCTAAATGTACGTTCTCAATTTTTAATGACTGATACTTTCTATCACAACATTTTTCATTACATGTAATAAGGTAGAAAAGTGAACTATGGAACTGTGGCCTACTAAACACTGCACGCAGGAAATCATGTGACTAGGGCATCCACAGATACAGACATAAACTTGATCCCCACTTTCTCCTGCTCCTTTTAGGAGGAAAAATGCTGTTGAAATTAGGAAATTTGTGAAAATCCTGACTCACAAATTCACTCCTTTGTGCAGAGGCAGGTAGCACAATCCTGAGACCCACTTAAATGCCCTATGGCCTACTGTAAGTAGAATATTTCTGGGACAGCTACCATACAATTCAACACATTGTATGGAATGAGCATTTTGTTGTAGGAATTACTCTAATACTGGAATACTGTCTCCACTGAACAAATCCACTCATGAACATGTTAGTGTTATGTAACCAATTGTGAAAATGAGGTTTTATTATTTGTGTTACAGTCTAGACACTTTGTTTTTATATAGTTCTACCTATTGTAGTAACAGGACAACAGTCATTTGTCCCATCAATGATCCAGCAAGTGTCATCAAGTGGTAGGCAAGGCTCAAGGCCTCCTTCCCATTAGAACTGTGGCTTTCATGTGGCCTGGTCTTCTGGCAATTTTTTCCCAGGTCAAATAGACAAGGAAATAGTATATTTATCTATTTATCAATGCAAGCATATTTTCTGGCCTGCAAAAATGGTGTGAAACACCATGGTAAGTGACAGGGAAAGGAGAGCTGGTATGTGCACTTAAGGAGTGGGAGCAAAGTTAAGAGAGAGTACTAGCTGGCTGTGCTCCAATTGTGTCTGGGGCATTTTGGCAGCAATGTCCATAGGCACAGCCCCATACAAAAAACTCCTCTTCCTATAGCCAGCCCTGATTTCTCATCATTCTGTAGACAGCACTGAAAGCCTCAGCAGTGACTATGTAGTAGCATGTCTGAAAGTGCTCTTCAATCATTTATTGTGCCTATAATTCAACTAAAAACCTGTCGCTGAGATTTCTTTCTGGTGCTGCTTTTCTGAGTTACTTCTACATCAGTCCTATTTTTTTAAAAAAGAGTTTTCACCTGAAGAGTGACAATACTTGGGGTTCTAACTTAACAACTAACACAAACACAGAATGAATTGTTGGTAAAGTTACTTCTTTAATTATCTTCTCTTTATTTCTGCATGTGATGGAGGTGTAAATTGCAAATCTGGCATTGCTTTGTGAATTAAAAATATTTACTTAAAAGAACTGCTAGCAAATGCAAACCTTATGTTCAACTGAAATAGAAACAAACTTGGTTCGGTTGTGTAGGAAACAAAAATGTTAAACCTACTTAATTTGTTCTACTTGCTGATTATTTTTCTTCTTCCTTGGAGGTTTCTTCTTCTTGGGTTTATTGGCATTTTGATTGTTCGGTTTGCTGTTCACACCAAAATGTCCTGCAGATATATCACTTTGCAGCAAGTTTACCAACAAAGGGCTTGTTATTGTGACATCCTTGTTGACAGGAAAACCTGGGTTTTGTCCACAGGAAATCTGATTCCCATTTTGAGGTCCACTAAAAGGAGTACTAAAAGGCATTCCATGCCCAGCAAAATGGCTCCCTGGTGTATTGTTGTTTCCCTGCATCCCTTGCAAGTGGGGAGGCACCATGTTTCCTTGTTGCATAGAAACATCAGGTAGCATTTGTGTCAAGTTCACATCACTGTTTGTAGTAGTGGTGGTATCACCCAGTTGCTGAGACATGTGAGGGTTAGTTCCTGTGGGTCTCAGAACTTGTCCTTGAATCCCCATAACCTGAGAAGGATTGCTGTTTACAGGGCCTTGCTGGGCCATCATCTGTCCTGTGAATTGCACCATGTTTCCCTGCATATTGGGGGTTGGTCCTCTCATTATTTGAGCTGGCCCCGTCATAACATTGGACTGGCTTTGAGCACCGAACGACTGCTTATTTCCTTGCATCTGATTGGTCATCATCTGCTCCATCATTGAATTTTGCTGCAGCAACACCTGGCCTTGCGGTCCCATCATCTGATTATGTGCAGCCATCATCTGTTGGCCTTGCTGGGGAATCATCTGCTTGGGTGGTGTCATCCTTTGTTGTGATGGACCAAGATTTTGGTTCTGAGATGCTACCATCATCTGGCCCTGTGGCATGAGCTGAGCTCGAGAAAGTATCATCTGGTTTTGAGGATTTAGAGATCCCTGAGGCTGAATGTTCACCATCTGTCCTTGGGAGGACACTATTTGTTGGTGCATCCCCATTAGCTGAGATTGTGGTCCTTGTGGAGGCTGTCCCTGCATGTTGCCCATATTAACTTGTGGAACTCCACTGGTACCTGTCTGCTGGTTGCTCATATTTCCATGAAGACCCATTAAGTTGGTCTGCATCATATTTGATGGGCCATGTTGAACTTGCATCTGATTCTGAGGAGGACCATTTCCTTGACCACCTTAAAAATTTTAATAGTTCAGGTTAGACAATTGTAAACTGAATTGGTATAAGAGCATGTAAATTAATAAACTAGTCCAGAAAATTTTCTCTGTGTTTAACATTTACAATACTGTACTATCAAAATTCCAATATTTGAAACATGGTCTGAAAGTATTTGTGAATGTTGGAAATCCTAAGAATTATTCTCTAACAGCATTTCTGCCAATCATACATGATCAGAACATGCAAAAGAAAGAGGTAACAGATCAGTGGTGGACTAGAACAGGGGGGCAAAGCAAATAGAAGTTAACAGCATAATATATTATTCAGCAGAGTCATATTTAGAATCTTTTACTGAAAGGCAAATAGGGTTTTATAATGTTTCCAGGCCATTGTCTATGAACAAAATATTTTTTCCAAAAGGGTGAAAGGCTCTAATTGGTCTTCCCAGTGTTTCTCTCTCTAAACCTAAGGCCTCTATTGCACCTACTTTACCTAAGACAGCTGTTTACTGTCTCCACAACAGCAAACAGAAGAAGGCAATTTTTCAGAATGGCACTAAATTCATTGCACTATCCTTTCAGATAAACTTAACTTTTGATGTTGACAGTTCTGTGTCATTTAACACAGCAGTCACGTTTCTACACATACAAAAATTACTACTATTGAAAATACAACATCATTTGCCAAGTAATGTGGATTGTCTCTAATGATGGCTTTGTGCTTGCACAAGGTAAGGCACCAGATTTTCACCAATCCCTCCTATGTTCCCCACTACCACGTCCCCAAAAGATTCCCTTGAAGGTTAGGGGCCACTCAAGATTGGATATGGCATAAAGTGCTATAATTAGTATGGGGGATTGGCAAAAACTGAGTGTGGCATCTTGTACTAGGGGAAGCAGTTCAGCTACTCCTAAACCACCACTGGATACAACACTGTATTGTCATTTAGAGTGAGCTTCCATAAATGAGAAAAGCAGACCAATAATCTATTAAAATTCAGCTACCAGACCTGTGTGCTGCACACTCTGACTTGTTTGCAATTGGGGTGTTCCACTATTTGCAGGTGTCCCTGGTGCTGTAGAAGGCACCTGACTTTGCATGAAGTTCTGATTTGCCTGTCCTGCAGGAAAGCCAGGTGGGAGACGCTTGGGCATTCCTGGACAGAAAAATAACTTTGTTTATTAATTGCATTGTATATTAACATTGATTAATATATTCTTATCATGATACAGTTAAGAGGATAATAAAGCAGGAAAAATGGGGGGGGGGGCTATGTTCCACCCTCCATCCCCAGTAGCCTTAATAAGTGAGCAGCAGCCAGAAGAAATGGAGTGGGGCGGTCTTGTCTTTTGACTCTATGTATGCAAAGGTTTTTTTTGGATAAGGGTGTTAATAGTTACTACTATTACAGTGGAACCTCGACTTGCGGATGTAATCCGTCCCGGAGGCACATCTGCAACTCGAAGCGTTTGTATCCAGAAGCGTGCAATTTAGCGCTTCTGCGCATGCGTGAGTGGCGAAACTTGGAAGTAACCATTCCGGTACTTCCGGGTTGCCACGGGACGCAACTTGAAAAGACATAACCTGAAGCGGACGCAACATGAGGTATGACTGTATTAGCTTTAGAGATTCTATGGAATATTATTTAGTCTGCTAGTAAACTTTGTGCTAATTTAATTTGATAAATTTTAATAAATTAACTGTTGAAATGCAATAGGAATATTGTAATTTTAGTTATATATTGTAATTATTGTATTATTGCATTCGGACTGATTTTCGGCAAACCACTCTAAGCACAAATCTGTGAAAATTGTGATGTATAAAGAAACTGTCTATGGACTCAATGACTATGTCAAGTCATGAGAGGCTTGTTTGCCCAACCTAGGGAAAAAAAAGATTAGAAATGCTAATAATGTTTTTCACTATCAGAGAAAGAATAACCCTGTCTGAACAATCGTATCACTGCTTAATAACAAGCTTTTTAACTACACGTGCACCCTAAGGCATGAGCAAGAAAATAAACCAGGAAGACTTCAACAGACTATTTTTCAATTTTGTCCAAATTGGGAAATTATGGTTAACAACTTTAGAACAAGCTAGGATATAGTGTCAAAATTAAGCCCAGGGCTAAATATCCTGGCTTGTTCATTTGAAACAGAAAACTAGTTAACAAAAAAAAAGTCCTGGTTTGTTTGCTCTCAGTATGAAGGGAGGAGTAAAGTGGCTGCATACACAGCCAAAATGCTACATCTCAGCTTATTAACCCAGAAATGATAATCAAACTCTTCTACTGATTAATTATTATTAATTATTAACTGAGGATACATGAGCAATAGATTTACATTACAGGGAAAGTTCCCATTTATAAAATTATTTCAGCAACTGTACAATTGGCTTTATAATGTTGCGGTATCTCCTCCCTTGGAAGATTTCAAGCAAAACATGGCCTGTTAGGAAAGCAATAGAGATTTACAGTATTTTGTCTCAAAGCACTTGTTTGGGCAAGGTGATATTTCTTCCAATTCTTATGCTTTTATAGTAATAGCAAGGCAGCATACAAAACATATAAACATGTGCAACCTGTCCAGGAAAAACAATGACAAACATTATTCAGCAGTTCAATTCTTTAATATATCAACAGGAAATTCACGTGGTGTTGCATATTAATTCAGTGTTCATAGGTAACTTATTAATTTGCTATAAAGTCTAGGAACAAATATTTTACAATAAAATGATTACTTACCTCCTAGCCCGGGATGTAAGCCCTGTGGACCCTGGTTTTGCTGTTGCATTACCATGAAGTTTGGAGGTACATTCCCCTGCTGTACCATAGGATTACGGCTAGGAGAATTAATAGGCTGTTGGAACCCCTGGGGGAGAGTATTATTCTGGGGAGGCCTTGGTCCCATCTGCTGCTGTGCTTGGTTAACTGTTGGGGAAGATGCAGGAGATCCTTGCTGAAAAGAGGAGGGAGAGGAGGCAGGAGATTTGTTGGTCAGGTGGGGTTGTTGTAGTGGTGTAGGGACCCGTGAAGGCCCTCCCTGAAGATTCTTCATCTGAGGAGCAGTAAATTGGCCAGAGTTGTTCATCTGAGGAAAGTTTGTGTGTGCCTGAGAAGCTTGTTGGCTTCCAAAAGGGTATGGGGGTGGAGGATGGGAGGGTGTTTGTACCGTTGCCAAAGATGGTCTGACTTGGAGTTGCT
This sequence comes from Podarcis filfolensis, assembly GCF_964270895.1. Lineage (NCBI taxonomy): Eukaryota > Metazoa > Chordata > Lepidosauria > Squamata > Lacertidae > Podarcis > Podarcis filfolensis. The sequence goes on from NC_139609.1 coordinate 71,906,276, forward strand.
GCTGCATTTGTCCAGGCAAAGGGCCCTTTTTCCAGCCCTGGTTAACTGTCAATGTGCCCATTGTGCCTTGCGACGGAGGAGGCTGAACTATTCCAGAAGGCACCTGGTTCCAACCAGGAGAAACTGGAACCTGAGTTGGGGTTGTGAACGAAGGACGAATACCCTGTTGTGGTTGCTGGTGCTGTTGAGGAGGGCGTGGCTGCAATTGCTGCTGTGGTTGCATCTGTTGAAAGTTGGCTGGGTTTATTTGCCTATTAACAGAAACTGGCTGTACTGAATGGAGCTGAGGCACTACAGATCCAGATGGATGATTTTGCTGTTGGATAGCTAGCCCTGACAAAAGTGGATCCACTGAATCTATAAAAAGAAATGGAGAAGAAAAAGAAATATCGTCTGTAGTTAGTCTAGTAATATTCAGAGAAACAAGCGTTCTCTTTCTGTCCCTCACAAGCAAGCGCGCACACACATGCGCACACACACAGCTCAGGATATTTCTCAATAATTTTTTACCACACTTCACATATTTTTGTGAAAATTGTTTTGCGAGAGATGGGGACTAGGCAACGACAACATGAAATCCGCAATAATATTTGAATATTTTAAAAGTGCAGCTCATTCCATGCAAAGAACTAGTTAAGAGCTTGGGTAAATACTTTAGAATGCGTTTCCAGATTAATAAGCAGAAGCCAGGGGAAATAAAACACAAATTCACATTTCTCCAGATATATTTATCAAAGTAAGATCTAAGCTGGTTACCTGACTGAGATGTTGGACAAGGTGTTCTAGGTTGCAACTCTGTGTTAGCTGCACTCGTCATCATAGATGATGATACATTCCCACTTTGCTGCATCATCACAGTTGCAGGATTGTTTATTCTTATTAACCCTAGAAACATAACCATATTTTTCATTGTGCAAAGATGCAAATTGTCAAACTGCAAAGTACAGCATTGCACAGAATGCGAAAAGCTTCAAATCCTGCACTGAAATTTTGAAGTTGTTTGTGTGTGGTATATTTATTTATTCGATTTTTGAATATATATACCAGAAAGCAAAAATTCTAACAAAACTGTTGTCTCTGTGGCAAAAGCCACTCCAATGTGGATCAATAAAGGAGAATGAATTGCTAAAGGAAACCATATTGTAGATATCTCGTGTGTTGTAGGGGCCAGAGGCTTGGAACAGAAGCTGGGAGACCAGTGTTCTAATCCCTATGCTGCCATGTAGCTCGATAGGTAACCTTGGTCCAATCACTATCTCAAAGGGTTGTTGCGAGAATAATATGGGGGTGGGGGAACAATGTATGCCACACTGAACTCCTTGGAAGGGCGTGATAGAAATGTAATGATAAAAAAATAAAATATAAATGCTAGATCATACAAATAGGAACACATTACAAATAAGAGTATCAAATACATATGTTAAGATATATATGGCCTTCATTGTTCTCTAAAAAGGGAGTATGGCCAACCTTGTTCCAGAACACCAATAAGCAATTTAAGAACCAAACCAAAAACAGCAACAAATCCACGGTTACTGACCCTTTGTCTTCTTCCATTTCTCTTCATGGCTTGTTAAGTTATATCATAAAAAATTCTCCTAACAAGTGTTTCTTTGTCTATATTATCTGCTTTGTCTTCCTGACTCTACTTTTAATTTTTCCATTGAATTTTACATATTATTTAGCTTTCTTTTTGTGTTTGTCATTATCACTATTATCAGAGGCAAAACAAAACCAATTTATTTACTTTTTTAACTGAGTCCAATGGGTTTGCACATTGTGCAAACAGATTTCTTCTCAAGCAATGGGACATTCTCTTTCCCTATTTAAAAACATTCCTGTTTTTAAATAAAAATCAGGACCCTCAAGAAAGACACTTACACAGGCTTCTAAACACTGATTACAAAACTTCCTCATTACAAGTTAAATTATGTATTATCTCTGAATGGTTATAAGAACAGCAACTATCCTTGAAGGGAACTTTGGAAAATCTGCCATGCAGAATCTTAGAGCAGGCTTCCTCAACCTTGGCCTTCCAAATGTTTTTGGCCTACAACTCTCATGATCTCTAACTAGCAGGACCAGTGGTCAGGGATGATGGGAATTGTAGTCTCAAAACATCTGGAGGGCCAAGGTTGAGGAAGCCTGTCTTAAAGGATAAAACATTAAAACAGGCTTAAAAAACCATTCTTCTATACTTAGTTATAGTAAGAAAATTTGCACATGGCAATAAATTGTTAGCAGCCTATAAATGTTCCAAACCCCCCCCCCAAACATGCCACAAACATGAAAAATCAGGAAGTGAAAAGTCTTTGGAGTTGTATGAAAGAACAGTTGCATATTTCACAAAGTAACGTATTTAAAAAGCTGAACTTGCCTTGGTTTCCTGGTATGGGAAAGCCTGTCTCCATTCGTACTGAGTTGTTTTGTCCAATAGGCCCATTAATCCTCACATCTTGGCCTCTGTTTTGAGCCAATGACAAATTGATGGCACCTTCACCTGAAAGCAATCAAGTCAGAGCATAAATATTGCTTCAATGTGGCAGGGCTGGAAACTACAAAGTAGCATTTAAAAAGGGCTGTTGAAAAGTGGTATTCAGATCAACAAAATGCATTTAAAACAAACAAGAGCTTGCACACTTCTTGGCTTTCCTTAAAAAGTCACTTGAAAGCTTAATATTGAGAGTTCATCTGCCACCCTCGGCTCCTTTGGGAAGAAGTGTTGGATAAAAATTTAATAAATTAAAAACAAACAAATAAGGTTGTTTCTTCTAGTTGCTCCAATCCAGCAATTTTTGTGGGTGTAGATGCTATGATATGTATGTTGAGTTTTCCTATTCATTTTAAATGGAGAAAACAATGCATGCATGTATTTCTTCTGTGCAAGGATTTTCTTTCCTTGCAGCCAAGAATAAGAGAGCTAGAAAGCAGAAATATTCTTATATTACCAAAGCAAAGCAGCTGTTATTCAAGTACAGCTTCATCTTATCATTCTTATCAATGAAGCAGTGGGAAAATATGCAAAATGTAAGCAATAATAATTTGGATCTGCCAGCAGACTGGCATTTTCAAGCGCATGTGAAAATGAGAAGCAGTATGTAAAAAGTTATAGGCTGCCATCATTTAATACCATTTATCAGACGAATTCTGGTTATTATATAGCAGGTTTTACCCACTCTCTCTAGCAGCCACAGATGACATGGAGCAGGGGCACGGAAGCTGGCTATTTGATGGCCAGAATTCACGAGGCATGTGCTGCTAAAGCAAACAGCTGGGAGAAGGGTACACACATGAAGGGTACACATACAAAAGTGTAACATGTATTCTATCCCTGAGGCAGAATATCAGGATGCCAGTGAGGTATACTATTATTTAGTACTCAAAAAGCTAATGGAATTATTTATTTTTCAAACACTGTGTTTCTTAAGTATACTATACAGTTCAGGAACAACTGCAAAAGTATTTTCAGCTACCTTCAATTTGAACTGAGAGGATTCCCAAGTCTCTAAGTTGTTGGTTGTTGTTCTGAGCCAGCAATCGTAGTCGCTCAGCTGCTTCACGAGGAATATTGAAAGTAACACGTACACTGTTCCAGGGTTCCACCTTCTTCAGTTTTAACTTTTCAGATTCTTGTTAAAAGGAGAAAAAAGAAGACAAACTTGTTGAACTACTACAGAGAATGTACATGGTTACTCAAGTACAATAACTGATATCAATATGTAATAGTAACTCTGAGCTACTTCACACAAGACATTTCAACCAGCAATTCAAATGTACACTGTACACTTCAGGAAGAAGAGTGGGATATATATTTTTTCGCTAAAAATAACTAGTAAAAAGTCTGCAATATTCTAGAGCAATTTAACTTTAAATAAATGAATTGCAATTTTACATGTCTAAATCTAATATTTAAAAGTTAATTAAGAAATCTTTCACTAAAAAAATACAAAAGAGTGAAATACCCAGGTGTAAAAGGCCAGGAACATTGTTCAAAATGATGTCCAATTTCTGTTTGAAGTCATCATCATCAAGATTGCCTTTAAAAGCTACAAAGATTGTGGAATCTTCACAAGGGCTCTCATGTTTGATGTTATCTTCCTCCAGTCCAGAGTCAAGATCCACATCCAGGTCTTCCATGGTTGAAGAATACGATGAAGTGTGGTTATCTTTTAATTTAGGTATATCACCCCAAACCATGACTATGTAATTTGCTGAAGGAAGCTAATCAGGTATTAAGACAAACCTATAAAAGAAAATACGTTTAAAATATATTATTTATATATGTAAAATATATTGTTTATAAATACATGCACAATTTTACATCTATACAAGCACAGCTTATTGTTAATACTATTTCTATTTTGTTCTTATCTTGTTTAGATCTCAAAACGTATTATGTTCATAAGCTGCTTACATACAAACTGAGGCTGAAACGAACCCCCCACCCCCTAAAATAAGAATAATCAAAATCACCACCTCAAAACTCTCCCACAGGAGTCTGTGAGAGAGTCCCAATGACTTTCTCAAAACCCATTTCATCACTCTGCCCCCCAAGGAAAGGAAATTATTTAGCATTTTTTAATGGTGGTGGGAAAGCATACTGTGGGGGGAACTGACACAGGATTTGTCTTCTTATGAAACCACAAGGGTTCTTTTAGCAAAGTCACTCCCCATTTTTCTTTTAGAAAATAATTATGGAATGCATGATAAAGTGATCTATTTATCCAGTTAGAGTGTAGTTTTGGTCTAGTACCTGGAAGACCAGGGTTCAATCACCACTCAGTCATAAAGTTCACTGGGTGATCTTGGGCCACTCACTGCCTCTCAGCCCACCCTACGTCACAGGGCTGTTGTGGGGATTAAAAGAGGAAGGAGAGAATCATGTATGCTACCTTGAGGTCCTTGGAGATTAAGGTAAAATGAAAATGCAATAACTAACAAATGAACTAAATATATATATAAATAAATGAAGTGTATTTGGCATTTATATACTGCTTGATTGTAAAAACAAAAACAAACAACTCCTCTGAGTGGTTTACAAAAATATGAAGTAAAACATTAAAAAATATCCATTAAAAACAGTTACAACTGAGTATATAAAATCTTTCAACGGTTTAATTAAAATCAAACTTCCTAAAAAAAAGAAAGATAAAATACACATAACTTCTACATGTAAGGATAGGCTTGTCTAAACAGAAATGTTTTAAATAGGCACCAAAAAGAGTACAGCAAAGGTGCTTGCCTAATGTCAATAGGCAGGGAGTTCCACAGCTCTGACACAGCTTTAGCCAGTAGTCACTGGCACATCGTCTGGCGCTCCTACAGCTGCTGTGAATCACTGCTCCCCAGCAATGGGGCTGCCAAATGCAATTGCTGTGAAACCTCTACCTTCACCACAATAAAAACTACTATACAGCTATACAATACTGAGCAACTACAGTACAATTATTATACAATAATACAACTATTAGGGAAAGCAGTGACATGAACATCTACTGGATGGTACCCATGACATCGTTGACATACATACCAAAGCTTTTCTACTTTCTTCAGACGCTGTGCATTTACTAATATAGTACTAAAGGAACAGGTTTTCCTCCCCAGAGAAGGCACCTATCTAGAAAGGCCTTAGCAGATATAAAGTAAATCCAAAAAACCTAATGTTTTCATTTATCATGTATTAATATATATTGCTAATAAAAAAATAGCTTACCTGGAGATCCTGTATCAGAAGCTGCATGACAATTTAAGCTGACCCAGAAAAATTGAGCCATAGGGGCATTCAGGTTGCTGGTCTGCTTTTGCAGACAGTGGGAGTCCAATCCTCTGAAAACTTCAGCTGTGACAAATCTGCAGATGTATCCAGTTAAAATTAATTAAGGGGTGGGGTTTTTTTTTGCTCTGAACCAAATCAAGCATGGACATCATTATATTAGTTCCTAAGTGTTTCACCAAAAGTCAACATAATCCTTCAAATATTTTTTATCAACGATAAAAAGTAAAACCATCTTTTTTAAAAAAGGATATCCATTCATTGATTTAGTTGGATACATCCCTATATCTGGTAGGTAGAGTGTAAAATGCGAGGAGTGACTTTTAAAAAGTTCTTCATTTACACAGGAAAGTCTCCATTAAATTTGCGTATATGGTAGAGGCATTTTTCCGTTTAGCGATTAACCATAGGGCTAACATACTTACATCTGTATTGTTTAATGTTAACTTAGTTGTTAAGAAACATAGTAACAAATAATTTTAGAATGTTAAAAAATCAAATAAATAAATGTTTGTTTGTTTGATCTGCGCTGAGGAAGTCAGCATGTCATGTTTTATTTCCCTAATCCAGGGAGAGTTTGCAGAGGCAGAAGTTTACAGAAGGGGTTCTAGAAATCTATTAAATAAATAAATAAAGCTAACCAAAATCATTTTCTGATAATAAAGTAGTCTCTCCACCCATACCGAGATAAGACTTGGCAAATTATATATGAAATTGGTATACAAGTATTTATGCAGCATAGGAATTTTAAATATCTGAGGCCACTCCCACATACTGAACACACAACATTAAGGTTGAGTTTTTCCTCCTTTATGCTGATGACTTTATAGCTCACTTAGAACATGAGCCTATGCATGACTATTCACAAGTTAGTTCCACTGAGTTCAACAGGGCATATATGCTTAATGTTTCTTTATTAAATATTATAATTATTTTATAAGGTTTTATCCTATACAAACATACATGGCAGTAGGTTACATTTAGCTAAATGAGACTTATTTGCAAATTAATATGACTGGATCAGGCTACATATCTATTAAATTCTGAACATTTGACAATCTGCAACTGGCATTTGATAATTTCTGAAATACTAAAACCATTTCATTAGTGAATAATTTTATTTGTACATAGGTTATCTGCATTATTCTCAGCTATATCTGCATAGCAAAAGCTCACACTACAGACATCAATGGCTTGCTAACATTCTAATACTTGTTTTTCTAAGAGGTTGGATACCTGTTAGTCATAACTCCACAATTATCTTAAGTTGAATGACGATCACGTTATCCACAAAATCATACAACATGGTGCTGATCTGGATTAGATTCTGGGTGAGGTCCTGTTGCCCTTCCTAGATAACAATAAACCTAAAATAATTTTTTCAAGAAGAGGGGAAGAATAATTAACTCTCCACAAGCCTCTATTTCTTAAAAAAAGAAAAGAAAATACATTAGCAAACTATATCTCCTTTCAGCTGTTTGTTGTATGCTATCACACTCTAGCTACTGGTAAACAAACAAGAGAATTGTGGAAAGCATTGAATTTAGACCTGTGAAACTTTGATTTGAATCCATGGGGGTGGATTCATGCCTGCTTGCACAATGGGGCTTTCCCCCCTCTCCTCTCTGTCACATGCCCCTCAAGCTTGGCTAGAGCGGGTGAGCCCCCAGAACAGTGCACAGGGGAGAAGAGGGGGGATTGTTCCATCTGGCAATGCTTGCACAGACAAGATGTTTGCAAAACCTAGGGTTCACATATCTGGAATATTGCAATGTCCGGGCGGAAATTGGTAGAGTTGTTTTTTTCCGATTTTCCTCAGAAATAGCTCAACAACTTTGCCCTCCCAAAAAAGCTCAACAACCTTTTTGAATCCCACCCTATGTTCATGTGCTATCTACTCATTAAACTCCAATATATATAATTTGTTTAAAGAAAGTAAAACCATTTTAGTTTTAGAGTAGAGGAGCAAGATTTCCCTATCCATAATTTCCACACTACAGATTCTCTTCTAGTGGCTTTCCCTATAGTTTCTAAAAAGTACTTGCCTAAAACACACCTGTCAGCTTGGCATATAGCTATAGGAATTTTCAAACAAACCCTCTCACATGTTCAAGAAGTAACAAGGGTATGACTGTAAGCTTTACCACAACTAATATGCTCACTAGCCATACCAACCAGCAGACCCTAGACTTTCTCCATACTAAAGAGAATGTCACTGAATTTGTGATGGGGTACTTCAATACCTCTTATAATAAAATTTCCAACTCCAACAGCTAGACCAACAGGGTCACCAAAACTATGGAACATAAAGTAAGGCATAAAGAAAAGTACATATGATTAGCAATACATGAAACCAAAAGAAACCCTTTTTACTTACCAAGATGAACTTTCAGAGGTTCTTCATTATATGTTGTTTAAAATGGCATTCATTAATCTCAACCTAACAAGCATTTTAGATGATCGTGTCAGCACACTTTGAGTTTAACCCTAAGAAGAAAAACACACACATGTATAATGTTGCTTATGAAAGTAATTTGCACAGTCAGACTACTTGATCAATCTAACCCTCAGACAGGCAGCAGCTCTCCAAGTCCTGCTATCTGAGATGAAAGAGGCCGAATCTGGAATATTAAGCATGCAATGCATCCTATGTATTGCTGAGCTATGGCATCTATCCTTTACAAGCTATTTGTCCAGAAACTGAGTAAAATGTCCCAATTACACGTGAAGTGTAATCTAATATATTTGCCCTTTTTTGGATCCATATAAGGCCAGACGAACACACAAGCAGCTTGACATACCGTATTTTTCCCTCTATAACATGCAGATTTTTTCTCCTAAAAAGTAAGGGGAAATGTCTGTGCGTGTTATTGAGTGAATGTGTGGTCCCTGGAGCTGAATGTCCCAAGTACAGGGCAAAAATCAGGCAAAAATCATATCGCGCCGTCATGGAGGAGAGGAGGCTGCTGCTTTCCTGCATTCTGCCTCAGGGTCTTACTGCCCACCCTCTTCTGTTTCGTTACTGCGTTTGCTCAAACGGAGCAAAGAGCAGGCAAATCCCCTCCCCTCCAGGCAAGCAGAGGGGAAAGCAGAGCGTCCTTCCCTCTAATTCCTCTCCATGCTCCGGTGCTGCTGCTCGCAGGCAGCGGAAAACATGCAGGAGAGAGGGGGGGGGCTGGCTTGGGGGGGCTTTTGCCTTCCTTCCCCCCCCTTTAAACCCCTCTCTTGCATTCTTAGCCAGCTGCTTCTCCGCACACCCCTCTCGTGCTCCTTGTCCCTTCTATGTTTTTCCTTCCCTCCCCACTTAAAACGTGGTTACAAAGCATGGATCCACATGGATCCTCAGGATCTTTGCATTGGGTCACCCCAAATTCACCATCAGATCACATAGCAATGATCTGATGCAAAAACAGGACTGCAATGGTGCAAAAACGTGGTTACAAAGCACGGATCCACATGGATCCTCAGGATCTTTGCATTGGGTCACCCCAGATTCACCATCAGATCACATAGCATGTCCATGGCTACAGCCTGCACCAAAAAAATCACGCACCCACTGTTGCCTGGGGCTGCAATGGTACAAAAATGTGGTTACAAAGCATGGATCCACATGAATCCTCAGGATCTTTGCATTGGGTCACCCCAGATTCACCATCAGATCACATAGCATGTCCATGGCTACAGCCTGCACCAAAAAAATCACGCACCCACTGTTGCCTGGGGCTGCAATGGTGCAAAAACGTGGTTACAAAGCACAGATCGACATGGATTCTCAGGATTTTTGCATTGGGCTACCCCAAACTCACCGTCAAATCACATGTCTGTGACCACAGCATGAAGCACAAAAATGATACATCCACTGTTTCATTCAGATTTTTTTTTCTTGTTTTCCTCCTCTAAAAACTATGTGCGTGTTATGGTCAGGTGCGTGTTATCAAGCGAAAAATACGGTAATTTTATATAAGGTCATTAGTGCCATAAGCATATCAGACTATAATACTTCTGCCAAATACAAAAATAAAATAAAAGGGGTGCCCAAGTTTTCCCATAGGTGTACAGTTCAATCCAAATGGTCCACAACAGATGTCTAACTACCCCTTATCCAAGAAACATTATTCTCCTCCTCTTCGATTTATTATCAGGAAAGCCCAGTTCAGCTTACCAACTTTCCTTTATTAGAAAGGCCTGACAAACATATAGAACTTCTTGCATTCCGTGCCTTTGTATTAAAGTGGTGGTGTGGTCAGACTGGCATTGTGCCCAGCTCAAAGCCACTACAGATGGACTTGGGCCACTGACAGAACCATTGGGTCTGGTCCTATGAGATCCTAAGCTGAAATACATAGCACCTCATAGGTTCAGGCAACCTCCACCATTTATTTTGACAGTGTCAATCTGCTAAGGGGGTCCAATATGATTTCATTTCAAAAGAACTCCAAGCTAACATAAACAGTCTCTCTCTCTCTCTCTCACACACACACACACACACACACAAAACCTATTAGGGTACTTTGGACCTCTGTGACAGAGAATGACCTCTAACCATTCTGTCTCTTTATGAATTCCCAACTATGCCCTAAGACTCTTTCTTCCATGATAGTAAAACAATCCAATATGTCCCATACATGTTAAGTTGGCAACTACAAACAGGAAACAAACAGAGCAGCTTTCTCCTACTATCACTCCCTAACTCTAACGGGCATTCAGAGACAGTATATATCTGGTCCTCCAGATATTGCTGAACTTCAACTCCCATCAGCCTTAGAAAACATGGCCAATTACCAGGGGTGGTGTGAGTTTCATTCAGCAACATACGGAGAGTCAAATGTTCCTGGCACCTGGCATGTAGCCATCAAGACATAAGGAACACAAATGATGTAACTCTAAGCAACATGCATAGAATTTCTAGACAGACTCCCTTCCAAATGCTTACCAGATCTAGATCTGCTTAGCTTCCACAAAACTGCTACAACCTGTGCCTTCACACCAAGGGCTGGGACCAACATAGAATGCTTTCATGCTTATAGTTAACTAGAAGTGGCAGATCCTTAAAAACCTGTCTATATAGCTGTGTTACCTGCCAAAACAGATAGATGTAGGTGAGAATACTGTCTTGAGATTCAGCTCAAATACAGTAATGTTATAACTGCATCTGATTTATTTATTTTTACTTTTCTGCTTTGTAAATATGAAACATTGTTTCATTAGACTGAGAAAACAGTAATGGGCATTGAAACTGTAACACTATTCTTGTCAGTGTTAGAAACTCAGATATACAGTCACAGGAAAAGAAAGCACACCCTCTTTGAATTCTGTGGTTTTACATATCAAGACATAATAATAATAATCTATTCCTTACCAGGTCTTAAAATTGGGCAAATTCAACCTCAAATGAACAACAGCACATGACATCACCCTCATAACTCAAAAATGGGAGGAGATAAAAAAATAAAATGTTGGATTTAAACTTAGTTTTGATTGTTCAATAAGTGCACAAAATTTTAAGAAAATTGGATGACACGAAGTAAAAAAAATCATTAAAAATTTGATCACTTGATATGGAATGACCCAGTAATATAACTGAGGCACCCAGCACTGTTAGTCAGGACTGCTTGATCACACTTCTCCAGTGGTGCAACAGTAAAACTGCTAGCACATTTTCAAAGCTCAGCAGGGTTAAGGATGATTTCAAATTGGATGTCGGATGGCGTGTACTAAATGACTCTCAGAGTCCCATCCAACTCTCTAATTCTATGATTCTATGTGTCTATGTATGGGGGTTGCATTTTAAATAATTAAAAAGGTTTAAAGTAATTTTTAATTAATTAAACTAATAGCCAAAATCTAATGCATGTTGACTTTAACATGTGAATCCCTGCTAAGTCTGAAAATAGTTGTTTTGCCCAATTTTTTGGAGTACATTAATGTATGTACATTAATGTATGTACATTAATGAAGGGACGCAGGTGGCGCTGTGGGTTAAACCACAGAGCCTAGGACTTGCTGATCAGAAGGGTCGGCGGTTCAAATCCCTGTGACGGGGTGAGCTCCCGTTGCTCTGTCCCAGCTCCTGCCCACCTAGCAGTTCGAAAGCACATCAAAGTACAAGTCGATAAATAGGTTCTGCTCCGGCGGGAAGGTAAACGGCGTTTCCGTGTGCTGCTCTGGTTCGCCAGAAGCGGCTTAGTCATGCTGGCCACATGACCTGGAAGCTGTACACCGGCTCCCTTGGCCAATAAAGCGAGATGAGCGCCACAACCCCAGAGTCTGTCATGACTGGACCTAATGGTCAGGGGTCCCTTTACCCTTTACCTTTAATGTATATTAAGTGTTGATATTCAGTGATGTTTGTCTCAAGTTTTGACATGCACAATGTTTGTCTACCATTGTTGACACTTGCTAAATCTTAGACATCCATTGTAACACATGTCACAGTGCCAGACAAGTACATTAAACTTCAGGCTAATTTACTTAACTAGATGCTCATTTTAAGGATACAACAAATAAAAATATTCATGATTTGTTCAGGAGGAGACTTTAAAAGTATCCAGGTCACAAACCATTTACAGTGCTGGATTAAACCCTGTGGAGGCCCCTAGGCACTCAAAATCGGGGGAGGGGGGGTCACACATTATCTCCAATACGTTTCTGTAATTTTCTCTCAAGATCAAATCAATTTTATTTTGATCCATTGTCATGGGGCCCCTAAAAGGAAAGGCCCATAGTCTGGTGCCTACTCTGCCCATTTGGTAATCCTGCACTGACCACGTAGGGCACAGGTGGACAACCTACATCATAGGGGAAATTTGACCAGACACATAGAAAGTAAGAAAAGGAAAGAAAGAAAACTGATAACAGGTAAGTGTGCAGAACATGAGAATGTGGGGGTTGGGAACTGAACAGCCTTAGCTCTAAGGACCAGAACTTGGTGTAGCAAAAGACAAGAAGTCAGTGCATGTCACATTTGTTTTTAGAGACCACAAAGCAAGTCTGGAGCAATAGTAGCAAGATGGAACTGCTGTAATATAAGATGTGGGTGAACAAATGTTTGGTCGAAGATGCAAAAAGTGAAAGGGACAGATCCTTTAGCTATGCAAAGCAGCAACCAGGATTTGGCAAAGACTGCAAAAGGTTAGAGAAAATAAAAAAGACGATAAGTAATCCCACTATGTGTCTAAAATTTCTTTGTTCTAGGATAACAGTAGGGAATTATTGCAAACTGCTTCAGACAGGTTTTTCTACACAAATTAGTACTGTACACAAAAATCCAAGCACTCAACAGGTAGACTGAAACATGCTACACCAACTTTTTCTAAACATGCAAGTGTGGCCAATTACAGCTACACTATATGTATGGAGACGTGGAATCACCCCCAAATGAGCAGTATGAACATTAATGCTTTCCCTATAGGAAAACTTTAATATCTGAAGTGGCCCTACCAGGACCACTTTAGATGTTGTATTAAAGAATGCAAACTAGATCTGTGAGTGACCTATACAGGTGGCACATATTTTACAAGCAAGTTCTCCTTCAGACTCAAGAGAGAAGGAAGAACAGAAGATAGAAAGTTGGTTGCAAAAAGTGATTTGGAATTTCCAACAGACCACAGAGACAACATAAGGAGCGGCATCAATCACTTTTAAAGCCATCTTTTCGCCAGTTGGCTTTTTGTTCTCCTATTAGTATTATTGTTAGTTTATTCCTTGACTAAATTTTACCTTGTTTTGGTATACGGTTTTGTCATACTGTAAACTGCCTCAGGTGAGACCACCACAAAGGTGGGCTATACATTGAAGAAGGTCTTTTCTTTGATATATAAAGTCCTAAATGGTATTGATCCAACATACATGAAAGATCAACTTGTCCCAAACAGACCAAACTAAGAGGTGTTTTCACTGTGGGAGGCCTTGTTAGCATTTCTGTTGCCCTAGAAGACTCAAGGCATGGCAGCACATGGAAGAGACTTCTTTCTAGTGGCCTCCAAGGTCTGGAACTCCCTCTCCCAATGTGTGTCTGGCACCTATTTTGCACACTTTTCAGCACCATGCCAAGGAGCACCTTTTTACCTGAACTTTTGGGGATGGCTGAATCTGTTTTCCTTTTTGTAACTGTTACTCTACTTTTTTTTACTGTGAATTGGTGTTTTATGCTTTTTTGTTTAGATCTTATCATATTTTTTGTTGTAGCCCAGTCCACAATGGGACACATTGTGAAGAATATGTAACATATATGGACAAATTACACAGTGTAATAAATAATATTTGCAAAAAGATGTGTGCATCTGCCAAGCCAAAACAAGGATCCTAGCAGTTTTACTCTTTCTCAGTTCAGCTGCTTGCATAATATGTCATAAGAGTCTCACCTTTTGAACTTTAAAAAACCTCTCATATACAGCAGCAGAGATACAGAATAGCAACAAGGGCATTTAAAATAAATTTATTTGGTATATTTGTATACCACCCTTTAGGCAAACATCTCCCATGATGGTTTACAACAAAATGTTTACAATATAGAAGAGTTACACCCATCATAACAGAACCAGAAAGAAGTCAGGAGTTGGATTAATTCACAGAAATGAAAAAACATTCTGTTGCAAAAATTTAAAACTTAACATATTAGGGAATGTATGAGTGGTGGAATATTTCACAACAAATAAATGGAAAACAGAGACCAGGCTGAGGGAGAAGCACCAACAAAAAGTACTCTGATGCCCAGTCAATTGGTGTACTATGAAAAAAGCACAATGAACAGTACAACACCACACATGACTACTCAGAAGTAAATCCCATGAAATTCAGTGAGTCTTATACCATGTGTGTATAGATTGCAGCCCAATACTTTTTTCGATTAGATTATGAAAAACAAAAACTTGCTCATTAAGAAGATAACTGCTAGATAAAGTACCATATTTTATGTAGAAGACCAAAGGCTGCAATTCACAGTGATTTGTTATTCCAAAATATTTTGCTGTGTAATAAGTTACAATTCTTTTGTTTAAGAGCTAAGGCTACAACTCAGAAAGATAATTGTGTTGGTACATTCTTTTAGCATTTGTAGCCACACAGTTGCATTTCTCCAAGTTCCTACCCACTCACAATTATTTACCAGTGAACGGTAATTTTCAACAATCTCCAGAAGTTTATAGATTCAGCATATTTAAATACTGTATTAAATATTACGCTCTACATTACATACCTGTTACATTTTATCCAATATTGTTTAACATAAATTTGTATTTCCCATTCACTGTTTGACTACAGTTGATGTTATTTTAACTTTGTACACTGCTATGAAATTTTATGTGAACAGTAGCATACACACACACACACACATATATATACTGAAGCACTGTAATACTAAAATATATTCCAACAAAGTCGATCCCTTGTCTGTAAATAATACTACTTTCCACATCATCTTCAATTCACTGGAAACTCCACTTAGAAAGGTTCTTTCAGTTCCCGCTCAAACCCATATATTTTGCGTCTTAACCCACAAAATACATCCAAGTACTTATGTGGGGGAATTGTTTTGTTTTGTTGTAACTATTTATTTGTGTTTTTATCTTGTATTTTTATCTTGTGAACTGCCCTGAGATCTTCAGATTAAGGGCGGTATATAAATATAATAAATAATAATAATGAGCCTCTGCATTAATTAGAGAGAATGAGGGACCCAGTGCCAATAAAACAATTGCTCATATTAAACCAGTTATTTTGCTCAAGTTGTTATTAGGGGTTGTATTTGCACCTATAAGGTAATTTCTTTAGACAAAGAGAAGGCATATCAAATTTAAATGCAAACAAAGTCCAAAGCTAGAATTCTCTTTCCTGTGTTAAATTTGGCAGCCATTTAAGTTACACTTTGCCACCTGCAAAACAACCCTCAAGAGTTAAGACTACAGGAACAAGGGCTGAACAAGCAGAATAATTAGCCAAACTTTAAACCGCCAAAGAATCTCAAACACCCAACAGTCCCAAGCAATTTGCAGAAGTTACCACTATTCACAGGTTACATCATTTGTTATTTCAGTGACATTTCCAGCCAGTAGTGATATGACTGAATTTTCTTGCATTTTAAATGGTAATGTGAGCGCCCTATGACCAAAATAAATGCTTACAATATGCATCACTGATAGTTTTTGATCATTTGTTTTCAAACAAATATATAAACCCAAAGGAGTAAAATGTGCCATTCAAAATATTCTATAAAGAAGGAACCAATAAGCTTTAAAATCAAAAGTGCTGATGTTCTTAGGGTTCTGGGTCCCTTAACTTAGGCCACAGGGTCACCCTCGGACAATGTTCTTTCCCGGGGTTATTCTAGGATAACTTTGCTGTGTGAACAGCCTCTAAGACCAAGTCGTTAAGTGCTACCAATTCCCATACTTAACAGTATACGACATACTCTCCAGTTTTTAAGATTTCAAAAGGTTTCTTGGGATAAGGACCCCTTACTTGGAACATCAGGTAAGAGCCATCATCAAACAGGATACTAAAACTTCCATGGATACACCACATGTTATTTCATATCCATCCTATCATATACGCAGAGCTTATGTGACACCAGCAGGACCATTTGAGATTAGTAATTTTTGTCTACATATCATGTCAAAAAAGTATTGTGGTTCTAATGAGATTTGTTAGCCCCAAAGGGCAGCCCACCTACACACAATGAGCCCATCCATATCAACTTTTTCCATTATCCCGATCAATCCAAGTTATAAACCAGCAGCACAACTCTTTGTCTATCTGATAATTCTGAAATAGACGTCTGTGAATAATTTAGTGAAAAAGTCAGGCTACAGATAAATTATTCAGCCTGGGCTCCTCAGGGCTTTAAGAGAAGCATAAAGCCCGACTACACATACCACTCCGGGCATCTTGAAAAGAGACGAATCCCACCTCAAAGAGCCTGGCACATTTGACAAGCGATTTAAAAACAAAACAATTGCTGGAAATGTAGTTTGGAGGCCCAGTCCTTCTGGACTCAGGGGCGAACCCCTGCTGCCAACTCCACGTGTGCACTACCAATGACCAAGGGAAACCAAACGATGCAAGGGTTTTGTACCAAAAAAACAGGACTGCCTAAGAGATTGGGCGCTGCGAGGCAAAGGGGCGGCCATTGTGTTTTGTCCTGGAGGTCCCCCCACCTTGTGTCTAAACCTGGGCCATTCTCTCGTAGTTAAAGGGCATCTAGTAAGCCGGGGTGGGTGGGTTGCGGGTTGAGAGACTAGGCCCGAGTACGAGGACAACCCCCCCCCCCAACACACACACACTTTCCTCCTCCCAAGTCCGGGCTCAGCCAATACGCTGCTTTTCCTGAAGCACATCCTCCCCCTGTTCCCAAAGACCTGGCACCGTCCGTCACTCGCCCTCGGTAGTGCCAGGCCTCCCCGGTCGCCACGCACGGCCCTTGGGTGGCCCCCGCCCCGCCCCCCCGCTTTCGTCCCGGGCGACCCTGACCAGGCCCGTCCCTCTCAACGGCTGTCACCAGAGCCCCTCCCACAGCCGGGCCCTGCTCCCCTCGCGCCTGCTGGGGCTGCCGGGCAACTGCTCCTCCGCTCGGCCCTCCCGCCCCCCCCCCATACGCAACCCCCCCCGCCGGGAACCCACCCGCTCGGCCCCGCCTCGCACGCACACACCACACGGAATCCGGTCGCGCGCGTTCACCTGGTGGCGCTGCTGCTCCCGCTTAACGCGCCCGCTCCCGGCCCCCGAAAGAAAGCAGCGGCTTCGGGCAACAACGCCGCCACGCTCCTTCCGCCGCCGCCGGTTGCCCTGGCGGGAAAGGAGAAGCGGGCGGGGTGGTGGGGGGCGGAGGCTGAGGGTGGGGAGAGGTCAGCGCGAGTCCGAACCTCCAGGACACCGACCCTCGAGCCCGGCCGCGGCTCCGCCTCCTCCTCTCCTCCTCAGGGAGGCCACGTGACGGCCCGGCTGCGCGCGCGTCGCCTTGGACCGGGAACGCGCCTCCGGTTTGGGCGGCGGCGGCGGGAGCGCGCTGTTCTATTTTTTCCCCCCTCCCGCCTTCTCCTTTCCCTCACCGAGGGAGATGGAGGGGGGGGGGTTCGCGCGCGGCCGTAGTATCTTCTCTCGAGCGGCTCGGTTAACTTTACAAATCTCGGCGGCTCGGAAAAACAGCACAGAAATGGACTTGTTTCTCCTGTCGCGCGCTCTTAAAGCCAACTTCCTTGCTTGCCGCCTCAGAGAGCTAGGAAGCCTCCGTGTAAAAAACGAGGTTCCTCAAAAAGAAAGATACTGAGGAGAGCTTTATCCATCTCCGCTTGCCTCAGTTATGCTACAGTCGTGATTCTCTTCAGGGGATCCATGGCTCAGTCCCCTCGGAGCTGTTGTCTTTCAGGATCCCCCACCCTTGGTTCATCCAATGTAACCCACATTAATCCTAGAGGAAAATTTTGTCACAGGCTATTAAACCGCTTTCTCTGTCTGGCAGTAGTCCAATACATACTTAACATGTGTTGCTGTTGTGTATGCAGCACTATCATGCATACCCTCCAATATTTCTCCCATGACAATAGGGATGTCTTATTCCATTATTATTATTATTATTATTATTATTATTATTATTATTATTATTACTACTACTACTACTACTACTACTACTACTATGGTTGGCTTCCAATATATATAGAAAACATAATAAAACATTTAACATTTAAAAACTTCCCTATACAGGGCTGCCTTCAGATGTTTTCTAAAGGTATGATTACCTACTTATCTCCTTGGCTTGGGGCTCAAGTCCATACTTTCCAACATTTCTCCAATGAAAATAGGGACGTTCTAAGGAAAAGCAGGACATTCCAGGATCAGAAACCAGGGTGGCTTCTGTAAATCTGGGACCGTCCCTGGAAAACAGGGACACTTAGAGGGTCTGCATCATGGGCTCCATGCGTTGTTTATGGGCATCAAGCATTATAGCGTAACAACAATTTTGCCCTGTCATAAGGCGTTTGCTGTTTATATAGTTGCTTGAAATAGAGGAGGCAACAGAAAAGTAGAGGAAGTGGGTGCAAATGGGGAGAACATGTGCAATCAGTACTTGGGAGTAAGCCCCGGTTGAACTCTGCAGAAATCACACCAGCAAACATGCATAAACATGCACAAGGCGAGACAGGCTCCTCTTTTCTGATTCTTCCATAAAATCCCCATCTCAGCAGCCTTTTCCATTCTCATAATCATAGCATGAGGAAACATGAGCCTCTATACAACAGTTCCTGTATAAGCCATCATTTGCTTCCTTCCAACTGGCCGCTATTGGAACCAGTATCCAGGGCTACACCGACCTTGGCTGATCCAGTCATGAGCCAGTGTGGTGTACTGGTTAAAGTGCTGGACTAGGACCTGGTCTCTGCTCAGGCATGAAACCCGCTAGGTGACTTCAGTCCAGTCTTTCAGCCTAACCTACCTCACAGGGTTGTTGTGAGGGTAAAATGTAATTATATAATATGTAATATGGGCTACTGTAATAGAGGGTCAGAGCCGAAAGGGTCCCACTCCCAGTATCTAGTTCCCAGTGTAGATAATCTACCGGGGGACTGAAGCCATTTCTAGTTCCAGCCAAGTTGTGGATTTTAAATCAAATGTGAGCCACCTAGTCCACAGCCATACTACCCTGAACACACCCGATCTCATCTGAACTGTGAGCCACCAGGTAGATTTTTCGGATCAAAAAACAGGCTATGAATATACAAAATAAATATTTAAACAATGGTTCAGACCTTGACATGCATAGGCCTCAACCTGCTTGTTTCTACGCTACATAATATCCTTAGGTGGGTGGTAGGTGGTGATTTTGGAAAACTCTGAAATAAAAAAGGGAATCAGTCTTGATATTGACTCTGCTCTTGGTGGTGATAAGCAGGCCTCATTACCTCACATGCTAAAGTGCTGACTACAACCCAAGTGATTTACTAGTATTAGCCTTGCTCCTGTTCTTATGTGCCAAATGACTGGGACTGGAGTGGCAAAGCTGCAAAACTTGATGACAGAATCAGAACTATAGTATCTTGAATGGTGCAGTTCAAGACCTGCCCTCATGTTCAGCACCTACAGCGTAGAAATAAGGTACAGTGGTACCTCGGGTTAAGTACTTAATTCATTCTGGAGGTGTGTTCTTAACCTGAAGCACCACTTTAGCTAATGGGGCCTCCTGCTGCCGCTGCGCAGCCGCTGTACGATTTCTGTTCTCATCCTGAAGCAAAATTCTTAACCCGAGGTAATATTTATGGGTTAGCAGAGTCTGTAACCTGAAGTGTATGTAACCTGAAGCGTATGTACCCCAAGGTACCACTGTATTTGGAATGTATTCTGTTGCATCCCATTACAGAGATGACCTGTTTTCAATCTTTTCAGACCCAGAATGCACTTTCAACCCAAACATGCATTTGGGGACCTATCTCTTAATCTTTTACCATATATTTGCATGGTGGTAGTGCTCCTGTTGTGACCCACTTTGGATCAGGCCATGACCCACTAGTGGGTCCCGACCCACTGGCTGAACACCAATTTCCTAGATCCACAAGCACAAGGATTCCCGCTTGTGCAATGGATCTTACTCTTACTCTCCTTTCCCCACATGCCCCACGCACCCTCCCCCAATCAAGTCCAAATGGTTGAGGGAACCCTTAGAACATATTTAGTCATCACACACACATAACGCCAATGAATTTTAGTAGCTTAATCATGTGAGCAATGGGTTTCAAAACTATAGCTGTAGGAAGAGAAAAGCTAAAGAGGATGCAATACCTTTGAGCATATAATACAAAAAGAAAAGTGTTTTTATTTCTGCCTTTTTGTTATTGGTGGGAAAATGCATGAACATATTTCTTGTCTGTACAACCAAGGTCACAGTTGTGATAACAATGCATTTTGTGTTACTTGTTTCAAAATAAAAATGATGCTATACAGTAAACATGTCAACTTTACAATTTGTATTCATGAACTCTGTTTTTCAAAGTATACATTGTGTTTTTTTAAAAATCCCTCTTCTTGCAATTTACCTTCTGGTAAAATTAAACTTTACGCATTTTTGTTCCCAGCAGCAAAGTAAGTTTAGGTGGTGCTTCAGACATTTTGCTCAGTGCCTAGAAGATAGGTGGGGGAGTATTTTGCTCTTTACAGTCCACATGTTGATCAATCTAACACTTCACACTACAATTTGCTTAGAAGATAAGACACTAAAACAATATGCAGTCAGTCACAGATTAGAAAAGGAGAGGCCAGTTCTTTAGTTCCCTCCTGCAGTAGGTGATCTAGAAAGGGATCCCTATTGCTGGAACAGAGCTACAGTAGAGTGACTGCACACAACTGAGGACCAGTGTCTGAAAGGATAACATTCACTATTTTATATCTTATATGTGATATCACATCCTTCCCTCCACTGATTAACTTAAATAACTGCCATATCCCAGTGCTATAGTATACACACCATAATGAATTCAGTTTTGAATCCTTGTTTCACCCTTAAGCAGGCACTGAGCAGATCATTAAATACTCCCTCTTCACTTGGGAAAATTGTAGTCTTCTAGATGTTACTGAACTTACAACTCCCATCATTCCTGTCCATTGGCCAACTTAGCTGAGACTGATGAAAGGTGGAGCAGAACATCTGGATGGCCACTTGTTTTGTACCCTTGTTCTAACCACTCCAATTTACAGTGTAGTCCTATGCATGCCTACTCAGAAATAAGCCCCCATTAAATTCAGCGCCCCTTACTGCCAGGTAAATGTATATAAGGAACAAGCATTGACCAAAAATTCAGAAGAACCCCAATCTGATACTTAAGAAAACTGTCCAGTTAGATCCAAAGCACTTTGGAGGTGGCCTGATTCAGTTTGGCTGATTCAGTTTGGAAAGAGTCAGCTTAAGACAAGCCCTGAATCTGTCCAAAGTATTCCACTTCGGTTCAAGATATAGGATTCATCTAAATCATCTGCACACCCCTAGCTTGTATAGGGTTGCAGCTCTGTGAGCTCACCTTGACTTGGGGTCACCAACCCACAGGTGCACAAGTACCAAGTGAGGCCTTCCTCAGCACCCACAGCTTTCTCCCCCCCCCCCCACACACCATCACCTTTCTCTTGTAGGAAAAGAAGGCTGTCTTCTTTTTTTTTTTTTTTTTTTTATAATATATTTATTAAAGTTTTCAAATAAAGCATATATTAGATAAGCACTTATCATTGTCCATTTAACATCTCTCAATTGTAACATGGGACTCCCCCACACCTCCCGCATACACTTACATCATTATTAAATTAGTTTCAAACAAATTATCATTTAATTCATCTTAATTAATAATCTTAATTTGGTTTGACATATAATTCAACCTTAAATCTAATTTAATGGTAGACAATTGTCTGCACTGGCATCCAATTCAGCACTCAGCCAAATTACAATATTTTTGTAAATAAATCTTAAATTTCCTCCAGTCTTCTTCCATCCTTTCTTCTCCCTGGTCTCGAATTCTGCCGGTCATCTCGGCTAATTGCATATAGTCCATCAGTTGCATCTGCCATTCTTCCACAGTGGGTAGCTCCTGAGTTTTCCAGTTCTTGGCAATTAATATTCTTGCTGCTGTTGTTGCGTACAAAAAGAATGTTCTGTCCTCTTTTAACACACTCTGGCCGACAATACCCAGGAGAAAGGCCTCTGATTTCTTAGTGAAGGTGTATTTAAACACCTTTTTTAATTCATTATATATCTTCTCCCAAAAGGCCTTCACTCTAGGGCAGGTCCACCAGAGGTGAAAAAATGTTCCTTCATTTTCCTTACATTTCCAACATTTGCTATCAGACGAATGGTATATTTTAGCCAGTTTAACAGGGGTCATGTACCATCTATACATCATTTTCATCACATTTTCCTTCAACGCATTACATGCAGTGAAGTTCAGCCCAGAGGTCCACAACCTTTCCCAATCTTCAAACATAATATTATACCCAATATCCTGCGCCCATTTTATCATTGTTGATTTTACCATTTCGTCATGTGTGTTCCATTTCAGCAGCAAGTTATACATTCTTGAAAGTACCTTAGTCTTAGGTTCTAACAGTTCAGTTTCTAACTTTGACTTTTCCACTTGGAATCCTAGCTTTTTGTCATTTTTAAACACTTCTTTAATCTGAGCATAGTGTAACCAGTCTCGCACTTTGTCTCTCATCTTTTCTAAACTCTGCAATTTCCAGTTGTCACCATCCTTTTCTATTATCTCCCAATATTTTGGCCAGTTGGCCTCCATATTGGCTCTTTTCCGAGCCTTAGCCTCCAGGGGTGACAGCCACCTCGGAGTTTTATTCTCCAGTAAGTCTTTATATTTTGTCCAGACATTAAAGACTGATTTTCTGACAATATGGTTCTTGAAGGCCTTATTTATCTTAGCTTTATCATACCATAAATATGCATGCCATCCAAACGCATTATTAAAACCTTCCAAATCCAAGACATCCGTATCTTCAAGAAGTAACCAATCTTTTAACCAGCAGAAAGCTGCAGCTTCATAATACAACTTTAAATCTGGCAGGGCAAAGCCCCCTCTTTCTTTCGCATCTGTTAATATTTTAAATTTGATTCTGGGCTTTTTGCCCTGCCAGACAAATTTAGAAATATCTTTCTGCCACTTCCGGAAGCACTCTGTCTTGTCTACAATCTGCAATGTCTGAAACAAAAATAACATTTTTGGCAATACATTCATCTTGATGGCAGCTATTCGGCCTAACAAAGAAAGTTTTAGTCTTGACCAACTATCCAAGTCTCTCTTAATCTCTGACCAACCTTTTTCATAATTATCTTTAAATAAACTCAGATTTTTTGCTGTTATGTTTACCCCTAGGTATTTAACTTTTTTAACCACATTTAGTTCTGTCTCTTTCTGAAGCTGTTCCAACTCAATATCTGTCACGTTTTTCCCCAAAACTTTAGTTTTTTGCTTGTTTAACTTAAATCCTGCCACTCGACCAAAGTTTTGAATCAGTTGTAGTACTCTTTTCAAACTAGACTCCGGCTCCTGTAATGTCAGAACTAGGTCATCTGCAAAAGCTTTAAGTTTATATTGTTTCGCTCCGACCTGAATCCCTTCCACCAACCGGTCCCCCCTAATCATATTCAGGAGCACTTCCAGAACCGAAATAAACAGTAATGGGGAAATCGGGCAGCCTTGTCGTGTACCTTTTTCAATTTTAAACTCTTCTGTAACCACATTGTTAACTATCAGTTTAGCCTTTTGTTCTGAATATATTGCCTCAATCCCGTTCTCAAACCCCCGTCCCACTCCCATTTCTTTTAAATTCCCCTTCATAAATTTCCAAGAAATGTTGTCAAAGGCTTTCTCCGCGTCTATAAAAATTAAAACTGCTTTAGTGTTTATGTTTGTTTGTAAAAGTTCCAATATGTCTATGATGTTCCTTGTGTTAGTAAACATATGTCTGCCCGGGAGAAAGCCTGCCTGGTCTTTATGGATTATCTCACTTAAAACTTTCTTAAATCTTCGTGCCAAAACATCTGCAAATATTTTGTAATCCACATTTAAAAGGGAGATGGGACGGTAATTCTTGAGTTGTGTCTTTTCAGTTTCTGACTTTGGAATCAATGTGATAAATGCTTCTTTCCACGATTCAGGCGCCTTCTTCCCCTCCATTATTTCATTACTGACCTCCAACAAAGGTTGTATCAAATAATCCTTCAATGTCTTGTAGTAGTTAGAGGTCAGTCCATCTGGCCCTGGTGATTTGCCCTGTTTCAGACTCAGGATGGCCTGTTCAATCTCTTGTCGTGTTATTTTGCCATTTAAAATTGTTCTATTTTCTTCTGACAGCTTTGCTAATCCATTTCTCTCCAAAAATTGTGTAATCTCTATTTCATCTTGTGGCCCTTGAGTATATAACTTTTTAAAATACCTCTGGAAGCACTTTCTAATCTCTCCCGGGTTCTGAATGTTCCTTCCTTCAACCTCTAAGTTTGTTACTGTATTTAATCTTTGTCTCCTTTTCAACTGCCAAGCTAGCAGTTTCCCACATTTATTTGCCGATTCAAAAGTTTTTTGTTTCATTGTTTTAATCTTCCATTCTATTTCCTGATTTATCAGCTTGGAATATTGCGCCTGATAAAGTTTAATTTCTCTCAGAATCGGTTGGGACTTCGGGTTAGATCTTAACTTCTTCTCCAACTCTTTGATACTTTCCAGAATTTTATCTTTCTTTTCATTTTGCAGTCTTTTCTTTAAGGAATTCTGTTGAATCAAGAACCCTCTCATCACAGCTTTACTTGCATCCCAGATAGTTCTTTTTTCCACCGTAGTGTTCAAATTAATCTCAAAATAGTCCTTTAAGGTTTTTTGGGCCTTCTTTACAATTCTTTGATCTCTAAACAGGCCATCATTCATCTTCCATCTAAAGGAGCCGATTGGGATCAATGTCATATCCATTCTCAAGGCGTTATGGTCGGAGCATGTTTTGGGGCAGATTTCCACCTTCCTCACCTTAGGTGCCAGACTTCTAGTTATCCATATTTGGTCGATTCGTGTCCAAGTCAGTTGAGCTTCAGAAAAGAATGTTCCTTCTCTTCCCAGGGGGTTTCTAACTCTCCAGATGTCAACCCAGTCCATATTGTCAGTCATTTCAAAAAAGGTCTTAGGTAGTCTTCCCTCTTTAGTAATGTTCTGGTTCTGTGACTTATCCATATTTGTTGATACGACCCCGTTCATGTCCCCCATCATGATGACGTTGTTGTAATCCAGATAATCCAGCATGATCTCGTGCAACTTCTTATAAAAATCCGATTTTCCTTCATTTGGAGCATAAATTCCTAATATCAAAATTTTTTCTCCTTGATACTGTACTTCTATTGCGAGGATTCTTCCACTTTCATCTTTAAAAAGAAATTTTGGTAAAAGGCTCTCTTTTGCATAGATCACTACACCTCTCTTTTTAACTGTATCCGATGATATAAATTCTTGACCAAGCCTTTTATTTATTAACACCTTTCTATGGAGCCTAATCACATGTGTTTCTTGTAAGCATATAATGTCCAATTGTTCCTTTTTTAGAATATGAAAAATTTTAGACCTTTTTTCGGGACTGTTACAGCCATTTATGTTCCAACTCAAAAGCTGCAGAGACATCCTGGATAGATCTGGTTATTCTTTCTGGGGTGGTACCTTGTTCTCCGGTCCTTGAGGATCCGAGGGGGCGGGCTCCCCTGGAAGTTCTGGCGCTGGCAATCCAAGTCCTTTGTGGAGGTCTTCTCCGTGTGCTCCCAAAAACTTGTCTCTATCTTCCACCGTTTTGATTTTGATCTTTCTCCCTCTGTAGGTAAAGGATAATCCTTGTGGAAACTCCCACCTGAAGATAATTGCGTTGCTTCTCAACAGTCTTGCCAATTCCGTGTAGTTAGATCTAAGGTCCAGCAACTGCTTAGGAATGTCCTTGTAGATTTCAATTCTCTTGCCCAAAATGTCTAGTGACTTTTCGTAGTGCAGGCCCAAAATCTTGTCCCTTTCCTCCTTTGATCTCAGTGTTATCAAACAATCTCTGGGCTTCTCTGTCCTTCTGACTCTGCCAAGCCTGAAAGCAGATACAATTTTAAAGTCTTTTTCCTCTAACTTCCAAAACTTGGCAAATTCCTTAGTTAGAAATTCAATAAAATTATCTTCTTCCACCTCTGGTATTGACCGTATCCTCAAGTTGGTCTCCCTGTTTCGCAGTTCTGTCATCAAAAAGTAAATCTGATGTTCTCCAACTTGTTTGCTGAGTGGTCTTACTTCTTTCTCAAGTTCTTCCAATCTTTGACTAGTATCTTCAGCCAGTTTACGATTTTCACCTACAGCCTCCTTTAATTCTCCAATAGACTGGGCATTCTGTGCAACTTGTCCAGTCAGCTTATTCAAGCTTTCTGTGTTCTGTTCAATTTTAGCTGTATGCAAATCAGCCTTCTTGTCCAGAGCCTCCAGTTTCTCCAAAATTTTCTCCAAGACAGAGCTACTTGTCCCTGAAGCCATATCTCCCAGGTGCAGCTCCTCTGTCTCACCCTCCCCTGCCTGTATTAGGGAGGCCGCCTCTATGTCTGGAGGCAAAGTGGAAGGCAAGGCCGGCACAGAAGATCTACGCTGTGAGGCTGCAGATAAAGTTAGAGTTGTTTGTTTAGTCCTTCCTCTTCTCCTTGCGCCACTCATTCCAAAGTTATCTGTAATCCAAGGTCAATCCAAGTTGTTCCCATGAGAAAGCAGAGTCCCAGATGCAATAGTCAAACAGAGGCCGGGAAAGGGAAAGTAAAACAAAGTCACTGCTGTAAGTCCAAAATCCTCTAGAGGGAGCTTAATACGTCTTCAGGGAAAAGATCAAATCCAAGTTAAACTTATAAATTTAAATCCATGTCTATCGCCTCCACAATGTATTATTTTTAGCAGAGTAAAACTTAAAGCAGAACAGTGTTTCTTACAGTGCCTTGACTGCAACAGTTTCAAAGTATCCAGTTCCAACTCAGAATGTTTCAAAATCTGAATTCAATGTATCCAAAGTTGCAGACTGGTGCTCATCCAGGCAGCTCCAGCACCAGAGATTCTTATTTATTTTATAATCCACTGGTGCCACAGAAGAAGGATATCAGTGCACCCCGAATATAACCAGCAAAAGTCAATAGCTCAAAGTCTTTCACTCAGAAAACTGCTTTAACAGGGTGCCAGCATTTAGTTAACGCATAACTTTTTGTCTCCACTCCTCCTGCTCTTTGCTTAAAGTTCAGTATAGCGGGAGATGGGCTTCCTGCTTATCCTCACTCCGTTTTCAGCCAAATTTCAACTTTTTTAAAAAAGTTTTAAAAGTTTCATAAAGTTCTCAAAAAGTTTCAGAAAGTTGACAAAAGTTTCAGAAAGTTTTCAATGTCCAAATTTACTCACGGGTTGTAGTTTCCAAAGTTCAGAAAAGTTGCAGGAAGAAAGGACAGCGCTGACCGGCAACAGCAATGCGGCTTCACTTCGCTGTTTGCGCAACGACCCACAGCGCCGCTACCCCCTCCGCGATCCGGAGCCCCTTACGGGGTCCCTTCAACGTTTTGGGGGCTGCTTCTGGCGCCCGCCGGGTCCCGAGACCACAGGCTTCTGCCACCTGTGGTTTTCCTGAGTGGGTCTCCGCTTCGCCGTAGCGGACGACCCGTTTACAGCGGAGCTCCCTTCTCCTTACTCGGAGAAGGCAGCCATTACCGGTCGCGCCGCCTCCGGAAGTCAAGAAGGCTGTCTTCAAACCTAATTTGGATGCAGGGGTGATGACAGCATTTGGAGGTGCCACAGCTACAAGAGAAGGCTCCTTTCAAGTCTAATTCAATGAAGGAAAGTGATTGTCACAGCTGGGAAGGGGAGAGTTAACACGGGGAACCATGTTTGGCCAGAAAGCTGGATCAGATTGGCCCAAACCTCCATGGGCCACATTTGACAGGTGGGCAGAGATACCAATCTGATGTCATAGGATGTCAGGTAGATCCAAGCCCAGCAGAAAGCAGCTCAGCTTGCATTTGGTACCAAATTTAGTGCCGAATGCAAACTGTGCTTGCAAACAATTGAAATGCATTCTAAGGCTATGATTGCTCCTTTGCAAGCACAGCTCATCCCACTTTCTGAACCTTTATAGTGGTATGGTAAACCTCTGTGTGAGTGTAAGTGTGTGTGTCAGAATGTACATGTGCACTGTGTGCTGTATGTTGCCTCCTCAAAGCAAAAATATGGATATATCCCTTCAGTTCATCTTATTTTCCCTCGCTGCAGAAATCCACACAAGTGTTAACACTTATATGTGGAAATAGCTCTAAGGGATCCATTGTAAAACTTCTGACTAATAATCTTCTGTGGCTTTGTATTCATGGACAAGTTTCTAATTTTTCTCTTCTTAGCCCCCTAAAATCCACTTCTGTTCCCATGAGGAAGAACAAATATGCCAGTTGCTCATTCCAGTTTAATAAGAGATTTAACAAAATGTCTTGTCATTAGGACAGGCAAGTGTATGTGGAGGAAGGATCCCTATATCAGGGATCTCTAAAAATCTGTACAAAATCAGTTTCTGTGTACTCTATGCACTAAGATGCACTGAACCTTGCTCTCCTGATATTGGAGGCTTGGCCCTCAGTTTTGCCCTCACCAGACAGCTGTTCCCAAATGGAGCCCTACCCTTTCCCTGAAGAAAAGTGAACAACACTCAGGGACAGTAGCAGGGTGAAGACTCCATTATCTATGTCCAAGACTGAGTCTCACTTTGTACAGCCCCACTGCTTCATCTGAATCACTCTATCCTAGCACCTGAAGAGGACCCCAAAATGGCAGACCTGCCCGGACTTCCGGGTTGGCGCCATTGTTTAATGGCGGATTCCCTCCGAGCTCCGGAGGGAATCGGCTCCGTAGCGTCTGGGTCTGGCCGCTGCGGCGAAGCGGGGACCCTTAAAATCACAGGCGCGGTTGCCTGTGAACACAGAGACTCGGCGGGCACCATTTGCGCCCCCCCAATCCGCGACGGAGCCTTTTTAAAGGCTTCGGAACGGAGGCAGGGTAAGGCGTGGTGCTGAGAGTACTCCCTCGTCTACGGAGTGAAGCCGCAAGCCATTGACAGAGAGCGCCAACTTCTTCTAAGAGTGATTGGATCCTAAAACATCAACCCGTGAGTAATACGGAGATTGGAACTTTAAAAAATTTCTTATCTTGGATTTGGAACGAGCGGGAAGGGGCTAAAAAGGAAGTCCACCCCCCCCTCTTTGTAAACAACTTAAAGCAAAGGACTGGGCAGCTAAGGTCGAGAGAATCTGTTTCTTGCTTTTTTTTAACTAAAGATCCTGACCTCACGGTTTGGACATTATAAGAGGATATTCTGGAGGATAAAAAGAATTTTGGGAGCTGAAACTACACCCCCCCCAGACCCGGGAACGTCCGATGAGAAAGCCTGTTGCATGGAAGATTTTGACAGCTGTCAAGTGAGCTGCTAGTCAGCTAGTTGTCAGCTGGAAAAAGAGAACATTGTTTCTGCTGTTTTTGCTGGTTTATTCGGGATAACTTGTTGAAAATAAGGTTGATACAAAATAACTGGACTTTTGGTTTTTTGAGCTGAAAGGAAGATCAAGGAATTAAATCCCCCTAGAGGGGTAACAAGGATACTACATTACAAAAATGGCTGGAGTGTCTAAATTCCAAGCAGAATTGGACAGAGCACTGGTTCTCTTGGGAAACTTACAAGATGAGTACGATGCTTTGTCTACAGAGGTAGCGCTATTACACTGGACAGTAAACAACAGCTTGGAGTCTGATAAGGATTTGAAACAGGAAGCCTATTCAACTGAACAAATAAATGAAACCGAAAGCGTAGACACGATGGAGCAATATGTTCTTTTTGAAGAAAACGAAGGAGGAGATGGAGGTTTGCAGGAGTCAAAGGAGAGCTACAATATGAGGCCTGACATGATGACAAAAAAGGACAATAAAAACTGGATGCGGAAAGCCTGGTTTGATTGGGAATTTGGAAAATGGAGAGATCCTCTTTTGAGGAGATCTGAAGACCTGAGGATTATAAATTTGTTGAAGGTGGAAGCTGGAGCTGTGGGGACATTTGGATTTGAAAGAAATTTGAAACAAGAGTTGGAATACCCCATAGGCTTTGCTTTTGCTTTTAAGTATGGAGGACTGGCTAGAAGCAACACCGATTCTGTTGGGCCAGAGCCCCTCCGAGACCTGGGGCTTAACATCAAGGTCTATCAAAGAGACCGGCAGAAAGGAACTGAGAGAGACATAAGGGCCTCGGACCTGAGATCTCCAGGCTAAATAAATAATATAAAGACTGATGGATATTGGTTGGGGACTGGAACCGGGAGAAGGGTGGGTGGAGGTTGGGAATCCAAAGGGTACATAAGGATAATTTGCATTGCTTTGTTTGTTTTATATTTTGTTAGTGGTAAGGAAATTGGGTAAACCGTGGAAGGGAAATTTTGGTCGACCTTAGGAAAAAGGTTCAAGAGTAAATTAATGAGGTATAAGTATTGATGTGTAACTTTAATAAGGTGAAATTGGTTTTTTTCTTCTTTTTTTTTTAACTAAGTGAGAATAAGGCTGTTAAAAAATAAATGGAGGAAATGGAAAAAAGAAGTAAAGTAAAATAACAGTATGTTAGAATAAATGTTTAAGTTAAGGTGAAGAAATAAGTTAAGGACTTGCTGAATTGACAATTTAAATTGGAATACAAGAAGGGGAGGTGTGAGGAGGTCTGAGAAATAAGGTTGAGGAAAATAAGTATCAGAAACTGTATGTGTTTTTTCTATTTTTTTTTGTTTAGTTTCGAATATTTTGTTTATTTTTTTTGTTTTTGTTTGTTGTGTGTTTTCTGAAAATACCAATAAATATTTAATTAAAAAAAAAAACAAAATGGCAGACCTGCCCTTCCCGCCAGGGAAGAAGGGGTGAGGAAAGATCTACATCAGGAACAAGGGGAGACTGACATTGGGATCTGCTGCCGCTATGAATCCTGCAGCCTCAGGCAGTCGCCTCATTTTGCCTCATTCACGGACTGGCCCTGGACTTTGATACATAAGGCAAACTGTAAGCATATGTTGGTACATGCAGCTAGTGGTGTAGCGTAGGGGTGCCACAGGGGCTGTTGCCCCATGCACAAAATTCTTAGGGTGCAAAATTTCTGCTCCTCACTCGCCTGAGGCCCTGAAGCCGCTGAATTTCAGTGCCCGCATGGTGTTTAAGGTGGTGTGGAAGGAATCCCCTCATTTTATTATTTCCTCTTCTTGCACCCTCTTGTGGAGGCAGGTCACCGCTTCTCCCCAACCCCTCCTCTCCCCACACCCTCCAGCCACCCCTCTGCACTATGGCTAGAAAAGGCCGCATGTGCTTTTGCCGGAGAAGCATCACAACTCTTGAACTTCACGTGGGGTATGCGTTTATGTGTTCTGGGTTTTTTTCCCTCTTTCTGAGGAGGGGACACAATACTTGCCTTGCCCCGGAAGCTGGCAACCCACACTACACCACTGCTTGCAGCTTGGTTGATGTTGTCATACAAACATTCAAAAATCTCACGTAGGCCATTTAGTGACTTACAACAGAACAACTGAATGAGCCCTTAACTAGTGAATGATTGTAAACCACATTGAGGTCATGAAAGGACAGTTAACATTCAAGCATAAAGCATGAGCAGTGATGGCTTCTGCAGTGTGTTTGTTCATTTATACCTCCAACATTAGGAGGGGCCATTCTTCATATTAAGTTGGTTTTCTGTCATGTAAATGTGCACATGAACAAGACAGTATTCATTCAATTCCAGTTCATGGAATATAAGAGCTGGAGCACCAGCACAGCTATTAGCAGATATACATACAGAATATGTACAGTAGCCATAGGTACAATAATATGATGGGGGAAAGCAATAAAAGTTATGCACTGATTTAATGTGAAATCAGTATGGGGAGATATTTTTGTGGGTGTGCATTTAATACGTCAAGTGCTGTGAAATTACATTTTGTTAGGCAGGGAAGTTGTTCAAAAGCTTAATGGAAGGATTCCGTACGCTGATATAATTTTTATTTATTAATGGAGCCAGAAGCAAGTTTTTTCTGTGATTTATATGGTGTAGAACTGTGAATTTGCTTTCACATTCAGAAGAGGCCTTCATGCAATCAGTGAATACATGGCGGTGGGTGGGATCATTTATTCCGTTCACTCCACCAATGTGCAAATTTTTTAGTTGAAGCTGTGCCTGCAGCTGTATACACATTGGCTCTGTCAGCACACTCAGGGATCCAGGTTCCCATATCAGGCAGATAGAACTTACACTAATGCAGTCCCCGACATGTTGGGCTCCCTGTGCATACCTTCCACTGAACATGTGGAAGCTGAGGGCAGAATGCGCTACTGTGGCATGCGCCCTGCCTCCATGCATTCACTGGCTGTCTATTTCACATCAAGAGAGTTGTTCTGATGTACCCACTATCATCTCTACACAGAAAACTGAAATATTTTTACATATCTCAAAGTGCTCCCGATGTGGAGTCATCTTGATTGATTTCTGACATAATAAACTGAGTGTGTCAGCACCCGTGTCTAGAAATAATCTGGAACACTTGCCCATGTCTGTTTGTATATTTGCCTCTAGTTTTAATAAGCAGCAGTTGTTCTTCTGCTTCACAAATCAGCCTAAGACAGACTGATTTGGAGGATGTGTAAAAGTAACTTTGGGTACATCCTCCTTGACACCAACGGAATCACTTGGGTAGGAGACTTTCAGTGTTATGCATAAACTACATTTCTATTGATGGTGTACCTTTTTATTGCCTAGAACTTTGTTTTTGTCCTGGATTCTATCGCATTTCAGTGAAACACTTTCTTTGTATCTCTTTAGCACTTTGTAGGCAATGTTGCTGGCAATTCAGATGAACAGGGTAAACTTTGCAAGAGCTGAGCAGCTGGGTCATATCTGTTTACAAAAAACCTCCACTTCGAATTTATGAAGGGAAGTGAGATAAACTTGGCAAGAAGTCAGCTACAAGTCGATTAAGATTAGAACTTACAATATTTTTCCTGCCCCATTAGTATTTACAGCCAAGCCTCAAAATGCATTAATATAAACTGTCTTAATATTTTTGTTCTTAGTTTACATTTGAGAACGACAATGGGGTGGGGAGAGAATAATATGCAATGTCTTGATCTAGTTTTATTATCTGTATTTTCAGCATAGATTAAGAAAGAAACGAGTACACTGGGCCAAGGAAGAGACAGTGAATATGAATGCATATGAGCCTAAATATTCTGCTTGTGGGGGGCGGGTCTTCTCACCTCCATGTTTTGCCAATTGTTTTTCAAAGCTAATGATTTGAAAATTACAGTTAACATAACATTTAGGTGAGAAAGGATGGCCTTTTTGTTTATTTTGGTTATGCTGGGCCTTGCTTTATGATTGGATTGCCGTGGTTTTGCCCAAGAAATGCAACAATAAGCTGAAATGGAACTGCAGCACTATGGAAAGCCAAGATTTCAGTTAAATTATTCAGTAGAAGATTACACTGAATCTGCCTGAGTTCTTTCTGCATTAAAATTTGCAATGTTATTACGCTGGTAGGGCTACTTTGGACAGTAGCACGAGAAAACTGAAGCTCAGCTTTCCCCCCAGTAAAGATGTACATAGCATTATAATCCAGATCCAAAGTTGAACTACATAAATGTATTGTGTCAAAACACAACAGGGGAACCTGCAACTTGTTGAAATAACTGGCAAGATACCATAGCACTGATGCCACCAAGAGGACACCATTGGGGCAGAGAGGCAAAATCAGAATTATAAAATCTTTCATTAATATGTGCAGAGGAGCCAAGATCCAATTAGAACATGTATGCTGGTACAAATCATTTGACTCACGGGGAACATCTGAGAATGCCCGGGGCTAACTTAACCCATTGTTCTTATTCTCTATTTATCTACTTGAGAAGGAACCATTCAGAGTTGACTAGTACAGTATCAGAAATAAATGCACTGGACACAGAAATATCTTTGCCTCATCTTCTCAGGTGAATACAAAGGTACCATTTCAAGAGCACTCAAACCAGTATGTGTGGCCCTAGCACACAGTGAAGCTGAAACATCCATGACAAATATACATATTGGGAGGTGAAATGCTGGATCAGCCACTGTTTAACCTTTTTTAAATGAGTCAGGCAGCCTATCCACTTTTTTTAAAAAAGCAGCCTGTACACACACACACACACACACACACACACACACACACACACACTTATATCTCTCTGTGTTTATCCTTGCCTTACAAGGGGGAGAGGGGGACAGAAAACATTATTTTAAACTGCAGAACTGTTCGAGAGATTGGAGGAGACAGAACTAATGATGTCACGTATATTAGCCAATAGGCACCCGCCCCAGATAAGATTTTTCTCATTCATTCCATTCAGACTCAAACCTGTGAAACTGCGATTCTTTCTTTGCTTTTTTAGAGAACTTGTCTCAAAACAGAAGTATGTGTATTTACAGAGGAAGGAACCTGCCATCACTGCTCTCAGAACAGCACATTTGTACACAACCAGTGGTTTGCTTCCTGAATGTTCCCAGTGCTTAGTTTAGAAATATCTCTCTGTGCATTAAATGGCTGGAATCAACCATTGACAGGGTGCTGCTGAAATTAAACCTATTCCCTGTGCTCATATTATAATAATGCCTGAGATTCTTTTAACTCAAGTTCATAAGAACAAAACAAAACAACAAAAAAACTAAGGTCTGTATTGTGCCTTTGTCAGCCTTCATTGCTGCATTGGTTTTAGCATAGAAGTGCAGAGGGGTCTATTCAGCAATGGAGAAACCAATAACAAACACTGTTTGTTCCGCCTCAGGGGGAATGATAAAGGGATTGTTTGGAAACATGCACAATGTGTTTTGGAAAAAGCCTTATTTCATGAACAAACCCATCTGGGAGTTGCTATAATATTGTGGCTCCTGCTGCATCCTCACTTCTTGGGTCTTTCACACCAATTATGAAATTGTTGGTTCTTCTGGCTCCGTGAACGAGAGAAAGGACCTCGATTTTGCTCACCGGCTGACCCCTGCTTGTAAAGTACTTGATATCTTCTTCAGGAAACTCACCTGGTGGAGAATTTTAGAAAAGATTAGTTTTATTGAAAGGGTTGGCAGCAGTCCCCATCAAGGTGCTGACTGATGTGCCAACTGGTACACAATGAAGGCAGATCCCTGGATCCACCCTTTCCCCCCTTATGCAGAGGAATCATGTGCAGTCTTGTGTATGTAGAACACCTGTGTCACCATGTTCACGTTTCCTAACTGTAGGATCAGGGCACAAGTGCTTTAAAGGAGTTGTAGGGCTTGGTGTATTAATAAGGGAAGAGAAAAGTTGCTTAGGTACCTAAGCTAAATAATAGGAAAATGGCACAATAAATATGCATTTGACTCCCTTGACCATACAGTTAGGGGTGGTCAAACACCAGCCCATGATTCTGATCTGGCCTGTCAAGTTTTTGCAGGGGGAGGGGGCAGTCACAGCCCTATTTACCAGTTGCAACAGCACTGACTAATGAAGTGCATTTTCTTTTCCACCTCCATTCAGCACCCAAGTGCCATGATGGGGAGGAAAATACCTTCCCTTATTCCTCTGTTGATTGTACCTGCCTTTCTGCTGTTGGAGAGCAGATCAAAGTGCTTTACAAACATGAAAGAGAGCTTGGATCTCCCCCAAATTTCTTGAGTCAATGCTCAGGAAAACATGGTAGCAGACTGAAGAGCTCTTTCCCGTTTCTGGGGGAAAGGCCATAGCTCAGCGGCAAAGCCTTTGCTTTGCTTGCAGAGGGTCTGAGGCTCAATCCCTGGAATATCCAAGTAGGGCTGGGAGAGTCTTTTGCCTGAAATCCTGGAGAGCCGCTACCAGTCAGTTCCAAGTTAGCTGGACCAATGGCCTGACTTTGCATAAGACAGATTCCTAGGTTCGTTCTGCCCACACTGCAGAAGAGGAAAAGTGGCTAATATTGCAGGTAACATAAGCAAAAGTGCAGAAGCATTGCTTCCACTTCACCAAAGTACCAGCATACAGTTTCCTTTTCAGCTTCTGCAATGTAGTCAGATACAAAAAGACTCTCCCATCTTACGACAGCCATACGATGAGGTTCAACAAACCATGTCAAGATGAGGAAAAATTACAGAGTAATCTTAGATGTCTCAGGGGGAAACCCTCACCCTGTTTCACTTGTGTCTGAAATCACAGAAGTGAAATAATAAAAGTCCAGACTTCAAAGATCAGTGATCCATACTTACTGTCAACTTCCAGGATATTAGACTGAAGTTGAGGATGAAGCCGGCCTAGCGAAAGACTCTCACTCAGGTTCTTGTTGTAGGTCAAAACGTTTACTAAAACCTGTTAAAAGATCAGATGAAGCAGATGCTAAGGTTTTTGATGAATTGTTCTTGATGGAATCTTGAGTCTTGTTCAGATACTCAAAGTGAAGATGCAGGAGCATGGCTGACACACCTGCCTTCCACCTGTTTGTGGGTATGTCTGCATAGTGGCTTATGCTTCTGGACCTCTACCTATGTACGCATCAGTTATGTGATCTGTACACTAGAAGAAATAGGGTGTATGGATCACAGTATTGGTGTCTGCATCAAATCATCATTCAATAACCTAAGAAGAGCCTGCTGGATCAGACCAATGACCCATCTTGTCCAGCATCCTGTTTTCACAGGGGCCAACCATTCTGCAAACCTGTCCTCCAATGTCTGGGATTCAGCTATCCTGAAGGGATGGCACTATAGTCATGATCACACACTCCACTTATGCATCCATTATGAACTTATTCCCTCTCCCCAAAAAAGATTAGTACTTCTATGCAGTCAAAGCCCTTAAGATCAGTGCTATTTTTCTAGAGAAGGAGGTGCCAGAATTCACCACAAACACCTCCCTTGTTCTCTTATAATGGCAATGGCACCCATCTGAGAGGTGCCAGAACTGAGTTCCAGCAAATTCCAGCTGGAAAAAAAGCCCTGCTTAAGACTAATATGGTGGTCACATGCTGACACTGAGTGACAGTATTAAGTAGCACAGTTCGAACAACTTTTCACACTTCAAAGCCAATTTACGAGTTCAGTAAAAGCTGGGCCCAAATGAACTGTAGTGCCATCCCAAGGCATTTTACGGTCAGAAGCAGAATCAAGATGGCGCCTATACCACACGCAAACACACAGGTCAATGTTTTTTAAAAGTGTTTTTGCATCAACTCAGACATTTGTTCTTGCCTTCATCTATCCCCTCCCCTGCCCCACCTGCCCCTGGCAGGGCTAGTCCTGGAGAACCAGTTCTTTCTCTTGGTAAGAAAGGATATTATATTGCAAGCATCCATCAGTGCTCAGAAGACTGACCTGTGTTATGCTGCTCAAAGCTTTGTCACCACCATTGGCTCCCAAACAAAGGTAAGTCCCACACATCCCTTCTGATGGCCGGACAACAGTGGGTAGCAAGAAAGACAGCGGCCTTTTCCCAGGCTGAATAAAGTTCCTCTGCAGGAAAAATAATTTTGCAAAGCACTGTTAAATATATCAGTAGGAGCCTTTCCCCCTCAAGCTTCTGTTTCCTTGAATCTCTGAGGTAATAAATACCATTACCCAATTACCAGACAGGTTCAAATCAGCTGAATGTCAGAAGCCTTTTTCAAAGAGCTGGGCAAGATAGCACTTTGAAACGGTATTTGGAAGACATCTTCAGAAACCTCTGTCAAAATGCTATTTTGCAAAGCACTTTGAAAAGCCTTCTGAGTCAGCTGGCTGTTGGATCTTCAGAAGCCCCTTTCAAAGAGCTATTTTGCACAGCTAAGAGGTTTTTACTTGCAGTTCACCATGGTTTCATTTGAGCCATATATGATGTCAGGTGTACAGCAAGTGGGAGTGGTCAGGAGCCAAATGGGGAAGCGAAGCAGCCCTAAATAGACTAATGGGCCAGAGTTTCCCTACTCCAGCAACAGGGTATCTTTCATAGCACACATCCAGATAATATCACATCACATTTATCTAACAACATTCACTGCAGGAAATCCAAGGCTCTTTATGGAAAAATATTTATAGTAGACACACATTGGAAAGTAAAGCAGCTCTGAAAACAGGTTAAGAGCTAAAATTGCCAGCCCAGCTGTAAAACCACACATATCGTGGCAAATAAAGGACTCCTAGATCTTAATTATCTGATGGATACATGCACTTCATCAATCATTGGTGCCATGCTCACATACACTTACTATTCATTTCACTATTCATGTCAGACAAATTCATATTTTATTACCAAGCCAGAAGATGAATGGCCCTCTGTTTCATTCATCCAAGAAAAATCCAGCATCTGACTGTTTAGAAGGATTCCAGAAGAAGTCATTATTCCACTTCCAAACGGCCGGTTCAAGGAACTGGAAAGGGACACACACAAAAGTTTTTGAGAATCCAAATCCACAAAGTGATTCACCTGCTGCCCCAGTGCTTATGGTTCTCAGGCTCCTTGATCTTCCCAGTTCCCTGATACACACCTTAGGCAATAAAGAGAGTCCTGCTGGATCAGACCAGAGCTCAGACTAGTCTGGCATCCTTTTTTTTCACCAGATGCCTATGGAAAATCCAGCAGTAGGGTATGAGGGCAGTAGTTCTCTCCTGCTGTTGCTTCCCAGTAACTGATATTTGATGTCATATTGCCAATGGAAATTCATCCATCATGACTATGAGCCGTTGACAAACTGATCATCCATCATTTTGTCTTATCCTCCTTTAAAGCCATCTATGGCTGCATTCACACTGCAGTTTATTCAATTTTCCCAACGCTTTCCTAGCTACTAATTTTCACATCATATCCAAATTTCACATGACATAAAAACCACTTTCTGAAA
The DNA here is from genome assembly GCF_964270895.1 of Podarcis filfolensis. Lineage (NCBI taxonomy): Eukaryota > Metazoa > Chordata > Lepidosauria > Squamata > Lacertidae > Podarcis > Podarcis filfolensis. The sequence continues at coordinate 71,945,453 of NC_139609.1, forward strand.
TATAGTGGAATATAGTGCTAGTTTTGTGCACCATGTTATTTGCTTTTTAGAACAGAGCTCTCACTCCCAGGTGCCGAATATTGCTAAAATCCACCTGATTATAAAGCATTTGTTTAAAAAATCTTACTCCCTATTTCTAAGGGAATGTCCACAGAAGCATTTCATTCCAAACAGGGAAGCTTAGCTCAATTATTTGTGCCAAAAGAGAAATGTGCAAGATCTAAATGTGGATGTGCAAGATCTAAAAAACAAGTGGAGAAGGAGACAAAATGGTCGCCAACCCTTGAAAAACTATTGAAAAATAATCATGGAACAGACTGTGGACAAATGCACCATACAAATCCATATTGGCAACAACCAGGGAAAGAGCCCTTAAAATGTGCATGGCTGGAACTTAGCACCTAGACGCCTAGCGTATATAAACTGAACATTTATCCCATGTATTGGAAAGGATGTACTACTACAGGGACATATCAGAACATGTAGTGGGGGTGTCCAAAAATAGAAAATTTATGGGGGGGGAAGTATTTACAAAAATATCTTGGATTACAAGGCAGACAGTCCTCATGACCCCAGGACTGGCTCTACTTAACCTGTATAGTCACAATATATTGCAAACTAGAAATGAAATAGTCATAACACATCTATTAACCGCTACAAGATCAACTATTGCGAGGGCATGGAAATCATTAAAATCATTAACTAAGGACCAATGGTATAATGCAATTTGGCAAACAGCATTATTGGAAAAACTGACACAAAAAATTAAAGGTAGCAGGAGGCCAAAAGAAACAAGATAATTTTATGCAGTCTAGTGTGATTTTATTGATTACACAAATAATGAGGCATGTGGTAGAACAGTACCCATAGTTTGCAGCATAGTCTGATGTGCATCAAGTATATATTTTGTTTTATTTCCCCCCCTCCCCTCACTCCCCCTTCCTGTAAATTATAATTGTTGTTGATACAAAATACATTTTACGTATGGTCACCAATCTAAGCAATACATCATTTCATATCTGTAATAACCGTAATAGTTTTGGTATATACACTTTGACACAATTTGTTAATATGTTCAGAAACATTTATCTGAGTGTTTGTATTATTTTTCATTTTATGTAATTCTTGCATGTCACATGCTGTGATGTCAATAAAGATATATCTCAATGCAAGCATGTTAAACTGTTTAAAGATGAAAATGAATAAAAACTATGTTGCCCGCCCCAAATGCTTTACCTTACAACTGCAACAATGTAGTCATCAGGTCCCATGACAAGGACCTGACTTGCAGAGGGTCCACTTTCCATGGAGAAATGTGGAATGCCATGATCAGAGGGGAACGACTGAGAGTCAATCTGTTGACGCAGGAAATTTGCCTTGGATTTACTGCATTGACAAGAGGGAGGGGGGAAGAATTTATGTTTTTTTAATCATACTGTGATGGGGGAGGGGGGGATTAGAACTAGGGAAAGGAGGTATAAAATGTCCATCCCAAAAATTTATTTAACAACAAACCAATGAAACAGAAGAAGTATGTTTTATTCTGTTGTGCTTTTTGAATTTTAAATGATGTGTTTTGTCCCACCCGCGTCCTTCACAACTGGTGATGCTGTCCAGAGCTAATGGAAACTGTAGTCCAAAACATCTGGCGAGTACCAGTCTGGGAATGGATAGTATATAGCAACAACAACCTTATTCTCCCAAATATGGAAGAGGTAGGTAGGCATCAGAAGTGTCAAAGGGACCCCAAAATTTTGCAGAAGTACAAAAAAACTTTTTTGGGGGAGCAATAACCCCAGGGGGTGTGAAACGCCCCCAAAAAATCATGTCAGCAGTCAGTGGGCTCAGAATACTGGCTGGCAGTTAAGAAGAAAAACAGGGTGGGTGGGATGGAGCAACCTGGAAGATGACATGGCTGACTGGCTGGAATCAGGAACAAGGACCCTCCGTATGGCAACATCTTGTGGCAATCCTCTCTTAGGATGCAGAATTCCTTAGCTTCATCCCCCAGTCAATGACATCATATCACCTGAGTGCTAGTTTTCTGCATCTGTGAAGCTTCTGTTGCCAGGCAACATCAGCTCTCTTAAAGTTTGGCCACCCACAGCAGGTCAGACGGTCTCGGCCTACTCCCCATTGCCCAGAGGACAGAATGACCCAGAAGAAGTCGGCTGCCTCTAAACTAAATGACACAGAATATGTCAACATAAAAAATGATTGTTCATTGTGAATCTAGACTTACCTCATCATGTCTTCTACGCTGTGAGAAATGGACACATCGTAGAAAGGGTCCCCCAAGCTGCTAGCTAGTGCCAAGACGACTTTTAGTGTCTACATTGAATGGAAAGGAAGACAAAAGGAGTCACGTTATGAAGCAGCCCACCTATTCCATCTCCATTGAAAGAATGGTGAGAGGTGTGTGCTCTCGTGGCAAGATAGAGCCACTTCCTTTCTGTCTAAATTTATCACTCCGTTCTCTCTATTATATAGTAATGAGTGAGGCTAGATGAGACATTAGCTACACATTTGCATCCCATGACTGGGATTCTTCCATTCCAGATCATATCCAGCATGGCTTCTGTTAGTTTTGAAAAGAAAGGGGAGTTGTAGTCCCCAAACATCTGGAGGGCCGAGTTTGCCTATGCCTGGTGTATAGTGAAAAACATGGAAAGCAATGGGCCAAATGTCCATGAAATGCAAGAAGTCCCATCTGTGACAGTTCTATGTAAAGCTTAAATATAGCACCTGTTCACAACAGCAGTAATAGTTTACAGTTTTGCTATCCTAATTTGATGCCTGTTGTATGTAGTAGAAGAAACCACTGTCTCAAATAAGGACTGCACCAACAGAATCAAACTTACTGCTAAATTGTAGTTCCGCAGTTTTCAAGTTCCTTTGTTGAAAAATTGTCTGTCACTAGTTTCTAAAGTCTGCAATTCCTTGGTCAGATTTGGTTCCCTTTATTCTTTTAAAAAATATGGTTGCTGAGCTGCATGTAATACTTATCTATATCCACTTTATATAAAAACTAGTGCCCCTTTGAAAAGGTGTCACATTCAGAGGCCACTGAACCTGATCACTGTTGTCTGTAATAATGTTATATGCTACTGGCCAAATTTCCCATGATATGCAAGATGCATGGTTAAAAGATACACCACAAGGAGGTGCTTTCAGCTAATACACGTCAACTATTTGCTATGTTTGCCTTGAGGAAGACAGATACCAAAAAAATAGCAAACAGCTAGTTCATATTCTTTTCTCTTCCAAAAATCTTGTTGTTTGAATGAGTTGACTGAAGACTATAATGTCTTCATGCAAAGACCACTAGTTTAATTATTTTCTTTTAACAACAGTGCATTAGAATGCAGTAAGCTTCTGGTATTTTTATGTTACTAAATCCATTCATGCAAATGTACAAAGCCACATTCACACCATACATTTAAAACACTGTGACATCACTTGAAACAGCCACGGCTTTTCCCAAAGAATTCTGGCATTTGTAGTTTGCTAAGGGTGCTGGTTGGATAGTGTTCTTGAAGCTACCAGCATGAGTTTGACCAAACTGCGGGAGGCAGTGGAAGACAGGAGTGCCTGGCGTGCTCTGGTCCATGGGGTCACAAAGAGTCGGACATGACTAAACGAGTAAACGACAACAACAACAAGGGTGCTGACAGTTGTTAGGAGAGGTGTATTCTTCCCTGCCTCAAACTACAATCATCAAAGTTTCCTGTGAAGAAGGATTGATTGTTAAACCACTCTGTGGATTGTGAGGGGAATAAGGGTCTCCTAAAAACTCTCTGCACCCTTAACAAATTACAGCTCCCATTTACAGCTGTATATAGTGATATGATACAGATTTAAATGTATGGTGTGAATGTGGCCTAAGGTGGTGATGACCACATTAAGTGCTGAGCATTGTTTTTACTACGGGACGCAGGTGGCGCTGTGGGTTAAACCACTCAGCCTAGGACTTGCCGATCAGATGGTCAATGGTTTGAATCCCTGCGACGGGGTGAGCTCCCATTGCTCGGTCCCAGCTCCTGCCAACCTAGCAGTTCAAAAGCACGTCAAAGTGCAAGTAGATAAATAGGTACCACTCCGGCGGGAAGGTAAACGGCGTTTCCATGCACTGCTCTGGTTTGCCAGAAATGGCTTAGTCATGCTGGCCACATGACCTGGAAGCTGTACGCCAGCTTCCTCAGCCAATAAAGCAAGATGAGCGCCGCAACCCCAGAGTCGTTTGCGACTGGACCTAATGGTCAGGGGTCCCTTTACCTTTTTTGTTTTTACTAGAGATGTTTCCATGGCAGGCTCACTAGAAGAAATTTTAACCAGCAAGTACAAAATAAGGCTTTTAGGACATAACAGATAAAATAAATTGGATTTCAGTTCCAATGAGCATTAACTCAAAACCCATGATGATAGAAATTTTGCGTTGCATCCAATGCTAGTCCTCTTCAGAGATGATCCATCGAAATAAATTACCATGACTCGCTTAAGAGTATTAATTTCAGTGGGTCTACTTTGAGTAAACCTTCGGAGGATTCAACCCTTTGTCACTACATAATAGCCCATTCAAGTAACTGTGTTGGTTAATGCTGAATTACAACCATTTACAGTTTCTTTTCCTATATGATTATCCCAAAAGTTCTCAGAGAAGCCACAAGACCGCATCACACCATTGCCAGAAACAAAATATTCTGTTAAATGAGTCATACCTCTGTTATCCAGTGGAGAATATTTTCTCTGGCTACCTGACTGGTGATATTGAAACCCTCAAGGATGTTCAGAGCTGTGATCAGGGCAGGACCTACGTGTGGAGGTGATGGACTGAGAACAAGGTGGCCTGTTATAGTAGAGGAAGAAGAAAGGTACGTATTTCCACCTTTTGTCCAGAATCCATTGAAATGACAGTTCTATGAAGCCAAAGGGCACTTCATGTGCAACATCTACACGTCTACTCAGAAATAAGCCTCACTGGCTTCCGTAAGATTGCAACTTTGGACTTCATTTTCCCAGATTGCAGTGTGACAGCATCTGATGTGTGGGAAACTGTTTTGAAACAAGCGTTTGAGAAGCTGCTTGTGCAGTGGACCGGGATTGGGGCATAGCTCTCAACTTTCCCCTTTTCTTGTGAGGAATCCTATTCAGAATAAGGGAATTTCGCTTAAAAAAAGGAAAAGGTTGACAGCTATGGATTGGGGCTTCAGATGAAACACTGTCTGGATCTGCAACATGACCTGCTTCATTCAAAAGCAGGACACACAGGTTAAAAAAACTGTCTGGGTTGCAGCCCTAAAATAAACACAATGATAAAGGAATCCATAATGGCCAGGGATGGTGGAAGCTGGATTCCAGAAACGTCCAGAGAGCGTACCATCTTGGCTAGCTCTGTGCTAGAGACTTTCATGCTATTCTATTCCTGTGGGATGTAGAAAAGCCAGATTGAATATACAAGGGTATGAGGAAGGGGAAAGTGAGATATTTGTGTGAGTTAGCCTAAAACCATGGATTACTTATTTACAATTCATGGTGTTTCACAGGTCTTCATTTCTGCCAGAAAGTTGGGCAGAAGAAAAATTAGTTATAAAACAAAAACACCCCAATCTATGCCTGATGTTTAGAAGGCCTGACTTAGCACCACAATTAGTATTTGCATTACAGCAGCACAGGTGAATTCAAGCCTTGTTTCCTTTTGTGAGGGTTTCATTAGCTACTGTTTTTGGAGGACTATGGGCAGCGGGGGCAGGGGGGTATATAATTTGATTAAACTTGGGGGAATCAGAGATTGGGCATGTGGGTTTCATTAGGGCCTCCTCCTTTTACCCTGTATTCCAAGCATGATACTAATTAGCAATAAAGTGCAGAAAAATGTATCCGCTTCCTAAACCTATTTTTTATAAACTTAAAATTGGGGGGACACTGGGAATCAATCACATGGCATAAAAGATGCCAACCTAGGTGTCATAGATGCACCATTTTACCTTGATATACTGTGTGGACTGGATTTTCCACCAAGACAGTGTAATTACTGAAGTCTTCTTCAGACAAGGTGCCTCCAAAGCTAAGGACCTAGGCAGAAAAGGATCACATCAATGTATTTTCATGCATTATGCTAGCAATATTTGAAATAGACATTTAAGCATTGTTCAGCTGCCTAAAGAATTGCAGCTATTGATGGTTCCCGGTTTTGGGAGGGTCATGGGGCTAGATACCCTCTGTCTCCCCTCTCTGAGAGAGCCAACCTTTCCACCAATTTCACTGCCAAAGTCACAAATTCGCTTGCCTTTTCCCTCTGACCCCAACCTGCACAACCAGAGGGAACGCAAAGCAAGTGGAAGAAGATACTCTCTCTTCTTGTTACTGCTTGCATGCCTGAAGAAGGCAGGACCATGGGCAGCAACAGGGCAAGGAGGAGAAACAGAATGGACTGTGAAGCTCCAGAAGTCATCAGTGGGCTTCTGTAGAGAAAGTGGGTCTCAGAAGATTCCCAACAATGCTGACTCCTGGTCCTGGCCCCGATTTTTATTCTAGATCAGTGGTTTTCAAAGTCTCTATTTTCAATGAACTCTTTCCACACCAACCTATTTGTTGAAGAACACTGACTTTGCAGATGATTCTGGGGTCTAATCTATGGTCTATGTGTGGGATAATCAGTCTCATATAACCAACATGCTTTATTTGATTATAATTAATGCATGAAGGGGTTAAGACCATAGAGTAAGCTGTCCTGCCAGGCTTAGCTATGGAACTCATCCCCACCTAACAGCCTATATTTCCATGCTTTACTTTGCTGCATATTTTGAGATTTTAAATCTCTGCTGGGGCTTTCTCACCAAAGAGTACTTGCCCAAACCTGCAACTAGGCATCCAGGGAATTCTCATTTTTATTACCCCAAGTATTCTATTCTTTGACCAAAACAAAAATCAACAGTGCACACACTAGTTAGCCCTGCATGTTGGACCTTAGAATACAACCAGCATTCCCCACTGCAAGGGAAGATAAGCTGTGACTGTTTTGCCCTAGGAAATTTGGATGTCACCATTACTAATCTGTAATCCTCATGAAGCTTACAAGGAATCCAGAACACAGTTTGAAGCCCACCATATTCAATTCATTTAAACTTGAATAAGAATCAAATCTTCTTGCATTTCCTTACTTACATCAGACTCTCTAGGACACATTCTGTGGACTACCATGAATATGCTTCATTTTCAGGATAGTTAAAACATTGTAAATATCAATGTGTTTGGCTTTTAAAATCCACAATGATACTTGAATCCTGTGTTGTTTGGTACCATCCCTGCATTTTGCTTTTGTGTCTGCAAAGCTAATAGCTTGGGGGCTGGGGATTTAGAGCTGAAAAATTCTGCATGGGGTAAAGGCTAAATATTCTGTTGCCCCTAACCAGAACAAAATCAGAATCTCTGCACAATCGTATCCATTTCAGCCTTTTGCTTCAATAATGCTATGGGATCAAGCGTTCCCACACTATTTACCCTAGTGCGGTGCCACCTGCATGTCTTTGACTCGAATGCCCACCACTTGGTTTCAATGCCAGGTTTTTTATGACACATTGCCTCATCTCAGTTCCTTGTGTTCTCGTAAGCTTTTGATCCCTAGCGTTTCTTTATTCTATGGCAGCCATTTTATACATTTCGAAAAGGACAGAGGTAGTAAAGTGAGGATTAGTGCAGATTAGTTAAATGTAGATATCTGAATCTCTCTCTCTTGCAATGTCCCTTCGCCTTCCCAGGAAACAAAGAAGAGAGAGGGGAGGGGGAGATTTCCCCTGGGATTTGGCAACCTTCCAAAAAGCCGCTCTCTATGTTTAGTGCTGCTTAGAGTTTTCAGAAGTGCTGGTTAAAAAACCTTATGAGGGGGGTGGGTGGGTGAGAGAGAGAGAGAGAGAGAGAGAGAGAGAGAGAGATGCAATGCACTTTTTTCCGTTGTGATTATTAAAAAAACAGGCTGAGGGGACCTGAAAAGTTGAAATCATGTTGCATCATCTAAATGCAGTATTTATGCCTTTGGTATTCATAAGTAGGACCTGCACTGTGAAGTACTCCTGTTCAGTGTCCTGTTACAGGATACTCCATTCCATCGCCCCTCCTCCCCATTTTCTTTATAACCCCAGTCCAAGTCAGCCAGCCTTCCATGCCTACTGAATATGTTCAGATCTCGTTAAGTAGTTTTGGGATTCACCTTTTTAGGTATCCCTCCCTGTCCACATCCTTTGCAAGGGCACTTCAGGAACACAAGGTATATTGCCTCATACCAAACGATACCTTTGGTCCACCTCACTCTCTTTTCTTTCAATCTTTATAACCAACTAGTATCTACTGATGTTTTTAATTATGTTTTGTGGATATTCATGGACTGAAAGCAGCATGTTGAGGATGAGCGTGAACAATTCTGGACTTAGAAAAAGTATACAGTGGTACCTCGGGTTAAGAACTTAATTAGTTTCGGAGGTCCGTCCTTAACCTGAGGTACCACTTTAGCTAATGGGGCCTCCCACTGCCGCCGCACAATTTCTGTTCTCATCCTGAAGCAACATTCTTAACCCGAGGTACTATTTCTGGGTTAGCAGAGTCTGTAACCTGAAGCGTCTGTAACCTGAAGTGTGTGTAACCCAAGGTACCACTGTATTTCTGTACTACAAATGGGTTAGTGTGTCACTGAGACTAAGCTGGCAGCCAGTGCCACCTCTTGTAAGTAAATAGGCAGGCAGGCAGGCAGAGGCTGGCTGAGATTAGTGGGACAGCACCCTATTCACCCGAATGGTCCAGCCTCCACTACTTTCTAGGATGTTCTACAAATCAATCTGGTATCAATGCCTCTCTGGCATCAAATGCACATAACAATCCACACAGAGAAAAGAATCGGGTTGACTCACCTCTGAAATAATCTCTTGTGTTACATTTCCGCTGTAGAAAGCTGAGACCCCTGCTGACCCAAGCAAGTCAAGAAGAGCAGCCAGGTCTGGTCTTCTCACAAACATGCCAGGCAACAAGGGCTGGCCATCTGGAAGGAAGGTCTCTCTGAATTTTTCTGAGTAGTTTTGCTCTTCCTTCATTTCTTTTATAGCCATTGCTACGACAATGAGAGAGACAACAGAAGGGTGTGTGGCGATTACTGCAAAAGATGCTCAGATCAACTTTTTAGGGGGGAAGTTCTAGGAAGACTGCCCACACAGAAAGGATCTACAGCCTGCATATGTTGAACATACCCATGATTAAGGTCTTCAGCAAATAAGGCCCTTCTTCAGAGGTAAAGACCTTGTTGGTGGTGGTGCCTCATTTGCTGAACGGCTTCTGCACATCTACCCACTAATCACCTACTTAGCCAGCATTTATGTGCCAGGTGTTAAGACTGTTCTTTCCGCCAGGTCTTGACTGATGATTGACCAGCTGAACTACTGTACTTTTCTGTCTATAAGACTCCCCCTATTTTGGGGACTCAAATTTAAGAAAATGGGGGGAGATGGCACAGAATTGTTGAGCTTTTTTAGGGGCGACTACCCAGGGTTGTTGAGCTTTGGCGGGGGGTTGCCAAAAATCGCTCACTAACACTCATTGCAAAATCCGACTCCCGTCTGTCCCATTGCCCACCCAACTGCTGGAGCGTCAGTCAATAAACAGCAGCCATTGACACAGCAACAAATAACACACACAATGCACAATAGCTGCTGACAGCTACAGCAGCAACCAATCAAACATCTATCCTATGCACTACCCATGTATAAGACGACCCCCACTTTTCCCATGATTTTTACAGGAAAAAACATAGTCTTTTACATGGAAAAGTGCTGTATGTTGCTCTATTCTGCCTTCTGTTTAGCTGCATTTTGTGTGGTGGCAGTGTTTAGGATTCATCATTTTGCTTTATGATGATATTTCTTTAAATGAGAAATGAACAGGCTGAAAAGAGTTTAAACATATATATTTGTGTACATGCATGAGTGAAAGAGAATGGAAATATGTGCGTGAGAGTGACAGATTTTAAGTATATGAGGGTCTCTGCTGTATCCTATATTGCAGGCTACTATGGTATGATTCATAAATACATTTAGAAATAAGGGCTTTTCCCTGGTCCCAGATGACTGTAAGCAAACATTCCCCATCAGATTTTGCTACCATTGGATCAGGAAAGCAAATCATGGATGAGGTGGAAGATGCTACCCAGACATTTTTGAGAACTGGACTGGCACAAGCAAATCATGTCTTCAGCCATTTTGTTTCTTAAAGCCCCCATGTAAAAGCTCCTGAAAACTACTTCAGTGAGGTGGAGCTTTATGGGGAGAAATGTAATGCTAGAACTTTCCTGTAGCATCCTTTCAGTCCAGTTGTGTGACATGACTCCACACTAGTGGTTGCCAAGGATGCTTCCAGACTGGCTATTTTGGGGTTGGATTCAATCACACACTGGCATCACATGGCACCCTAAATTGCACATCTGGAAAGCTGAGGTCACTACACAAGGAACCAGGGAGGGAAAGAATTGAGAACAAGATTCTTTGGGGCACTTCCACACAGTTGCTATCTTCAGGTGGGATTCAATCACATCCTGGCAAATTCTCAGGTTGCACAATTATGGTTGACTGTGAGGTGTTGGGCAACAATCCTGCTTCCACAAAAAAATCAGCCTTTTGCAATGAGGAAAAGAACACTGGAAAGTGTGGAATGACACTTGCTTGGACACAATATTGTCTAGCCTTCCCACAGTCGGAATGAATACGCTTTCAACAGCCAAAGTCATCAAATCTCCCAGCAAACAAATCAAGATTAATGTTCATTAAACAGATAACCTGGAAACACCCTAAGAAAAGATGGCATAGAAAAATGTGGAAGGAGGAACACCTAGTGCATTCAAGTTCTGAACATTCATATATTTCAATGGCACTTTAAAAAAAGAAAAAGAGGGGGGAAAGTATGCAGGTTTGGGTCTGTAGTCTCAGCCTGCAAAGTCTGAGGAATTTTGCATTTTCTAAAATCAACTCATGTGAGACAAAGTGTACATACAACCTCGCTTTGCACCTTTTGTTCCAGAAATGCACTCACCTAAATCATGTGTGACATTGAATCCATCCTGGGCCACATCTGCAGCAAGGCCCAACAACTGTCTCCATGGCAGTCTGGCAAACACAGAAACATGCATGACATGGCAGCTGGCAGATAGCTACATAACAGTTACAGATTGCTGCATGTGTTGCAGGTGAGCTGTCTTTGAAAACGGAATAAATTGCCGTGTGAATGTAGCCCTTGAGTTCCTTACAGGAAAGGCAGGATATAAATGTAACAATAAATAGCACACCTTTATTACATGCATGCATCAGTCCTCCAACTGGAGCTGAACAATAGAATGCCTGAGCAGAGAAAATGTTCATACCTCCCATAAGACTGATGTGCTTCATGAAGTCCTTTGATCATGCCTGGAACACCAACCAGAAGACCTGGCTGGATAAAAGGAGGAACAAAGGGAAGCGTAAAAAGAAAACCAAAAATGCCAATTGCACTATTGAAGCCGAATCTCTCTTAAATAAATAACATTAAAATAAATAAATATCCAGATGGAAAGCAAGAAGAGCAATGTATTGAGGAGATGAAAGTTTTTTAACAGTTGCAAGCCCTAATGGGCTCTGGAAGAGGAAAGTGGGGTGGAAGATACCAGAACAGGTAAGTTAAGGGAGAAGAAACTGAGACAGTTACCAACCAACTACCCCCCTCATGCTCTCTCGCACCTTTGTTTCCCAAGCCTTCCTAAGGCTCTCTTCTTGGATGCTGAAAGGGGCCGTCTCTCGGAAATCAATCACCCGGCTCTCATTCTTCCTGATGTCATGGACCAGCATTACTCCTCCGCTGCAACAACAGAGTAATACCAGTGAAACACACATTGAAAATTGCTTCAGCAACTATGGAATGACTTCTTCCTAGGCTGTGTTCCAGTACAAACCATTGCTACAGCATCTTAAAGTAAGCACAATTTTAAGCCTCGGCCCAGTATACCTGCAGGAGCGTCTGCACCCCCATCGTTCAGCCCAGACACTGAAGTCCAGCTCTGAGAGCCTTCTGGAGGTTCCCTAATTGTGAGAAGTGAAGCTACAGGGAGCCAGGCAGAGGGCCTTCTTGGTAGTGGTGCACCCCATCAGATGTCAAAGAGTTAAACAACTACATGACTTTCTGGAGACATCTGAAGACAGCCCTATATCAGGAAGTTTTTAATATCTGATGTTTTCTTGTATTTTTTGCATTCTGTTGGAAGCTGCCCACAGTGGCTGGAGCAACCCAGTCAGTTGGGCAGGGTACAAACAAACAACTGTCCCATCATTACACTAAGCAGCTGCACTGTGTCCAGCTAAATAGTTCTGCTAGTGTAAAGCCTTTAAGCAGTGCAATGGAACTTCCCCACTGCAAAGCAAGCATCTTTTAAAGCAGTTTTCATTAAAATTGGGGAAGAGACGGGGGGTGGGGTGGAGAGAGATCTGGGTCCCAGCACAAAAGATCTGGGGTTCAGTCCCCTGGCTACCCTCTAGCAACACCCCTCTTAATCTGTTTGTTAATCCTTTGTAATGGGTATTAGTGACAAAAAAAATCAAGGTTTTTACACAGGTAAGTGGTGAGGAAGCCAACAATTAGGTGTGGGGAAACTTTGATCAATATTTTTAAAAAGAACCATGGAGAGGCTGTTTTGAATGCAACTGCACAAGTCACATTAGGCAGTTTTGCAGAGAGAGGTACAAAAAGATTGTCTTTTATGCTTGTGCGAAACAATTCAGATATCTTGTTTGCTGAGACCTGTTGGTATAAGCCTGGCAAAGGATAGAATCATTGGGTTGTAGCCAACAAGTTTTACTCAGTAAACCCATTTAAATTAATAGACCTAAGTTAGTCATGTTCATTAATTTCAGTGGGTCTACTCTGAGTAGGACTAGCCGCGAATGCAACCCATTCATTCAACCACAACATGATATAGAAAGAAGCATTGCTGCTTTTTTAGAGGTTCTGTACCTTTAATAGGTGCAGGACAATGTTATCAGCTTTCCCAGTCTCTTCCTACTGAGAAAGCCCTTCCTCTCTGTGCAGCTGGTGGTGTAAATCAGTGCCTTGGCCTTAGGGGCTTTGTGTTCATCAACAAGTCCATCACAAAACCAGGTGTGATGCCAGCATAGAATTGTAACCAAAGAACTTTGCCCTTCTGAACCATCCAGTTCCCTTCCTCCAGCAGTACATATTTGTGTCGTCACTAGTTGTATAACCAAGGCATAAATCAATGATGCGGACATCCATCTCCACACCCAGTCACCAAAACAAAATGCTAACTTTGTGCCTGGGCGTTGTCAACTCAAGTAGACAACTATTTGTTGTGTGCTCATTGCAGCCTGCTTTGCATCAACTGTAGACCTGGGAAGTGACTTATCCCTGTCATTAATTTTAAAAGCTGTTTCTTGATACTGGACCCTGAAATAAGGACCTTTTGAAATCTTTGGGCCACCTGGAATCAGATGAAACAAGTGTTTCTGCGAATAGGAAGTGCACTTCCCTTGTTGAGGAATCACCAGAGTTGGCCTGTATACTATAGCCAGAGGGCAGCAATTACAGTTCAGAGACTCTCATTTCCAGACCATCAACAAGAGCCAAATTTCAACACCTGTTCTTCCATACCTTCCTATAGGGGACTCCTTTGCAAGCTGTCTTGGGGGGGTGGTCTCTTGAACGAAAAGTGGCATGGAATTAAAATAGAAAATCTATGCTTCACTGCTGAATCGGAATGAATGGCAAATGGGACTGTGGATGAGCTTAGTCTTTAAGACCCTCTTCCTTGCAACTGCTTTAATAGACTAACCCTGTTACCCCTCTGAATGTTGTTATACAGGTCAAGCTTTCATCAGAGTACTGTAACTGGGAAACATGCCTAAATAGCACTTCTCTACTTAAACTGTTGGTGTTCACCTGATACTTTAATCCCTATTTAAAACAGAGCAACTCTATGCATTAAATCAGCCAGTACTTAACCTTCAACTAGCCTTACCATTGTGATAATTTTGGTTGCTGTTCTTTTTTGTTTTTGTTTTTTGTCTTACTCCTGAACATATGTTTTGATTAAGCAGCTTGGGTGGCAAACTAGGGTTTCCAGTTTCAACAAAGGTTTTCTCAAATCCCATCTGATGGGCTGTTATTGAGTGTCTCTGTTTATGTAATATGCTCAAGAACTTCCTGGTGTTCTGGCTATCAAAACACTTGAAATCTCTCTTGCATAAAACCTCTTTAAAACAAACATTCTGATGGCTGAAAGGAGGCCACAGCTATGGGCAGAGGGCCAGGTGTTGAGGAGGTAAAGGTTGATGAAATTTGCAGTTGAATCTGGCCTCTGGAGTGCAGATGGCTTAAATAAATGGCAGGGATGAGCAAACTGTATCATGTTCCAGACAGACACATGCTTGTCTTTTGGAGGAAGATGCATGGCAGTCCTTCTATGGCGCTATACCCAACTGACCTCCAAAGCCACCTTCAGATTCACTGAAATCTGTCTCTGATCTGCACAGCTTAGAATACCAGGAAGTACCAATAAAAACCCGACAGTGGAGATTATTTAATGTATTATCATCCCAGGCCATTTTCCCAGGTGACCCTATCCTAAACTCAACATATGTAGGAAGCCTCTGCCCTACGATCTGTTAGAACAATGGGTTGATCCACACGCCCTTTTTACAAAGGCGTACATAATATCGGCCTCACTGACGGAAGCAAAGAATAGGTTGCCTCCTTTCAGTATAGAGCAGGATTGACTAATCTTTTCCAGCCAAGCAGCCACATTCCCTTCTGGGCAACCTTCTAGGAGCCACATGTAAATGATAAGAAGAATCAAAGGCAAAACTGAGCAGAGCAACAGGTGTGCACTTTACCTTTGTACAGTAAAGTAGTTTATGTACAAATTCAGACATTCCTCTCTATCCTTCATCCAGGCAAGCAAAGGCACTGTCAGCATTCAAGGAACCATTCAAGCCAGGCAAAGACACTCAAGGAAGGTGCAGAGCAGGGGAGGGTATGTGGTGCGGCAAGATTCCTGAGGGCCAGATAGAGTGACTTGGGGGCCACATTTGGTCCTCAGATCTGAGGTTTCCCACCAGTGGCATAGAGTGGCCAGAGGTCACTCCCAGCACTCATTTTCTTCTGCAGTAGAAAGCAAATAGTGATAGGAACTGGCAGCTGCCATTGCCTTTCACCGGCCATTGGAAGAAGGAATCATGCTCCCTTTTCCCAGAGGACAATATAAACAACTGTGGGCACGATGTCACACATTTCCTCATTTAAGACGGCGATGTGTGAACCAGCTCTTGAAGCTTGCATTAATTATCATTCATTAGAACAGTTTATATGGCACAGTATCATTAGCGTACAGTTATTGGTTCAGTAGGGCACATTTACACAACTTTTTTCCTCCACAATCCAAAGAAAAAGAGCCAGTCAAAACTTGCGAAAGGTTTCATCCAACTTTCAGGCTGCCAGATGAGCCTGGATTTGCCACATGCAAATCTTAAAACCAGCATGGACTTCCTCACCACCACATCAGACAGATATCACCGTGGAGCATTTGCAAAGGTCGCTTCCCCAACAGTCGTAGGAGTTTGCCCAGCAATGACAACAGAACTCTCTTTTCTGATGAGGGCCAGGAGGCTTCCCAGGGTGACACAACAGGATGACAAATGATAAGCAAAGGAGATTGTGGCGAACACCTACCCACCAATGCCGGCCGTGTGAGGGTTGATGATTCCTGAGCATAAGGCTGAGGTGATGGCTGCATCCACGGAGGAGCCTTGCTTGTTCAGTACCTCGATCCCCAGTGCTGTGCAGCGAGCAGCATCAGTGACTACGGCACCTTGATGGAATATCTGTGGGAAGTCACATTATGAGACAAAAGCTTCATGTGCTGGGGACTAGGTAGGTCCAGAAAGGTCCAGCCTCCATTATGTATTTATGTTAAAGAAAGGATGGGGCCCTCCAGACGTAGCTGGACACCAATTCCCATCAACCCAAGCCAACATGGCCAATGATCAGAAATGATGGCCGTTGTGGTCCTACAACAGTTGGAGGGCAGTGCTTTTTTTTCTTTCTAAAAAATGTTTAGGGGTACTCTCATTTTCCTACTCATATTGAAATACTGCCCCTCAATGAGGCCAAACTTAGATTCACAAAATGTTTAGGGGCATGCATCCCCCCAGAAAAAAAGCACTGCTGGAGGGCCACGGGTTTTTGTACCTGCTTTAATGCCCAAAGACAGCAACTTACTTAGGACTTTAGATTGTTTTCACAGGTAATGCTGTTGACTGCTTTTGTCATGAATCATTACTGAGGAATCATTCAGATGGAGGCTGTATGTAGCAGATGGGTCATTCAGGTCATATCATAAACAAGTCACTGGCAACATTTTTTTTGGGGGGGGAGGGGAAGCTTGTCAGTTTTTCCACAAGAAAAGTAAATCCAGATTAAATGGAGAGAGAAAATTGGGAATGGCATTCTGATGCAGCACAGATCCCACAATAACCACCTGTCTGGAAGAACCCCGAATATTAACTGAGATACAGGAAGCGAAAGAGGTTCTCTTTTGAATTGGATGCATGTTTTGAGCCACGAGGCTTCAGTGAGGAAAGAGAGCCAGTGTGGTGCAATGGATGTTAGACTATGATCAAAGAAACCAATCGTATAGTGAAGAGACCATAGCTCAGTGATAGAACACATTAGTTGAATGCAGAAGGTCCAGATTCAGTCCCTAGCGTCTCCAGAAGAAAGGATCAGGTGGTAAAGAACACGAAAGATCTCCACCAGGGACCTTGGAGACTTCCTGCCAGTCACTGGCCTAGATGGACAAATTGTCTGACCTGGTATAACGCAACTTCCTCTGGTACTAGTTCAGCTCCCTGTTTATCCATGAAGCTCTCTAGCTATTCTTGGGTCAGTCATAAAGATGGGATAAAAATATAGGTGAAAACATTTCAGCTCTAGTACAAAAGCATTAGATGTTGCCTCTGCAGGAGTAGGAACAATAGTGTTGCAGTGGGACCCATCCATCTTGCGTAGAATGTGCCCGGTTACATTTAGGGCTTATCCATACTTGCCTTTCCTCTATGCTTTCCAGGCACGGTCCACACTTTAAAGCTCTGTGTCCGGGTGCCTTTTTTTTTTCTTGCCCCATGAAAACGCACTCTTTATAGCTGAATTGGAGGAAACGGCAATCCGTGAAATAGCTGTTTGTCGTGCTTCAGCTTTAAAGGGTGGGTTTTCATGGGGAAAGCTCTGGGATGGGGAGAACACTTGTACACAGAGCTTTAAAACACAGACCTGTGCCTAGAAAGAGCATGGCAAAAGGTAAGTGTGGATAAGCCCTTACATGCTTAGAGCAGCGCATGACAGAGAGGAACCCGCACTGGGAAAGTGAGGTTCCAATGTGCGGCTCACCCTTTGACAAATGGTGCATTCAAAGTGCTTCATGTTCATGGTGAGTTCGCAACACTGAACACTGCTGGTAACTATAGTAACTATTACATTCACTATTATAAGCAAGTAGTTATGCAATTTGTAGTTGATCTCGAACTGGCACAGTAAGAGAAGTGTGGCAGTTCCCAACACAGCACTTTGAATCCCACTGCTACATGCAAGAATACATCATGATTAACTGTAGCAAACAAAATTAGAAGCTACCATTATTCATGAAAGGCAGGTTCTTCCTACTTCAATGCAAGCTTCCCTATCAAGAGAAAAACAGTCAAATGCCTCTTCTTACCTGTGGGTCTCCAAAGTAGATCTGCATGATTAAGGCCACCGTGACTCCTGTAGCAAATGTTAGGCAGGCGGTGATGATCACAGTCAAACCGTCCTGGCGACAGCTGCAGTCCCCGGAGAATGGGTCCTTGCTGGTCTCCCGGAGGGGCGAGATGTCCTGGCTGCCCATTTCCGATGAAGATGAAGGCAGGCGCTGAAGGCGAGCTGATTTTAAGAAGGAATCTGGATCTTCATTCACAAAGGAGAGAAAAGCGACAAACACAGGAGTGAGATGCTGAAAAACACTAACTCAGAATCAAAATCATACACAAAGACACTCACGGAATACCTGTTCCTGCTCCAATGGTATTGTTTTTCTGCTCAGCCTGAGCATTCAGAAAGTTTTCTGGCTCTGGTTCCACTATTATGGGATCACGTTACACATACTTCCCTTTAACTCTTGGAAGTTTAATGGCAGTATTAAATTATGAAGTGGGCCACTCTACACCTTGGAGACGACCAGTTTACCCATGCAGCTTTGACTCATGGTCATTACTTCCACCCCACTACTTAGAGGGTCTACTTAGCATCAGGAAACATAGTAGTAGCTGTAGTAGCTGCAGCGATGCCGTTTCCCATTTCATTAAGGAGACAGGGTATTCTCCACAAAATTTAAAATACTGGTCTTTAATATTTACAAGATTAAACTGCGAGGAAGCACTTTGTATTAAGAACAAAGGTACCTCATAATAACTATAGCTATGTTATCAATGCAGGGGGTGTATTCACAGCAGTTTGGAGTGGGTTTGATGCAACCCATGTGTGTATGTTTTTTACATCATCCGCATAACACCATCTTTATCCAAATGGCAAACCAAACTCCCCACCCCAACCACATTTAATCCAATTTTTTCAAATTTGTGAATAATCCAGTAAGGGGGAAAATCTAACATAATGCTATGGGTTAGCAGGAAAACAGGGATCCCGCAGATCTCTGGGTGCCAGATTTCTAGCCTTGGGTGCTGGGCTGAGCTTATTTTTCTTCCAGACAGGGGCAGAGGCAGATGTTGGCTCTGCTGTTAAGGCATCTGCAAGACCAAAAACCCTACAGGTAACCAAGGGGGTGGTTGCCACATAACTTGGGTGTGGTGTCACACAGGAAAATTACCACCTTTTAAAACTAGGCTTGGAAGAAGGGAAGGAGTTGCTTGGCAACAGGTTTTCTGGGAAGGAGAAGCAGGAAATAAGTCCATGTGGGGCCTAAAGGTCAGAACCATCTTGGCAGGCTGGCTGAAGGCAGGCTGGGACAAAGACAGAGAAGTCTTGGAATCTGATGCTACGCTGCTGTGTGGAAAAAGCCTTCCTTGAGATGCGATGCTCTGAACTCTCTCCAAAGTAGACCCAGGTGTCAATGTGTGTACAATAAACCATATTTCTTAGAAAACACACAAACAACAGTCTCTGCTGCGCCTTGACTCCCAGCAGAATCGCCAACCCTAGGTGAGCACCTGGAACCCCCTGTAATCTTGCTACCACTTGGAGAGATTGGGGCTTGCATGCAACCTTGGTAACAATAAAATTATGTGTGGATACACTGAAGTACATTATGTAGGTGGGTTGGGGTTTTTGTTTTTTAAAACATGCATGGCAATGTTTCACTGGGTGCTGTCTATTGCCACACACCATTACTTCCGTTTGCTGATCTCCTGAGCACATAATGGCCATTGTGCTTCCATCAGCCCAAAGGAAAGAATGCAGCATGCCTATTTACACTGGCTATTGCTAAAAAACAAACCCTTCTCCCCAAAAGGCAGCTCTTCCCACCTTGCCTTGGCTGCGTGTGCTTGTGTGTGAAACATAATGTTTCTATTCTTCTCTAAGCCACACCACAGATTTCTGTGTTGGGTGGAGTGGGGAGTTCTGGAGATCAAAGGCACCTATGTCTACACCTGCCTTAGAAATACACAGAGGTTTTTATGGCAGGCTTTGATGTTATTGCTCAAAGCTCTTCCCTCCAGAGGGAGTGGCAGAAGGAACTGCAAATCAGCTCGCGAGATGGGTAATGGCAAAGATGTGAAGCCATGGAAGAAGCAGTCCTTCCATCGATCCACAGAGTGCTCCAGTCCCTGTCCATTCAAGACATTGTCCAGGTCTGAGGTTCTTGCCTTCAGAGAGGAGGAGGCAGAAGGAGCTACAGATCAGCACTGGATAGCTCAGTTGGTTAGAGTCTAGTGCTGATAAAGCCAAGGTTGCAGGTTCAGTCCCTGTCTGGGACAGCTGTATATTCCTGCATTGCAGAGGGCTGGACTAGATTGTCGTCAAGGTCCCATCCAACTCTATGATTCTATAGATACAAAGACAGCAACAACCACAAAAGCATCCCATTTGGTGATCAGCATAGTATTTTGGTCCTTGTCAGTTGATGGTTCCCTCTGACCTTTTCAGTAAAGAAAGTGACAGGAAAATTGCACAGGCTTCTGTCAGATGGACTTGTGAGTTGGATCCTGTCCTTTGTTTCATGTCCCATTTATAATCACATAAAGTCCATAATACAGGGAGATTATTTTGGAAGGTCCTTTTTGGGGGGTCAGACAGCACAGACAAAATGGCAGGCTCATGCTCGTAACCAAATGATAACATTATTATTATCATTATTAAAACATTTAATGAAATGCTTTCCCACTGAGGTATAGATGCTCTTTATCACAGCCTGCAGAAACTCATCATGTGTTTCTTACATGGCTATGGGCTAGCCCACACTTCCTCTTCTCCCACTGCTTTCCCCCAGGAAAACTGTTGATAGAAATTTGTTCCAATTCAGCAGTAAACAGTGGGTTTTCCCAGGGAAAGTGGTGGGACAAATGAAAATCCTCTCAGACCCCCCCCCATGCTTTCTAGGCACAGGACAAGTGGAAGCGTGGACACGCCCTAAGAAAACACAAAGATTGTTGACAACCATGTGGAATGGAGAACCAAAGCCCATTTTGGTGGACTGGAAATTTCCTTATCCTACATAGTTACCTAGCAGCAAAGAGTATAGAAAGTTTGGCATGTGTTAGGAAGACATCTGTGCTTCACAGAACGTGAATTTGTGGGCATGCAATGTGTCTGTTCACTTGCTTCCATGCTCTCAGTTTGGCTCTTTTTCAGAAGCATGGGAAATGCCATTCTCCCATGGGAGAAGCCAAATGCCATTTATTCCCAGTTAATCCCAGTTAATATTCCCAGTTATTCCCAGTTAATCCCATGTTAACACCACTGAAGTGATTTGGGGCTAAAGAAGACAGACTAACGTCTTCTAACTCTTAGCTTGAACCTTGTAAGTCCTGACACTGTATCTTCATGCAAAATAAGGCAAACTTAGGCAACTTGCTGCCTCAGGATATTATGCTACTCCCCATTTACACCGAGATTATGTGCTGAGGTGCCGGGTGTATCAGCGGAACACACATAAGCCCACTCCACCCCATTCTGCCCCTGTCTTGCCCATTTGCAGTGCTGAAAATGGTGCCCTTGTCAGCAGTTGTGTGTGCCAGTCACATACACGTGGGGAGGTGCCAGTACTGCTTTTGGGCATAAAGGACCCCAAAGTGATGATCAGCAAATTAATACAAAACAACTAAATAATAAAAGTACAATAAGTAATTCAAAACAATATAAAACTACAAAGCACCCACCAGTCACATTGGATATTCATGCTCTCGCCACAGACACAACTTGCCAGCATTGCACCTCTCACTTGGAAGCCAAGTTAACTCCTATCCTCCTGTCAGCTGCTCCAAACTTTCACCAAGGAGCAAGCACACTCAATTACCTGTGAGGAGCACCTTCCCCTTTGTCATGCTCCAAAAGAAAGACTCAAAGGGATTATCTCCCCCTTGGTGTCTCCCCCTTCAGGACCACCCTACCAGGGCTGACTACTGGCAGTGACCCATCATCAATGGCAGCCGCAATATAAATAGGCTCTCTGCTCCCCACCGCCAACAAACCAGCTGTGGCTGTGGCAAAGTTCTTGTTCTCATGGGCTGGGCTAGATGGCCAGGCCTTCTGGCTCCTCCAATATGCTATTTTCCAGATACAGGGGGAAAGACGGCCACATCTTAGCCAGCAGCAGTCTTGCAACTTTTACCTGCCTCCACCTGCTGTGATTGCCCTAGCTTAGATGGCTTTTACAAAGGGCTTAGGCAAAAGCTTCTGTGGAATTGATATATCAATAACTATTTGCAACGGCAGCTAAAATGGAAGCTGTGTATTCAGAGGCAGTAGAAATTCCTACATAAGGAAGCTGGCTGCGTTCACTGCATCATCCAAACTGGTTATGCAGTCTCCTTTTTGCTGTGTACAAATTATATATTGACTGCACAATTGGAGCACAGTCTTTCCCTCAAAGAATTCTGGGCACTATAGTTTAGCCTTCACAGAGTGACAATTCCCAATAAGGTACCCCTGCCAGTATGGGCCAGTCGTGTCCGATTCTAGGGTTGCGTGCTCATCTCACTCTAGAGGCCGTGAGCCGGCGCCGTCCGAAGACACTTCCAGGTCACGTGGCCAGGGTGACGAAGCTGCTCTGGCGAGCCAGCACCAGTGCAGCACACAGAAATGCCGTTTACCTTCCCGCTATAAAGCGGTCCCTATTTATCTACTTGCACTTAAGAGTACTTTCGAACTGCTAGGTGGGCAGGAGCTGGGACCGAACGACAGGAGCTTACCCCGCCGCGGGGATTCGAACCGCCGACCATACGATCGGCAAGTCATAGGCACTGAGGTTTTATCCACAGCACCACCCGCGTCCCTCTATTCCCAATAGTCCTTAATAAAGACAATTCCCAATAGTCCTTAAGTGCCAAGAATTCTTTGAGGGAACGTGCTTCAAATGTGCTTTAAAGGTATAGTGTGTCTTACGTTATCCATGTGGACATGGATCCATGAGGGATAGAGACCACAAAGCATGTGGATTGGAGTAATCAAAGGTGAATTGTAGGAGTGCACATGATCCATTAAAACTCCCAAGATTCCTGCATTGCAAGGGGTTGGACTAAATGACCCTTGGGTCCCTTCCAACTCTTTGTTGTTGTTGTCGTTTAGTCGTGTCTGACTCTTCGTGACCCCATGGACCAGAGCATGCCAGGCACTTCTGTCTTCCCCTGCCTCCCGCAGTTTGGTCAAACTCATGCTTTGAGAACACTGTCCAACCATCTCGTCCTCTGTCGTCCCCTTCTCCTTGTGCCCTCCATCTTTCCCAACATCAGGGTCTTTTCCAGGGAGTCTTCTCTTCTCATGAGGTGGCCAAAGTATTGGAGCCTCAGCTTCACGATCTGTCCTTCCAGTGAGCACTCAGGGCTGAT
The DNA here is from genome assembly GCF_964270895.1 of Podarcis filfolensis. Taxonomy (NCBI): domain Eukaryota; kingdom Metazoa; phylum Chordata; class Lepidosauria; order Squamata; family Lacertidae; genus Podarcis; species Podarcis filfolensis. Next base: position 71,968,558 of record NC_139609.1, read on the forward strand.
TTCCTTCAGAATGGATAGGTTTGATCTTCTTGCAGTCCATGGGACTCTCAAGAGTCTCCTCCAGCACCATAATTCAAAAGCATCAATTCTTCAGCGATCAGCCTTCTTTATGGTCCAGCTCTCACTTCCAAACATCACTACTGGGAAAACCATAGCTTTAACTATACGGACCTTTGTCGGCAAGGTGATGTCTCTGCTCTTGCTTCTATTATTCTACTTGCCCAGACACAGTCATGCAGTCAATTCCATCCCTGCACCCGCTTCCTTTTCTTTTAAAGCCTCCCAAACATGAGTTGAGGTACATAAAAGGTCATCTTTAAACAGATTTTTGATATTTTTTTAATCCAGTAATGTAAATTTACCCAACACTTGGCTGCACCAGAGCCAGTGATGCCTTGTTTTATAGAATGCATTGGTGTTACACAATAGGGGGCAGGAAGAAAGTGAAATTAATGCTGCATGCAAATGTATTTCAATGTAACAGTGATATACTTTTACTCTGTTTTCTTGACAGCCCCTGCTTGACGCCACAACTATCATCACTACAAAGAATGCAAACTGCCCAAAGTTGAGCACTTTTACATTCCTGGACATGGTTTACTCTCTCCTACTGAAATCGGGGGGGGGGGGGGGGCTAAAACTGCTTTGCTTTGGCAGGATCATTCTACTGTGGATCATATTACAGAAATAAAATTGCACATTAAAACAGCTCCACACTGTAATGGAAACAGGCAATGGTGTTAAATATGTCACAAACAACGATGCTCTCATTTCAAGCAATAGTTTGATGCTTGAATATGGGTTTATCTACAATAAATTTATATACATACAATGTGTACACACACAATTTCTTTTGAGCCTTAAATCATCAAATGCTGTTTGTGTGCCACAATTTACCGTTGAGAAATCAAGTAAGCTGTGTCCTAAAGGTATGTCTGTAAATTAAGTGTATACCTGAAGGAGTGTCTCCACCCCCATCGTTCAGCCCGGACACTGAGGTCCAGTGCCGAGGGCCTTCTGGCAGTTCCCTCATTGCGAGAAGTGAAGTTACAGGGAACCAGACAGAGGGCCTTCTCAGTAGTGGCGCCCACCTTGTGGAACACCCTCCCATCAGATGTCAAGGAAATAAGCAGCTGTCCTATTTTTAAAAGACATCTGAAGGCAGCCCTGTTTAGGGAAGTTTTTAATATTTAATGCTGTATTGTTTTTAACACTCGATTGGGAGCCGCCCAGAGTGGCTGGGGAAACTCAGCCAGATGGGTGGGGTATAAATAATAAATTATTATTATTGCTTATGAATGGGCATAACCAAATTGTGACTTTTATTCATGCTGTGAAGAGGTACAGTATCTACCAGCCTGGCATGCTGTAGCAGTTGGTGTGATGGGATGGCACTTCTCACCTGACCTCTGGTTAGTTGTACTGCTGCTACTTACTAGGAGATAGAGGGGGAGTTAGCGGCAAGGTCAGCATGGTGCAAACGTACTGGCAGAAGTACCAGATTGACTGTGTTTGATGCATTTGCCCCAATCTAACCTCACTGCTGCCTTGACTTCCTCCCCTGTAAGCAGCAACATAACCAAACACAGGTCAGGTGAGTAGCAGCAGTCCACCACACTGCTCACTACTGCTAAGAAGTAGTCATTTTTTCTGAGGCTTCAATCCTACACACACTTACCTGGGAGTAAGTGCCACTGAACTCAATGGAACTTATCGTGATGTGAATCACAGGATTACACTATTAATATGTTACATTGTTTGGTTCATGGCATCCACTGCTGCCAGCCTGAAAAAGTATTCCTAAAGCTCCTATGTGCTTGGGGTGGGTGGGCAGGGCTTAACATCCAAGCCAGTAATATATATTCTATTTCCCTAAATTTCCTCTTTGTATGTAAAACTTATCGCTCCAGTTGAGGGGTGTGAACAAGCTGCTCCTGCCAAACAGGTCGTCAGAGTACTGTCATCTGACAGTGCTGAGCAGGTGTTCCTCTCCCTGCCCACTGAGTCAGGGAGAAGAGTGCCATCTCATCCCTCCAATCAGGATAATACAGGAAACTCTGTCCCACCCCTTGCGATGACCACCAGTGCAGGCAAGTAATGGGATCAACCCTGTTTCCTCCCAAATCAGCCCATACTTATTTGCTTCTTTCAAAATCACTATCAACAAGAGACATTATGGCATAAGTGAAACACACCCAACTTTAACCTATCTCTGCTAAATAAAGATTTGTGTTTCCCTTCTGTTAAAAAGGGGGTGGTATTCAACTACTACTGAGAGCAGACCCACTAAAATTAATGGACCTAAGTTAGGAATGGCCATTAATTTGAATGGGTCTACTCTGAGTTGGTTGAACACACCCCAAATATTCTACTTAATAAAACGATACGGTAACTCAGACTCAAACTAATCTTTCTATGTATCCTTGGGGAAAACCACTTCCAACTGCATTTCATTTATAACAGAAGATAACATTTACTGCTTACATCTCCTCCTTCTCAATATAAAACAAATGACTGAGAATGTGTTTTGATGTCCCACTGCATGGCAATCAATTGTTAGTGATACAAAATAGTATCACCATGCTACTGATGTAGCAGAATATGTAGAAGTTATATTGTACACTGCAACTTTATGGCCAATACTTACAACTTTGTTGACATACACATGTATGTATATGTGTGTGTGTGTGTGCGCGCGCGCACATATATAACATTAATATATAAATGTTGCTGAATTACAATGCCTATAACCCCTGCCCTCTGCCCACACTTTCTGGAGCTAATAGGATTTGTAGTTCAGCAATATCTGGAGAACCAAAACAAACATAAACTGTGATAAAAGGTATATCTGGTGCTTCCTGCTTGGAGGCTACCATTGGCAGGGAAGTTCAGTGTCTGGGAGCATATTTAAACATGCATAAGGGAGACAAAAAATGAGGACTAGATCCTAACAGAGAAACAAAATATAGATCAACACAAATGCAACTTTGTCTATGAATTACAATGATTACTGAGATAAATTATGTTGAGGAACTTTGAACATTTGAAATGGACAATATGAGGGAAAAAAAGTATTATAATGAATAACTAATGTAGTGAAATGCAAAGGTTTTATAGGCATAGATCATTTTATTAATATTTATGCAGAGGGACAGAAATAGCCCAAATATTTATTTAAAACTTTTTTTTGCAGTTGTTGTAGTTTCATGCCAGCTACTAGTTTTGAGAGCTTGGAAGAACCCATCATGTAAAAGTGTCATGCTGGGCACAGAGGTTTGTAAAGATACTGGCAACAGATACCAGTTAGGAGAGTCAGTAGTTTTATGCACTGACAAACAATGAAACAAAATTCAAATGAGGAAACACTCAGGATTCTAACCAATGGATACATATGCATCTGAAAAGAGAATCAATAAACGATTGACATATAATCATGGGGGTGCCAAACTGAAATGTTTATTTAGATTTTGCAAATTTCAGAAGCTTGGAGTGAGCAGACCAAATGGAAATGAAAAATATGAAAACACAAGAGTGGTGGTGAGTCAGGATGGGACAATGAAATAAAAGTGAAGCACTTCTTTTACATATCGGTTTCAGTGTCCTGAATCTTCCAAGAGATCCTTCATATGCTACGAAGGAGGGGGAAAACCTGCTGCTTCCCTCCCCCCTTTGCTTCTATTTTAAAGTGGAGATCAATAATTTTGTCTAGTAATGCAAGACCTGTAAACTCCAGAAGAGTATTAGGCTCCCAAGTCTCATTCAAGGAAAGATTTGTGTGTTTCACTTTCCACATTACTGTAGAGGTAGAGAAAGAAAAGCGCATGGTTCATGCTTTTGCTTTTACTACTTCATTGTTACACATGAAGCAACTCATAGCGAAAGGGAGTGGAGAAAACATCAAAACACTTAACTGAACTACTGGGGATCTGTATCAGAACCAATGAGTTCTGTTGACTTACCTCAGCATGTTTTAGATGGCATGTCTCTATAGATTCATATCAACATATTGGCTTTTTCATTCATTTTTAACCTGCTGAATTAGTGATTTGAATCCTCTAACATGTGTCCCAACTGAGGATTTCTCACAAAGTGATGAGTCCGTAAGTTCATTGCAGGAGGATGTACCAAATTACAAATCTGATACCTGTTAGGTCATTCAAAAATCTGGTTACAAAAAATATGCCAAGTATGGATCTTTCTTGCTTTCCTCTTGTGAGTTATCACCAGTATCTGAGATTCACAGCAGTTATCTCTGTAACATGGAGGTTCTATTTGGCTATTCTGACCTATCCACCATAAGTCTGTTTAAACCTTTTTAGAAAGCAATATAAGCTGATGGCAGTAAACTGCAAACATAACTGCACACTGAATGAAGGAGTACTTCCTCTTGTCAATCCTAAAGCTTCTGCCAATCAGTTTCAATGGGTGGCTCAGAGAGCTCCAATTATCAGACGAGGGCAGCAACCAGAAACTCTACTTTGCACATTGTTCCTGTACAATCGCATTGCAAGAACTAGTGGAATCCGCATTTAAGTTGGATAGGTCTTGGCTACCTCTGCCAAATTTCACCTGGCTTTTGCAGTGCAGATCTGATACAAAAATAGTAAAAGTCTCCAAGGGCAGTCTTAATGCTTGCCAATAGCTGGTGAGAGAACAGAAAACTCTGCCCTTGCTATGTTTTCCAATATCTTCACAGAGATAAAGGGAAGGACCTCTGTCCCCCATCCCTCCCCATTTTTCAGGCATTACAGAACAAAAGGATGCCACATAAAGTCTCAGCATTATGTAGGATGGGAGTGACTAGGCTCGGTAATTAACTTGGCAGTACTGTGAAAATCAACATTTTGGGGGAAGCTCATCCAGTCACCCCCACCAAAAGGGGCGGAGGTAAAACCATGAGATGCTGATTTGGAGCTTTCAGAGGAGGTGGGAGAGTTGGGAAGATAATGAGGATGGAGGAGGCTGCTTTAGCACAAAAGGGTATTCTGTAGAGCAGCAAACACAGGGTGGGTTGCAAGATCTGGAGGGGTGGGGGACTGGAAAGCCACTCACTTTCTTGCCCCGATAGGGGAAAGTAGCAGAGCAGAAAAGGAGAGGAAATGAAATGGGAGATGGGGATGAGAAAGGTGGAGAGCGGCAAAGACAGGAGGAAGGGAAATGGCAGGGATGTGCAAGGAATTGGTACCCAGGCGGGAGAGCGATGCTCACGCAGCACCATCCTCCGCTATGGGTGGGTGGGGAGAGGAGGCTGAGGAGTCAAATATGGCTGCAGAGAAGTGGGGTCCCGATCCCGGGGCCGGGACGTTCAGAGGAGGCGAGGGATGGCTGCTGCGCCATCCAAATGCTGGTGCCAAATGCTTCTGGGGAAGGGGAGGAGGAAGGGATGGCGCAGGAGGGGGGCGAGATGCGGGAAGATGCTTGCTTAGGACTTGTGGACGAAGGCTGGAGGCAGCGGAGGTGGATGGGAGGATGGAGCATGGAGTCATGGTCGGATGGAGGGTGCAGGGAGCAGGCAGGCAGGCGGCTCCCGCTCTCACCCGTGTCCTGCTCGGCCAGGAACGCGTCTTCCTCCTTCCTGGAGCGCAGGCAGCTCTCGGGGGCGCCGCCGCCGGGCTCCTCCTCGGGCAAGCGGGGAAAGCTGGTGATGCTCATGTAGTCGACGGGCGAGTAGGCGCCCAGGCTGCTCTGCTGGCTCGCCTCCTTCTCGGAGGCACCGGCCGCAGACGACGCTGCGGACGCGGAGGCTGCTGATGCCGCCGCCGTCGCCATCCTGCCTGCCTGCTTGCCTGCGCCTCCCGGGCCGGGCAGCCGCCGCCTCCGAGCCAATGACCCCGCTCCGGAAGTGGCGGAAGGGAAGCCGAGAGGGAGGAGGAGGGCTGGGCTGGGCTGGGCTTGGAGCACAGGGACCGCCCACCTGAGCCAGGGGGACCGTGGGGCTGGTGGCTGGTTATCTCTTTTCTATGCCGTTTAATAGATTGAAGACTATGTCTAAATGATGTACAGGAAACAGAAGCAACAACAGGCAAAATAATAATAATAATAATAATAATAATAATAATAATAATAATAATAATAATAATAATAATAATAATTTTTATTTATACCTTCCCCAGCCAAGGCCGGGCACAGGGCGGCTAACAAGCAATAATAAAAACAAGTTAAATGAATACAACTTAAAAACGAGATTAAAATACAACATTATAATATTGAAACATTAAAATATTAAAATGCAGCCTCATCACAGGAAGAGAAAGGAAAAAGAAAGTTAAGCCAAACTTAAGCCAAATATTGCAAAAATGCACAGTTATACACAGTATAAAAATGAGGCATTAATACAAAATCATATATCTATAATCTAATCTAATCTATATCTGTCTATCTGTCTACATACACACACACACCAGCCTTGCATAGAATGGGCCCCTTCCCAAGAAAAGTGGGGGGAAACAAGTTTTGGCGAGCACAGGTGTGGCAAAGACCATAATTACAGGTGCAGGGATGCTGATGGTTAAGAAAGATTTGTATGCCACTCAGCCATTAAATTATTCTCGAATATACAGCTTTTTTTTTTTTAAGGACAAGTAGAGCATACAGGGACGTGGGTGGCACTAGGGATGCAGGTGGTGCCGTGGTCTAAACCACTGAGCCTGTTGGGCTTGCCGATCAGAAGGTTGGCAGTTCGAATCCCCGTTGCTTGGTCCCAGCTCCTACCCACCTAGCAGTTTGAAAGCACGTCAAGTGCAAGTAGATAAATAGGTACCGCTCTGGCCGGGAAGGTAAACAGTGTTTCCGCTGCTCTGGTTTTTCCAGAAGAGGCTTAGTCATGCTGGCCACATGACCCGGAAAAACTGTCTGCGGACAAATGTTGGCTCCCTCGGCCAGTAAAGCAAGATGAGCGCTGCAACCCCAGAGTCGTCTGTGACTGGACTTAACTCTCAGGGGTCCTTTACCTTTACATTTTTAGAGCATACAGAAGATGATCATCTGTAAAACACAGATTAAAATTAGTAAAACGTTTAAAACAGACATAGATAACTAAATTATATTTGCATTATTTAATAACTTGTTAAGCCCACCTGTCATCAACAAGCAGACCCAAGGTGGGGGTAAAATAAAAGTAAGATAAAAAACATACAGTTCCATCAAATCATATGAGAGAAATCCTTTTATTTTATTTTGATAAATGTATTTGGATAGGAGTGCTTCAAAATGAGGGGTTTCATCCATGCTATATAAATTACATATGCTGTGACTGCAGAGCCGGCCCTACCAGCAGGCAGAGTGAGACCACCATATCAGGCCACAGGTACTGGGTGTCTGTGAGGGGGGGATGGTGGCAACATATTAGAGGACAGAGCTGCATATACCATACAGCTTGCCCTGTGCCCATCCTCAGGGATACCACTTGCTGAAAACCACAGGTGGGGAGAGTTGTGTTCATGTCCTACTCACAAGCTTCCCACTGGCACCTTATTGGCCACTGTGAGAGCAGGATGCCTCACAAGCTGGGCCATTGGCCAGATCAATCAGGCTCTTATTATGCTCTTATGTTCTTATTAGCACTGTAATTGTGCATGCCCCATCCATCACTCATGACACAATATTGTATCCCCATGGAGCAGATGGACTGAAATGTTTCAAGGCAAGCTTTTTAAGTATACTGTAATGGGTTGCCTACACAAGTAGCAGAATTGTTGCTGGATTGTAGCATTTTGAACTGCAGAGGGGGGCGAGGAACTATCACATATCTGAGTGCTTCCCTGTTTGGGGGGGCAGGAAGGGATTCTTTTGTGTGTGCTTGCACACACACATGTGCACACACCACTAACATATCAGAGAAATGGGCAGGGTATTGCCTTTCTTCCTCTCATCTAGATTTCCATGCACCTGAGGGGGGGGAGTTCTTGATGTTTGTGGTTGACTCTTCAATTAAGATTGGATGTGTGCTCCAACAATGGAGAGGAAGAATGCACAGTTTTAAAAGAACTAAATTTTAATGGTTCACCCAGTTGCCACAGTGGTAAGGGACAGTCTTACCACTTTGGTTTTTTAAAGGGTTACTTGACTGCTCCTGCTTGAGTCCTCCATCTAGTCAAAACAGTTCTTTAACTTTGTTGATCAATTAATTAACTATAGAACAAAAAAAACTGCATGTCCCCACTGGTTCCCCCTAATACTAAACAAGTAGACAATGAAACAGTTCTGAGATATTAATCATATTATTACAAACATAGAGGGGTTGGTGTGTTATAAGAAAAATAATTTGGATCCTGGGCTTCTGTGACAGAAACTTTAGAGCATTTTCAAATGTAGGCACTTAAAATGCATTTGATATTTTGTAAAGTGAGCAGTGTTCTGGGTTTGTTTGTTTATTTCTATTTCCTAGCTTGCCCTATCTCAGAGGCAGGATGCAACAGATTTAAAATATGCATCTTAGCTGCCCAGTTAAAACCAGCTAATGCGATGTTGAAAGGTAAAATTCCACACCAACTTAACGCCAGGCCTTAACTGCTTGCCCAATTAAAGGTTTTCCTTTTTTTTAAAATGGCAACAACAAATGCCCCTAAATTTATTCTATAAGTTCCCCCAACTCTCTGGAGCACATCTGGGGAGAGTGTGAGGTACACATAGGGGGAGGAGAGTGGGGGAAAACTTGTTGCACTAGCAAGAATCCTTGTGCTAAGTTAGTGCAGGCATAGGCAAACTCCAGCCCTCCAGATGTTTGGGACTACAATTCCCATCATCCCAAGCTAACAGGACTAGTGGTCAGGGATGATGGGAATTGTAGTCCCAAACATCTGGAGGGTCAGAGTTTGCCTATGCCTGAGTGAGTGGAATACTGCCTCAAGTGCTTCCCACAGTACCCCACTAGCCCAATGTCACAGGAGTGCACTGGGTGTGAGGCCATGAAACACAGGAGAAATGTCCATCAACATTTTTAAGGGGAAGAGTTTCACTATATATGTAAATACTCCACCCTTCAATGACCGAGTTCTCAATCTGTGACATGATTATGAGTTACTGTAGATGCACCCTGTAGAATATAACGCACCAGCTGTGGTGAATGAGGCAGAATAAGCCTATTGCAAATAATAATAATTAACTGAGCCAGCAACGTATGTGTGTGTGCTGAGGTTGCGTAACTGCAAATTCTGTGAGGTCACATCTATGTCAAGTTGACCTAGGAGTTCCTTGTTAGTCATAACTTTGTCTTGCAACTACGATCTTCTAATGGGGAAAAAATGTTAGTATCTCCTTTTTTAACATTTACAGTACACATACCTTTGAAATGAGGATTAGATGCATCAGAACTGGGGGGGACGGGGACCAAAGGGTCAGGAGCCTAGGTCAAGTGGGATCAAGGAGAAAGAAAAATGCCCTCGAAGCCACCCAGAAATGCCAGCTGCTGTTTCCATACTCAGTACAGATGGTCAATTTGTGGTTGCTTCTACATGACCTCATTATTGAGCATTCTCCCTGATTTGTTTGTGCAAGGTTTGTTAGATAACATTGGCTATTTATTGAGCATGCACTCTGATTAATTTGCAGGGAGGTTATTCAACATTGCATCAAGCAATTGTTATTCCACTTTGTCCCAGCCATTTTCCCATCTCTTTCGTTATTGCACAAAGTCCACTTTTGTCAAGGGTAGGAGAGAAGGCTTGCTGTGCAAGAGCACCAAATCAACTTTTAATTGGGCTACCTGAATCGGGCTTTATTTGATTGAATCCCACCTGGAAATACAGTAGTAACATCCCAGAAGGACCCTTTAATGCAACAGGGTGATTTCTGTTTTGATTTATGATGGTACTGTACAGTACTGGTGTAATAGTGAAGGCAGGTGGGAGCCTTGTAGTGAGGTTAGACTTACAAAAGACAAAATCCTGTTTACTCCTTTAAGGTTACGGAGGGGTAGATAGTGCATGGACATGGGCACACACACACACACACACACACACACACACACTGTTAAGCACTTTGCACACTGGAAGTGCTTATTTGTTGCCACAGTTTAGAAGAGCTGTGGGTCTTCTTTCCAAGGGCGTGACCAGAAGTTAGATATGCCAATGTTGTTCTGTGTCTTAAAATCCACCCTGGAGGCTGTACTGTATTGCTACAGAAGAAGCAGGACACACCCTTGCTGCTATTTATAAAAAGAGCAAAGCCATCTCTTTGCAGTGACTGACAAGCCAGGAATCAGATCTCTTCCAAGGTCAGGTAAGCAAAACTGCCTTGTAGGGCTAGATGTAAAAGCAACTTTGTATGCAACAAATAAAAAATAATGAAGCTAGTAAATTGGTAACTTTCCACTTTCATGACTTTGTCTTTAGGTTGATTTGGATATAACAAAAGCTGGAGAGCCAGGTGTGAGGAAATAACACCCAGCCAGTATTTTCTATAATGTGTAAATGAAAGCTTGCATTCAAAATGTCAGACAAAAATCTTTCCTCCTCTAAACATTGGATTGTTGTTGTTTAGTCGTGTCCAACTCTTCGTGACCCCATGGACCAGAACACGCCAGGCACTTCTGTTTTCCCCTGCCTCCCGCAGCTTGGTCAGACTCATGCTGGTAGCTTCGAGAACACTGTCCAACCATCTCGTCCTCTGTCGTCCCCTTCTCCTTGTGCCCTCAATCTTTCTCAACATCAGGGTCTTTTCCAGGGAGTCTTCTCTTCTCATGAGGTGGCCAAAGTATTGGAGCCTCAGCTTCACGATCTATCCTTCCAGTGAGCACTCAGGGCTGATTTCCTTAAGTGTCTCCTCCAGCACCATAATTCAAAAGGATCAATTCTTCGGCGAAACATTGGATACACTGAAATAAATGCATTGTTTTATAATGCCATTCAAACCCAATGGTGATCTTCATTTCAGTTATTTCAGAAAGGGGAACCTGAAGCACACTTTCAGCCTCCCCCCAAGTGTCCCTATTTTCCAGGGACATCACTGATTTAGAGAAACCATCCCGGTTTCTGATTTGATCCCGGAATGTCCCGCTTTTCCTTAGGATGTCCCTATTTTCATTGGAGAAATGTTGGATGGTATGGAGTTATCCGACCCTCAAGCTTTCTGAAGGCAATCCTGTATAGGGAAGGTTTTTTTTAATGTTGAATGTTTTATTATGTTGGAAGCTGCTCAGAGTGACTGGGGCTCCCCAGTAAGATGTGTGGGGTTTAAATAGTAAAATGATTATTATGGAATGGGACGTCCCTATTTCCATCAGAAAAATGTTGGAGGGCATGCAGTTTTCCACATTCAGCATTTGGATTTTTTTCAAGTGTACAATTTCCCCTTTCTGCATTTATATAAATAATATAATGATATCTCCCATCTTACCATGTGATGAGTTCAAAAATCAGGAAATAGCAGATTTAAAAGAGTCAGTGTAACTTTAATTTGTACTATTAACTTACATCTGGCAAAAGTTTTGTGGGTAAAGTTAGCTTTACAGAAGGCTGTAAAAACGCAGGTGTATAGCACTTCTGAGCTAAGGGTGCATTGATTGATTGAGCTGGGGCAGAGAGGGTCACTAACATAGCCTTAAGGTCCCTGAGAAAGAGAAAAAGAACATGAATAGGGGCTTTCTTATTGTTCATTCTGTTCATTGAGCACACTGCCTCTAATATGTGCAGCTGGGAGGTGGCGGTGATGGGAGGTGAGTGAGCTCTCATGGGCTGCATTGTAGGAAAAGACGTGCATCGTGTCAACCATCACGTTTTTTATCTTAGAGAAGCAGCTGTCCCTGGCCAGAAATCTGAGCTGAAATCCTGCAGTTCAAAACTAAGCTCAGCAGGCAATCAACTGTTGTTTCTGTTTCCCATTTGTCAATATTGATCAAATTTACAGATTATTGTAGGGGTGAGGAGCCTGAGACCCTCCAGTTTGCTTGGACTATAACACCCATCATTCCTGACCATTGCCTACACTGGTCAGAGTTGTGGTCCAACAACATCTTTAGGACAACACAGGCACTCTATCCCTGGGCTACTGAAATATTGTACATGACGTTTGAGCACTTAGGAAATGTGGTATAGAAATGCCAGGTCATTATAATATGTACAACTGCATTGCTTAATTGACTAAGGCTGCATTCCTAAGCATACCTACTTACCTGGGAGTAAAGCCCAGTGAACCCAATGGAACCTAAATCTAAGTAGAAATGGCCTTTGACAATTAAGTTATTTTGTTTTGGAGGACCCATCTATTTTGCTGAATCTATATTGTTCTATTTTGGTAAGAATAGTTTGTGTTACTCATTTTAAACAATTGCAACTGTCCTACATGTTTTTATAGCTGTATATTGTATTATTGGAACTCACCCAAGATTGTAAAGGGCAGGTATATAAATTATTGTAGCTGATTAAAACATTTTTGATAAATTAAAATTATATTCTAAATTAACTGGGCAACAGATTATTTAAAAATATAATTTTAATACAAAAAACTAGATAAAAAGTGATTTCTTAAAAGAGTCCTCTTTTGTCCCACACAATAAAAAATGGATCTAAGGCAAAACTTGCAACACACTTGCATGATTTAAAAATAGTGGAAGTATTCATTCGGTTTCCAAACTACTGCTTTTATTTATATACAAGAAGTCAATTAGTCTGCAACTATAATTAATGAACATGAATTTCTTCAGTTGAGCAACAGCCCTGGTCACACTATAAAACCCCACCAACTATTTATGACCTGAGTTTGTCTCTTGCAAGCCTCTAAGGCAATCATCTCCTATCCTGATTTTTTCATGTTTACAGGTTGTATTCGCTGCCATGGATTTTGCTCCAGAGAAGAAAGAGGCCTTCATTGTAACTCGAGAGATCTGTGCCGGCAGGAAGAAAATCCCCTTGGGGTCCATAGGATGCTTTGTGGAGGGCAAGCACAGCAAAGGTCGTATAGTTGACATGAAGTCCAGGCCTGTCATAGCCCTGATGAGCAGCCACATAAGACCTCTCAGCCGACACCAGGCTGCCCTGTTGCTCACCATTGAGAGCCCACAAAAGAGGCATAGCCTGTTCTGCAATGAACAGCTCTTCTCTTCCATTTGCTGCCTGAGGATCCACGATGTGCTGCAACTAAGATATGGCAGAGTGGCGACTGTTGGTATTGTGAGGGGCTTCTGGGAACGGCGCAGGAAACCGGGCAGTGGAGAGCTGAGGATGGTCCTCATTGAGGTGGAGTTGCTGGTGAGGCCATAGCAGGGTTTAGCTTCAGAGTATTCTGGTACTGTTCTGCTCCTGTTAATGGCCAAGCTTTTAGTTGCTGTGGAGCAAAGCCTTCAAATTCCCCATTTTTCATCACAGGTCATTCTGTGAATCCCCTAATCCTTTAACCTCTTTGTCTATGCATCTTTGCATCCCTTACTCTTTATCACCTATCCTTAAATATATACTTTATGATACCCCCTATATGACCATTCTTAAATGCATAAGGCACTACCTTCGGCAAATGGAATTGTCCCTAAAATAAACTGGTACTGCCATTGCAGCAATAAGTTTGGGAGGGAAAATATAGATCAGGGATGTGGTAGCTCCCATCAGCATGGCCAGTGATCAAGAATGATGGGAGATGTAGTCCAACTGATACAGTTTCCCCATCCTTGGTATGGATTATTGCTTCAAAAAAGCAGTATTCTCAACACCGATTATTATTTTCTTTGCTTCTTAAACCAGGATCCAGGAATTATTGCCCTTGGTAACAGCTCCTCCAGGCTGAAAATCGATGCAAGCAAGATTGTCGCTGTTAGCTCCAGCATTACCAATCCCGTTGGGTGCAAAGAGATTGGCCAGAGATCCCTTAAGAAAGGTAAGAGTAGGTGATGAATTTGCAAGACCTCAGTCCCCTAAAATTTCCAGTTTGTTTGCACAATATTTCTTATTAAAGAGATCCATGGTTTTGAGATCATTGTCCCCTAATTTCTTAGTTCTTGTGATATCCGGGAAAATCACAAACAAATGAGTTATGATTTGTGCTTCGTGACCTTGGTGTGCCTGGTAGTGTGTTTGTGCACCTGCAAGAGACATGCCTGTTAGGTAATAGAAGTGCCCTTCCCCTCTCTGGGTGTGGCTCCCAACATAACTCAGTGGGAAGGAGCTGGAACCTTAGTCTTGCCTGGGCAGTGAGTCCTAGCTAGTTGCTGTTAAAAATAAATACAACTACTGAAGTTCCCCTGACCTCCTGCTGCCCTCCTGCCACTTTCTGTCATTAGGGCAGACCCACTGCAAATTTTCTTTCCCAAACTTACAGGGCAAGAGCAAGCAGCAATACCATGTGATCTGAAAGGGACTTCACAAGATCTCTTCCAGTGCCACAGAGAGTGCTGGGATGCAACTCAAAATCAAAAAATTGCCACCCCAGGCAATTGCTTGGATTGCTTGGCAGTTGGGCATAAAACACAGGGCAGTATTTCAAGGCATCATAGTCTTGCATCCATGGGAGGGGCCTTACAGTCCTCAGGGATCTGAAATTCTGATCACAGGGAGGAGAGTAAGAATGTTCAGACTGTCCCTCTTGCAATCCCCTTTCAGGTTTCCCTGGGGGTCTGCAGGCCCTCAATGTTAAGATTGCCATATTTTGAAAAGTAAAAACCAAGACACCCCAAAAGTTGTTGAGCTTTTTTTAGTTTACTTGCCAAAGATCCAGGACAAATTGCCCCCCTGGATGTCATCCCTGTAATGTCAAGGAAAATCTGGACATATGGCAGCCCTACTCCATGTTGTAGTTGTGGGACTACAACTACCATCATCCCTGACCGTTGATCATGCTGGCTGGGGCTGAGGGGAATTGGAGTTCAGCAGCAACATCTGGAGAGCCGTGTGTTCCCCATATGTCTTGCTTTAGGTATTTTGGCTCTCGTGGTGAAGGTAGGGTTAATAACAGGACCATCATTTACCATACCCCAACTGTTCTTCTAGCGGGCAGTTACATAATGGAGCACTTGGCAGAGGATGATGCTGAGGCAGCATGGGAACATGACGTCCTGCAGAAGATGGAAGGCATCATGAAGGGCATCCAGGGGCATTGCAACTCCTGCTACCTAGACACTACCCTCTACAGGTTTGTTCAGTGTTGGCTCTTGTTGGGGTCCAGCTCTGTGGTCTCTCCATCATTCCACACTGCCTCCTGCATTCAGCAATGCATTCAGCAAACCCTTCTCCCCTTTATTTTGCTGCCTTTTTCTGATCATAGTCCTTTGGTCTTTTTTGCAATCTTCATGGTCCTGTCCTTCCTGCAAAATAGACCAGGAATAGCCAGCGTGGGCCCTACAGATGGACTCCACATTTGGAAGCTGTATGCCTCTGAATGCCAGTCGCTGGGAATGGCCGGGGGGGGGGGGAGTGCTGTTGCGCTCATGTCCTGCTTTCATGCTTCCCATGATGACACACTGGAGAACAGAATGTTGAACTAGATGACCCATTGGCCTGATCCAACATGGTTCTTTTTAGGATTGCAGTTTCCATCATCATCATCACTGACCATGCCTGATGGAGCTGATGGAAGCTGTAGTTTAGCAGCATATGATGAGCTGCTGCACATTGACTACTAGACGAAGCCAAAATGGTACCCAGCCCTTGGAGGGCCAGTTCCATCAGCAGCTACACTAGGAAGTAGCAGGCCATGGTACCCATTTTGCACAAAGGTGATGACCTCCCTTTCTATTTCAGTTCATGTGTTTTATGTGCACATTTCTTTGCAGTTTATTCAGCTTCTCCTCTGCCTTGGATGGCATCCTCTATTCATCTGACGTGCGTGATGCAACAGTGCAGCAAATCTTGAGGCAGCAGATTGTGCAGCCTTTGAGACAGTGAGTTCCATTGCATGTTCAAAGTGCTTGTACTCTATCTGTGGTATTCATGTGCTCAGTGATGGACTGTAATTTATTATAAGAATAAGGGAACTTTGGACTGGACTTTTCATCCTGCCTAATTAAGCAGGTCAATAATAGAAAATACCATACTGTAGAGGTAGGGGACAGCTAGTGGGGCCAGATCCTGTTCTCCCCACTCCCATGGACCATGTTGATTACACGATAGCATTTCAAGGATCTCTCTAGTGCTGGAGATCCTATCTGTACTTGCTGTCACCACTGATAAGCCAGTTGGCACTGCAGCAAGCCTCACTTGTCAAGTAACAATTGTGAGTGCACTTAAAGGCTTCCAGCGGTTTCTTTGCAGCCGTGTCTCTACCTGCCCCACACCTGATGTCACCTGTTACCTTTGGGGGCAATGGCCTTCTGGGCCAAACTGGAACCTATGCCAGGCCTGATTTAGCCCACAGGCCAGAGGTTCCCCACTGCTGCCTTATTTATTTTAGGAAATGCACAAAGAGCAAGACCTCTTTCCCCTGGCCAGTGAAAATTAGTGTGCAGAGTGGTTGAAAGAACTGATCAAAATGTCCACAGAAGTAATTATTGGTGTGATTACGACAGCTTCTCAAAGAGCAAATTGCTGGCCTGTGTTAATTAGTACAGAACAGGGGGTTGGGAAATGAATCAGGCTAAACTTCAAGAGATGACATTGTCTCAGCATGTCCACTTGCCCCACCGCTGCTGGAGAAGTAGCACTGGCATCAATGCTGACTTCTGGTGACATCTCACCAGAACTTGCTGCTGCTGCTTTGCACCACAGAGGCACAACCTAGGTGAGGGGTGCAGCGTAATAGCAGCAGCTGGGTGGGGCAGCACTTCCCATTTCCCCTCAAGCCGTGAAACAGGATGCACCACCCCATCTTTAGATGGGGTGTAGTATCACTCCTCTCACCCCTGACCAACAGCCATGATGAATTGCAGCTTCCACCAGCACCAGCCAACATCTGGACAGCCACATGTTTCCCACCCATGCTTTCTAGTGAAGTTGTGCATTTCACTGCATTATATACATTTCATGGAATTCATAAAACACGTTACTGTTAAGAGAAAATAGAGCTATAACCTTAATTTTTTCAGGTAGCCCTTGAAGGAAATCTCCCTGTTATCATGCAAACACTAGCACACCTGCTTCCAGGTGCAGATTTTAAGGATCTTCTTTGCACCATTGAATGAACCTGCCTTTTAGGAAGGCATGAGCTGATGTTTAATGGCTCATCTAGTATTTTCCCTTTATACTTTCCACTTCCCCCAAGTGATAGGAATCTGCAGGGCTGTCTATTACAAGGTCAGTTTCATGGAGAGAATGCATTCTGTTTTGTGTTGTAGTTGGTCAAAGACTAAACAACATGTTTAGCTTTTTTTAAAAAAATGTAATTATACACATTGAACATGGACAAGACACAGCAGGATTAACCTTGAAACAGCATCAGTTTCTGCCAAAGCAGCTGCATTCCCTTGCAGCTCCCTGGGGCTGGTTTTTTCCCAGGCAGTCTCAACAGCACACATTTCTTTCTCTGGCTAAAGACAAAATTGTGAGCAGGCAGGTGCAACCATCATTCCTCGATGATCTGGGTTGCCCATTAATGAACATTAATTGTAAGCAGGCGAGCACATATCTCATGCAAGTATTGATCTTTCCCAGGCATGGCTATGTGGGAGCTGAGAATGTGATGAACTTGAGGAGGTCGCTGCGATGTGACAGCTTTGTTACAGAAGAGAAAGGTAAGGGACAATGTCATCATAGTCCATTCAATGCACCTCTGGGGGCACGGGGAGGTCACTTTGCCACTGCTTGCTTCCCTCCTCCCCTAAAAAATACACTCAGACACTTTGAAGTATCTGGAATATGTCCACAAATGAAGAGTGTGCAAACTAGGAGTATAGTTCTGCACGTTGCTGCAGGCCTTTTGCTATCCTAATGGAGACTCCTGTTGACAGATCCAGAGGAGTTTCTGAATGTCCTTCTCAGAGAGGTCTTGGCTGTAGAACGCTTGCTCAAAATCAGGTATGGCTTTGATCTGTTGATCTTTTTTTTTATCTTGGCTCTGAGGGCCAGTCACCAGGGCAGTATATCTACCATGTGACTAGGGATGCCAACTCTTGGATTCATAAAATCTGGTGACTAGGCAAGGCCTGGGATTGGAGCCCATTTCAGTGCAGCACTGGGTGTGGGTGGGAGCCTAGCTGTGTCACGTGGATGAGGACAGACAGCATTGAGTTGAGATAGGTTGGGAGGTGAAGTTTTTCAGTAGGAAGGAGCCCAACACAAAAGCTGTTAATTTGCCTAAGAGGTACAGCTTCTATAAATTGGCTGAAAATGAGAGGGCAGGGGAAACAACTTGAAAGCAAGAAAACAACGGCCTGGTCAGTATTATACCCCAATAATGACATTTTTTAAAAACATGGTGGTAGTAGTCAAGCCATACACAGCTACTTGTGCTGTTTTGATTGGGAAGGTATGGCTTGACCCAGATTCTTTGCCTCCAGGCAAACA
Organism: Podarcis filfolensis; assembly: GCF_964270895.1. Lineage (NCBI taxonomy): Eukaryota > Metazoa > Chordata > Lepidosauria > Squamata > Lacertidae > Podarcis > Podarcis filfolensis. The sequence continues at coordinate 71,986,917 of NC_139609.1, forward strand.
CTGGAGAAAAAAAGTTATGGGTTGCACACAGCCACCTCCACAGTTAAGCCTCCAGAGGTAGTATTTGTTGCTCTCTCTTGTAATGCAAAGAATATATTCCTGCAGTAGATCTTGGTGCTGACAAATGTGTGTGGTTTTGCTGGCCTTAGAGCAAGTGATTCATCCTCCATGCCACTTTTGTACAGACTTTTACTAGACAGTGCACTTGTGATAGTGGGTTAACCTTGGTATACATCTGCACGTACATAATACGCTTTGAAACAACTGAGCTTCAAAACTTCTTCCCCCCCGAAAATTTAGGTCAGACAATGAAGTGCTAGAATATAATTGCTACCAGATCCTTGCAGAGAAAGATGCTACAATCAAAGTGCCCACTGTGCAGCAGCTACTGGAAAAATCCCTGCTCTCATATGGCTTAAAGCTGGATGAGGTATGCAACAGGCTTTAGGTAGCACTGTGTATATTTCAAGGTTAGAATACTGGAGTCTTGGTATTCTAAAGACCTAACAACAACCAAGAACGATCTATTCAGGAGCAGTTCTATTTGGACCACTCCATCTTGAGCCAACTTACAGCAAAACACATACAAACACTCTTCAAAAAGGTCCATTTCTTCCAGATTCCTTCATGCCTCATCTTACAGATGCCTAGGTTTGGGAAGAGCTATAAGAAGTTTTCATCAGTGTATCCCTCTCTCGAGCTTGACCTCACAGATATGGTGGAGCAAGGTAAATCAAAGATTTGATACTGGTTGGGTTTGATGTTACTAAAAACCGATTGAAGACTGCTGTAACAAACCTGGGTTCTTTTTCTCTGATTGTAGCTCCACGGGTGTGTTGTGTTTGTGGAGGAGAGGCAGCCCACGGATGCTCACGGTGCCAACTGGATTCCCTCCTGCATCCCAAACTCATTAAACTGTTTGAGAACCTTTCTAAGGTACAAAATAGCAATGAAATATTATTTCATGATAGGTCAGTGGGAGGGTTCTGTAATGACATTGGCAAGAGTTGCTAGCAGGTAGCCAAATGGTCCATGTGAACAATGAGCCTTTGTCCTTAGGTTTTTTATTAAATTTTCATAACTTTAACCAATTAATTTCAAATCTGTTACACATTTCTGTTACAATTTGACTTACCACCTTTCATTCCATGCTTTTTTACACCCACCCCTTTCACCTACTGCATAATATCACACATTTCGACTAATACATAGTCCTCTATTTCATATATTATCATTTTCTTCCTGTTGCTCAAATTTCAAATCCTGCTCACAATTTCATTTGGTCATCATATTTTTTCAAATAACCCAAAAAAGGCTTCTACTCTTCCATAAATTGTCCATCATATTGATCTCTTACTTTCGCTTCTAGCTTTGCCAGTACTGCTTAGTAACTGTGAGCCTCTGTCTTCATCTTCAGGGATTTATTGCTACAACTTCTTGCACACTTACATGTGGAGTTACCCACCCACCAGGCAAGCAAGCAAAAATTAGGCTTACCAGCTTTGGCACAATTTCAACAAACAATATTCTCCCTGTAGGTAGAGATGTGCATAGTTATCTCTGCTAGATTTCTGCTGGTTGTGCAGCTGTAAAAGGCACAGCACCCTCCCTGGAAAAGTTTGTAAATTTACCTCAAGGATCTTCCTTCAGAACTCTGTAACCTGCATATTCTCCTTCCTCCTCCATAACATAATAACTTGTATTCTAGGAAACAACACATTCTCCCTATTGGGAAACCCCAAAGTATGTCCCAACTGGTTAGCCTCCCAGAATCCTCTTTGCACAATAAACATTCCAGGTACCTTAGGCAATTTCTTGGCCAAGAGTTCCAGTTATAGTGAAAAACCAGCTATGCAAATGGCACAGTCTGTACCAGGCTGTCAGCTAGGGGTTTATTATTATTAATTAATTTACAAATTTGCCTTTTACGTTTTTATGTCTCAAGGCTATTTACACAGACATGGCTAAAATGGTTTTTAAAACAGTACAAAGAAATCTGAAAATAGGTTTCAAAGCAATGCAAAGTGAACACCTGAAGCAGCGAGGTCTTTTCATGCAGTTGGAGAAGCCTGCCAAAACAAAAATGTCTTCAATTGTGTCTGGAAAATACAGGTGGTGGCCTCCTGCTGTAGTTCAACAGGTTTGCAAAGATCAAGCCTACATTGCTGGACTGCCCTGAAGGGTGACACAGTCAAAGTGTGACACCCAGGATTAGCACAAGGAAACAGAACATTATAATCACCACTTCAAGATGCGGAAAAGCCCGAAAAACAGTGTCGAATTTTGACTAACATTCATCTGTTTCTTTCATCCAGCCACCATCTCATCGAATTGGACCGAAGCATCCTTACAAAGGACTAGGACCCAACAGCCCTCCCACAAAGCAGTACACCTTGGAGCTCTTTGCCGTCCTTTGCATAGAAAGCAGCCATTACGTGGCTTTTGTTAAATACGGCCCCTTGAGACACTCCTGGCTTTTCTTCGACAGCATGGCTGGCACACTGGGTAAGCAAGGATCTTGGGCCTTATTTGTGGGGGTTATTCTAAAAACCAGAGCTCCGCCAGCTTCAACACGTGTTTCCAAGGTTTTCTTTCCCTTTCCCATTACTTCTTACTTCCTCGCTATTTTCACTTGGACATAGCTTTCTTCAGCACTGCTGAATCATGGCAACAAATATAATTACTGTCTTGCTCTTCACAAGCTCACACAATGCTTAACTACAGGCATCCACCCCCACCACTTACGCAGGGGTCACATTTTGGGGCCCCCGTGAGCCTAAGTGAAATTGCGTAAAGTTGGGGGCACCCTCTAAAAAGGCTCTAAATGCCCATTTCCCGCCTGCTCTCCAGCTCTCTCTCCACACACAACTCTCTCTCCAACTAGAGTTGAAGTTCTGGGGCCAGCTGGAGGAGGCACAGAAAAGCAGCAGCAACATGCAGCAGCTGCGCTACCCCAGGCGTCAGCTGCTAGGTGAGGAGGCTGAGCAACCTAAACAAAGCCCTGCTGTGCCTCCAGTCTCTTTAGGGCTCCCTCTGTCCTCACCGACGTCTTTTTGGGGCTCTGGGAAGGGTCTCCTTGTGTGTCACAAGGACTCTTCAGCTCTCTTCTGCCATTTCCTGGTATGATTCTATGAATAAAAAATGGAGATGCTAAATGTACTTCTCTATGCTTATTTGTTTGTTTTGTAACACAATACAATCTCTACTAAAAATTAATAATAATAATCTTTAGCTGCCTTTTTTTAAACTGTCCCTGTTTTTCTTTAGAAAATGAGAAAGGAACTAACATTCCTGTGGTCAAGGCCTGCCCTCAGATTGGAGACTATCTGGCTATGACACCTGAGGAATTTGCTACTGTGGATACCAAGCAGATGGATGCTTTTTCCAGAAGATTTTTCTGCGATGCTTACACATTTATGTACCAAAAGCCACAGCACGCTTCTTACAAGTATTGGTTCAGAAACTGAGCTCTCTCTGAGCCAGAACTTGGAGAGAGAATTTAAAAGCTCACAAGGACCACCATCTTTCTGTTGGGAGACAGAAGCATGAATGCTGGAACTGCCAGGTTATAGGCTTCTAATAAACCCCACCTCCAACGTAACAGCATTGGTCTGCGTTATAGCAAGCCATTGCTTTCAAAGCCATATTTTCTGGACAATCATTTTCTGAAATTATCTTCCGGTTGACACACTGGTGTAAAGGTGGAACTCCCTCTCCACTTTGCAAGATGCCAAGGAAGACTGCCCAAGTGATTGTGGTGTGTTGCATCTCTACAACACCTGCAAGGTGAGGAGAGATATTTTCCTGAAGGAACATCCCAACCTACCTTGACTGGCACCAGAGGATGTTGTACCTGTGCGCCAGGTGGGCATCAGCCTTGTTCACTGAAGGCTTCTGAAGCTGCTTTCATCAGGCACTGAAAATGAGCTCTTACTCATACATACAGTTTATTTGTTGAACATTCATCCTGATTTGCATCTACAAAGCTTACATGGAGGTTAGATTATATTCTTTATTGAGCTTTTATTCCAATTTCTTTGTGGGGAGGTTATAGGACAACTGGCATTCATCTCATTTTATTTGTGGGGTGTTTATACATCATCTTGTTAATTGTTCACTCATTCTACACATTACAATGCATTTTCTCACCACCTTCCTGACAGCTATGGTAGTGACAAGAGCGCCTTAATTGCTTGAATCCCACCTGCAAAATACTGACAATCTAGAGGTGCCCAAGGTCGGTTCATTTGCAACAATTACCGTATTTTTCGCACCATAGGACGCACTTTTTCCCCTCCAAAAATGAAGGGGAAATGTGTGTGCGTCCTATGGTGCGAATGCAGGCTTTCGCTGAAGCCTGGAGAGTGAGAGAGGTCGGTGCGCACCGACCCCTCACGCTCTCCAGGCTTCGCACACCTCTCTGCAAGCAGCGGGAGCCCAGCGCTGGGCTCCCGCTGCTTGCGGAGACTTGCCTGCATGCCGAAGCCTGCACGCGCTGAACTCAGCGCGTCCAGGCTTCGCGGACCTCTCCGCAAGCAGCGGGAGCGCTCCCGCTGCTTGCGGAGAGTTGCCAGCATGCCGAAGCCTGCGCGCGCTGAGATCAGCGCGCCCAGGCTTCGCGGACCTCTCCACAAACAGCGGGAACGCTCCCGCTGCTTGCGGAGAGTTGCCAGCATGCCGAAGCCTGCGGGCGCTGAACTCAGCGCGTCCAGGCTTCGCGGACCTCTCCGCAAACAGCGGGAGCGCTCCCACTGCTTGCGGAGAGTTGCCAGCATGCCGAAGCCTGCGCGCGCTGAACTCAGCGCGTCCAGGCTTCGCGGACCTCTCCGCAAACAGCGGGAGCGCTCCCGCTGCTTGCGGAGAGTTGCCAGCATGCCGAAGCCTGCGCGCGCTGAGATCAGCGCGCCCAGGCTTCGCGGACCTCTCCGCAAACAGCGGGAGCGGTCCCGCTGCTTGCGGAGAGTTGCCAGCATGCCGAAGCCTGCGCGCGCTGAGATCAGCGCGCCCAGGCTTCGCGGACCTCTCCGCAAACAGCGGGAGCGGTCCCGCTGCTTGCAGAGAGTTGCCAGCATGCCGAAGCCTGCGCGCGCTGAGATCAGCGCGCCCAGGCTTCGCGGACCTCTCCGCAAGCAGTGGGAGCGCTCCCACGGCTTGCAGAGAGCTGCCTGTTTGGGGGCTGGGGGAATAATTTTCCCCCTTTATTTCCCCCCCAAAAAACTGGGTGCGCCCTATGGTCCGGTGCGCCCTATGGTGCGAAAAATACGGTACCCATCTCCCACACTGAGACCTTTCCTGTCCAGCACCCTGCATATGACTTTATTTAGATCCTGCTGTTTAAGCTCTTATTGTTTTGTAGTTTTTATATAAATGTTGTTTTTAAGTATTATTTTTGTACTGTCTTGTCTTGGCTCTATGACTGTAAGGATGGTTTATAAATAAAATAACGAAATGAAAACACATAACTTCCCACACCGCCCTACAAGCCACTTTTAGAGAGCTTTTGCTGTAATTCCTGCCAACCATAACTTTTCTGAGTGAAGAAAAATTTAGATTTTTAGTGAATGAGTTTGACTGGTAGTGTGGGAAGAGTGGGAGAGGTGAGAGTCAAGGATTGGTCCTCAGGAAGGTGGGTGATAGCTTCAGGTGTTCAGCTGTGCTAGAGAGGATGGTTTGACAAACTTGTCAGCTGGTAAGAGTTTATTTTACATAGCCATGTTCTTTTCCAAGACAAAGATGGATTTGCTCAGTGGGAATAGAACTGGAAGCAATCTCCCTTGGGATATGTGGCTGGAAGCTAGGATATAGTGATTACTGAAGATAGGGGTATGAGATTTCCCTTAAAGCTGCTACAGGATGGTTAACCTATCTGAAAGAGAAACCTTCACATATTCTGAACAAATTTTATTAACAGCTGATTAAGGTTGCAGTCTGAAGTTTGCAGCAAGATATTTTGTTTCAGAGGGTTGGAAGGAAAGGCTTAATAAATAATGGCAACCAACTTCTGTGGGGTGTGTGTGTGACAGGTGGAAGAATGTTTTGATACTGTGCTTGGCTCAGGGTGTGTGTTCAGACAGAGGCTATGTGTTCCCTGTTATGCTTCTGGAACTGCCTAATGGAAAGATGTTCAGGGTATTAGCAAGGTATGTGCAGGGAGGGCAAACCAATATCAGATGAAGCATACCACCAGGTGAGCCTATCCTAACTTGTTCAACAAATCCTAGTTAAAACAAAGAATGGATGCATTTGGATAAAATGCTAAGCCATTAAGTGTTATCTTCAGTGTTCTTGGTCTCAAACACTTTAGAAATGGTTGCTGGTTTGGTTTCCTGTTCATATTTGTATTAACAGGCATTGATTTGGAAAAATAATAATCAGGCACAGCTTCAAGGATCGTGTTCTTAGCACACCAATGAGTAAAATCCACATCAAGCTGACTCTGTACCTATCATAGATAGATGTCTTCAAAAGTCTGGGCTGAAGTTGGTCATTCCACTTCAGTAGACTGAAGCACAGATGAAACTGTGGCACCACATTTCTGAGGGCAACGGAAGAACGATTTTCCAGTAACAAGTTATTGTTTCCTGACTGTGAAACCTCAGTACCCAACCAGTATGAAATAAAGTCAATGGAATTACACAGAGTGCATAACATAAAGCAAGAGTAATGATTATCCCCTCATGATCTGTAAATTATAACACAAAACCAAGATACTCTAGTGAGCGACTTTGGGTAGATACAAAGGCTCACATATGCAAATGGAAGTTTTGCTTTTTGTTGCCTTGAAGGCTGCTTCTGAAACTCCCCAAGTTTTCATTTGGGCAGAGATGAGGAACCTGTGGCTATCCAGATAATGTTGGACTCAAAGTCCTACCATCTCCAGCCAGCACAGACAACGGTCAGGGATGATCGCAGTTATACTCCAATATTAGAGAGGGCCACAAATCCCCCACCTCTGTTTTAGAAGTAGCTTGCCAAGCGGTGGCAGGGCTGTTTGTAAATCGCCTGGATGCTTCCAAACCCAGCATCACACCTGTACTGAGAGCGCCTGCCACAGGCAGTATGCATCCAATGCAAAATGTTTATGCAAAATCAATGTATCGTGGGAGTCAGGCATGAGAAATCACACTGCAAAAGACCAAACACTCATAGCACAACAACAGATTACTTCAAAGAAAACAGGAGAACTTCATTCACTACGTGATGAGAACCAATTTTTAAGATCACATAGGCTAGTAATACTAGTCATCCTTTTTAATCCAGTAAGCAAGCATTAAGGGAGAAGTCAGCCCTCAATATTTAAGCCATTGTCTGAAATAAGAGCATGCCAGTACAAATGAAAAAGCAACATACCAGCTTCTTAATCATGTGACATTTATTAGAGAGCTTTCATGTATAAAATGATGTACTGTATTTGGTAGGTGACTGAAAGTGTAAGTAAGCAAAATCAGATGCTGATTGAGAAATGGAATTTTAAACCCAGCAGAGACGAAAATTCTGAGGAGAAAAAGTGACTCCTTCTGGTTGATGAGGCGAATGAGAGATTAAATCCACAAACCAGATAAGCAGAGGCTGTTAGTTGGCAACGAAGCCTGCAAGAGCAGCACCTGCCATGGCTCTCAGCACATACAGTACTTCAGGCTTTCATTTCTTTTGGCAGAATTCTAACAACTAACCAACGAAGAAGAAAATAGAAGTTTAAGGAAAGTACATTGAAAGTGACCTTGCTAAGTCAAAAATGCAAAAATGAGGGCTTAACAGAAGACTAAGAAGAACTAGGAATTAATCCACAGTGTGTTAAGACTCAAGTCAGGTTGTCACCATAAGGCAGTCTTAGTGCAAAGCTCTTCTCTCTGCCCATTCATCTGAGATTATGATGAGAACAGACAGGTCTGGTCCTAGAAGAGACTACTTCCTAAATATATCCATGGAGACTGTAATGCATATTTTAGAAAAGATCTACAGTTAAAAATCGTAAGTGACCTAAACTAATGTACAGCCACCAACATGGTTATATTTAATGTCTTTATTTAATAATCAGAAACATCAAAATTGAAATTGTAGATCAATCCACTCCCACCCTGAAAGTGTTAATTTTGTGTACAGGACTTTAGCTGCTTTAATTATTCCGCGTGTTGTGTTTCAACTTCAAAATCCTAGAAAGATCCTGAAGTAACTGAGTTCTGAAATACGTCTTAATTGTTTTGTGCATTTAGACCACTGAACTCTGAGGTAGGCTCTGAGAACTGAATTAATTTGTTAACTGAACCATTATTGTGTTCCTAAACCATGGTTACTGTTTGTGAAAGTTCAGTAATTAAGCCAGGTAAATCCAGCACTTGCTCCATAAGTAATTAATGACAAAGTTTTAGGAAATAATCTGAAGATTCTGGTTATAACACTGTTAAGCAACCAAAATTTAAGTAACCCTGAATGAACCAGTTAAAGACATTAATACTTAATACAATCAATTATCAGATCAGATCTTTAATTTTCTTAAAACAAGCCGAGGACAACCATTAAACTCTATGCTCTTGTAATCATTTCTGTAGAGTTCGCCTCCAACCAAATGCCTCATGATGTTTATGGTTTTAAAAACATACGTCTAGCGAACGGAAGACAAGTCACAAACTGATTCGATCTCATTCAGAGAGGGCAAGATAATGGACACAAATTAATTAATAAGGTCACCCTTTTAGAATACAGAAGTTTGCCGTCACTGTACCAGGCAAAATCACAGAGAAGGTTGAAAGGTCGAACAGTCTTGTATTGTTTGCAAAACATTGTGATGGCTTTTTAAAAAGTTCTGCAAAAGCAACATTTCTTTAAATAATCAGACAGGCTCAATTTCTCTTCTTAGAAGCCATTTGGCTTGTCCCATCTCCTTGGACCACGGGTATAAAAATGGGCTTATTTTACCTCCCCCCAGTTCATCAGAGGCTGCTTCTTAAAGTATTCTTCAACTTATGAATACAACTGATTTGGCTGACTTCATCAATCATAATGGATGGCAGTGTAGAAGATTATCCAGACAACCTGAAAGGAAGTACAAACAAGATGACATCAGCAGCAAAGAACCTGATGTTTGGATTCAGTATTTTGCTTTCCTCTTTTTGAATAAGACTGAAACAACAGGTCATAAAAAGCTTTACAATTAGCTCTGTACTATAATCTGTACATTACCCTTTTAAATTCTTGCATTCTTAAATAATTTATACTGTTTTTCCCTCACTCTGATTCCTTCCCATCTAACTAGATGGGAAGGAATCAGAATGAGGGAACAAACAGTATAAATATATATTTATATTTATATATTTATAATATATTTATGCTTCTTAGGTGGTGATCTGTCACTTGTTTTACAATATGTGCTCAGGGCCAACAGTCAACAAATAAGGAGTATAGATTACCAAAAACAATGCAAAAGATGTCATGAACCCTTCTTTCGTTAGTTCCCAAGTTCCACCATACTCTTCTTCATCTATCTGCTGGAAGCTACTAAAATAGAGGTACAGGACACCAGCATTTATCAGGCAGAATCTGGAAGGGAGAAAGAAGCATGTTGGAAACATCACTTTCAACTTGCACAATGTAAAGACATCAGATGTGTCAGCCACACTCCACCAGGATGTTTTCTCGTGCAAGATACATTGAAATTAATGGAAGATGCTGAAGAGCACTACTATGCTCTTATGTAGCTCTCATTCCTTTCAATAGAGCATTTGCAGGACAGCTCTCTGGTGGTGTGTGGTTCATTGGTCAGATTCATTTCTTCTACTCTGCCCTTTTCATGGCAGGGCTACCTCTGAGGACGCAGTATATTGTTATACTAATTAATATACTAAGTTTACAATATTAATATTAAATTTAGAAGACTGACAAAATATATTTAACTTATTTAAAAAAATTGTATGCCACCTTTCTGTCTCAAACAGAAGGGTTCAGGATGGCGAACACCAAAAAGTTAATATTTTTTTTAAAAAAACATTCATACACACACAAGACAGCAAATGATAAAAACAAATTCTGAGGTGGTGCAATGGGTCACTGTGTCTGGCTGTTAACCAGAAGGTTGGTAGTTTCAGTGTTAGAAACTGGAATAGGAAAGATAGGAGCCATGTGGGACCTGGGTTGTTGGCACTAAAATAAAATATGGCGCCTAGACATTTTGTTTTATTTTATGCTGCCATGCTACCCAGCAGACCACCTGATTCACCTGGCAGCAAAAAAAAAAAAAAAAGAGAGATGCATCTTGTGCTGCTGCGCTGCCACACAAATCAGCTGGTCTGCAGGGTAGTGCAGCAGCAAAAGATGTGCATCTTTTGCTGCCGCACTGCCAGGCAGACCACCTGACTGCAGCCAGGCAGGTAGAGATGCTAGGCACCAAAGGTGGTGCCTGGACATCTCCGTCCAGTTGCAAAAGGACGGCTAGTTTCAAATGCTGGGTGGTTCAAGCCCACCTACAGATGACTGTGGACAGGATTCCTGCATTACAGGGCATTTGACTAGATGACCCTCGAGTCCCTTCCAAATCTATAATTCTATGATTCTATGAAATGGCATCAAGAAAAAAAAAAATCTGAGTCAAACACCCAGTAAGCCAAAGGCCTCCAAGGGGTGGGGGGGACAGAGCCCTTAAACATCAAGGACAGGGGTAGGCAACCTAAGGTCCATGAGCCACAAGTGGCCCACGGGGGTTGTTTAACCGGCCCACGAGCCGCCCACTCGGCGAGTCCCCGCACGCTGCACTAAACCAGCAAAGTGCGGCATGGGGACTTGCTTCCGCAGTGCCGGAAATCGTGGCTGCGTGCGCGCGATCTGGCCCACGGAGGATCTCCGCTGGAGTGAACTGGCCCAGGCAAGATAAACCTTGCCGACCCCTGATCAAGGAGATTGAAATATCCCAGGTAAGGTTTGGCAACAAAGAATATTACAGATTCCCACCAACTGAACTTTAGGTGGAAGAGCACAAACAACAGGGGCTCATCCTGATGATCTGAGAAAGCAGGCATACCCAACAAGCAAAATATCCTAACTCGCATAAAGGAAATAATTGGCAATTCTGAACTGAGCTCAGAAACAAACCAGAAGTCAGTACAAAAATCAAGTCAGATGTTCCAAATAGTCAACAATCTTGCCAGGTGAAATTTCTAGGTCCTTTTCAAAGTCACCTCATATGAACTTCATGACTGAGCAGAGATTTAAATCTTGGGTTCTTTAAGATCAGTATGCCAATAATTACACCACAATGGCATTCAAGTTAAGCTAAGCTGATGAAGCAACTGAATTTCCCCACACTGAATTTCTTTCTCCCTGGCATTTCCTACCCTAATGCCCTGAAGTTAAATGTTATGAATTTGCAAGCAAGGCCACAGAAAGCACTAGTCTGAAATCGCCAACCTCCCTCTCTGCACTCCAAAAAAGACCTCAGAGTTTACAAAAATGGATGACTAAGACATGTTCAAGAACTTTAAATGGTATTTTGTTTACTAACTTTATATTCCTTTGTCACAGCTAAGATGATACAGCACATTCTTACCAATCAACTTCACAGACAAAAACATTTTTAGGCGCTATTCATGTACAGAACTGAAACATTTAAAATATCAAGGCAACTATATTAAGGTCTACCTGCCTTTGGGCATTTTTGGGAGAAGTAAAGGCTAAGGACTAAACCGTACAGAAATTCAGAGTGGAGTCCCTAAGACAGTTGAATAGCATCTTGTACACCTCCTTCCCACAGCTCAGCTGGTGCCAAATGTATTGCTCTGCTTTCCTCTGGACCACGGTGAGGCCAAGAGGCAGGTCTTGTCATTTGGGCAGCCCAGAACCTCCATACACACTACCCAGGCTTGTGCCCTAGAATGGTCATTTTGGTGCTGCTAAGGCAGCAAAAACAATGTAGGATGCAGCAGTTACAAGTTACTGGTCTCTGCAGCCACAGCAGCCACCGTGATTCTCTGGTGGTTTGACTTCCCCCAGAGATGTATTCCATTGTCTCTTGAGACAGAGAGATGCCAAATATATGTAGGCCTCCGAGTTGCTAGTGTTACTGTACGTTGACTGCATAAAGCACTACATATACCCCCCCCGCCCACTTGTTTTCCTCTAGACATTTCTGGATATGTGTGTCCAACTCTTCCCCCCACTATCCAGTGAAAGAAAGACATTATTCTCTATTTTCCCACAAAATACACTGCAAAAAATTAGCAGGCTCACAATCTGGGAGTTGCCTACTCACAACAATTTATAATGCAATGTATATGGAAAATGAATTTCAGATCTAGGGTTTAGAATTATCCATCTTGTCATTTCAGCTGTTTCCAATTTCTTTTGAAAACTTTTCCAATATATAACAACAACAAAAACAAGAAGAAACAAAAACTTACATTGCTATGCCCACAAATCCTTTCAATGGAACAATGCCCCAGATCACTCCCAAAATAACAGCAATGATCTGCCGGAACCAGTAAATCACATCTAGAAATTCATCCTGTGGAGAAGAGACAAAAATCAAAGTTCATATGGATCTGTAATTCATGTATCTGACGAAATGCCCCTTTGGACAAAAAGAAGAAGCTCTGAAGATACATTTTGGACTAGATGAGATGGAGATAATAAATAACTGTCATATAGCAGTACTTCCCACTTAATAAAGGATAAGTCTCAAGTTTCTTCTAGTGTATTAAGGAAATATTCTAACATGTAGTAGGATCCTGAACTGAATCACTAAGACCAACACTGTAAATGTCAAACACTACCAACCAATGTGCATTTTGTACTTGGTTCTGTTCTATGATTATATTTTTATATAAGGAAGATAAGCCACTCAACAGGCATCAGGAGACAATAGAAGAACCAAAGCCAAAGCACCCTACCAGGCACCCTACTTTTGGAGGAAAAACGGTAGTGTTTTGTGATGATAAAAATTTAACACCACTAGTGCTACTCACTGCCGAATTTAAAACACTTTCATGTGTGTTGCCCAACCCTATTTATTTAAAAGACCATCCCACAGAATTCAGTGGGTTTTGCTCCCAGGTGTGCTATACTGTCAAAGCTCACGGACTACGAAGTAGTTTGTCAGAGGACTTCCTACAAGGCAACAGCAGAGCCAGAATCCAGATCAAGTATTTCCAGTTCCACAGCCTGCCTCCAGCAGGCGGGGGCGAGGGGGGGGTCAACAAAATAACGTAAGAGCAATCTGAAATTGACAGGAAAGGATTTCCAACGCCCAATTGTTTAACCACCACGGACTTTGAGCCCTGACAGTCAAGTGTTAGAACTAGGGAGAGCGGTGCCTTTGGCTCCCCCCGCTTTTACTATTCTGCACGCTGTGTTTATTATAAGCCGCCTGGTAGTGATATTTACTAGGAAAGCCACTTGAAAATATATATATATATATATTCTAGTAGGGGATAACTTGTATTTCTGAAATGACAGGTGGTGGGGATGGGGGGAGTAACCAGCCGTGGGACGTAAGGACTTAGGACGGGAGTCCGGATCCTTCCCCCTTCGCACTCGGCTCCGGTGGGCGGACCTCGAGAGTCCCGTCGGGAAGGAAGCAGAGCAGGTCCCACTACGACCCCGGGAGGCCGCAGGTGCCCCTCGAGTCGCCGCCGCAGCCGAGGCTCCGGCCGACGCAGCCCCTCCAGGCCAAGGGGCTCCCCGTCGCCGAGGCAGCGAGGCCCGGCCTAGGCCTCACCTTGTCCTCCCAGGCGGAGTCGCTCCGCAGCGCTTTGCCCCACAGCGAGCCCTTCAAGGCGCCACCGCCGCCGCCGCCGTTGGCCACCAGGTGCTGCTGCGGGTGCGACGTCGGCTCCTCCTTCCGCCGGACGCCGCTCATCGTCCTCTGCCGCCGCCTGCCTCCCTCCCTCCCTCCCCGCCGGGCCGCCCTCCCCCCGCAACACTCGGCGCTCTCTCGCAGCACCGAAGGCACCCCGCGCGTCCACGTGAGCGCCGGACCGGCGCCCAACCAATTGCGTTGCCACGCTCGGGCCCACGCGGCTCCGGTCACGTGGCCGGAGCGCGCTACGGCGATAGAGATGGGCCGTATCGCGGCTGCTTCTGGCCTCCGCCGGCGGAGGCAGCGCAGACTGGAGGAGGGAGGAGCACGTGGCTGCTGAATGGCATGGTTGGAAAGGGGACCCCTGAGGGTCATCTAGTCCGACCCGCTGCAATGCAGGAATAACTGAGTAGAGTAACACTGGCAAAAGGGGCGGAGCAAGGCTACCTGTATATAAGGGTGTGTGTGTGTGTTACAATGTGCTTTTATTAATTCTTTCGCAATCAGCAGGGCTAGCCCAGGACATTTTGGCACCAGAGGTGAACCACAAAATGGTGCTCTCCTCCCTGCCAGGAAAGAAAGGAGGAGTGAAGATCTACATTAGGATCTGCCACCCCTGTGGATCATAGCTGTCAACCGCCCCTTATTTGGCGGGAAAGACCCTTATCCCAGCGCCGTGTCCCGCTCCTGTCCCTTATTGATGATGTCCCTTAAATTTCCCGGGTTTCAAAGGAAGCAGCTCCTCTCCCTCCCTCCCTGCTGGCCAGGGAGGAGGGAGGCTCCAACTGTGTTGCTTGGCTGTGTTGCTCACCCAATAAGGAGTCTAAGAACGACGGGGGAGGGTGGAGCTTGCATGCCTTGTGCCGATCAAATCAGCCACGTTGCCTGGGAACTCGCCTTTGCTCAGCACTTCCCAGCGGAGAGGCGACGTGGTTTTCCTTGCCGCATCCCCTTTGCTGGGTTGCTGCGCTGTGGGAACCACTGCTTGAGGCTTCGTTTGGCTGCTGGCTGGGCTTTCAGCCTTTGGCTCGGAGGCGCTCAGAAGTTGAACCTCCCTGTGCTCTGAAAATCCCTTATTTTGGCTGCTGATCCCTTATTTTCGAGGCTGCTGGTCCTTTATTTTCAAATCTAAGTTGACAGCTATGCTGTGGATCCTTTTGCCTGAGGCGTTGCCTCACCTTGCCTTATAGGTGGGCCAGCTGGCCCTGACAACCAGAACCCGTTTGGAGCAAAATCAGAACGGCCTTGAACATATTCTTCCAAGCTTCAGACATCTTTTTTAAAATTAAATAAATAAAAACTGCATTCATGATGACTTGCACTGCTGATGCCATGCAGGTTGGCCAATAGGGCATTCCTGCTTTCGGTGCTCCTTGCAACTGCAAAGAGCCCACACAGCTTTGTTTCCCATCAGTGCATCTCCCATCACTTCGTACTAAACTCCTACAGCTTTTTTGTACCACAGATGTTCTGGTTTATGTTTGATAATACACACTGGGCTCAGGTAGGATGAGAGAAGGGAACTGGAACTGGGTCTGAAGTATGAAATGTTTGCAAAATAGTAACTTAGTACGTAGAACAATCCTATGCTTGTCTGCTCAAGAAATCCCATTTTACAAAAAACAAAAACAAAAAACCCCACCAAAAGTAAAATATAAATACAAAAAACTAAAATAACTTAAAAGCCAAAACATCATAAAAGCACTGTAACACTGTCACAGGATTGAACATCTACCTAAAGGGTTCAAGGTTGAGGAGAGGTCTTTCCCAGCATCAAAATATACATGGGATTGTGCCAAGTCTCCAGTACAGTATTCTGTTTCAATTTTTTTATATAAAAAAGGAGTTACAAAGGCTGAGCAACTTCATACACATTTGATTCTTTAACAATTTTAAAGAAGACACCCCAAATTATCAAGGCTGAAAGTGACACAAACAGGTGTTTTGAAACAATGTATCATATAGGTACACTTGTTGCAGAAAGGCTACAGGATCTTTTTGAGTGTACACTCAACCCATGTGATATGTGAAATGGTCATGTAATATTGCTCATGTAACAAGTGAAATGGCCCTCTGGGAAAGGGAAGCCCTACTCCAGCCCTAGTTATACATAAGTAGACAAGGTAAATGCATGTGCCTTGTGCATTGAAAGGTGAAACCAGCCAATTCAGCGGGGCCTCAGTGCATATATGTGTTTGCATCTATACCTACCATATGCAGTAAGTAGGCTGCCTTCTCACTTGGGTGGATTTCCCTTTCTGGCTCAAGATGCAAGATTGCTTTCAAATAGGATCCTAATACTATGTTCACTGGCCGCAAGGTGGCAGAAAGTTATTGTCTTCCACAGCTTTCACAACAGCCTATTATGATTCTGCCTTGACCTGTGATCTTCTTTCCCATGGGATCACAAATATAGCCATGAAAGCTAAAAGGCACTTGGGAATTTACACTACAGTGGTACCTTGGGTTAAGTACTTAATTCGTTCCGGAGGTCCATTCTTAACCTGAAACTGTTCTTAACCTGAAGCACCACTTAAGCTAATGGGGCCTCCTGCTGCTGCCACACCGCCGCTGCACGATTTCTGTTCTCATCCTGAAGCAAAGTTCTTAACCTGAGGTACTATTTCTGGGTTAGCGGAGTCTGTAACCTGAAGCGTATGTAACCTGATGCGTATATAATCCAAGGTACCACTGTATTTGCTTAACTCATTGCTCTCACAGTGGGAATATGGCTCCTAAAACTGCACTGCAATATAACAAAAACTATTAAACACATAACCATAGCTGCAAAGCATCAAAGCCAAACCCAGTGGGCTTACTTAAATTTAAAAAAAAACAAAACCCCTTCTGGGTCACAAATTGGTGAAGAGTCAGAACAAAAGAAGAGAGAGTACCTGTTTATCATACTGGCAACTTGGCAGGAGCCTCCAGAACATACCTCTGGAAGTATGTAGTTCTTTATTGTGCTCTCAGGTCATGGTATTTATTGACTTTGTGCCCATTATTGCGAGTTTCCTACATACAGTGATGCCTTGGGTTAAGAACTTAATTAATTCTGGAGGTCCGTTCTTAACCTGAAATTGTTCTTAACCTGAAGCACCACTTTAGCTAATGGGGCCTCCCGTTGTTGCTGCGCCGCCGCTGCGTGATTTCTGTTCTCATCTGTTCTTAACCTCAGGTACTATTTCTGGGTTAGCGGAGTCTGTAACCTGAAGCGTCTGTAACCCGAGGTACCACTGTATTACTACCAGTGCAATCTCAAGCGTGTTTCGTGAATATGTTTAGCATAATGGCCAAGAACATAGTTCTGATTGAAAAATGCTTTGCTGCCTTAATTCAGGAATTGAATTATTATTATTATTACGTTTCTATCCCACCTTTCTTCCAAGGAGCTCAAGGAGTTCTTCCCGCCTCTCCATTTTACCCTCACAACAACCTGTGAGGTAGGGATTAGGTTGAGACATGGTAACTGGCCCAAGGCCATCCAGTGAACTTAATGGATGAGCAGGGATTTCAACTCTGGCCCCCAAGGTCTTAGCTTGACAATCTAATCACTATGCCACACTGGTTCAGAGAGCAGGACTAGTGTAGTGGGACTGCCACCCAAGTAAAGAAATATTAGGCTGCAATCCTAACCCAGTTCATCCAGGAGTAAATAATAGCTGGTTTTTACTTTTTGCATTGTATTCTTGTAAACCACTTAGAGACTATTGTATTTAAGCGGTACATATATAAGCTCTTTAAATAAATTAATCGATCAATTATTTTCCCCAGTCAAGTAATTAACTAATAAATTGTCTAGCACGTGTGCTTGTCCAAAAGTAAAACTCACTAATATGCAGTGGGGCTTTCTCCAGGCTAGTATGCAACCTAAATGCTGCAGCCCTAGTTAAGTGGGTGAGTAGTAAAGCTAAAATCCCTAAAATTTGATTAGTCATAAACTCCCTAAGGCTGCAATCCTATACACGTTTAGCTGGGAGTAAGTCCCACTGAACTAAGTGAGGCTTACGTCTCCATATAAGTGCATACAATTGCACTGTAAGTGGTGCAAGCCTGTCCGACTCAGCTCCCTCTCTGTAATAGGAAGCTAATAATGCCAACCTACTGTGCAGAGTTGGTGCGAAGATTGAGTAGATAATGTATGTGAAGTGGTGATGGGGATATTCCAAAGCAAGTGTGAGCAGACTTCAGGCTTGGGGGATCTGTTTTGCTTTTTACTGGAACCCTGAGATTCACAAAACAAACTGGGTGCAAAATATTGGCAGTGGGTGGAGACAGATTGGAAAAGCTGGTTTGGGGGCAAAGTCAGTTATCTACCACAAGAGGCATACACTGACCGGTAAATGGACATACAAGTCTACATCCGAGTTACTGTAAATCAGATATTCTAAAACAGGAAATCTTCTTATTGCTGCTATTGTAAACAATTGCTATTCAGAACCCTTCATCAATCTACAACAAATCATCTAGCAATCTGCCAGGAGATCCCAATCAATATTTGCCCAGCTCTGCTGTAGACAGTTCTATAAATGTTAAAACTATAATTATGATCTCACACTGTTACAATGAATTTTGAAGTTCTGCAAATATATATTCCTGAGGAAATGGTTAGGAAGCAATTACCATTTATTTGTTGTAAAAAATAAATAATTGTAAGTCTTGCCTTTCAGCTTTGAACATATTTCAAGGCAATTTGACAAAGCGTGACATACATGTGTAGAAATGATAATATTTCAGTGCAAAGGCGTTCTGTCTGGGTTTTATGGAAATGTAATGATTTGAAGTTGTTGTTTCCAAAACACTTTGCATTGTATTTCATCAAACTTGCTCACTACAGCATGACAGGCCTATTACTTGCAGTGCATTCCTCTGCGTGTCCATGCAGAAGTAAAGACCGCTGAGTTCAGTGGGATTTGCTCCCAGATAAAGTGTTACAGAATTGCTGCCTGGACAAAATGCCCTTTGCATTGGAAGCCAGCAAAGGTGGTGAGGAACCTGAATATCCAATCCTACGAAGAAAAGCTGAAGGAGTTGCAGATGATTCTTAACCTGGAAAAGAGATTAGTAAGCAGTATGCGAAAAGCCATCTTCAGCTATTTGAAGGGCTGCCTTATGGCTGATGAAGCACATTTGTTTTTGGTTGCTCTGGATAGGGTCTAAAATAACAGGTTCCACCTCCAGGACTGAAGGCGGCATGCCTCTTGAATTCCAGTTGCTGAAAATCACAAGCAAGAAGAGCGATGTTGCACTCATCTTGTCAGCCCCTGTGAGAACAGGATGCTGCGCTAGATGGACCTTGAACTTGAACCAGATGGGACTTCTTAATCTAATTCTTAATGGAGGGTAAAGGTAAAGGGACCCCTGACCATTAGGTCCAGTTGTGACCGACTCTAGGGTTGCGGCGCTCATCTCGCTTTATTGGCCGGGGGAGCTGGCGTACAGCTTCCGGGTCATGTGGCCAGCATGACTAAGCCGCTTCTGGTGAACCAGAGCAGCGCACGGAAATGCCGTTTACCTTCCCGCCGGAGCGGTACCTATTTATCTACTTGCACTTTGACGTGCTTTCGAACTGCTAGGTTGGCAGGTGCTGGGACCGAGCAACGGGCGCTCACCCCATCGCGGGGATTCGAACCGCCGACCTTCTGATCGGCAAGTCCTAGGCTCTGTGGTTTAACCCACAGGCCACCCGTTTCCCTACTGGAGGGTAAGGCAGCCTCTAATTTCAAAATTTAAAAGTACCGAATGGATGGAAATACCGCAACAAGAAGCGTGCTGCAAGACATCAGCGTCATACAATTCTCCTCTTCGGAGCTCCTGCATGGTTGATTAGCAAGTGAATCCCCCCAACCAATAAAATAAAAAGTTCAGCGTCCCTCGACTGGGCGGAGGCAGCCCCAGGTCACCGCGGCTGCGATACCAGCCTGCGCCACAAGGGGTCGGGGCCGAGACGTGTTTGCTTTAACTACGGAGGGAGGGATAGAGTGGAAGAGGAAACATCTCTCAAAATTAAAAGAAAAGTCGGGGTGGAGGAGATTTTCATGTGTCTATGCTTTTATTCCGTACGAGGGAAAAGCAGGAATGCTGGAATTCTGCGCAGGCACAAGCTGTGCGTTGGGGAAAGGAAAAAATGCCAGTAATCCTGCGCCCAGGAAGTTTCTGGCTTTTAAAGGTTTCTTTAATAGCTTTGTTTAAACTCCTGCACCCAACCAGCACAGAAGGGCGTCCTTGGCGTCGCTTGCAGCCTTAAAAAGGAAGCTGCTTCTCCATCCTCTCCATCGGCTGCTCCCGGCACCGCGAAGCCTCTGTTGCTTCTCCCGGTTCCCCTCCTCCCCAGCCCGGACATCATTTCATCTATATAAGGCAGAATCCTCGCTTGCCGTCCTCTTCTCTCCGTCCCCAGCCCCGCGTCCCCCGGCTGGGCTGCTGCCACCCGCACAGCTCGGCATTCTTTCGCCTTGTATGGCCAAATCCTTTGGGGTGGGAGGGAACCGTTTGGGGAAAGTCTCGGCTCCATTGGCCGCCTCGTCCGCCCGATCCCGCTCTTTCCAGACCAGGGCGATTGAAAACAACTCAGCTAGAAGTCGCATCTTCTCTGCGGGGATCGCGGGGGGAAGCGCTTTTCTCTGCCGGCTTACAACAAGTTTCTGTGTGACAGGTAAGCGCCCTTCCTTGGATTCCCCTTTGTTCCGTGAGGACGGGGCTGGTGGGTGGTCAAGACCAGGGTAGGGGCGAGAATGCGGGATAACTTGCTGCATATGACCCAGGCACTCATTAATCCGAAGTAACTAGTCCCTGTTGTCTTTGCTGCGGCAAAAGTAACTAGTCCCTGTTGTTTTTCGCTGTAAGAAACTAGCTGGCCTCCCCTGGTAATTTACTGCCTACTGGTTTCAAGACGCATGAGGTGTATTAGGAATGGTGACTCTAGGAAAGGAAGGTTTCTGGTTATTTATTTCAGCCTTCCCCAAGCTGGTGCCCCCCTGGAGATGTTTTGAACTACAACTCCCAGCAGCCCCGTTGCCGTACTTCCATGGGAGCTGTGGCCCAATGCATCAGCAGTGCTCCAGACTGAGGAAGTTCGATTTCCTTATTGTTCAAGGCAGCATACACAGTCCTCCCTCTCCATTACACCACTGCAACAATCCAGTCAGTTAGGTTAAGCTGGAAAAGAGAGAGGAGATGGGAGGAGAAACTGGTCCTGAGCCACACAGTGAGCATCATGGCTGAGCGGGGATTTGATCTTGAGTTTCCGCAGCGCAGGTTCAACACTTTAACCACTGCACCTCACTGTCTCTTAGTGGTGGGGGCGGAGCCACTTTTGCCACTCTTTAAGCACCTTGCCTTGAGCATAGCAGCGTTGTCCCCCAATGCAGAGCCCTCCTGATGTTTCGGACTACAATTCTTTCAACTCCAAACAACTAGAAGTCTGGGAAGACTGTTGAAGTTTACCCAAGAAGTGCACAAGCTGTGGGATGTGATGTGACCATCTCTTGATTTTTTGAAAGGTTTCCCTAACTTCCAGCATACCCCCCACCCTGGGCAGGAGAGCAGGGTAATGTCTTGTAGTCCATGTGTTCACCTTCTCAATACAAGAAATCCAGAGTTAGAGCATACCCAAAACATAGCTCCCCATCCTCTGCAAGCGACAGGCGCCCCCGTACCCCAACAAGGAGAAATGTGTTCCAGAGAAAGAAATGCCGACTGATACTGGAACAAGTGAGGGTCAAGCTCACTGGGGTTGCACAGCGACCTGTTTGCTCGTCTCCAGAATCTGTCACCCAGCCTAGCAGCAGGAAGCCTCACAGGTCAGTGACAGAGCAACTGCTTGGCCTGCAGAAGGTTGCAGGTTCCGTTCCCAGCAGCTCCAGTGCAGGGCTGGGAATGCCAGTCAGTGTAGCTCTGCTGCAAGTCAGCAATCAGTATAGTGGTACCTCAGGTTACATACGCTTCAGGTTACAGGCGTTTCAAGTTACAGACTCCGCTAACCCAGAAAAATTACCTCGGGTTAAGAACTTTGCTTCAGGGTGAGAACAGAAATCGTGCTCCGGCGGCGCAGCAGCAGCAGGAGGCCCCATTAGCTAAAGTGGTACCTCAGGTTAAGAACAGTTTCAGGTTAAGAATGGACCTCCAGAACGAATTAAGTTCTTAACCCGAGGTACCACTGTACTGAGTTACATGGACCAGTGGTCTGGCTTGCTATGTTCTAGTGATCAGCACAGTCAGTGTTTCACGTTGAACTGATATACCTGACATTAAACAAATAATCTACTAGCGGAGGGCACCCTTAAAAGAGTCCTCAGGTACACCCCTGGAAGACCTCATCACTAGTCCTCCCCTAAGTGTAGAATCTTGGCGGGCTGTGAGGGATGTCTGCTTACTCATGCACTCTGCACATGCTCAGAAGGGCCCTTTTTATTACTACTTTGCATGTTCGAAAGTCAAGAGAAACACTGAAAAGCAGTTCCAGGGCTGATCCCCGGAAGCAACTGAGCTCTGTTGACAGTGATCTGTGCAGTCCACACAGCTGGCTTTGTGGGTCTGGAGCAGAAATGAAATGGCTCTCTTCTGGCCTCTGCCCCATCCTCCCATTGCAGGCCAAACAAAAAGCAAGGAAAGACATTGATCTGAAGAATTGTGACACACCACTGCCATACTATGAGGTTTTCTCTGTCCATCATCAGAGGGGAAGGGCCATAGCTCAGTGGCAGAACATCTGCTCTGCATGCACAAGGTTCCAGGTTCAATCCCTGGCATCTCCAGGTAGGGGTGGGAGAGATACTTGCCTTGCTGGGGGTTGGGCTCAATGACCCTTGGGGTCTCGTCCAACTCTATGATTCCATGACTCCTTGTCTGAAACCCTGCAGGCTTGCTGCGAGTCAGTATTAAGCTAGATGGACCAATGGTATGACTCAGAATAAGGCATTTCCTATCTGGGCAGGTAGGACTTGCCGATCAGGAGGTCGGCGGTTTGAATCCCTGCGATGGGTTGAGCTCCCGTTGCTCGGTCCCTGCTCCTGCCAACCTAGCAGTTCGAAAGCACGTCAAAGTGCAAGTAGATAAATAGGCACCGCTCCAGCGGGAAGGTAAACGGCATTTCCGTGTGCTGCTCTGGTTTGCCAGAAGCGGCTTAGTCATGCTGGCCACATGACCCAGAAGTTGTAAGCCGGCTCCCTCAGCCAATAAAGCAAGATGAGCACCGCAACCCCAGAGTCGGTCACGACTGGACCTAATGGTCAGGGGTACTTTATCTGGGCAGGTAGCAGGGAAGAGGGCATTTACTGAATGAATGCGTACAGCAAACATGGGATGTTACCAATAATAATAATAATTAATAATAATAGCCTGGCGTGCAATGGGATACCCAGGGGTTGGGGATGAAGTGTCCTAACTCCACAGAAGCAGGTTTTTAAACAATTTCCAATTAAACTTTTTATTGCATTAGCCATAGGCCATGGCATCATTCAGAAGGAGAAAGAAAAAAGAACAATAACCATAAAAATAATCGGGCACAGACATACAATAAAACCACGGTCACGGCTACTAAAATTATTTGTTGCATTAAATAGAATAGAATAGCAGAAGATTCTCAGGTAAGATGTGCCAAATTAAATATCTGAATCCCCTTTGCAGTTGACCGCTATTTTGTCTAGTTCCTTCCTCCTGATCTGCTTAGCTGCCAGCGCATCGAGTGCTACTTTATAAGTAACAAAGTCACTGGTGTCGCTCAGCAGCCATTTCACCCTTTCCACCCTATTCAAATGTGTTCCATTCATAAACAAGGGTTTTATAAATCGGTCTCTTGGGTCTATATATAACAGGTGCTGCAATAAAGAATGGCACAGGTCCTCGACACAGGGTTGTCCACACAGACAGAGTCTCTCTTCGTAATGTACTTTGCCGTACAGTGTATATCTGGAAAGATGGTGTGGTGAACAGCATGTCTGATGGAGGTTCAACGCTCTAGGACACGGGAGGGCAGCTCACAGCCCAAAGGCTATATGCAGCCCATGCAGACCTCTCTGCTGCCCACCACAAGTTCACTATCCCTCCCCTGTCACCCCCAAAATAGGAATGTGGGAAATTGCCTTTTGCTGAGTGACACCATTGGTTGATTCAGCCCAGTGATGTGTACACTGGCCACAGGTCTCTGGGATTTCAGACAGGGCTCTCTCGCAGCCTGGAGATGCTGGCAGTTGAAGCTGGGACTGCCTGCATGCAGAAAATGTGCTCTGCCATGGAGTGAAGTGTACAGATAGGTCAAGGGAAGGGAAGGGAAAGGAAAGGAAAGGAAGGAAAGAGAGTGGCCGCAGCAGCTGAATGGCCAATTCAGTGCCATTTTGAGTTTGCAACCTCACATGGTGCTCTTGACCTGCTAGTGTGGGTATACCAAAATCCTGCTGCAAAATAATATTCTTTGGCCTTAATTCAGCTCACAGTGGATTTATTTTTGTCTCAGCTGCAAAAGCAACAGGTCAAATTCCTAACATCCCAGGCCTATGACTTCAGTCCAACAAAGGCAGAACAAAACAGTGGCTTGCAACACCACTGCAAAATCAGCATCTAACCTGGGGGGGGGGGGCGGCGGAGAGAGCCCAGTACACTGCTACCGTCAGGGCCATGCAAGTTCTTTTGGGTGCCAGCACAGGACATTTTACTCCCTGAAGCCAAGTCCTAATGGGGCCGCCTGCCCTGCTGCAATCACTATTCTTTTTTTTAAAGAATAAAGCATTGATGCACTATTCAGGCACCAATTCCTGCCTTCATCAATCCCTCCTCCATCTCAGCTATTGTCTGTAAATTCACCCTACTGCATGCCAAGGCTGGTCCAGGTCTTCTCGATTGGTAAAAGCAAATGAGCACTCTCAGTAGCGTAGGAAGGGGGGTGCGGTGGGTGCGGACCGCCCCGGGTGTCATCACTGAGGGGGATGACAAAATGGCAAAAATATGTGTTTTTGAAAAAATAACCCCCGCACCCACCACACGCCCCTTCCTACGCCACAGCAGGAGCACTCTCCCCTCGAGTGATTTCCAGAAACCAGAAGCATTGCTGCCTCCAACTTTGCAGGCAGAGCATAGCCTTTATGGCTAGTAGCCTTCGACAACCCTCTCCTCCATGAATCTGCCTAATCCAGAGGCGTAGCTAGGTGGGGGCACTGGGCGTCACACTGCGGGGCCTGCAGCGTGCCTGAGCCACACGTCTCTCCTGATTGGGGAGGCGGCGGGTGGACTGCCTGCAAGCTCCACACTGCTTTTTCAAGCAGCTCGGGGCCTGCATCCGCCCACCACCTCAGCTGCCCTTCAGCTGAGGGGGAGGCTGCGGAGAGGTTCCACACAGTACACCCTGCCCTGGCTCACTCTGCCCCCATGGGTGGTTTGTGCTGCCCCCGGCTGCAGGGTGCACACGCCGCCCCAGGCACCCGAGCGGCTAGCTATGTCGCTGCTCTCATGCAGCCAGTTTTTTTAATCAGGGAGATGTATCATTTATATTCTCCATTTGACAGAAGAAAATACTTGTCCTGCAGCCAGGAGCAGGTCCTTTAGAATAGGTCAAGCTGAGTTGAGATACCTGCTTATATGGAGTATTGACGAAAGGTCTTATTTTATTTTTTGGAAACGTCTTACTTTATTTTGAACGTTATGCACACAAAGTATTGAGAGCTAGTGGAGACCTGATTAGAATCTCATCTTTAGCACAAACTCGTTTTGATCCAAGGATAGATAGGGGAACATGTGGGCCTCTGGATATGGTTGGATAATAGCTCCCATCACCCCAGCCTGCTGGATGGGATCTGTGTCACCTGCGACTCAGTAGGAAATATCCAGGGATACTGGAGAGCTGGAGACAAACCAAGGTAGTGACACAAAAACAAAATGTGTTTCTGGGTGCTTCCCAGACAGAAGCTTAATACAGTACAGTGGTACCTCGGGTTACAAACACTTCAGGTTACATACGCTTCAGGTTACAGACTCCGCTAACCCAGAAATAGTACCTCGGGTTAAGAACTTTGCTTCCGGATGAGAACAGATATTGTGCTCCGGCGGCACGGCAGCAGCAGGAGGCCCCATTAGCTAAAGTGGTGCTTCAGGTTAAGAACAGTTTCAGGTTAAGAACGGACCTCCGGAACAAATTAAGTACTTAACCCAAGGTACCACTGTACTGTAAATGAACCATTCAGACGTTGCAAACTGGTTGTTGGCAACTTAAATGGATTTTTCCTGGAATGGGTGAAATCCAGATTAAAAGTGGGAGGGAGCAATACGGGGTGGCATTTTGATGCTGCAATTTTTTTTTTTTAATTCCATGCCTGAGGGGGACCACCAATCCCACAACTGACATCCAGTCTGGCTGTACCCTGAGTTCCCTCTGTGACTGATGGGAGGAAGATGTCTGCGCGTGATCCCAGATGCACTCTGAACAGCTGCCTCCATGGCACCTGTTTGTGCCTATGGAACCTCTGCCTGAGTGTGTTTCTGAAGGAGGAACCTGCTTCTCAAGAGGGACTGCAGTAGTGCAGGTCCCCCAAACACAGCCCCTAAGGAATGCAGGAAGGGCTCCCATCGCTTATTGGCTCTTGGCTTCTGCTCCCTGCAAGTTCCTCTGTGATACGGCTAATGGAAAGGAGGCAGCTGGTGACAAATGTAATGTTGGGTAAAGTCCCACTCCAGGCAGGAGGACAAAAAGGCTTTTATCCTCTTTGTAGTGGGAGGTGTATCGAAGCCTTGAACTAATCATCTTGCCCCCCTTGTCTTCCTGGGGTTGGCAGAAAAGAGCTCCTCTCCTAGTCTGCGCTAACAAGCTAGCCTTTGAGCTCGGCAATCATTGTCTGGGGGCAGGGCTGCTCTCCCGCTCTCCCTTCATCTACCCTTCTCAGGATTGCTAAACAGCAACGCACTCACTCCCAGCGTAACTGCTGGGCATGCTCTTATCAGCTACCTAAATGCGTGGTGTTGTTGTTTTATTAAAAAAAAAAATTAATTCCCTGGAGTTAGAGAAGAACAAGGAGCTGGGTATTTTTAGTCCTTGAATGTGTGTGCCTCTTTAGCAGGTACACACACACAGAGGGGGGGGGGAGAGAGAGAGAGAGAGAGAGAGAGAGAGAGAGAGAGAGAGTTTCCCACAAAGGACTGCATTGCACAGAAAGGAGCATCAGGCCTGTACTTTCGCATCGCTTTCCACCAGGAAGGGATTTACACACACACACACACACACACACACACACACACACACACCCTAAGCTTCTCTGGCAGCATGGAACTGGACATAAGAAGACCTGAATTTAGTTTGCCATGGCAGTTTCTGGAGAGGGAAGGAAATTGTTGTGTCATGTCTTCCAGACACTGACTAAGCTTGAAAGCAGGGCTGGCCCTACCATTAGGCAGAGTGAGGCAACTGCCTCAGCCAGCAAATGCTTGGGGAAGGAGGCAGCAGCCTCCTGGCTGTTTCTCCTGAACCCCTTGGCTGGAACCCCCTGCCTGCACCCACTGGCCTTAACTGGCTTCCTGCCAGTATTTATATAAGATACAATTGCTGGTCCAGTCTGCATTTGGACTGGGGGTGCCATCTTGCCCTTCAAGCAGCAAAATGTGCCTTGAACCAGTCCTGCCTGAGAATTACAGAATCGCAGAGTTGGAAGGGATCACGAGGGTTATCTAGTCCAACCCCCTGCAATGCAGGAATCGTCTGCCCAATGTGGGACGTGAACCCACAACCCTGGGATTAAGAGGCTCATGCTCTACCAACTGAGCTATCCCATGAATGGAGCAAGCTAGTCCAAGCCCTGAGTGGAGAAAGGCTACAGCTAGTGGCAGAGCACATCCTTTGCACAGGTTCAATCCCTGTAGCTTCAGCTAAGGTTAGGAATGTTACCTGCCTGAAACCCTGGATAGCCATTGCAAGTCAGTGTAAGACAATACTGAGTTAAATGTTGCCAGTGGTCTGCCTTGGTAAGTGGTCTGCCTATGTTCCTGTGAGGTCTAAAGTGTGTGTGTGCGTGTGTGTGTGTATGTGAAACATGGGCATACGTACATATATACAATACAGATATAGATATTTTAAAATTCCTGCCCGTTCTTCTTCTGATGAACTGGGAGGGAGCATCTAATCCTTATTAACAAGCTCTAGCTGTAGGAAAGAGCACAGATCCACATGCCACACTCTGCCTGGCTAGACAGAGCGGGTGGGGAATGGAATGCTAAGAATCTGCTGGGAACAGATAATTTCCTGCTTATTCCGGAATAGGCCCAGCTCCTGCATCTTGCTTGCAAGCCTGTCCTTATGAAAAGAGAATCAAAGAAAGACAATTTAGCTAAGGGTTGGTCCTTTAGAGGGAAGGATCTACTGGTGGAAATTGCCCCAAGTTTCTGAAGGTATTGCTTCTGTCTCCCTAAGAAACCAGACACCAGCAGTGTAATGCTCTACACATCTGCTTAGAAGTAAGTCCCGCTGAGTTCAATGGGACTTACTCCCAGGTAGATGTATATACTAGGACTAGAACCTAAATGAGTAGCAAGTAGCATTGCCATTTCTCTCTCCCTTGTCTGCCTTCCCAACCCCCCCAAAAATGGGTTTGTGTATCTTTGACAGCTGATTGTCAGGCAGATAGTGAACAGCAAAGGCTTTCACTATCCCCTATAGCTACGTATGTTGAATTTCCTGGGTGACTCTCAGGCATTAGGCTAGATGGGAACAATGTATATGCATGCACAGGGTAGCTCTCCCAACTCAAGAAATGGCGAGTTCTGGTGCAGTGAGCCATCTGAAGAATGGGAAGTGGTCTTCCTCACAGGTTTGTCGCAAGGCTAGACACAGTTTACGCTGGTGATTGCAATGGGCATGCTTTTTCTGTTGCTTTCAAATATCTCAAATGTGTCATCATGATGCAAACCTCCCCATCCCACCGAAGGCAGCCCTGTTGAGGGAAGTTTTTTATGTTTAATGCTGTATTGTGTTTTTAATATTTGGTTGGGAGCCGCCCAGAGTGGCTGGGGAAACCCAGCCAGATGGCGGGGTATAAATAAATTATTATTATTATTATTATTGCAGAAGCTCAGAAATGGATTCCCAGCTTGCCTTGGATGGTATCCGCAATACAAAGATTTGAATAGATTACTAAAACTCTTCAAGATGCCATTTGAAGATGGTTGTTTTAGCCAGGAGATTCAGAATGCAGCATTTGCTGAAGGCAGGGAAGCGGGGGGGGGGGAGTATTGTGGCATCAGATCTTAAATTCTTCAGATAACATCTCCAAAATGTGAAATGATTAAACATTAGGGCAACCAGATGGAAAGGAGGACAGGGCTTCTATCATCAATACAGAAGGAGTGGTGTATTGGAACAGGGATGAAGCACCCTCACTGATTACACTGCCAGGACAATGGTGGCATCTCTTGGGGCACTCTGTGGCTCCCAGTACGTTTCTGAGCACAATTCAAAGTGTTGGTGCTGACCTTTAAAGCCCTAAACTGCCTTGGTCCAGTATATCTGAAGGAGCGTCTCCACCCCCATTGTTCTGCCCGGACACTGAGGTCCAGCGCCGAGGGCCTTCTGGCGGTTCCCTCACTGCGAGAAGCCAAGTTACAGGGAACCAGGCCTTCTCGGTAGTGGCACCCACCCTGTGGAACACCCTCCCACAAGATGTCAAAGAGAAAAACAACTACCAGACTTTTAGAAGACATCTGAAGGCAGCCCTGTTTAGGGAAGCTTTTAATGTTTAATAGATTATTATATTTTAATATTCTGTTGGAAGCCCCCAGAGTGGCTGGGGAAACCCAGCCAGGTGGGTGGGGTATAAACAATAAACTATTATTATTATTATTATTATTATTATTATTATTATTATTATCCTCTGCATGCCAAGAAATCAGGGTGGTTTTTTTTCCAGAGAGAAACCCACCAGAAAAGTCAAGCAGAGGAAGAGACAGGTGCCATTAATATGCATGGCTAAGGTTTCGATGGGCACTTTGGGGATAATGTTATTGAGTGCACACAGTAAATAACTGGATGTACAAATGAACCCACTGACAATTCTTCATGGATTTTTTTAAAAGATGCAAAACCAGAACATCAGAATTTAGTTAGGGGTTTGTTAACTGCTGCTAAAATATTAATTGCTGCTAAACCTCTGCTCCAATAATTCCAATGAAGTGAAAATGGTTCATTAAAATAACAAAATTAATGCTTAAAGGAAAGTGAGTGATTTGAGAATTGGCAATCTACCTTATTTAGTACATGAAATCAGAATGTGTTAGAATTATTGAAAGCCTTTTCACTGCTATCAAAAGTAATTATCTGATTACTTACTTACAAGATAGAAATGATATAATATTTCTAAAATGAGGTAATAGTATTTTAAAGAACATATTATCTATGTTTGTGCTATATAATAGTGAAGATACAAATTTAATGTAGGACGATCTGGTAGTAAATTAGCAAACATTCAACCGTAATACGTATTATGTCATCCATAGTCTGTAAACTTTGTATATTTAAAAAGGCTAAAAGAAGAAGTATTATAAGCAAACAGTCTGTTTTGTTTTTCCTAGTCCCCTTCCAAAAACTCCACCAAGATGTCGAGCAAACGGGCCAAGGCGAAGACTACCAAGAAGCGCCCTCAGCGTGCGACTTCCAATGTCTTTGCCATGTTTGACCAGTCGCAGATCCAGGAGTTCAAGGAGGCTTTCAATATGATTGACCAAAACCGTGACGGATTCATAGACAAGGAAGATCTGCATGACATGCTGGCATCTCTCGGTAACAAAGCAGCATTGAGTCAAATGCAATTTCATTGTGAGCTGGCGTGGCTCCGGGGCTATGAGTGTGACCTGTGAACCAGAAAGCCCTCCCTTTCAATCTTACCTCGGTCAAGAACTTGGTAGATAGTCTTAAGGCAGGGATGGGGAACCTCTGTCTCTCCAGAGGTGGCTGCACTGCAGCTCCCATGATTCCCAACCATTGACCAGGCTGGTTAAATAGTTATTTAGTTTGCTTGTTTTATTAAGCCTACATTTAAATTGAATTGAATTGGGGGAAGTGGTTTTACTGTTGCTGTTGCTAAAACAACTGGGCGTCAGAAACCTTTGCCAAGCTACTGCAAAGCAGCCAGACATCTACCAAAGATCTTCATCTGCCTTCTGGCCATCTCTTGCTCAAAGCAACTAGAGATGTTGGTTCCTCATCTTGTAATGATGGTGCCAATACCTTTACATTAGCAATGAGGCTCCTGTGGCCCCTGCTTTAATCTCATGTTGCCCTAGAGGCACTTTAGACCCATTCTTGCTCTCTGGATCACAGTAGAGGAAGGTCCATTGGGGTGAGTCAGGCACTTTCCTACCAACTCCATTCTGCCCCCAGATAGCCTGCACTTGCTTGCCTTCTTACTTTCGGCCATTCCAGGCACTGCCTGTCATTTTACATGCCCTTGTGGAACGTAACACAGAGATGGATTTAGCGCAGCGCAACCAGTTCTACTCCACTGGGCGCTGAGCCTAGGAGGAGCCACAGGGCGTCATAACTATGACTGAATTATACTCGGAGTCGAGTGTGGATTTCATGCTCTTTATTCAGCTCATAGTAGCGAGGAATGAAAGTTCCCCCACAATATCTGCTTTATATACATTATTTATACAATGGGCCACACGTGATTGGCTAATTCCGGGATTCTCCTGTAGGCCAATCAGGTTGCGGATTCACTTGCACCTGGAGCTGGATTGGGTGGCTCCAGCGGACCAATCATACTGCTGCATTGTTCTAGGACCAATCAGACTGCAGCATTCTGAATCCTATTGTTCTAGGACCAATCAGACTGCTGCATTTGGGATCCTATTCAACTCAGTACATAACACTGACATAGTGAAATGAGCAGAATGGAAGGTGAGAGGCGGTGGCACGCACCAGATTTGGGGCTTGCACAGGGTGTAGCTGAAATTTGAAAAACCAAAGTCTGCCCCTGATTAACAGAGCGGAGGATGGAGACAAAACTAGAGTTACTTGGCTCTGTTGGTTATTGGCTGTAGCTCCACCTACTGCTTTTCGCCAATGGCCAGCACTGATAGACAATCCCTCTGGGAATTGCTTCACCTCCTCCATTGTGTGTGAGAGAGGGGGAGAGAAAGAGAGAGAGAAGGAGCCATGGCTGTTATGCAGTGAATCAGGAGGTAGGGTGGGAGTTTTGCAGCAGAGGCAGATTTAGGGCAGCATGACCGGTTCACCGACACTGGGCACTGAGCTGAGGGGGCCGCTGCTGGGCATTGCAACTGTGACGTAATGCACACACAGAAAGGAAGGTGAGAGGTGGGGCAGGGGGAAGGCCACCAAATTTTGGCCTCACACAGGGTGCTGCTGACATTTGAAAGATCAAAGAACACCCCTGCTTGCAATAAGCCATGGAATATGAGGGAATGTTGGATTATTCAGCATCGACAAAAGAAAGTTATTCGCACGTAGTTAATGTATGAAATCTGATCCCACAAGAGGCAGTGATCCACATCTTGAAACTAGGAGGGAACAACATGGGGCGGGAGAACTTGTTCATTTTAACAAGCCGAAAGAAGTCTGATGGCCAGGCCTAGCCTCTTATTCCCAGAAACTCCCCCTGCCCCAGAAACCCAGGTCAGTTGCTAAATCAGGCAGGGCAGGGCTGACCTCAAATGTCACTCGGAAGCCTGAAGCCCTTGATCAACTGCAGAGCAAAAACTTGCTCAAATGGCCAAGGGTGAGAGATGATGGGAACTGCAGCCTAGCAACATTTGGGGAGCCACAGGACCCTCATCCCCCTTGCTCAAGGCTTCAGATAGTTTTGGGTAACTGTGTTTTGCAAAATAGGGGTCAGCCATTGCTTCTTTGTCCCAGAATCCTAGGTGCAACCTGAGGCCAGCAGCATTTAGCAGACACTAATCCAATCCAATCCAATCCATATTCAGATTAAGGTTGTACGCACACCATCCATTTAAAGCACATTTAAAATATATGACTTTTCCTCAAAGAATCATGGGAACTATAGTTTGCTAAGGCTGCTGGAAACTGTTGCTGTATGAGGCTTAAGCTGTCTTTTTGTGGGGTGGGGATGTGCTTTAAATATATAGTATGTACACAGCCTGAGTCTAGTTGCGATCTTATGGGTGCCATGTTGTTTATTTATTTTGTTCTCCTCTTTAACCCCTGCTTTGCATAACCCATCCTGTGAAAGAATTAGGAAGAACTCAAAATTATGGTCACTATTTTGTGACTTTCTGGTTGGTCCTAAAAAAGGGATTGTCCAAATTGTGGATTTTGGGACAAACAAGAACAGATTCAGCTTCTGGCAGACAGGCTTCTAGTCACCCCAGGCAGACTCAGACTCAGTGTGGTGACAGTTGTGGGATGAAAGGGTCCTCTATGAATATCCAGATCACAAAGGCCAGCCTGCATTCTGGACACTCACTGAACCATTGTCAAGCCCATTTCAAGGCCAGTAAATTCATCCTGGGTAGAGAGGTTGTGGAGACTATAAATTAAGGAAATAAAATGGTTGAGAGAACACCTGAATGCAACGAAAGGAATTAGGAAGTCATCTGATTAGTACAGTTCAGAGTTTAAAAACTTTTTAAAGCATGGTATTTGTACAGATGACCACTAGAGGGCACTTAGGTAGATAAAAGTACATATTGGTTTAATGTAGAGACTGATGAGCAATACAGGAGTACTAAGTCATCCTGACTTGGCAGTATTTCCCTCCTCCCAGGGTATTTTTCCCCTTTCAGACAGCCGTTCCTGATTTGCTACCTTGCATTTTGACTCATCATGCTTGTCTCCTAACTAAGCCATAACCCCAGGACCTGGTTTTATAGGCCATTTCCAGGGAAGCTCCTAGGAAACTTGTCTTCTTCGTGAGCAAAGGGCCCTTTCACCTTTGAGGATAAGGTCACAGGGGCGTTTTATTGCCCTAGTTTAGTTAGGCCACTAAGAAATGTTTATATTTAGGTTTCTGTTACGAATCCCTTGCAGGGAAGGAGCAAACTTCACACTGCTAGGATACAGTCAAGGCAGCTGACCTGGACTGAGCATACTGTTAACACTTTTGGACACTTCCCATCATTATGATTCCTTCTATCATCCACATCTTGTACACGAGTACAAACTGAGGTTGCAATCCTATGCCCACTTACCTAAAAGCAAGTTCTGTTGAACTCAGTGGAACATACTTTTGAATAGGATTGCACTGCAGCTCATATCATCCCTGACCCCTGGGCCTGATGGAAATAGCAGTCCAACTCATCTGGGTGGCAAGAGGTTCCCCATTCCTGGTGTAAAGACAAATGCCTACCAAAAAGCATTGTTGTGCTACAGCCAGAACGAGAATTAATCTTGAAGATACAAGTGCAAGGATGGAGGATTCCAATATATTTACATTCTCCTCCTCCTCCTTGTTGTTGCTGCTGCTTTGCTAGGTGAATCCAGTTCCAATCCCTCAATTTTTCTCTCCTCCGGTCACAGATAGAGAAGGCAATGCAGTGGCCACATCTTGTGGGGCTCAAGCAGTGAGCTTGAATTGCTCTGCTGGGCCAGGGCCTTTCAAACGTGGACTAATCTCTCATCTGACTTGTACCTTTCAGGGAAGAATCCTACGGATGAGTACCTGGAAGGCATGATGAGTGAGGCACCTGGGCCCATCAACTTCACCATGTTCCTCACCATGTTTGGAGAGAAGCTGAATGGAACTGATCCGGAAGACGTCATCCGCAATGCTTTTGCTTGCTTTGATGAGGAAGCCACAGGTATGTTCCATGCAGACCACCTCTCCATTGCAAACTGGATATTCTAAGATAGGTTGTGGCAGCAGTTAGAGCCAAACAAACATGCTGCTGTGTGTCAGCAGAAATCTTCACACATATCTGAGGCCAAGGAAGGATACAGCTGGCTCTCCCTTCTTTCATTCTGCTCACTTGCCTCCTCCACAATCAGTTCAGACTGTAAACTCCTGGAGGCTGGGATCTGTGCCTTTGGATTGTACTACTCGGTGAAGCACTATGTACACTGTTGTTGCCAGCAAAATAACAATAGTGATTCAACCCTTAATAAGTGAGGAGGTATGCTTATTGGAACGGAGGCTGTAATGAGACGGAAGCTTACTGGCCTCCCTTTGCTTGGAAATGAATAAAATAAAATAAACCCTCAATATTAGGCAGGAAATAGCTATGGCCTGGTGTGGATTATTTTATTTCAAATAAAATTTGTCTGCCCAGTGGGACATAGGCCCACAAGCCCTTGAGAAACACTCAGTAGCAGCCAAAGTGAAAACATTCTTTATCTTAGAGGGCCGCCTCAGAAGTGACCTTCCACTAATCTCACATTTGGTTCTCCACCCCCACCCAATCGTCTCTGCCATTCATACAGGTTTCATTCATGAAGACCACCTGCGGGAACTGCTCACCACCATGGGTGACCGGTTCACGGACGAAGAAGTGGATGAGATGTATCGAGAGGCCCCCATTGACAAGAAAGGCAACTTCAACTATGTGGAGTTCACCCGCATCCTGAAGCATGGAGCCAAAGACAAAGATGATTAAAACTAAGAGATTCCGATATGCAGTTGCCCCTGTTTTAAGTCCCATTCCCCTTACTCAAAGATTCCCTGCTGCTGTGGTCAAGTGTCAGAGTGGGCTAACCCTGAAATATTTCAACAGAATTAGCCCTACCTCTAAATAAAGAATAATATTTTTGCATGTAAACCCCCACCCACCCACACCCCAGTGTTGATCCTTTACGAAGCGACTTCTCAATTTGGAGGTCTCATTGAGTAAGGTACTTGTGAAATTTGTCTTTTCAAAGGAGTCTAATTGGAAACATTTTTGAAGAGGAAGGTAGAAGGGATTCTGAAGATGCAGCTACCTGTCTGGCTGTGTTCAGCACATCTGTTGGGGGGGGGAACCCATCCAGCACTGGATCTAATATAAGTTAAGGAGGCCTGATTAAATTGCCCTTTGAGTCTTTAACTAGAAAACTGATGCTTCTATTATTACCACTATTTATCACTTATATAGCACTTTAAACTTGCAGAGTGACTTCCCATCTACCACCACAACTCTGTGGTGTAAGACACTGTTATTCCCAGCTCAGGCAGACATGTACCCAGAGCCGCACACAATACCTACAGAGGTGAGACTTGAACCCAGCTCTTCCAGATTCTAAATTGAACTTTATTATGCTAGACCATATCAGCCTTCCTCGCTGTTTATCTTGCACCCATTCAAAACCCACTGGGCATCAATCCAGCCTTGGGGTTGTTGTCTATCCTGATTTAGATGGCTTGGTCCGTTTTGCCCTTGTGATACTTTGTGCACAACTAACACCTTTTCATTTGAAGATTGGCAGAGCACATTCCACACACCCCACACCTGTGGAACAGAGATTCACTTGACTTTCCCTTTGTTTTCCATTTCATCCCAAATTTGTGTTGCCTATTGGGTTGTGGCACTGGTTAAAATTAAAGTGACTGCTTCACCAAGTCATCCTCTCTTTGGTCTCAAATCCAGCATTTTGTGATTTCTTGCCGGCTACCTGAAAAAGTTGAGCAGGAAGAGCAGAGCACAAAAATTAAAAGCTCACCTATCCACTCTACATCTACCTTGATTTTGGAAGAACTTGCTATCGTTAGTCCCTTCCTTTATGAAAAAGTATAATTTTTTGAATATAGCAGAAGACCATCTATGACCCATCCTGGCTAACTTTCCAGTCCATAAAATAAGGATGTAGCCTGTACAGTTGTTGACAATCAGACCAAAGATTTTGAAACTGAAGGGGGAAAAGGAAATTGCCTATAAAGAGTATAATACGAATATGTTCTGGCTCATTATTTGGTTTTCTTCTCTATTGGATGTGTTTGAAAACAGATGTATTAATTATATACACTTATTATATCTAAAGAATGGAACAAGAACTTCTTTTAGCCTTTCATGCAGCCTTCAATTTACATGCCTGAACTGAATATAGCCTAAAACAAGAAGCCAATATTATTGGGTGGTTGTGCACAAATTTGCATGATCACCTAACTCAAGGAAACTCAGACTATGCAAACACTCACACCTACTAATTTGCTGAAATTAGTAGGACTAAAACCTCAAACCTATATATGCATATTCAGGAGGCAATCACATTTGAATTCAATAGTGCTCAGGTAAGTGTGCACAGAACTGCAGGCCACAGTGAACCACCAAACACTTAAACACCATTGGCTTTGATGGTACACCCAGCTTTCTCTAATCATGGTCAATGTCTTTAGGATCAGGAGGTAAGTCTAACATTTTCTGTGAAAAGCAGAAAGCCATCTACAACAGTTAGGTCAATAACTAAACTTTTAAACATATTTTGCATTAGAGCAAAGGTCGAAGGGCCTCATGGCGCTCTCAGCTCTGCCTATTGACTGGCTCTCATTGGAGCTAGAATACAGGCAAAAAAAGCTTGTTAACCCAGTCCTCCTTACTGTGAATGCCAGCAGAGGCTTACGCACCCACTAGGCATTCATAACAGAAAAGGATTATTGAATTCCTGCCAACAGC
The DNA here is from genome assembly GCF_964270895.1 of Podarcis filfolensis. NCBI lineage: Eukaryota > Metazoa > Chordata > Lepidosauria > Squamata > Lacertidae > Podarcis > Podarcis filfolensis. The sequence goes on from NC_139609.1 coordinate 72,024,229, forward strand.
GTGAGCTGCAGCAAAGGTTCTATCTGTTACATCCTTGAACCCACCTCCTTATGCAATGTAGCACCTCCTTTAGGCCAGTGCCTTGACTCTTACAGGGGTGTGAGTAAGTGACCGGTATGATAAGGGGAGAATCCTTAGGACTGGGGATTTCAAGGAGGGTGGGCAGGTGGGAGTCTCGGGCTGCTAGTTGCCTATCCCCGTTTCCCCAATTTCCCCTATGGCTGTGTTTTCTGTCACCTAGCAACTCAATAGCATGTTAAGCATACAGAGGTTCCTCTCTCCATCTTCTTACTCCAGTGTCCAGTGTATTTTACCACACTAACTACAACAGTCACCTCTAACCTTGCCCACATATATTAGAGATGACAATATATGTAGAATTATAGAATTGTAGACTTAGAAGGCATCTAGTTCTAACCCCTGCAATGCAGGAATATGTAGCTGTCCCATACAAGGATTAAACCAGCAACCTTGGCCTTATCGGCACCATGCTCTAACCAACTTAGCTGGAGTTTGCCATAATGTGTGCAGAACAGGTTGGGTGTTGTTGTTTTTTTGGTGGAAGAGAATCTCTGGCTTTTGTCTGACAGGAATGTAGCCTATGATGTCAAGTCTACATCCACTGCTCCACTCAGTTTTTTGTCTCTGACCCTGCCCATCTGTGGTACAACACCTTAAGAAGGTAGTCCATGTAGGAAAGTGAACTTTGGGTTGAAAATAATGTTTCCTCATCCATGAAGATTATGGAGGAGGCTCTCTGCAAAAGGCGATCTAGCTATCTGTTTGAGGACAGAAGGGGTGTCATTTCCCACCCATTCTGTCTGCACCTTCAGCTAAAATAGGTAAAGGGACCCCTGACCGTTAGGCAAAGTAGTGGCCGACTCTAGGGTTGCGGTGCTCATCTCGCTTTATTGGCCAAGGGAGCCGGCATACAGCTTCCGGGTCATGTGGCCAGCATGACTAAGCCGCTTCTGGTGAACCAGAGCAGTGCACGGAAACGCCGTTTACCTTCCCGCTGGAGCTATACCTACTTATCTACTTGAACTGTGAGCTTTCAAACTGCTAGGTTGGCAGGAGCAGGGACCGAGCAACGGGAGCTCACTCCGTCGTGGGGATTCGAACCACCAACATTCTGATCGGCAAACCCTAGGGCTCTGTGGTTTAACCCACAGCGCCACCCGCGTCCCTCATGCACCGTCAGCTACTTCTGGTCAAATGCGAACTACACAATAAATAGTCCAGGCATTTTTGAGGCTGCAGAAACTTCAACACCACTCAAATGTACAATACACAAGTGGGGCATCGCTCCTGAGTCTCCTGCAGCCAACACTGAAATGCCATAGAATTCAATTTACATGGCACTCAACCCTGCCATGAGGAAAGGTTACAACATTGCAGGCATTTTGTCTTGGAAGAAAAGGTTGAGGTGGGGACATGAAGGAAGTTTATAAATTTATGTGGAGAAAGCGGTGAGGAGAAGTTTTTCCTCCCACTTTCATAACACTAGAACTCAGCGTCATCCGATGAAGCTGAATGGAGAGAGAGTCAGGGCAATCAAAATGAAATGCTTCACCACACGGCGTGGAGTGAAACCTATATAATTTCCTCCTATTTATTTACTGTATTATATTTTTTTCCCCACTTTTCCTCAAAAGGAGCTTATAGTAGTGTACATTGTTCTCTCTTCCCCACCCCCTACCCTGGCTGTTTTGGGTTTCAAGCATCTCATTTGTGAAGTGCTGATGTTCTGAATATGGCAATATGTACAAAGTGATCTCCACCCCCACAAGTATGCATTTCCGCAAGGATGCATCCCTATCTTTTAAACGAGGCTGGATTAGAAGCTATAGACAGGGCCGGCCCTACCATTAGATAGAGTGAGGTGGCCACCTTAGGCAGCTGATTTTGAGGGTCCTAAAAGGGCAGCAATCATTTACTTACTATTTTTATTTAGTGTGAGGGTGGGGTAGAATATTCAGGCACAAGGGCTGAATGTGGCCCTCCATGCCTCTCAATCTGGCCTTCAGAACAACGTCTTCTTCTTACCCCACCCATCCTAGGCCAGACCCCTCACTGGCCCTGTTTTTGCCTATCTGTAATGTGTCCTTAAACTCTGATGATGCCTCTTGCTTGTCTGAATGGAAGACAGAGGTGGGTGGGTGGGTGAGTAACTAGCCTACTGTACAAAGATAATTTTTTACATTAATTGCTCTGTGGCCCTTGGAATGTTGCCTAGATGGGAATGAGGCCCTCGGGCTGCGAAAGATTTCCACCACCCTGCTGAAGTACAGGAAGATGCTTTGACAAGCAGAGAGAGGGTGGCTGTTCTGTTTGTGGGAAGTTTCATGCCAGAAGGTGCAAAGGGGAAAGAAAGAAAAACAATGGGTTGCCACCTTCATTGTCCTGGCAGATGTCCTGTACCTTTAGCAGCTGAGTGACAGGCAGAAACACAACAGCTGCACCTTTCCCTCATTTTCCGCCAGAGTAAAAGACGAAAAGAGTAAAAATCTCTTGGATTTCTGACTGTCATGAAGTCAGAGTTCTCCTGGGAGTACAGAGAAGGGCTAGACGTTAGAGCAAACATCCTACTAACTTGAGTTACACTGAAGAACAATGGGCTTAACTGAAACTACTGACTTATCCCCCATAGCGTAGGGGGATGGGAAGAGAACTGTGCCTGAGGGGAATTTTTGAAAGGGATTTGTGGTGTAGAAAGCCAAGGATGTGTCCTAATTGTGCTGCATGGATTTTTTTACATTAATTCAGAGATTTTCTAGTTTATGTTCTGAATACTCAATCCAATATGTATTAAAGGGAACTATGTCACCTGAAGGAGCCTTAGCTGCTACCTAGAATATATACTGAGGATCACCTTCTCTGCTGGATAAGAAGATTTGGCCAGGAACTTCTAGAACTGAGAGATTTTTTACATCAATGCATTTAGATTTTAACACCCTCAGAGTTCATTGACCATGAATGTATGAAGAAAAACAAGAGGAAGTCAAGGTAAGCAATTGATAGTTTCAGAACTACTTCCCTACTTTTGAACTTTGAAAATTGTGTTGCTTGTGGGTGGCGGGGGCGGGGAAAGCCTGGTAACTTGAGTTCAATGAGTTATTTATTTATAGGAATGGTGTTAATTTGAAGTGATTTCCCCCTCCCCACCTTGCTTGTAAAAAGTTTGTTTTTTCCCTAAATGAATTTTATTCTGAACATTCTAACCATTGGAGGCAGTTAGATTTAGAAGTATTGTTTACATGTGGCAAGCTGCTGATACTTACAATAAAAAATTCCCCTGTATGAGATTTAAGACTTAATTTTAGAAAGGTATTTCTCAATTTATTATTCAGAAGCAAAGCTGAAACTTCAGAAATTCAAATGGTGAAGTCTTGCCATATTACAAAATTTTGGATAGCAAAATTTTGGATCTGCTTTATTGCTGCTGGATTTATTTTGTTGTTGCTGTGTTTTAATGGATTTTATTGTAAACTGCCTCAGGTGGTATGTAAATTCATTTAAGAAATCTCTATAAAACTCCTGGAGCACCGCACCACTTCTGCATTAGTTTTCAAATGTTCCTTTGTGTATGAAATACTGTTACGACAAAAGCAAATGAAGCATTAACTTAATGCAATCATTGAGTCCCATGAGTGAGTGTTTTCATTTCTACCTGGTTTTATCCACTGCAACTAAAATCTGAATAGCTAATTTGCTAAAGGGAGCTAAAATCAATTGAATCCAGATGTAAATCCACTCATGTCCTCTATGCAAAGATTAACAAAAGAAGCTATCTATTGAAGCAGCTCAGGTGACTAGGAATTTGAGATAAGGAATTCGAAGACTGTTCAAATTCATTGAATTAAAATGGGTGTGTTGAGGCAAAAGAGAAAAGTTTCAAAGCTTGCTCAAAGGAAATAAAGGAGTGTTAGAAACATTTCCAGTGTGTTTGGAATGTTATGTTTGTATTCTTATATTGAGTAAAGACAGCAAAACTGATTGCGTTTACCATTTTCCACTGTTGTGAGTGGTCACTTGGCTTATCTTCAGAAATGTCACAGGCTATTATTCTTTTTCCTTTCATTCACATTTGGCCTCATTTCCCACCCTCTATACTTGTTACCTGGAGATAATTGCTTCATGCATCTGATGAGGTGATTCAGCAAAGGTTTATGCTGCAATTAAATCTGTCAAGATTTTAAAGTGACAGCAACACTCCCTATTCTTTTGGGGCAAGTTATGGTGATTACCTGGGGCTACAGAAAACTTTTAAGGACGCTGAAAATGGTTTGACAGCAGCATCACTACCTGTGATGAAGGTACACACATTTTGCTCCTTTATCATCTGATTGGATAAGTTTTGTATACAATGAAAAAAACGTGTAGGCAACAGTGGGTTGTTGAAAATACAGCAAACTACCTTAAACACTCTGAAATACATGATGTCTTGATGCCTTGCTCTACCAAAAGATATTATAAGAATAAATGAGGTCTTGGAAGGCTAAAGGTTACCCACATCTGCCCATAGCTGTCAACTTTCCCTTTTTTTGTGGAAAATTCCCTTATTCCAGCACCGTTTCCCACTGCTTCCCGCTGCTATCCCTGATTGTTAGATATCCCGTAGACAGTCCCCGGGACAGGTGAGGCTGCTGATCCCTTATTTTCGTGGCTGCTGATCCCTTATTTTCAAAGTTGACAGCTATGCATCTGCCCTGCCTTATTTTACAGATTCAAATAAAGTAGGGCAGGTGTGGGTAATCTTTGGCCCTCCTGGTGTTGCTGGACTGCAACCCCCATCACCACTGGCCATTGGCCATTCTTGGTGGTTTCAGTGATGTCTAGGCCCAAAGTTGTATTCTTATATTGCCCTCCAGATGTTGTTGGACCCCCAATGCCCATCAGCTCCCGCTGGTATGGGCAATAGTCAGGGATGATGGGAGCTGCACTTCAGCAACATCTGGAGGGCTGTAGGTTCTCCACTGCTGCTGCTGAAGATCAGTCCCATTAATTTACTTTTACTGCTGCTCTCCCTCCAAAGAACCTAGGGTGGCATACGCCTTCCCCCATTTTATCCTTGCAACAACCCTGTGAGGAACACAGGAAGACAGGAAGCTGCCTTGTACCAAGTCAGACCATTGCTCCACCTTACTCAGGGTTGTATACTGGCAGCAGCTCTTCAAGGTGTCAGATAGGAGGTCTTTCTTAGCCTTATCTGAAGATGCGAGGGATTCAACCTGGGATCTTTTGCATGCAAAGCAGATGGTTTAGTACTGAACTAAGGCACTTGCCCCCAATCAATCAGGAAGCTTTCTGTTTGGGTCTCCCTTGTCCAACAAACTATGCCACGCTAACCCTATCTGTTAACTGCCAATTGAATTGCAGAACTTTATGCAGAGTCCTTACCACATTTACCTGCCTTCAGAGTCTTTATATTTTTACTCATGCAACCATCACATGCAAGCACCATCTTCTGAATCAAACTGAGCGGTCATTTCTTGTTATCTCTCTTCAAAGGTTGTTTAAAATTAACTGCTTCGAAATATCAGGTAGCCTTAGCATGGTCTTCTCAAATCCATTCATAGTCTCTCTAAACAATTTATATTGCCACCGTTTTGGTTGCTGTTCACACCATAACCTTAAAGTACCCCACAAAGAATCCTCACAAGGGTACAATTCCCAGCAATTCTTAACAATCTAAAATTCAGAGGTTCTTTTGGGGGGTGGGAAATGTGCTTTAAAGGTATGGTATGTACACAGCCTTTGCTATATAGTGGACGCTCGGGTTGCAAACGTGATCCGTGCGGGATGCACGTTCACAACCCGCAGTGGCGTGTCTGTGCACGCGCGGGTTGTGATTCGGCGCTTCTGCGCATGTGCGACCGCTGAAACCTGGAAGTAACCCGTTCCAGTACTTCTGGGTTTTGGCGGTCTGTAACCCGAAAAAACGCAACCTGAAGCATCTGTAGCCCGAGGTATGACTGTAGTTGTCAATTTTAAGCAAACATTGCTAACCAATTATTTCATTTCTGATCTTGAATACTTCATTCTTGCTGGATTTACCTTCCTATCATCTTTGTTCAAGACATTGGCTATGATAATGGGAAGATGCATCAAAAGGAGGGGGTTTTTTGTTATTAATTTTATTCAAGATTTATTCTGATTCTGCATTGAGAAGATGCTGAAAAACTGTGATGTATCAAAATTTTATGTTGTTGTTATATATTATACCCTGCCCATCTGGCCGGGCCTCCCCAGCCACTCTGGGCGGCTGCCAACAGGATATTAAGAACACAATAAAACATCAAACATTAAAAACTTCCCTAAATAGGCTGCCTTCTGATGTCTTCTAAAATCAGATAGTTGTTTATTTCCTTGACATCTGGTGGGAGGGCATTCCACTGGGTGGGTGCCACTACTGAGAAGGCCCTCTGCCTGGTTTTATATCACTTTGATAAAATAAATCTTATTTTAAACTTTTATATCTGTTTCATTTTAAGGCTGCAATCCTACATGTACATACATGTAACCCCTGCTCCCCTTAAACTAAACAGAGCTTCCATCTGAGTAAACATGCATAGGATTAGACTGTGAGCCAGTGTGACATAGTGGCTTTTGCTGGATTAGGACAATTGAGGCTGAGGTTCAAATCCCTATTCAGCCATGAGACTCTCAGGGTGATGATAAACCTGTTACCATTGCTCCACCTAACCTACCTCACAGGGTTGTTGCGTTGATTCTCCTCTTCCCCCATTTTATGACATCTTCTATTCTTTGAGAGTAAATGGATAAAAACGTAAGAAAGAAATTGTTTTTTTAAAAAATCTTTCAAAACATACATAAGAAAGGTTCTGCTAGACAAGGCCCAAAGTCCACCAGATTTATTTAGCATAAAGTGGTATGCTCAACATGCAAGCCCAGTAGATCTTCATCCTGCTATTTCTTGTTAGCAATACCATCACATTCTCTCATATAAATAATAAAATTATTATTATTATTATTATTGTTTATTATTTATTATTATTACCCTTTTGGAGAGGTGAGCCACAGCTGCCTTGCAAATACGCTTGCCCAGCTCAGCATTGATCGAGAGGTTGCGGGTTATAGTGGAGCCCAGGTCGACAAAATCTTCTACCACTTCACAAATGTGGTCACAGTGCTGATGCGTAGAGCGCTGGTGACATCTTGACCCAGGATGTTGGTCTTTGTCAGGTTGGTGGTAAGGCCAAACTCCATGCAGACTTGGGCAAGACAGTTGGTGAGACTCTGTAGAGCTTCCTAAATTAAGCTGAATGCTGGAAGATTTATGATGGAGAAAAGGACACAGTGAAAGTATGAATTTTGCTACTACTGAATGGTCAACAACTCAGATGGATTTAAAAGGGAATTAGACAAATTCTTTATGGATAAAGTTATTAGCCATGGTGGCTGTGTAGTACCTCCAGCACTGGAGGCAGTAAGGACCCTGAATGTGGAAATCGATCAAGAGAGTGCCACTGTGCTCATGTGATTCTTGTGGACGTCCCTCTTGCAGGTGGTTGTGAGAGAAGGATGCTGAGCCTTTCATTTGATCCACCAGGCAGGGCTTTTCTTGTTATGCTGCCACTTCTTACTATCAACTTGCTTCAGATGTGCTTTGATAGATCCCAAGCCAATTTGATAGATTCATTAGATTTCCTCTTAAAAATAATTACCCCATTCAGCCTCTCTCTGCATGTATACTGAGGCATCATGGATTCTCTGCCTGGCTTGGGTGAAATCTTCATCAGTCCACCCTTTCTCTTTTACCACTTGCCCTTCCTTCTTCAGCCCAGAGTCACTGATTAACTGGTAACTCTGCTATCTCTGTCACCCAGTATCCCCTCAGCCCCAAGAGGTCAGAAAGCAAACAGGGAGCTTGCAGGGAATGATTTCTCTACCAGCTTGACAAAAAACCAAATGAGCAAACACAAGATGGTGGTGGAGCCACCATTGCTCTGTGAATAGCAGTGTCACAACTAACCATAACTGTGCCCAGTGTGAGATACATATGGTGTCTCCCCTCATGTTATTGCTATATAAATATCTATTTAAATTAGATCCACATATTTTAAAGTAAATAAGAAAAGGTATTATCTGTGCTTGCTGGTAGCATTTTGACTTGATAGGGATGCAATTGTTTAACCTTGCTGTTTTCAGCACAGTGGGACTTGTACAGCACTTATTTATGAAAGTGTGTCATCACAGGTGTGTAAAGTGCCACTGTCCCCTCACTACCCCCCCCCATATTCTCTGAAAATCTATGGTCAGGGGAAGGGTCTGCATCTAAGAGGTCCCAAGTGTGATTTTCAGACGAGATTTAACTCCATTGCTCTTATTTAGAAATTAAGCCATACCACATGACATAAGATTCTGTATTCATGTATTGACTACTCTTAGATATCCATTGCCAAACCTCATCACAAACACACAAATGGTTTTTTAAATGTGAGCAGCACTTGCTTCCAGTTTCATGCAGTTTTCATTCCCTCAAAAAACAACTTTGTAATTTTTCCTTATCCAAAACACATTTTTCCTCTAAATTAAAAGCATCATTTTTTTTTTTAAAAAACGATTGTTTAATTTGAGCCAGGGCACATGAGAGCACATCACAATATAGTGGAAATGCGTGGCTCAGTCCTCAAAATGTCAAGTAACTATCTCTGCTCAGGGGTAGAGTATATCACACCAGTGTAATCATAATCAGCCTTTAAAGTCTGAGAGTAGGGTGAATATCTTCCAGTTTTGGAAATTCATTGAAAAAACTCATCAAATTACAGGGGGTTGGATTAGATGACCCTTAGAGTTCCTCCCAACTCTACAATTGTATGATTCTAAATAGTAACACCATTTCTCTTCATTTTGCATTCAATGTATTCTGAAGTTAGGCAAGAGGACGGGTTTATTGGAAGCAGAACCACACACATTTTGTGGAAATACTCTAGAAAATATTCCGGAATTGCACATGGCTTAGAATCAGTCACCCTGTTACCACTCAGTAGGTACTGCAGCTTTTAATGAGTGTATGCAGGAAAAAGTTAATACAGAATGTGTTGCAATACATACACAAGTCATCCAATATTCTCCTCAACAATCCAGTTCACAAAAATAAATACAAAATGAATAAGTAGCAAAATAGATATTTACTGTAGAAAGAAACATACACTTTGCCCACTGTTGCTTGTGCGCTCTCTCTCTCTCTCTCTCTCTCTCTCTCTCTCTCTCTCTCTCACACACACACACACACACACACAAGTTTTACAAAGAAAATACCAAAACCAAATAAAAGCTCCTCAAAGCAGGAAACACTATTTGCTGCTTCTCTGGTTACCAGAACTGGCCAAAAGCTATGAGGAGATATAGCCTTCAAGAAACAGCATGCTCAGAGCATGCTCAGAACAGATTAAGGAGTCTGATAGGCTACCATATGATGCAGGGATAAGCTTCAAGGGTTTGAACCCTAATTTGATATAGTGGCTGGTGGTTAGCCTTTCTCACAGCAGAGTGGGAGGCTGCTCAGCACTGGCTGAACAGTCCCAGTCACATTTTTTCCGCCTGCCCAAAGACACATGGTAAGGCCATAGTTTTGGTTTAGGACTGGCTGAGTGATTCAGAGTGCTGATTGACAGAAACGCCCCCCACAAGCATTTGTAAATTCAAGGATTCTCTGAGTGGTGCAAAGAGCTGATTGGCCAGAGAACAGGAGATTGGCAGAAATGCCTCCACAAGCCAATGCAAGTTCATGCAAGTACAAAATTGGGGGTGGGGCAGGAAAGATAGTGTGTGTGTGTGTGTGTGTGTGTGTGTGAGATTTGGCGGGGGGGGGGGAGAGGACTTTTATTTTATTTTAAGGCTTGATACACTATTGGGAGGGCTGTACCTCAGTAACAATAATGGATTGCAATACTGTTTACAATTCCAGACTATTGTTTTATGAAAATGAGGAGCTTGTTAAGGCTGCTGGGAATTGTAGCTCAATGGGGGGTAAAATACAGTTCCCAGATTTTTTTGGGGGGGGACACAGTGTGCTCTAAATGTATAGTGTGTATGCAGCCTGAGTCTATTTGCCAATAAGCAGAATAGAGAGGTCACATTACATATAATCACTTATGAGCACCTCGCCATCCCTTGATTACATTTTCTCTGCTGTATTGTTCCTTAAGTTCAAACTGGAGTCCAATTGTTAGCATTTGAATGAAGGCTGTGTTATACTGTAATGAGCTCAAACAGCTCCTGGAAAACGGGTGTGGAAGGTGTTCTCATGTAGCCAGAGGCAGTTCTCTTTAGACAGCCACAGGCATTAATAGTTTCAAAACTCCTAAAAGAAACAGGCACATCACTGGAGCTGGCAAATTTGTTTTCCATGCAATTTCCTCCTCTTTCAAGGTGAACTTCTATGATGAAGATTATCAGTTTTCTTCCATAGTTGTGGTTGCAAGAAGCACACTAGGAAAGAGGCTAGGGTTGGTTTTTTTGTTTTACATTTCTCCCCCTTTGTGTTTTTGTTGAATTTGCATGGATGAGTAATTTTTAAAAAAATCTATTTTAAATTGATGTAATGTTACTAAAAGGGGCTTATTTTTGAGGACTAATTAGTGCTTTGTAGTTCAGTGCTAGTTAGAATAGTTTTACTGCATAGGATGGGCCCCTGAAGCTGTTTTCTGATGACTCAAATCATTGGCCCATCTAACACAGTAGCACCTCTAACAGGCCTCTGGGAGGACCATCTTTCCGGGTTCAGCTCTAAGACTTTTTAAAAAAGAAAAATTGGCTGGAGATACAGGGATTGAACTAGAATGTGAATTCTGGGCCCTTCTCCTAATAAAGAGTCAGCCAGTGAGGAGAGTATCCAAGCAGCAATCTCTGGTTCTCCAAATGTTTTTGGACTCCAACTCCCATCAGTTTAAGTCAGCGTGATCAGTGGGAATGGATGATGGGAGGTTAGAGTTACACACGATCTGGAAGATCACACAGTCATCTTAAGCATGGTAGCTATTGTAAAGCAGTTGGCTGAATGGTTCATCCCAAACACTGATCACTGGCAAATCCATGTACTGCAGAGCCATTTTTAAAATGCAGTAGTTCTGTTTGCATGGACTTGCTGTGCATTTGACAAGTCATTGTTAGGAACAGCTAGCTCCATCAAGCAAATGGCCCATCTAGTCCAGCATCCTGTTCTCTTGGTAGTTAACCAGGTGCTTATTATTATTCTTCCCAGTTGTGATTCCCAGCAACTAATATTCAGATGCCTCTGACAGTGAGGGTAGAACATACGTAGCAGCATAGCTAGGTATCTGAAAAAGTGTGCAAGAACAAGCTTATACCAAGAACAAACTTAGTTGGTCTCTAAGGTGCTACTGGACAATTTATTTATTTATTTTGACTGCATCAGACCAACACGGCTACCTACCTGAATCTAGAAGCATAGCTAGGAGAAATTGACGACAACATCCTCCGTTAATCCTTTGAAACCATCCAAGCTGGTGGCCATTACTGCCTCCTGTGGGAGTGAGTTCCACTGTTTAACTATGCACTATGTGAAAAGTATGGGATGCGGGTGGCGCTGTGGTCTAAACCACAGAGCCTAGGGCTTGCTGATCAGAAGGTTGCCCGTTAGAATCCCCGCAATGGGGTGAGCTCCCATTGCTTGGTCCCTGCTCCTGCCAACCTAGCAGTTCGAAAGCATGTCAAAGTGCAAGTAGATAAATAGGTACCTCTTTGGCAGGATGGTAAACGGCATTTCTGTGCGCTGCTCTGGTTCGCCAGAAGCGGCTTAGTCATGCTGGCCACATGACCTGGAAGCTGTACACCGGCTCCCTCGGCCAATAAAGTGAGATGAGTGCCGCAACCCCAGAGTCGTCCACGACTGGGCCTAATGGTCAGGGGTTCCTTCATCTTTATGTGAAAAGTAAATTATTTGCAGCAAATCTTCCAGACGATTGCTCTGAGCACAACAAAGCCAGATTCTACAGCACCAAAGTTGAACTGATCCACATGGCAAATTATCCACAGCTTGACTCTAAATTACCGCACTGCACTAAAAGGGAGGCTAGAAGCTCTGTGTAAAGACTCCTGCCACTAAAGTTGTAGATCTGGTAGGTTAACCTGATGCTATTAAATACCATAGCAAGCAATAATTATAAAATGCACACACATTTTAATGACTGAAAATATGCTATTGAATCTCCATCAGGAAATGGGAATAATTGCCGTGATGAGGAAAGGAAGGCCATCTGAGGTTTAGCAAAAGTGCCATTTATTTATTTTTATGTAATGTTATTAATCTAGATTTCCAAGACAGCCTACAAAAGGGAGCCATAAAACAAATATAAAACAGATCAAAAACATCAGAAACAAAGGCAATTATCATTGCAAAAGTAAAAATACAAAAAGCAGTAGATATAAAATCAGTTAAAATCCAGGGCAATTTATTATTATTTTTTTTAAATATCAAAACATTTATTTATGACATGTACATCCCAGCGTTTCTCCAAGGAGCTCAATGTGGTGTACATAGGTCATCTCCTCCCCATTTTATCCCCACAAGAACCCTGTGAGGTAGTTAGGAGTGAGTGACTGGCCCAAGGTGACCCAGTGAGCTTCAGTGCCAAGTGGGAATTCGAACCCTGGTCTCCCAGGTCCTAGATGGACACTCTAACCCCTATACCACACTGGCTCCAATGTTCCACACAGATGTTTCAGGCCTAGCCATACCTACATTTTGCCTTGCAGCCCTCTATTTGTGGCTGAATTAGCTCAATAATGTTAGTCAACAAATTTGTGCATGTCAGGGTCCCCTGATTCTCTACTTCATCTCAGAAAAGATGTTGAAATGTTTTTAGCTTGTTAATGTTTGTGGGATTGAATTATCTCCACCCTTTTCTGTTCCTTTGGGGGATAGAACAGCTGTTTTTAGAATCAAGATAATAGAACTTGTGGGTGGGGGCTCAAGAAACAAGAGTTTTGCAGCCTAGTTCTGTGCATGGCATTGTGACCTGTTGAGGGAATACCAGAGCCTTTCATTGCAGCAAACATATGCAGGATCAGTGCTGCGCACCAGCCACCCGGTTTCAGGGACTGCTGGCGATAGAATGGTGCCACAGCTACATTTCTAATTAGTACATTTATTTCTGTCTGGGGCTCTTGAATGTCTTTAGGTCACTTGTTTTTGAAAAGGTGGAGTGCCTAAGATCTACTTCACCTCTGCTATGCATTGTCCCTTCTATTCAGTTCAGTTCTCCTTACCAAAAAGAAAGGAGGGGTTGCGAGGAAGGGGGGGGCGTCTTCTCTTCTGTATTCCTCTTCGTTCAATCCTTTGCTAGCCTCTAGCTTCTAGCTAATTGCACACCATCCTCCACACACACACACACACATGTATATTTTTATATATATGTTTAGTGTCAGAACTAGATCAACAGCACAATTTACCGTATTTTTTGCTCTATAAAACTCACTTTTTCCCTCCTAAAAAGTAAGGGGAAATGTGTGTGTGTCTTAAGGAGCGAATGCACTCTGTGCAGCTATCCCAGAAGCCAGAACAGCAAGAGGGATCGCTGCTTTCACTGCGCAGCGATCCCTCTTGCTGTTCTGGCTTCTGGGATTCAGAATATATTTTTTTTCTTGTTTTCCTCCTCCAAAAACTAGGTGCATCTTATGGTCTAGTGCGTCTTATAGAGCGAAAAATACGGTACATAGGTCTGAAGTGGGAGATATTTGTGGGTTGACCTTGGGCCATTCATAGAGCCTCAGGCTCTCCTACTTCACAAGGTCATTACGATGATAAAAATAGGGAGGAGAACCCCATAGTGTCACTCTGATCTCTTTCAAGTGGGATATAAATGTAATCATGCATTTTTGTGCCTCAAAACAATGGACTAGAAAGCTCACTTTAGGTGGAGGAGGAGGAGTTTGGATTTGATATCCCACTTTATCACTATCCAAAGGAGTCTCAAAGCGGCTAACATTCTCCTTTCCCTTCCTCCCCCACAACAAACACTCTGTGAGGTGAGTGGGGCTGAGAGACTTCGAAGAGGTGTGACTGGCCCAAGGTCACCCAGCAGCTGCATGCGGAGGAGCGGAGACGCGAACCCAGTTCACCAGATTACGAGTCTACCGCTCTTAACCACTACTGCTAAGTAACCATGTAAGGAGGGACTATGGGGACAAGCACCAGATATCTGTCTCCAGCCTCATTTCTTGGAGGACAAGCCTCTGTAGCTCACAGAGAGTATGATAAATGCTGCTCATAAGAAGAAGCTCATTTAGCATAAGGAAGCAAGCAACTGTGCTTATTCACAGAGATGGCTTCACTTGTCAATTTCTGCCCAATATGCAACTTTAAATCAGGGATGGGGAATCCGTAGCCATCCAGATGTTGTACCAGCTCCCATCAGCTCCAGCCAACAGGCCAACAATAGCCCTTGTAGTATAAAAACATCTGGAGGGCCACATCCCTATCCCTATCTCAGAGACACAGGGCCTCTCTATAATAAAGGGTCAAGACTGATTTGTGATATCTGCCATCACTGACAAGAAAGCTACCTGTGTGTGTTGGAAATTAAATTAATGGAACTTCCTCCTAAAGTAAATAGGATTAAGATCTTATTTCCATACTTCTCTGTTCTTTTTATGGAAAATTCAAAATTCTACATGGTAGCAAGTAACTGGAATTCACACACACACACACATATCACGGCAAGTGAGCATGCATGAGATTGCACATGAGAGGCTGAACTCTGAGCTGGGAATAAGAACCACTAAACTCAGGCAGGCTTACTTCTGGGCAAACAAGTATAAACTGAATCTGCATGTCTTTTCAAAATGCAGGGTGCAAGCTTTTAAGACACACAGGAACCTTTTTCAGAACCTGAGTCCCTTTTTCTCCAAAAGATTGCTAGCCTGATTTTTAATTCTAATAACCGATACAAACGTACAGATCGGTTACATTTGTTGTGAGAGATTAGTGTTGAGTACAGTATAAGGGCAGGAAAGAAAAGGAAAAAAGGCGGGGAGAGGAGGGGGGTGAAACTTATTTTCTTTCTTATAGTGTACATGTGGTGTTTGTCAACTGGATAGGTTCTCTTTCTATTTGCTTGTTACATTTCCTTGGCTGGGGACTGCATTCTGATTGGTGGATGAAAATCCCATGCTGGTTTCACTAATTTGCAATCTGACCTATCACAACAATTGTGAAGTTTGACCACTCTGATCTCCTTGGAGGAAGGTAGGATACAAATGCAAACAGATATATAGCTATAGATAGATGACAGTGAAGGCCTAAATACCATTGATTAAAAAAACCTAGTTAAAACAAAACCTCAAAATGCATTTAATAAACAATGGAAAACAATTTTGGCAGGAGGAGGTTTGAAGCAGGTGAACATAACCCCTTTTGACACCTGCTAATATTTCACACACAGGCTCCATGATGTAGTGCAGAATTAGATACCATATTTTTCGCTCTATAACACGCACCCGACCATAACACGCACGTAGTTTTTAGAGGAGGAAAATCCATAGGCATGCCACCCGTAGGCATTCCCTCCATAACACACACAGACATTTCCCCTTACTTTTTAGGAGGAAAAAAGTGAGTGTTATGGTGCAAAAAATACGGTATATGTTTTTTAAGCCCCATTGCTTTCAATTGAACTTAAGGCTACAGTCCCAAGTCCTAGGAAGTCCTTTGGAATTCTGTGGCACAGTAAACATTTCAAGGGGTCAGCATCACTGTGCACTAGATTGTAGCTATGATATGTCTTAGCAGCAGGCGCCATAATTATTTCCCTTTTAAAATTTGTCCTTTTGTTTAGTTGGTGTTGTTTATGAATGCATTTTTTTTAAAAAAAATGATTATTTCTTGCATTTATATCCCACTTTTTTCACCAAGGAGTGCAAGGTGGCATACAATGCTTCTCCCCCACCCTCATTTAATCCCCACAACAACCCTGTGAGGTAGGTGATGCTGTTTCCACAGAAGCATTCTAGTATTGCTTTTTGTTGTTGTTGAATCAGACAGAGCCTGTCTTACCTAGTAACTGGAAGAAAAATCAGGAATGAACAGTGCAGTCCTATGCATGTCTACTCAGAATTAAATCCAATTGTTTTAAATGGGGCTTACTCCCAGGTAAACGTGCAGAGGATTCCATCTGCACTGTGTGAGCCTACGAATGCCTACTCAGAAGTAAGCCCCATTGATTTCATTGGGATTTACTCATAGGTAAGCGTGTATAGGATTAAGGTGCCAAGAGTCTCTGTTATGCAGGATTGCAGCCTTGGAACTAAGGGATGGCAACTTTAAAAATTAAATGTTGCAACCATAACTTTTTCCCCAATGTCAGCAACTGAACACCGTAAACGAGATTAGATTTTCTTGTTCATTTAATGAAGAAAATGCTGATTTTGTTATAGGTCTTTGATCAGAAACTCCCCCTCCCCAAAGAGTGTTAATAAAAGCAAACAGTGGCATGCAAGCGTGGGCTTTTTCTTATCTTTTCGGGAAAGTCCTTTAAAAGTTTCACTGGAGTTTTATTTGAAAACAGAAGTTGCCCCTTTTTTCCGGGAGTTGTAATTTTGTTTTGTTTTCGTCCCGGCTGGTACCACCCACCTTCCGCCTGTGCCCCTCCCCCACCTTTTCAAATTATCTTGGTGGGTGGGTGGGGGAGGGAGGGAGGCGAGTGCAGAGCCTTCCTTTAAGGGCGGACTAGGCTGGATGGATGAGCAGAGCGGAGGAGCGGATCCTGGGAGCGGGGATCTGACGTCAGCGCAGAGGTAGTTTCCCTCGCGAGCTGTCAGACCGTGTGGCAGGTTAGGTATTAAAGGCACTTTGAGCAGCGCCGAGACCCCTCCTCTTGAGCGGCCGCCGCGCGCGCACACAAAGAGAAGTGCCCATCGCTGCGTCCGGCAAGGATCCACCACCAGCTGCGTCAACGCTCCCTTTTCTTGCCAAGGCGTGGATTGAAACACCGCCGGGAGCGGAGCCAGGAGCTTGAAAGGGGCGGGTGGGAGACGCTGCGAGAGGAAGAAAATGAAACCGACCGGGAAAAGTAAGTCTGGGAAGTTTGCTCGGGGTGCATATGCACCCCCCCCATTTTCTTTTTGCTCGGCAAAACTTTGGAGTTCTCATTTTTTATTTTGCAAAAGCGTGTGGGGCATTCTGAAGACTGGAAGCACTTGCAAAGGGGGCTCGGGGGTTTGGGTTTTTTTTCTTTTGCAAAACCGCTGCCTGTTTTCTCAAAGGCAAACCGCAGGCAGGAGAGGGGGGCGGTGGAGGAGGAGGAGGAAAGAGTTTTCGTGGGCGTCCAGAGAATGGAGCGCCCTCGTGGAGAACCGGGTGGTGTGTGTGCGCACGGAGAGTATCCGATCGGTGTTTGCAAAAACTCTTCAACTTTGCAAAAAAGAAAAAAGAAAAGAAGAGTCTAGTGGGTGGGAGAGAAGAGGGACAAAAAAAGCACCACGAGGAAAGAGGAGCGAGAGGAGGGGGGACGGACGAGAAATGCCTTCCAGGCACTCAGCTATGCAAAAGCGAGCGAGAGGCGAGGGAGTCGGGGAAGAGGATCTTTTGTTCGGTAACGTTCAATGCAACATTGCGAGAGAGATCCAACTTCTTTCCTGCCTTTTCTCTCTGAATGGAGGTTCTTCTGTTGCCCGCCCCCCCCCCCAGGTCCGGCTTTCTTTAAAGGAAACAAACACAAACCTTTTTTTAAAAAAAAAAGATTTCGAAGGTTTCTCTTCCCAAAGCTGCTTTCTTTTACTTTTACATGCTTCTGTTCCCCCTTGATCCCAAAATGGCAACTTTCCCAATTTTTTTCTTTTGCAAACTCCTCCCCACATCTGCTCCCCCCACCCGCAAAGAAACAAACCCCTGGCGATTTTGGACTCTGCAAATTTAGGTTTCTCTTAAAAAAAAAACAAAAGCAAAACCTGATTTCAAGTGCCTGTAAAATGACAGCTTTTGGGGGGAGGGGGTGGATTTGTTTGGAGCAAAGCCGGGGTAACGCGTGCTCCTGGGGGGGGCGCGAGTTTCTGTTTCTTTTGGAACAAAGAGAACTCTGTCTAGGCATCTGTCACTCAAGGAAAGAGACACAAGAAAAACTTTTTGCGAGAGCGTTTCTCGTCTTCCGATTGCTTTCGGCGCTTGGGTGCTGGGGACCCCTCTTTTTTTCGGGGGGTGGGGAGGAGAAGAGGTCTCTGCTTATTTCGACCTTGCCTCTTGGTCACCCCCCATGGAAGGGATTCGGAGGAGGCGGTTTTGGGGGTGAGAGCGGCGATGCAACTGGCAGAAAACATGGAGTCCAGGCTTGTTTTGTGTGAAGTGGGATGGAAGGGATTTAAAGAAAGAGGTTGGCCGGGGGTGGGGGGTTGAAGCGAGGTTAGCTTCGCTCTCCCACGTTACTTTTCCTTTTGAAACTCCAGACCTGAGTTCATTATCAAACCAGCGCCGGTGGGAGTAATCCGCGAGGTATTTTCGTGTGTGTGTGTGTATATGTATTTTAATTGCTGCTTTACTAAGTAGCAAACTTCTGACACGTGATTTGTCTCGCTTGAATTCAAACGGAAGAAAATGAAATGTTTGATCTGCCTTTTCTCCTCCCTCCCCCTTTTCCGCCCCGGTTCGGATCTATTTCCAATTGCATTCTCTTTGTGTAGGAATGGACACGGCCGAGGAGGCAGCTTGTTGCTAATTTAACTTCCTTTTGCTTGCATTTTGAGGTTTGGGGTTGGTGGGTGTTTTGATAAAGTGGACGATACGCGGGGCAAACGTAGCTCACCAACCCGCCCCCAAAGCAAAAACAACCCGTGCTTTTAGCCTGACTCTCCTCCGACCTTCCTGAATTTTTTGCATTTTAATTTTTTTATTATTATTTCGCTCTGGGCTGGATTTTGTCGTTCCCATGTGCAGCTGGCGGTGTGGGCAGTTCAGGGCCAGGAGGAAACGGCAGCAGCAAAAAAAAAAATAAAAAAAAATTGCTGCTGCTCCTCCTCCTCCATCCCTGATGAGATGCAGACTTGAAACAGGAGAGAGAGACTCCCTCACATAGCCAGCAGCTCCCCCTGAGCCCTTCTGCATTCGGCGTTGCCTGGAGGAATAGGAAGACGAGGATCCATTTGCTTTTGCAGCTTTTTTTTTTAATAGGCACAAAGTTTTGCCCTTTTCTCTTCCTCGCGGGTGGGTGGGTGGGTGGGGGGCGCGCGTAGAGGAGAAGCGAATGCGCGCTTGCATTTCAATGCACTTGAATTTGCCTGGCGTTTTTCTGCGTGTGCGCGCTTGCTGGGGGTGGATGCGGACGTGTTGATCTCCGAGTGCCTCCCTCCAAACAAACTCGACCGCATGTCTGGAAAAAAGGGCATTGAGCTAACCTTAAGCAAACTTGGAAGTCTTGACGACTGCTTGGCCCACCAGTTTTATATATGTTACCTCTGTCGTCCTCCCTCCCCCCACCCCTTTTTGGGGGGAATGTAGAAAAAAAGTCTCTACATGTAAAGGGCTTTGGAGAGAGGAAACTTTTAAGAGCTGTAAGGCTGCAGCCACCTGGGAGACTTTGTTAATAGTGGACACTTGCTTTTTTCAGTCTGATCCCCCTGCAAAGTAAAATGCATCTTAATTTCCTAACATTTTGTGCAATGCACTTTTAACATGTATTGGACTTGGCTCAAAAACATATTAATGAATGAATTTTAGTTGTTGTTTTTTAAATACAATCATTCTGGTATGGGTTGGGGGATCGAGGTCCAAAACAATTTTTTTCATTTGGAAGGGGAAGCCATAAAAATACCTCTTTGTCAGAACAGGGCAAAACTGTTAGAAGTGTCAGGAGTTTCACATACAGAAAGGTAGCCGTGTTGGTCTGCCATAGTCAAAACAAAAAAATTTTTTTTCTTTCCAGTAGCACCTTAAAGACCAACTAAGTTAGTTCTTGGTATGAGCTTTCGTGTGCATGCACACTTCGTCAGATACAGTAAAGAAAGGAGCCATATTAGGAAAAAATACTTCTGGGGTTTCTAATGAAAACACAGCGTCATTAATGTTCTTTACAAGAACTCTATAGTTCTGTGATTTTAATACCAGCAGTCTCCTCCTATAGAGCTTATGGCACAGCTTCATAACTTACTTTAAAATATTGTAGATCTTTAGAGTATGTAGAACACAACTCTGTAGAGTTGAATGCCAAGCACTGCTCTGAATTTGACCATAGTGCAGAGTACGGATGAGGAACCTGTGAACCTCCAGTTGTTGTGGTTTGATTACCCCATCACCCCAGGCTGCGTAGTCAAACAATCATAGAATTGTAGAGTTGGAAGGGACCCCAAGGTTCATCTAGTCCAACCTTCTGCAATGTAGGAATCTCTGCTAAGGCATCAATGACAGATAACATCTGCTTAAAAACCTCCAAGGAAGGAGAGTCCACAAGCTCCCTAGGGAGACCGTTCCACTGTCTGTCTAGTCAAAATCTCCTTTCTTGTAACTTGAGTAGTCAGTGGTCAGGAGTGACAAGAGTTGGAACCCAGCATGCTTTGGAGAGTCAAATGTTCCTCATCCCTGCTGTTGAGGGTGGCCTTTGCACATCTTCTGCCTCAGTTACCCATCTGCAAAAGGGCAGCTTCACTTCTCCTTTTGTGTGCTATACAATTGTGAAAAGGAAGATGAGCAAGATGCAATTAGTGAAGGACCTTGTTAGGTACACCTGCAGTGACTGTTGAACACAACCTGCCTCCTTGCAGCTCTTTCACACCTGTGTGCTGGTAATTCCACCTGTGACCCATTGTGTCTTGCATTGTCTCCCACATCCCAGGCTTGAACCAAGACAGATCTGCCAGCAGTTCCACCATGTCGGATAGTGACTTTGGGGAGGATGATGGGAGCGTATCTCAGGATCCGTTGCAGCCCGGCAAGAGAAAACGAAGGGGCAACCTTCCTAAGGAGTCTGTGAAGATTCTCCGGGAGTGGCTCTACGAGCACAGGTTCAATGCATATCCGTCTGAGCAAGAGAAACTCAGCCTTTCTGGGCAAACAAGCCTCTCTGTTCTTCAGGTATGAACTTCTGTATAATCCTTTCCTAGCAGGTTGTCCAGTTATGATTTCTTGGATACACAGGGTTGCCAGGTGCAAAAGAGGAGAAGGCTTTGGTACCTTTAATAGCACTGCAGAGGAAGGGATTTTGGCAGGTGTAGGTTGAAAGCTGAAATTCCTTCTGCTCCATTGCTGTTAAAGGGTACTGGAGCCTTCACCTCTTGTGCCTATGTATAAGAAGTTGCAGATTTTTTTTTAAATTTAAAAAGCCTGTTAGCAAAAATAAATCCAAAAAGTAAAAACAAACCAGCTTTTATTAGGCTCAACTAAAATGTCAAGGTAATTAGCAAGCTTTCCTGTTCCTCGGAGCTCTTCTTCAAGCTGATTAAATCTCTTCACCCCCCAACACAAAAGGAAGGAGAAGCTGGGCATGATGGGAAGAAGTCTCAGGGTCTTAATCTTGTGTTGGCCTCCGCCCTCCAACCACTAGGTAATACTATCCAATTCGGCCTCTCTTGACTCTTCCCCCCCCCCCCCGCCAGTGCACAAAA
The DNA here is from genome assembly GCF_964270895.1 of Podarcis filfolensis. Classification (NCBI taxonomy): domain Eukaryota; kingdom Metazoa; phylum Chordata; class Lepidosauria; order Squamata; family Lacertidae; genus Podarcis; species Podarcis filfolensis. The sequence goes on from NC_139609.1 coordinate 72,045,802, forward strand.
ATTAACCTCCAGCATTGTTAATGTAAGGACTATCTTGTTTTTCTTTACTTCTGTTCTCTGCCTTCCAAGGGACATGCACATTCTGCTTAGTGATGGGAGCAGATGCAGGTAATTGCTACTTTTCATACCTTTAAAGGGGTGGGGGACCATGATCATTCTGTGTGTCCCTGTAGCTGCATCTTGGAATCTGTTTTATTCCCTGCATGTTAACTAAATAAGTCTGAAGAATGCCTCATGTACTTCATCTTAAGGTTGTTGGATAATGCAGATTTTGAAGAGTTTCCACCATTCATCTGCCCTCTTCCTCCCTCTTTGTCTAATATCCACCCTGAAGAAGAATTCTCAGGAGTTCGAAAGCTTTGGCATTTTAGTTTTTCCTAATAAGGTTATCAGTTGCATTGTGTAGCTAATGTTCAGCTCCACCTTTTGCTCTGAATTTGAGTTAGATGTTCTTAATGATGTTCTTAATAAATGTAACAGGAATCGTAACTTCTCACCCCCTTTTACAAAGAAACAAGTTGGGTGTCCCTTTTCACCTGTGTTAAAGATCAGTAATCTTAAACCTGCTTTCACAAGTTAGCTGAATTTAATTAGTACATAAACAGATACACTAAATGATTTTGCACCAAGGAAGTCTGGAGGACTGGGCAAATCTGCAATATGTTATGAATTTAAGAATGCCTTATGGGCCAAGATCTATAGCCATTTCTTTCTATTGGGTTGATTTTGTTTGGTGTGCAATCTGAAGCACATTTTATAAATATATGTGCACGTGAATCCACTGAAATAAGTAGTGCTTAACTTGCAAGTAGAATTGGGGTGTCAAAATACTCTAGGCTGATTTGCAATCCTATTCTATTGTAGTAATGTCACTACTTGAATTAATTCCAGTCTTTTGCATGTATTGGGTAGAATCAGAGTTGGGAGAATGTATTGTAGGCCATCTGGTAACCTAAACTGTTAGACCTAGTCCTGCCCTCTGGGGCAGTGGAGAACAAATCTGCCCTTTTCTATGGGCTGGTCTCTCCAGGTAGCTTATTAAAAGTGGCAACCATGTATAGCTGAGTGTGAATTTTAACATACCAAGAAAGATCTCCTTAACAGCACAAAATTAAGTTACATTCTGCAACAGCAGATAATTTGTATGGGAAAGTGAGACAATAAACTATTTAGTGATTGTCAATCTGGAATAAATTATTACTGGGGGTATTAGGGTGTGCATGACTCTTAAAAATGATGGCTAATCTTTTTGGAGGGCCTATAAATGCCCCTTATGTGGACTCTTAAGATGAGTTTCTAGTCTGGCTTGCTGTAAACCATCATTTAAAATAAACGATGGTTTAAAATGAACATGTGTGTTTCTCCTAGGGGAATAAAGACTACAAACCAGAGATTGGTTTGTTGTTACATGCAAGGTAGCACTTGTGGCTTGTTTGTCTCCTCACAAACTACTGTGGTAAGTCAACAACCCACCTTGGCTTACCACTGTGGCTTGTTAGGACACAAAAGAAATGCAAGTGGTGGCTCTCATGTAACAGTTTATTTCCTCTCTGGCATGTTGAAGAAAAGTGTGAAGCATTGTCTTGTGAGCATTGTGCACCAGGACATTGCTCACTCACGTAAATCCATAGTTTATTTCATGCTAAACTATGGTTTACCACGGCATGTTAATGGGGCCTATATGGTTCGAGTCAGGATTCCAGAAGACCTCCATTCTTGGATGGTCCATCCTTGGTCTTCTACTGGATTAGTAGGGCAGAAGGCACTGAGGGTTGAAGAATAGGGCTGCAATTTGTCTGTATTGATGGAATCAAAGCATTTTAAATCTATCCATTTTGTGCTTGCCTTATAAATGTACAAATTTTCTAAGGACCCCAGTGTACTGCAACACTGCCCAGGGAATCTGTTTATGACCAGCAGATCCTTGCAAGGTCTCAAGGAATGTTGGGCAGCTAGGCCTTTGGGAACCTATATTAATACTGTTGTTATTACTGTTGTTTATCTACTGCTTTCATTTCAAAAATAAATACCAAGGTGGTTCACAAACAAAAACCAGCAGCAAAATAGCAAAAACAAAAAAGCCAATGATAAAAATAAAGCTATTTGGTAATTAAAATACATAGTAGTAGCTAAACATGTATTAGAAATTAGAGGTTTAAGCGAAGCCGGTATAATCCTCAGCTACTTCCCTAGGGTGAAGTACTATTAATAGAAGGGTAAGATTTCTCCATTAAGTGTCTGGGCTTTGCTTTTCACTTCCTCATCCTTCAACTCCACTTTAAGGCATTTCTTGGCAAGTGTGTGTGCCTTGAGGGGGAGTGAAAAGCAGGATATGAGCCTAAATGAACAGTTGACTTGGTTTTAGGAACAAAATACCCAACTGCCCCAAAGGTGTTCCCGTCTCTTTCCTCCTCACAAATGCTTTTTGTCTGTGGTTGTACTGGGGGAGGGGGAAGGAAGCATAATTTAGAAATTAAGAGAGAAAACACTAAACAAATCTAACCCAGTCCTTAACAGTTTTAGCTGAACTGTGCCCTGTGCCACCCACTCAACACCTGATGTGAATTTAGCCATTTACTATTTGCATGGAATCAAGTACAGCTGAGGGGTTCCTTTCTGTGTGTATTTGGTTGTTGCCTCAACTTTTGGCAAGGTGTGCTTGCCCTTGAATGCTTGTGAAACACACCTAGCTTCCCTATCTGTCAAGTCCTTTCCAAGGATTTGAAGGAGAGGCCAGGGTTTTCGGAAATAACTAAATAAATATAAGATATTCTGCTGGGTCAGTCTAGTGTCAGGAGGGTAACGAGACTTCTGCTTCACCTGGCAAGAAATGCAGGAGCTAGGAAAGGAATAGAGGTGTGGCTGAGGCCAAGAGTGGGGTTTCCCCTGCCCTGATTCATCCTTGGCTACAGAGTTTGTTTTTGGAAAACTGCATCTATCTTCAAAGAGCAAGCGTCAGATTTCTACCTGTACCCTGCAGAGACTTTTAGAAACACAGATGTTTCTATGCCAATGTCAGGTGCTTGTCACCAGGTGCCTGGATAATTTTTATTTTCTGGGTCTGCTTTGGGAGCAAGGGTCTTGCCCTAATATTGAAAACCATTGGCCTGTTCCATGGTGTGAAACCAGGGCTTCCTGTGCTTGACAAGTACCTTAAAAACAATGGGTGGAATTCAGTGTTGCATTTGTGGAACAGTTATGTCTGATCTCCCCTCCCCATACACTGTTCTGGGGGTTCTGCTGACTCCCCTCTGAGCCAGCTTTAGGGGGGCACTGGGGATGGAGAGGGGGAAAGCCCTTGCATAGGACTTCTGTTGACAGGGTTCAGTGTTAAGCTAGTTTAGGACTCAGAATTGTTTATAGAAAGAGCTTCTCATGCAACCTGGTTTAATATACCATAGGAATTCTTGGGTGGTGTGTGTGTGTGTGTGTGTGTGTGTGTGTGTGTGTGTGTGTGTGTTGGTGGGGGAATCAATTTAAAATATTGTTAGATGGCTTCCCCCGCCATATATGAGGGCAGTAGGCTAGCTTAGATGGTGCAGGGCAAGGCCTGTGTGGCACATGCAGCTCTGTTTTCCAACATATCACCCCCCACTACCTTTCCCTCAACATCTGCCACCTGAGGCAGCCACCTTACTATGTCCAATGGTAGGACCGGCCCTGTCAGGCTTCTTAGGAGTTCCGTGAGAAACACCTCCAGGGCATGCATATTGAAAACTGGGGAATTAGATCTTGGTTGCTTCATGTAAAAGGAAGCTTCTTAAAAAGTAGTGTTCTGAAGTAAAAACCAGTTTCTTTCAGGTGAGAAAATCTATCTTGTATTTTTAAAAAGACATTAGACCTTCCTTACTGTAACACTGTTCTATCAGTGCATACCACATTCCAGTGGATTGGGTTTAATTTGGTTAAACGTTCAAATTGTGATTGCATGAAGTAAGAGATTAAACTGTGCACGTTGTACAAAGTGAAATGGCCGAAATGTTAGCTGTATGCACTTTACATCCTGAAAGCTTAGCGATGCTCAAATACATGTTTGGTTGGTTGTTTCTAACAGGTAGGTATAGTAGTGAACGACCTTATGGTTCAGCAAAGAAACCAAAACAAAATTCAGACTGCTAGGGCAATGCCACGTTAGTTCCCTTCACTTGAAGGGGGTATGTTGTGATTAGGGGGTATGTTGTGATTGTGGGGAAGAAGGGCCTCTCATATGTAGGCTACTTCCCGGTAAACAACCTTGCTGGGGCCTGGAAATCTGTAGGTGGGGCCAGGAGCAAGTAAACGGTGAAGTGGGCTGTTATGCAGTGGCCTTTATCCGTTCTGTTGTGTTTTGCAAAATCTTTCTTTATGTGGTTTGCCTCCCCACAAATTGCATTTGTTTACAATTTAAATACAAAAATGAGAGGAAGAAGAAGGATGAAAGGGGGGCTGTTGGTGGTTTCTTTAAGAGCCTCTGGCATGAGTTCCGGCCTTTTGGGTTTCTCTTTTGCTTTCCCCGCTCAGGACAGAGGTCCTAAGTCACTGGGAAGACAGGGGAGAGACTGTCCCAGCTGGACTCTCTTAAAGGAGCTCATAACAGCTCAAAGTCTTCCTGTTTCTAAGGAAATACCTCCAGGTGTCATGATTTAAATGAATCTTACAGGAAGCCCACTATCAGGGCTATAGCCCTGACCTGTGGCTTTCCCCTCTCACCCTTCTAGCTTGGAGCAGGTGGCCTTAACCCCAGTTGCGTACATGTTGTGGCCTTTGGTACTGGCAACAGAGAACAAAACCAGTCCTCAGGTTTGTTGCCATTCACACAAATGCTGCTTAAGCTCTCAAAAATGAGGTGAGCATACCACCTTTTCTCATTGTCCTTGCTTGTTACTGGAATTGCAGTCTTAACCAGCTGCTCAGCCTATCTAGAATGCACACTTGATTTCTGAATCTGAAAATTCTCCAGCTACAACACTTACATTTGCTAAACAAGCAAGTGTAACGTCAGCAAAACTAGCTGAGCGGTGCTGCATGGATCCAGACAGCCCAAATAGAAATCTAATACAATAGTTAGATAGATTTCTGTTTGGGCTGTCTGGATCCGTGGAGCTCAGCTAGTTTTGCTGGTGGACCCCACTGACAAGATTGCATGGGGCTAAGCCTCCCAAACTAGCTTGTTGCCAAGCAATATCACTTTGGGTTTGGGAGGTCTGCATGGTGCCACCCAGATTTGTTCTGGGGGTGACCAGTTGCTTGTGTCATTAGAGCTGGCATAGTTAATTGTGTGTGTCGGAGGGGGGGGGAATAAACAAGCATGGCTTTGGATGCAATAGAAGGACATGTAAACCTAAGGAGTGTTGTTGTGGTTGATCCAAAATATTCAGATTGTTTGATCGATGCTGCTTAGCCTTGTGAAAAGGACAAAAGTGCTTTTTAGAACTGACTATTTGTGATCAGTGCATTTTGGCCTCTCTTTCTCTGTAGCAGAGAACTGTCCCCACATAACTGGGGTCACTTGGGTGCCTGACTCACTGAACAGCTAGTAGCATTCCTTGCAAAGTTCTGAGCTTCCTTTGATAGTTCCCATCTCTCTCTCTACTGACCAAGCTTGGTGCTCTTAGCTGGGATCTGACTGCACAAGAATGCTTAGTCTGTTCTGCTTGGCTTGCTGTAAGCACAAATATTCCGATAACAAGTTGCAGCTCTTGCTTGTATGCAGAGAAGGAGTTGGCTTGCTGAAGACCATCTAGATATTCAAGGTCACCTTCTGTATTTCTAAAAGCAACATAAATTGCACCTTTTTCTGGTACAGTGTACTTGTGCACAGATGTAGCTGAACATAAAAGTGGCTGTGAGATTTCTGCATGCAAATGTTTACTGGGACTTAATGATTGGTTGCTTGTTTTATGCAGTTAGAATTCGTGTGCAGCAGTGCCTCAGTTTCTCTACATACGGGGCATAAAAGGCGTACAGCTCATTGAACTTGGAGTCTTCTAATCAGTAACTGGTAGGATCCCTTTTCTCCTTGCTTAAGGGGCTTTTAAATTTGTTCTTTTAGCAGTGAGACTATGGCAGGGTTGAGAGCTGGGTAATTTCCATGGTGTTAAGCAGCAAGAATAGTGTCAAGAATATCTCTTCTACCCATGATGGCTATGCTCTGCCTCTGTGGTCAGAGGCAATATGCTTCTGAATACCAGTTACTGAAAATCGCAGGAGGAGAGTGCGTTATTTGTGCTCAAGTCCTGCTTGCAGGTTTCCCAGGTTTGGCCACTGTGAGACCAGGATGTTGGATGAGATAGACGTTTAGACTGATCTAGCAGGTGCTTCTTCTGTTCGAGAGCCAGTGTGGTGTAGTGGTTAAGAGCGGTAGTCTCGTAATCTGGTGAACCGGGTTCGCTTCCCTGCTCCTCCACATGCAGCTGCTGGGTGACTTTGGGCTAGTCACACTTCTCTGAGGTCTCTCAGCCCCACTCACCTCACAGAGTGTTTGTTGTGGGGGAGGAAGGGAAAGGAGAATGTTAGCCGCTTTGAGACTCCTTAAAGGGAGTGAAAGGCGGGATATCAAATCCAAACTCTTCTTCTTCTTCTTACCTCTGAGGCATTGTACAACATTGGGGGGAGACCCTACCTTTCTTCTGTCATGGAGAGTCTTCACACTTATTCAGGCATAGAAGAAGGGCAGAAGGCTCTCCTTGGTGGTTCTGTGCTCTTACCAGGGCAAGACGGGGGAAGTCCACATTGTGAATATGCCTGCAGATGTGTTCAACCTAGAAGTGTTTTAAATGTAAGCTGTGTTGAGCTGCCAGCTTCTGTTTTTAAGTCTTGTAAGCCATGTGCAAGGAAACCCCCAACTTCTTGCTCCACACGTATGGAAAAACTGTGTATACTTGTGAAAGGAGACCAGTTTGAGGCTTTGGAAACATGGTGATTGTTTTCTTGAGGCGGGTGGGGAGGGGATTAAAAACAGGGAAATTATTGAGTTTGTGTTAACACGTATCCCCAGGGAAAATATTTTACAGAGCTGCTGATTTGCAAAAGATACATCAGTCTACTTGATTTATTTTCCCATAATTGTTCTCTTTGAAGCACTCTTTCATTTTGGTTTGGCTTTCAAGAAGGAAAAATTGTTCTACACCCTCGTGTGTGACGTGAAACAAATTGCACAGGCAGCAGCTGTGCTTCCCAAGGTCTTGTAACCAGCTCCTCATGGAGTTGCGCTAAGATTCCTAGCGGGCTTCTTTGGCAAGGCATCCAGAACTTTTGCTAATTCGCCAAATGGAAACGTGATTGTCCCGTCCCTCTCTCTTCCGAAGAGTGCAGTTGCACATGTTCGTACTGTGCAATCCAAGCTGGTGCCCTCCAGCTGTTCTAGACTGCAACGCTAATCAGCATGGCCACGCTAGCTGGGGCTGATGGGACTTGTAGTCCAAAACAACTGGAGAGTACCAGGCTGGCAAAGGCTGCTCTAATATCTTAATTTGTTCCTTTACAACTGTAATCAAGCACTGTGCTATTGTGCAGTGTGGCTGCTTCATGAGCAGTTGCATAATGCTGTTGTAGGTAGAGGACAGAAGAAGGCTAATAATAATGATAGGCCTCGAGACCTGAGAGACTTAGTCTACAGAATGGTCCAGAATTGCACAATACATTTCTGCTGGAGTGAAGCACTACCTAAGGGGGAAATAGGATGGATAAACATTGTTAGTCCTTTAAATGGTGAGTTCATTGTTTGCTATAATTGAGCTTGGGTAGGTAAAGGACCCCTGGATGGTAAAGTCCAGTCGATAATGCCTTTAAATGAAATCTTTTGTTGTTGTTTAGTCGCTTAGTCATGTCCGACTCTTTGTGACCCCATGGACCAGAGCACGCCAGGCACTTCTGTCTTCCACTGCCTCCCGCAGTTTGGTCAAACTCATGCTGGTAGCTTCAAGAACACTGTCCAACCATCTCAACCTCTGTCGTCCCCTTCTCCTTGTGCCCTCCATCTTTCCCAACATCAGGGTCTTTTCCAGCCAGTCTTCTCTTGAGGTGGCCAAAGTATTGGAGCCTCAGCTTCACGATCTGTCCTTCCAGTGAGCACTCAGGGCTGATTTCCTTAAGAATGGAGAGGTTTGATCTTCTTGCAGTCCACGGGACTCTCAAGAGTCTCCTCCAGCACCATAATTCAACAGCATCAATTCTTCGGCGATCAGCCTTCTTTATGGTCCCGCTCTCACTTCCATACATCACTGCTGGGAAAACCAATGAAATCTTAGCTATATTACAAGTATATTTTCCCCTTTTGTGATCCTCATAGAAAACTCATTCATATTAAAAGATGAGGTGCACGCGGCAAGAACGGTGGAGAGAAAAAGGGAGAGAAGGAAAAGAGGTTGGGCAGTTCTAGAAGGAGTACAGTGGGTGAATTGTAAACAGGAATTTAATATCCAGTTTACTTTCTTGAAACATTTCTACACACTTTCCCACATCAGTCTTGAGGAGGCACACAGCAACTTTAAAATAAAGGGATGAAAGCAGCTGGTAACCCAGTGCAGATTTTTAAAAAAGTGTAAGAACCTGCTGGGGCCAGACTGATCTCCACTTCCCAGTGGTCTTCCTTGGGAAAGAGGTGTAGCAACTGACCCAACAGCCAGGGATGGGGAACATTTTTCAGTCGGAGGCCACGTTCTCTCTCTGGCTGCAGGCCAATGGAAGGGGCCAGTGTGCGTTCCTGTCTTGTATTTATTTATTGTGTGCATCTTACTGCACCCAGGTACTAAGAAGTCATGGCAGGTATGAAGACAGTAGAGATGTTGTCCTGCATTTAGGCAAGCTCTTCTAGTGTGCCCTTCTTGGTGGTCATGTTGTTGTTGCTATTATTATTGTAAGTCCTCTAGTCTCTGCAAAATATTTCCATGTCTCAAATTATGAATATTTATGACTCGACCAACCAGCTTGGAAACTTCAGTTTCCATTTCATGGAGAGTTGGTGTTCTGCCCAGTAAGTACCAGCCTTCGCTTCTGGAAAGTTTTGGACTTGCTTTAAAATTAAGTGAACTTGCTCGGATACCTTGCAATGTGTCTTAGCAGAGGCCCAACCAGATGCCCAATAATTTTCTGGTTTTCCTTGCCCCCTTGTGTTTAGCCAGATGCAGTTTAGCCAGATGCAGTTCTGTAGTATGAAAGGAATGTAGACTGCACCGCTGAGAAGTTTTTGAAATAAATTGCCAATTAATTTGCGAACTGTTTGATCACAGCCGATTGGTATGCACATTTGTTCATGAATCTGTGAAATGGGGAAATTTCATTTAAATCAGCAGGTTGTTCTTTCTATGCCAACCTAGGCAACTTGTTGTCTTCTGTGTTTAAGTTTCACAGAAAACAGGTGCACTTATTTTAGTGGGGGATCACTTACTCTGTTTCCTGGGGATTATCTTTTGCTGGATTCTTGTTTTTAGAAGAGTTTTCCACTCTTGATTACCATGTGCACGTGCATGTATGTGATTGGTTTTCACTAGTTGTACGCCTAATCAAACTATACATTTTTTTGGAAAAAGGATGGGGGGGGGGCAGGAAACAGCCATTGCTGTTTCTTTGCAGCCCCTGGCATCGGTTTTGCCCCATGCAAGCTCTGATGTAATGACGAAGGGAGCCAATCCCAAGCTCCTGTGAAACGTGGCTGAGGGATTGGCCTTTGGGTCCAGCAGAGTGGGAGCTTCACCCCCAAAGGCCTCTTAGCTGCAGTGGCAAGCTCTGCCACCAGCGTGCCTCTGCAGATGGTGATCTGTCAGTAGGGGCAAAAATGGGTGTGTTGGGGGAGCTTTCGGATCCTCAGGACCCGACAACTTCCCACTCCCTTGACAAGGGAGAGCCCTGGAGCTGGCATAGTTCTCCACCCCCATTGCCTTTGAAACCAATGCATTGGATATTTTCTGTCTTGGCTAGCATGGGCTTGACTTGGGTTTAGGAAGAGGCAGTTCCTTCTCCCTCAACCGCGCCCCTCCCCAACCTCTGTCAGGTTGCTCTGCCCATCTCCATGAGATTTTTTGTGCCGGATCTTAGACTTGTTACAAAGTGTAGACCAGACTTTCTCAGCCTTGTGCTTTCCAGATGGCTTGGATTACAGCTCTCATCACCCCACAGCTGGAGGACACTAGGTTGGGAAAGGCTGCTGTGGGCTCTGTCTTCATATCCAGTCCCTTCTCTTCCTTCCTCTCGGTTTCACTGAACCAGGGCTGGTTGCTCTTTCGGTTTTTACCTTTGTCATCCAGTTCGGAGAAGAGTTCTGGGAAACTGGAAAGTTTGCCTATCAGTTTAAGTATTGTCCCATTAATACTTTTTTGGTCTTAAACCTCAACTCCTCATACTTCTGAGCATAAGGGACAGGAAATGCTCTGGTACAAATAATTCAGTAGATCAGTCTTTGGGTACTGTATTCATGAGAATAAAAATGGTTGCTGGATTATAACTGACCGGAACTGGAGTGGAACTTGAGAGAGGTGCACATTTCTCTATATTGGCTTATTTTTAATTTTTAAGCCCTAGATTGCCCTGTATAAAGGAAACATCCTGCATACTTTCTATTCACTCCTGGACAGATCTGGCAGGAGAAAAGGCATGTCAGGAATCTTGGAATAAATGGTCTGTGCTTTATCCTACACTGGCTGGGCAGAGCACCTAGTTTGCATGGAGAAGTCTCAGGTTCAGTCTCAGGGGGTTTTGTGAGAATAAAAGGAGAAAGGAAAGAGCCACAAATGCTTTTTTTAAAAAAAATAATTTTCATTATCACCATTTCCAGAATCACATTCAGATATACATTTCCACCGATTTCCCTTCTTCCCTTCCCTGATTGCTTTAATTTCCCCACCATTCCTGCATATTCTTATATATCCATTTAGATGACTCCCCCCCCCCCACTATTCTTCCTTTATTATATATTCCCAGTACTCTTTTAACTATTTTGCATGCCCTTGGAGAAATGGCTGTATAGGAACAGAAGAGGAGTCTTGTTCTTCTTGCCAGCAGCCCATCTAGTCCACAGCGGCCAACCAGCTGCTTCTGGGAAGCCAGCAAGCAAAACCAACAGCATTTGCCCTAGTTGTGATTCCTAGCACTTGGCATATTGCTTCCAACAGTGGAAGCAGAACATTGCTGTTCCGGCTGGTAGTCACGGACAACCTTATCAGTCATGAAAAAAATACAATTGGCTATTGAAGCCTCTGCATTTCTCTCTCTTGCTCACTCACCTCTACTTAGAAAAATGTGCCCCTCAACTTCCAGTGTAGCAAATGCTTTCCTTTTGCACCTTCTCTGTTGTTTCCCACGTTACAGGTGGGCAGAGTCTTAAGTCTAGCACCATAGCTGCTGCGCGCCCCCCAAGTCCTTGTTCCCTGGCATCTAACCGAGCCCTGTGCATTTCTCCCTTAGATCTGCAACTGGTTCATCAACGCCAGGCGCAGACTCCTCCCAGACATGCTGCTTAAGGACGGCAAGGATCCTAACCAGTTCACCATTTCTCGCCGCGGTGCCAAATCTGCTGATGTGACGCTGACCCATGCAGCCGCCGCCGCCGCCACAGGGTCCGGACTCCTCATGGTGCCTCCTGCCTCCTCCGCCTCCTCCAAGGTGCTCTCCATGTCTGTCTGCTCGCCCATGACCTGCCACCCTGCCCGGTCTCTGGCCGGCAGCTTGACTGTGGTGACGAGTGAGCAGGAGAGCCCTCGCCCCACCTTCCAGCGGGTCAAGCTTGAGCCTCACCCCAAGCAGCCGCAGCTGAGCGCGACGGGCAGCACTCTGGCTCTCCTGACCAGGGCAGATGCCGCCAGTCCCACCAGCGGACTCTTCAACACGCCACCACCGACTCCCCCTGAGCTCTTTGGAGAGGACTTCAGCAGTTTCCAGTTGCTGGTGGAGGTGGCCTTGCAAAGGGCAGCTGAGCTTGACTCGCAGAAGCTGAGCGGGCAGCTGCCTCCGTCACTGCAGAGAGAGGCCGCTGCGCCAGCCCTCTCCAGAAAAACCAAGTAGCTTTCTCCAGCCACTAGCTCCTTTTGGAGGCTTTGGGGGTTCCCCTGCTCCTTCTCCCAAGTTTTTCTGTTGGCCTCTGCACTGAGGGTCCTCCCTGCCAGATGTTAATGCTGTGATATGGCTACCCCTCAACCCAGGAGCAAAACAAGCCGAGGCTTCCTTGGCCGTTTTGACGCTGTGCTGCCAGCTCACCTCGGCCTCCAGAACGAAACACTTTCTCCGCCGCAAAGCAGGAGGACAACACATCCTTTGGCTAGCATTTCACTTTTTCTGGACCTTGGCAGCATCCTTTCCTCCTGTTGAAGCCACATGGAGGACACTGTCTGACTAGGGGGGTGCCTGAACCACGCACAACCTGCTCTTGAAAGGACCGAGAGGCCTTAACGTGCTCTGAGAGAACATGGCTGGCGTTCTGTTACTGTGACTTTGTGATTTATTTTTTTGCTGTGGAGCATCCTTGTGCAGAGGTCCTTCTCTTCTCCCACTTTTTTTTGAAGCCTGCTGACATGGAAGAGAACAGGAAAAGGGTCCAATATGTAATGGAGGAGAGATAATTAAAAAACAAAAAAAAACCAAGTACCTTAAAAATACGAATTATGGCGGGGAGGCGAAATGAGTGATTTCACCTCTGCCCAGAGAATCCTAACGTGTGTCCTTTTGGGGGGCGGGTGGGCAGGGGTTGTTTCTGTTTTGCTGTTTCTGTAGCATATCTTCTTTGACGTACTCTCGGTCTGGTGTGCATGAGTGGCTGGCCCCTGCATGTGGCCTAACGGGAGTCCCCGGCATGAGCAGATTTAACTGGAAATGCTAACGTTTGTGGCATCCCTCTCTCTTTCCACTGGGAGGTGGAGAGGGGGAACAATCAACGACCACCCTTCGAATACTGGTGCCAGTTAAAAAAAAGTATGGTGCTGTTTGAGCAATTTTATTATTATTATTTTAGGTGCTGGCTTTTCGTGACTTCATCCATTCCTCCCCCTGTGTTTTCCCCCATGTCATGTTTGAAGATGTGCAGATGTGATCAAAGTGGCAGGGAAGGATGCTCTGCTGGCAGGATGCTGGCTGAGACACAGCAATAGGGCATTTCAGAGGTTGGGGAGGAGGGATAGGATCCGAAACAAGACTCTTTGACTGTGAAGTTGCTTTAATCAACCCTTTCTTCTTCGTTTTTCATTTTGAATTTTGTTGGTCGTGGACTGTAACTCGGGAAATCTAAGGTGTCTTTATGGATGTGCTGACAAAACTACCTATAGAGGGGGGCGGAAAACACCAACCTCCTGACTTTGTTTTGGATCCTTGCTCTCATCATGCTGAATGTAGTTTCTCTTTTGCTGATGGAGCACAGGTGCCCTCTTGTGGCCAGGAAGGGAGGTTGAACAGAGTAGGGTCTTCCATAGTGAATTACAACCTCTCCTGCAGACTACAAGCTGTGTGTGACCCTGAAATTGCCTCCCTACATGATTTGATGTGTCCCCATGTACTTGGCAGCCTTGGCAGAAATTTAGACCCACCTGATAATATCTGATCCCCCCTGAGCAGTGTTTTCCAAACTTGGGTCTCTAGCTGTTTTTGAACTACAACTCCCATTATCCCTGACCTGATTCAGCTAGCTAGAGATGATGGGAGTTGTAGCCCCAAAACAGCTAGAGACCTACATTTGGGAAATGCTTCCCAAGAGAGAGGGTGTGTGGAAGCCTGTGGCCCCACCAGATGTTGCTGGAGTTCCAACTCCCATCATCCCTGACCAGTAGCTGGGGGGCATGCTGGTTTGGATGGGAGGGAGTTGGGAGCCCCAGCAGCATACGCAGGGCCATATATTCTTCATCTGTGGTCCATGCCCTGGATTTAAGGGGGTGGGAAGCTGGGGGTTTGCAAACTGCTAAGACATGCATACATTTTTCATTGAGTTACGTTCCCCCCCCCCCTTTGGCCTGAGACCAGGAACTTGCAAAACACAGAGTGCCCTGGGTGATATGAACATCCACCTTTTTTATTTTAATAGTGCTGTTTCACTGTAAATGTAAGTTAAATAGTGATCTATTATATACACCTATATATCTTGAAAAACACTAATTTTTAGAAGGTGTTAGCCTAATTATTACGTTGCATGAATAGTAAAGCTAAAAAGCCCAGCAGGATGCAACTTTTCACATTTTTGATCTTGAACTAGGTGTGCAAACCTGGTGTCGAAAAATGACAAGGACAGCAGTGAGTGCATTGGAGAACTGGAACTAATAGGGTGGGAATTGTTATGGGCTTAATGGAACATTGTGGTGTGCCTCCCCCCTTTTGCAAATTACAGATTTAGGGCTAAGATTGGTACAACCTGTAATTGCTGCTGCACAAATAATTGCCTGCTTTCCTTTTGTTGGTACTTTTTGATCTTCAGTGATCCTTTATCAATCAGCAGGGTATAGCTTAACTCTGTCTAGAGAGCTGCCGTTTTGACATATTGATCCAGAAATTTGAATAAGCAAATACATTGCCAAATTGTGCTGCTTTCTGTTTTGAAAAGCCTGAAGAGCTGCCTTGTAGCATACTTGGTTTTTTGTTTGTTTGCTTAATTCTAAAATCTTGTGGATTAATTTGACTATTTGCATTCAATCTCTGGAAGGTGGCTTCTTCCATCTCGGTTCCTATCTTGTTTTCTGGATTGTGGAAGCAAAACTTGACCTTGCTTTTTTCCCCCCTCCAAATATTTTTTTATTGATTTTCCAAAAATTTTTAGACAAACAAACATAAGTCTTAACTGTACTTAATCCAATCTTAGTAATATTTTTAAGTGACTTCCTTGAATCCCCCTGGCTGAATTTCAGTCTATATTATTATAACAGTTTTCCAAAATTGACCTTGCTTTTTATGGGTTTTCAAGAATTATGTATCCCTTCAAAGTGTCACTGAAATTGGCGAGATACTTTTAAGCAGCAGCATCCCAACTCCAACTGAAGATACTTAAGTCATGTTCACACTCTTAATTAAAAATGTTTGAGTAGTTTCCCCTCCTCTACCCTCAATTAGGCCCCCTTGACTTGGATTGGCAGCCATTTGATTAGAATTGTGCCTCCATTAAATGAAGCAGTTTGAACCTTCTTTCCTGGCACTGCAGGAAACCTAAGCAGATCTGAAATTTCTGCACAGGGTAACAAGAGCAATGTTTCAGTTCCTACAATGCACTGACTGTTCTTGCTGTATCTTATTTGTCCAAACGATATGGAGACCTTGTTTTTGATGGGATGGGAAGTTAAAAGAGGACGAAAAAATAGAGAGAATATTCTTTTGTCTGATGTTTATGAAGCAAAAAACTACTGTAAATAACTGTTTTGGATTTTTTTAATCAATAAAGTTTTTTTAAAAACACACCACACCTAGTTTGTATGGTCTCTGTGCAGAAGAACTCAGACCTTCCTCTCTGGCTCTTTGCATCCAGTGTTGTGTGAATGTACGTACAGGTGCATAGAGTGAATGCCCTTAACCCTATGCAGAGGGTCATAAAAGCAGACAGCAGAATTCTGTAATGTAGAAGCTTGATTGGTGAAGGACTTTGGCATATACAGAACACAACTTAGTCATTTCTTCTTAGTGGCCAGGTGTGCTAGCATATTGAAAAGGGGAGCTCTCACTGGCAGAATCAAAGCAACAATCCTTGACATTTCTAAAGTAGGCCACGTACTGTTTTTGTACAAAATACTTTATCTTTTCAGTGCATTGGCACCCTGCTTCCTGAACAAATCAGTGGCAAGAGGGTTGTGCCCCCTACTTTGGGCAGAGGGGGTTGAATTTTTTTAAAGTGTCATAAATATATTAGGAGAAGGGCAGGCAGGCAAATGCTGCACTGCTAGAGAGAGCTCTGCCCTCTGCATCCATGAAATCTTCTGCATCCATGGGTACTACTTCTTCCTCCATGTTCACAATTACGACCAGTTGCTGGAAATCACAGGAGTGGGAAGAACAGAAGGACTCCTGTGCTCAGATCCTGCTTCCCAGTTTCCTACAGGCTTATGGCCACTGTGAGAACATTTGCAAATAACTCCTGGGTATAAAAACAAACCACCTGGTGGCAGGCTAAAGGCCTGTCAAAATGAAAAAGTGGTGGAAACCATCATGGTGGTATGCAAGCTGGACCTGCAAAGGCTGGCTATAGACCAAAGCAGAGGAGGTTAGTCACTGCCAGCCTTTAGGAGTAAGTTTCCTCCTCTGATGGTCTGAAGGGCGTTGGAGAGGGACCTGGGTGCATCCCTGGACCCAGCTAAATTGGGTAAAATCTGGACCATTGACCCCAGTCTCTCATAACAAGAGTTTTCCTAGACTCCTGGATTCACAGCCCAGTTAGACTGGCCAATACACACTGGACTGAGCAGCCACTTGATGTTGGAAGGCTGCCCTGGAAAAGGTACCTACCAGCACCTATTGTGGGAATGTGGTCTAGTTTGTCCCAAAAACCAAAGTGTTGAGAGACATTTGTTCTATATTAGGCAGGAGACTGATAAAAGATCCCAAATCATGTCTGCAAAAATAATGAAGATTAAAATAATCCTAGGTTCTCTCCAAGACAAACTTGGATGGGTGTTTTTTTCAGGGTGGGGGAAGCCTATGCAAATTCATGCACATTCAGGAGGATCTATTTTCACTGTACTGTATCTTAACTCTTTGGTAAAAACAAAGCATCTGTATGTGTGTGTGTGTGTTCTCCCCGTCCTTTGGGGAGAGGGAAGGGTGATTCGGGGAAAGGGAGAGAGAAGAAACCGGAGACGATTCCTAACATTCTAAACAAGACCATGGGCTGGTAAGGGTTGGCAACCCTTATTACGGAAGCATGCTGGCAAAAGCCTGCATCAAAAATTAATCTGAGCATCCTCATTCCACACATCAGACAATAGTTAATTGTAGGTGGCCAACATGAACTTTTGCAGAAATCAAAACATAATTCTGCTCTGCAATCTCAGGACTATCACTCAGGGTCTCCCATTACTTCCTATTCCTCTTACATTTGATCTTAAAGATCACCGCTCTTTGAAGAAGAGCAACAAGCTTAGTCGCCATCCTTTGTGAACTAAGCAGCTCTTCTGAGTGTGCTCTGAGACAGTGGCCAGGTATGGACCCACGCCTCACTGGAAATGCTACATTCAGCCAATAAAATGATCTCAAAGTCAGAGTAGAGGAAAAAGATATAATTACATTTGAGAAGATTGCAGCAGCGCTTCTTACCTGGCTTCCCGTGTTTCAAGTGGGTAATAAGCAGAACCAAGCTGAATTTACACTCTGGTATTAAAATATCCATAGGAAAAAAGGAGAAAAGGAACACCCAACTGTGTTAGATTACCATGCAAGTCAATAAACATGAGTTTATAAAATGCTCTCACCAAGGTTATTTTTATTTTTATTTTATTATTAATGATTGATTTGGTCATGCCCTCACGGGTGACAAAAACATTCCCTAATCTAACTAAAACCCTTGTTGTTTTAGAAACATGATTTCCCCACCCCCACTTTACTTGTTGTATCTGGTTGCCTGCTCTAGAATGGAGTTCAGAGAGTAAAGATCACAAACTGCAAGAGACTGAGGCGTAAGGGCACAAAAGAGGCACCTTTCTTTGTTTTACTGTCGTTTACAATGGCAGCAAGGTTCCCATTACAAGACATTGGGCTGCTGGGTCTAGATACAAGGTTTTTTGTTTAAAAAATATTGCCACTAAGGGGCTAATCAATTCTTTCTTCCTGTTTCCGCTGCCCCCCGCTATAAAACTAAGGGAAGGAGGTGAAATCACTTGGGAGGGGGGAGGGTCACCTTTTTTGTTTTCATAGTTGGAAAAACAACCATGTTATCGATCAAAGCACTATGGACATTTGTTTTTACATCCTCAGAATTATTAGATAATCAGAACTATAATAGCATTTTTGGAGCAGTTTCACCAAATGGGCATCTCTGTGATGTTCTTTTTGGGTTGTTTCTTGAGGGGAAAACTCCCCACTGACCCATCATCTTTCTCCAGAACTATTGCTACAACGGATGAGTAAATAAGTCACAACAATCTTCCTAGCCTTGTTATTGGGAACAAATCTGTTTCTTTTTATGCCTTGGAACAGCATGGTGCGAGGAGAGAAGACTGGACCAATATAAGGATAGCTGAAACAAATGAATTTTGCAATCTACTTGACAGGCCTCACCTGGTTGAGGGCAGGCATTGGCTGCATCCTCATTACACCCATGCAGAAGTCTTAAAAGCTCCATTTAACCAAGCTGCTAACTTTCATGGCATATAGAGGCACAAATGAAATTTAACAGGTTTGGAAGTTTTGTTCCAGAAGCAAGGTTGCTGTTTCCCCCCCTCTCCCACCTACTGGGCCCCCTGCTGAGACTGTAGAGATCTAGGTGTCTGGAAAGACAATTGTTTCATCCCTGGATGCAAAGGTTTCTGTCACGAAGAGGGTAGTATTGGTGAACTACCAAACGTAGGTCATTTGCTATCTTATCACCCTATTAGGTAAAACTAATTTGTACATAAAGCACTTTCCTCAGACTGGGCGAAGAAGTCTCCTGCAGAGGTGGGAGGTCTATCAAAGCAAAGGACAATTGACAGTTACACTGATCCAGCCACTGCAATAATGTTTATGCTTCTATGTCATTTCATGCAAGTGATATCCATCTTTCAGTGCTGTCTTGCAGCTCAAGAAGCAGTGACTACTAATTACACTACTTAAAAAAAAACACAGAAGAAAGAATGCTCAGAGCTATAAAATGAGGTGAAGGTTTATTGAAATCCAGTCACTTGTAAAACCAGCCAACTGCTTTTGCTTTGATCTCACCCCACCAACTAGATGAAAGCCCACACCTATTTCCTACCTATGGTTAGCAAAGCTGAAGACCTCCGGAGAGATCTCTCTTCATGACTCAAGCTTCCTTCACAGTGTCTTTTGAATCCAGTACCACTTCTATTCTTATTGCGACAGACTGAAGCCACTTCACACACCTTTTTTAGGTGTACACATAAAACACTTTTTGAATACACCTAAGATATAAAAAGGACAAATGTGGTAAATACATGGGTTGTGTGGGTAGACATGCCAGAGAACAGGGAATCAGTCGTGTTCTCTTCTATGTATACATGTGGGGGGAAACATTTGTTTGCTGCTACATAATTAGAAGCAGCAGCACTGAGGCAGGGGAAGTGAAAGGTCGCTTAGGCTGCTGTCCATAAAAACCAATTAAGGTGGATGTACGTAGATTTAACGTTTAATCCCATTGACTTCAAGCGGGAATCTCTGAGCTAAAAGACACTCACCAGCAACTGAGTCCATCAAGCAATTACCTGCCTAATTCCCGAGATTGCTGCCTTTGGAAACGTGAGTAAAACAAGTAGCATTCCACACATTTCAAATTTTAATACAAAGAACTGTGAAAGTCAGCCATTTGTTTCAAAAGTCAGTCAAGGACTGTCTACCATTGTTATAAAGACATTTGAGGTAGGGGAAGGGAAAAGAGGGGAATAAATCAAGCTTGATTTGAAGCCACGGTCTATATGGCCAAGCTTCCACAGGTTACAAAAATGCACATTATGTGGGCAGCTGGAGAAATCTGTAACACTCTCTATGCATAGACACTGTACACAGCATTCACTGACATGATTTAAGTTGTAGCGTTTTATCATCACCTCCTTAAATTACTAATGCACCAGAATAAAATTCCTTTGGAGTTTTGACCACCTGAACAACTTCTATCATCTTCCACAATGGTAGTGCACAGCTTTCAGACAAATGCACACTTTTTTGTGGGGGGGGGGAGGAGGGGGCACAAGGTGGTGGGCAGAGGAGAAAGTTGGAATTGGCTATTTGACTCCTGGCTCCATAAAATGAGGCCAAAATGGGAGAGGAGAAAGAGAGGAGGGTCAAACTGAAGGTTGATGACAGCATCCCCAAATAAGATGGGACACAGAGGGGTGGGATGGGCAAGAGGAACCTGAAAATATGCAGGGTATATATTTTTGCACACACTTTTACACACATCTAGCTATAGTACATGTAAAAATATATGCTATACATACACCCACCCTCACCGAGGTGCTTTTTAAAGACACCCTCTGAATGCGTGCATGTGTGAATGGGTACGCATGTGTGCGTGTGTGTACGAGTTAAATATACAGATCCTAATAAGTGTATATGTGCATATGTACACATACATACAGGTGGGCAGGCAAACTGCCAAGTCTCCATCAGCTACCTCCTCTTTGATTTTCTGTACAAAAGCCATTGTCCTCCACTGGAGAATATTACACACCCCTTTGATACAAGTCCCTCCCCTTGTGTAGCAGCTGCTTTCTTATACACAGATCTTTGCACACACAAAAAACCACACATAAAAATTGCAGGGAGGGGGGATTGCAGGAAAGAGAACAGAAGAGTGTGTGTGTGGGGAACCTATGAATCCATGCTGTATTTCTGACTGAGCACCCTGTGCGGGAAATCTTTCTGTTGCAGCACCATTCAAGGGAGTGTGCACAGGCCACAACAACTATCTTATTGCACTTGTTTTGCTTCCAGGCTGTGTTAACATCCCACTCCATTTACATCCCACAGATCTCACCCTCGCTTTACATAATTAAACCAAAGCCCCACTGCCACCCACCCCACCCCGGGCCACCTACCCCCAAACCCACCTCTAAGGGAAAACAATACATAATAAAATCAAAAGGCTGCTCGCTAGCAGAGTGCAACAACAGCACACACTGAACAGGGTGTTTTCTTCTGGAGCTCTGTGGAAGATTTTACTTCTAACACAGTAAACGACACCATGCAGAAAAAGGATGACAAAGAAAGGGGAGCTAAGAACTACAGAACAGGAGAAAAACTAGGAGCAGGAGTAGAACGAGAGCAAAGAGGGGGAAAAAAAGAAAGACTTTGTGGAGGGGAAGACAGAAAGAATACAGTGAGGAGAAAAAAGCGCAGCATGGCAAGTGCCCAAGGCTTTGTTTCAATTTTTGTCCATTTCATGTAAACAAGCTAATAATTCTCCTTAGATAGAACAAGTAAAAAGGTTGCAGTTCCAAGTCTGAAGGGCTGTGTTTCCAAGAGTCTGTTCCACCACACCACAGCCAGTGTGAAACAGGGTGGGAGAGAGAGAGAAAAACCCAAACCACAGAACCAGGAAGGGATTCTCCTTCAAAATTTTCATTACTTAAAGCTGGAGAGGGGAAAAAAAGAAGAAGAGAGAGACAGACAGAGAGATAGCCAAATTGGGAGCCCTTTGTACGATTGGCTCTGTGTCTCTAGACCAAATAAATCGCACTAAATTTAGTGAACCTTATTTTTCCTTTTTAATGGCATGAAAAAGAGTGTGTTTTCTTCCTCTTCCCCTTGCTCAAAGACGGGTCTGTGCCTCGGGAACGTAGATTTCAATGCTGTCCGCGCTCTCGGTGGCAGAGTTCTGCCGGACTGAGGCAGCACGCTTGGCTGCCATGAGGCGCTTGCGGGCTTCCTGGCGCTGTTTATCCACCGAGTCAGAGGCCTTGTCCCGGTTCAGCTGGGATTTAGGTTTGGCTGGCTTCTTTGGCACGGGAGGGGGCGGCTTCTTCTCTTCCTTCAGGGAAAAAAGAACAGCAAAACATTAAAAGGAACTGCAGGCAGATCTGTTCTCTTTCTCAACAGTTTTGTCTGCAATCAAAGTTCTGCGCCAAAAAATTAGGCTGTTATGCAGCACATAGGCTTCGGGTTTTTTTAAAAAAATGCTAGTATCCCCACGACGGGGTGAGCTCCCGTTGCTCGGTCCCTGCTCCTACCAACCTAGCAGTTTGAAAGCACGTCAAAGTGCAAGTAGATAAATAGGTACCACTCCAGTGGGAAGGTAAACGGAGTTTCCGTGCGCTGCTCTGGTTCGCCAGAAGTGGCTTAGTCATGCTGGCCACATGACCCGGAAGCTGTACGCCAGCTCCCTCGGCCAGTAAAGCTAGATGAGCGCCACAACCCCAGAGTTCGCCATGACTGGACCTAACGGTCAGGGGTCCCTTTACCTTTAAGTAATGTGAACACATTCAGTATTGGTATTAGAACCACTGGAATTCACAAAGTAAGGTTCCCTTGACTCACAACTGTGAGAAAATACAGTTGGGACTTAAATAGACTATTTGCAGTAAAGCAGCATCAATTTATATCATTCACTAGTGCTACAATTATTCCTTATGCACCCTATAGGAGCACAGATCAGAAGTGAGATGGGAAACATGGGGAGGGAGATTTGGACAGGAGGATCTGACTTTTAATCTAGCATTTTTACACCAATTTTCTTATACTATTTCAGAATGGTCTAAACACTTTCTACTATTTTTTCCCCTTGTCAGGGGAAAACACAGACTCCTGCAGTCCGTGTTTTTAACAGCAAACAGGGACTATATCAAAACTTTCTACAACCACCTCTAAATTTTGCAAGATGCCTGAGGACCCCAATATATGCAACATTATTATTATTTGTATTTGGTCTCATTTTTGTAAAGTGCCTTGGAAGCATGTGCAATGTGTGTGTGTGTGTGTGTGTGTGTGTGTGAATTTTGAAAATCAAACAATAAATCAAACAAAAACTGATCAGGCACATTTACTGGAAGCAAATCCCATTGGTTAGAGCAGCAGGTTTAACTTCCAAGAAACCTCTTAGGATTATGCTGTAAGTTAAGCTACCTAGCACAGACCAAGCCACTTTTCTTCTCTTTTCAAATGCTCCCACTGGACTTGTGCTGCTAAGCACCATTTCTTTATAATGCTCCATGCTCACCTTCTTCTCCGGTGGCTCCGTTAACTGCCAGCCATTAGCCTTTAGGTGGTACAGCTCATCAAATTTCATGCTGATGTCTTCGATGGACAATTGTAAGAGATCCCAAAAACCAGCAAGGTCTTGTGCTGTGGGCCTGGGATTGGAATTGGGGTTCTGACAGAAAGAGAATGTGAGTTAATTCAGAGTTAATGTTGAAGATGAGACTTGAAGGTCGTTTTTAAGTTCATGTGGAAACATCTGAATCTCCTGACTGCATTCAACATAGCACTAAAGCCGGAAACTTATCTTCTCTCTCCCCCCGCCCCTCCGCTGCACTGCAACATTGAAAACTCTTAATTGCCTGCTGCAGATCCGTATACTTTTCAAGTACAATTTAACATACCGTATTTTTCGCCCTATAGGACGCACTTTTTCCCCTCCAAAAATGAAGGGGAAATGTGTGTGCGTCCTATGGGGCGAATACAGGCTTTCGCTGAAGCCTGGAGAGCGCGAGGCTCTCGCTCTCCAGGCTTCATGAAGCTCTGCGCAACCCTCTGGAGCCCGGCGCCAAGCCACGCTGGGCTCCGGAGGGTTGCGCAGAGCTTCCTGAAGCCGGCGTGGCTCCCTAGGCTTGCGGATAGCAGGCTGTTCTGGGGGCTGGGGTCGGGGGAAGCTCGGGCTTCCCCTGCGCTAGCCCCGTGCCTGGGGGGGGGGAAATAATTTTTTTTCTTTATCCCCCCCCCCAAAAAAAAACTAGGTGCATCCTATAGGGCGAAAAATACGGTAATTTGTTTCTCCTGGTTTACTTGGTCAAATCTGTGGCTGCCTCAATCACAGCTATGTCCTCACATATCCTCTTTGATCTACATTACCATATGGTTTTAAGTTTTGTTTTTTTTTTAAAAAATCCCATTTAACACTATGGTTGTATGTGGATTGGTACTGGGGAAGAGACAACTCATCCAGGGGTGTCTCTGGGATGGGAACATGGCTGAGTTAAAAAACTGCACTGAAGTACTTGGCAGAAGAGAACTGTAGGCACACTGCCACATTTTTTACTTCCTAGGCAAAAGCCTAATAAGTGACCAAATATTCCCCCCGCTTAGACACAGTTTATAGCAATTACAGAGATTTCCACACTCACCAAGTTTTGGTCACAGAGGCCACGGAATTGCTGGAACTTCTGTGACATTAGTAATTGTGCACTGCCCACTGCACTGAGGACTTTGCCTAAGACTGAATTAGAAAGGTATATTTTAGAAGATGAAGTGCTTTGGAAAACAGAATATATAAGGATATTTGAGGTGAGAGTGGCTCCCTTTGTCCTTCAGATTTATCTTCCTTTCCCTTCAGTAACCAAAGTGTTTTTCATTCGGAGCCATTAATGACAAGCCATTAGAAATGACTCATGGCTCCTTTGTGAGGGCATGTTTTGTTAGCCCTTGTTCTACTGCCAACAGCAATACCCTGTACAGCAGCCACCATCGGGAATGGCAGACAGCCATACTGCTGCCAGTTTCTTTGTTTGTAATACAGTGCTAGTGAAGTCTAGCAGGGATAGCGAGAAGCCTTATTTAATATTCTCCCAAAGGCCCCTCCATAGCATTTGAGGACACAACGCCATCAAAGAGCCCAAGATCTCTGAGCGCAATTTACCCTCATCACAGATTTGTGAGCAACAGCTTTCTATTTGCTAGCCTATCTCCACCTAACACTGACTTCATTTCAGTTTTACCAGGTGCAGTGTTTTAGTTGGTTTTTTTAAGTCACACATAAAAACGTGGAGTTTTTGAATACATCCCTGATGTGTTCCAAAAAAATGGCGCTGAAGTCCTCTGTCTACCCACTCTTCAGCTACATTTAAAGGTCTCAAGAGAGCACTCTCATTCAGGCTCCATTTACACTTTAATTTCCTCAGAATAGGGAATGGAGTGACATAGCTAAACGTGATCTCAAGGAAAATTAGATAGCAGATTCTCTCCATAGTAGCACTGAAAACAATGAAGTGGAAAACACATCGGAAGAAACTATGGATTGTTGCCACTGTCCCTACAATATTGAAGAAAAAAAGAATTCGAACAAGGCTCTCCACTTCCTTTCTCTACAAGATCCACAGTAAAAAAATACGAAGTGTTCCTTTCAGTAAGTTGCTATTTGGGCCCAGCCTCACACTCATTCATGAACACTGTGCCAGGAAAAGATTTCACCATTTCAGACTGAAATCTCCTTTACCACCAGAGTCAGTTTATTATCCATACCAACCTTCTTCAGAGAGATTATTCTCTTTGGTCTCTTGGTCCATCTGACGACACCATCCTTCTAACCTTTCAGTCTCTGCCTGCAGCAGCTTCTGAAACCAATACCCGTCCCTTCGGCAAGCTCCCGGCTGTGTTGGTTCTGATGGAGTGTTGGTGGATGTTTCAAGCCAGGGGTCCGGAGGAGGAAGAGAGGAAGGCTCTAGGGCTGGGTCATTGCTATCTCCATAGGAGAGGTTTCTCTTGATCTGGGAGGGCATGGCTGTTTGCCTCGTACTGGCATCAAGGCTGTTGGAGTTGTTGCATGGGGGGCAATCAGCAAGGCTTCTCTCAGGTGATTTACAGGTAGAGTTGTTCGGTTCTTGTGAATCAGAATCTGTATCCTGCTTGGCTGACATGCTGTGAGAGTGGCTGTTGCTACAAAGAGAAGGAGGGAAAGAGAGAGAATCAGAGGAAGCAGCCCTTGGGGAGGGCCGATTCGTTACTTGGCACACAGACACAACGATCTGCATCTGTTCGGGGCACCTGCAGCTGAGCTGCGTTTCCTTGCCCCGTTCCTCTCTGCACACAGACACACACGCACACATGCAGACAGACAAAATTATAAGGTTGCCTGCTCACTGCAATAGGCCATCCAAACAAAAAGACTGGCACACATCTATAATTACATTTCCAGTTCTATTTTTATTTTATTTTTTTATTCCAGGTTTCCAATGATTCACCTACATTACTAAGCCAACATGCTACTACTGGGAGAGGTTCTGCAACCCATCAATGCTCAGTGATTTGAGGCAGGAAAAAATAAAGAGGGAACTAAACTATAAAATGGGAAACTGCAGCTGGACGAGGTTTTTTTTCAAAAAAGCCTGCGTCTTCCACTTACCGCCACTCGTCCTCTACCTGTACCCCGATGGACTGGAATTTGGTGGCTGATGGAGGGGGCTCCTCTTTTGCCACTGGCTGAAGGCAGTCAACCTTATTAACAAAAAGATACAAACAAAAAAAACAAAAACACAAAAACTTGCTGCTAGAATTCACATTTGAAGGAAGGAGGCATGCACGCACGCAAACACACACACACACACACACACACACACACACACACATGCACTGGTCATGCAGACACCACACATCAAAAGGCAGCACATTTTCTTTTCTTCCTTTTTCGCTATGGAGATGGGGAGAGAGAGAGGGAGGGAAACGAGGCTGCTGGCACCATAAACCAGGCCATTGCCATCCTATCTAAAGCTAATTTCAAGGCTGTTGCCATTCGCAGTAGATTTTTGTTTAGTAAGGGATTTTTAACTGAATAGTTATGCATCTGTGATGTGAAATTTTAAACTGCTTTAAATTTTTTAAAATAAATTCTTATACTTTCTTGGTGAGATGATCCTAGAGGGAAGTTTAGAAGCACTGGGATGGGGCAAAACAGAACTCTGAATAGGAATATTGGCTTTATTACACAGTTATTTGTTTATTCATACCCTGCCTTCTTCCCTGATGGAACTCAAGGCAGCTTATGGATAAAAACAAGAACCACTAATGTTCTTGTATAGATGCCAGGTGAACTTGCTATAAGAAGGCACGAAGATGCCATATTTATCCTATCCTTCTGTTGCATATTATTTAGACTGTTTTAAGTGGCTGGAGTATAATAAAGGAAAGGTTTCAATATTTTGATATTATACTTACAGCTGCTCTTAAAAGGACATTTTAAAGATAGCATTTCTCTGTAATTCCCCATCTATTCACCAAGTATTTGGGAATGGGATGGGAAAAAACAAGCAACCCAGAGGGAACACAAGTTATTGCTTGCATAAAGAAGAATCAATGTCAAGGTAGAACTGATGTAGACCTCAGCAATGCAACGATTTATAGCTCCGCTTAAAGAGCTTTTGGTGAAGGCGAAGTGATTGCATCAAAGCTCCCAGCAGGCAAAGCAATGCAAATAAAGTGTGAAAAAGACAGTATAGCACAGACTGGTGTTATGCCTTGTAGGCGGAGATAACTTCCTAGCTTCAAAGATGCCAGCAGCTTTAGCCAATATGAATTTGCATAACCTTTGGCTATCTTAATGCAACACAGTTTTCCTTTAGTGCTTATATTTGTGCCAGTGCACTTCTAGGAGCACAAAACTGTATTCCCATGTGCACTGTAATAGGCAGAGGGCAGGATAGAGAGGAGAGTTGGTACAGTATATCTCAGAGGGATGTGACTGATGCAGGATAGAGGAAGTACACAGTTTCAAGCTTCCAACGTGAAATGTGAAGAAAAGGTGCAGGTAACTAATAACAATGGTGGAGTGTTTTACAGAGTGTGGGAAAGAAGCAACTTTGCTAGAGCCCTGTTGTAAAGAACTACACAAGTGCTTCTGCAGTTGTGATTCAGCAATTGTACTATTACATAAGCTATTTTAAATTATCCGTTAAAAAGCCAACTAAGTGTTAACATAAAATGGAGTGGGGACATAGGACAGTTCTATTATGTCCAATGGGTGCCTGTGATACCAGTATCTTCACAAGCAACATCTCAGTAACTTCACAACAGAAGCACTAACTTGTCTTTCTGCTGCTAGATTTGGTGAAATGTCATCGATTTGTGGAGTTGGAAGGGCCCCTGTGGATCATCTAGCCTAACCCTCTGCAATGCAGCAATATCCAGCTGTCCCGTACAGGGACTGAACCTGTGTTTTCATTCACTGTTGTTTCATGCTTGCGTTTTAATATTTGCTTTTTTATTTTAATACTATTGTTAACCTTCTCTTGAAGGCTCCTTTTAGGTGGATGAAGCAGGGTACAAATTATCTCATGAATAAATAAGCCTGGAGGTAATGTGCCTGGATCCTTTGGAACAAGTGAACAACTGTATGCTTTCTCTGCTTTAAGAAGCATCTACTCTATGGGAAACGTATTTTAAAAAGAATACTCTTTCCTCCTGTAATGAGACATGCACAAACTGTGTTTTCAGCCTCTGCTTATAACGTTTCCATTTACCCTGGACGTTTCTAACATGTCGCTGGCCACTGTGTAATTCTGCCAGATCTGTTTTATTTGTATTTTTTGCTGTGTAAGATTTCATATTTGTATCTTGTTGTACACTGCTATAGTTGTTGTTTTATTTATTAAGCAGTTGATAAATATTCTGAATAAATAAGTTGGGTAGTCTAGAAATACTCATAGTTCGAAGACCAACACACAAAAGGTTTTGTGCAGTAAAGAACATGTATTTGTCGAAGTTAATCTGTTCCTGCTAACAACAATTGGATTTGCACTCAGGTACTTTCTTACTTGGGTGAGCACAAGTCTTTGGCTCAGCATGGGAAGCAACTGCAAAGCTTCCAGTAAGGAAGGAATGCATAGCTGTTCTGGAAATCTGACAGCAGAAGGCAGAACATTACTTATTATTTAAATGTTCCCCAAAGTAGCTTTCTTTTCTGCATCATGTACAGCAGTGCATGCATTCCTGACCTTTAACAATGCCATTAGATTCCCTGTGAATTTACAGGAAATCCAGGAACCAAAGAATCATTATTTGACAGAAAGCCAATGAAAATGTATGTTTAAGTACTTAGTATGCCACTTCCACAATATTTGAACTTGCATGTGTTTTTGCAGAATTCTGCAGTCAGAACATCTGCCATGCAAAAGTCGAAATCTTACTGACTAACAGCCAAGGTTTACTACACTGTGTGTGGCATATAGGAAATTGATTTTTCTTAACAAGGTAAACTTCTCTTGATTTAGAACTGAGTCGATTCAATTGCACAATGCACGTCTTAGGATAGGGCTGAACCCTGTGATTCTTTAGCATGTCTGCCCTGTAAACACCTCTCTCTTATGGGCGTCAACAAGTGGACTCGGGGTGCTACCAATACGTGGGGGTTATCAAAGAAGAATTTCCCTACAGGCCTGTTCGCTATATATGCCTTGATTGATTTCTTCTCAAGTGCCCCTGGACTTTTATAAAGTCAAAGTTCAGCAGAGGCACACCAAGCGGGCACAGATGCCAGAGCAGTGAAACAAGGATGCACATGTAAAAATGGTTACATTAAGAACATCTTCTAGTGCTAATGAGAACAAACAATTCCATACTTGTATTCCTATAGATGACAGCTTCCTTTTGGGGATATTCTCCACCTTTGGCTCCTCACTTGTCAGGGTCCCCTTGTCGCTCTTCAAGGTTGCATTTTTCTGGGGTAACTCGGGAGGCTCCCTGGCTGGAGGCACAATGCTCCCTCTTGTCACGCTGGGTGGTCTGGTGCTGTCTAAGCTATCCGAGGAATTGCTCAGTCCCGACTGGCTGTTGACCTCGCTCTTGTGGTCCTGGTTGTCCAGGTAGTTGTCTTGTGCCGATTCAGTGCTGCTCTGCACGGTGACAGAGATGAACGGCTTTGAGGTGGTCCGAGGTGGGACTGGTGGCGGTGTCTTTTTATAGCCCACTAGGCATGCCGAACCTGCGACAGCGGCAGCGAGAAAGTGTGGAGGGAGAGAAGAGAAGCAGAAGATGGAAGAGAAAGCAGCAAAAACCCAGTGAGTTGAGAGGAAAAGCAAATTGGTAACAATGTTTAGAGAAGCTAACAAGCATAGATGCAGAATAGGTCAGCCTATGCACGGAGCAGCCCAAAGCACATTAATAGCCAGCACTACCCTGCTGTGAAATTCAAGAGGAACACCATAACACAGACTGGAAGATAATGGAAAAAGTGAGGAAGAACCCTCCAAAAAGCTATAAAGCAAGCCACACTTGAAAGGGGCTACACAGTAGTGGGGTGGAAGCCTGCAATTTTGCTTTATATAGAAGGTCCTGATAAAACCACCTCTTGGTGTTTGAACCCATCAGTGGAAAGTTTCAGTATCTTGACCAACCTGGTACTTGGACCTAGAAAATGAGAAATGCCACAGAAAGATGCTGTGAGACACCAGCCATGCTCACTTTTGTTGAAAAACAGTATTTTTGAGAAATAAAGCTCCAGGCTTACTAATAGCCACTCAAATTCTGGAGCTAGAACAACAGGGCATTCCACAACTTTCTTGATGTGGAACTTAAACTTCATAAAATAAACTTGCCATATAGTTTCAGTAAATAACGAAGCATTTTGTAGCAGCTTAAAGACAAAAGAGCCTAATTGTGTGAGCGGAATGACTTCCATTTACTCAATGGGACTTTCCTCCCTCTCCTCCCTCCTGCATGCTGTTACGAAAAAGGAGCAATGCCGCTGAGTGCTCCAGATGGCTGGAAAGCCAAACAGGATGTTTATGTTATGGGACTGTACCGTGGGAACCAGGGACAGTCTATTATGTGCTCTGAGCACCGGATGTTAGCTCAGAGTGTCACATGACCCTGTACTGGAAGTACATGGGTGGAGTTATTCTCTCTCTGCATGACCTTCTCAAATTTGCTCCAGAGGGTTGAGGGAACCTTTAAAACAGATTTAGGGGGCACATGGGTGAAGAGAGGGGGTGAAGCGTCCATTGTGCAAGGAGAAACCCTTTCAGTGATGGAAAGCTCACCACAGAGCTACAATGAATGCAACTCGAAGCCATTTTGATGAGGCCCAAGCTTTTGTGGGCTGGAGTCAACTTCGTCAGGTGCCAGCTTTCTTTAGCAGTAACTACAGAATCTCTGGTATATACAGCTGATGAAGTGGATTATAGTTCTTGAAAGCTTATACTTAAAAAAATTCCTAGTTTGAAGGTGTCACAATAATTCATTTTTTTTTCTATAAAAAGGCAGCTCCTGTCGGAACGCGATCTCCCAAATAAGATGGACTTAAAAATAAATAAATAAATAAAGCAAGCAAGCCACCGACACATCCATATTCAGCCAATTTTACATGGACCTGGATCTAAGCTAACTGAAAAGTGATGCACACGTGCTGAAACTTGAGAGTTTAGTGCATACTTGTGGGTGGGTGTCGCTGCAAGAGCTTATAAAGTGGATTCCAACTTCCTTTGGCAACAGCTACGGAATAGTTGGCATATAAAGTTAAGCTAACAATAAAAGTCTTTACTCCTATCTAGGGACTATATTAAAATTACCTATATATTTTAAGCATGAAAACCTGTTTTTATTGTGAACCAGCTTCTTTTATTTTAAAATTTTATGGTTTCAAATATGTCTTTTGTATATTTTAAACAGGCTATGTGTATTTGAAATTATTTTAATCTTACTTTGTAAGTCAGCTCAAGCATTTTATATAGAAAAATGTAGGATAAGCTACTGTTTTGCTTGTTTACTTCACAACTCTTCAGCCACTCAGTGGCCAACTCATTATGTATAATTATGTCTGAAGGCAGCTAACCTATGGTTTTTGTTGTTGCTGACTTGTTTCAATAAGCCACAGTTAAGATTAACCATAGTTTTTCCAGGTTCAGACGTAAGGCTAAACTATGATCAGATGAAAATAGTTTCCTTCTTTGGCTACACTGGAGAAAAAATAGGAGAGGCGGATCATTCAAGCACAAGCCTTGCCTTTTCAACAATAGCCCATAATTTATCATTATGTCCAAACACAACCTCCTAATCCAGTTGATATGAAATACTAGCCCCAAAGACAGAGATGAATAAAAGGAGAACATACTTGATATTGTTTGTAAGAAAGGTTTGAGTGTAGGCAGTTGTACACTCTGTGCTTCAGTCCACTGAACTATGTGCATTGCATCCTGATTCTCCCTCTTAACAGTTAATTAAAGCAGTCAGTGCTGACAGAAACAGAGTCAAAACAGGACTACAGAGAAACAAGAGGGAGTAAACTGTATACCTGGGGGAACCCCAAGACATACATTAAATTTATTGACCAATTCTGCCCCCACCCAAAGCCAGTCCAATGAGCATGCTCAGTAGCCACAGAATGTTACACGTGTCCGTTGTAAAAGCAAAGGTGGAAAGGAAAGAACAGAATTATTTGCTGGGTGCAGCCATGGCTGCCCAGAAGGAGTTCTGAACAGGACACACCTGTGAAAAGAACACACACTGCAATATTTTGTTGCAGGCCACACCTATTTGAAGCCCTCATCTTTTCCCTGGTCTGTTTTCAGCATTCATTAAAAAGTGACCTTGCATTACTCAAAGGGCACTTATTACAAGGACTTTCCCAGGCAGATTACATAATGAATACTGATTTTCCTCCTCATAATTAACTCTGAATAAATACTGTTTGTGAATGGTATTGAATATAAACTAGAAGAGGAGGAGGGAAATACACCTCAAAAAGGAATTCTCACATTGGAAAATGGCTTTTGATAGTTTTGTTATGGATGTAAAGCATACACAACTCATCTGCATTGGAAATATTTCTCCTTCCTGGGATGTTAACATAAATAGCCTCCCAATCATTCCTGCTCTTTAAGCCCCAAATGAGCACCTAAAGAGGAAAAATACTAAAATTAGGAAGCCAGAAGTGATTGCCCTTCCTCTCCTCACAGAGCCATCTATCTATTCCTCAGAATAATCTGCTTCAGAGCCCCAGAGGACATGAGGCCACAAACCTGTGACAGAACAGCAAGAAAAGCATCTCAAACTTTTCATCAAAACATTAATGTCTAGCAAGTGTTTAGCTCAATACACAAGAGTCTGGTAAAATATGGTGTTCAAACTGAAGCCTCGGAAATAATCACCCCTACAGTTTGTACATACATACATACAGTTTGTTCATACCATACTAATTAGTTTTATTTGTTAGCTATTCTCTAGCATTTAGTAGCTCAGAGGAGCACCTGTCTTATCCTCTATTTCATCTCTAAGTTCCAGAAGGTATCACCACAAGAAGTCAGTTATTGAGTAAACCTTTGGTCTACTGCATGCAGTAACAGTCCATCTAGCTTTCTTTTGGGTAGCGGCATTCCAACTTCTTAGGTAAAGGTCATGTGGAGTCTTCCTACCCAATATCCAGGAGCTGGAGCTGCAGCATCAAACCTGGGATATTTTGCATGCAAAGCAGGTGATCTATTTTGCAATATGAAGTGTACTTTTAGCTGACAAGAACTGGGTGAAACATTACAGGCTCATGGGACGTTTAAAACTCACAGATTTCCTTCATCAGCACTTGGGGCCATAATGTCAGAAGCTACAGACATGAAGAATTAGTAATTCTGAATTCTTACTTTCTCTTAAGTTTAGACAAGCACAACACTAGACTTATTCCAGTCAAATGAAATTTCTTTTAAACCTATATAAACAGGTTGCTTACTTTTGATATATATGCTGCTTAGCTATCTGTCATTTTTCTGGCAACAGCTATTTTCAGAAAATAGCATTTCAGAAGTTGGTACCATCTATTTCGATTAATTATTTCCAGGCATTCTTGGTTGCCTCCAGTCTTGGCCAACATTCAAAAGCTTGCTGGCAGCTGGCCAAGATTATTTGAATTTGTGTGTGAAGATGTTAAAAAAATGGTTTAATCTTTAAATAGCAGCGACTTCATATTAAACAAGTCAGCACAAGAATGCAGAACTAGTATGTATGTACCACACACCTTTTTTAAACAACAACCATAACCAAAGTTATATTTGCACGGTTATTTTTTGAAGTGTTTTACTGTAGCAGAGAACAAACTGGCAGTAGAACTTGACTTTAAATCTAAAAGACTCGTTTGTTGCAAAGCATGGCAAGAACAATGCTGCAGAGAAAGAAATGGGCTTTTTATCTGGAGCCAAGAGCATCAGTCAGCTTATTGAGGAACATTTGTTTACTTGGGCAAGAACTCAGTCACTCACAATCCAGGAAGACAGACACAGTTATGTGTGATGCTCAGTGCAATGAATGAACAAATAAGGAACCATAATTGTTTCAAAACAATTGCTGATTTGCATTATTCTGTTCTACCCAGTATCACAAACCCTTTGAGTTTGTAATGGTGGATCACCAATATATTAAAAAGTAGAATACCTGCGTTTTAAACCAATCTAGTCCCATGGTGGAAGTGGGATAAAATCAATACATGGTTGACTATTCCAGCATTATTGGATGATTAATTATGATACCAGTTGAGTTCACTAGGTAGTGTCTACACTCTCATCCTTTATAAAGGAGGGATAGATACATGTTGCAAATGGGGGAAAGAGGAATTCAAAAAGAGCAATCCAAATAACCATAGGGATAGATTAATAGTTTAATCTTAAGCAGTCACCATCACACACAAAATGCAAACCAAGAAAGCACAAGCTACTCATTACTCCTGTGTAGTATGTAGAATGATAACATGGACATCTTGCAAAAGCTAATTTACTGATATCTCCTAACAGCAGTTTGATAACATGCAGTTGACTTTGTAAAATTCCTCAATCCAAAAGGGTATTGCAGTTTGATAATGAACTCTGTATCTTGCATTACACTTGAGACACAAGAATTTCAAGACATTCTGTCTCCACATGTGCATAGTTTACAAAGCCATGTACTATTTTACACTATTTTACAGAGGACCCACTCACCTCTCCCCAAAAAGCCACACTGAAAGGAAACAAACTATCTAGTTTAAAGACGATCGTAGATACAAGAACAAACACGGCTACAAAATAAACTCTAATACATTTGGGTTATATGGTACTTCAAAAGGCGAAAATGTAAATTTCAGGATGTATGACATTCCAGAATAATTTCTCAGGGAACACATTGGGCATACATTATTGTATATTGGGTAATGAAATTAGTAAAAAAGATGTGAAATTAGTTTTGTATGCAGTTACAGCAGCCAGAATTTTGCTGGCGCAGAAGTGGAAACAGGAAGAAATGCCCACGAGAGAAGAATGGAGAATGAAATTGATGGAATACGCAGAAATGGACAGACTAACGGGGAGAATCAGGAATCAAAGAGACCAGAAATTCACTGAGGACTGGAAGAAATTTACAGAGTATATCAAAACTGTTTGTGATGATCAATTGCTAATTGTTGGTTTTCAAGAAGCTCTGTGAAAAACATTGATAGAAATATTGCTTAAAAAATATGTTATGATTAAGATTGGTAAAATGCAATATAAAATTGAGAAATGTGAGATAAAGAGATAATACGGAGAATTGTCAGACATGCTGATGGAAGTCTAAAAGAATAATTGAGTGAGTATTGGATGGTTAATTTTGTATAAATTTATGCTGGAAAATTAATAAAAATATTAATAAAAAAAACAAAATAACTTTTTTATTGGGTTCATATCAAAATCTGACATATTCAAGAAGGATGTTGTGAGTTTTAGGGCTGGACTTCCAACTTAATTCTACAAAATGGTCCATGCTTGATTGAATTGGCAAAAGTCTATTTAACAAGTTAAATGTAGCCCTTGGGCATATTCAGATTTAACAATGTGAAACCCATTGACCTAAACATATCACCTGCAAAAATACCAAATTTAGACTTTTCCATTTGAAGGGCCTGGGTGTCTTTTTTCCAGTGTCCCGTCTGTTCCACCCTAAGAATTATGTCTGCTCTCCATTAGACACAGCAAAAACACTGCAGTCTGCTGCACAATGGATTTCAAGCAAATTATTACCATAATGGCAATTCCCTCAGTACTCACACAGGTAATATTAAGCCATTTTGCAATATTTGCCTCTTAATTCCCTCATCTGTAGAGTTGTACAGTGTTTCACTAAGGCTGTGATCCTAAACACAGCTACTTGACAATAAATTCCATCAAGATTTGCTTCTGACAGGTGTGCAAACCAGTGACAAATCTGGTATAAGGTATTTGATTTCCAGTGATGAGCTGCCCTTTGCTAAACCTGCTAATACAAGTTAAGATAACATAATGTGCAAGTAATGAGAGACTATTAAGAAGGTCACATTTCACATGGATAATTTGCTCATATTCGAGGAAAATGATAGCCTTCATTCTGATGGGACTGATTTCAGGGAATCTAAATGCTTGCTTGAGCTTGGAACAAACCCATGTACCTTTTAACCCCATGCCACCTTGCAGGCACTTTACTATTTTTTGCCGCAATGGCTTGGTACCCCTTTAACCAGATGCAGATTATTCAAAGATTTGGCTCTGCCTGGAAGTCAAACAAACAGGGTGCACCCTAAGCATTCTTGATTCCATTCATCTTTCAGTGAAGTAGATTGTTAGGCAACTGGTACAGAGGCTGGGAGACTTAATAGAACATTAGAATGCAAAGGTCCTCTTTATAATACAATGTGTTCTTGTAGCAACCACCCACAGAGATGGATACAAGGTGGCAAGTGCTTAAAAGGTGTGCTGGTTTGTTGTGCGGTCTAAACAAGCTAGTGTTATATTGAATGTACACTGAGTTTCTCTTTCCATGTTCTTCCATGCACCATGGCAGAAATTCATTTGAGCCTTGCCCATGAAACACCCAATGCAAGTATGGTACATCTGTACTAGAGAACAACAATTCATTAATCAAAAATGATTTCTAAAAACTATTTTGGAAGGCACACACAAAATTGGGTTTAGATTTAAATAAACGTTTCTATGGCAATAGCTACTCTCTCAAAATAGAATTTTATTGCTCACTATGAAACACAGGAATGATTGCAGCTTTCTAAATTTAGACAGGGGACTAAGATAATCAATTCCATTTTAGAATAATCCATATTTTTTCAGTGATGAAAAGATCTCTGCTTGTTCAGCCTTTGAATGCCTGAGCCTCTACTGAGAAGACTGGCTGAAAAGTCTTTAAATATATTTTAAATTCATTAATTATCTGCAATATGCAGCACCTTTAAAAAAAACCAAAACTGCTCCCCAAAGCACATAAATGAGATGCAGAACTGGTGACGTTTGCCTTTGTACAGGGCAAAGCTGCAAAAATTGTTTGCTTCTGTTGCTACAACATCAAAGGAGGAATAGCAATCAGTATGTAGCCCGAGACACCTCTATTCCCAATTAGTGATGACAGCAGTTCTAGAAATTGTGATGACAGCACAGAGCATAGCTAACAAGAGTCTGTGAGAAGCAAAGAAACTGGGAATATATAGATGAAATACTGGGTTGGATTCCAAAATCCAGTCAGTGGAGTTGTGCTGATGTAAAAGGCACCACTGGTGTCTGTAATGCAAATGGAAAAGAGGCATTATACTGACAATTCACCCTCTCCATTACAGCACCACCATCACCTCTTAAGCTGTGCTGGAGGGTCCACCAATCTTTCAAAGCAGATGGGTGTGTGTTCAAGGGGTGGTGTTGATAAAATCAGTGAGAAATAGCACCTAGCACCTTCCATTAGTTGATCCTCCACTGGATCAAACACCAGTCATGGAAGGAGTCCTGTGAATGAAA
The DNA here is from genome assembly GCF_964270895.1 of Podarcis filfolensis. NCBI lineage: Eukaryota > Metazoa > Chordata > Lepidosauria > Squamata > Lacertidae > Podarcis > Podarcis filfolensis. The sequence goes on from NC_139609.1 coordinate 72,083,001, forward strand.
GGGCAGCTTTGGATCCATTCTGCTATATAACCCTTTCCTTCCCCCACTGTAGCCTACCATCTCATAATTTCCAAATGGATGAGAAGATTCAACAATCCCAAGCAGCAGAATACAAGTCAGTTTCTTTAAATCCATTTTTTTCCATTTTGCTATGCTAACTAATGTTGGATAATGGATACGTTTCACCTTAAGGCAATTAGCAACATCTCCTCATTTTTGGAACAGAAGATCAATAAATTCTAATACTTATAAGAGTTTCTCTTCTTCTAGCTTTACAGGCAACATATTTTATTTTCCTCTGGGAGCTCCCACAATAATTTCATCAGCCTACAAAAGGCACTGACCTACATTCTGCCTCTCCCGTTGCTAGGGCCTATATCAGGTTTCTTAACAGCTAACTCTTATTTCAGCTACCTTGATTTCTTTTTCTGGAATGTCTATTTGACATTGTTTAAAAAAAGAGAAACAAGCCAGCACTTACGAATTATTCCCAAGGAAGTTGGCCGCAAGCTAAGGAATATTCATAGTAAATCTTTGTTTCTATTATCAACACACCTATTTTCATCACTTTGGAAGAAATGCCATATCAGTATTATTTGGGGGTGGAGGTTATACCTTGGAGTAGATGGTGGGCGGTGCAAGTGTAATTTCTGTATGAAGAGGGATGCATGTAAAGAAAACCAGTGTGGCGTAGTATTTAACAAGTGGGACTAGGAGCGAGGAGACCCAGATTCAAATCCTCTCTCAACCATGAAGTTCACTGGGTGCCTTTCGGACCAGCTGTTCTCCATAACATTCCTTAGAGGTTGATCAGGCTGGGAAAACAACGTAGAGTAGGAGGCGGGAAGAAGAAGAAAAGGCAGCATACTACACCTTGAGCTCTTTAGAGGAAGGGCAGCATAAAAATGTAATTAAGTAAAATACTGTCCATCTACAGTAAAATGGGCTGGAAAAGAAGAAAGGAAAGAACTGGGAGCTCGCTTAAGAGTGTGCTCTTGATTCTTTCATTTTAAGTTGGGTAACCTGATATCATGGTGATGTCATGCGACTGACAGGTGGATGGTGCCACCCACTTGTCAAAATAGCCACAGGGGTGGGGGGCCCTTCTGTCTCACTGGCCAAATCCTGTTCCCCACTGCTGATCTAGCTCTTCCTCCATCAGTGCTAACACACACCAATGTGATCTTTTAATGCATAATAGCAGTGAGCTGGCTCTGTCCCAACCATGAGTCACTCTAAACACAGGATGAAAGAAGCTTCACTTGGATGCCCGGAAAGGAAAAGAAAAGCTGCTGGAGGGAGCTGATGTTTTGAGCAGTTACTTACAGGATATCATAATTCGCTCGATGAACTCTACTCAGCTGATTTCAATGTCCTCTACAGCAGGTATCTTCGACCATTTTAGACTCATGGTCCACTTTTAACCCAAACATAACATTTGGGAACTTATTTCTTTATATTTTACTATATATTTGCATGATAGTTGTACCGCTGTTGTGACCCACCTTGGATCAGGCTATGGTCCACCAGCCAAAGACCATTTCAATCAGGACAGTGTACATTTTGCATTGACACCCCCCCAAAAAAAACCCCATGTGAATACAGGTGTGTGGTGGTGTTGGAACCTGTAGCAGCAACACCAGAAGCCTTTATCTGCTCCAACTGCAGTAAAATATGTCTCTTCTATATCTGTCTCTACAACCACAGCAGGTGCTGAAACTCTCCAAATGTTTGACTTTACCCGCAAAGGTGCACTCTTCCATAGTCTCCCAGGTAAGACGTATGCCAACAAAGATTGTCCCAATTTGCTTTACCAGCATTTTAATTGTTCCTGTATTTTCCTTTTATGCACACTGACCTGGGAAGAGAAGTCTTTTCTTATGGAAGGCCAATATAGAAATTTGAAATAAATATTTTTTTTTAAAAATTGTCCTAACTAGCAGAAGTTAAGAGCTATGCAGAGTAATGACACCACAACACTCCCACCCAAGAAGTATGCTTATTACCCAGTCAAATTTGAAATCTGCGAGTGGCTCAAGGTCACCCAATGTGCTTCATAAACTTGAGTGAGGATTTGAACCCTGGTTTCCCAACACTCTAACCACTATACCACATTGGCTCCTAGGTCAGTGGCTAGCATCCCCTTCCTAGGTAAGGTGCCCAGGAAAGTTGTCACTAACAAGCTTGTTACTTTTGGATGAAACTGATTTTCTTCAACCATCTCAGTTAAGGATTCAGGTTTGATTTTGGGAGAGAAACTGCCTTGATCACTCTAGGAAGGAGAAAGCAGGAATGAAACACTGTTGATTTCCTTGGACCTCCAAGTGGCTTTTGATGCATTGGCCACAGTACCTTTCTGGGAAGGCTATTTAAGTTGAGCATTGGAAGCACCACTTAGTGGCAGGTCCCATTCCTATTTGGATAACTGATGCCAGAGGGTAGTGCTAGAGGAGCATTTATTGACCCCTTGGCAGGTTTACTTTGGTGTCCTGCAGGATTCTGTTCTCTACTCCTTGCTGTTCAACACCTACACAAACTGCTGAGAGAGGTTATCCAGAGATTTGCAAATGACACCCAGCTTTCTCAAATTCAGGTGCAGCTGCTGGTGTCCTAAACCAGTGCCTGGGCATGGTAATGGACTGTATGAAGGCAAATGAACTGAAACTCAGTCCAGACACAATTGAGATAATGTTGGTGGGTGATTCATCACCTGGGTGAATGGCTTTTAGACCTATTCTGAAGGGGGCTGTACTGCGCGCTAAAGAATATCAGATACACAGTTTATAGGTGCTCATTCATCCAGCACTGCCATTAGAGTCCTGAGTGGCCTCTGTTGCCTGGAATATCTTTTATCAGCTATTACCATATGTAAATTGAGATAACGTAGCTACAATTAACCATACATTGACAACCCATCTATATTGCAGTGAGTTGTACAAATGGCTGCTTCTGTTGTATACAAGGGGCTGCTTTTGAAAATAATTTGGAAACTGCACTTGATCCAAAATAGGCCTGTATGATTGTTAACTGGACAATTAGATCATATTATGCTAGTGCTTCATTAGCAGCCCCAATTGCCAAGTCTGTCCAGACACAGTTTAAAGTGTTGGGCAACTGAAACCTCAAGATCGGCTCCAGGTGGCTGTGAAGGAATGGGCCTTCTTAGTGCTAAGATTCCTGTTCTATAACACCCTTCCCACAGAAGCTCATCTGGCACCTTCTTTAAGTGCATGCAGGTGAAGACTTTTCTCCCAGGGTTTAAAATCCAATTTTAAAGTATTAAACTAAAAATATACAGCACATAAACAGTGGTTAACTGTTTCCATTATCCTCTCTGTTGGAAAATGTTTATGCTGCAGACTGTTGATTTTAATACTTTGTCTTTGTAGTATTTTATCATTTGCATTGTGAGCTAAGGAAAAAGTGATTTTGGGTAATGTTATATAATCATAGGAATAAATGCTCTCTGAAGAAACACTCTGAACAAACATTGCATAGTGTGGAAACATTATAGACCACAGCTGAAAAATCATGCCACCAGCATATTAAGATAGCAAGTGAACAATTTTGGCAGAAGAGAGCAGATAAAATTCTTAAATCATATGCCATTAACCTTCATGGGCTTGCTTCTTCGTTCTGGACTAAGTGTTTAAACTCTGCTCAATAAGGAACCCAAAGAATGACTACGCTAGGACAATTTTCTCCTTGGGAAGGAGTGTCACAATTAATAAGAAATTATTTCGACATTCAAGCTACCAAGCCATCACCTGGAACACAGTTATTCAAAGAACAAACACAAAATTTTATTTTTCTAATATTGGAAGCCCTTTTGCATCCACCCTATTAATTTACAGCAGGTTTACAATCTGCAAGCTGTTCTGAAGACTGTGGTTCTCACTTGGAATCCTAGTTTAAGTTAGCATTTCACATGAAACAGCAGAAGCGGATGTTGCAAATACCAAAGGAGCTGACTCAGCATTGCCTTTGTTAAATTAAATGCAAAGTTTCCCTTCCTTGCCACAGTTTGAGTGATCACCCATTATATGCCCTGTACAAAACCAAGGAGTGTAATTGTATCCGATGTGGCTTTTGCTCATGAAAAACTATCAAGGGTGAAGAATTTTGTATCAAGGCCAGAGCTTCCTTTCCCTAATCTCCAGAAAGAAAAACTACAGACAGATGGGTCCAGTCAACAGCAGGAAAGCACGAGTCAGTTTCTAGGAAACCACATTAAATTTAATTAGCCATTGCTTCCCTATAATTGGGGAGAAAGTAGAGAAGTTTTAGATCCCTGCATTCCATATACTCTCAGTTGATAGATATTACAATTTATAGAGAGATCAGCAAGGGAACTTTTTCCTCTGCAAGAAAAAAAAATACTGACTTTTGCATTCTTTAAGAAATCAGCATTAACAGTTTTCATTGGGAGTTATGATGAAATTTCCTTTTGCTACGATTTTGATCTTTATTGTGGTGCTCATGTTTTGGTGGGGAGGGGCAGAATTTGTTATTTTTAAAGTATTGTTGGATGAGCACTTTTAGGAACTTTATTATTCTCTTGGTTATTTATTTCTGATTTTAGCTTTTTTCATTTTATGTAGTTGCTGATTTGCTTTACGGCATCTTTTTGTATAAAGCAACTAATACAATAAATAATAATTATCCTTGCTTCAGAGATGCAGAAAGAAACCTTCTAATACTATAGAATGTTTTGAAACAGTCATAGACCAGCATTGTTTTGCAGTAAATGCCCCCTACTCCATTCCCAATGACACAAAGATACTGAAAGCTTTGTAAGTTGAGCAATCTCCAGCAAAAATTTACGGTACTATGTGAGCCAGACATATTAGAAATGTGCAGTTTAAAGCAACACATATCTGGGTAGGAAATATGAATGGCAGATTCTGACTGCAGAGACACATTTTTCCACTACCCAGCACTATTCTAAGCATTCTACACTGGACAACAGAACATGAAAGGGAGGTATTTTTTTGAGTGTTTTATTTGTGCCCCAGGAAAAGTTTTCATATATTTTTTAAATAACAAGGTTTAATGTACAATCCAAGTTTCAACTAACAAAAGACAAGCATCAGATAAAAGCCTTTCCCAAGCATACCTAAGACTATGACTATATCCCAAATGGCAACAAGCCAAATCTTTTTACAGCCCAATTTCTCCTTTACATGTGACTAGTACAAAACATTTCCCTAGATTCAAAACATTAAGACTCTCTGCTTCAAAGTTTCAGACAGGAGAATCTTACAGACGTTCAGCCAAGTAATTAGAAATGCTTTACATATGTGCCTATGGAAGATGCTCAAACATGTTTAGTGCACCCCCAATCAAAGCAACAAACTCCTCATTTGCACACTGCACAAGCCTGAGCTACAGCTGTTTTTGAAGATATAACACTAAACAGCAAAAGGCTGGCAGTAAGCAAACGCTAACAAATGTTTCTACTGCCTCAGTCAATTTAGGGGATCCAGCTAAGTAGGAAATTAGACTGAAAGGTCATTTCCTCAATGTGACATTCCTGAGACTATTATGTGTCTACTTTTTTCATTCCAATGGTCGAGTCAGATCCTCCCCCCTTCCTTTTCTGGTAATGGGCTTTCATCCTGCCATTATGAATTTGGAGTCTGTTCCTTGAGTTACTAATTTTTTAGACTTTCATAAAGAGCAAGTAGCTTCTAAGAAGTTTTGCCACCACCGCCATTTAACCTTCAACATAAAAGGAGCTTTTAAATCCAGAGTGAATCAAGCAATACCACTGCCTCAAACATTCTCAAACATTAAGTCAGAAAGGCTAAACTAGTGCCTACAGTTATTCACAAATCTTGTTTACAGAGGCATATACATAGCAAAAAAGAACAAAGCATTGCAGTTAACTTCAGAATGAACAAAGAACTTGCTGCAAACCATTTTGAAAGCCAACACGACCTGTTTCTTCACGTGTAAACGTTAAAATTTTTGAGAGTAGCTCCCTCTTTTCTCATTTAGTTAAGAAAACTCAGACAAAACAGGTTTATTTTCAGTATTCATAGAATCACAGAATTGCAGTATTGCAAGGGACCCAAAGGGAGCTCAACAGCTTTCAGAATGCTAGTCTGGTGATTTATTTATCCTCCACCACTGTAGCTTTCCTTTTGGTACTATAAACTATCAAGACATCTATCTAAATGTCTGTGCATTTCCACACAAAGCTATCAAACCTTGCTCTTGTACTCCAAAATAAAACACAAAAGAAGGTTTTTTCTTAACCTGAACATACAGGCACACAACACAAAGCAAAACGAAAAGAGGCAATGTATAGGATAGGTCTGCCTCAAGACTCAGCTTGATACATGGATAGTTAAGAAACTCTGAACATAGCACCACAAAGCTGTAGCGATTGAAAATGTAGGCTCACCTAAACTTGGAACTTACCAGTGTCACTCGGGATGAGAAACTAGCAAGAAAGCAACAGAAAACCTCAGCCCTATAAACAGCTACATTGCTATCTCCAAGGAGACCATAAGCAACATAATAATGAGACTACAGTGACCAACAGCTGTGATGTATCCTTTATTTTCTTTCTAAAAAGAAGAAGAAGAAAGGAGATGGCTATTTGCTTCTTGCCAGTGACTTCCCTTCCTCTTCCCACCCCACTGAAATTATCTTGCCGTCACCTAGCTACAGAAATAAATGTAGACACCACCACCCCAAAATCAGAAATAGCAATTGTACTTCATCCAGCACCTTCCACAAAGAAAAGTACATGAATGTTTCTTTTGAAACAAGTTATCACACTTAGCTATACATAGGAGCAGAGTGGTTCATTTCCAAATGGCTTTACTTAATATCATATCAACCATTTTAAAGATTTGTTGCCAAATGCTTTTTCAGCCAGGCAACAGCATATCACAATGGTTTGCAAGCCATGGCTCTTATGCCAAGAGCTGTTCCTCCAAGGCAATAGATAAGGAGAAAGCAGACAGACATTACCTACTATGTGCTCATCATACCTTCCCCTCCACCCATTTAAGTGCTGCCTTATGTTCTGTGTGACCCAACACTATCTAAATGTGGTTTCACTAACCTGGTGCCTGCCATATGCTTTGAACTACAACTCTTACAGCACAGCTGGGCTGATAAGAGTTGTAGTCCAAAACACATGGAGGGCACCAGGTTGGCAAAGACTGATCTGAATGCTAACAGATGTTTCTTGGCATTAAGATACAAAATGTTGTGCAGGAATCAAACTCTGAGCCTGGTCATACCATGGCACAGTAGTCAGAGCCCAAACATTCCGTTTCTGGCACAATTCATAGATCACTTGAAGATTCTATTAATAGTTTAGACAAGAATGTTATATGCAAGTTATGCTTGCAGAGAACCAACATCCCAAATAACTTGACTTTTAAACATTCAGTACAAAAAGCTTCTGGGAAATACCAATTGCTTCCATACAGGAATCTCTCTGTTTATGGATATAATGGGGGGGGGGATGGTTAGAGGCACTAAAATATTGCCAGTTTTCACAACGGTTAAGAATGGCGCTTATTAAATGCAAATGAGAGATACTTCTTATGGAGACACCCTTAAATACTGTATACAAATCTAAACAGTTACTGACTGGATCATTCCTTTTTCCAAAATACTACTTTTCAGTACATGTGTACTTAATAAATATAAGGAAGTGAACAGGAGATGGGTGCAGTAGAGAGATACATCTTGTTAACTAAAACCTGTATCTCCAGGAAAGTTTGAAAGATGCATTAGGAAAAACATACATCAAATTTGTTTTAATGGGCATGTAACTGCACATTACAGACATGCACTTTGAACAGTTTTCTAGACTCTTCCCTGTAGTCACCTAAAGAATTAAACACAGAGGAATGTAACATGATAAAGTCACTAAGCAGCTTGTGAAAAGCGATTGAAAGACAAAATACTGCCAAGCATACTTTTGGAAACACAGGATATTTGGAATTCAAAAGACAAGAGGAAATATGTCGTTTTAGGGCTGGTGGAATGAGCACCATTTCACTTGGGCTTTCCAATTCTTGCGGGTTTCAGAATGACATAAAACTGCTGAAATCCCTTGAAGTGTCTTTGTTCCCAGCTACAACTATATGCTATCTCTTGGCCAACCAAATGGTTGGTACATTCCAAGAAATACAAACTGGGTTCCAGATGGCTGTTGCTTAGCAGCAGCCCACATGCTTAGTTGCTCAGGGAACAGGTTCCTTGCATTCTCATTAGACAGCTGCCTACTGAAACTGCTACGTAGTGCTGTCTGGGAAGATTTCTCATACTCAGCTACAAGCTGAGACAAGGATTTCAGTTAGAGCTACAGAATATGAATACAGCAAGTTAAAAAAAGGGCTCCAAAGCAATCATCTGACCTCAAAATGGTTTTAAAGCTTGGACATGCATCTTATTTCATCTTACAAAGCAAAATGGAACAATGTTGCCACCAACATCTATTAAACACTCCAGAGTGTGGAAAGTGTGTGATAGAATTTGCCTGTAACAACGCATTATTCATCCAAACAAAAAACCAAAATAGCAACATGTTTGCCTGGAGCTATAAGCACTGATGATCAAAATGTTTTCAAAATATGGGAGCATCACCATGAGGAGACTCGGAAGACAAAGTGCTCCTAGGATTATTTGGCATCAAGATTTGCTAGCTTGCATCATATATGATATTTACAATTTTCAGTGCAACACAACTGTGAAATGTTTGATATCCAATGAAGGACAACAGTGTTGAAAACAACTTTTTTTTCATTCCATTCCAGACTGATCCTCTAATGCATGCGGATGCAGGATGAAAGATAGACAACATTATTTGACTAGAGCCTCCTTCATAGAGGTGGTAACATATATGCTTTCTGAGCACAAAAGGGCAACAGCATAGAGTACTGGACACAGTTCATAGACTACTTAAACACCAGACAGGACTGATTCAGTGTATTACTCACCCATAGTATTACTTGGTTAAATCAAAAACCCTAGAATTCCTTTTATTTTCTGTCATACATATGAGATACAGGGTTAATACCTTTAAAATTATCTTAACAATTTTTTCCATAATGGGTCTTTAAACCAAGTTACTCAGTATTTGTTCAAAAACGTTTATTTGCATAAAATACCCTCCGTTCATCAACAGCAGCATCTGAGTTTTTCGCATTGGTGTCCAATGAAGCACCCCATACTTAGAATTACGTGTCAAGTTTCCATGTCCCATTACACTACTGAGGATAACACAACTGAATACTAGGAAACCAGGTTTACAGATTTAAGACGCACAGCGAGAAGAGAAAGGAAAACACTGCAATTTGATCTTGGATGCCTTCATGCAGTTTCCTTACCAACTAAAGTTCTCATGAAAGTTAACTTTAGGCGACAACGCTACCCACAGTTACATGGGAGTAAGCCTCATTGAATTTAAATAGGAGTTACCTCCAGGTATATAATGCATTAGATTGTAGATGTAATCAATAAGAAGAACTCCAAAAGTGCTTAGTAGTCTTCTGCTTTTAGAGCAAATATTGAAAAATTAATATTGCTGCTTGGTGCATTCAGTGGGTTTCTGTCCAGCCTTCAGTACAATCATTGTTCCCTTTCTCCAACAACCTAGTGTATGCCCACTGCATGTTTAGAGGTGCATGTCTCCCCTCTACATTTTACATACTGACCACAGCAAATGCTGGTGGACACACAATGTCCATTACAGAAGCGTAAAACTAATGGAAACAAGTTATTTGGAACTACACTGGATACAACCCAAAGTTTCCAAATATAGAAAAAGTGTAGAGATAGTCTATGCCTAGCCTGAAAATGATAGTATTATTTCTAATGGACAGTGCTTACGACTAAGCGCCAGTCAAGTGCCCAATGGATTTAGAGTCTGAAATTGCAGAAAGAGGTATGTCTTACCTTTTAAGCATCAAGCAATAGGAAAAAACTGTACACTTACTTGCGATGCAACTAATCCTACTATCACACTGAATGACATCCAGCAGATTTTCAAAATATATTCAACTGGAAGTAATACTTATGAGAGTTCTTCATGCAAGAGAAACACATCAAAGAGCTTTGCCAGAGAAATAGCATTGCAAGGTCCTTGAGAATGAAAATGAAACCCATTTGTCCGCTATTTTTACGTAGCATTTGTTCATTTTGAGAATGCAAACAAATTAAAAATACAATCTCATCCAAGGGAATACACGTTAGAATTGAAGAGTCTTGAACTATGGATTCTTTCATAGTGTGGGAAGGCAGAGGTTGGCATGATTCATGTAAAGGGCTTTTTAATCAGTTCCCACTCTGGATGGTTTTTAGAAACAGCATTCTTTTAAAAATAAAAAGAATAAGCAGGAGTTTCTTCATGTTATTATTAGGGAAGCCCATCAAAAGCGATTTCCTTTTGTTTGGGGCTTGCTTCCTGACTCACCTCTGATCCTTGTATGTGAGAAGTGCTAAGAGGTTGGGAACCCCAGATTAGATCAAGACCACATGGTGCAGGCTTTTTAAAAACCCTTCTCTCCTGTGCCATTTTCCTTATCTAACTTGCTCTCCCTCTGGAAGCAAAGGCACATGTTCCTCGCCCCACCCCAGGCAAATACTAGCATGGGAGCGGGCACCTTGCCAGTACTACAGCCTCAATCCAATGGGGATGGGGGCATCCCCATGGCTGCATTTTAACTCAAATCACAGGAGAAGTTGTTGATAAATGGCAACTATACTATCTCTTAATTTTCCTAGTATGTGGATACTGTTTGTTATTGTAACTCCTTTTTTTCTATTTATAATTTGTGTTTAGAAAATACAATAAATGTGTTTGTGGAGGGAAGCACAGAGGAAGTCTGATCGTGGATCTCCCACTGCCTTGTGTAGTTTGGTCTTTGCAACGCTTTTTCATCTTATTGAAAATGATATGAACCAATATTATTTAATAATCTTTTGAACATATGACCACGTCACACAATTTGGAATGTGGAGTTTTCCATGTTAGACTGGAATAACAGGAATGTAAAGTGATGACAGCATCAAAGTAAAATTGCTCTAAGCTCCTATATATGCATGCGCCCCAACTATGCTAGATTGTTTTTGAAGTTGGTTCCCAGCCAAAATGTGGCAAATTCGAGTTCAAACTAGCTGAGAGGGGGGAAACAGAGTGGTGTGATGTATGCATCACTTTGCTAAGGCACAATACCTGTTATTCTTAAGGAGGAGGTAAAGTAACACCCTGGACCCAGGGTATTTGACAGCTACTGTCTGGTTGCCGATACACCCTTTTGGGAGATAGTGACTGAGAGGGCAGTGGCAACCCAACCCAAGTACTTGGAAGTGTTTTGGAAGTTAATCAGCATTGGTTACCCTGACAGGGACATGGTGGTGCAACCCTGGCATTTTGCTTGAGCTCTCAGTAGCTTTTGATAACGTAGTCACTGTATCATGCTGGACTTGCTCAGTGGGTTGGAAGTAGGAAACACTGTGTTACAGTGGTTCTGCTCCTACTTGTAGGGTTGGTATCAGAGTAGCACTAGATGATTGTACCTTGACAGGTCGGTTATGGAGTAAAACAGAGTGCCATATCATATTCAGTGATGTTTAGCATCCATATGAAACTGCTAGAAGCTGTCATTAGAGGATCTGAAGCACAACAACATCATTATAGTGATAATACTCAGCTTGATTTCTCCATCTGAATCAGGCATGGCCATACAAGTTCTGGATCGGTGTCTGGATGTGGATTGGTGTTTGGGCACAGCAATAGGCTAGATAAGGGTCAATAAGCTGACGTTGAATACTGGCAAGGGTTCTGAAGGAGTAGGTATGTAGTCTGGGGGTGCTCCTGGAACCATTTTTGACTTGGAAAGCCCAAGTGGCTGTAGTGGATAAAAGCATCTTTTACCAGCTTAGTGAACTATGCATACACAACCTCAAGACTTGATTACTATAATGCATTTTATGTGAGGCTGCCCTTAAGCTTAGTCCAGGAGCTGCTGTTAGTACAGAATGTAGCTACTAGGTTGTCAAGTGGAATATACAATACCATTAAAAGAGCTACACTGGCTTCCAATTTGCTAATGGGCCAGGTTTGGTATCAACCTACAAAACCCTAAATAATTTGGGACTACAAATCCAAAGGAACGCCTTCTCCTGTACAGACCTTCCTGGTCATTAGGGCCATCTGCTGAGGTCTTCATGGTTATGTGGAAGCTCATCTTGCAGCAACCAGGAAGAGGGCTTTTTCTGTGCATTGACAGTGCATGCTGAAACTATATGTCTTTACTGAAGGTTTTGCTGGCTATTGACAGTAGTCATTTGTCATAACTTTTATGTTATAAATGAACTTCCTACCAAAGCTGTTAAGTTTATTTTGCTGTTATTGTATTTTAATGGATTTTATTGTAAGCTGCCATGAGATGTTTTTATGATATGTGGTATGCAAATAGATTAATGGATGCAAGATCAGAAAATGGGGAATGTCCTGATGTCAGCTTCTTGGGCTCTTCATCAGATTCCCCCACACACATCCAGAAGTACAGGAAGACACCTGGTCAGATCAGGGACTTTAACTCCCAAGACACTCCTGCAGGGACCCAGGGAAGCCAGCTATGGATGTTATACAACCCATGACATCTTCCAACCCTTCTGTGACCTATATGGATAAGAAGAAAACCAGCATAGGCTGAAGAATCTGGTACATGTAGAGTGTATAGATTTGATGCACTGCACCAGTGTCACAGACCCCTAAGACAAACACGGATGCAGTTTATTTAAATTCCTTCTAGCTCTCTAATAAAAGGGTATTAATAGGCCAATTATTCCCTATAACTCACTTTTCTAGCTTCGTTACCCAAGACTGAAAAAATGCATAAGCCAGTTTTTACAACCACACTAGCTCATCCTTTACGACATGCAGCAAGTCAAATCACATTAGCGTCTGTGACCTCATCACATTACACAGGTCTTGGCAGAGAGTCCAATTCATCATGTGAGTAAACATGACGGCTGCAGACTCTGAGATACTTATACAAGGACTGTTGAAAGGAAGCGAATCGGAAGTGCTTCTACCGTGTCCTACGCTCTTCAACAAGTGAAAATGAAAACTTGGAAGAGCTCAGCAAGTCTGCTACTAGTCTGTACAGAGGCCAAAGTCAATCATGTATCAAATGCTGCCACTGGAACTCAGCCTAACAGAAATTTAAGACAGTGCACAAACAAATGTTTGTTAACAGAGCTTCAGTCAATAAACAGCAGCTGAAGGTTTTTGAGCTTCTGCCACCTTCAGTAAGCATAGCCACAAAAATAGAGGACATCTAATATTTGCCAAAGTGTGTAAGGCCTCCACCCAGCCCAAAAGTGTATAAGTGCCTCCACCCAGCACAAATTCCAGAGTTTGGGAAGAGAACTGCAACTTGGCTAGATACCATACTTAATTCCATTGAACCCACTGAACCATTTCTGCAATTTTGCAAAACCAGTCTAAAATGAGAAAAAGCTTAGATGCAGAACCAGACACCTCCTGTTCTACACATTCAATGATACCACAAGTTTGTGACATGACATCACTAACTGTTTCTGTAGCAACTGTTTCCGACAGAAATGAATCAGTCAAACAGGAGGTGGCCATTTAGAGAGCAGTAGAACAGGCTTTATGGGCACACAAAGACTTTGTAACTGACAAAAATAGGAAAGCAAATTATAGAACGTACAAATAACTTAATGAGCTCAATCTAATGGGTTTCAGGAATGCCTGCTATATTTAGATCTGCCCAACTGTATCTTAAAAAGCAAAACAAAAACAGTGTTCCATAATGGAAATGGTAAAAGCTTTAAAATATATTACTAGTTCCTGTAAGCTCTCTCTCTCTGTGTACACACACACACACACACACAAATAAATACACAGAATACATGGAAATCTCTATAGTCTTTGTGGGGGAAAATCCCCTGGCCAGGAGAGCAAGAAACAACCTCCTTTTCTCTGAATTCTGATTTCAAAGAATTTTTTAAAATTAAAAACTACATACTTCCTAAATTCGTTTCCTTGGAGTTTGGGGGGTGAGGAGGGAAGGGAACAATGCCAATATATTAATCAGTACTGTTCTATGCCAAGTGAGCAAATAGCAGGTCCAAGCATTTCAAAGCATGAGAATAAAAATTAAAGTAGTATTTTCTTGTGCACAAGAGTTGCCTGCCACAGTGTCCTCTTTACAGCTACAGGCTGGGACCTACAAGCCAGAGAAAAAGCCACAGCAGTAGAACAGTAGGATGCTCCACAGGATTGGAGAAGGGCTGAGTGGGAGAAGACGAATGTGCTGCTCAGGTGAGCTGATGATGAGCCAGGCCTAGGCCCCTAAATCCGGATTCTGATATGCAGCTCTTAAGCTTAAGAATCTGGGGAACCACAACAAAAATCAACCCATAATAAAATACCCAACAAGAATACGATCCCCAAGATATACTACTGAAATAGTTTTGGGGAAGGCAGAATAAAGAGGTAGACTGAACCAATGGGCTGCACTATCATAACTTACACCACACTGACTCTCCTCAAATCCACAAACTCTGTATTGCTCTGTCTTTAGTAGATGAGATTGCTTAAACTACTCTGTGTTCCATGGACACATGCAGGTGAGCAAAGCGTTTTTGGGGATGGTAATGTCCTTAAAAGCAACAACACAACAGACTTCAATAGTACTGCAGCACCTCAAAAGTGTCACCGACGAAGGCTTCTGATAAAATGCTAAAGCCTTCTAAAGCTGAGAAACACCATGCAAATCTTATTTTATAATAAGAGTGTGTACTGAATGAGAGAGTTCACCCTCAAGAACCCAAGATCCAGTAGAGAAAAGACAGAAACAGGACTATGCTCCTGTTTAGTTTTAGTAGCTCTAGCCAAAAGCTATACCTCACAACAAGTAATTAGGATGTTAAGACCTCAGGGTGGAGTAGCAACTTTGCAGTTGCAAAATTAAGTGGCGCTGCACAGGGTTGGGCAAGGAAAAAAACCCATTTCATGTATTGGCTATAAAGGACATGCTTTGCAGCTAAAATTCAAGTTCATACACTGCTAATTTCAGATTGTCTGGAAGTTTAGCTCACATAATTGTAGGCTCTCACTTGTTCAGTTCTCAAGAGCTCTGGACTACAAGGCAGACTTATTTCAACAGCATCAAACATACCTGAAAGTATCTGCAGGAAAGTGTTATGGATATGAGAAATCCCATTAGGAATAGTGTTGGTCTACAAAGGAAATTTATTTTGACTTATCACAACCTAAACTTTGGAGACAACATCCTGTAGTACAGAAGTTTCACAGTGCAAGAGGGAGCAGTTAAGGCAGTGTATAAAAGTAACAGAAGAAAAGCTGGAGTGAATTAATGCAAAAGGTACAGTGTTAATGCTCCTTTTATGAGCCTATGACTTTTTTGTCCTATCCAATGATGAGAAGGAAGAAAGAACTGAAGGAATACAGAAACACTTACCTTATTTAATGATCTGTTCACAGACACTCAATCAAAGGGAGTGTAGCTAGAAATAGAAACTGCAGAAGAAAGCAGCCTCCATACCTGAGATTGACAAAAATTACTTAAAAGCAAACTCAGCCGTCATAAAGGACTAGCCCAGTTCTGTCTTTGGACTCAAAAATACACCTCAAAGCTTGTGCTAATGAATAATGAGACACTACTGCATGCAGTTATTTCACTAGAAATCATGACTTCAGTATAAAGAACAAGACAGTTTGAACCACATTTGAGATAACATGAAATTCAGTAGGCATTAAATACAAAGTATATTAACAACTGACAGCACTGTGGTCAGTAAACACCCATGATGAACTGAGTTCAAAGGAGTTTTATCCCCATGCTCTACATGATGAATTCCAGAAGCACATAACATCCTATTCTGTAATGCGTCCTGTAACGGAACCTAAGCAAATATAACTGAAATAGCCACGTATTCTTCCTTGCTCCCCCCTGCTTTTGCTTCCCCATGTCAAATGTTAGACTTAGTTCCAGGGGCAGGGACCTGTCCTCTGACTTGCTGTCAAGTGCCATGTATACCAAAGGAGGTAAGACAGGGCTGCAATCTGAAGTACACTTAATTGAAAGTGCACCCCACTGAACACAGGAGCAAACACAAAGTGTTGGAATGAGTAAAATACTGTTGCATAGTTATATGCAACTGAAATGCCTGGCAATGCCACCTTCCACTGCCACCTATACAAAATAAAAGCTATATATGTAAGTAAATTCTGTATTTACAAACTGCAAGGGGGGGAGCTCATGTAAAAGGCAAACTTAGACGGGATACAGCTCAGAAGCTGCTAGAATACTGACAGTTACCTAAATACCAAGTTGCCAAGACCGCTTGAAGCAGCTAGTTTAAAGATGGGGACACAGGATCAAAGAACACAAAAATCTTCTTGAAATAATATAGAGCTACCGTAGGTTGAAGTTTGACTCATAATGTACATGCAACATATGTTTGGCAGGTAATCACTATCCAGTAGCATGAGTCAACTTTCCCTTTAAATTGTCTCAGTATCATAAGACTGGAAATGATGAAGGAGTATGCTAGAGGGATGGAGTGTGATTTTAGCCCAGTTTTTGCTAACCTAGTATCCTTCAGATGTTTTAGACTACAATTCCCATCAACCCCAGCCAGCACACGCACTACTAATACTCTAGAGATGAAGCAGATGATTGCTTTCACTTTTTTGCTTTCAGTTTTTGACATAGTCACAACCCTTGGGAGTCAAGCTCCTTTCACTCCTCCTAAGCTACCACACTTATTAAGAACACACGGTTAGCTCACCGGTAATTACATTGCAACACAGAGACACCATTAAAACACACCCTCTCCAAAACATTAAAAGCCTGAAAATGGCAAACTAGGAAAGTGACTTTACAGGTTTCTGAAGAATGAAAACAGAATTCTACATGCAATCATTTAAGGCTTAAAATGACATGTCAAAACTGGCAATTCTGAAATATTTTCACTTTTTTAAAAAGGCAGTCCTATATTGTAAAATAAGATCTCCCCCCCCCCCAATCTTATAGGGGCTGTGGTTACAGTTTAAAGGTATCCTAGTAACAGCAGCAGCGACCAAGAAATGCCTTTACTCTCCTGTGGTTTACCCCGGAAGTTTGTTTTTATTAATTATAATTATATACGCTCCCATCAATACACATCCCTTGGGAGCCGATCACCAAAATTAAACCTAATTAAAAATCAAAAGTAAGAGAGATGAGAGAGAGAAAACAAACCCCAACATACCCAAACGACCTCATTTCCCCTTCCACAAAGGCAGCCCAAAACAGTCCAGATGCAACAACAGCGGCAACTTCCAACTACCGGGTGGCGGAATTTAAAAGGCCCCACTCCCAAATTCCTCTCACAACCCGCGTGCTTCTTCTTACCCTCGTGGGATTGAGGCCCAGAGTGGCGCTTCCCGGCTGAGAAGTTTCCATGGAGAGAGAGAGAGGAGAGGAGGGCAGGGTGGCCTTGCCTGGCTGCCCGCCGGACCACGGGTGGCCAAGAGAGGCAGGGCAGGCACCGCACCGCCAGAGACTGGGGAGAAACTTTCCTTCGCCCTCCTCTGTTGAGTCAGACGCGCCGCCTCACCCCAAGGAGGGACGGAGGGAGGCGCTGCTCAAAAGCGCCCTTCCTCCCCCCATTCACCTCCGCCGGCCTCCACGCTCGCTTCCCCGACGCGCCCCGCCCGGGCCCTGCCTCCCTCAGCCGGCGCCGAGGCGCTACTACGCCGGGGAGGAGAGGCTTCTTCCTCGCCTGGCCTAGCCTGGCTGGAAGCGGCACCGGCCGCGAGCCCTGCGCTGGCAAGGCGGGAAGCCCCGTTTCTCCGCGGGACACAAACGCCTACCTCGCCGCCGCTGCTTCGCGGCCTTGCTGTAAAGCCGCCCCTCAGCCCCTCCGAGTCCGGGGCGGCCGGGATCCGGGGCGAGGCCTGTGATGGCGAGACGCGGGTTCGAGGCGCCTCGCGGTTGGGGCCCAGCCGGAGAGCAGCTTCACGCTTCCGACCCACGAGTGGGTGGGGAAGCGCTCAGGGACTCCACGGAGGCCCCCCCCCCCCGCGGCCGCCTCCGGAGTGTGGTGGGAACGCTGCCATTCAGGCCTTTAATTACCCAATCTATGGCCTTTAAAATTGTGTAGGGGAGGGCGGTTACTGTTTTTGTTTGTTGCTACGGTTTGCATTTTCGTTTAATTATATTGTCTACCGCCCTGTGATCCTCAGAGGAAGGCTAGTATGGAAATTTAAGGATTCTGTCCCAGCAGAATCTGCTTCACTGCTGGTGAGAAAGAAGGTGGGGATCAGCATCTATTGGACAATCTGCAGTTAAGATCACCAAGGATTTCTGACTTCCATTTTTTTATTTTTACTGTTTTTGCCCTCCAAATAGGCTGCCAGAATGAAAAAAACTGGAGGGGGGGCCAGGAATGGCGTTTTGCTTCTGAAAATGAATTCATGGGCCGAAATGTATATGCTCAAAAAGTCCTTGGTGGTCTTGACCTTGTTTTGAGCTGACTGGCCTCAAGTTGGCAAGGGGAGGGGGGTGTTGATCCCACCTTATACTCTCCTGGGTTAGGGGGTAGGCCCTGCTGCAGTAGCCCATTTTTGGCAGACCTCCTCCTAGTGGTTACTGGGATTTCCCAAAAATCCTGAGCCAGGTGGACCTTGGTTGATCCTTCATTTAAGATGCATTTACTGCTTTAATGCTCATTGTTTGCTACCCTGGACTTCTTTGGGAGGAAGGGTGGGATATAAATTAAATAATAATAATACTATGACTTACATGTTTAAAACCTAATCTACACATGCAGAATGAGATGTTAAATTAGAATGCCACCACAGGCTTTTGAACACTCTCATGCACAAAACACAAATCCACCAACACAAGCTAGCATATCAGGGAGAATGGACTGTAGTCTCACCCACTTCTCACCATGTTAGTTCTATCTCAGAAAGCTTTGTGTGCTGCACTGGAGACCAAGACCAAGCAAGAAAGCATACACAGGATAATTTAGCACAGATTAATTATGCTGCAACAAGGAAGCGATTCCAACTAAGTCCTATTGCTTTCTGGCAAAGCAATTCAAACCCCATCTGGGCAAAGGCAGGGTGTGATGAAGCAGCAATCAACACTGCAACTGCAGCCTTGTTCATTGCTTACACCTGCTGGGGCAGAAGGTGAAAAGACAGGCAGAGTGATAACGCCTGATGCCATCAGATTATGCCAGTTGGAATGGCTCCAGTGGATTGTAGTCTGTTCAGTCCTTCCCTGCTGCCACAACACCCTATTTTAGAGCTTTCCAAGTGATCTGCACTTTCAGTAGGCAGAACAGAGTGCTCCAGGCCAGGAGACTGACACCAGCTTTTCTGGTCTCCACACCATCCAGCACCCACCTCCCAGTGCAGCAGATCAGGAGTTTGGACTGTAACCTAAGTTTGTCATGCAACTGGTGGTGCAAGAGTTTTAGTTTTAAGTGGATAGTGCATGTCAACCCACTCCTGTCATAAGATAAAGTGACAAAAAGACTTTTGAGAACATAGTTACTATTCCTTCACCACTGACAATATCCGGAACCTCACCCCTATTTGAATTTTGACACTTTTAGTATTTTAAGTTTGCTTTATTACATGTGTACCCTGCCTTTCCTTCAAGGTACTCAGGGTAGTTTATGGGAGCTTATTCCATTTTATCATCATCTGCAAGGAAGGCGTTATTTATTTGATAGATTTATATTGTACCCTTTCTCTAAAATGGAGCATAGGCAGCTTACAGCAATAATAAAATACCATAATCAAAAGAAAATACTCAAATAAAAACAATAAACATCTGTGATAAAACTGTAGAACCTCACCACAAATACTACTTCAACATCTGAATGCCTGGACAAGTTCAACTCCTTTTACTTATTTATTTTTTGCAGTGGCTGAATATCAAATGCCATTTGGGAGGGAATTTCAGAGGTGAAGGGCCACCACTAAAGAAGCCCTGCCTGATGTCACTTGTCCTTTCAAATAACAGTCAGTTACTCAAAGCCACCCAAGAGAGGACAGTGTTCTCAGATGTCTTGGTCCAAGTCCAACATAAACCATACAGATTCACCAATGAATTGAATAGGCCAAGTAGGCCATGGTTAATCCTTTGTAGTGCTGCTATGCAGTCCAAACAAGCTGGTATTTTTAATTCCAAAAGTAAGTAGTAAGGCATTTGCAAGCCTCAATTTTGAAAGTATTTGAGAGAATAGGTTGACAAGCAGAAGCACAGCTGCTACATTCTTGTTCACTGCTGTCATTAGGGCACCTTATGGAAACCTAGAATCTTTAAAAAGCACTTGTTTCATAAGGATTTTAAACAAGCTAGTAATAAATCAAAACAGGGTGTTAAATTTTGACTACAGGGATGCTCCTACAGCCTTAAAAGGACTTGAAGCAGAACCATGACACATATTTACATACAAGTTTGCTAATGCAAATGTATAGTGCAAAGTAGGCTGACTCAGAGGGAAAGCTGCCTTGTAAGTAAATTCAAATATGAAATAAAGGGGAGACACGGGGATGGATGGACACCAGATCTAGGGTGTACTGCAAAAGATCCAGGGCCCAGCCCCCCCATACCCCCTCCCAACACCATTGCTTGACCACTGTATTTTGTATTGTTATAAATAATGAGACCCCGAAAAGTCATTATATCGAGAAAGAACAGGTGGGAAAATAAGAGACAAGGTTTCAAGTGCAGCCCTTTTTAAATGTGTCACATTTTAGGGCAAATTGGACAGGTGTCTTCTACACAAACAAACCTGAAACCTACTTCATTATCTCAGTCAGAGCATATTGTAACTAGGGCTGGGCGATGTTAGATTTTCAACATCATGATGTATCACCAGCTAGAGATTGCGGTTTGGTGATATACCACGATGTGGAAACAAAATCCATTGGCCCTAGCCAGCTAGAGGCAGGGTGAAATTGCCACAGCTCTCAACGCCAGACCTGGAACCCTTTCACCTCAATGTCTTGCAGGAGGGCCAATGCAGCTGGCCTAGGCCACTGCTCAGCTGGGGGGCAGGAGGGCTCCCTCCCTCCCCCAATCCCATCTGCAACATCAGATCACTCGGATAGGGGGGGGGGAGGCTTCCACTCTGCATCTGAGCGATCCAACACCACAGCGGCACTGGGCTTTGTGCAGCTGGGGCGTAGAAGAAGCCTTCCCCCGCCCCAGCGATCCAATGCTGCTGAGGTATCGGGGGTCGCCAGTTTCACAGAGCCCCCACCCCGCTGCCAACTCGGACAAGCCAGCACTGGACAGGGGGCACCATTAAATGCTTGGCTGAAGGGAGTGGCAACCGGGTGCCCCTCGGCCGAGCAGTTTAAAGATGTGGAGGGAGGAACAAGCTGTACAGGCACCTCGCCAATGCAGCTTGTTTCTCCCTCTGTGCTGTATGCGGGCAGACCGCAATGTCAGTTTCACTCAGCAGTATATCGCTGGTGAAACAGCTGCACTTCAGAGTCCCTCTGCTAGCAGCAACCCCTGGACGAAGTTATGCTGCTAGCTGAGGGACACAGGAGTGTGGCCGTTTCATCAGTGATATACCGCTGAGTGAAGCCAACATCACGGTCTGCTCCTCACACCAGTCCTGGGCGGTATATTGATATACTGCCCAGGCCTAATTGTGACCTACAGCAAACTAAGTACTTAGGCTGTGCTCCACTTGTTTCTAGACACGAGTGCTTTTGAAGTTCAAGCACATTGTTCACGCAGAATGGAGAAAATTTGTAGCACCACTGTGAATATGGCACCTGCCACAAAGTGGAATGCTCGGGCAGTGTATAAAAGCTTGTTTTGAAGGTATGCAATTTTTACAGCCCATTCATAGTTAAGAGAACCAGAGTGACACCTACTGTACAATGGTTGGGTTGTAAGCAGAGGCTGCAACAAAAGGCTTTTAGCAAATCGGGAATATTTTCCAGCACTTTGAGTTTCTAGTAAGCATATTGGCGCAGCATCAATAAGCATTCTATAGTACATTATACCTACTATTAGCTGTGGAAAGAATGAATGAAATGATTAATTTCCATGTTCCAGGTCTAGGTTTCCAGCTAAAGTAGAATCCAGTGCCATAAAGGTCCTTGTCCACTCTACTTGTTTACTGTACTATGTTTGTATTTGCTGATGCAACAAGCAGTAGTAGTCATTGTAGACACGTCTTCTACAGCACAATCCTATACATGTCTAATATTAAGTTCCCTTGATTTCACTGGGGCTTACTCCCAGGTAAGAAGATAAGAGTTATGCCTTTGTCTGCCATTTGGCAGATGACGTTGTTGTTGTTGGCATCTGTCTGTTTTGAGAGACAATGGAGTGTGCTTCTGAGGCACAGAAGTGACCACAATTACATTCATACTATTTAGTCTTTTGAATGGAATCAGATTTTTATTACATTTCCATTATAGCAAATCGGGGGAAAATCTGGCTAACAACAAGATCCAAATGTATTAAAAACAAGCTAAAGCCCAAAATTTATAATCTCAAACTGAAACCATGACCCTTTTCACACAGTCATAGGATTGTAGAGTTGAAAGGGACTATGTGGGTCATCTAGTCCAACCCCTGCAATTCAGGAATATTTTGGCCAATCTTGAATCCACAACCCTGAGATGAGTCCTATGCTCAACCAACTGAGCTATAGCTATATCATACAAACTGAGTTAATGCCTGACTTTTGTGTGTGAAAGAGAAATCTGACTTTTCAAGGTCCTTAATAAAGGATATAATGAATCATGCATTTATTGTGGGCTTCCTACTAGAACCATGGACTGGCCAAACATGGGCACTAGGATCTGTGAGACTCCATCCTGCATCACCCAGAGTCTTCTGCTAACTCCACCTGAGTGAATGGTATATTCATTTAATGACCTCTAAATTTCCTAGCAATTCATCCAGTTCTGCATTTCTGAATATTTATGACTTTAAAAATAAATGTGCTTATTAACAGTAATCTTCTAGAGCAAGGCTGGGGAACTTTTGACCACGCAGGTGTAGTTGGAACTACAACTGCTATCCTCCCTGACTATGCTAATGGGAATCTAAGAACATCTGGAGGGCCATAAGATCGCCAGCCCTATTATAAAGAAAACACTGTTCTGCCCAGTAACTTTCCATCATTTCTGTCAAGTTCAATGCTGTTTGATAGGGTTAAGTCACCTTGGCAGCATGGGAGTGGCAGGAGTGCTGTTCGTTCCTGTGTCAGCAGCATAGTGCAAGCACTTCTGGACTACATGCTGAAGCTCTTCCCAATGCCAGCATTAGCACAGCTTTTAGACAATAAACGCTGGTGTGGAGAGGAGCCAGTGTGGACTCCTCCCGTAGAGCATTATGCTGTGGCTCAGGGAGCAGCAGCACTGTTTTTGCAATGTACAGACTTCCAAGCAGAAATCAGCTACATGGTTGCCTCCCTTTGTCATGAAGAAACAGGCATAACTATAATATTAAAGGCATATAGGCTGCATTATCAAAGCTTTTGCATAACAGGTAGTTTTTGCATACCAGTGATGGGCGTGATCAACTCGCACTTTCTCACACAGGCCAACAATTCTGACCCTCCTCAGCTGGTATATGCAGCCACCAGAGAAGGGAAGTCATCACATGCTCTCTGCTCATAAGATACGAGGGGGCAGGATGTATCCTTCTCAGGACAGTGGGCTCCACCTTCTCCAGCACAGTGTCTACTTCAATATTTTTCTCTTTCTGCAGCTATTAAAATTAGGTTGGGGGAGAATAATATGCTTGGGGGGCAGATCAGGCCCCAGAACTGTGCGGTTACCTATGCCTGATCTATTTAGCTGTAAATTATATTTTAATCGTTACCTCGACCAATGTAGGCATATATGTTTAGGAAGTATGTTAATTTTACAATGTGAAGCATGAAATAAATTGTCCCTTGTTTTTAGTTTTGTTTTGCAATCCACTCATATAGTATGAAGTTGTTGGGTTTATTTTCCTGTGCAGGCTGAGAAAGTCTGCTCTTTCTGTCCCTTGTTCACTCCTCTTTCCCCCCAACCAAAATCAAACTGTCTGGAGTGACTTCTTTTGCTATCTTTCTAGTGACATAAAGGGAACTGACAGGCTTAGCCCAGAGTGTGCCAGCAGGGTTATAAGTGTAACTGTTCTTGTATGCACGGCTTGATATGAAGAAACGGCAACAGGGCAGGCCAAGGCACTTTGACTGACACAGGTACAGCAATTCCTCCTCCTGCTTCACAGCACGGACCACGGCAAGACTCCACAAATCAAAGCCCATTACTGCTTCATTGCTGCAGCACATCAGAGGGCAAACTTGAAAGCTAGCTTGCAGGAGAACAGAAGTTCTCTCAGGTTATTCCTCCTGATAAAAGACACTGAATTATTTAGCATGCATTATGGAAAAATTAAGAAACAGAGCTGCAGTATGAAAGATCAAGGCAGTTTCAGAAGCACTTATCCCAGGCAACCAAACCTACTCATGGCTACAACACACCCTTTTTTTTACCTTGAGGGAAAGTAGGGAGTACTTAATACAGTTGCTTTCTTCAGACTGCGTTGTCAGTGGCGTTACATACTTCTAGTATTTTGTGGGGTCAATCACCCAGAGAGAGTGGGGTGGCCTAACTAGAAGACAGTAGGGCAATAACACGCCACCCACCCTGTAACTTAAGCATGACATAATCCAAGAATAGCACACGTTTGCATGTTACTCTCTCCAGCTGCACCTTCCTTAAGGGTTTTGCCTGACTGCAATATGTCTTTAAACTCTGATAATATTTCCTTAGATGGAAAGCAGCTAGTGTTCAAAATCAATTGCTCTGCCTACTTTTGCCCTTGGACCCATCTGACACTGGCATATTCCCCCCCCCTCAGGGAATATTCATGTGATCCATATGCGTTAAAGTAAGTAGTTAGGAGTTGGGTTATTTGCCCTGCCCTGCATGGTTTCACAGGGATTCTGTCCCTTTCAGGATATATTTGAAGTCTGGATTAGTCTTTTAAACAAAGGGTAATCTGGCATCACCACCCTAGAACCTTTAATCCAAATTTCCCCAAGATTATTGTAAATGGTGCTGCTATTTTAAAGTTTATTTTCCATTTTTTCTTAAATGTTGCAAATCTAGCAACACAGTACGTAATAGTTAGCCCCATGTTATTGGCTTTCATCACAACCAGTTTTCTTGCAACAAGGCTGGTTTTGCCTTTTGAAAGGCTTCCTAGTCCCATTTTCTCTGCTGCTGTCATACTGGGGCCCTGCCCAAAATTAGTAACTCAATCAAAACACACCTCCAACTTTGTATCCCAAGCAATTCTAGTTTGCAGGATCTGCTGTCCTTCCTCCCCAAGAGAGACTACTGTTGCACACCCTACACTCCCATTTAAATAGGACTGCAGATTGATTTAATATGCTGCTCATCAGAGACAAAGTGCCCATCATTCATTAAAAATGCATGACTAGTGGATCAGGCAAAATTCCCAGTCTCCTCGTTAAACCAGCACATTTACAAACACTGTTTAAGAACACATTTAAACAAACGGAAATTAATGGCACATAATGTTTTCTGCCACATAGCAGCGGTGTCAATATCCGCACAATCCGCAATTTTTAGGTAAACCACTCCTCCAGTACTCCAGCTAGAAAGGTTTTTATGCAGCTAATCAAAGTTGGAGACCCCGATCATTGTGCCTTGAAAAACCATCTTTGCTTCGTCCTCTTTCCAGACAGCAAGTCTGTTTTCAGAGAAAGATTCCAGCAAGGTTTTCTTTTTTCTTTTTTGCTTCTTAGAAATTGCTTTTGTAGGCAAATTCACCAAATATCTTCATGACCAAATGTGGACTTATGAAACAAGGCCACACACTGTCTAAACTTCATCCTTTCAGCTCACATATTTGCAGCGATTTGCACCGCACTGAATCCAATTATGCTGCTTCAGCCCATGGAAGCAAAAACATAAAAAATAAATAAATGCTAAGCTGCTACCATGAAGACATAAAGAACAGAAGTGGGAGGGACAACAACCAGAAGAAGTCTTTCTGCAGTTTGGTTCAAAAATGTTGCCTCTGGGGACAGGAATGTGTGAACCGTCATTAAAAGATTTATTCAGCACTATGTCACAGCCACATGGAATGCCTCCCTTTTTTACTAACAGTGGCTTAGTGAATATAAGCACAAACATAAGTCCCCCCCCTTTAAAAAAGGTTCATCTGTAAATGCCTCATAACAACAGCAGTGAAATCTCAGCCCAAAGGCTTGCCTGTAAGAGATGCAAATGGGGGGAAATGGGATTGCTTAGAGTCTCTGATTAGAGACAATGAGTTAAACTGCTAGTGCACAAAGTCAGGTAGTTTATGTCCTTGCACATTATGAAGTATTTGAGCAGGAGTGAAAGACAGTATAAGGAGAGGAACAGGTGCACTGGCAAACTGAGGACAGCTGCAAGTTCTTTCATGGCTGAGTCAAGGAACTGCAGTTTACTCAGAGGCCTCACCCACTTATCCACAAGCCAATCCCTATAAACAGACTTCCTGCAGGCTGAATTCTCACAAGCAGAGAAGCCAGTGCTGGGAACCCTGTGTCTAGGCTGTACCACATCAGGCGGCAGGTGGCGACTCAAAACATGGCTGTTTACCTAAGAATTTCGAAATGGCTATGTCCATCTTGGATTTTTTATAGGTGGGCTTGGCAATTTCACATTTCTTTTATTTTACCTGCTTGCACATTTCGTTTGATCTGTAATAATTCTTATTGTGCCTTGCTCCAAGCTCTTATGGTGAAAGGCAGAATATAAATAAATCAGTGCTCCTCGGCACAAATGGATTCTCTCCTTAACACATACACAAGAGGGAGAAGGGATATAATCTTAATTTTTCCCCTAACATGGCTTTTCACATGCAGGGATATATTTTTAAAATCAGCCCAGCGCAAGCTTATGATTTTGACTGGGAGAACCAAGCCCCATTTCCACCTTGCAAATCATGATTTGCTCTGCAGAGACATTATCCTCAAATGGTTTTCCTTGTCACTTATATGGCTTGGTTGTGATATGGCTAAACATATAGTAGTCATTCCCACTGATATCCACCGAAAGGCCACAAAAATGGGGGGGCGGCGGCTTTCAGATATGATTCATTACCACTGGTGTTATGTACTGAGTTGAATAGGATCTAAACTGCAGCAGTCTGATTGGTCCTAGAACAATAGGATCCAAAAGGCAGCAGTCTGATTGGTCCTAGAACAATGCAGCAGTATGACTGGTTGGCAGGAACCACCCAATCATGCTCCAGATAGAAGTGAATCCACAACCTGATTGGCTTACAGTAGAATTCCGGAATTAGCCAATCATGTGCAGCCCATTGTGTAAATAATGTATATAAAGCAGATACCTTGAGGGGACTTTCATTCATTCCTCCTCACCACTATGAGCTGAATAAAGAGCATGAAATCACTTTGCGACTCTGAGTATATTTCAACTAGACAACTCTGCCTTTGGGCTACCATATAAAACAGACCCTCTTCTATGCATGAATCAGGGCCTTGGTAACTTTTAAAGTAAATTTCTAGGCTTTAGGGTTATTTGAAGGTGTGATAGCAAAAGTTTACAACATTGTCGACAGTATCAAACAAGCTGCCATCTCCTAGCCTCAATGCAAACAAGCAAACAACAAACAACAACAACACACTTTAGAGAAATCAAAGCACTTCACATAATCTCTAAAGCAAATTTTTCAACGGGCCTGGGAAATAAGCCAGCATTTATATTTCTACATAATGGAATAGGTGGTGTGCCTAAGGATATCCATGGGTTTATTAGATAAAGTGAGTTTTTAAACGAGGAATCAAGCAGACCCCTCTTTACAACACTTTTCACCTTCTCATCTTTTAGCACGAAACAGGTGAGGAACCTGTAGCTCTCACTGGTTGACTCTCATCCGTCCCACGGTCAAGGGTCAGAGATGATGAGAAGCACAGTCCAGCAGTATTTGGAGAGCCACAAGTTTCCCATCCCTCGTGTAAAGTGAACCAGTGCACCTTTTACTGTTACAACAAGCCCTTTCAAAGTACAGTAGAACCAAGAACATAGTTGTAGAGTCCGTAACTAATGTGACTAGGTTAGCAATATTCATAATTTATTTCAGGGTTTTTAAAGGTAATCTGACAGCATGTTCAGAGACCCCTTTCCAGCTTCATGGAGCTTTCATCTGGTCATGCCTGTATCTTATTTGCCACAGGTTGTGCGGCTTTTTGTGGGGGAAGGGGAACAGGTAATTCTGAACCTTTTTGAACAAAATTCTGCTCAGACATAAGAGATACAGTATATTGCACTAAACTTGTTGGTAATCACCCTAGCAAAAATTAAGTGTGTGGGTGGGGGAGAGAGAGAGAAGGAGAGTCCATTAACTCTTGCATCTTGTCTGTTAGTTGAATTAGGAATACAATTTGGAGCTCTCTTTTCCTATCTGGTTTCAACGTTAATGCCTCAAATCTGCAGTGTGTTTAGGTAGCCACATGTAAAGTAGTTTCTAACAGAAATTATTTTTTATTGTATTAGTTTGAGGGGGTGAGCTGGCTAAGATTTCCTACCAGAAATGAATACTGCATTTGCTAAAGACAGAAATTATTTATTGAAAATTAATTGGCTGCACCAGTACTGTGGAATACCATGCTCTGCGAAGTGCAGATGGGTTCCTCTACCAGCCAGCAAAAGCCACAGACGTTTTTTCATATTGGAAAGCAGTATTATTTGTGACGGTCATTTTTACCTGTGCTCTCCAACACAGCTGCCTTTTAACGTGTTTAAATGTTTAACGTGTTTAAATGTTTAATTTGTGTATTTTTATTGCTGTATTACATTTTTTATTGCACTGTGATTTTAGATTTTGCAAGCCAATTTAAATGGTTCATGGGCTTTAAAAAGACAAATGTTTATATGGGTAACAACTAATACAGAATTGGTAAGCTACATTAGAAAACAGTTCACATAGCAAGATGAACCAGCCTTTGAAAATCTACAACAAGCCTTCTTGCCTTCTCTGTTGCCCCGCATGACGACAATTTGCTAAAATAAACATGGGTACAGACTTCAGTACTGTATAAGCAAAGGGCTCTCGTAAAAGCCTCCCCCCTCCCATTGCTGCTGTATCCACACAACACAAGTTAGGGCAACATAGAATCAGTTTTCCCAGGAGTTCACTGTTGTGTCCTTCCCCAACTTTACCAAATTTCTCTCAGCCAGAAAAAGTTGCAGGACACCACCAGCTGAAGAATACCAACACCAAAATTTAGAAGAGGAATGGAATACAATGCATGAGACCATGAGTCGGTTTTTAAAAAATAATATGTATTACATATGCTAGCCAGAACTTAGTTTTACTCAAAACTGACTCAATGAAATGAATGAACATGACTTTGGTTCATTAATTTCAATGGGTCCACTCTGAGTAAAACTTGAATACTGTACTGCTTTAAGTATCCTGAACTTTTGGATAAACTTATCACTCAATGTCACCAATTTAGTTTCAGGCAAAAGTAGTAACTCTACCTGCAGAGTGGCACAACACACCAATATCACTTTATGACTCTGCAACAGTCTCCTCAAAGTATCTATTCACCAAAATATATAAATCAGCCTTTTATTGCTTAGGAATCACCAGGCAGTTTCCAATATAGTGTGGAATTCAATATCATGCTCTTCCAACCATTTTGACTGTGCATGGAATTATCCCCCCTCTTTCCCTCCTGCATGCTGTTCTGAGGGTTCTCTCAACTCCCCTCAAATCCAATTGCAGGGTAGGAGAGTGCGGAAAGACCCACTACAAAAGCTGAAGTCAGACAGAGCTTCTTTGGCGAACTCTGCCCATTATATCTCAACACATGATGCAATCAAATACAATGTACAGCAGCAATGAGATAACTACTAACCCCCATTCAAATGCTGACCTAGCTTGACTCCACTTAGTTTACAAGGCTGAAAAAGTTTTAAGTTTAGCTTCAATTGTACCATTTCTATAGTATTTCTACCAAGTGTTCAGATTCTCAACAAGGGATGACTATTCAACCATGTGTGAGCAGACGTCCTCTCCTCTTTACAGCCCTTCTGCCTTCTGAAATTTGCTCCAGAGGGTTACCCAACTCTCCAGAAATGTGGAGAGTGCACAGAGGCTGCACGAACACCCAAGTGGCTTGAGAATCAGGGGTAAAATGAGGGCCCCAGCATGGAAGCACAGAATTTTCAAGCTGGAAGGGACCACAAGGGTCACCAAATCCAACCCCCTGCCATGCAGGAATCTTTTGCCCAATGTGGCACTCAAACTCATGACCCTGAAATTAAGAGTCTCATGCTACATATGCTCTTTCTGCTAATTTTTCACGGTCCTCAGGTATTCTCTTGCACATAAGGTGTCAGTGCAAAGACGACTGCAGCTTTTGTCAGATTTAACATTTATGATATAAGGGACTTTCTGAAGTTGCCTCTACTGACATAAGGGACATCCAGTCCATTACACATGGCAATTATGCCACAAGGATTATTTGCCTATTCAGGCACACCACCTGGCTTCCTTACAGTAAGAACACACTCAGGTCCTTGAATTACTTTGCCTTGCATTCATACACAACAATAAAACCATTCTGCAAGCCCAGCGTCGCTTTAGCAATTCTCTACCTCCGGTGAGCATCTCATGAAGAAAAGCCAGGCCAGGGATTACCAAGCAATAAAGTATTCTGGCCAATTAAGGACTCATTAGTTCAAAATAAGCAGCACTCCAGGCATACTTTCCTCTATAAACACAGTATGTCATTGCAACACCTTCTGCTGCCGTTGTCAAGAGGCTATTTTCTTTTGGGAACCAGTTCACATAGGCAAGCCCTGGGGATGGAAAGGGCTGACTGCAAAGCAAGGACAGGTTTCCCTTCAGTAAAAGGGATAAAATAGTTCACTAAGGAGAGAAAGAGAGAAGAGGCTCCAGACCTTTTTATGTCCCTCTATGCAGCTGTATACTGATGACAGGACAAGCAGTTTAATTTTAGCATCACTTTATGTACCCAGGAATTTGTTTCATAATGAATAAAGATCTGGCAGGGTGGAAGATGTGTTCATGATAGGAGAGGAAAAATAAGCAAACCATATTTGGAAACTGAATTCCAAGGTGTGTTAGGGCTGTAAAAGCTTTACTCATATATCTACCACAAGTCTACATGCATTCATTAATTCTGTCATATTAGCATCATTTAAAGCATTTTTTAAGTACTCTCTAATTTTGCAGTGCCTGAGCCACATGCTTAAGGGCAAAATCACACACTTTCAGATAACTGGGCATCTCAATGGAAAATTTTTTGTTTTATCAGGCACTGGTTTTTATATCTGTTTTATTATTGCTTGTAAGCCTTGGCTGGGGAGGGCGGGGTATAAATAAAAAATTATTATTATTATTATTATTATTATTATTATTATTATTATTATTATTAATATATCATTATATTTGCTTAGGGCTCCTTAAGAAATCCCTATGAGTTCATTTCTTGTAAGTTCTTTCAGTTCTACAAGGGAAAGAGGGTGTCCTTTCATGTCACCTTTCCTACTACTTTGTGGCTTTAGGCAATATGTGATGTGAAGAAGCCTTAAATCAGCAGTTTTCCCCCAACCCATTAAGAACACCCTGTTTCCTAGCAGCCTTCAGCAGCAATCTGTGACAGGATACATCTCAATCACAACTGTACAGGTTTGCACAGTTTGTGCCCAGACAATTTTTATGTCACACACATGGAAAATATTAGAACTTCTAGTACCATTTTTTTAATATTAATAAGATAACACAAATGCTCAACTAACAGCAGTGCTATTAAGGAAAAACTAGATGATTAACCCCCAATCTGTGTCTTTTCATTACTCAAGCAGACACAAATGCGCATATGGCTCACGTTTAGTCTGGGATGGCATAAATATAGGAAAGTGATTTCATATCCTGTCATGATCTGGAATGCCACGAGTAGACTAAATATATCTCAGCAAAAGTGACAACAATTTCTGATCAAGCACAGAGCCATGCAGTGGGGAGAACCGGGCATATGTGCCATCAACCTCGCCTACCCCCCACCCCCCATTAATACAAGCCACTCAAGCTCAGGATTTAGCTGAAAATGCAACCGGATAGGCAGGAAAAAAGGGAAGCGGGTAAGCCATTGAAAAAACCAAGCCTTTCCCACATCCAAGCAGGCTACCCTCAGCACCCGCCCACTTACTCGGAGCACTTCTGTATCCGAAAGCAATTCGCTCACAACAGGAAATGGGAATGATTTTTTCCCCTTTTTTGCATTTAAAGGTCTACCAGCTAGAGCATTATGCGATATATGCACAGAACGGATGCATTCAAAATGACAGCCCGACAAACTGAAAAAAAATACAGGATATATATATATATGAAGCACAACCTTGAGCGGCCGCTTGCAAAGCCTTCCCGAGATTTGCATGCCATAATGGAAAAAAGCCCACACACAATTCGGTACACTCACATTGTTTAAATAGCTCCAGACACAAAGCCATGACACAAGATGGGGGGGGGGGGCTAAAAAGGGAGAAAGAAGGGAAAGAGAGAGAGAGAGAAGAAAAGAGAAAAGAGGAGAGAAGACTGTTCTTCCTTTCGCCTTGAAAGCGAAGAGAAGGAATCGCACTACGGCAGAAGGGCAGAGCCGGGTTTCGCCCTGTTCATTGAGAAAAAACACACGACAACAACAACAGCAGCGAGCAGCTCCCGGGCGAAGAAGGAGGAGTGGACGGCGGGCGAGAGACCAGAGCCGGGCCGGGCCTGCCCTGCGGAGATCCGGGCAGCGGCTGCTGGGCGACGATGTAACCGGCGCTGGAAAAAGACACAAAGTAACCGAGCCGCGCAAGCGAGCTTTGGCCGCGCACACTCACCCTCCTCCCTCACTCAGCCAGCCCCATCCGCTCCCGTTATGTACTTCCAAGGGGAGGAGCGTCGGGGGGCTGCGAAAGCCCCGGGTTCGCCACGCCCACCTTCGCCGGGCCGCGCCCGGAGACCGGAGGAGGCAGGCCCCGAAGGCGGCCAAGGGCTGCGGGCGGCGCGGCGCAAGGGCTGAGAAGACCGAGGAGGCCGGGCTGGAGGAGGAGGAGAACACCCAGCCTCTCCCGACGGCGGGGGAAGGAAGCCTGGCCGGGGCTGCCAATGGCAGGAGAGGGGAGGGCGCTGCTGCGCCGCCCGGAGCCTCGTCGGCTGTGGCGAGGCGCGCAGGACGAGCCAGCCGCTCCTTGCAGCTCACAAGCGCCCTCCGCGAAACCAGTTCCAGCTAGTATTCCGCACATGCTCACAAGGCGCCCATTCGCGCGCTCACTGTCCCCCCCCTTTTTTGCGGGGAGGAGTATGTGTGTGTTGGGGGGGGGCGATTTGGAGAGCGCGTGAAGGAGGTGGGGGCCGCGCGAGAGGCTCCTTCCCCTGCCGCCGCGGTAGGTGTGGCGCCCGGGTGGGCGCAGCTCTTGGCACCCGCCGGCGCCTCGCTACACGAGCGCCAGCTTCGCGAGGCTTCCTTCCCGCGGGGGCGGGGATGGGCGGGAAGGACGAGCAGATGGACGACAGGTGTGTCTGCGCGCGCGCCCCCGGGGAGGGGAAGGGAGGGGGCGCTTCCTGGCAGCGCGGCGAAGATGCCGATGGCGGGAAGAATCGGGGCGGAGGGAAGAACCACGCGCGACTCCGAAGCAGCCCTGAAATAGCTCCGGATCTCGCCGAGGGATGTTTTCCATCTTTGGTTGCTTCGAGGACAGGCGCCGAGAGCAGGCTCCCTCCTTCCCACCTGCAGCTCCCACGCCATTTGTTTCCATCCTAGGAGCCTACTCGTGGGAGCTGAGATCCCATTGACCCCCCCAAATAAAGTATTTGAGGGGCCAGCACCCCACCCCCGAGTTTATGGGTAAAGGTAAAGGGACCCCTGACCATTAGGTCCAGTCGTGGCCGACTCTGGGGTTGTGGCGCTCATCTCGCTTTATTGGCCGAGGGAGCCAGCGTACAGCTTCTGGGTCATGTGGCCAGCATGACTAAGCCGCTTCTGGCGAACCAGAGCAGCGCACGGAAACGCTGTTTACCTTCTTGCCGGAGCGGTACCTATTTATCTACTTGTACTTTGATGTGCTTTCGAACTGCTAAGTTGGCCGGAGCAGGGACCGAGCAACGGGAGCTCACCCCGTCGCAGGGATTCGAACCATTGACCATCTGATCGGCAAGTCCTAGGCTCTGTGGTTTAACCCATAGCGCCACTGGGTATTGCCATTGAAATGGTGTGTGCACACCACATTTTGTGATTGATCATACAGGGTGGGGCTTATCTGCCCCCCAATATTTTATTCAAGTTAGCACCCCTGTTTTCCATCAAAACTAAGGGCGGAGGATGGTGCCAGCTTCATTGTCCCCAATGCCGGTGAGTCTAATTGGCCTCAGCTCTGCGTGGATTACATTTCAGGCACAGTTTTGTGCCCTGTGGTTGCCCCTTCCTTGGGATAGCCTGAGGCTATCGTTATTAAAATACTTTTATACTAGCAGTTTATCTTGGGAGTTTATGGCAGGAGTGGGGAGCCTGTGACCCTCCAGATCATTGGACCCCAAAGCCCTGCTGGATCAGGCCAAAGGCCCATGTGGGCCAGCATCTTATTCTCACCTTGGTGAGCAAGGTACCTATAGGAAACCATCAGGCACTAATGGGAGTGCAATAGAGTGCTCCTCACTTGATGAGACTCCCACTTCCATCAGCCTCAGCCAGCAATGCCAGTGGTTAGGGAGGATGGCAGTTGTAGTCCAGCAACATCTGGCCGCCCCCTTGGCAACCTCTGTTTTACCAACAAGGCACAACTTTACTGCTGGCTTCTTTTTGCAACCTGCTTTTACGGCTCTTTTTTAAAAACAAAAACAACCCCCCCCCCAAAAAAAACACACAAACCAAGTCAAGCCGTGTATACATTTTAAGAAATGAAATATCGTGGGGGGAGGTATACAAATCTGGCCTCTAAAAAGTCAGAGCATTCAGTATGACCTTGGGCAAGTCAACATCTACTGCACAAGGCTATTACAGTGAGTTAAGGGAAGCCACATATGCACCTTGACCTCCATGGAGAAAGGGAGAGTTAAAAATAGAATGAATGAACAAGAAACCTTCAGGCCCTGCTGCCTTAACAATGCCAGGCATCTCTTCAGACAGTTCGTGAGTAAACATGCTGGATACACACCATAGTAGGGCTGGGGAGGCTGACCCACTGAATTTTCAGCTCCCATCAGCTCTACTCAGCATAGCCTGTGGCCAGGGATGATGGACAACAGCTGGGAGGGCCACAGGTTAGCCATCTCTCTGCTAAGGAAAGGAAGGATTGAGGGGAGTGGGGAGTAAGCCAGACCCTGAAAACCTACAGCAGATATGTTCACTTCATGAGCATCCAGTGGCACTGAGTTGGTTTCAGCTGGAAACAAAAATGCTTTTCTAGGTGACCCTCCAAATAAGCAAGGCAATAAGAGGAAGAAAATATGAATTGCCTTCCTCTGTCCAAGGACCACCAAGTACAGTGTTTTGTTTCCAGCTGAAGTCAACCCAATGACTCTGGATGCTTTCACAGCCTCTTGTTTGTTTCTGCATGTGACATTCAGATATACGTACCTATACTGCCTCTGTACATGGAGGTTCCTCTTTCAAGGCTTAGAAAGGCACTTAGCTATCATGAGAATTCTGCCCGCATTTCCCCTGTCTTTGTAACCATAACAACAAAAACTTGGAAAGAACAATGGCCTTTTATAAGGTCCTACATACAGTATAAGCAGTTTATAGTCTGATCCAAAATTCCATGCTTGCACAGTGAACTATAGAACATTCACAAAGCTGACTTATTTTTCAATGGAACTGTAGTGCCTTAGCATCCAGAACAGATACACTGAAAGCAGAATCAAACACAAGTTTCTAGACTGGATATTTATTCAGCTCTCTGGTACAGCTTGATCTTATGCATGTTTACTCAGAAGCAAGTCCTACAGTTTTCAGTGGGCCTTGTGTCCAAGTAGGTGAACATAGGATTCCACACTTGCTTTGAGAGCACAGACTCCTTGACTTTGGAAAAGGGGAGGGGTTGTTTTCCAAACGCTCTTGTGTATCAAGAAGATCTCCATGGAGGAAACATTACAATAATAAATTTTTAAAAATGGGCATGTTGTCAAAATGGAAAGAGTTATATAAGAGGAATGTGGCAAGTGGTCATTGAACTGTCAGCAATTGGTTTGCACTGTAGGTTTCAAGTAGAGTACTCTATATGCAAGTAAAATGATAGGTGGTTTTATATGTATAACTTAAAGGGCCATTAAGATAAATTTAGAGCTGCTTGCAGTATAAAGCGTACTTTATATTGTGCTGCAGAAATAAAATGCAACATATCCTGATAATGTTCTGCTTTTAGATTATCTGTTTCAGCTATGTCTTCTTGTTTAAATCAGAGATAAGCATACATTTTTCACTATGGCTGCAATATATTTTACATAAATTAGTCCATTGTTGTGGGTGTATTTCAATGTCTTTTAAATTTTTATTTCATGAGATGAAGCCTGTCATCTTTTAGCATGTTATAGGTGGAGTGGTTCTCCTGCAAGGACAAGACTTTTCTATTTTGGGGTGGATAAAATAGAAACCACTTAACCTCCCCATGTGTTTTATGGGCAATAATAGGCTGGCAATGAGCTTTAAGGGACAAGCAGGCTTACTTGAGTGGGGAAAGAGCACCAAACTTAAAAGCGGGAGAAAACTTTAATAAAAAAATATTAATATCGGACAGCAATAATTCAACACAGTGAAATCACAGGTACCCTAAAATGAAGAGAGGAGTATAAAACTTTGAACAAGTAAGTTAAAACTGGGGGTGGAAAGAAAAACACATGCACACAAAGAGATGTGGGGACTCGCGAGAAGTTTGCACAAACAAACCTAAGGAAAAATAAGAGAAAACAAATGGCATGAAAAATGAAGTAGGTGTTTGTTGGAAAACAGAAAGTGATTAGAATAAAAAGAAACTAGTTACACAAAAAGCTCTACAACTGAACTGAGGGAGAGGGAAAGTGGAGTGACCCTATGCTGAGCTCTCCTAAAAGTCTGCAGACTAAGAACCAGATTAACACAAATGGGGGAGAAAATATAAGCAGTGGAAAAACAAGGTGATTGAACTACTGATTTTAATTGTTAGGGGGGAAAGTGATTTGAGAAGGATGCCAATAGTCCACTGCTCTTCTGCATACCCTGCTTTTCCCAGGCAGAACATCTGTTTCCCAAATCACGGTATTTGGCATGCCACGGGGAAACAATTCACTGCAATGAAAACCTAGATCTGTCCATCAAAACAAAAGATCTCTCCACTCAAGCTCAGCATTTCATTCACCAGCTTGGTTTTGCTTTTAAAAAATATATGCAGCTTTATTCTAAGTGACAAAATTCAGGATTTTTTGGATGCCTGAGACCACAGAACAACTTGAGACTTGAGGGAGTCCCTGAACTGACTTGAGGCATCTTGCTGAAAGGCACACTTTGACTCAGGCAGGTGGAAATGTCATCCGACCAGCCCATTTGCCTTGTAATTCAGAGTGCACACAGAGCAAATGTGCACCTCTCATAAATACTCTTGCCGTTCTTGTGGTTTCTACTACATTTATTTAATCCATGGGCTGGCACAGTCCTCTTGCTGACCTTGGAAGTCACATCTAACCTTCTGATGAAACTTAATAGGAGGGAGGGATCCAATGGGTGAAATGACCTCGTAATCAAGCATATACCAATAGCCTTCTTCAAACGGCTAATGGAGTAGAACTGAACATCTCAGACAGAAACATGACCAATGAAGATGGTTTTTCCAGATGCTGTCAAGTGGGCTTGACAATCAATCTCGTTCCTTGAGCTGGATTAGGGAGGAAGCATATGCATTACCTAAACTGCATGCTCTTCAAAAATAGCTAGTTAGTTCTGTAATTTATTTATGATTCACTGATGCACTACTGCTCTGCAGAGATGTGTGAGGGCTGACTTTTAAAGGGAAGGAGATCAGCACACAGTGGAGAGGCTATTGAGTCTCTTTCAAGACGAGCACTCAGAATTTGTTCCTTGGACTATCTCAAGATTCCATCCGTGCGTCTAATACACATTAATCAATCTGACCTCATGTTGAAAAATTAAATAGCAAGATATAAATCCTTGGTTGGGATCCAATAATCCTATTATTGTTATGGTCGAGAATATATCAGTTTGGAGCATGGGCTGAGCCATCTAGAATAATTATATCTTTTGAGCCTCTGAGAAAATGAAAAAACATGAATTCCGTTCTTTTCTGCCTATGTAAAAATGATTAATAATCTCAGGAGCTGTACAAATACCTATTGTACAGATATTTAAAGGGGGAGGCATTTAGAGAAGGATAGTATCAGTGATTCTTGTTGATATCTTTTGTGTAAACTAATTCTTTGTGGAAGGGCTGTAGCTCAATAGCAGTTTGTCTGCCTTGCATGCGGAAGATTCCAGGTTCCATGCCCAGCATCTCCAGCTATGGCCAGGAATGTCCCTCTCTCAAACTATGGGGACCTAGATCAGTCAATGAGAACAATATTGTGCTCAAAGTCCAATGGTCTTAACTCTGCAAAAGGCAGCTTCCCAAATTCCTAAATGCTCAGAATAATTGTGTTCTTCTTTACAGACTGTGTGGGTTATTGTAACTATTCTGAGCTCAGAGTGGGCAGCTTGTTCCCTACGGCTTGCATGCCATTGTGCTGGCCAATTCACATGAGGACATAGCTGACTTAAGTCATATTCAGGGTACATCCATTGAGATCAATGGGCTTGAGTAACTTGTTGTTGTTTAGTCCTTTAGTCATGTCCGACTCTTCGTGACCCCATGGACCAGAGCACGCCAGGCACTTCTGTCTTCCACTGCCTCCCGCAGTTTGGTCAGACTCATGTTGGTAGCTTCGAGAACACTGTCCAACCATCTCGTCCTCTGTCGTCCCCTTCTCCTTGTGCCCTCAATCTTTCCCAACATCAGGGTCTTTTCCAGGGAGTCTTCTCTTCTCATGAGGTGGCCAAAGTATTGGAGTCTCAGCTTCAGGATCTGTCCTTCCAGTGAGCACTTAGGGCTGATTTCATTAAGAATGGATAGGTTTGATCATCTTGCAGTCCATGGGACTCTCAAGAGTCTCCTCCAGCACCATAATTCAAAAGCATCAATTCTTCGGCAATCAGCCTTCTTTATGGTCCAGCTCTCCAGCTCTAAGTTGAGTAACTTAAGTCCATCAATTACACTGGGTCTACTCAGAGTATGGCTTAGTCAGTTACAGTCAATCAACTCCTATCCACGCAGTCTCCTGCTTCCTTTCCCCACATGTAGTGCAATAGGTCAGTGTGTCTGGTTGTTAACCAGAAGATTGGTGGTTCGAGCCCATCCAGGGATGGCTCTGGGCTGGATTCCTGCATTGCAGGAGTTGGACTATTTGACACTCAGGTCGCTTCCAGCTCTACAATTTCATGATTCCATGTTCTTTGGCTAACCGTGCAAATGCCACCGGTTTGAGGTATCCAAGGTCATTGCCAAATAGCTCTGCCATTCTTGAGACATGACCCCTTTCAAACAGGATAGAGCTCACCAGCTTCGATAGCTAGAGCAAGCAGAAAGACGGTGGAAATGCAAAAAGGTAACGCTTGGTGGTGGTAAGCAGGATGCAACTTTCAGAACATATATTGTCCAACCGGGATACATCAGAAATGATGCTAGTAGAATATTGGTCTTGGTGAGGACAGACTTTCATGGGGTTTGCTGGGGTTATGATTTCTCCATCAAAACAGGTTCAGAGTGGATCTAGACTGCTCTTTGCAGCATGTGCTTTTACGTATCAGCTCCATTTGCTATTACAATAATGTAATCAACATTCAACAAAAATCAATAATCAATATTTTAACCAACGGGAAATCCTGTTGGTTAAAATATTTTTATCTCAAATTCCATCCTCTTGGCTTTATGGGTACTTTTAAGCATAACCATTTTCCCTGACTCTGTAGTAGATAAACATATACTGCCTCTCCTATTGCTGTTATGCCAATATTATCTCTGAAAATATACATTCCGCCCCCCCCCCCCGCTTCATGCCAGTATGGAAGATAATGGTTGTTCAACATTTTATTTCTTGCCTTGTGTGATCAGTTTTAGGTTTGGCCCACATGCTTGGAAGTATATCAGAGACACTTTTCATGCTTTTATTGCAGTGCAATATCCTTGCATGCTCCAAAGACAAAGCACGCATGTTCTAGATTTTGCTGTCCGAGCATCTCTGGTGAATCACTGCTCACTGTTTACATCACAGTGTGGGAAAGGATCTGAAGATGAGTTGGGGTGAAGGTAAGAACATCTCTGTTGTGTTTCCGTGGGTGACACCATTCTGTGATCAATATAGACAGTTGTACGGTGTAAGACACTCTGTGATCATGACTCATAATAAGAGTAGGCTGAAATACATCGATCCAAGTTAGAGAAACTTATATTTAACAGGCTGAAATACATTGATCCAAGTTAGAGAAAGTTATATTTAACAGGGAAACTCAAATTGAATAGTAGTGTGAGTGCTTTCATGGATCATAGAACTTTCCAGACCGAGTTTCATCACCAGTGCTTCTGTCCAAAAAAAGAAAAAGAAAAAAAAAGAGTTATGTGGAACTCAATAGTACAGTTAAACTCACTTTGCATCTCTTATTCTTTGGGATCAGCACAGCAACCACTATCTCTACTGCTGACTCCAGGGCTTGGGGAGGCAGGGGTAGTGCATCCTGTTTTGCCGCCTGAGGTGCTACTGCCTCCACCTCCCTTACCTGGGTTACATGGCAGTGCCTGTGAAGCAGTGGTGGTGGGTGGTGTAGCCACCCATGTGGTGGAAGCCAGTGTGGTGTAGTGGTTAAGAGCGGTAGTCTCGTAATCTGGGGAACTGAGTTCGCGTCTCCGCTCCTCCACATGCAGCTGCTGGGTGACCTTGGGCCAGTCACACTTCTCTGAAGTCTCTCAGCCCCACTCACCTCACAGAGTGTTTGTTGTGGGGGAGGAAGGGAAAGGAGATTGTTAGCCGCTTTGAGACTTCTTAAAGGGAGTGAAAGGCGGGATATCAAATCCAAACTCTTCTTCTTCTTCTTCTCCTTCTTCTCCTTCTTCTCCTCCTCCTCCTCCTCCTCCTTCTTCTTCTTCTTCTTCTGGCAAGATCTTTTGCTGGAAGCCAGTGCTGCTGCTGCTACCCCACCAGTGGTAGGGCAGATGGGTTGTCTGTGGGCGCACCACTTCCTGGGCCTCTGCTGCCGGAGG
Source organism: Podarcis filfolensis (assembly GCF_964270895.1). NCBI lineage: Eukaryota > Metazoa > Chordata > Lepidosauria > Squamata > Lacertidae > Podarcis > Podarcis filfolensis. The sequence goes on from NC_139609.1 coordinate 72,124,399, forward strand.
TGACTACCTCACCCCAACTCATGGGCCAGCTGGCCATGTTGGGGGGCATCCTTGAGCAAGGTGTCTTTGATAGAAGCCTCCTCTTCTGTAGCAGTAGCCAGGGTTTTTCCCCCAGCCGGAACTCATTAGAACTTAGTTCTGGCATTTTTCAGTTGGGTGCCATTGCCATTATCAGAGAACGATGGAGGCATTCATGGTGAGTTCCGGCACCTCTTTTTCTCGAAAAATAGCCCTTCTTCTGAACTATGTGTTCACACAGCACATAGTTAAACTATGGAATTGGTTCCCACAAGACGACCACCAAACTGGATAGCTTTCAAAGATGATTGGACAAATTCCTAGCCACTACTAGCCAAGATTGCTGCATTCTACCTCCACTGTCATCGGCAGTATGCCTCTGAGTAACAGTTGCTGGGAATTGCTTTTGGAGAGAGTGCCGTTGCACTCATGTCCTGGGTTTTTTATTGGCTTCCTATAGGTTGGCCACTGTGAGAACAGGATGCTGGGCCAGATGAGCCTTTTTGGCCTGATCCCACAGGCTCTTCTTATGTTAAAAGCTTTGGGCAGAACTCAATGTTGCGCTCTTCCAAACATTCCATCTGTGTAAGCACTGCAGCCTGCCAGGTAGAATGACTCCTCTACACGCTGTTCTGGGGGTCCTCCAGACCCCCTCCCTAAACCAATTCCAGGGGGTGCATAGGGAAAGGAGAGAGGAAGAAGCCCCTTTATGCAAGTGGAAGTCCTTGTGCAGGGTTTCCACTAAGGGGGCTGGTTAGGTGATTCTCACGCTTTAGTAGATATAGCAAGACTTCAGTAGCTGTAGCAAGATCATCATATAATTCCATCAATACATGTCATCATTTCATTTTCCACCTTCACAAAAGAATGAATTGATGTAAGAAAAGCCTCACCTGACTTTAATCCAAGATATATTGTTAATTTAAAAAAAAAAAATCTCAGAACAAACTGAATACAAATCTGGGACATACAATTTACATTTAAGTTCCACTATACCCCAAGGCATCATTTTAAACACAAAATTAATACAGGGATCTTTAGAAAGGGCTGCCAGTCTTGCCAGTATTTCTTAGGATATTTCTGCTCCCACCTCTCCAAATATCAGGCAGATGAAGGAAAACTCAATTTGCTGTGTACAGTAGAGAACAATGAGTCGCTCTTTAAAAACAAAACAAAACCTTACACTACAATGCTATGCAGGTCAGCTCAGAAGTGAGTAACACCAGGTTCTATGAGACTTAAACCCAGGATCACAACTTTAATGCTTTAAATGTAACAGCAAATACCCAGATGCATGTGATTCTCAGGCCCCACAACACCAGCTCCTAGTTCTGATCTATACAGGTTGGGAGATTTCTAGTTACTTCAAAGACATTTGGCACCACAAGGGTAATGTAAGAGACCAATTGAGTAACATTAGGCAACCAGATGGTCAGAAGGCAGCGCAGGCTGGAGACAAGAGATTGGAACGCATATGAGATAATTTCACAGCAAAACAGAAGATGCATGCCAAAGCGACTGCTAAGACACAGCTGACATGTGCCAGAATTAGAATAAGTCAACACAAGTCAATATTAAGTGCAACCCTTGTGCTTGTGGAACCCATACGTTACTCTAAGAAAACCAAAAAACCAAAAACAAAACCCACCCCTGACAAAATGTGAGAACACAAAACATTTTTGGAGTGTTGGGTTTTTAACTCCGTCTCAGAATTTTGGAGATCTGGCACTTAGACTTTGAATGCCAGAACTGACATATGCACAAAGTGCTTTACAAAGCCTCTGGGTGCATCTGCTTTCCCACATTCATATGGGAATTTTATTGCTTTATTTATTGTATAACAAACAAGTCTTGCCTAACTTAGTTGTCCTATCATGGGTGTGGCCGAGGGGAGACGGGGGACGGGCAGCTGCCCTCCTAAATAAATAAAAACCAATACAAATCAATACAAATCTGAGGTTCTACCCTCGTAACAAAAGTCTGCCCCCCCAACAAAAGTCCTGGCTATGCCCATGTGTCCTATCTAATGCTATTTTACAGGAGAAGCCTCTGCCTTATGTGTGGATGGAAGCAAGGGTCACAGTGATTACAACAAAAACCAGCCAGCCGTAAGAACCTGCTCTTTTGAACCAGGACACAATTTCCCCCACTGTTGTCCTTACCTCCCACCTTAGTAGAATTATTGGCCACTATATCAACCACAATCAGGCAGGCTTCATCCCAGAACAACAAGACATCATCACCATCATTTCATCATTTATGTAGGTATTTAGATTTGCACAAAATGCTTTACAATCCTTGCCAAAGCTGGAGGTTTCCATTGGTTCGAACTAGTCCTATGAGCACAATAGATATTGTTGTCTGTAAATTACTGTTTTCATAAGGCGCAGTAGGGAACCTGTTTCAGCACATGGGGTCACCTTCTGGTCTCTGCATGCCAGTGATGGGCAGGGCTAGAGACAAAATGGGAGTGGCCAGAGCAAAGGGTGTGACCCTTATTAACACTGCAGACTAAACTAATTTCCAGCCATGCAAAAGCCATAAGTTTGTACACACACAAGCCAATGCACCATCCTCCTCCATCTGCACAAGCAAGAGACATTACCATTGTTCACATTCCAGCCATGCAAAAGCACTCAAGAAGGGTGAAGAGCAGGGCTGTTGAGCCTAGTGGCCTGGGGAGAAGGCTGAGGGCTGTGTAAAGAAGCCTGGAGGGGCACATTTGGTCCTGAGGTTCCCCACTCCTTTCCTAAAGGGTTCTGTGTACTTTAAATGGTACACAGAAAAGGCATTGCCAAAGCATAGAAATATTTAGGCTACATTATAGGAGAAGCATTCCTAGGCAGGGACTACTGATTTGCAGCCTTCACTCACTAACAAATCACAGCTTGCCTCTGTTTATCGACCCAGATGTGGGGAAACTTGCCTGACTACATTATGCAATAAACCCCTTGGTCCAGAGAAATAAATTGATGCATGTAGAGAACAGGGGCGGAATATACATCTTGCTCTCACAGGTATATAGCTATAATAGAACCAGCTCTTCTTTCTCTATACCAATATACACTATGTGCTAACGCTCCCTGCCTCCCTTTCTCCCACACAAATACTGGAGACAGAATTAATCAAAAAGGTCGCCTTGCAAATGAGTGCTCACCTACCCACAAACCACACATGTCAACTGCACAATCCCTTGCCTACTTCCAGAGAAATCTATTTCTGGAGATGGAATCTAGGGCAAAAGAAGTAGAAAGTCTTACAGGGGAAAAATAATTATTACAGACACGGAAAGTGATGTGGGGTCAGAGCTGGTTGATATGATTAGTAACGGGCCTCTCTGTTGAACTTTAGCATCTCATGGATAACCACTGAGCTGTGCTCTGTCAGTGGCAGGTTATTCTTTGTCCATGCAGTTACATTATAATTTATAATAAATAAATCAAGCCAAAAAAACCCGCTCCGGTGGGGGGTGGGAATTCATGTACAGAATAGCAACTTGTAAGAACTATCTCAGTCCAAGTACTGAGGCCGGATGGATGCCTTGCATCCAGTTATGTGGGATCCACATCTTCTGCCTAGGCTATTTTGATAGGACCCCCCAAATCCCACCACACACATCTATTTGTTCTGAGGAAAGAAAATCAAAACTATTCTTCATTCCCCCACTCCGAAATGCAGAAGTGCAGAGAACTCTGGATGTCTTTATTAAAGCCGGAGATACAAATAGGCTGACAGCAGAATGCCTGCCAAGTAGATGAGTAGATTTGACTGGCTGTATTCCCCTTCCCAGTCCCAGTCCCCCCCCCCCTTAATTTGCCAAGGTACAAAAGCTTTGTTTAAGGCACTATCCAGGGCAGGCAGTAATCTCTGCAGCTGTCAATCCTGGTGCTAACTTTCATGTAATATGTAACCCAAGCTTGAATTTGCAGAAAGAACAGGAATGTTGGGCTGCTTATTATGATTGCTGTCAGATTCTGCCTCTTCAGCGTGTGTGTGTGTGTGTGTGTGTGTGCACGTGCGCACACATATCTTAGTTCACAGCAAACAGGAGGCACAGTCCTCAAAAGAAAGATGCTAAGCCAGGGGAGACAGACCGACAGAGAAACTCAAATGAACCAATGAGAAATTCAGCAAGAACAAAAGTCACAGCAGGAGTGAAGAATTCTAGCATTTGTTGTTGGAATGCAAAAGCCACCTTGATTAGCCCCCCCTCCCATGGCTCTATTTGAGTGATCAGTGGTTCTCAAATTCTCTACGCACAAGATCCATTTGAAATGGCTGAAAATTACTTAAGGCCCGCCAGTCACAAAGTGGTGATTCAAGGGCTAAGCCAGTGACAAGATGGAGGCAGAGACTGGCATAATCATCTGGCAATTACTGATAACAGCTTCTCCTGATATCTAATCCATCTTTGGAAATTGCTAAAGTTCCTTCCTTGTGGCAAGGAATTCCATAGCTCAGCTTTCATCATGCTAAGTACCGACATTTGCTCTGGAGATGTTGAGACTCAGCCTCCCCATTTTAGGCAGAATTTGCTGATCCAGGGCCTCAACGCGGAAATGAATGACCTTTCCCTTCCACATGCCTCTCGAAGTATTTTTACCCATATCCTGTAATTTCTTCTCCCCTTCTCACTGCTTGTACCTTATGTTCTCCCCCACTCCAACCCCTTATCCATGACTACAATGGTACCTTGGTTGTTGAACTTAATCCATTCCGGGAGTCTATTAGACTCCTGGAACTGTTCGAAAACCAAGGTGTGGCTTCTAATTGGCTGCAGGAGCTTCCTGCACTCAATAGGAAGCCACGGAAGCCAAGTGAGACGTTCAGCTTCCAAAAAACGTTTGTAAACTGGAACACTTACTTCCGGGTTTGTGGCGTTCGGGAGCCGATTTGTTCGGGAGCCAAGCCATTTGACAAGTATCACTGTACTAGCCATAGTGGCCATGTTCTACCTCCACTGTCAGAGGCAATATGCTTCTGAATACCAGTTGCTGGAAAAAGCAGGAGGGAAGACTGCTGTTGTGTTCAGATCCTGCTTGGAGGCTTCCCACAGGTATCTGGTTGGCTGCTGCAAGAGCAGGACGCTGGACTAGATGGGCCTTTGGCTCGATCCAGCAGGCGCTTCTTATATCCTTAACCTTAAGAGTCAGTGTGGTGAAGTGGTTAAGAGCGGTAGATTCGTAATCTGGGGAACCGGGTTCGCGTCTCCGCTCCTCCACATGCAGCTGCTGGGTGACCTTGGGCTAGTCACACTTCTCTGAAGTCTCTCAACCCCACTCACCTCACAGAGTGTTTGTTGTGGGGGAGGAAGGGAAAGGAGAATGTTAGCCGCTTTGAGACTCCTACGGGTAGTGATAAAGCGGAATATCAAATCCAAACTCCTCCTCCTCCTCCTCCTCCTCCTCCTCCTCCCTCTTCTTCTTCTTCTTCTTCTTCTTCTTCTTCTTCTTCTTCTTCTTAACTTTCTTTCCTTCACCCTGGTTCTTTTATAGTCACTTGTCCCTCTTATAATAGCTTTCCACTTATCTCCTCTTTTTCTGTTCCCATTTTATTTATTTAACAACATCAGCAACAATAACGAATGGTGATCTCGTTTCTCACTTTCTAATTTCCTTCCACATGTCCTTTGGCTTCTCTACTGCAGAGGAGGGAAACTTCCCCCCTCTTCCCTCTTCCCCCTACCTGAACTTGGCCCCCTTTACTCAGCATGTAAGGATTTGCTGGTGCTGCCACTGGTCTAAAGAAACCGTTATGGCACAGGGATAACAGTGGGGGTTGGGGGTAAGGAGGAGGAATCTGTGGTGCTAAGGCCCACCTGAAAGTACCCCCAAGCCCACAGAAGCACTGGGATAGGTGTAATCATGTGTCAATCCCCTTTAGGTATAATATAAAGCTTTCCAAACTTTCCAAATCTGACCAAACTGCGGAAGGCAGTGGAAGACAGGAGTGCCTGACGTGCTCTGGTCCATGGGGTCACGAAGAGTCGGACACACGACTAAACAACAACAACAAAGCTTTCCACCAGACTTTTAGAAAGGTTAACCCTTTAGCTGAACTTTGCCTGTTATGCAGCTCTCAAAGGCCAGAGTCATTGCCTGCAAACGACAGAAATCTCAGCCTACAAAAAGCTGTCATTGTAGCTGAAAAAATAAAAAAAATGCTGAAAGTGTAATTGTAGCGCAATCTGCGAGCTTGTTAATGCAGCCCAACGTTTAATATACGCCAAGAGAGTCTATTCAGATGTCGGGGGCACATGAGGCTGATGTCTTCAGCCAACAGGAATTTAAATCCTTTTCCTATTCCGTCAAAAGGAAAGAGCAGAACAGTGTCTTAACAGCATCAGAATTTATATCTCACTGCCAAGTGCAATTTATTTTTCACGAGACAAGCCATAAATCCCCAAAAGCCACAAATCCCATGCTGATTGCAGCCTGAGCAGCTTTCTTTTCAGTGCACAACATCACAAATTATATGCTCTACAATTTTAATGCAGTCGTCCAAACACGCAAGCACAGTGACAATTGCAACCATCGTATTACATATGCAGGAAGAAAAATATTTCAGGTTAAGCTGTCTTCTGAAGAACAGCAGGGAGACGTAGGAAGGATGCCATCCTGTCAAAGTATTTGAAAGGCTAAACACACCTTTGAGTTTAGGAGAACTAGATTTGAGGAACACTCATATAATAGAATCCTTGGACTAATCTAGTGTCATTTACATGGACTGTACTGGGCAGAGTGGGTGCTGAACAGGAAATATGTAATTAACAGCTTGATCCTTTTGCATTTTTACACAGAAGTTCTTCGCTAGAGCTAATTCCAAAGTAAATGTGTGTAAGATTGCAGCATTTGCCTGGAGTCCTATGAATATTTCCCACAGGACAAAATGAACTAGATAAACAAGACTAGAGATAGGACTGTAATTCTGATAAAGTGTTTAGACCAGCCTTCCACAGCCTTGTGCCCACCAAAATGTTTTGGACTATAACTCCCATTATCCTCGACCACTGGCCATGCTGTCTGTGGCTCATGGGAGTTCAAGTCTAAGACACCTGGAGGGCACCAGGTTGGGGAAGGGTAATGACAGACTAATAATATGGGCTCCTGTGTGTATATACCGTATATATTTAATGTCAGCAAAGTACCAGTCTGCTATCTTTCCTTTACAAACAGTGTTTAATGCAAAGAGGCTTCAAGATGTCATCGTCTTTAAAGAAATTGTTTGTAACAGTCCCTCCTTATGACACATCTTGGCCATGTTTTGACATTTTGCTAAGTGAGACAGATTCACACTCACAGCTAAGTCTCTTTCTAGACATCTAAGGTGGGATGTTGAGAGAAGTCCATTAGCGCTGACTTCTCGGTGATGTTCCAAATGAAATCAGTGGAAAAGCACACCCACCCAACCCAACTATTGTCTGGAGAGACAAAATGAAGCAAGGACTGGGCTCTTAGCTTGCTGTGTGTGTGGCCCCACCCCATCTGTGGGGGAAAAAAAGAATCCTTTGCTGTGAGTAAGAGGATTACGGGTGGAAAGAGAGACCTCTTGGCATCATATAGTACTTGACCAGCTGTTTCACGAACATTTAAAGTCACGTGCCGTTGCTAGCTTAGCTACGTGATGAAGTTTCATCAGCATCCAATAAGTGGTGATTAAAATCTTCGGCAGACCCTGTATTAACAGCAAGTCAGTTTCCAAGATTGTTTTAAACTTGTCATGCCTAGGAAACCAGCCCTTGATGGTGGACAATATAAGATTTGAAACCACTGCTGGCCGGATCTTAACACCAAGCGTGGTGCTCATAATGCCAAGGTCACAGGTTCAATCCCTGTATGGAACAGGTGCATATTCCTGCATTGCAAGGGGTCAGATTAGATGATCCTCAGGGTCCCTTCCAACTCCACAGTTCCATGATTCTCCCAAGTACATGAGGAGGAGTTATTATATATACTCCTTTAGGATATCACTACAATCAAACAATCCCATTTAGATATATTCATACTAGGGTATGGAAAAGAAACATTTCTATGTCACACTGAAACAGAAAGTGCCTAGCAATGTGGCATAAAGGGAATACAGAGGTACCTCTGGTTACGAACTTAATCCGTTCCGGAGGTCCATTCGTAACCGGAAATGGCTTGTAACATGAGGCGCGTTTTTGCTAATGACGCCTCTCGCTGCTGCCGCACAGCCGGAGTGTGACTTCCGCTCGCATCCTGGGGCAAAGTTTGCAGCAAGGGGCATCTACTTCCGGGTTAGTGGAGCACATAACCTGAAGCATTCATAAGGGGGATGGTACATAACACGAGGTACCACTATAGAGGAGAAAGACTCCTCCATAATACTTAACTTTGGCTGGATTGCACTCTATGATTTTTGAGTCAAATCATTCTCTGTAGTGCTGATACAGAAATAGAATATAAGATATAGATGATAGATAGATAGATATAGATAGATGATAGATAGATAGATAGATAGATACATGCATACATACATAGGTCAACTTCTACATGCTTACGTTAATTGAAACCAGATCCAAATCCCCCATTTAGTGCGTATGGAAAAACCCAGTCACTGCTTCTTTGAAGCAACACCGACCTGGAAATTTATGTTGTGCTCAAAACTCTCTTTACAATGTTCCTCACACTCTAGCCAAGCCATGTCTGGCTAGCCCCTCCAGTTCCCGCTTCCCCTCCACTCCAGCCCCATATGGTCAGACTTACTGCTGTTGCTGGGAAGTGTTCGACTGCCACTGATGCTGTTGGCTGGGGGTGGAGAGAGAGACCGCACCGAGATGGTGTCCTCCTCTTGGGAGCAGCCTGCCTGGATTGCTCGGAGGTAGCTGTGGCTCCGGGAGCGAAAGTAACTGGGAAGAGGCAGGTCCAGGACTTCTACAGTGGCCGATTCTGCTTCGCTGTAGGCTGATTCGCACATCCCCTCATATTGGTCGTTCAGCTCTGGTTCTCTTGCCTGCAAGAACAAAGCTGGTCATTCTCCTGCCAAAAGAACTTCCCAGATATGATCTCATGGGTTCCCCTCCCTTTTTGCTTGAATGCATTTATTGTGTTGGTAAAATGTATGAATTTATAAGTGAGTATGTGGAATGAAGTGGTTGAAGGCTCTTCTCTTCAAATCAGAAATGGGGAACATATGGCCCTCTAGATGTTGGTGGATGACAGCTTCCACTATCCCTAGCCATTGGGCCCTGCCAGCAGGAGCCAGTGGGAGTTATTGTCCAACAAGATCTGGAGAGCCACAGGTTCCCCATTCCTGCCTTAAATAATGTACTGTTGGCTTTTAACACAGGTCCATTTTTTCTTGACTTCAAAGCAGAAGAAGCACAACTTGTAGCCGAGATAGCGACACAGGCCACCAGCTCTGCTGCATTCTTGTTTGTGAGCTGCTTGTCTGTACCTGTGCTTTGGCTTTGCCAATCAGGCAGCAGAAGAGCCAGGAGGTTCACCAAGCCTCTGATGGGTCACCACCATACATTGCTTCTGGGTTGTACTCAAGCTTGGTGCATCACAAGCTGGGCAAGGATGCCGTGAGACTAGTTTAATGGTGATATAAAGTTATTTGAGATCCTCAAAAGATGGGGACATGGAATTTCTGTGAATGAGGATGTTACAATGCCCAGGTAAGCTCATGGAGAAAGAACCCAAAAGCGGATTAATCACTCTGTGATGCTCAGCAACTCTTAAGCTTCCACTTATGTCCCCAAATCTAAAAATCTATTCCTGGGTCATGTTTATAATTGGGAAGAATTGATTCTATTCATTTCACCAAAGCCTATCATATTTACATCCAGTTCTAGGCTAAAAGATTCTTCTCAGATTATGCAGAGGAACACAGCAGGGGCTAATGTTTTCTATCCTATCCCAGCTGTTCCTACATAGCATTTGTCCTAAAGCCCTTTCAATATGATGCTGATGCTTTCTCATGTTTGTTAAGCCCAGTTTCCGCCACTAACCTTGGTGTGGCTGACACTAGTTGAACAAGATATCCATATATTTAAACCTTCGTAGGGAATCAATGCATAATAAACAACAATTTAAACTGAAGCAGTAAGGGCCATTTGTTTTCTTAACCTAACCCAGTTTATTTTTTGTCCTTTTCCCTGATCCCTCCATACATGGCATAAATCTTTAAGATGGGTTCCTTCTCTGATTTCCAAAGGTATCCTTCATATCTACTGATTTTGAGCCAGGTCACACCTTGTCACCGGAAGATTTAGCTTGAGCCTCACTCCAGCACTGAAGGGCAACAGGGAACATCTGCCACCACCAATCCACCTCAGAATAAGATGCGGACTCTCTGCTACTTCACTCAGCTCATCCTGGTTTCTCTTACCTCCTCTCAACAGGCAGCCCAGCCTCAAATATTGTGCAATGGTCTTTCAAAGGCAGCACAACTATTCAGAAAGTTTGATACCCAGTAAGCACATTAAAGTGCTGGGAGAGAATCCTGCCTGGGACTTTGGAGAGCTGATGCCAGCCACGGCACCTAGTGCTTAGATAGGTGGATCAGTGGCCTGGATGTATAAGGTAACTTCCTTTGTGCATGTAAGGGGCAGTAGAAGATTTGTCAGATGACGGTACCTGCTCTCCTTGAGTAAATATCTGTGGGATAAATGAGGGTTGTCCAAACATCTGGAAGAAAGAGTTGGAGAAGATTAAAGTGTGAGGGATGGGGATTTCACTGCTTCTGTACAGAAGCACTCAACAGGAATCAGAGAGTGACAGTGGTGACCATGTAACAGTTTTGGTCCATGACGTCCAAACCAAAGGCTCATGAGGAAGCTAACCAAGCACAGTGAAACAAAAATCAACACAAACAAAACAGACAAAAAGATCAGCCCCTGGTTACAGTGAACACTTTGACAAAAACCAATTTTAATACAAGGGTGATCAGCCAACCTTTCACAGTTTGCAACAAAAGCCTACTCCCCAACTGCCATGAATAATACAAAATCTTGAAGTCCAAATAATAGGAATTGTCTGGGATCTGGAAAAGAGGTACAGAGCTCTACAATATTGGTACTCAGTTTCTGTTGCCCAATCTGAGTCTTTACAGATCTTAGCGTTCTAGATGCTCTTCTAACAAGATCATTCAAAAATCATGAGCACAATTCCTACACCCAGAACAGCTGTGTTTGTATATTGATTAGTTCTTCTCACCACCAATAGACTGGTCCTCATCAAGCTACCACTGATACGAGTATTTTCAGTTTAATCTACTAGGATACACATAGTGCAGGTATTATATTGATTGCTTTGTCAGACCCTTACCACCACATTATGAAGATCTAGTCAAAAAACAGCAAAACATCTGAACCCATTGTAGGCAAGATGCTCCTTTATCAGAGCTATGATACCCTGTTTAATCATAAACTCCTCACCTGAGTTATTTGTCTCAGCAAGTAGCACATTCCCCAACAGACTGGTTGCTGCACATTACATTTCTCTCATTCTTTTCCTTTCCATTCTACTGGCCATTCAGACCTGTATAGAGTTAACCTACAAGTCTGTGGAGAATGATTATGCTAGTAAAGTATAATCTAAGTAGATGAGCTTGGACTCAGAATTCTGAATAAAAGGACTGAGCCTGTGTATATTTACTTTGGAGGAACTTCTGCTGAGTTCAGTGGGACTTATTCCCAAAGAAGTTTGCGTAGGGTTGGAGCCTTAGATAGGGTTGTACATCCCAACTGCACTCAGCAGGAATAGCTGTGTGGTCCAATTGAGAACTCTTAAGACCTGGCGCATGTGGTTGTTACACTTCATTAAAATGGAATTGATGAAGTAGATTCCAGAACTTCTCATTTCCCTCATGCTGGAAAAAATCTTGGAAAGATAATCCAAACTGAGCCATTGAGAAATGTATTCAGAACAAAGGAAGTTCCTTTGCAATTTTATTGGTGCTGAATTAATCAGATTTGGGTAGGAAAAGACACCCATTCTCTTTTTTTTTTGCGGAAAAAAGGCCACATAAGCCATTTCTAAGTGCTTGGTAGAGAGATAATAACGGTTCAGAAATGAAAGCAGGTTTGTGCATATGGTGGGAAATGAAAACCTTTTGAAAATTCAAAAATTAACATTTGGTTTAAAACGACAATCTAAGAACCTGCTTGCTTAAAATGGCAAAGGTTAATGTTGGTATTTTGTATAGATGCCTATCTCCTATCATATGCATATGGGTTCCTTCTCTGATTTCCAAAGGTATCCTTCATATCTACTGATTTTGAGCCAGGTCACACCTTGTCACCGGAAGATTTAGCTTGAGCCTCACTCCAGCACTGAAGGGCAACAGGGAACATCTGCCACCAATAAAATTGCAAAGGAACTTCCTTTGTTCTGAATACATTTCTCAATGGCTCAGTTTGGATTATCTTTCCAAGATTTTTTCCAGCATGAGGGAATGTAATTTGGGTTTAAATGGCTCATGAGTAATTGTATTTCCGTTTTTCTCTTCAGGCATTAGCAGTATCTCTAGGATGCAGCTTCTTTATGGAAAGCCCTGAAGAAATAAAATCTCACAGATTCCCTCACAGCAAGGATAAAATTCACAACGTTTCAACCACAGCAGAAGCACTTGATGATGAGCAAAATTTGAGGGCTGGGCTCATGGATTACTGGTAGACCTGCTCAGTGGTCAATTGTATCAACAGAGAATCATGTCATAGTGATCTCCTTTCAACAATGCTGGCAGATTTCAAACACCCCCCCAAAAAACACTACTACAATTGTGAATCAGGGCTGGCTCTGGGTTTGAGAGGGTGGGCCTATGGATGGTATTCAACTGCTTAGAGTAGACCCATTGAAATTAATGAGCCGTAAATTAGTTATGTTTGTTAACTTCAGTGGGTTTACTACGAGTAGGATTACCATTGAATGCTACCCTATGCTTTCGATAGCTTGTGCATTTTCATTACCCTGTTTTTGCTCTGGCTGTAAATTGCTTTGGGTGTGTGTGTGTGTGTGTGTGTGTTGGGAAGTGATACAGAAATGTAACAAACCCAAACCTTTCTGCTACCTGAGCCTTAGAAGAATAATGTGCTTGCTACTCTCAAAGGAGTGATTAAAGGAAGTAGTAATTTAGCAAAATGAGTTTGACGTGCTTGATTTGCAACATCCAAGACATGGTTGCTGATTGTTTCTTATTGGACAAATATAATATAGCCTCTTTCCTGAGGATCTCAAACAGCTTCACAAAGTATTTTTTTTATAAAGGGAGAGACACCAGACAAATGGAAGGTATAGACAAATATCACAAAAGCAAATATTGTGCCTGTATTTGAATCTCACATGTGATCCATCCCTTGTGGTACAGAGTCAATGCTGGTCTTCCAGTAAAATGTATTAATAACTTCTGCTTGGTGATGTGTTTACTCAGTATACATGAACACAGGATTTTGATGTCATTCTTGGTCCTGTGAAGGTTTTCACCAGCCGGCTAAATCCACTTTTCAAAGACTTCACATCCATGCACACACATCAGACACAAAAGAAGACAAGGCTCCTGTGCTTTGAAGAGCTGGCTAGAAGAGGGATACCTGCTCCCCCCCGAACTTGCTGGGACCCCCCCTTCTACACAACTATGAAAGGTGCAGGCCTCTCTTTTTCACTTAACTGCCTCAGTCACTCTTTCAACATGTGTTCAAGTAGTGTAAAGCTAATCACCATGCCACAAAATCCGGCCCTTGGTGGCAATGATTCTAGAACAGCTAAAGAGTGTGTGGGGTAGCCCTTTGCATCCCCCTGAGCAAGAGTGTCTGTGAGAGATATACACAGTGTGTGAAAGATGTGTGGCATGTATGCAAGTGTGAGAGAGATGTGGGTGTAGTGTTCATGCAAGTGTGTGAGGGAGTATGGAGTAGCTCCATCCACTGCCAGCTTTGACCTCACCCACTTTAGTTTTGTTCCCACACGGACAAATTCAGGAAGTTAAGTCCATCAGTGGCTATTAGCTAAAGGGAACCTCCAGCTTCAGGTGCCAGTTGCTGGGGGACATATAAACAGAAGGGGAGGGTTGTCACCTTCATACCTTGCTGGCTTCCTGGAGGCATCAGCTTGTCCATTGTCTGATCCTAGACCCTGGATTAGATGGAACTTTATTCTGATCCAGCAAGGTTCATCTTATCATCCTATATACTAGTAGTGAACTGATTCTCTCTGTGCTAATCCTTATGCAGGCCAAAAGCACTACACACACACACACACACACACACACACACGTAATACCCAGTTTGGGGAAATTTCAAGGTTTGCAGAAGAAGCAGGGGCAACCCTAAAGGGAAAGGAAGGTCCCCAAAACAACCCAATGAGGACTGAGCATGCTCAGTGGCCACAGAATGCTGAGTATTTATTGGGGAGGATAGAGTCAGTATAATAATAATAATAATAACAACAACAATAATAATAGTAAAACAACAACAACACATATTGCCTTTGAACCTCTTCTGAGATATTTGTGCTCAAGTACTGTATTTACAGCAATCGGAAGCAGAAGAGATTGACTTCACATTCTAGCCAATGTGGGTTCATTGTTGAAGTACAAATGTGGGAAATGCAAAATTTGTTTTGAGCTGCAATGTGAGCAAATGATCTTATATAAAGCCACCTCCCCCCACCTTACTGCTCCTTCCCCACCCTCAGGCTGGTCCTCCTTGGTGCTGTGAACTGCTGGCTCTTACCTGGTTGATGCAACTGGACTCATTAAGGTTGTCTGCGATCTGGTTGTATTCTTCCTCCCAGCTTGGGAATTTTGGAGGCAAAAGGATCTCCACCGAATCAAGGCGGTCCAGACTCCTGTGGAATGAGGACAGAGAGTCTGAGATGATGATCACATGAACAACAGGAGAGACAAAATCAGTTGTGGGTCTCGGTGACAATCAGGTATTGCCAGAGCTCTCTGCACACTGCAGATTTGTCAGAGTTACCAACTAATGCATCTCAAGCCTTGCCTAACACAAATCATCCTCTGCTCTACTTAACACTAGGCTGTTTTAGAAGACATGGAAGCAAAAACAAATAGAGCATTTAAAGATTAATCAATACACTTCAGCCATGTGACATTAGGAAGGCACCCTCCCAAATCAGCCATCT
Organism: Podarcis filfolensis; assembly: GCF_964270895.1. NCBI lineage: Eukaryota > Metazoa > Chordata > Lepidosauria > Squamata > Lacertidae > Podarcis > Podarcis filfolensis. Next base: position 72,139,524 of record NC_139609.1, read on the forward strand.
AGGGCCTTCCGGCATGACCATTTTTGGTGCTATAAATACACATTTGTTGCAGACAGTCTGCAGGCAGATAGTCCCCCTCTTTTTTCTTGGTTATTGTAGTGTCCAAGCACCCAGAGTACAATATTTTGTACCTAGGGAAACTGCTATACTTTCCCAGGACAGTAAATCACTATGTAGAATACAGTTGTGCAGGCCTATTAGAGGTTGTAATTAGTAATCAGCTCCTCCTCTTTCAACATATGGATGTTGTTGGTTAATAGTTTTGCTTTGTTTACCATTTCCCCTCAGATCTGCTCTTTTTTCATTGTCCTGCCCTTGTGCAAGAACAAGCAAGTTGTCAGATGTTTAAAGGGGAACAAACAGCAGCATGGCCAATTTGCCAGAAGCAAGGCTATCCCTTCCAGGACGTACCAACAGCATATTGTGCTAGGTTCCTGGAAAAGACTCTGATGTTGGGAAAGATTGAGGGCACAAGGAGAAGGGGATGACAGAGGACGAGATGGTTGGACAGTGTTCTTGAAGCTACCAACATGAGTCTGACCAAACTGCGGGAGGCAGTGGAAGACAGGAGTGCCTGGCATGCTCTGGTCCATGGGGTCATGAAGAGTTGGGCATGACTAAACGACTACACAACAACAACAAAAGGTAAAGGGACCCCTGACCATTAGGTCCAGTCATGACCGACTCTGGGGTTGCGGCACTCATCTCACTTTCTTGGCCGAGGGAGCCGGGGTACAGCTTCCGGGTCGTGTGGCCAGCATGACTAAGCTGCTTCTGGCGAACCAGAGCAGCGCATGGAAATGCCGTTTACCTTCCCCCCGGAGTGGTACCTATTTATCTACTTGCACTTTGACGTGTTTTCGAACTGCTAGGTTGGCAGGAGATGGGACCGGGCAACGGGAGCTCACCCCGTCGCGGGGATTCGAACCGCCGACCTTCTGATTGGCAAGTCCTAGGCTCTGTGGTTTAATTCACAGCGCCACCCGCATATTGTGCGTATTGTGCTAAAGGTACCCAGGTACCCCTGCCCGTACGGGCCAGTCGTGTCCGACTCTAGGGTTGTGCGCCCATCTCACTTAAGAGGCCGGGGGCCAGCGCTGTCCGGAGACACTTCCGGGTCACGTGGCCAGCGTGACGAAGCTGCTCTGGTGAGCCAGCACCAGCGCAGCACACGGAAATGCCGTTTACCTTCCCACTATAAAGCGGTACCTATTTATCTACTTGCACTTAGGGGTGCTTTTGAACTGCTAGGTGGGCAGGAGCTGGGACCGAAAGACAGGAGCTCACCCTGCCGCAGGGATTCGAACCGCCGACCATGCGATCGGCAAGTCCTAGGCACTGAGGTTTTACCCACAGCGCCACCCGCGTCCCCCGCGTATTGTGCTACTGTCACCTAAAATCTTGGTTATGGAAATAAATCACACAATGGATAAAATGTACTTATGGAAACAGTAGGGGGATTTTCTTCCGAAGCAAACAGCAGTGTCAAAGGGGCAATTTTGATCAGGACTGCAGCATGAGAGACAATGGTTAATATCCCCCGCCTCATCTGCTGCAACTCCAGTGGCTGCTACTGGTATTTTTTTTAAGGAGGCTGGTGTATTAAGGCAAATGGGGGCACTATCCCACCACTTTCAGCCTGCCCATGGCCAGTCTCCACCTTCCTGCTTGCTTTCTTACAGCCTGCCATTGGCTCTGGCTCCAGTACCCATCAGTACCCATGGCCACCAGTCGTTGCTAAATACACATTTAACACTGCATCTTGTTTGGCCATTAGTTGTCACAAGGAAAGGCTTACAAGAACAGACACACAAACTAGGCAAAAGAAGAAGCACAAAATGGCCACTGGGTGACAGCCACGCTCCACATACAGCCAGAGCACATCACATAATAGCTTGTACTTGTCATGCTGAAGAATGAAGCTGCAGGGGAGCTCTTGCTCTCTCAAACGCATTTTGCTAAGCACATCTCCAAGACTCCAACAGGCTGCATTTAAAACAAAACTCATTGCCGTTGCTAGAAAACTGATAGCTGAGCAAATAATGGCAGGGCCGTAGCTTGGTGGTGCAGTTCATGATCCGATTGCAGACAGTCTCAGCTTCTGTCCTGAGTCTTTCCATGCAGGTGTGGGAAAGACTCCTATCTGAAGTTCTGGAGAGTGCTGCTAGTCACTGCCCATTGTCCCCCAACCTAGTGCTCTCCTGATATTTTGGATTATAGCAGGGCCAAGAGTCAGAGATGACAGGAGTTCAGAACATTCCAAAGGCATCAGGGCGGGGAAGGGGATACTGGGATATCTAGACAAATGGCCCATCTCTTTGCAAGGCCAATTTATGAGAATTGTTTACTAATAAGTGTGCTGAGGACTGAAGTGTTTACATTATTATTGTTATTATTATTAGTGTGATCCTAAACACATGTGACACTGTGGTCTAAAACCACTGAGCCTCTTGGGTTTGCCGATCAGAAGGTTGGTGGTTCTAATCCATGTGATGGGGTTTGCTCCTGTTGCTCTGTCCCAGCTTCTGTCAACCTAGCAGTTCGAAAACATACCAGTGCAAGTAAATAAATAGTTACTGCTGTGGCGGGAAGGTAAACAACATTTCTGTATGCTCTGGCTTCCATCATGGTGTTCTGTTGCGCCAGAAGCGGTTTAGCCATGCTGACCACATGATCCGGAAAACTGTCTGTGGACAAATGCTGGCTCTCTTGGCCTGAAAGCGAGATGAGCGCCACAACCCCATAGTCGACTTTGATTGGACTTAACAGTCCAGGGGTCCTTTACCTTTACCTATTATTATTAGTGTGATCCTAAACATGTTTATTCAGAAGTATTTTATTTATTTAGTATTGGCCTATTTGCCCAATCCTCTAGGTGATACATGACACAAATCAAGCAATCCAATAAACTATTAAATTGGAAGAAATAACATCAGTGCGCGCGCGCGCACACACACACACACACACAGAGAATAATTCCATGGGACAAAAATAGAATGTCATGGTCAAAGCAGAGACTAAACTAATATATGAGATTTAAGAGATTAAAAAAAAAATTACAGTGTTTAAAAAGCCAGGGTGAACATAAAGGTTTTTGCTTATGCCTGGGTACTTGTGCATTGGATTGCAACTGTAAACACATTGTATGTGACTTCTGTCATTGGCAGATCTAACTCAGTCATTGTTCTTTACAAGGAAGCTTTTTGACTACTTAGGCTTTTGGAACCAAAAGAAAAAAAAGGATTGCATGGCCAAAATTATTGGCTTTTTTTAAAATGGCAGGACGCTTATGTGCACACAGACCTATATACATGCAGGTGTTACCCTATCAGTTTAGAATTGATACCTACAGAATTGATACCTTTATACCTACAGTACCGTTAGTCAAAGTGAGCCGGAAAAGTTTTAGGAAAGGGCATCCAAAACAAACAAGGGGGGTGGAATGACTACCCTGTGAGGAAAGGTTGCAGCATCTGGGATGTTTTAGATTGGAGAAGAGGCAAGGGCTCATCCAGACTTCCCTTGGTGCTGTGATTTCCAGGCACGGGTCTTAGTGGTTCTTCTTTAGTCCCCGCCACTTTCCCTTGGAAACCCACTGTTTTCCGCTGAATCTGAACAAATATGAATCCGCTGAAAACCCACCTGCCGTTCATTCCGATTCAGCAGTAAACAGTGGCTTGTTCCCGGGGAAAGCGGAGGGACAAAATAAAAACCACTCAAACTTGTGCCTGGTAATCACGGCACAAACAGAAACTGGATGAGCCTTTGAGGTGACATGATAGAAGCAGGGCCGTCTTAAGCATATCCAGCGCTGTGGTGCAAATATCCCTCCGGTGCCCCACCCCCATTTCTCGGAGTTGTTGACCTTTTCCCAAGCCCCTGCAGCGATCGCTCTCCTCCCGCGGGGGCTTGTGAAGGAAGCTGCAGGTCCGCCAGCCATATGGTTGACAGGCCGCAGCTGGCAGGTGTGCAGGAGGGAAAGGGGAGGCCGCCGGCAAAGCCGCGCAGCTCCCCCACTCGCTGGGGCACCCCTGAGAGGCCGGCGCCCTGGCACAACGCACCAGTAAACCCAATGGGAAAGACGGCTCTGGATAGAAGTTTATCAAATAATACACGGCATGGCAAAGTGGGTGGAGAAAAGTTTTTCTTCTTTCCTAACATCGGAACATATTGACATCTGAATGCTGGAAGATTCAGGGCGGATAAAATAAAGTACTTCTCCATGCAGCACATAGTGATGCTATGGAACTCATTCCCCCAAGATGTAGTGATGGCCACTGTGGCGGTTGCCCTCCTAGGTGACATCATGTGGGGGTCATAAGGAAAGGGTTAAATGAGTGGGAAGTGATTGGCCAGTGGGACCCCAAAGGGGAGGAGTTAGAGTTAGAGTTAGTGTTGTTAAGGAGTCAGTCGGGTGTTAGAGAAGAGAGAGGGAGGATAAGTCTGTGGGTTGGGATAGTTTGATGTGAGAGAGTGAGAGAATCTGTTAAGAGGAGTCAGATAGACAGTTGGGATAATCAGTTAGAAGTTATTAGGAAGGTATAGGCCAGTAAAGAAACTAAGATTAAGAAACTGACAAGAAAAATTCTCTGAAACCATAAACTTGTTAATGCTTATAAAATAAACTTGTTTATTTGGTTGAATGTTAACAACTGTCTGGACTCCGTCTGTACCTGAGAGAAACGGGTTGGTGGCAGCGGGGAAGCAATCACAGTGGTGGCACAGGGATCAATAGACCGTCAAACGTCCAGGGACCCTGTGGGATTGCCACAGCCACCAACTTGGATGACTTTAAAAGAGGATTAGACAAATTAATGGAGGAGAAGACTATCAATGGCTACTAACCACAATGCCTCTGAATACCAACTGCTAGGAACCAGAAGTGGGGAGAGTGCTGTTGTGTTCAGGTCCTGCTTTCAGGCTTCCCAGAGGCTTCCCACTGTGAGAGCGGGATGCTGGACCATTCGGTCCTTTCCCCTGACCCAGCAGCTTCTTTTTATGTTCTTACGCCCTCAAAGTTGCATCTATCCAAGCCCGTCAGTCTGTGTACATAGAACCTTAAGTACTTCTCTCAATTTAGTTAATGTATTTGTAATTATATAAACACCCATTCCCACAACATCCTGGGCAACATCGTTCTAAATCTTCTTTGTGCTGGTATCTTGGCAGCTTGAACTGGACTCCACAAAAACAGTACTGTACTTAAAACACAGAAGCAACATTTATTTCTCAGTGGCCAGCAGATGGCACTAGGTCTTGCATTTTTACAAACCAGCAAGACAGGTGACTTCCTTTATTGGCCATTTACTAAAGCTATCAACAATTCAGCTGGAGCCTTGGCTACTACAGTGGTACCTCAGGTTAAGTGCTTAATTCGTTCCTGAGGTCCGTACTTAACCTGAAACTGTTCTTAACCTGAAGCACCACTTTAGCTAATGAAGTCTCCTGCTGCCGCCGAGCTGCCGGAGCACGATTTCTGTTCTCACCCTGAAGCAAAGTTCTTAACCTGAAGCACTATTTCTGGGTTAGCGGAGTCTGTAACCTGAAGTGTATGTAACCTGAGGTACCACTGTACATTTTGCTTATGCAGGTTCTTTTTGAACTGAGATCCCCTCTGCCCTCTCGGGGTGAATGAGTAGGGTACAGACAGGAGAAGGGTGGGAAGGAAAGTGTAGGACTTTAGACCTGCCCGCAGACTGTCTCACCAGAGTGGTGTATGCTCTAGTTATCTTCCGCTTGGACTACTGCAATACGTTCTATGTGGGCAACCTTTGAAGGTGACCCGGAAACTACAACTAATCCAGAATACGGCAGCTAGACTGGTGACTGGGGGCAGCCTCCAAGACCATATAACACCGGTCCTGAAAGACCTACATTGGCTCCCAGTACATTTCCAAGCACAATTCAAAGTGTTGGTGTTGACTTTTAAAGCCCTAAATGGCCTCGGCCAGGTATACCTGAAGAAGCGTCTCCACCCCCTATTGTTCTGCCCAGACACTGAGGTCCAGCGCCGAGGGCCTTCTGGCAGTTCTCTCACTGCGAAAAGCAAAGCTGCAGGGAACCCGGCAGAGGGACTTCTCGGTAGTGGCACCAGCCTTGTGGAACGCCCTCCCACCAGATGTCAAGGAAATAAACAACTATCTGACTTTTAGAAGAGATCTGAAGGCTCAGTGAAGTTTTTAATGTGACATTTTAATGTATTTTTAATCTTTGTTGGAAGCTGCCCAGAGTGGCTGGGGAAGCCCAGCCAGATGGGTGGGGTACAAATAATGAATTATTATTATTATTATTATTATTATTATTATTATTATTATTATTAATCTCTTCTATTAATCTACATGGAGAATAAAATGCAGTCGAAGTCACTTTCCAGTCCAACCCTCAATGGGCAGGAAACTGTCAAGGGCCACTTTGCATGAAGGAGATGTTCAGAAGGATGCAGGTGAAATAAAATATTGGAAATAGGAGGGGCAATAAAGCTGTCTTAAACATTTTTTATACTAGTCTCCATCCTGACTGCAGGGCATGGAAACTTGTAGAATTCTATATATACTGGTTGTTGGAAACCAAAGGAAGGGAGAGTGCTCTTGTGCCTGGGTCCTGTTTCCCACCTATCCACGGGCATCTGGTTTGATCTAGCAGGTCCTTCTTATGTTTTTATGATGTCATTTTACACATTACAGCTGTGCTGGGAACCATCAGCCGCGTGGAGGCTATTTCCAGGACCTCCCATGTGGTGAATATAACTTATAGACTGGCTCTCAGTTTGTTTATTTTTGTCTGAGGTCTTGCAATCCCTCTGTCCTAGCAGCATAGCTGTCAACTTTTCCTTTTTATTAAGGAAAATTCCCTTATTCCGAATAGGATTCCTCGCAAGAAAAGGGAAAAGTTGATAGCTATGCCTAGCAGGGAGCAGGCACACCTCAACATCTTGTTCTAATAATTTTGTGGAAGTTCCACCTCAACATATTTTGCACCCTCATCCTTCTAACCATGACCAGGAAAATCAGCTGTGAAATGGTGCTCATCTCAGCCCTAGCTTAAGTGTACAAATGCACTTTAATCAAAGGTTCTGCGGGACCCACTATCAGGTACTAAATACGTGAATGGAACAATATATAATGTGAAAAGCTTGGTCCTTAGGGTTGTGAACAAATGAGTCACAGTTCTAGGTCGGCTTCAGAATACTATTCATGTGACAATGCCATTCTATCACCCACCGGTTTCAAATGGTCATATGGTCTCCTTCTTGCCTACAGCCCTTTAAGCATCCCTGAGAAGGAAGAAGATGGATATAGCTCATACTAATTTCATTGATTTGGATTAAATTGTGATAAACCTATATATATATATATATATATATATATATATATATATATATATATGACCAAAAACTAATCAGACTCATTACATATGTTAACTGTCTCACCAATGCTAGGATTTCTGTACTATCAACAACTGTTTTTGTGAATGAACACCATTAATGATGCAATTATCACCCTCTCTGTTCCTACTGCATTTCTTTTCCCTCTGAGCCCACTGTTTAATCTCAGCTCTACCCTCCACCATGTGCCTGTAACCCAGTAATAACCCTTCATGCGTCGCACAAACTGAACAGTGAAATCTAGGAATGCCACAATAGATGTCAGTCTTTGAGGCACCTGAGCCATTACCACCGTGCCAAAGATGCAGGTATTCACAGAGTACCAGGTAGCGCTGAAATAAGAAGGCAGTACCTGTGGGTGGTGCTCTGCTCGCTCAGTGACTGTTGAGTGGCCTTGAGGTAACTCTGCCTCCGTGCTGCAGTTTTGGGGGATGGCTTGGGGCTGGTTTCTGAGTCTTCGCTGTCATCGTCCCCCATGGCTTTGATATAACTCCCACTCCGCATACGCCGGCATGGGATTTCATTGTCCTTGTCCCTAGTCAAGGTATTATTCCAGTCTCCCTGAGGCACCTGCAAAAGCAACAGAACACAGAGATAGCATTTGGTAAGGAAAGGAAAAAAGCAGGTGATGGAGGGACCATTTGGAGATCTACAAAAGAGCAGGACATCAACTCATCCAGTCCAGCCTCCTGTACCTATTTAACAGTGACAGGTTCCTGGCGAGGCAGATTGATGCAGGTAGGGAAGCCTTCATAAACAACATGCATGTTACTACTAATGCTTAATGGAGTAAGCACAAAGCAATTCCTTCTTGGTCAGCTTAGGCTGTGAAGCCTGACTTTTAGTCACCTCTTAGCCTATATTATCTGTCTTAACCTTTATAATGCCAGCTGTTAGTTAGTTAATCCTTAGCCTTGGCACGAAGTACTTGAAGCGAAGCATTTAGTGTTTTTGTTTTTACTGATCCTAAAGTCTCTGGTCCATGATGAAATGACAGAGCTGTCTTTCCTAGCACATGGTCATGGGGGAGAAAATAAGTTTTATTTTCTCATCATGTGCTAGCTAGCAAATGTCATCCTTGCTACATGTAGTTGGGGAACTCCCTGCTGACCTGACCAAAGGCTGATATGAGACAAAAGCAAAGAGAAGGACAATGCATTGTTTGAGGGGTTGCAGTTTTCCGTTCATTTACCTGGGAACAAAAAATATTGAACTTAGCAGGACTTATGTCTGAGTAGACATGTAAAGCATTGTGCTGTAAGTGTCCAAATGAATTTTCCTTTTCTAATGTTGTTCCAGTGCATAATAATGACCTTGTCCCCCACCCTTTTAAACAGATTAAGAAGAGTTGTGCTGGATTGGACTAAGCATCCATCTCATGTAGTATGTTAGAAATGCAGAAAGCTGCCCTGCCAGCTTTTTATGGCTGCATTCACATCCATCCAACATTTCCCTAAACTGTTAATTTCCACATTATATTTGAGCTTTCATATGACATAAAATGGACTTCCAGAAAATTAATGGAAATTAGTACATGTTTAGTGCTCATTTCAGATTTATTATTATTATTATTATTATTATTATTATTCCAGCAAAATTCCATTTGCAGCTCCTTTAACCTGGAAAATCACTGGAGTAAAGTGATGGAATTTGGGGCAGTATACCCACATACAGTTCTTTCATGTTGTTGTCATTTGTTAATGATGGGGGAACAGAAATACACAGGTGCAGAAAGAGTAGGGGAGCAATGACATTACCCAATGGTGTGAATGAAATTTAGCATGACATGCCACAGTTCCGTAACACAACTGGTACTGCAGTATGAAAGGAACTTTAGAAAATGGAACAGAAGCACTAGCTTTATAATCAGAAAAAAAACTAACATAATATTCCCCACATTTCAATGCACACTCTTTGTCCAACTAGCCCAGTTCACAGGCGTGGCTGGTGTGATGAACTTGCACAATTCTAACCTCACTGCCTCCATACCCTACCCCTACCCTGTTCCAGTAAGTGGCATAGCAGCAACACTGTCCTCAAATTAAAAGGATGTCCACTATAAATTAGGACACACACATAAAACATTGACATTTATTTTTAAAAAGTTCAAAGAAACATAATGAAATATACTCAGAGTCGCAAAGTGATTTCATGCTCTTTATTCAGCTCATAGTGGTGAGGAGGAATGAATGAAAGTCCCCTCAAGGTATCTGCTTTATATACATTATTTACACAATGGGCTGCACATGATTGGCTAATTCCGGAATTCTACTGTAAGCCAATCAGGTTGTGGATTCACTTCTATCTGGAGCATGATTGGGTGGTTCCTGCCAACCAATCATATTGCTGCATTGTTCTAGGACCAATCTGACTGCTGCATTCTGAATCCTATTGTTCTAGGACCAATCAGACTGCTGCAGTTTGGATCCTATTCAACTCAGTACATAACACCCCTCCCCTCTAAGTTCCAGTCCTGCCCGGGAGGTCGCATTCATAGTCCTCGAGGTACGCCGGTGGCCTACGTGTGCGTTGCGGCCTGGGGTGTTCCCTGGTCCGGGGTTCAGGTTCTGGCTCATGTTCCAAGGATGCTGGCTGTGATGGGCCTGTCTGGTCTGGTGCAACCGGCTCGCTCAGTCGTGGTTCTGGTTCCGGTGTCCTTTTGGCTTCGCGGGTCCTCTCTGTATTTACTGATTCTGCCTCTCCTGCTGGCCCCACCTGCTCTATGGGCCTCACTGCCCCTCTGTTCCCTTGGGACTCCTCTGACCTTTCCTCCTCCTGGTTTTCTCCCGGGAATCGTCGCCGTATCTGGTCGCAGTGGCGGCGCCAGCATTGCCCCCCATCTGTTAGCACCTCGTACGACACGGGACCAGTGACCCTGGTAACTGTGGCGGGTACCCATGCTGGGCCTGCCCCAAAATTCTTTGCGTACACTGGGTCCTGGGCCTCGAAGGTCCGGGGGTTCCTGCCTTCCCCCACCACTACCTCATCCTGAGCTCTATCGGGGTGAAGGCGGTCCAATCTGATTGCAAGGCGCCGACCCATTAGTAGTTCAGCGGGGCTCCGGCCAGTCGTTGAGCTGGGGGTGCTGTGTTGTGCTAGGAGGAATGTGGCAAGGCGGTACTCCCAATCCCCTTGCGTCATGCGGCGAAGGGTGTCCTTGGTGGTCCGCACCATGCGTTCTGCTTGGCCATTGGTGGCAGGGTGGAATGGCGCCGAACGGATGTGGCGGATGGCGTTCTGCGCTGTGAAGGTTTGGAATTCTCCTGACGTAAATGCAGTCCCGTTGTCTGAGACGAGAGTGTCAGGGAGCCCGTGGGTTGCAAACAGCCTGCGTAGTACCCGGATGGCTGCGGACGTAGAAGTGGACGGTACCAGTGCGACTTCCAGCCATTTGGTGTAGGAGTCCACCACTATGAAGAATGTTTTCCCCTGAAAGGGGCCAGCGAAGTCCACATGCAGGCGTGACCATGGTGCTCGGGCGGACTCCCAGGACTGGACTGGGGCCCTTGGGGGATCTGGGCGGGATTCTTGGCAGGCCTGGCAGTGTTTGACCCAGGCCTCTATCTCTCCGTCGATCCCCGGCCACCACACATAACTCCTGGCAAGGGCCTTCATTCTTACTACCCCTGGGTGTGTCTCGTGTAGGGCTGTGAGGACCCTTTTGCGGAGGGGCTGGGGAACAACGACCCTGCTTCCCCATAACAGGCACCCCTTGTGGGCTGACAGTTCATGTTTGCGGGTTGTGTAGCCGGCGAATTCTGGCCCGGGGCTGCTGCTGGGCCATCCCCTCCACACCCAGTCCAGGACGCGGGAGATGACCCTATCTTTCTTGGAATGGTGTGCAACTTCTTGTGCCTGAATGGGGCGGTCGGGGAGCAGCTCCAGGCTCATAACCTCTTGTGCAGGTGCTGGGTCGGGGCCTGTTTCCGGTAGTGGTAGCCTGCTGAGGGCGTCCGCATGGCCCATCGCCTTCCCAGGGCGGTGAATCAGTGCATACTGGTAGCTGGCAAGGAAAATTGACCACCTGAGGACACGAGGAGACAGCACTTGGGGGGTCTGCTTTTCGGAGGCAAACAAGCCAAGCAAGGGCTTGTGGTCAGTCACCACGGTGAAGGGCCGCCCGTACAAGAAATCATGGAATTTTTTTACTCCCTTCACGATTGCCAGACCCTCCTTGTCGATTTGCGAGTAGTTCCGCTCGGTTGCGTTGAGTGTCTGGGAAAAGTATGCCACCGGTACCTCTCTTCCATCCGGGAGTTGGTGTCCCAGGACAGCGCCAATGCCATAGGGTGAGGCGTCGCATGCTAGCACCACCGGCAGCCTCTCGTCGAAGTGTGCCAAGACCGAGTTTGAGACAAGCAAGTCCTTGACTGCCTGGAATGCGGCCTCCTGGCGCTGGCCCCACACCCAAGGGGCCCGCTTGTCCAGGAGTCTGTGTAGGGGCTCCGCTACCGCCGCCTTGTGGGGAAGGAAGGAATGGTAAAAGTTCAATAGTCCCAAGAAGGCCTGAAGTTCAGTCTTGTTCTTGGGCGCTGGGGCATCACAAATGGCCCGTACCTTGTCCCCAGTCGGGTGGACCCCTTCTGCGTCCACCATAAATCCCAGAAAGTCCACCTGAGGCACTCCTAGTAGACATTTTTCCCGCTTCACCTTGAGACCCGCCGTCTGGAAACGGTGCAGAACGGTGCGGAGGCGGTCCTCAAACTCCTCTGGTGTGGGCCCGGCAATCAACACATCATCGAAGAAGGGGGTGACGCCAGGAATCCCTTTAAGGAGAGAGTCCATTAGATTCTGGAATATGCCTGGTGCCACGCTGACACCGAATTGCAGCCGCTTTACCCTGAACGCTCCTCTGTGCGTCACAATCGTCTGTGCCTCTGCTGTGGCCTCATCTACTGGCAGTTATTGATATGCTTGGGCCAAGTCCAGCTTGCCAAAAATTTTCGACCCAGCCAGGGTGGCAAGGACATGGCTGACCACTGGCACTGGGTATGCATGGGCCGTGAGGGCCTTGTTTATGGTACATTTGTAGTCTGCGCAGATGCGGACCGAACCATTCGGCTTGACGGGTGTGACGATTGGGGTTTCCCAGGGGGCATTAGGCACCGGCTCCAGCACGCCTTGCTCCACGAGTCGGTCCAATTCCTCGTCTATACGCGGTTTCAGGGCGAACGGGACCCGGCGGGCCTTGAGCCTGACTGGTCGTACTGCGGGGTCAAGCTGTAGAGCAATGGGGGGGCCCGTATACTGTCCCAATTTCCCATCAAAAACCCCTGGAAATTCCTTGCATATGGCGTCCACGTCCACTTGTAAGCTCGTGTGGTTCACCCCGGTGACGGCTAGCCCCAGTGGTCCAAACCATGCCAATCCCAGTAAGCTAATGTAGGGGCCCTTGACCACAAGCAAGTCCAGTTGCCGCGTCCGCCCTCGGTATTGCACCCTGAAGGTCCCCACCCCCATTGTGGGGACCTTACGTTTCTGGAAGTCCCGGAGGGTGAATGGGGCCGGCCTGAGTTTGGGACCCCCAGTAGGACACAGTTTCCTTAAGGTCCTTGCCGAGATTATGGATAGAGTTGAACCCGTGTCAAGCTCCATGCGGCATGGGGCCCCCTCTATGTGTACCTCTACATAAATTTTCTCTACGTTGGGGTGGGGCAACTGGTATACCTGGAAGTCCGTGAGCTCCGTCGAGTTGCCTTGGTGTGTTGGGCCCCGGGACCTGGGGCTCTTGGATTGGTCATCTGATGCCTGGCGTCGGGTGGGCCGAGCTCGACACACCCGGGCGATGTGTCCCAATTTTCTGCACTGCCTGCACTCTGCGTTGCGGAAACGGCAGGTCCTCCTCTCGTGACTGTCTCCACAGCTTGCGCAGTTCCCTGCTTCTCGTCGAGGCAGCTGTGGTATGTGGGCTGCTTGAGTGCGCTGCTGTACTCGGTGCACCTCCTCCCTGTTGGATCCTGAGTCGTCGGTGAGGTCTTCGTGGTGGACCCTCGGTTGGGACGGCTGGCTCGGCCGTGCCTCTTGCGTCGACCTCTCGGCAGCTTCCGTTGCCAGGGCCTCCTCCAGAGCGACCTGGAACGTTAGGTCCTTCTTAGCGTAGAGGCGTCGTTGCAGCTTCTCATCCTTCAGGCCACCGACGAGGCGGTCACGAAGCATGTTCTCCAGCTCTGAGAAGTTGCAGAACCGGGCAGCTTGGCGGAGAGAGGTCACAAACCCAGTTATGGTTTCCCCAGGGGCTTGCCGCTTTGCATAGAAGGCATTTCGACGAGCCACCACAGAGGGCTGTGGCGAAAAGTGCCCCTTCAGCTGTTCCATTATTGTTTTGTATGGAACAGTAGCGACGTCTTCGGGTGCAAGGAGAGCCCGGGCGAGTTCAAACGTCTCCTCTCCGCAGATGCTGAAGAATATCGCCCTCTTCTTGGCGTCTTCTTCATCGGTGACCCCTTTGGCTTCTAGGAGGAAGGTGAAACGGGAGGCATACGCTTCCCAGTCTCCAGATGCTGGGTTGAACGGCGAGAAGCTGCTGTTGGTTGCCATTCTGAGTTCCTTGTGTCCCGGAGCTGAAGCCTGGATACACGGTGCGAGGCAGCGGTGCGGCAGGTGGCGGTGCTGCGGTGCTGTGTGTGGCAGTCAGCTCAGCGGGATCCCACCTTCGTCGCCAGTGAAATATACTCAGAGTCGCAAAGTGATTTCATGCTCTTTATTCAGCTCATAGTGGTGAGGAGGAATGAATGAAAGTCCCCTCAAGGTATCTGCTTTATATACATTATTTACACAATGGGCTGCACATGATTGGCTAATTCCGGAATTCTACTGTAAGCCAATCAGGTTGTGGATTCACTTCTATCTGGAGCATGATTGGGTGGTTCCTGCCAACCAATCATATTGCTGCATTGTTCTAGGACCAATCTGACTGCTGCATTCTGAATCCTATTGTTCTAGGACCAATCAGACTGCTGCAGTTTGGATCCTATTCAACTCAGTACATAACACATAAATATGATTCTTTAAAATGTATTGCAAGGCACATGCCCATCCTGATCACAGATGAAAGTCGTATTCTTATATGATACGGATGGAGAACACGTGGTCCTACAGAGGTTGTTTGATGACAACTATCCTTCCTCACCATGTTGGCTAAGACTGATGGGAGCTGGAGCTTAACAGCATCCAAAGGGCCCCAGGCTCCTCATTCTTGACATATGAGATCTGTGCAGTCTCAACACGCAGAAAATATCATAAGGTTGCCTATTTGCATTCATTTCTTGTGCATCCTCCAGGGCCGCCAACCACCTGCCTCTACAGAGGATGGGAAAGTGGCAGCAAAAGAAGTCCATGATGGGCTTGTGGATGTTGCATTCTTCTGCCTGTTCTTGTAGGAAGCAAAAAGGCTCCAGTGACAGATCGCCCTAATAAGACTCCTGTATCTTGTTCTCCTCAAACTACCGCTGGGGTGATTGGCTTTGACCTTTCCTAATGAAGGAGACACAAGCCTTCTGAAAGCACTTTACCACTAGCTGCCTTGGAGTCACGTCTGACTGGAGATTAGACCATTTTTGGGGGGGGGGGCGGAGATTTCCGACCTGCCTTTGCTTCAACTTGTTAATTTCACACCGGGAGGGGAAAAAAAGAAGAAGAACTGCCTGCCTGGAGATGAAAAGCAGCTCTCCCAAGTGGCAGTACGCACCGCTGCATGACCAATCTAAGGCTGGGGGAGGGAAAGCGCCGTCAGGTGTAATCAGGAAACATCCGAGACCAGAGAGAAGCAGGCAGAAGGAAACCGAGGAATCTCTTTTGCCAGCTGCTCGCAGTCGAGTTGGAAGCTGCTTCTCACATTACACGTTTAGGTGAACACTTCCCAAATCTGAAATAAATAAGCGTCAAGTGTGAAGGAGAGAGCCCCATGTTTAGGAAACACATGCATTTCTTTCCAGAGGGGTAGCCGTCTTAGGCTGTGTACACATTACCGGATGAAAATGCAGCAAGGTTGTGTTTTTTCTCTCCATTAGAATCAAAGCTGGTTCGAGGGGGAAATGCATCAAAATCTGGCAATTCATGGGAAACAACAGGATGAATACATGACGGATTGTGGTTAACATTGTGTGGATGCTGTTTTTCAAAGTAGTGGCAGGAGTGCACTGGACGCAGAGTTAGCAGGATGCTCCATTGTCAAACAGCTCTCACCATCAGAAAGTCATTTTGACCAAACATTAGGAAAGGAGAGCATATGGGTGTTTCTTTCTTTCTTTCTTTCTTTCTTTCTTTCTTTCTTTCTTTCTTTCTTTCTTTCTTTCTTTCCCCCCCTTTTTCCTCCTCACTTTTTCATGTCTAATTTTACCCTGTGGAGGTGTGGCAAGATTCTCCTCACCATTTGACAGGGCACTATGGATAACAGACTTACCATGTGGCTGTGCAAACTGGGATATGTTAACCACTTGGTAAATGATAATCTGTGTGAACTGTATTGGCTTCAGATAGTTCAGAATATGGCAGCCAGATCACCGGCTAAGGTAAAGGGACCCCTGACCATTAGGTCCAGTCGTGACCGACTCTGGGGTTGTGGCACTCATCTCGCTTTATTGGCTGAGGGAGCCGGCGTACAGCTTCTGGGTCATGTGGCCAGCATGACTAAGCCGCTTCTGGCGAACCAGAGCAGTGCATGGAAACACCATTTACCTTCCCGCTGGAGCGGTACCTATTTATCTACTTGCACTTTGATGTGCTTTTGAACTGCTAGGTTGGCAGGAGCAGGGACCGAGCGACGGGAGCTCACCCCGTCGCGGGGATTCGAACCGCCGACCTTCTGATCGGCAAGCCCTAGGCTCTGTGGTTTAACCCACAGCGCCACCCGCGTCCCTCTATTTCAGTATATATGAATAAATAATAAAAAGGAAAGGTGAGCAGAGCTCTTGAACTGGGGCACTAGTCTTTCCCACTATGGTGAGATGTATTTCTGCTTCAGTCTTAATAATTCTTTCTAAACTTGCACCTGTAGATATAAATTAGCATGTGCTAATCTCTCTCCCCCCCCCCCCAGTGATGCATTTCCTCTTTGTTGGTGATGTGTGTATAACCATCATAAGTGGTCTTCCATGCTTCCAAACCATGTTTCTGAAGGGCTTTTCTGAACTGAATGTGTGACTTTGCTTTCTAGGAATGCATGTAACATATATGTATGCACATATATTTAAGTGTGTGTGCACATGTGCATAGACTTTGCAGACTCTCCGAAAGAGCAAAATTAAATCATAAGCTTTGTCATTGCTATCTGGAGGAGAAAAATTCAACAGCCATTCCTTTCTCACAGTACTCTCTGATGTTCTCTACCAATTAGGCACAGTTCCTGATGGATGAAGAGGGGCGAAACTGAGCTGGAAAAGGACCAAATATATTTTGAGTGTGCGGCAGCAAGGAAGTGAGTGAAAAAAGGAGAGATGGGAGACCAGCATGGGCATATCAAGGTCAGAAAGCTCTTCTACTAGAAACTAGATCAACTCCATTCATATGGAAGGGAGCAAATGGTGCGGTTTCCTGAAGACTGTGACACAGAGAGCCAGTGGGATCTCCCAGGAGCACAGTTTGGGTCTCTATTCTCAGCAAGGGAAGTGAGTTTCATTTAGTGGGACTGGTGCATAGAACACTGACCTCAGTTTTGATTTTCATCATCTGGGATTCTGCACACTGAAGAGAACCACACTGCTATAGATACCTTAATGTTATGCAGCCTTGTATTTAAGGACAAGCCTTGCAGTCATAGGTGAGAAGGGACTGAAGGCAGGCAGGCAGGCAGGTAAATGTCAAAATTTCATGCTGGTGAGTGTACAGGCTGGCAGAGAAGGGCTCTGATCCTCCTTTATGCCTGGTAGAGAAACCAAGCAGGCTGCCAGAGAGGGAAAAGCCCCTCCCATATGAAATTGCTATTTTCAGCAGGTGGCACAAAGAGAATGAACACTCAGGGATTGGGGAGCCATACTTGGAAATCATTTACATGAAGCACATACCCAGTGGGCTCTGCCAGTTTTGTTCTGCATCGACTTAAATTGTATTTTTTTAAAAATACCCCCCCTAAAAGAAATTCAAAAAGAGAAAAGGAAAGGCCAGTCCCCCACATCCGTCTGAAAAAGGCAGTGGACTGTTGGAGGAAGGACCAATCTCTCCATCCCTCCTTTTCCAGCTGCCAGCAGGATAGTATTTTATTTATCTGCACATTTTGCTGACTAGTGCCTTTCAGGGTTTCAGAACAATTTCAGACGGTTGCTGTTTTGGGGTGGGGTTCAATCACATGCTGGCAAATGCAAGTTGTGCAATCAACGCTGATTTAGATATTGACCAACAAAGCCACCCACAATCCCCAAATCAGATTTTTTTGCAATAAGGAAAGTGATGGGAAAATGCACTGCAAAGTGTGGGATAACATTTGTTTGATGCAACATCATCTCCCAGCAATCAAATCATAATGAATGTTCAGTCAATACCCAATGCCATCTGATCTCCCTGCAAATAAATCAGGACAAACGCTCCATAAGCTGGTTGTCTGGAAGCAACCTTATTTACAAGGCTGCCTTGAAACCAGCTGTAACATGGACAAAGGAGAGGGAAGAGGATTCTGTTGTTGAGGATATGCACCTCTGTTGTAATTTTTAAATTTATTTTTACACTTTTGACAACTTCTCTTTTCATGGTGCAAAGAATAGTTCCAATGATCTTAAATGCACTCAGGCTTCACATCAGAGCATATATTCTGGAGCTTCTCAAAAACATCCCTGCTCACTTCTCTTAATTCACACACTCTGCCCTGCTAGCATTCACACATAAATGCAGAAACCTATAGGCAGAGACAGACTCTTTGAAATGTGCCACAAAATGATTAGATGCAATCAGCAAACAGGGCTCCTGCCTCTTTAATATTACACTGAACAGAGATTTCCCCAGCTATAGCTTCTTTCACTCTGGTAGCACAACGCTATAAAAAGCTGTCTCTGATGAAATTCCTTCTTCGAAACAACTGCAAAAACTCAACCCTCTCTTGCAGCTGCTCACCCTACTGCAAAGGCTCGAGTCATTCTGCCCATGGCACTGGCTTAGCTATCATGATGTAGTTGGCTATGATAATTGAAAACAGGGCTACTACTCCATGCTGGAAGCGCTGTTAGGGTCATTCATAAATGCTCTCAAATCCTGCCATTCTATTGTCAAGAATGGGGTAAAAATAAAAAACTAAAATAAAAAAGTCAAATTAACTTCCGAATTGTAATTTTGATTTCACGATTTCCCACAGTCTGAACCTTGAAGCATATCCATTTCTCAGCCCTGCCTCTCATCAATATTTCCATATTTCCATATCTTGATTTTATCTCTCCAAACTTCTTTGTCTCTGGGTCTGCAATCCTCAATCATGTCAGAAATCAGATAACCTTTTGTCCGTCGATTTTTACTGGATTATGATTTGATATGTTAATTTGATGTCTTTTATTGGAAAATTAATAAACGTTCTAACAACAACAGCAAAAAGAATGGGATAGACAACTCTCCCCCACTCCGCATTGAGGACCACATTCTACCTGCAGCAGATTTTTTGGGGTCACATACTGATTGTGGGCAAAACTGAAGCCCGCAATCACTGGGCCAGAACCATAAGTGCATGGAGTTACCATTTTCTCACTTTCTCTGCTAATCTCAATTCTCTCTCTCTTTCTGCTACCTAGCAGCAGTCAGTGGAATGATGGTGCTTACATGACCTCCCATCACCTGGCATTACTGTGGCTTACTGGGAGGGAAAATGGCAATATGGCAGTGAGGTCAGCGTGGTGCAAACACATTGGCATGTTTCCACTGCACTGACCTCACCACCAACTTGCCCTTTCCCCCCTTCCTCCTGGTAAGTTGCAGTGATGCTGGTGACAGGAGGTCAAGTGAGTACTGCTGTCTCACTGCCTGCTAGTGCTGCCATCCACTATTCCTTATCTCTTCTGTCTTTTTGATACCTTCTTCTCCCCTCCCCTATTTCCCCGTGGGTTGCTAGTGGAGGAATAGGTCACCCTTGCCAGAAGTGTGAAGCAATTGCTTGCAGAGGCCTTTTGACAGTGGGCCACAGGTTGCACATCCTTGGCCTAGATTAGCAATGCAAATGATGGAAGGGGAGTCCATTGAGTTTCAAGGTGGGCATAATCTATATTTATGAATAGTTTTATGAATAAGGGCCATGTTCCTTAAAGAGCCAGCCCATTCTCTTTCACATAAACCAGAATTTTTTAAGCTAGAAAATAAAGGCTTTTTTCAGTTTATAAACAACAGTCACCTAGCTAATCGCTTTGAGATTTTCAGTTTGTGACTAATTTTCAGATTTCTATTCATCTCTCCCTGGAAAACATCCATATTAAAAAAAACAAAACCCTGCCTTGATTGTTTACCTGGGAATATGAATGATGGTGTGTGACATCATACAATGGATCTTTCAGCTGAACAGAATTTGCATATAAAATAGGCATGCATTCATTTTAGCTGATCGATTAATACTTTTTCTTGATTCGTCATTCATCAAACTCCTGTGGAACCTTTTGCTTACAGTCAAAGAAAGCTTCATTGGGAAGGTGAGTCCATGGAAATTGGGAACCTGCCCCAACAAGTGCAGTCCCAATCCAGGAATATGATTAGTAGAGTTGCTAGTCAGCTGGGCATGCGGCAGCACTCTCAAGGAGAGGGAGGTTCATTGGGGAAACAGTGAGAAGACTCAAGGAAGAACACAAGGCACAGAAATGGCAACACAAAAGGCAAGGCAGCAAGAACTGCAGAGTTCACCCAGTACATTTTGTTCCACTACATGGCTCTATCATGCTGCTGGGAAGTAGACAAGTGGGGGGATGGCTTGAATGCAAGTGGAGAAGAACTCCAGGTGAATCAACCAAAAAACCCAAAATACAACCAAAAACGAAGTACTTTGCTGCCTCCATTGTATCCTCAATATGCCATCCAGGGGAGCTTTTCTGGGTAGTACAGGGCCCAAAAGAAACTTTGGCCCAAAAGAGGTGGAGGAACTGACAGTGACCCACTGTGACTTGCTTATGAAGCCATTCAGTTGAACTTTATGAAAAGTTATGAACTTTACTGCAGATATTTTGTTCCAATTTAGTTTTGTGGCTACATCCTAGGAGAAGGAAAGAAATGTTGTTGTTGACATGCCCAAGTTTTTGAACCTAAGCATGCCAACCGAGTTTTCTACTGTATACTTTGCTCCCCCCCCATTCCAAAACCCTTCTTGGTGCACTAAGGATGCTATGCCTTCAGCGCATGCCTAACTGACCAATCATCTCTGTGGAAGCTCGGCACCAAGAGGATTATTAGGCTCAGGAAATGTATGCTTCTCGAGAAGTTATTAATTACCTATTATTTCTATCCTAGGATAATGAGTGGGTTGGAGAAAAGGGGGGGGGGGAGAGAAGAGGAAGCTTCGAGCACTGCAGCGAATCTCCCATTGCCACAAATGTGCCAGGAGCATCCCCTGATCACCCAAAGAAACAGAGCGTAAACAGAAAGAGAGAAGCAGCTGAGTGGAAAATCCACCTTCCAATCTGAGGGCTTTTGCAGCAGAGAGACTCTCTGGAGTCAGCTAGTGAAGAAAATTTAAGGATAGGATTCTCTGTATATTATACAAAGAACATGTATCTGGATTCCCACAGATACATGTTATGTAGAATATAAGTTGAGTGTTTAATTTGCATAACAACCAGCCATTATGCACATTCACCAGACCTCATGGAGAATGTGTATATAATCTATCCATGAAGAGGAAATTGTGCACATTCTCTGGATTCTTGGAAATTATGCAGAGTTCCCAATAAGCTTTGGTGGATGTGAACATCTCAGTTGAATTTTGTACATTATCAGGCTAATATGCATAATCTCCAACAGATCTTGGGGGGGGGGATGAGCATATGTCAAAGCTATGGTTTCCCCAGTAGTGATGTATGGAAGTGAGAGCTGGACTATAAAGAAGGCTGATCGCCGAAAAATTGGTGCTTTTGAATTATGGTGCTGGAGGAGACTCTTGAGAGTCCCATGGACTGCAAGAAGATCAAACCTATCCATTCTGAAGGAAATCAGCCCTGAGTGCTCACTGGAAGGACAGATCGTGAAGCTGAGGCTCCAATACTTTGGCCACCTCATGAGAAGAGAAGACTCCCTAGAAAAGACCCTGATGTTGTGAAAGATGGAGGGCACAAGGAGAAGGGGACGACAGTAGACAGAGGACGAGATGGTTGGACAGTGTTCTCAAAGCTACCAACATGAGTTTGACCAAACTGCGGGAGGCAGTGGAAGACAGAAGTGCCTGGCGTGCTCTGGTCCATGGGGTCACGAAGAGTTGGACACGACTAAATGACTAAACAACAACAACTGCACTCGGTACATTCTCCTGGCAATATGGACATCCTCAATTTAGTATGCATAATCTCCAATAAACACATTTTCCCCCATCTCTTGTTCAGAAGTATGCACTCTGTGAGGTCAGAAGGAAAGGAAATTCAAAAAAGTATAGAAGGTAATAATTATGTTTTGAACAATGGTCATTCACAAAATGACAGCACAGGCATTTGGTCATTAGCACATTTAGTGCTATAACCTTCTCCAATCTATGTACCTGAAATATGCTTCATGCATCTGATGTAGTGGACTGTGGTCCAAAGAAAGCTTATGCCATAATAAATTTGTTAGTCTTAAAGGTGCCACAAACCTCTTAGTTGTAATTTGACAGTGACAGTGAGAGTGAGCAGACAAACTGTCTCAGTTAAAAAAGAAAGCCAGCAATAACCCAGATTGCTTCAGGTTCTAAATTCAGTGAAGGATTGGTTTCCCCCCTCAATGATATTGCCATGTAGCTGCATTGGTTGAGTATATGAATCAGTATGTTGATCTATGTCAATCACTATGTTGATGAGGTGATCCCTGGTCGGTTGGTATCACACAACAGAGAAGTCTTTCACAGGTAAAACAATGGGAGCTGAAGCAGCCACAGATCGAGATTGCAAATTGGCATAAAAATATTAAACTGCTACTTGTCCATCTCAGGCTTTATTCTGGATTGACAGGACAGAGGGCATCTCAGATGATCTCAGGTGGGGTTGGTTTTTTGGTTTTTTTTTTTTTTTGCTGTATGCATGTATGAAACCCATGACATTTGATTCTGGGATGTTCTGTCCCTTAAACATCAAGCCTCTTATTTCCTAGGCTCCCAATACACCAGGGCCCAACATACATATATTCCTTCAGATGAAGATCAGCATCAAGATGAAAAGGGGAGGGAATCTTGCTAAAGGCAAGGCTGAATAGCTAACAGCACTGGTAATGCAAAATGTCAAAACCTGGGACCTGGAGCTGTGATGTTGCGTCTCTGGAATACCAGTGCCTCATAGTTAATTGGAATGCCCACTAGAGTTTTTATGATACTGACTAAGGACGATCCCTTAAAATGGGAACTGTCTCTTGAAACAAGACAATATTAAAAGCTAGTTTGGGCCTTGGGTCACTTTCAGGTAGTGCTCAGAGCCACAGCCTGCCCAATGTCCCGCAACTTGCCCAATGCCCCGCTACCTCGTCCCCTAGCTGTGCCCTAGGCTTCTAATTGGGTCAATGCCAGTAGCAGCAACTCCTTGCATGCTGAGTAAAGGAGCAAATGTCTGTACTTAGTTTGAGAAAAGCTAAACTATGGAACTCCTTGGTGCAAGGAAAACACTGGGTCAAGAATTTAGCAGTTTCCAAAGAAGAAATAGGTATCAGTAGAAAGTGATGTCAGCAGTTGCCAACTGATTATGCCAAACTCTGCCGCCATCTGCTTCCATTTTGATACTGGCTCTGTCCCTGCACCACCATTCTGTGACTGGTGAGCTTCAGTAATTTTAAGCCATCCTAAGTGGGCCCTAGTTTAAAAAGTCAGAACCACTGCTTTAGTCTAAAGACATATCCACAGTCCACACTATAGACTTCAACCTGGCTGATCAGTCATCCCCTCTTTCCAGGAAGAATTAGAAGCTGTAGTTTTATAAAGCCCTCAGGATGTTGTTGGACTTCAACTCTCATCAGCCCCAGACATCATGGCCAATGGTCAGGGATGATGGGAGTTGTAGTCCAGCAACCTGCACGCCACTAGTTCTTTACCCCTGATGGGAAGGGTCTAGGTTCTCCAACAGAATTCTGAAAACCTCACGCAACTTAAGTTCTTGGACTTTCCCTGTCCAGAAAGGTTCCGTTTCATTGCATAAGCTCACGTTTCTGTCCCATAAGGCAACAACTGGGACTTCATTCAAAAAAAGAATGCCTAAGGATTCTGAAATACACTAATGTGCACTTCTGAGAGCATGAGAAAATTATCTCTCTTACCAGTATGTGAATGCAAATAGGTTAAAGCATATTCACTCTATACAGGAGTATTAATCTCTCATAAGTAGCTGTGATTGATGTACCCTTAGGTCTATACTTGAATCTTGCATGCATTCGAGGACATTGATATGAGAATGTATAGTGACTGCAGAACAACTGCGGTCCTTATATGCGAGGTTATATGAAAAGAGTGAAATGAACTTTCCAGAGAAAGTATGTGGCCAGACAGTGACAGATTAAGAAGCACAGAGGAAGGAATTTACCAAGTCATTTTCTGAGGCTCTTTGGGTGGAATCCAGTTGGTGCTTTTGCAACTGCAGAAGGGTTTTTTTCAGGAGGGTTGTCCATTAATGGAAGATGCAATGCAACCCCTCCTCCCTCCTACAGTCCCCAGCACCCACAAAAATCCATTTCAGAGAGTTGGCGGACTCTCCAGAACAGGACGGAAGACAGTGCTGGGTGTGTGTATGCTTTCTATAGTTGTAAGAAGGATTTAGCAAAAAATCCCCTCCTTTCCCCTCCATTAGCGGACACCTCCACTGGATCAATAGAAACACAGGTCACTGGTCAATCTAGTCTAGCTCAGCACTGCATGCACTTAATGGCAGTTGCTATCCAGTTTCTCTCCTTACCCTACCAGGATATTCTGGGAATGGAATCTGAGACCTTTTGCATGCAAAGTATGTACTTTAACATTGAGCTAAGGCCTTCTCCCAGCTGTGAGCACAAGAGCTTCAAGTGGAATCCAATTGGATCCCATCTACTGCCTTGAAACATGCAGCCTCACATCTACCACCATTTGCTCATAAAAGCCCAGGCAATTGTATACATTGTCTGTCACACATATGATCACATACAGAAGCCCAAAAAGTTCTGCTCCATGTATTCTTCCCTGTCCTGCAAAGTAGTATTTTGCACGACAGAGAATCCTCTACTCACCATGGCGGTCAGGCTACCGTTGGTTTACATTTACCTCAAGCTGGGGAGATGCTTAATGCTGCCCTGCTTTATGATGAAAGAACAGCAGTGCATTCTCAGCTGCAAGGAATTTGAAAGAAACCTGGTGCTGGGAGCAAAATGAACATGCTTTTCACATTGGGGAACCCTAAATAATTAAACCACAGCAGCAGGGGCCCTAATTGGGCTGGGTCCCTGCTCTGCGGTGTGCTTAGCAATATGGTTAATGAAGCCCTGTTGTTAAGCAAGGAAATGGCTGCCTCCATGAAAGAAGTGAAGGCAAGGGAAGGAATGAAAAGAATCTGACAGGCAGCTCTCTGGCTGGCCCGTTTCACAAGATGGCTCCGCAGAGCATTATAACAGTGGTCTGGCCAAAATCAAGAGTTGAAACAAGAGACAAGATGGCAGCCATGGAGAATGTAAGCGATCTGTTGTTACCATGCAGGTGCATTGCCGAGGGGCCATCTTTATTGCTAATGCCTTGACCCCTGATGTTACTTTCCAGCCAATTCTGGATGATGCCCAGTTTCTGATTCATTCTTTTTTTGAAAAAGGCCACAAATCAGCCATTTGGAAGGCATAGCAAATGGAACATGTGCTGATACTGCCATCCTCAAAGGAATGAGGGAGCCGAGGAAAGGGGCGTGGCCTGAGTGAAAGGGGGTATGCCTGCATGAGAGAGGCATGGCCTCCATAAAGGTCATGTTCTGATTTGCCTCACTGGGATGTTGGAGGGTGTGGTCTCTCAGCAGCTGACAGGTGTTTTTACTGGTAGATGTTGGAGAGGAAAGATTCTGCTCCAACCTTCCTCAGTCCAGTGTCCTCCAGATGGTTTGGACTACAGTTCCCTTGCTGACGGGGGCTGCTGGGAGTTCTGGTCCAAAACATCTGGAAGACACAATGCTGTTTCTACTCCTTATGTGACCAATGCAGCATCCATGCAGAAGCCTACCCTACAGTCTAAATGTGATCATTTCTTTTTCAGATTGGCAGCCTGACCATGGAAGAGAGTCATAAGGAAAAGGGACTCATCTCGCCCAGTTATAAGCCTTCTAAGGGGATCATGCCAGGCTGAAAGAGGCTGCCTGGATCACCTTGTGGGAATCTCCCTGCAGATTCAGTTACCGGGCAGAAGAGACAGGCGGTCTAACACCTCCCTCCTCCTGCCCATGGTACCTGTATGGTTAGAGGCTCCGAATGAGATAAAACAGTGTTTTGATAACATCTCACTTCTGTTTAATATCAAGCCTTGGAGAGTTCATAAATAAAACAAGTGCTGGCTGGGAGTTCTCATTGGCTCGAGAGCTCACAGCTTTTTGTCAGTCCCTGCCACTGCTATCTTGTCCCCAGAGGACACAGAGAGATGTGGACACTTGCTAATCAACCGGCACGTCTGCATCACCCGAACCCCACAGTGAAAACCCGTTGTCCGCTCCTTGCAATTCTTGTATGAAATATTTTGTGCTTGTTTGACAAAGTAATAGCACCTGACACCTCTGGTTGCAATAAAGCTTCTGGGCTTTTGACTTATTTCCCACATCCCTCACTAACCTAGCACACAAAATGCTTGTGAGCTGGGTCTGTGTGTCACTTTCTTTCAACCATAATAAAGAGCTGCTGGATAGACAGGCTGTTGTTATGCAGCCTGGGACGGTCCACCAGTCTATAGGCTCCCTGCAAAAGCCACCAGTGATGGCTGGTGCCCATTGGAACTGATGCAGTGTAAGGCAGGAGGCCAACACTAGGTGGAGCCAGAGCCAGAGCCAGAAACAAGCACAACCACAGCCATCGAAAGGCCTGCTTAGGCTGCCATGAGACAGTCTGGAAGGTGTCACTGTAGGTACTTGTTGATACTAAAGTGGTTTGAAACTCAAGAATTATTTTATTAAAACCGTTTAAATAGTTTTTATTGGCAGTGTTTTAAATAGTATTTTACTTGGTGCTCGGGGGGATTGGTAGGGTGGAAGGCAGGGAGCCCAACAGTAGGTGGCGCCAGAGCCAATGAGAGACAGAGCTAATTCATTCTAGTCCTTGCTCCCATCTTCCTCCTTGCTGAGACTAAGGATGGGGAAGCTGGCAGCCAGTGCCTGGATCAGAGGCACATAAGAAGGCAGGCAAGTGCCCCATTTGCTCTAATAATAGACCAGCCTCCCCCAGTATTTTGGAAATTGCCCTTGATGATTGAATGAAGGGCTGTTTAAAAGCTTCACTTAAACCTCTTCTCTGTACTTAGGAACAACAGACCAGTGGGCCATCTAGTCCAGTAGCAGATCTTCAGCATTCTCTCCCAGTCCCACTTGGAGATGCCAGGGATGGATCCTGGGAATTTCTGCATGCAAAGTGAATGCTCTACCACTGAGCCATAACCCTTCCTTGAATAATGAAGAGGTGTGCAGCCAAAGGACACTGAGTCTTTCCTCTTCTTGAGGAGTGTTGGTCCCTTTCTCCTCCCTGCCCATGTGCTGCCACTTTCTCCCAGTCCAGCTCACACCCAGTGGCAGTTTCTGCACAGCTCTTTGAAACCTAGCACTTCAAGCTAAGCCTAGAAATCGTCGAATGAAGATTTCATAAATCCTCAGTTCTCTTATTCTATATTGAATTGAAGCAAATCCCACATTTCCCACAGAGACCATTGTTCCACGATTATTTTCCCAGCTGCAAATATACTTAAAACACACACACACAGCTTCCACTTTGAAAGTTTCTATTCTATATGACTGCACGGGGAAAGGTAGAAGAAGCTTATCCACCCAAGGCAAATAGGCGGCAAGTATAGATTTGGATATTTTTATCTTGAAATTTTCATACCGCTGCAATAAGCTTGCAAGACCTGGTTCATAGTTTTGAACCTATTACGTTTGCAAAACTTAAAACCCCATTGACCTCTGGAATGGGGAGGCCAGCTCTAAGCCTTGATCTCAGCAATGCTCCTCATCATATCCATTTCTAGTTTTAATCAATAATCCTGAAATGCACAACTGTGGCACTGCGCTCCTGTCTAGTGGTTTCCAGCTGACTGCTCAGGGCACAGAAGTCTCTTGTGAGGCAAGGTTAGGTCATTTCAGTCACTGCACTGTTTCCCCAGCTTCTAGAGTGGTGTGTGCGGCACTGGAAACAAATTTAAAAGCAACGTAAAATGTAAGAACAGACACAAAGTCAATGCACCTACTTTGTTTTTGTGCATGTCCTTGGTAGAGATGATTAGTCAACAGAGGGCATGACCTCTCTCTGTGCCCATTTTATCCCACAGTATCCAAACTTGGAGGATGCCCAGGCTTAGAAGCTTCAGTTCCCTGGGAGGAAATCCTTCTGGACTCAAGGGAGCTTATCTCCGCATAGAAACGTAGACAACTGTGCTGTGAATTACCAGTTACTGGGGAACAATAGTAGGTTAAGGACGTTGCATGCTTCTCCTGCTAGTAGCCTTTCCATAGAGCACTACTGGAAAGAGGATGCTGGACTAGATAGGCAATGGGTCTGATCCTTCAGGGCTCTTATCTTCTTAAGTCATTTTAATTCTTAATGGGAGGAGTTCAATCCTGCACTCTTCTGATCCTTCTGTTCTGTTTCCCAGACAGAATGATTCTTCCTCTTCTCTGCCTGTGCATTGTTCTGTGGGGTGGTGGGATCACTTGACCTTTCAGAGGGGATTTGGGGGAGGAACAGGGGACATGGGGGGGAACCCATTGCACTAGTGTGAGCTCTAGTGTTGGCTTCTGCTAGCACGATGGGTTGAATCTGGGACTTTTAAAATCATTAATCGCTTTGAGGTAATTTCATGGGAAGTGATTAATAATACTAATATTAATATTAAGAATAATAATAGTCTCATCACTATTGTTTCAAGGCTTTATCAGCTTTACCATCTAGATTTGCTAGATGTGACTTTCTATAAGGGTTCTATAACAATGCAGCTCTGCATAAAACAAATGCCCCTCAAAAACCACATGGTAATAACATGGTACAGTATTCCTGGGACTGTGCCAATTTAGATTATAGGTGGAGGAATCACATTAAATTATTGCATTTTTAAAAAACCTGCCTAATTTTCTGAAGGCTGTGCACACATCCCCTCCCAATATAAAGGATGTGCATTTTCATGTCCCCAAAACGGATAGCGTACCCCAGCAAGACATTACCCCACCCCCAATCCATTCCACAGGGACTGCTTATTGTGCTATGAAGGATTCCCATAACATCAATGCAAAGGAAAACGATAGCTCAGTCATATTTTAAAGGATTGTGCTGACTAACCCAAAGATAAACCCATGGAAGATAGAAATGTGCCTCTCAGTACAAAAGCTAAGATTCTCATGTGTCAAACATTTGAAAGAGTTCAGCAAAGTGCAAAAATCACAAAACCTGGTGAGGCAACAAAGCTGGAGGGCTTTGGAAATATATGGTAATGATCAAGTTATGTTTGTAAGCAATAACATCTCCCTGGAGCAAGGTGGGTTGAGAAGAATCATTCATACGATTCACTGTAATCAAGGATCTGCTCGGATGATTGGAATTCAAAGGTTTTTCTTAAAGGACAAAAGCTTTAGATAAGTGTCTTGGAAAAAAGAATATATTTGCAGTGAAGGGGTGAGTGTGTGTGTGTGTGTGTGAATTTAGGCTTGTGTACTTACAGCTCATAGTATTTTGAAGCCTAGTAATAGTCGCAAAGCTACTATAAGCAGCCGGGACTAAGGAGGCAGGCCCAGAGAAGCCAATGGTATCCTATTAGCTCCTCTGGTCATGAGCTCCTGCTCAACTGAAACTGCAGTATACTCTCTGGCCATCTTCAGTGGTGGTGCTGGAGAACAGCAGAGATCAGGCCAGCAGTAGACTCCCTCTGCTTGCAAGCTGCTGATCCCGTACATCAAGGAATAAGGAGGGTAGACCTCTTGATGCCCAAATCCTTGGCTCTAGACACCTGGGATCTTGTGCCCTAAAACAGCTCCTTAATGTACATGTAAGGGGGTTCACAATTGTTATAAACATGCCTGGAGTCTCTTTTAAAGGAAACCAATTATGCAAAGGCTTATTTTTACTTCTTGTGGCTTGGGGAAGGCAGAATAACACCACCTGCCACCCTCTGCCTTATCACAAATACTTCCAGCCAATACCTTAACAGTGAGTCAAACTCACAGCAAACTAAAAAAAGCCACTGATTATTTTTTTTTTTTTTTGGGGGGGGGTATTTTATGGAGCCCCGTTGTCCAGTGGTGAATTGAAGTTATCTTATGGCAGATCCGATTTCCATTGCAAACAGCAGCAGCAACAATCACAGCAATAAACAGAGGCGACATCCATAGCTGCTGTGATCCTGTCATATATGTGTGCCTGTATTGAAGCAGATGCTGTTTGGGGTTTAGGGATGCATGAAACTCTCCTATACTGTATGAAACAGGGATTGTTGGGCTGAGTAGCACTGGCTTAAGAGGTTAGTGTCCTAACTATACATCATATGTATTGCTTTAATGCAATTAAGAGGCACATGGATTTTGTTATGTAAATAGCAGCAGAGGGGAAGCCTGAGCTGCCTCTGGATTGTGGGGGATGAGGAAAGGAATCTTAACTCTTTCCCTCCCTAGCACAATCCTAACAAAAAATTCCACTCTGAAGCTGCTATATGCAATTCAGAAGACTCCACAAGTGTGATTTGGGAGTTTCCCTTGAAATGCAATGGTGGGTTTGGAAAATGGAGAGAAAGAGTTAAACCTCTCCTCTCCTCACCCATGCTCTGCTGCCATTTAAACAGTGACTGTTAACTGCACTTAGCTTTGTGTCTTGTATGACTTAATTGTGTTGGAGAATGAGACTGAATCCTGAGCTGCTTTATACTGATGCCCAATATAACGTAACTAAGTATAGTGGCTTTTTTTGGGGGGGGGAGGGGACTCAGGATCTGCAGAAACTGGAATCACACCCGGAATTATCCAATTTAGCATCAATGCATTTGGATCAGAAGCCCTTTCTTCCAAGACAAACTCATATGCAAGATCCAATTACGGTATGTTATTCAAGCACGTCTCACAGGAAAGGAAACAAGGGCCATTGAGAAATAAGGAACTTATTTCACACTTCAAGGATCTGGCCAATTGATGTCAGTAGCAGGGCAGAGTGAGGAGGTTCACAGGGCTTCTGATGAATTATTTTTAAGCAGCTTTGATATCCTGCTTATATCTTTCATTTAATGTCAATCAATTGGGAGTTTTCTGCACTTGCCTATAATTGTAATGTTTTGACACAAATGGAATAGAAAATACAAATGACAGTACTTTTCTAAGTAGGTCTTCATTTGAGTAAAGTCTCTCCCTAATTTTTATTTGCAAGAACCGCAGGAGGGGGAACTCAACTCAACCATTTAGGAACAAAAGCTGGGTTAACTTATGTCCAGGGAAGCTTTTTACATTATACTGTCAATAATGTGCTTTTATGTCTCAAGGACAACATTCAGTTAACATTTTTGTATTACAGATGGCAACCATTTTAGGAGAGTCCACTTGATGCATGACCACTGCTGCACAGATCCTTTTGTATCCAGAAGAGGGAAGAATGGGGGCAGAATGGGTGTAATGGGGGCAGGGTGTGATGGCGTTGGGTGGGTTTATGAAACATGCTTTGACCTGGAATGCAAGCCCCTCGGAAACGGGGAGTTGCCCGAACTCTATAGGTGTGTATCTTATGCCACCTAGTACTTTATTCAAATAATGCTTTTGTGTTCTTAAAGATGATTCCTTTTATTACTTTCCCACAACTGATCCCTGATAAGTAAAAAAACAAAAACCTTTCCAACTACAGTGGTACCTCAGGTTAAGTACTTAATTCATTCCGGAGGTCCGTACTTAACCTGAAACTGTTGTTAACCTGAAGCACCACTTTAGCTAATGGGGCCTCCTGCTGCTGCTGCGCCGCCGGAGCACAATTTCTTTTCTCATCCTGAAGCAAAGTTCTTAACCTGAAGCACTACTTCTGGGTTAGCGGAGTCTGTTACCTGATGCGTATGTAACCTGAGGTACCACTGTATGTGTATGCGAGTGAGGACACTCACATCATGAATCATGGCCTTTTGATTTTTAATAAATAAATTTTCATTGGAATTGGAAGGAAAAAAATGTCAAGTAATGTGAATGTAGCTTGATAAGAAACTTTGTGTGCCTCATGTCAAAGGTCCTTAAGGGATTCCATAAGTACAAATAACTGCTCCAACATCTTTGGTAGAAAAAGGCTTCAGAGGCTTGTTAAACGTTTTCTCCCTGTCATCTACTTCTGTCTTGTTATTTAACACAGTTTCAGATACTGAAACTCTCCAATAAAATCACACTGACAGACAAAGTTAATGGAGATGTTCTAGGGAGTTATTTCCAGTTGCCACAGGTTCATTGTCTCTTAGACTGAGAAATAGGCCTCCCTTAAGAGGAAACAAATTTGATAGGGTAAAGACACAGAACTTTTTCTTCTTCAGATCAAGCACAGTTCCTACGTATATCTTTATTAACACAGAAGAAAATTTGCCCCTTTCTAATCAGTGAAATGTCTGAGAGCAGCCACGGATAACATGGTCCCTTGCTTGATTTTAAACCTCTGTATTTTATACTCTCACGGTGTTCGTCCAAATGAGTTCACAGGATTGCATCTAACCCTTCAGTGACTCTGACTGTAAGAATGCTAAAATGGTCAAAATGATTGGATGAGTTTAGTGGAGTCCCTTATGTAAGAGAGAATAGCTGATAGTGGGCTTTATAAGTGGCGAGCAAAAGTCTTAATGGGATGCTTTTCCCCACCTAAGGAGAGCAAGCTGTTCAGATCTTGTCCAGGCATATCTCTACATTACCTAAATAGTTATCCACCTAGTGTAATCCTTTATGGTGCACACTTTAAATGTGCAAATCTAAGTTTCTAGTATGCACTTGAATCTGTCTTGCAAGATACTGACAGTCTGAAGGGACCCTGAGTTATTACTTTTGTCATAACTGGGGAGTTCAGACTAGAATATTTCTTCCCGAGTCTAACCTGAATAGGAAAGCCTCCATTATAAATTTCCCATCAAGCTCTATTTGTGACCATGCAAAAATAGGGTAGGATGGCTTGAATGGATGGAAACACAGAATGAATTATTTATTTTGCTGCAACCCTGCTACTTCCCTGCAAACAAGACCGCTGGCCACAGTGAATCAGAGTGCCCTTTATGAAACATTCATGCAATGAGCACAGCACCCACCTGCAAGTACTGATAGGCTAAATCTTGATGGCAGGACTTGGATTTCAGCAAAGCTCTATCGATGGTAGCGGAAGCCTTTTGGCACATTTCCCGTGCATGGCTGAGTGTGAGCGTGGACCAGGAGCCTCTCTTGATGTAGTTGGACTCGCTGCTGATGGGGATGTTGGCACAGGGGGTGACCTTGAGGTCATTATTGCTCTTGGAGGATTTCAGCATATGTTCGCTGATGGTGTTGTAAGCATGCATGAAGTACCTAGGCTGGCTGTGATCAGGCTGTCTGCCTAGGGTCATGAGGCCCATAGGGTTGCGATAGTTGCAGGTGTCGCTGTCTAGATTGTCATCTGAGCTCCACCAGCCCGATATGTTGGATCTGGTCCTGCGTTTTGTCTCGGTGGTTTTTGCCCGGTCCTTACTTTTGCTCCTGCGGTTCTGCTTTGAGTCCTCCGTGCCTTTCTTGCCATTCATGCTGCCTTTGGACGCACCTTCCAGAGATTGGGACTTGGCAAAAAGCTTTTGGACGGAGTGAACCAAGTGCCGGATCCTCCCAGGGCTCTCGCTCCGGTGTTTGGCGTCAGAGGTTCTCTGGAACTGGAGGGTGCTGAAGCCATCTCTGTGGACAGGTAGCTGCTTCTCAAACTGGTCCAGGAGGTTGGCAGGGAGCCTGTTGATCTTGGTGGCTTGGGCATGGCTTGGAAAGGGATTCTCATCGGGCACTTCAAAGTGAGAGTTGTAATGGATCCGTGGAAATGTGCTGCTGTTGGAAATCTGGTTGTTGAGTGGAAGGAGGCAATCGCTGTGGAGAGAGTTGGGCGTGGGGAATCGAGGGTCCATTGTGTAGGAGTCTGTGGGGCTGAGGAGATAGGGATTCCTGTCTTGGGTGGCATAAAGAGAGTCTTGGGGGGAGTCCAGGTTATCAGAGAGATGGCGGCTTCTGTTATCTCCTAACCCCTTCATGGTGCAAAGTTTTCCTAGAGCATTGCTTCTGGAGGATGGTGTTGTGGATGGTTCAACTCTGTTCCTTGGTCACGCTCTCTCCTTTGGGAGATTGCCCTAGAGTCAAAGAAAGACAAACAGACAGGTTGTAACGGATGGAACATGCTTTCTTTCCAATCTTTAGGCAGAAGTGTTTTTGTTTATGCAGCCAAAACGTGCACCAGCGTACAAGAAACAGGCACCTGTAGGCTTGAGAGGAACCCCAAGCTTTGCAGAAGTTAAAAATAAATAAACAGAAAAAGGATAAGGTGGGGGGAGAACTTAAAACAACAACACTGAGCATGCTCAGTGCCTATAGAATACCTATTGGCTGTTTTAGGGGGTGTCAGGCAGGAAACCATGGCTGGAGGGGGGCAGAATGGCTGGGATACTGAAGAAGGTGTACTTCATGTTGCAACATTGTTTAACAGGTCCCAGTTGTAAACATAAACACCACTGGCAGATCAAATGGACATTATGGTATCCAGGATACATATAAACTGGGACAGTCAAAGCAGAATAGGTTTAAATTGCTCTCTTTTGACTATTCCCCTCCCCTCACAATCTGAGAAGAAAATCTGCTCAGTTTCATAGATGAATCTGTAGATCTCCCAGCCTATTAAGCTGACACCCATGAAATATGTTTCCAGTTGTTCTCATCTAGCACCATCAACTCATTCTAATTAGCTGGGAATTTCAAAATATCTTGCCGCTTGCTTGAGGGCATATGAAGTCATGGATCCAAATGAGTGAAAAATCTATGCACTCTTCATTCAGTCACTTTACCCCCAACTTTATAAATGGGAGAGAGCTCTAGAATCACCTCGAAAACCCATAGATTAATCATTCTTTAAAGGAAACCTCGGAGATCAATATTAAGAGCCAGTTTGGGTTAGAGGTGCAAGAAGGATTTCAGTAGCCTGATTCATACCCAATTAAACCAGAAGCACTTAGATTTAAGCTGATTTAATCTAACTGAAATCAATGGGACTAAACAAGCTTAGATCCAAGAATCCAACTGTAAGAAAAACATGTATAAAGGGATCAAGTAACTTTCTTCCCTTCCCTTATGAATTTGTTCCTGATAATGTTGCCTATGAGTTTTATGAGGCTGGATCTAGCCTCATATCACAGTCGGAACTACTGGAGCATGAAAGAGCTATGACTTGATAAGTGCTTGCGGAAATATATGAAAGGCAACGTTATTCTTTTATTCTTTTCCTCCCTTACAAATCCCGGCTTGCCAAGGGCTTTGGCTTGGCTCCTTTTCCATTCCTCATCATGCTATTGTGCATTAGGCACTCCAGAGTTTAGAAGCAAGCAGCTGCGAGGCACTCTCAAGCTCCCTGCGATTGCAATGATAAGGCCGTGAATGAGGAAGTCGTCGAGAGAAGATGCAAGCGACTTGAAGGGTGTAGGCAGTTGGGGCAGCATAGCAATGGGCCATGATTCCATCTCCCCCCACCCCCTCAGCAAAGCTAATTGGACAAGCAGAAAGGTCAAGGACAATTCAGGAGCATCAGTCATGCTTCTGTGCTCTGGAACATCCATATGGATCTGCCCATAAATATGTATATAGGAGAGGAGGAACACAGAGTCCTCTGCACACAATCCCACATTAGTAAGAGCATTTGCAGCTATTCATGCTAAGATAATAGCCATCAAATCTTCCTTCCTGATTGCTGCAAGCAATTAGCTCCTACCCCAGAGCAAAGAGATGCTTTCATCCTTGCAGAAATAGCTGGGGTAGGCAGGTGCATTATTGCATTTTCATGCCTGCTTTCTTTAGAATTGCTAGGTATTTGGGCCACCATCATTAGAAGTGGGAAATGATATTGATGGGCCATCTGGTCAGGCTTGGCTGGCTTACAGGATCTCAAGTTTTAATGTCCCGATGTAGGATAAGACATATGCTTTACGCACTCCTCTACATGCCACAGGTGGAAAGCCTATTCTTCACACAGTATCGAAAGCCATTCCATCCCTCCCACTACCTGATAGAAGGCACAATTAACCAGGATGTTCCTTTCCTCAACAAGCCTCATTAGGAGAAATAACAGATGAGCAAAAGCATTGTGTTCCTTTCCATGGAGCTTGCTGGGTAGAAGAACGTCCAAGCAGATTGTGACCAGATTCACTGCTTGCCTTCTTTAGCGACACATCCTCACCTGAAAAGAGTGACAAGATGTCTCATTCTGTTTTACTGATGGAATCTTTTGGCTGCTGTCAGGCCAGGTCATTGCTCATGGGGACTAGGCTTTGGCTTGTGATGATCTGTGATGTTTTGTAAGCATATCTTACAAAACATTTTCCTGGTTCTAGACATCAGGTCCACACAACCTGTAACTCTGTAAGATAGTCTAAGGCTTGCAGCTGGAGGAGGTCACTATTTCGGGTGGTAGATCAGCGCTATGCCTTTTAAGAGCAGTCATTTGAAAGATTTGAGCCATGCTATGGAAACACTCCTCCCAAAGCAGCTTGGTGAGGGTGCATGAGAAGAACACAACAGCCATGGGCCCTGGATCCCAGCCTTCTCATGCCGCCCTCCCCAAACGGCTTTGCGAGGCTGGGATCTGATCAGATCCCAGCCTCACAAAGCGGTGCAGGACTGGCTCAGGGAGGGCACCATGAGCAGCGTGCCCCTTCCCAATGCACCTGGGGCAATAGCCCCAGAAGCCCCCATGCTACACCCCTGCCCTGACATACATACATTCATTTGAAGTTCTCCATAAAGTCTATGCATGTGAAGCTGTACGTGAAGAGGCTCTATACTAGGGTGCTGTCTCAATGTTGTTGGACTACAGCTCCCATCAGTCCCAGCCAGCATGACCAATCAACAGGGATAATGGGAGCTGTAGTCCAGTGACATCTGGAGACCATCACATTGGCCTTTCTTGCTCTAGACAGACCTTCAAGTTAATGGTAGTGGGATTCCCAGTTGGAGGCAGGGACTGCTGCTGTGGCTCTGTCTCTCTCTCTCCCCTCCCCACATCACCTGGGATTAATTTGGGAGAATCTCAATAGGGGTTAATTATGATAAGCGTTAGTTTACACATAAATAGGCCTATATGTTGAGTTACAATAGCTACACATTCTCTGTATTTTCCAGAAACAACTCAAGCCATTTTTGTTTTGGAAAGACTTTCCTGCTAGATGGAAAGGTCTCTGCCTTAGATGTTCATTTTGCATTGGTTTCTAAATTTAGCTTCAGTTCTTTTTTGTACCGACTATTTCTAGCTGTTTTTATGACATTTTATACATGTAAAAGGTGAAAATAAAATATAATAATAATAATAATAATAATAATAATAATAATGATATAGGGCACTTGGCTAATGTTTTTCTCTTTGCAAAAATATAGTTCAGCTAGACTGTCAAGTAGTCCAGCTCTCTGTTGGGGGGATGTTTTGGGGTGGGAAGGCAAAACTCATAGGAAAAGCACTTCGCCTATTTCTCTCCTTTCAGCCATATCATGCTTCCAAAATCGACCAAGTGTTTTCCTCACGGAGCAGGCAAAGAACTCTGCAAACTAAGCAAGCAGCCATTAAAGTGGGGCTAATGAGACAGAGTTGGCAGAGAGCCAGTAGAACGCTGCAGATTGGGGGATCTTTAGCTGGCATCTTGTCTATTCTTGAGTCCTTGGCTCAGTAGGTGACTTGACCTTGGCCAAAGGCTTAAGATCTGTGGGTGCCTGTCAAACTGAGCCGCATGGCTGGGTGGAAACAGGAGCCCCACTGAGAAGCAGCAGCTGCCTCTGAATTGAGCTTCCCCAAAGGCATGAATCACACACACACTTGAGGAAAGGGCGATGGGGAGGGCGGGGGGAAACATGCACATACACACACCAGAAATCTATAATAAACAGAAGCAGAAACTTTGATCAGCATGAGGTGAAGTACACAGTCTTAAGCAGCCAAGTCCAGTACTCAAGAGGTGCTGCGTCAGGAATGCAACAGAAATGTCAGGCTGTAAGCTTTGAAACAGAGGGCTTGGGGCTTGTTGTTTTCCTTTTATCGGGAGCAAGAAAACGTTGCAGTGCTACTGTCAGGATTCCAGCCATGCCATTCCTATCTCCCTCACTTCCCCAACAATTAGCCATCATCACTGAGTACCTTGGTCTTCGCTGGGCTGTTCTGGGCTTCCTGTTCTCCCCTGCCCCAGCCTTCTGTGTTGATACCTCCCTCTTGGGTGGTCTTGTTTCGGCCACATAAATGATGACACTCAAAGCCTGAGCACCAGCAAGGTGGCCATGTGTCCTACTTTACAGAGGACAGTACTCTGATTGAAGGCATGCTTGGTTTTCAGGGCTGTCCAGTCCAGATCCAGTTTAAAGATAAAAGAACCATTAGAAGGGAAGAAGAAGAAGAAGAGTTTGGATTTGATATCCCGCTTTATCACTACCCGAAGGAGTCTCAAAGCGGCTAACATTCTCCTTTCCCTTCCTTGCCCACAACAAACATTCTGTGAGGTGAGTGGAGCTGAGAGACTTCAAAGAAGTGTGACTAGCCCAAGGTCACCCAGCAGCTGCATGTGGAGGAGCAGAGACGCGAACCCGGTTCCCCAGATTACGGGTCTATCGCTCTTAACCACTACACCACACTGGCTCTCTGGAAAGCAGGAGGGTCTTCCAATACTTAACCTGGGAGTGGGCACAGAGGTCACTTGGTTACAGTCTTCTCCACAATGGTGAGATGTGTTGCATTGCCACCTGAAGTACAGTAATTAATTACAAATTTGCATCTTTCTATATATGAACTGGCATATGAAAATGTTACATAGATCTGCGGACTCTTTCTTGGTGGCACATTTCCTCTATTTTGGTGATGTGTAACAGGCCATCCTTAAGATCAGAATCAGAGGGTACAATGATGGCATTTCAAAAGACCCAGAAGGCGAGGGTTCAAATCCCCATACAGTCATACCTCTTGTTACGTCCGCTTCATGTCACGTTCTTTCAGGATACATCCCGCGGCGACCTGGAAGTACTGGAAAGGTTCCTTCCAGGTTTTGCTGCTCACGCATGCGCAGACGCGCAAAATGATGTCACGCACATGTGAAGAACCAGCAAATCATGACCAGCGCACACGCATATGCGGGTTGTGTTCTGCTCATGTTGCGAACGGGGCTCCAGAACGGATCCCGTTCGCAACCAGAGGTACCACTGTACACACATAAAGCTCACTGGGTGACCTTGGGCCAACCACTATTTCTCAGTCCAACCTACCTCACTGGGTTGTTGTGAGGATACACTGGAGAAAGAGAGAGCTATGTACACCCCCTTGAGCTCCTTGGAGGATAGGTGGTATCACACACACACAAAATTAAGTCTTTGTAGAGAGCATCAGCAGCGCAGTTCTGGAATTGTTACTGGTCATGTTGTTTCCCAACTAGCATAAATAACTTTTGCTTTCAGTTTTAAAAGTGTAAATCTTTAGTGTTCAACTGGCAGATAATATCCCACAACAGAATATATCCTGTCCTAAGGAGTGCTGTGCTGTTTTCTATTAAAAAAAAGCTTTTAAAAATTAAGAATGGGGAGGGAAGAAGAGAGGGATTATTAAAAAGAGGAAATATGGACATAGATAGTAAAAATAAAATATTGAAGTAGTTTCCATGCTGCAGGCTTACAGTTGAGACCTGGGTGTGAAATAGTTGGACTACTGGCTTTGATAACTACATGGAGGGCAAATCTATTAGTGAAATAATCCATTTTCAGAGCCATTACTTCTGGCTGCTAGATGCTGAGCGTTAGCAACAGGGGGTCAACATTGCTCCATTGCACTGCTTGCAAACTTCCTGGAGACATCAGCCACCTAATGTGGTCTGTGTGGGTAGACAGAATGCTGAGCTGGACGGATCATTGAGATGGCCAGCGTACGAGCTTGTCTTATGTAGCAGGATATTACAGTACTTTGGGGAGTGCTGTGCTGCATATTCTTCCGCTGTTTCGGGAAGCAACAAATGTGCATCAATGCATGGCAGCTTCAACTCTGCAGCAGTGAAAAAGATGCTAGCAGACACCCTGCTTTAATGTAGGACAGAAGCTCAAAGAGCTTGTGTTTTGCCTTACTTTTTCTTAATGTATGTCCAAATTGGACCTCAACGCTCCCCCGCCTCTCCCTGCCCAGTGTGGTGAAATGTGCACGGGGGCAGGGAATATCTCAGACACTACAAAGAAGCGCACAAGGGGAGGAGTAGTTCTCATAGCCTCTCTGTAATATAAGAAGCTGTTCTCTGCGTGCAAAATGAGCTGTATCTCCCTGTTCTTGTCCTTTTATAGTTTGAAAATAAAAAAGTGCCTTGGCACAGCAGCAATTAACTCATTTATTGCTGCTTACACAGGAAGCTGCCTTTTACTGAGTCATATCATTGGTCCATCTAGCTCACTACTGTCTACATGGACTGACTGCAACTCTCCCTAGATTATAGGGTTGGGAGTTTCAAACAGGGCCCCCACTGCTGTACTTGGAGATAATGGGGAATTGAACCTGGGGTAGGTGGGCATGGTTTGGGGGGAATGGTCTCACAGGCCCAATGCTGGGGGGCCAAATTTGGCCCATGGGCTGAAGGTTCCCTAGTGCCGGTATGGGGTTTCTTATGACTTGGCAAATTCAGGTTCCATATCCTCCTTTTCACAGCCCCCTTTCAGCTCTTGAGTGCTACACTACTGCAGTCAAAGTTCTGGCTAGCAATTACAAGCCTCTTAGGTTTATTTGAGCATACAGGTCCAAAAGCCCTTCAGTTTTTTCCCCTTAAGCAGTATAGCATCACTTGCAAATGACAGTGTTTTATAACATTCCCAGGGTGGGGGTGAGGGGTTAGGACCCTGAGATCTTTGGCAGATTATCTTTTCCAATCTGGATACTTAAGGTTGTTGTTTGTTTTAAAATGGAGAAGGCACAGATTAACCCGGGACTTTTTGCATAACACAATTTCTTTTCTAAGTAATTGATTGAGAATGGCAAAAAAACCAAAAAACAAAACAGAGGATAAATGCCCAGTTAAAGCATTTAATAATCTGGGAAAGTGTGGGTTTTTATTTAATGCTCTTGTATGTCTTTCCACATTTCACTGGGAAAGTCATTTATAATTCACAAGAACAGCTTTCCAATTTTAGAGAAGAGGTCATTCAGAAAAACCTTCATTTTCTTCATTGGTATAATAGCAATAAGTGCAAGAATGCTTAACATGGGATGGTTTCAGGTGTTATTGGGCTACAACACCCATCATACTTGGCCATTGATCATGCAAACTGGGACTGATGGGAGTTGGAGTCCAAGAACATATGGAGGACTACTGATTAATCTGAAATAGTCCAGGCAAGGCCACTGGTTAGCTACTCCTGGCTACTGACGGGCAAGTTTGTCAGTTTTATTTCCTCAGTTTCTCATTCTCCCAATATTTAATTCTCCATATTTCCACATCAGTTTGTGATTTTTTTTAAAAAGTCATCATGAAAACTCATCAGCACTTTTGTACAGATTTGTGCTTATATGCACATTTTTGTATGCAATTTTGCCCAACGTGCCTATTTCTGCAAAGCAATATCCTTTAATGTTTCCTTTTTTGTATGTTGTTTTCACTCACATGTATTTTTATGCACACTTTCCCCTATTATATGCATTTTTGTACATAATACTTGGTTGGAGAACTGCATTGCAAAATTCAAGAAGTGAGGATTCCTAAGGACGGTTGTGTTTTAGTTTGCACATTGTTTTGTAAAGTGCCAGTCAGGTGGATTTGCCTTTAAATGGGAACTGAATCAAAGATGTTTCCCTTCACTGCTCCTGGCTTACCACAATCAAGTAAAACCAGTGTTAGCTGTTGGTCTGCATGAGCACCTACACCTGTCTTCAGCCATTCAATGTTTACTGACTAGTTTCTAATCTCTGGGCCAATTTATATGCTAAGTGGTGAAACTTTGTTGGACTGCACCACTTCAGGCAGCAGGTTGGGGGTGGCTAACATGTTGCTCTCCAGATGTTATTGGACTACATATCCCATCAGCCCCAGCCAACATGGCCAGTAGTCAGAGTATGGAGAAAACTACCCCATCAAAGATAAGTATTCTCATGATTTTTCTTTGTGCAGGAAGGTGGACCTGTACTCTGTTGTTGTTGTTTTTTGGCTTGAGACATGCAGTTTCCCACTCCTACAGCTTGTAGTGGTACAGCCAAGGAAAATATTTCCTATTGGTTTCTGCAGAACGTTTTAACTTGAGCTGAGACATACCTAGCACATTCTCTGCACACACTTTTGCACATCACCTCTGGATTCTGTGCAGTCCCTTTGTCACAGAGGGTGAAGGACAGCGAAACAAGTTGAAATTGCCTTCACTGGTATACCGATGACCCAGGCAACAGGAGCATATCAAGAGAAGTAGCCTACAGGAAAGTGTTAAGCTGTGAGCTAAAATACTCTCTCCCATTCAATTTGCACTTTCTCCTGGTTTCCCAGCATGCATGTTTTGGCTTCTCCAACACCCTCACACAATGAGTGTGAAGAAGGAGTTTTGCCATTGGGGAGCAAAGATGGGCTTACATCACCTTTCATTTTGGCTCTTGGGTGGGGTGTAAGTGTTTTGGAACACTCCAAGGCTAAAAATAACTCTACCAAAATCTATTCTAATCTTTGCAAGCAAATCTCATCTCTTTGTTACAGAACACCACCACCTCCAGATTCACTAAACCTTGTGCCAAAAAGGTACTTGTATGTTTTATGCAGTTTGTGGGCAGGTGGGATCTCCTCCTTGTCCTGTTTCAGTATTAAACACAACTTCTGTAAATGTCTGAAGCTTTGTGGCAATTTAGTTTTGTTCCTCCATTCTTTGGTTCAATCACCCAACAATACACGTGTGCTTATCACATATATCCCTAGCTGCTAATAAAGGATTACAGAAGATGCTGCATTTGAAACAGGGAACGATTCAATAGGTACTCTTTCAAATGACTTTCTGTGAAGTCTCTTGAAAGATGTTTCCTCTAGGATGCTGCTCGAAATTGCTGCCAGATCTTTGACTGGCAATGAAATAAGGACATTTCCAGTGGTGGATCCACCAGGAAATGAAATTGTTCGCGTGAATGCAGGTTATGTGTGGGGCTTCCTAAAGTTATGCCACCAGGAACCCATCCTTTTAAGCCAGAAGAGATATCCAGCTTTTAATGTATTAGTCATTACACTATCTATGGCAGGCTCCACCGCACATTCATTAACCATATCTAAGGCCTCAGATTGACTGTTAAACCACTCTGGGAACTGTAGCTCTGTGAAGGGAATGGGGCGGGGGGGTTTGTATCCTAATAACTCTCAGAACTATAATAATAATATTAATTTATTATTTATACCCCGCCCATCTGGCTGGGTTTCCCCAGCCACTCTGGGTGGCTTCCAACAGAATATTAAAACACAA
Source organism: Podarcis filfolensis (assembly GCF_964270895.1). Lineage (NCBI taxonomy): Eukaryota > Metazoa > Chordata > Lepidosauria > Squamata > Lacertidae > Podarcis > Podarcis filfolensis. The sequence continues at coordinate 72,182,826 of NC_139609.1, forward strand.
TAATCTATTAAACATTGAAAGCTTCCCTAAACAGGGCTGCCTTCAGATGTCTTCTAAAAGTCTGGTAGGTGTTTTTCTCTTTGACATCTGGTGGGAGGGCGTTCCACAGGGCGGGTGCCACTACCGAGAAGGCCCTCTGCCCGGTTCCCTGTAACTTGGCTTCTCGCAGCGAGGAAACAGCCAGAAGGCCCTTGGCACTGAACCTCAGCGTCCGGGCAGAACAATGGGGGTGGAGACGCTCCTTCAGGTATACTGGACTGAGGCCAGTTAGGGCTTTAGAGGTCAGCACCAACACTTTGAATTGTGCTCGGAAATGTACTGTTAACAAGCCTCTCCCCTTATGAACCAACCCAGACTCTGTGATCACCATCTGAGGCCCTTCTTCATGTGCCTCCTTCAGGAGACATCCAGAGGGTGGCAACACAAGAAAGGGCCTTTTCTGCAGTGGCTCCCCACTTATGGAATGCTCTCCTCAGGGAAGCTCGCCTGGTGCCTTGTTACATATCTCTAGGTGCTAGGCAAAAACATTCCCCTTCTCCTAGGCCTTCCACTAATTAAACAATCCATGGCCTTTTAAACTGTGTTATTAGGATTTGAACCAAAAACAGGGTCACTGAGAAACAAGAGGGAGGTATCACCATACTTGAGAGAACCCTCAATCAGAATTGGGGAACCTCTGACCCTCCGAATGCTGCTGAGCTAAAACTCCCATCAGCCCCAGCAAGCATGGTCAATGGACAGCACAGCAACCTATGGAGGGGCAATGGTTCTCCAAGCCTGCCCTAAAGTATAGAGAAGTACGAAACATATTTTAAAAACAAAACCAAAGAGGGCAAACTCCCTCATCCGAACAGTCTAGTGATGACTGACCATGCCTGGCAGCCCTGCAATGTTGACTGTTGGAAAAGAAATATGGGGAAGAGGAAACGGAGTTTCCTGAAGGAGAGCAAGGCAGGCTGGAATTACTATTTGGAGGTGAGGGGGGATACATTGCAGATCCCACATGTGCATGTATCTCTGTGTAGGTATATGTTTGTGTCTATACACATAAATCTCCTGCCAACCTAGCAGTTCGAAAGCACGTCAAAGTGCAAGTAGATAAATAGGTACCGCTCTGGTGGGAAGGTAAACGGCATTTCTGTGCGCTGCTCTGGTTCGCCAGAAGCGGCTTAGTCATGCTGGCCACATGACCCGGAAGCTGCACGCCGGCTCCCTCGGCCAATAAAGCGAGATGAGCGCCGCAACCCCAGAGTTGGTCACGACTGGACCTAATGGCCAGGGGTCCCTTTACCTTTACCTATACACATAAATACAGACACAGGCATGCCACTCCTCTAGAAATCAGGAGTGCCAGGTTTCTAGTAACAGAGCTCAGTGACAGTGGTGATTTAGAGGTATTAAAAGGTATCATAAAAAGGGGGCATGCCTATTCTTCCAAATAAGCTGTCATCTTTTACTTTAGAAATTAAACATTGACTCCACACACTTGGATCTTAAATCCTGAAATATTTCTAGATCCCAGTATTTGGGGCATGTTGGCAGGTGGCTGTTGATGTGCAATGACTGATGCAGTGGGGCAAGTACTTGAATTAAATACTTGGGGACTGTTTGCACTCAGATAGTCAAGACCATCTAGCCTCTTGCTTAATGGGATGGAGTCTGGAAGTCTTGGCTGTCTTCTCCTTGTCCTTTCCCTACCCTTTTGGCAGCCACCCCAGTAGGGCAGAAGGGGAAGCAGGCTTTTCACAAAGCAGACCCCCCCTCCAGAGACAGATTATGTTGTTTTCATTACATTTCAATTCTGTGTTGCAATCTATGATGCATTCCAGCGAGGCACAAAGGAGAAAAATCATTTTCTTCCATTTTCTTTTTTTTTAAAAAAATTGGGAGGATGAAAAGCATAAAATTAATTTTCTCAAATCCATGATCCCTACAGCTTGCAAATTCATCAAGGTTTGTGAGCGAAGGTTTAAGTCACACACTGGTTATTTCTGATAAAAGGGCTTTGTGTGTGTTTAATTTCAATCATACTGGGTGCCAATTTCTCCCCTGATGAAGAAGAAAACTGTTGAAATAAGCCCCGAAGTCTTTCAATTTATGTACATCTTAGTCCTTCCTTTTGCCTTCTTAATTTTGCTCCGGAGAGGTAGGTATCTGGCATTATCACATATTTAATTGGCATGTTTTTCAGGGAGCAATCCTAAGCTCCCAGGAAGGACAACTGGGATCTATCCCTTTGGATGCTGCAGACCTTCATCTCCATGCTTGGAGAATGATGTCCCTGGCTGCAGCTAGAAGTCAGAGGTCTCCCTGGCATGGATAAGAAAGCTCCACCATTGCTGCTGATCCTCAGTGTTCTCAGAGATGATAGAACAAAAAAGGGTGTTTCTGGGGTGTGTCAAGACAGCCTAAAGCTCACATATTCTTAAGACAGGTTCAGCCCTGGACCAGCCATTTTCAGAGGTAATGTAGTTCTAGTTAAAACAACACTTGATGTAGTTATAATAGAGAAAGCACCTCTTTTACAGCTTTCTTTTGCTGTGTGTGTGTGTGTGTATACACTCTCTCTCTCTTTAAAAGAATCTGTTAGGAAAAATAGAAAAAACAAACCAACAAACCCATCAGAGTTGTGGAAGTGTGGGTTCTCCAGTATGGATTCCCACCCCACATTGGGTTGTTCTGCCCAGCATCTGCCTGTGTTATAGTCCCAGTCTCTGTCTGGTTCAGCCCTGCTAACACTCATTTCCATTTAAAATGCCATTTGGAATTATGGGCTATAATACATTCTACATTCAACTTCTACACACCTCCCAATTTCAGGATGAAAACTCTAGGACAGACAAAGGGAACCTGTGGCTCTCCAGATGTTGAACTCAAACTCCCATCATCCCTGACTATTGACCATGCTGGCTGAGGCTGATGGGAACTGGAGTCCAACAACACCTGGAGGGCCACAGGTGCCCTCCCACTGTTTTGGCAGAAGCTTTGCCTCTGCTTTTTTAAAAAAAACACCATAAAGAACACATCTTTTCTCTAAATGCAGCGTGTTATTGCTTATACATGTTGGCGAGCATTTTCTGAATTTGATGAAGAAGGCTCTGACCCATGAAAGCTTGTAACATAATAAATTTGTTGTGCTTTTAAGGCGCTACAAGACTCTTTGTTGCTTTCACTGCCATGGACTAACACAGATACCCCACCAGAATTGGTCACAGATAAAATGGCTCTTCTGCAAGCTAAACTCGGCTCATTTTCAAACAAGGTTGCAGAATGTCAGTGTGAGCTCTTTCAAAAGAGGCAGCGTTCAGGGCAAATAAAAAAGGATGGGGCAGGGACCAGAAGCGAAACTCAACTCTCAGCATACTTTCAACATCCTGCATGAACGCAGCTATTTAATTTGCAACAGAAAGGCTTTGGAAGACAGTACGTTTCTTGAGAAAGGAAAAGCGTATGTTCCTAGCTTTATTACGTATGAGAGAGTCTTTTATAGTAAAGAGTCCCCAAGGGTGCAGTTCTATATACATGTACTTACAACTTCCAATAAATGCAATGGGGTTTACTTCTGAGTTGGTGATTGTACGGATCTGCCTGTCATTGGCTCTGGCTCCACCCACCGTTGGTCTTTCTGCTTCCCCCCACCACCAGGGGGCACCAGTCACCACTGAACCTCACAAGTTTCTACACCAGACACTCCAGCTGTGCCAAAAAAGCACAATGTTTTGAATCCTGACAGAAAGAGGGACGCAGCAGGATATATACTATGTGCAAATCCTAAACACAACATGCAAATTAGCTCAGGTGATAGTCACAGACTGATCCACTGAACTGGCATGATATTCCCTTTCTGCAACACCTCATTGCACTCTCCAAATCAGCTGCCTTGAGAATTCAAGATGTGGATAATCTGATTACAGTAGGCTTTGCTGTTTTTGCAGCCTCCGCCTGCGGCATGTTGTGTTCCTTTCCTAGTAGACAAACTGGCCTCTGTGTCCTTTGCTCACTGTCCTCTAGATGTTGTGGACTCCAATTCCCATCGCCAGCACAGCCTGTCACCAGTGGTGATCGGAACTGGAGTCCAAAACATCTGGAAGGCACGTTCCCTAATATAGCAGCCCATGCATACCACTGGTCTCCTTTCTCTCCTTTCCTTTCCCCCTGTGATTCTGAGGAACCAAAATAACAGAGAAATGAGAAAAGGAGAGAATACATGAACCATGCCCATTACACAATACGAAAAGAAGATTCATGACACAGATGTGGATGACTGTTTTAAAAGAAGCGAAAGAGCAGGAAGTTAGGGTGTAGTATGGGCGATTTGGCCCTCCAAAATTTGATTTGGCAGAGAGACCAATGATCTGACTCAACATAAGGCAGCTTCTTATGTTTCTATGCTATGCAGTACCAAAAAAGAGTTAATGCATCAGCAAAAAGAGAACAAAGGTTGGTACAGATCTGCGTACAATTTGCACATAATTAATATGTATAGATGCAAATTCAGAAACAATTGCTTTAGTTTAAAGAGAAACATAATACACTGAATTACAAAATATCTGGTCCATTGTGATGCTGATCAACCTTAACCTCCCATAAGCAAACACATGTAAATCAGCCCCATAAGTTTATGGAGAGATGAATGTTTTTTTCTGATCTAACACGTTCAAGGACAATGTACAACCGTATGCTGTCTTCGATTTATTGTAAGGCTATTAATTTGTTGTAAGGTTATTCGTTGGAATTTTTGTTCTTGATACGATAACATAAAAAATTACACGCAGTATTTAAAAAATGCATCTCATCATGGTGAGGAAGGCCATAGTGACCAAGTGACCATTGTGTCTGTTCAGACTGATGTCCAGGTGCTGATGATGGACAGCTTCCAGGCTGTCCTTTTTAAAGGCTCTTTATCTTTAAATCTGACCTTCCCCAAGCATCCCTTCAAACAGAGACTGTCCACTGCAGCCTTTAAAATCCTGTAAAGTGGAACACATTCCACCCTACAGAATACATTTTGCAGCTGCACCGTTAGACAGAGCAAGGCAGCTGATTTTGGGTGCCACGAGAGAGCAGCAAATTTGATTTATTATTGTTGTATATTTACTTCCAGGGGATGGTGCTTTTTTGGGATTTTCTGTTTTAGGTGCACAGATAAATTGACCATCCTTGGGTACTATGCAGCTTGATTTGGCAGAGAGGAGTCACTGCTGTTCAATCTCAGGCAGCAAAATGTCTTGTCTTGCCCTCTTGCCTTAAGAGGACAAGGAGTCCATAGGGCATTTGAGTTAAGTCCTGCCACATCCTGAATCTTTTATTCCGTGCCCATTGCTGCCTAATGTAAAAGAAGAATAAAGACCCAGGCAACTGCAAATATCTAAGGAGCCAAGTCAAACATGAAAGTTGCCTGTGCATACTGAGAGAGAAAAATCCCAGGAGCACAGCAATCTTTAATCATCTCTAAGACTCCAACATCTCCATCTGGTGGCCTGGACAAATGTGTGCATGTGCAATGTAACAGTATGAAAGAGCCACTACGAGATGCAGTCTGGTTTCGTTGTGCTTCCTGGGAGGAACCAGGAACTAGCTGAGAGCAACACCCACTACCTCCTCTGACTGCAGAATGAGAAAGCTGTATAAATACTGTTAAGTTTAGAAAGTGGCTTTAGTGAGAAGTGGTAAGCAATGTTGCATTCTTAGAACTTGAGCACCAAACGGGCTATTCTAGTTTGAGAGACTATTCTAGTTTGCTTCTGCCCTGGTAACTTCAAAAACCAAAAAAACCAAAAAGCCGCACCAAAACTACAACTTCAGAGCTAAACACTGTCCAGTGATCCTACAAAAAGCTAGTCCATAGCAGCTCTGTCCAGATGAATGGAATGGAATGGAACTTAGATTTCAACTGATTTTAATAGGATTTATATAGACTTGCTGATATACAAGGCAGAACAAGATGGCAGAATTCAGTTCAGACTCAGGTGGGGGCAGGTGATATCTCTGAATGATCTTCCCCATTAAAAACAACAACATATCAACAACCTTGTGACTATTCAGTAAGTTCGCACACCAGGAGAAAGGTTTGGCATAGTTCTCTATCTGACATGGTTTTAGTGCAGAGAGTTCTTTCACATGAGGAGCATTCAGAAATATCACCATCCCCCACTTGCAGATTTAAGTAGCATAGTCCAGAATTTTACCACCTTGTTCCAAGTCATGCGTAGACCAGCTCTCAGGCCCCATCTGCATTGTACATTTAAAGCACTGTGGTTATATTTTAAACAGGCATGGCTTCCCCCAAAGAATTCTGGGCATTGTAGTTTATTAGGATGCTGAGAATTGTTAAGAGACCCCCACTCCCCCACAGAGCTACAATTCCCAGAGTGGTTGAAAAGTGAATCCCACTTTCCAGTGACCTCTGAGAATTGCAGCTCTGTGATGGGAACAGGGATCTTCCATCAACTGTCAATGCCCTTAACAAACTAGACTTTCCAGAATTCTTTTTTTGTCGGGGGGGGGGGGGGGGGCTAGAGCCATGACTGCTTAAAGTGGTTTGATGCTGCTTTAAATGTAGTGCCAATGGGGATTTAGTCCTGATGTAAGTTTTTTGGATTGTGCCGGGTTTGATACAAATATATCTGTATCTATAAATACATAATAGTCAGCTAAGATTAGCTAGATCAGTCAACATTGCAATATATTAATAAATTGTCAGATAAGGAGCAAAGGATGCGTTGATAACAAAACGGGCAATTCTTCTCATTTCAGAAGTTAAAAAAGAATTACAACCGTGGCATGTCTGACGTAGGTCTGCCTACACACATGATTTCAAATACTCCCCAAATTAGCCAGGAACACTTAATGCAGCATTCAGCTGAGGCTGTAGCTTGCTTCTAGGGTGTTACATTAATGATGATTCAAAGAGTTCAGAATCTAATCACAGGGATAAAAATAGAAAAAAACTCTACTTATAACAATTCATTGTACAACAGGTCTTCCTCCAGCTTTCTCATTATCTCCCTGTGTAGTTCCTCTCAGCATCAGGGGTATTTTCTCTTGATTGCAAAGGAAGACATCAGTCTTCTGGGGTTTCTCTATCCCCTCCTCATTTCAGGGATTGCTGTTGATACTGCTGCTCTGTGATCTCATTCCATTTCTCCTTTGGGTGGTTTCAGGCTTGGTGCAGTGTAGCTCAAATGTGCTCTTGTGCTCAGGTCCTACTTGCAATTTTTTCATGGGCACCTGTTTGGCTACTGTAAGAACAGGATGCTGGACTAGATGGACTACTGGCCTGACCCAGTAGGCCCTTCTTATGCTCTTTGGTGTTTTGCATAGCCCCATTGTTGGCATGGTAGGGCAAAAGCTGGGAGTTCTGGGCTCCAGAAGGCCCCCTGTAGCTGGCACCAGAATCCCCCCTTTTATATATATAGAAAAAGCAAAGCTCAGGGGTATAGCATACACTTTGCAAGCAGAAGATACCAGGCTCAATCCCTGGCATCTTCCAGACTCCTATATGTAACCCCAGAGAGCTGCTGCCAGTCAAAGCAGACAGTACTGAGTTGATGGACTGGTGGAGGAAGAAGGAAGAACTCAAGAAGCATTAGGGAGCCTGTTGCATTTCTTTTCTGGCTGCAATGGTCCAACAGTGTCCCCCTTCCATCCTCCCCACCTTTTGAGACTTGCTACTTTTCCCCCTAGGAGAAAAATGGCAGGGCATGTCTATGTCCCTTATTGAGGAGGACAGAACAGCTGCAGCTTCCCTTGCAATCAGTGGTGGCACCAGAAAAAATATTCAGGCAGAGGGATATAGAAGTATATTTCTAGATGGGAGACCTGTGTCCTACAGGTGTAATGTAGCGGTGAACAAAAGAATATGGTCCTTAAAACCCCCCAATTAAGCATCACTTAACCACCTTAATTTTCTGAGTTTCTGTGTTCGTTTGTAACACCGTGTTACACGCTTTGTGTGTATTTGCTTGCCATCACTGTCCTACACATTGCAGATTCTGTCTCCATCAGCCTTTGGGGAGAGACTGTGCTTGAAAACATTGGGATGAACCTGCTCTCCTTTGCCTGGGACCCTTGTAATGAGCTGCTGTCTGGAAAGTGGCTGCTCATGAGTGTCTGCCTCAGGTGCAGTAACCCTTTGGGAAGTTTTTTGTGCTCTGTTTTGCCATTTTGCTGGGGAATGGGCAGACTAGTTTCTGCTTTCAGACATGGGAAAGGATGTTTTTGTGTTTAGGTTCTTTGTGCTAATGTTGTTGTTGAGATCCTGCTGATTTATATTTGGGCTAAGTTGTATTTTGTTTGAAAGAACGTTGACTTCGTGTGTTAACCTTTGTGAGCTGCTTTGAAGGCCTTTTTGGCCAGAAGGCAGCATAGAAATAAACTACAATGTAGGATTTGTTTTGCCTTTGCTGGGTGCTTCTAAGGTGCTTCCCCCCGACACTGTATCCGGCCTTCTTCTCCCCCCTTTTACCTCTTGTGTTAGTGAAATTCTCAACAGCAGAACTGATTGGGCAAAGTGAGGCAACCATTCAGACAACAGATGCTTGGGACCACAGAGAAGCAGCAAAGCATTGGAGGACACAGGAATATACTGAGTCAGACCATTGGCCCATTACTATTGTCTACAGTGTTGGGCAGATGCTCTCTAGGATTTCAGGGAGTCTTTCCCCAGCTCTACCTGGCAATATCAGAGATTAAAACTGGGACTTCAGCATGCAAAGCATATGTTCGGCCACTGAGCCACAACTTTTCCTTGTAGGTATTTGTGCTGTGCAGCCAGCCTTGCACCCCAACAGAGTCTTTTGGCCTTGGGTGCTGTCCTATTGCCAGTGCTGAATTAAGATTCAGCTGCAAGTCTGTTTGGCTTCTGCACACGGAATGTGTGCTCAAAGAATTGTAGAACTGCAGAGTTAGAAGGGATCTCACAGGTCATCTGGTCCAGGCCTAGGCAAACTCGGCCCTCCAGATGTTTTGAGACCATCATCCCTGACCACTGGTCCTGTTAGCTAGGAATGATGTAGTCCCAAAACATCTGGAGGGCCGAGTTTGCCTATGCCTGATCTAGTCCAACCTCCTGCAATGCGGAAATCTCAACATGTGCCCCTAAGCATGAAGTGGGCAAGGGTCTAAGGGCTGCAACTGACCAGCATGTGCTGCCAAGTGTTTAGGGCAGTCTGGCCAACCTGGAGCTCTCCACATGTTTTTGAGTACAGCACCCATCTACCCCAGCTTGCACAGCTAGGGTGCATGGGAATTGTAGTTCAGAACTTCTGAAGGGCACCAGGCTGGAGGAAGCTGGCTTAGGATCCTGTGACTGCCCTTCACACTCTACATATTTACTGTAGGACATGCAGATATGACCTTAAACTGGAGACAAGATTGCTGTTTAAAGTGTGAAGCAGCTTTCGGCTAGGTCATATCCCGGTCATCTGTAGTAACTGATGCATAACAAATGCTTTTGAATTCAATTTCTCCACAAAGTTTTCTCAGGTGAAGTGGGGAAGGAGGAGGAAAGAGCCTCCCAATTCTTTAATTTGTTTCTGTATATCTGTTTGTGATGCTTATCACCTGCCAGATGCCATCAAGCCCTTTTGTGTATGTGCAGCTGGCTGCTGGGTTGGGGGGGGGGTAAGTGGTTGAAATGTGACAGAGGCTTTTTGACTTCAGGTGTTGAGTAAGCTGCAGAAGCAGATGAACCCTTCCGAAAGAGAGAAGAACCTATTTTAATGCAAATGTCTCCGGGAATAAAACGAAATCCTGTGGGAACAAAAAAAAACCTTCGGAATCTGCAGAAGCTGCACAATCTATTTGATTGTCCCTAAATAGATATATTCTCTCCCTCCTCTCCCACCCCGCCGCTGCCAAAGTTATCCAAGAGATGTCATCTGTTCAGTAAAGAGAACGCTCACATGCAAAGTAGGTCAAATCAGAACACATACACACAATGTGAAAAACAGGGAAACACTAAGCCCAAAGATGGCAGGGTGGGGAGCTCACAAAGAACCGCATGAAATATTAACATTTCACTTACAAATCTGCATAGGCGCTCATAAACAATGGAAATGGCTGAGGGAACAGGTAAATATTCGAGTGGAATGAGGTGCTTTTGTCTGGTGTGATGGGCATAAATCGACATTTTTCATAATATTAAGGCTAGCCTGTTTAAATGGGTAGTAACCAGGGTTTTTTTTAAAAGCCAGAACTCGCTGGAACTCAATTCTGGCACCTCTGAGGTGGGTGCCATTGCCATTCTAAGAGAATGAGGGAGGTGTTCACGGTGAGTTCTGGCACCTCTTTTTCTAGAAAAACAGCAGTGGTAGTAACTGAACAGAATCAGTCCCACTTCTAGCACATTCAGTAATTATAGGACCCAGGGAAGGTTTACAGCTTTTGGGCTTTACAGTGAGAAGGGAGGCGGAGCCTATGCATACAATTGTTATCGTAGAGAAGGAGAAAGGGCTCCTGACAAAAGCAATGCATGCTGTGGTTAGTCTCAAGTAGGCAAGGGCCACATTCACACACTGAAAGCAGTACCATACCACTTTAAATAGTCACAGCTTCCCTCCAAAGAATCCTGGGAGCTGTAGTTTGTTAAGAGTGCCAGGAGTTGTTAGTAGTTTTGCTCCAAGAGCTCTAATTCCCAGAGCGGTTTAACTATCAATTGCCCTTCAAAGAAATCTCTGGGAATTGTCACTCTGTGAGGGGAATGGGCATCTCCTAACAACGCTCTCAAATTACAGCTCCCAGCATTCTTTAGGGGAAGCCATGACTGTTTAAAGCAGTATCACAGCACCACTTTAAATGTACATTGTGGATGTGGCCAAAGCCTTTCTTTAACAGAGGCCTTCCATTGGATCAGGCGAGAGGGCTCAAGTCTCTCAGCATTTTCTTCATAGCCAGACACAAGAGCAGTACAGAACAGATTGTAAGATTAAGAACACTTGGTGTCTGTGCTTGTCTCAGTGGCATTGTTCTGAAGGACAGTTCTTACACCAGCAAACTGTTCAGGACAGCTGGTGTGATTTTCTTCCTTTGCACTGTCAGGATGTCCTTGGCAATGTCACGTGACGATTTTGTAGCAATTTGGCTTTCTCATTGGGATTGGCTCTACCGTCATTGTCATGTGATGTGCCTTCTGGTTTTCTGATGGGCTGAGCACACCTGCTACAATGCAGCAGGGTGCTTTATCCAACTCCCCCCCCCCATTTTCTACAATGAAATTTTTAATCTAAAGCAGAGGTGGAGAAGTGGTGGCGCTCCAGATGTTGCTGGTCTTCAGCTCCCATTATCTCTGATCATTAGCCATGCTAGCTGGGGATGAGGGAGTTGCAGTCCAGCAAGCTCCCAAGCGTCGCACCCCAATCTAAAATAACAAAAGTACTGAGTCATGCTTTCCTTCAGGTCAGCTGCTCGAATTCAGTGCTGTCTGAAGCGGTGACTTATCTGTTCTGCTCCTGTGGTGTCATATGGCATTAGGGAATAGACAGGTGGGTATAAAGGTAAAGGGACCCCTGACCGTTAGGTCCAGTCGTGACCGACTCTGGGGTTGCGGCGCTCATCTCGCTTTACTGGCCAAGGGAGCCGGTGTACAACTTCCAGGTCATGTGGCCAGCATGACTAAGCCACTTCTGGTGAACCAGAGCAGTGCACAGAAACGCTGTTTACCTTCCCGCCAAAGCGGTACCTATTTATCTACTTGCACTTTGACGTGCTTTTGAACTGCTAGGTTGGCAGGAGCAGGGACCGAGCAACGGGAGCTCACCCCGTCGCGAGGATTCGAACCGCCAACCTTCTGATTGGCAAGTCCTAGGCTCTGTGGTTTAACCCACAGCGCCACCCACGTCCCATTGGGTATATGTTGGCTCAAATAGCCAAGTGGGGAGGTTTGGCAGATCTAATTAGCTCCATGGGCTAGAATTCCCCATCTCTGCTCTATATTGTATGACAGCCCATAGGCACACTCTGGCTGAAAAAATGCACTGAACAAATCCATTCTCTCTCTCTCTCTCTCTCTCTCTCTCTCTCTCTCTCTCTCTCTCACACACACACACACACACACACACACACACACACACGAGGCTCGACCAGAATAAATAAGCCATCAATAAGAACAGTGGAAAACTATATCAGCTTAGCATAAAACAGGGCAGGAGGTTGCTTTTCCAAAGACCTGTGATAGATCTGCTTGCTACTGAGATTAACTCATCACAGTATCGTGAAAGCCCCTCTGAGGACAAAACCTGGAAAGCATTTTCTTCCCTCCCTAGCTAATCAAACTAAATCACTGTAAACAAAGCAAAAAATTGCCTCTGGACAGCTATGAAAGATTTCAGTCTACAATGCATTTAGGTATTAGGGGACCCTTCCTTTGTCCCAAACTAGGTCAGTCATAGACGAGATGTTGCTATAGTAATTTTCATACTATTTTATCATTCTCACTCCCCCCTCTTGCAATTTACATGGATTGTAGGCTACAGTGAAGGCTGTTATCCTGTCCTTTGAAGATCAGCTTTAGCCCAAATTTAACATGGTATCTTCTTCAGTTGTTCCTTGGCCTGCTTTCCTTTGTACCATGAGAACAGAGAACAAATGTGCACCATTAGCACAACACCCACTCCTCACCTTTGTCCTAATTTCACATGGAATATTTGTCCAGCTAGCCCAGCAGCTCACAAGAACTGCAGGGCCCCAGATAGAGATCTTAAGCATCACTTGGGTTTTTTTTGTTCACATATCTGGAAATGCCAGGTATTCAACAATGTGGAACTAGGGATAGGGGTAGAAATTTGGCAAAAGTTTGCATTTAAAGGCAAACCTACCAAGACTTTTCAAAAGAATGCGCAAATCGAGACACAGGCACCCTTCAAAATTTGCACCTAAATGTACAATACATCTCTCCAGCCAAGTTATGGGTGAACCCCCCCCCCCGCCCAGTAAATAGTAGGGTAAAATGTGTTTGTGTGTGTGTGTGTGTGTGTGTGTGTGTGTGTGTGTGTGTATATATATATATATATATATATATATATATATATATATATATATATATATAATTTGTAAGAGCAACATACAAAGATGTGTCATATTAGAGGAGATCACTTGCAAAAATTGCATACGAAAAGGTATACAGTAGAATAAATTTGTGCTAAAATGCTAATGAATTTTCATGAGGCTATTTTTTTCCATTACAAATTGCTGCAGGAATGAGAACTGGACTTTAGACTAAAAAAGAAAAAATAGAGAGAACCAACATTAACTGATCAACTCATCCCTACTTGGAACCTTCTGCATCCAAATTGTGTTCTCTACCACTGAGCTACACTCCTCGCTCACAACTGTGCAGTTGCAGAAAGAACAGCTGAAAATGCAGACCTGGGCCATGCTGTATCTCTCATGCCTCCCTGTAGCTCAGGGCTGAGTCATTTCTGTCCCTCTGAATTCCAGGCTTGGTCCTCATGAAGATCTAGAATTTCAAGATGAAAAAAGGGTTTAAATTATCTTATTCTCTTTTTAGCCTGATAATGGGGGGGGGGGGAGAGAGAGAGGGAGGAGAAAGTTTTATGTGTTGATGGAAAACTGTCATCCAACTGGAAAACCTGAGTTGAGTTACAGAGCTATCCAACAAGGTGTTCTCCAGATGTTGCAGACTAAAACTCCCACCAGCCCTCACAAATTTAGCCAACAGTTAGGGATGATAGGGTAGGGGCTGTAGTACACCAGATCTGGAGGGCACTTTGTTGACTTCTTTGTATCTTAGCAAATTTGCACAAGCCACAGAAGGGTTGAATCTCTCCCCCCCCCCTTTTCTTCTTCTTAGGGACACTGCAGAAAGTTTGTTGCAGGGCTTAATTATTGTGCAGAACTCCAAGTTGCAGGGCTTTGAATTTTTGCTTATATGCAAACTTATTTGCTGTCTAGTTCTATGCACATTATTCCTTAAGGGAAAACAATGTCCTGCTGACATCAGCTGTATTCTTTCTGCTAAGTCACTGCACTTCAGCTTACAAAGAACTTTCTGCCCATGTTCTCTTATCTGTTATCTGACCAACCTACATCTTGCCCTCAGGGGGAAAGAGAGAGAAGGTGGAACAACCTGGTGGATGCCCATCATGTAAGCTCCTCATCTTCCAGCTGAGATGTCCTCTCTCCCTCCCAAAGCTGCTGCCATTGAGCTGGTACTCCAGAGCCAACTTGCCCTGACAAGAGGAGGGATCTGGCTTTCCAGAAGTTCCCCTTCTTTGCAGTTTGTTTTTACTACTTTCTTATATTGGTTTAACAATTTTGTGTAAATCTCTTTGTGAGGTTTGCTTGAATAGTCGTATAGGTAATATATTAAATAAATATCATGCTTGTTGATTTTATTGGACATTGAGAGCAAAGAAGTATCCAGAAACAAAAGCTTTAATGCTAATACATTGGGGGAGAGACTGGCAACTCGTCAAGGCAATTGGTGGGGATTTGGAATTCTACTTCTTGACACCCCCATTTTGAGGATCCAAAGCAGAAGTCACCAGAGCATGGAATACAGTAGCCAAGTCATCTCTGTCTAAAAGGGCCACTGAGTCACTGAGGTTACCTGAGCCTCCAGTGACAATGTTGGATCCAGAAATATCCCCTAAGCTATGAACCTGTTTCTTCCAGGGCATAGCAAGCCTGCCCAGAGCAGGCCATCTCCCCACCTCTTAGATCCAAGAATTCAGAACACATAACACCTCTGTCTTATCAAGATTTGGCTTGAATGTATTGGCACACATCCATATGCTCAGATGCTGCAATAGGAGAGTCCAGTCTGCAGTGTCTTCCTTCCCCATTGACTCCCTTGGATTACATTAGGAATAAACAGAAAACAGCAAGTGCCTGAGAAGTTGTTCTATTGATTTTCATGTATAATGTTACTTCTTTTTCCAGCTTTTTTCTGCACTTTGCTCTGCTACTGGTTACAGTTTTCTCTTTGTTTTTGGCATCACTTTGGCTCCAGTTTATGATTTATTTACTGTTTTATTTTAGAAGATTTATATCCCACCTTTTGCTCTCCCCTCCCCCCCAACCCACACAGTCAAGTGGTCCTCTGTTCCCTTATCAATTTGTGAAGTCTAGTGCACATTTCCCCCAACAGTTCAGTAGTTTTTATGTAGTGAAATATACTTGGGCCTGGCTTCACCATTACTGAAAACCTATGTAGACATTTCCTCTGTGTAGCAAACTGTTATGTGTGGTTAGCCAAAAGGTGACTCACTGCAGATGCAACAGTAGTGCAAAGATAATGGTCTTTTGCTATAGGAATGGAAGAATATTAATCCTTGACATTGATCACTAGTGCTCCCAGTCACAGTCTGCAAAAGCATCACTTGCTCCTTCTAAAGTTCCCAGCTTTTTAGAACAGCACCCCAACATCCATTGCTAATCATGTCAGAATGTATCCTTGGCCAATGCTATCAGCATCCTTTAACATTACTCCTCAGATTTGTCACTGTTGCCATGAAGTATTCATGGGTACTTTCATTCATACTACCAGCATCCATCAGCCACAGTTCTGGCACTCATCAGTAATGCTGTTACTCACCATCTATTAGCAACACAACCATTGACCCTCACCAAGGCTACCAACATTGTTTATCAACAGCACTGGCATTCATCATTAACATTACCCACTTCCATTAGCAGAGCTATGGTCATCATCTATCACTGTTCTTTCCCCATCTTCCCTCAATACCAGTACTCACTAATACTGCAGCATCTTTTATCAGTGCCAGCAACGCATGTCACCAACATCCATCAATACTGCCATTAGCATCTATCTCTTGTGCCACCCATATCCATCACTGATACTGCTGGCATCCATCAATAAGGCCACCAGCATCAATTGCCAGCACAGTTAGAAGATGTTGCCAATGCCCTCCAGCATTCTGTCAGCAACAGCATCCCATGTGGATGCTGTTGGCAGAACTCAGCTACCTTCTAAAGAGGGAGAGCCTGAGGCTCCATCCTTCTACTCACCTTGGAGCTTTCTTAATTTAAAATGCCCCACTGAGACAGTGGAGGAACAAGCCTATTGTTTGTAATTCTGCTTTTGTCTATGCATGCTACAGCAGCTCAAATATAGCTGTGCTATAATTAACTTTAATTAATAATCATCAAGGCAGTGCATACGAGCAATTGTGTCTGGGTTACGCTGACTGCTAAATGGCATTGTTTCCCTTAACTCCACTCCTTGGGAAGTTAGATTTCTGCGTAGGCTCACCCAGTTGCATGGATTCAGCTGGCATGTGATGAAGACAACAATGGTAAGTATGATATTACAAGTGTCAGATTAGCCTTGGCTGGAAGAATTTGCACCAACGGAATGAAAAAGACTCCCTAGGTCTCATGAGTGCCATGTAAATGCCCAGTGAGTAACACTGATACCATCTAAGAGAGCTGACCCCTTCACACAGACGGTCAGGTTAGTGCAATGTCCTTTACAATAACAATGCCTGAAATGTACCAGGAAGACATTGTTAATGTACATTAATTTTCTTTCATTTATACCCCACCTTTCTTCTCTATAAGACCATAAGAAGAGCCTACTGAGTCTAGGATCCTGTTCCAACAGTGGCCAACCAGATGCCTATGAGAAGCCCGCAAGCAAGACCTGAGCACAACAGCACTTTTATTATGTCCTTTCCTGCAACTGTGGTTTCCAGCAACTATTAATTAACTCTATCACAGAACCCAATGCAGTATACATATGAGTCTCAGAGCCACCCATCAAGGCACTGACCACACCCAGGCCTCCATGGCCTCAGCAAGGTGGTGGCCTCCGTACTGGCCATTGTCCATAAACAACAGTATATTCATTTAATGACAAAATTTGTTGAGGAAAAGATACCTGTCATGTGACCAGCAATCATTACAGTGGTACCTCGGGTTACAGACGCTTCAGGTTACAGTCGCTTCAGGTTACAGACTCTGCTAACCCAGAGATAGTATCTCGGGTTAAGAACTTTGCTTCAGGATGAGAACAGAATTTGCATGGCGGTGGCAGCGGGAGGCCCCATTAGCTAAAGTGGGACCTCAGGTTAAGAACAGTTTCAGGCTAAGAATGGACCTCTAGAACGAATTAAGTTCTTAACCCGAGGTATTATTATTAGTTTGCTTCCAAATATTATTTAAATGGCTGTTTGAAACCTAACCCCCACCCTATTCCGAGAGAATCAAAGGAGTTTGGAGGACTGCCCAGACATTACATCCACTGTTGGCTTGAATGCACTTATACAGGGAGAACAGCAGCGAACCTGCTTCAGTCACAAGCTGAGCCACCTCCTGATGCACAGTGAGTATAACATCTGAAGAACTTATGCACTTGCAAAATGACCACAGACCATGTGCGCATAGCCTATGCATGCACAGTCTGTATGTGCACAGCACGTCCTGTTTCACCACTTGAGATGAGACAGGAAGTGCTGCCCCCGCCATACTGCTTAGCCTCATCTCATGGGTGGGCCGGGCCTGGTGTATAGAATCTTTCTGAATTTATGCCGAATGCATATGTGGAGGGGGTCTGGACCAAAAGGCATTCACACATACACCTATATGCATTCAGTCAGGATTGGACCTAACATCTTCCCAGTTCCTAGACATAAGAAGAGCCTGCTGGATCAGGCCAATGGCCCATCTAGCCCAGCATCCCAATCTCACAGTGTCCAACCAGATGCTCCTCACAGCAACTTGTTCTTGTGGGTATGTGCTACACATTGTGCCACACTTCCCATAATGGGGGGAAGAGACATGAATGTAAAGCCAAGTGAACCTGGGCAGTAGCAGCTGAAAGAAAGATTGAGGAGTTATAAAAGAACTCTGAATGTGTCAGCACCTTCAGCCACATGGTGAAACTAGGATTCACCTAGTTGCTGACCAAAAGCCCAAGACACCACGTACCCATACAGCCCATACACATCACTAGTCATTGCTATACTCCCTTCCTTCCTTTGACATGACTGACAACTGCCCACTCATATACCTTCATATGCAGGTAGAAGCAAAAGTCACCTCACTGTGACTGCGTGGCAACATTTAGCACAGCCCAAGGTAGGAAGGGAAGTACACTGCTCTCCTCTGAACAATCCAAGAGCCAAGGATGTGTGTGGCCTCTGAATAACCTAAACCTTTGCTTTGCTTGAAGATTCCCCTCCTTTTCTCTCTATTTCAGTCTCCTCCCTCCTTGGGACTTTGATATTGTGGAGGTCCCCTCCCTTCCCTTCAAGTCCTTCAGTTCCGCAGTAGCAACAGCTAAACTGTGAGCCCCTGAAGCACAGGATGCAGTAAGTATAGCCAGGAGGGTGTTTAAGTAGCTGGATCCTTCCCCTGGATAATATCCACTAACAGAAGTTTGATGGGGAGAATGTGTTTCTTGGCTTGATGAGTCCATTTAGTGTTCAGAAACTAATGACAGAAAATACTTCCATTAGAGCAAGGAATGCCCTCAACAACTGACAGAAAAACAAGGCAGATGTGTCAATTACAGAATGATTTGTTACCAAAGACTCTAGATGCTGATGTTTTGGATTAGCTGGGAAAAAATATATATTTTTGAAGCTTTATTAATTGTTAGCAGCCTTTAGACCCATTAATGAATGCAATAAAATGTGATTAATAGCATATGCTGTATAAATTAGGGAAGAAAACTTGGGGTCATCACAGAAAACCATTTCCTAAGTGGGAAGTTGGCATGGTGCATGTGTAACTACTTGCTAAGCCAGTAACTTGTGTCGCCCTGTTAAGTAGGGGTCGACTCCTAACATTTTGCGGCTTTTCTGGATGAGCGAGCAGACACAAGCTGCCAAACAGTTGCATGGGAAACTTTATCATCCCATGATAGATTCATTGTCTGTATCATACTGCAAAGTTGTGTGGTGATTTCCCAAGACATCAGGTGTGGCAAAATGCTTGTCTGTATGGGCTTGGTTTCTGCTAAGGTGGAGGTGTGACAAGATTCTCCTCACCATTTGACAGGGCACTATGGATAACAGACTTACCATGTAGCTGTGCACACTGGGATATGTTAACCACTTGGTAAATGATAATCTGTGTGAACTGTATTGGCTTCAGATAGTTCAGAATATGGCAGCCAGATCACTGGCTAAGGTAAAGGGACCCCTGACCATTAGGTCCAGTCGTAACCGACTCTGGGGTTGCGGCACTCATCTGGCTTTATTGGCCGAGGGAGCCGGCGTACAGCTTCCGGGTCATGTGGCCAGCATGACTAAGCCACTTCTGGTGAACCAGAGCAGCGCACGGAAACGCCGTTTACCTTCCCGCCATTTACCTATTTATCTACTTGCACTTTGACATGCTTTTGAACTGCTAGGTTGGCAGGAGCAGGGACCGAACAATGGGAGCTCACCCCATCACAGGGATTCGAACCGCTGACCTTATGATCGGCAAGTCCTAGGCTCTGTGGTTTAACCCACAGCGCCACCCGCGTCCCCCGATCACTGGCTAGAACAGGCCAAATTACGTTGAGGCACATATTGCTGGTAGCGAAGTATCTCTGCCAGCTTCCAGTTTATTTCTAGGCACGATACAAGCTGCTGGTCTTGACATTTAAAGCTCTGTTACACCTTGGTATCTGAACAGTGGCATTGGTGAAAGCAGTCCCTGCCAAGGGAGCAGGCCTCCCACAATACCTGGAGCCCCCCTGGCTAAGCACTCCAGTTATCCGCTTTGCCTGCAGAAGGAATCAGCAGAATGGAAAGGGATATTCAAAGTGGCTTCCAGGCAGAGAGCTCTGTGGGTGCCCCCACAAGGTGTGATCCTCCTGTCCAGACAACCTCACCTGCTTATCAGATTTTTTTCTGGTGAGCCCTCCCCCTCCATACAGCTCCTTGCCAAGGGTGCAAAGGACCCTAGGTATGCCTCTGTATCTGGATGACTTCTTGCTCCCATATGAGCCTACTGGCTCTTTAAGAGCTACAGCAGAGATCTTATTCTGGGTACTGCCCCTTTCAGATACAAGGTCTAGAGTGACTGGAGGCAGGGTATTTTTAGTGATGGCCTCCTGGCTGTAGAATACTGTTCTCACTTATACTAAGCTACTGCCTATTTTAATAGCTTTTAGATACCAGATGAAAGCATTCTTCTGAGATGGTAATTTTTGTGATTTCTCAGCTTTATAACTGCTTTTACTAGTGTTACATACACACAGCCTATATTGCTTCAATCCAGCATTAGGCAGAAGATAGATCAGGATCTACTCATAGATCTCTGAATGAGTCACAATTGTTAAACAATTGGAAGGATTTCTGACTTCCAATTGTTTCACAATTGCAACATCCACCCAAAATTGATTGCTGAAAGAAAGCAAGGAAAGCTTGGAAGAAAAGCAGGAATGGATGTTTGTGTAGCAGGACAGTAAGCTCAGTTCTGGTACTGAAAAATCAAATTCTTGAGCTGAGATACACTCAGATGCCTCATTTCACAATTATAAGTGTGCATTTGCTCCTAAGCCTAAGTTTTGCCCTAGGTATCTGGGTTCCAGGAGGGGAAAAACCAAAATAGATCCTGCAAGATTAAAGCCACTCTGCTATAATCTAATGTTTATTGTTAAATTGTGAATGTTTGCTCATTGCATTTGAAACTTTTGCAGAAAGGTGGGATATCAATGGTTTAAATAAAGAATACAATAAATTAATAAATCCACTCATTATTAGGGAGGGGGGAATGCCAGGAATGTTCAGATTATTCACACAAACATCAATGTATGGAATGAAAATAAATGATTGGTTTTTCTGACGAGCTTCCAAACTAGCCATATCTTTGCTGGCTTGTGTCCCCTCTTTAATATGACCCTAGTGAAGAAAGCTGATTCTTCCTCTACACTCTCTTAAGTGTCAAACATTTGGAAATTAAACAAGTAAGCTGG
The DNA here is from genome assembly GCF_964270895.1 of Podarcis filfolensis. Lineage (NCBI taxonomy): Eukaryota > Metazoa > Chordata > Lepidosauria > Squamata > Lacertidae > Podarcis > Podarcis filfolensis. The sequence goes on from NC_139609.1 coordinate 72,203,719, forward strand.
TGAAAGTATCATGAAACTTTAATGACCCAGAAGGCACATTTCAATTCAGGGAATCCAGAGGAAATAACACACAAACAACAACAACAGCCCTGGACTAAAGACTTCCAGTTGACAAACACTTTAATTGGTCACCATGGGCACGTTTGGATTTCTCAGCAAGTGCCATGGGTGCTACACATCTCCCCACTTCCCCTGATCAGTCGCCTCATCCTGCCCTGAGACAGAAAGGGAGAAAGCACACAGGCATACATTTTGCTTTTCTAAGAGCCCTGAGTAAAAGTCAGATCCAGGAGAATTAACCTGAGCTTTGGAAAACCCACAGAGTTGAAAAAGGAAATGGGAAAGAGTGCCACTCTTCCAACTTCCTCACTTAGTTCTATGTACCTTACAGGGTCAAAAAACATCCTTACTGCCTCATGACAAAGGGAGCAGTGTGTGTGCTCTGAGGTTTTGTGGGCACCAGGGGAAAACCTCAAAGATGCCATCGCACTCATGGGTGCAATGTGGGTGACCCCATCGTTAGAAAATCCTGGCCTTTCAAAAGGGTGCTCACAACTTCTTTTTGTCTCCGCTCCTCTTAGATGGCTCATTTGACTGTAGGACTGCAAACAAATCGACCTGCTCTTCTTCAATATTTCACAATTATAACCGCTCTAGCTGGCCATGGCAGGAAATAAATTAGAGAGAAAGCATCTGTATTACCTGACCAAGACATCCCAATATTAAACTGTGGCATGCCTGAGTAGCACCAGCTCAAGAGTGCTGTGATTTTTAGGATGAAGTACTGTGGGGGAAAAGCCAGTTAGCCTTATGGCATCTAAAAAGCTAACACCATGATTATAGTGTTAGCATTTGTGAGCCACTGTCCACTTCATCATGCACCTGATGAAGTGGATTGCATCATAATAATATCATGGCTTATGCCAGCGCTTCCCAAACCTTTTCGCCCAAGGATCACTTCAATATTTATGAGAGTCTTGGTGGACCACTTAATGCTATAGAAATTGTAAAGTGCTGTGCTAGATTCTGTATTATTCCAAATTGTATTTTTACAGGCATACTGCAGACTACCTGAATGAAGTTCATGGACCATTGGTGGTCCATGGACCAGTTTGGCTTATACCATAACAAGTGTCTCAGCTGCTGGGAATCAAAAGTGGGAGAGTGCTGTTGTGCTCAGGTTCTGTTTGTGAGCTTCTTATGGGCATACGCTTGGCCACCGTGAATTCAGGATGCTGGACTAAATGGGGCCTTCTTATGTTTTTAAATTTGCTAGTCTTTTAAGTTTCCACAAGACTCTTTGTTGTTTTTAAACAAAAGCACTGAGTCTGGCTAGAGCCACACAGTTGTACTATACAAAAAAATATAGCCAGCAACCTAACAGCTTGTGTGCTTACATACTATTCCCCACTCCCCAGTTGTAACACAGTTGCTTGGACACACATCATCCACAGAAATGAGGAATATTTATCCCAGCCTTCTGCAATCATGCTGGGGTTGATGGGAGTTGCAGTCCAAAATATCTGGAGAGCACCAGGTTGGAGAAGGCTGCTTTATATCCCATGGCATGGGTGCTATAAATAGCACAAGCCACAGGGATTTATGCACTAGTGGACTGGAGCAGGAGTCATGCAGGGCTCCTGACTGCCGCTGGCACAGCTGCTGCCTGCTCCTTGGTTCAGTAGGCAAGAAGAAAATCCACACAAAGGCACAGAAGGCTTCAGATGTGCTACACTGCACACTACAGCTGCACTACCTAATACTTTGGACTTGACCTGTGGCACGATTGTCAAAAAAGTTGGCTGACAAACGCTGTTATATAGAGACAAGTTTTTTTTCCATCTGACACATAGTCCTACCACCCAGAGGCGTGAAACTCTGCTGATTCTGCATTGGAAGATAAATGGTTGATTGGAATGATTTGATCTGATGACCTGCTGTAATGTAATGGCTAAGAAGCTGCACTGTAATTAATTAATTAATTAATTAAATTTGTAGACAGTCCTTCCTCTGAAGATCACAGGGCGGTTCAAAACATAAAAACAAAACAAAATGAGAACACAGAATATATAATAAAACAAAAACAAATCAATAATCCCCTTCCCACAAACGTATTTAAAGGGCCATAGAATGTTATGGCCTGGCTAAAGAGACACGTTTTTGCCTGGCAGCTAAAGCTATGTAATGAAGGCACCAGGTAAGCATTCTCCAAACAGGAGCCAGTGAAGAAAAGGTCTGTTCTCATGTTGTCACCTTCCGGACCTCTTGAGGAGGAGGCACATGAAGAAGGGCTTCAGATGAGACTGTAGGGTCTGAGTTGGTTCATATGGGGAGAGGCGGTCCTTGAAGTACAGCGGTCCTGAGCCATTTAAAGCTTTATGGGTAAAAACCAGCACCAATTGGCAGCAAGTGCAGTCAGGCTAGGATTAGTGCAATATCTCAAATGTCTTGCTCCAGTGAGCAACCTGGCAACTGAATGCTTGCACCAGCTGAAGTTTCCAAACCATCTTCAGAGGCAGCCTTACGTATAATGTGTTGCAATAATCTTACACAGAGGGTACCAGAGCACAGATAACAGAGGTTAGGCTATTCCAGTCCAGTTAATAGGGCAGTTGGGCCACAAGCCAAAGCTGATGGAAGGCACTCTGCACCACTGAGGCCACCTGAGCCTCAAGCGACAGCAAATGACCCAGAACTACCCCTAAGCTACATACCCACCAAGTATCCCCATCAAGAGCAGGCCCCCTCCCATTCATCTGGTCTAGGGAACTACCCACTAACAGAACCTCAGTTTGGATTGAGCTTCAGTTTGTTGGATCTCATCCATTGCCAAGGCAAGACAACAGTGCTGCACATCCAGCGCCACACCTGCAGATGTAATGGAAAAATAGAGCTGTGTGTCATCAGCATATTGCTGACAATGTACTCCATAACTCCAAAACCCCACTCAGTGGTTTCATGTAGATCAGGCTTCCTCAAACTCAGCCCTCCAGATGTTTGAGACTACAATTCCTATCATCCCTGACCACTGGTCCTGCTAGCTAGGGATCATGGGAGTTGTAGGCCAAAAACATCTAGAAGGTCAAGTTTGAGGAAGCCTGATGTAGATACTAAACAGAATAGGGGATAAAACTGAACCCTGAGGAACCCCACACTGAAGTCTTCATGGGGCTGAAGAGCACACCCAAAGCATCAACATCTGGAAATGACCATTCAAGTAGGACCAGAGCCACAGCAAAGCAGTACTTCCCACCTCTAACTCAGACAGCTGTTTCAGAGGGATACCATGGTTGAGGATATCAAAAGCCACTGAGAGGTGGAGGGTAATTAATCCATTCATGGCACAGGTCATCATACTGGGTGACCAAAGCAGTTTCTGTGATAAAACTGGGCCTAAACTCCAATTGAAATGGATCTAGTTTCCTCCAAGACCTTCTTCCCTCTTAAGAACCTTGCCCAAGAAGGGGTGATTGGCAACTGGCTGGTAGTTACTAAGATTTTCTGAATCCAGGGAGGGTTCCTTGCCTCGGCCATGAACACACCAGGTGGTCTTAGGCAAGCCCTTCATCTACAATACAGGAGTAAAACTTTACAGGGCTGTTCTAAGGGTTAGGTGATAATGTCTGTGAAATGCTCTGAAAGCACCATATAAATGTTTAAATACACCAGTCATGTTCATTTAAGTATAAATAACCACATAAATGTTTAAATTCTTAAATGCTGCTTAAACACTTGAGATTGCATCTGTCTAAATCATACTCATAGCAGACCCACTGAAATTAATGGACATAAGTTAGTCATGAGATGCAACCTTTAAATGCTAAGTGTTACCAGCATAATTGTATGGAGGCCTGGTGTCAGTTCATTGTTACCAGCTGAGAAGATCTGGGCAAAGTCTGGAGGCAAAGGGAGCAGACAAAGGTCCCTGCATCCCTCCTATAAAGATAATGTACAAGCCTAGGTTGTAGGATGCTTGGTCCTTGTGACTGTCAAGGAATTTGGGAGACAAATTCTAAGGTCAGGATTACTTAAAGCACCCACCACCACTTCCATCCCCTCACCACCCAACAGCCATGCACTCATGAATGGACTTATCTAGCCGTGCTGTTACAGGAGAAGAGCTGAAGGGACATGAGGCTTATGTTTGGAACCAAAATTGCCTAAAACTACGAATGGGTGTTCCCCACTGGCTGAAAATGTGCTTTGCTGCTGATTTTTTTATTTTAAAAGATTAGTTGATTGATCTACTGATTAAAGGCTGCTGACCTACTGGAACGCCACAAACACAAGCAGAATTCCAGAAAAACCGAACATGTGAAATATCTATCTATCTATCCATCCATCTATCTATCTAATGAAAGCAGGAATCAGAAGCCCTGTTCACATCGCCAGCTGGGTACACTGAAATGCATAGGATAGCTTTACCCAGCCTTGGGTCTCCAAATGCTGTTGGACCACAATCTCTATCATCCCTGACTCCGGCCATGCTGGGGATGATGTAGGCCAACAACATCTGGCTATTCAAAGTCGGAGAAGGCTAGCCTAAGGGATGGGGCAGTGGCAGTAAGTCCTGCATTGCCTTACATTTATTTATGAGCAACATGGTTAAGGTTTCTGTGCAGAAGAGGCAAGGAAAACACTGAAGCAGGGATGGTGCCTGCCACTTCAGTCTCACTGGAAATCAAACTGCTGATATAATCAGGCTGTTATACAAATCTATGGTGCGAACGCATTTGGAATACTTTGTACAGTTCGGCTCGCCTCACCTCAAATAGCATATTTTAGAACTGGAAAAAGTTTGGAAAAGGGCAACCAAAATGATCAAGGGGACTCTGTGAAGAAAGGATGCAGTGCTTGGGACATTTTAGTTTAGAGAAAAGGTGAATAGAAGTTTATAAAAGTTATGCATGGCATGGAAGAAGAGGATAGAGGGAAGGAAATCTCCCTCTCTCATAGCACTAGAACTTGTGGACACCCAATGAAGTTGAATGATGGAAGGCTCAGGACAGATAAAAGGAAGTACTTCATGCAGCACATAGTTAAACTATGGAGCATATTCCCACAGGAGGCAGTGATGGTAACCAAGCTAAAAGGGTAAAGGGACCGCTGACCATTAGGTCCAGTCATGGCCGACTCTCGCTTTATTGGCCGAGGGAGCTGGCGTACAGCTTCCGGGTCATGTGGCCAGCATGACTAAGCCACTTCTGGCGAACCAGAGCAGCGCATGGAAATGCCATTTACCTTCCTGCCAGAGTGGTACCTATTTATCTACTTGCACTTTGATGTGCTTTCGAACTGCTAGGTTGGCAGGAGCAGGGACTGAGCAACGGGAGCTCACCCTGTTGCGGGGATTCGAACCGCCGACCTTCTGATTGGCAAGTCCTAGGCTCTGTGGTTTAACCCACAGCGCCACCTGCGTCCCACGGTCACCAAGCTAGATGGCTTTAAAAGAGGCTTAGACAAATTAATGGAGGAGAGGGCTACAGAAGGCTGCTACCAAGATGGCAATGCTCTGCCTCCACAAATAGATTCAGTAATGCTTTTGAATACCAATTTCTGGAGACCACAGGAGGGGAGAATGCTACCGCACTCGAAAACTGTTTGCAGGTTTCCCATAGACACCTGGTCGCCCATTGTGAAAACAAGATGCTGGACGAGATGGGCCATTAGCCTGATCCAGCAGCTTCTTCTCATGTTTTCATGTTCACATGCTCCTTCACTTTTCTGTGTACCCTGTTGGTTGTGTGAACATGGCTTTAGTGGTGGTCAAACAGCAATTCTGCTGTAGAGAAGACAAGTAAGATCTAAAAAGGCTGCCTTCCATCCCAGCATCTCCTTGGAGGAATCACAACAGGGCAGGCTGCCGAAGTTGTCATTGCAGAAAGGTCGCCACTGATCCTGTCCTTGGCTCTCCCACAGGGAGTCATTAGAGCGATAAAGTGTAGCACCATTTACTAAACCTGCTATAAAACAAATATTGTCCCCTCTAGAATGACTTCACTATTGATCACGGAAGGAAAAAGAATAAAGCACAGATATAAGGCAGCACTTCTGTGCCCAAGCTGTGAAAAACTGGCATTTGCTTCCTCCAGTGTTCCTTGCCGATGAGTTGCATCACAAGGAGGTCACCAGGGACAGCTTTGGAGGTCTGTACTAACAAAACAATGCTGATAAAATCCAAGTTCAGGCCAATATTGAATTATAGGATTCTTCCTGGAACACTGAAGTACACAGATCAGTACAGCCAGACGCCTCTCTCTTTCTGCCTTACAGAGGGAGGAGAAACAGCCAAGACCTTCAGGGGTTCTGAAGCTATAATTGTTCTCTTCTCTGCTAGGACAGGATCATGATTCCCAATTAAGAGTGAATAGTGAAGACCCCTCTGTTTCTTGGCTACACCTTCCAGGAGGCATTCCAGAATCACAGCATCCAAAGACACGATTGGATTCATTTACAGAAAAATCATTCACAGGGTTCCACAGCTACAAACAAAAGCAAAACAAAAACATCTGTACTCCCAGGCCAGACAAAGAGAAGGCAACTGCAGGAACAGAGACATGATAGATTCTGGGGAGTCATGTTACTATCCTTCCTGACTTACGTGCAGCCATACTATGCCATATTAAGCCTACCAAAGATTAAAACTGTGCCATCTTGATTGGGACGTGTGTATGGCTAGCCTTTCGTAACTAAACTGTTTCTAGTAATCTGCCCATAGCCAGTATCAGCAAGGCAAAACAGCAAGGATAAGCAACTAGTTTTGTTAAAGGTTTGAGGTAAATTGAGGCCCCTCCTCCACTAAACCCCTTCTAATTTTCAACCCATAGCTGAAGAACATGGATCTCATAAGGCAAACTTGCTGGCCTGAAGATGAGCAGTTCTTTGCCTTTATGTGGCCTGGAGCACCCTGGTAGACATGGTAGTGCAGGAGGCTATGAACCAATGGCTTCAGGTCCTGACTACCACCTTAGGCATCAGGAGCTTGGTCCAGTTCCAGTTTACAGGGAAGGGCTTAAGCTCAGTGGCAAAGCACGTGCTTTATTAATTATTATTAGTATTAGCATTAGTATTTATATACCACTTTTAATCCGAGGATCACAAGGCGGTTTCCAGTATAAAAACACAAAAATACATAACATAATGACAAACAAAGCAATGTTCCCTTCCAGTTTAAAAGTCCATAGATTATTTAAATAGCCAAACAGCTAGGAAAAGAGGATTTATTTATTTTTGCCTGTGCAAAATGTGCCAGAGAAAGGTATGTTGTTAATATTTATAGCAATATTAATTTGGGGCACCATATTTTAAACAGAGAACTGATATATGGATTTTCTACCAGTGCCCACATACTCAACATTTCTGTATTCCCAAAAAACAGTTTATTATTATTATTATTATTAATAATAATAATAATAATAATAATAATAATAATACACATTGCAAGCAATAACATAGGCCTCTGAGCTACATTCATTCACACTGAACTTCCTCACCCTTCTCTTATAGCCCCAAGGAACAACAGTTCCCTAAGAATTAGGGCATCTTAGGAAACAATAATCAAAACCCAGCAATTCTCCTAAGAAGAGTTGCATGTTCTTGCTATCTCTTCTTGTCTTTTGCTGGGATGTTTTGTACGGTTAAAAGGAAAATTAGCTCAGGACTTCCGGGTTAGCGCGATCGGCTAATGGCGGATTCCCTCCGAGCTCCGGAGGGAATCGGCTTCGCAGGAGCTGGGTCTGGCCGCTGCGGCGACGCGGGGACCCTCAGAAATCACAGGCGCTGAAGCCTGTGAACCTGGTGACTCGGCGGGCACCATTTGCGCCCCCCGACCTGCGAAGGAGCCTTTTTAAAGGCTTCGGAACGGGGGACGGGGTGAGCGGCGCGGTGCTGAGAGTCGACTGCTCCTCCTGCGGAGTGAAGCCGCATGCCATGGTCGGAGAGCGCTGACTTCTTCTTGTGAACAATTGGACTCTAAAAGTAACAACCCGTGAGTAGTACGGAAATTGGACTTGTAAAGGAAATTTTTTTGTTGAATTTGGCACGATCGGGGAAGGTGCAAACAGGAAGTCCGCCTCCCCGTCTTGTAAATAATTTAAAGCAAGGACTAGTTAACTAAGGTCGAGAGAATTTCCTTTTCTTCATTGGGTAAAAGATATTAATTTCACGATTTGGCAGTATAAGCATAAATAACTTTATCGGAGGATAAGAGCTAATTTTGAGAGCTGAAGTGCCACCCCCCCGGACCCGGGAGTGATCCGTGAGAGAGCCTGTTGAGGAGATATAGAAGAATTTGACAGCTGTCAAAATTAGCTGAAGGAAAAAGAGAACTTTGTTTCTGCTGTCTCTGCGGGATATATTTGTTGCAATTTGGTTATATTTTGTTGAAAACAAGGAAGAACTGATACAAACTAGATTTTTGGATTTGAACTGGAAAGAATACTAAGTTACCAAAATCCCTCTAGAGGGGGATTTGGGACATTACAAGAATGGCTGGAGGAGGGAAAATTCAAGCTGGGTTGGACAGAGTTTTTGTTCTCTTGGGAAAGCTACAAGGCCAAATGGATGTTTTGGCTACAAATGTTGCAACTCTGAACTTAACAGTAAATAATATCATTGAATTTGATAAGGATTTGACTCAGGAAGCCCATGCAGCTGGACAAAAAGAGAAACTTGAGAGTTTTGAGAGTGTGGAGAAGGAGACATATGTTGTTTCTGAAGAAAAGGAAGGAGGAGCTGTAATTTTGCAGATGACAAAGGAGGGCCAGAGGCCTGACATGATGGTTACAAAGGAAAATAAGTACTGGATGATGAAAATCTGGTTTGAATTGGAGATTGAAGAATGGAGAGATCTCCTTATGTGGATTAAGACTGATGGACATCTGTTGGGGATCGAAACTGGGAAAGGGGGTGGTAGGGTTTGGGAATCCAAAGCGTGTATAATTATAATCTGTTTTTTTATTTTGTCTTGTTATTAGTAAGAAAATTGGGGAATTCGTGGAAGGGAATTTGGGTCGACTTTAGAAAAAGGTTTTAAGAATGAGCACTGATGTACAAATATGGATGTTTATAAGTTAAAATTGGTTTTTTCTTTAAAATGAACTAAATATAAAAAGGTTAAAAATTGGGGATAAGAACTTGTTGAACTAATAATTTGAGTTGGAATATAAGAAGGGGAGGTGTGGGGAAGTCAGGGAAATATGTCATTGAAAATACGGTTTGTAAACTTTATGTGTTTTTTAATTTTTTCTTTTTTTCTTTTTTCTTTTTTTGATTTTTTATTAAGATGGAAAATTTTAATAAACATTTATTAAAAAAAAAAGAAAAAGGAAAATTAGCTCAATAGTCTGTGAAGGAAGATATGGAACTTTCAGAAATCTGAGTGAAATACAGTGGTACCTCTGGTTGCGAACGGGATCTGTTCCGGAGCCCCATTCGCAACATGAGCAGAATGCAACCCGCATCTGCGGATCGCAATTTGCCGCTTCTGCGCATGCACGTGATGTCATTTTGAGCGTCTGCGCATGCGCGAGTGGTGAAACCCGGAAGTAAGCCTTTCCAGTACTTCCAGATCGCCGTGGGACACAACCTGAAAACACTCAACCTGAAGCAAACGCAACATGAGGTATGTCTGTGCAGCATAATCCCTTCACCTCAAATAAAAGAGATGTTTGCATTTGGGAATAAAGCCGATGCTTTGAAACATCTTTTTGGATGGAGATTCTTGTCCAGTTGTTGATCTTATGAAAGGATTAGCAGCTTCAGTCCTATCAAGCAGGACTACAATTGACCTCGAGGCAGATGGCCGTTCAAGGCTATCAATGTGAAGCTGGAATCAAAGATAGAACGTGAAGGATCTCTTACTCTGACACAACCCTGCCATTCTTGTCATGTTTGGAGGCACTCCCTCTAAGTTCCCCTGCTGCCTAAGGTGAGCTGAGTGGCAACTGGATAGAGGACCTCCTTAGGTTGTGGTGTCCTATTTATGGAATATTTTCCCAAAGTGGGTTCAGCAGGCACCAACTTGCATGTCTTTCTAGTGCCAGGTAAAAAAGCTTTTCATTTTCCCTGGCTTTTCATTTCTAACCATCAGTGACACTGTTCTAATTGCCACTTCTATCCTCTTTAATTACTGCTTTTATCTGTTTTCATAGTGTTGCTTGCTACTGTTTATTGTTCTATTGTTTATATGTGATTTTAATGGGCGAGATCCAATAGTGCAGCAGTGGACTCATTCCCCCATGCCCTCACTACGCTCTGGAGGATTCTGCAACTTTCCAGATCAGACTTTGGGGACACATGGTCAGAGGGGGCCTGCAGAAGGAAAGAGAGGAAGGGCAAGTCCCCCTTCTGCACAAGCAGAAGTCCATCATGCAAGGGAGACACCACAACCATCCATTCTTTTCATCTGATTTCATCTGATGGGCAGATACCCTGGGAGTAGTGATAATAAAATGCAGGACAGAAATATGTTGATTCATTAAATAGAGACCTGTCAGTTTTCAGTTGCTACTGAATAGAAGGGCTTTGTTGAGTAAGTGGTATCAGATATTACAAACATTAGAAATAGGCAAATTTAACATTAAAGCTAAATGGGAAATTGATTTGAATCTCTGCAACAGAGTGACCTTAAATGAATGAGAATGTAACAAATGTTATATCAGCCAACCTTAAAACTTTCATAAAATGCAATAATAATGCTAAATTATAGAATAATCAGTATTGGTGGTGTCAAGCACAATGGGCAAATTTAATGCATGTATTTTGGGTCTTCTCAAAGCATTCTGGCAAGAAGTTATGAATGTAATAAAACAAAGCTTATACATTATAAGAGATTTAAAGAAGGATGATCACCTCTTCTTTATGGAAAAGTGAATTTTTTAATATAAGTCACCAGAATATGAAATCTCTAGATAATAGTGAATCAATTAATAAATTTATTTTTTCATTGCTATAAATCTGACCTGTATTGCTCTTGTTGTAGAGTCCATGTACAATATGAACTTTATTATATGCTATACATTTTTTTGATTAAGGGGTACAATGATTGATTGGTTTCATTTTTTTGTATGTATGTACCGTATGTATAATAGTAATCAAAACATTTCGTAAAAAAGAAAAGCATTAGATAACCTTTGAGGAAACCTTTAATCAGTGGGAATTAGTTGTTAGGATCTTGGCACCAGAGAAAAGCATTGCGCTATGTAAGGAAAGATTTGTATCCTGAAAGATGGAACATGAATAATTGTAATAAACAGTGCAGTGAGGATCCTCCATCTAAATCTGTTTTGTTTTTCTTTTGCAGAGAAATGCTGCAAAAAGGGTGAGGAAGCAACCTTGGGAACTCATAATGATTTGCACTGTATTGACTTTTGGATTGATAGTGTGCGGTTGCCTCTTAACTCCCACTATTATATTGTGTTGATTCTGCATTGTGTTGTTTGTATTGGTGTGATGTGATGAGTTGCAGTGATTGCACTGAACCACAATTATTTCTATATTGTATTTGCACTGGATTTTTATTCTGCTGAGCTGGTACAGTTGTATGGGAAGCCCTCCGTCTTGCAGCAATAGATCTCTCCAGGTATCTATGTTTAACAAGATGAGTAATACCCTTTCACTCCTTTAGCCAGCCTATTTTCATTAGTGTAACAATTGTCTTCTTTAGAGAATCACTCTTTCAAGGAGGACTTTATACTGCTTTTGCTGTTATGGAATGAAAACAGGTGTCCTGCAGATTTTGCTTTCACTTTCTTAACAGGCTTATACTGAGGTGGGCTTTGTGGGACACCAGGAAATTGCTGAAGACATACACTTCAATTGAAGCATATGAGGCAGCCTGCTGAGCCCTTAACTTGGGGGGCCATGGTTCTGCAAGAGAAAAGTTAAAGAGAGCGGAGGCGGTTCTGGGGTAGTGCAACCGGTTTGGCCACACTACATAAATGGGCTCATCAGGTTCATTATTCAAGAGGCATGGTAAAAACTGACACCTTCTGTGTTGCCTAGTATCCCTTTATATCACATATTTATAAGAAACATTCTCTTCCTAGACTCTGCTTGGTTCATTAATCTTTTTGAAAAGACACAGTTGGCTAAACTCATTTTTATGTGCTTACTGTTTAGTCTACATGATAACCTTCATCTATTTGAGAAAATACGTGCTTGTATCTGGTGGATGTGATCTCTTCATGAATTTATGCTGATCTTTTGTATTCCTTTCACTTTGTAGATAAATTCATTTTAAAAAGGAAAGGAAAGGAAAAAGCTTTAGCAGCTATGACCAGAACCCTATCCAATCTTTCTCTCTGTCCCCCCAATTGTTGTTGTTGTTGTTTAGTCGTTTAGTCGTGTCCGACTCTTCATGACCCCCTGGACCAGAGCACGCCAGGCACTTCTGTCTTCCACTGCCTCCCGCAGTTTGGTCAATCTCATGTTGGTAGCTTCAAGAACACTGTCCAACCATCTCGTCCTCTGTCGTCCCCTTCTCCTTGTGCCCTCCATCTTTCCCAATATCAGGGTCTTTTCCAGGGAGTCTTCTCTTCTCATGAGGTGGCCAAAGTATTGGAGCCTCAGCTTCATGATCTGTCCTTCCAGTGAGCACTCAGGGCTGATTTCCTTCAGAATGGATAGGTTTGATCTTCTTGCAGTCCATGGGACTCTCAAGAGTCTCTTCCAGCACCATAATTCAAAAGCATCAATTCAGTCCAGCTCTCACTTCCATACATCACTACTGGGAAAACCATAGCCACCCCAATCACCACAGTTCAAAGTGGGTGTGGACAGGGCATGCCTGTCCATGAGATGAGGTGGTAGTCTCAGGTGGCAAATTGACCCTCCCTCTGCCACCACTTGCCGCTGTGCCTGTCTCCTCTACCCTCTACTCCATGCCCATCTGCCCCCTTTGCCCCCAACTACCTCCTTCACTGTGCTTGCCTGCTGCTGTGGCTGCCTCTTCCACAGGTGGGCATGGAGGAGGTGGGTGGGTAGAGGCAGTAGGTGACAGCTGGACATGGAGGAGGCAGCCACAGAGCCAGCTGGATGTAGAAGCAGCAGTGGCAGGCAGGTGCGGAAGAGGCGGTGGCAGTGTGGTGGTGGCATTTTCTGTCTTGCTGAAGCAGCAAAATGTCCTAGACCAACCCTATGAGCCCTTTGTCCTCCCCCCTGCAACATCTCTGTCCCTGTCCCTGCAGCCATATGTTTGGGGCAGAACATCAAGGATTCTAAGTCACACGCGAAACCCACTCCATTAAATAAAGCTTCCTGCTGCAGACATTCAGCCTCCAACACAAGGAGGGGAGGGGGTTCAGGAAGATGGATAGGGATGTGCAGTCAAGGGCAGAGCCAATGATTTTATTCTCTCTTCCTCGCATGATGTTAAATGACTGAACTAGGATATGTGTGAGAAACCTTTGGATAGTCAGATGTTGTTGACTGCAACTCCCATGACCCTAGTAAGCATGGCAATGGCCAGAGATGATGGGAGTTGTGGTTCAGCAACATTTGAAGGTTGGAAGGTTCCCCACACCTGGGATAGAGCTTCAGCAGAACTACAACACATAATAACTGTGATTATTGAGTCAGACCATTGGTCCATCTAGCTCAGTGTTGCATTCACTGAATGGCACTAGCTCTCCAGGTTTTCAGGCAGGAGTCCTTCCCAACCCCAAGGGGAGATGCCAGGGACTGAACCTGGGACTTTCCAAATGCTCTCCCAAAGGAACATCCAGCATAATGATAGCCTCAGTTTCACCCAGGAAAAATAACTGCTTGGAGTGGTAATGCTGCTGAATATGCTGCTTCTTTCCAGGGCATTAGCTAAATCATAGCCAGAGAAATTATCCACAGAAGCATCATTATTAGTTTAAATCTGTTCTTGTTCTTGTGAGCTCCACTGCTGGATGAAATTCACACGAGAGATCTTGGTGTGACAGAGTGGACTCCTTTTATCCACTGACCCAAGGCATCCAGCTACTGATCTCTATTACACTATTGCCGATTTTGGATGTCTGATCAGCACCATAGCGATGTGCCTTCCAAAGGATCAGGCAGCTAACCTATGCAAATCCCTGCTACCGTCTTCATCCACATGAGGAAAAAGCAAATAAGCTATGTAATCAAATTGTTCTCTTTGCAAATATCCTTCCTGTTACTTCTATTCAGCATGCTGATTTTGTGCAGGCGTTAACTGTTCATACCATTCATCACATTTTTGATCCAGTTTAGTCTTTCTCTTTAGATTGTTCATTCAAGCTTTGAGAAATGGTGAGCTGATCGGTTCACAGCTTGTTTGGTTACTAAGCGTTGTAGCAGAACGTTCTGGGTGGAATGTCTTTAAACTGGTATCTCTCTAACACGTGGATACAAAAACATTTACTTGGGAGAAAAGTTCGACTCACACTTTAGCCTCTAAATGAGGCACCGTATGTACAAAGCCACCATATACCTATAACAGTGATACATTTTGACAGCTGCTACAGGCACCTGTAGCTGAAGAGTCTCCTTCCAGCCTTCTCCATAGCCCATTCTCCTGTTAAGGAGAAGGATGCTGCCAGTGTTGCTAACTCACATTCCAAGAGGCACCCAACTTCAATGAGCAACTTTGGAGGAAGGAGGACAATTTTGCTTTCTTTTTCCTTTTTGCTCTGCTTCAGATCTTGGTCTTGAATCTGACAAGCCCTGCATGCTACTTGGGATCTGCACAAGCTAATCTCCTGTGACAGTATATGATGATCATGTTTGGACAAACTGAAACTTAGTTACCTTCAACATTTCATTAGTTTTAAAAGTCACATTTGTCTAGCTTAGCCTGTTCCAACTTGGTGATCTCTAAATGTTTTGGACTACAATTCCCATCAGGAGGGCACCTGGCTGGAGAATTCTGGGCTAACCGTTTGAGTACAATGAAGTTTGGGAGTTTACTTTTCCTCTGTGATGTCCATTTCTTTTGACACATTTGGAACTAATCTATCTTCTGGTGTATGAGCTTAAAATCTCCCAGGGCTATCAAACATATTCTGCACAAGTGCTGAGACTTAATTAGTTTAGAAAAAAGATGTCCAAAAAGGGACATGACCAATTAGAGATGGGGAACCTGTGGTCCTCCAGATGTTGTTGGACTCCAGGTCCCCAGCCAGCATGGCCAATGGTCAGGGATAATAGAGGATGTCGGCCAATAACATTTAGAGGGCCACAGGTTTCCCATCCCTGTGACAGAGGTTTATCCAAGTATGAATGGTGTAGATATAGTTGATAGAATGTTCCCCCTCCTTTCTTCATAATACAAGAATGCATAACCAAATGAAAAGGATGAGCAACAGAATCAGAAAAACAAAAGAACGTACTTCTTCAAACAACACATAAGTCACTAACATAATCTGTGGTGATGATGTGATTATGGCCATTTGCCTGACTTTAATGGAGGATTAGACAACTTTATGTAGGCCTATCTATGGCAAGAAGTTATAACAGCAAATACAGCCTTCATGTTCAGAGCCACAATGGGTAGGATCTAGATGGAGTTAACTGAACTTTATTCCTATTGAAATCAGTGGGACTTAAGTCAAGACAAAATAGTCCCATGGATTTCAATGGAACCATCATCCATCTAATATGCAGTGTGCCCATATATGCACCCAATCAGAAGCAAACCCAAATGTGTTCAATTAGGCTTGCTCCTGTTGGGTATGGGATTGTAGCCTCCATTTGGATCCAGCCATCTGGAGCTGAATACCAATTGTTGGAGGCAAACAACAAAGAAGGACTATTGCCTGTGGGACATTGCAGTCAACATAGGTTCTTCTGATATGTATGGATAACTGCGAAAGTTATCTGAGTGCATCTGCATGAAAACATACCCTCTTCCCAGCTCAGTGTTTCAGCACCAAAATGGAAATTCAGGAAATGCTTCCTCCCAAGCTTGGTGGCACCACAACATGGATCTTGTAGTAGGTATACATGGGAACATAGGAAGCTGCCTTTTACTGAGTCATACTACTGGTCGATCTAGCTCTGAATTTGTCTACATGACCGGCAGCAGCTCTTCAGGATTTCAGACAGGATTTTCTTCCCCAGCCCCACCTGGAGATACCAGGGATTGAACTGAGGACCTTCTGCATGCAGAGTTGATGCTCTAGCACTGAACTATGGTACTATTCACCAGTGTATGACTAACCATGGCATTGCTGTAGTCCACTTATGCCATGAATGCAAGTGTGGGCTCTAGTGTGGGATTAGTGAGGATTGGAGGCACTAAATGAGGGCATCAAAGTTCTTCACAAAGCCCTGTGTATAGCTAATCTAGGCATACAAACAGGAGCACTATGTGCTTTTACAGTGGTGGGATTTTCCTTTTCCTGGAACAAAACAGTCACTTTCCACCAGAGCACCTCTGAGATGATGGCTTGCAAAGGGAGCCGGGCAGCAAAGGGTTAACACCCTCCAACAAAGCAGAAATGCTCCTGGTTCCATTCCTTGCTCTGCATCCAGCCTGGAAGCATCAGCAATGCCGCAGTCCAAGTCAGCTTGCTGAATTCAGGAGCAGATGGAGAGTGTAGCTCTCAGTGCTAGGCCAGACATTGTGTAAATTCCCCCGGTCCTCTCCCAAACAGCTGCTGATTCTAGCTGAGGATCAGCTCCTCTCTCTTCTTTTTTACATAACTTGTTTGCCTCCCTCTTCCTATGATTTGGATCATGGAGGACAAAGGGGGCAAGGGGGCAGTGGTTAGTCTAGAGCTCACAACAGCGTGGTTGGTACCACTGCTTAGATGACCTGTAGTCTTGGAAAATAACTATCTGAAAGAGAGAGACAGCTCACTTGAATTAGCTTTATGAGTCGATTATGCACAGGATAGCAAAGTTGTCCGAAAGCTACTGACAGTTATATATTTGGTGCCAGGAATGTAGGTCAGAAAAACAGAGAGAAACAGTGAATCAAGAAAGAAGGAAAAACATGGCTTATCCCCTTGCACTCCTATAACACATTGTTGTCACCTATTCATCATTTTTGTGCATTTTCATATTTCATGAGCTCTGTCCATATTAAATGTGGGAGAGAATTGTCCATAAGAGAGGTGGAGACAGAGAGCGTGGTTCTGATTCCTTTTTCACTCTGCACATGTACAAATACACAGAGACTTATAGGACTGTGGAACATGTTTTTCCAAAGAGCTCTTGCGCAAGGCACTGATTTAAAGAAAAGAGGCAGGCAGCACTTAATAAGTTCAATTCCTGTGTGACCTAGAGTGGTTGGGTGGCCAAAGTATGCTAACTGCAGGCCATTAGTGGCCTCTTTTCTAACCCTGTATTTAATAATCAAGGCTGTGCACTACAATTACACCAAAGTCCCCATAAGCCCCTTGACGATTTTGCCCCACTGTCCATAGTTTCTCAAGTGAAAAGGTGCCAACTGTAGGTAGCTAACAAGGAAATTAATAATAGTAATTTCAGCCTATGTGTTTTGTGCAGTTCTTCAGTTGGCACAATTTGGTTTTTAATTGAAGAGGGAAACTTTTCATTTTTATTTGCATTATAGCCAGTTTTCCTAGAAAGGTTTTCAGTGCTGAAGGCCTTCTGATTTGGGTTCTTTGTTCACCTCTATCTGTTTTATCAATGTTCAGCTTGCTGTATCAGTGTAGACTTGTAGTTTGTTATGTAATCTTGAATTGGACATTTAAAACGTCAAGCCATTACCAAGAGTGTCCTTCTAATACTTATACAACTGCTGCTATCAGGCTAGAAAAATGGAATCATTTTATGATTTTCTCCAATGAAGAGGAATATGCCAGTTCCCTGTAAGTGGGAGGCTCAGCCCTTTATCAGGAACTGCTTATCTCCGCTCCATGTGGAGGAGCACATGAGTGCAGCCTCCTGGGGAAGAACACTCTCCAGACCTCCTCTGGCTTTACCAGGGAGAGAAGCAAGGAGGCAACATTGTTGGCGTGGTGCAATTGGACCTGCAGGAGTTCCAGACTGGCTCTGCCAGGGTGTTTGTACCACACATACCTCTCTGTCTCCCTCCCAGTAAGCAACAGCGACTCAGCTATTGAGAGATCAGGTGAGTACTGCTGCCCTACCATTCTATCTGCTATTGCCTGTCCAGTAGCTGGCCATCTGCATCTCCTATGCAGGAATGGGTGTTAAGAGGGCTTCCTGTGCTCATGGTGCTTCATTTGAACAACAAGGTCTACTTGAGTACTGGTGTGCTTTGTGGTTTTGTTCTTTGGTGCTACCACCTGGTTTGCCCTCTAATCATGATTTTTCTTTGGTCCTGGGCTTGCACTTCCTGGCTACTGACGTGCTGCAGACTGCAAGCCCAGCCCTGATGCAGAGAAATGTGATGCAGGGGGGCTAAGATGATGATGGAATCTTGTCCTGTCTTTTGGACAGGAACCAGTGATGTACAGAAAAGTGTTCATTGTGGAAACAGAAAAGGAGAAATACATAGGAGACTAGGTTGATACAGGATAATGGGAAAGAATAAAAGAGGACTCGTGCTCATTCCCAGAAAGGAAAGCAGGAAAGGTTGGATTTTCATCTCTGCTGGAAAAGAGCAGAAATGACCTTTCTCAGCTAATTGGGCGGCTCCCAACAGAACACTAAAAACAGAATAAAACTTCAAACATTAAAAACTTCCCTAAACAGGGCTGCCTTCAGGTGTCTTCTAAAAGTCACTTAGTTGTTTATTTCCTTGACATCTGATGGGAGGGTGTTCCACAGGGCAGGTGCCACTACCGAGAAGGTCCTCTGCCTGGTTCCCTGTAACCTCACTTCTTGCAGGGAGGGAACCACCAGAAGGCCCTTGGGGCTGGACCTCAGTGTCTGGGCTCAACGATGGGGGTGGAGACGCTCCTTCAGGTATACTGGACTGAGGCTGTTAAAGGTCAGCACCAACACTTTGAATTGTGCTCGGAAATGTAAACTGAGATACATGCCTGAGAACAGTGTAGATAGAGACAGAAGCCAAGGAAACCTGGGTCCACATCCCTGTTCTGTAACGGAACTCACAATATTACCTTAATGCAGTCACTCTCTTCCTTCCCCCCTTCCCCCCTTAACCTGAAACTCCCATTTGGAAATCTAAGAAACTATTGTGGGGACCACAAAATACCCATTTCACAGAAGGAAAACTGGTGTTGCTCGGTATCCTCCTCTAAACAGCTAAAACATCTACAGAAATGACCAAAACGAATAAAACACTGACA
Source organism: Podarcis filfolensis (assembly GCF_964270895.1). Lineage (NCBI taxonomy): Eukaryota > Metazoa > Chordata > Lepidosauria > Squamata > Lacertidae > Podarcis > Podarcis filfolensis. The sequence goes on from NC_139609.1 coordinate 72,222,915, forward strand.
AACAGCAGACATCCCCTCACAAAACAGGCAACACCCAAACCAAACAAAGGAAACCAAACAAACTCAAATCTGTCATTAAAAAAATTAAACTTGTGAGTGGCCTTGGAGAGCAATGAGTGTGTGTGTCTTGAGGGCACAATGAGCACTTTTATATCCCACTGATCTACAATCAATCAATCAATCAATAGATCAGTTGGTTTAGTTATGTCAAGAATAATACTTTTGTTTCAAAGAATGGTAGTGAACTAGGAACTAGATTGTGGAACAGCCCCCTGCAGCCACAGGTTAACTGAAAGAAATCCCAATATCCCATATCCAATCAGAAATAAGATCAGTTCTATAAAATGGGGCTTATTCTCAGCTAAATGGGTACTGGAGTGCAGCTTTAATTTCTTTTATCATCTTGCCTCTCATTGGTTTTAAGTCTTCAGATCAGGTTACCAGTGCAATCCCACCCATGTTTACTCAAAAGCCCTACTGAATTCAGTAGGGCTCACTCCCAGGTAAGTGGGGTTAGGATTGCAGTCTTAATCATTACGTTCATTCCCAACATGTGAACAACTGGATCCCCATCATACAGGAATGTGTGGAGAAAAACACCTGTTCCAAGAGGGCATTATGGGCTAAGCCTTCCATGTAATCTAAGGTGAAGTCCAGCACAGAGCTCTTGCCAGGTCATTAAAGCAGGTTGGTACAGTAATTAATGATCATTTCGGAGCTGTGTGTGAACAAGGAGGTCAATTTCCAATTTCCCAACTGTGTTAAACCAGTTTTAAGGAAACCAACTGTGAATAAATCTCTGTCAACCTGATTAGTCCTTAATTAATATTGCTAGGAATGATACATGTATTCCTTCACCCCAATGGGGCTAGGACTCAGCTAGCATTGATTCTCTCCTTTGGAGAGAGTGGAGCAAAAACATTCTTAACCCATTCATAGCTGGATTTTTTCTGATCTCCTGTATAATGGCAGAAGCTCAGTTTGTCTGGAGTCAAATAGAAGATATTTTAAGATGGTTTTAAAAGTCTGGGTTCACTCACCACCCCTTCCCAATTCTCCAAAGTTCCCCGAGAAGAAGGATTGATTGTTCATCCACTCTGAGAACTGCAGTTCGGTATAGGGGCCTTCTAACAACTCTCGCCACCTTAACAAACTACACTCTCCATGATTATTTGGAGGAAGTCATCACTATTAAAAGTGGTACAACACTGCTTTAAATGCTTAGTGCAGGGAGGGGGGTAATTAAGACATACTGAGGAACTAACCCATGCCAAGTTAAAAAGGATTACCCATAGAATTACGCCAAAAGTGTATTATTCTAACAGAAAGGATAATGAAATCAGGAATAATAAAGTTTTATATTTGCAAATATACTGCAGTACATAAGGGAGCATGCAACTGAAAAATAATCTAACTAGAACATTTATCTTGCAATAAATATATTTGCATATGAAATATCTTGAAAATATTTTGATTTCTTGCTTAGCCTATATAGAACTGTTCAATGTACAGCAACACAAGAACAGTTGCACACACAGTTTAGCACTAACTAAATGGAAGAGAAAAATACAACATGCATACCCTGCAAGTGTCCCGGGAAAACCGGGACGTCCTGCTTTCCCTTGCAAGAAAACGGTGCCTCAAGAGCATGGCCCTGAAAAAAAGCATGTCTTTTGGGCTCTGTGATCTCACACAGTTCATCTCTGGATTTTCCGCACATCTGATAAGATCCAATTCAACAGGTAGGATTCATTCCCCTGGGTGAAATCACAGCGATTTCCTTTAAGGCTGAAGACTAGGGTGTGTGTGTATTCATATATATATATGTGAAGCAGGAAATAACAGTCACCTAAACAACACATGCAGTTGCTCAGAATGGCCAGAAGATTGCTAGTGTAAGTGCAACAGGGTAATATTGACTAGCATAATGGGCCCAATAGAAGCTTGACTATAAAATTCTGCTATGAAGCATCCATTCCTTTGGAGCTATAAGCATTTATCCTGAATTGAAGACACATAGATTATAGGTGTTATAAAATAGCCCAGAAGCAAGCTCATCTCTGTATAACCTCAGTGCACCCTCACACCCTGTCGTGTTTTATTCTCTGCTCACTCCATCCATGAATTTAGACTCAAACTGAGTTTCTATTTAATCTGGCTTTCTGATCCACCCGGGTGCACTGATGTGTCTATATCAATCAGGCAGTCAGTATATCAAGTTCTGGGAGAGCATCCCTGTTTATTCAAAACTGGGTACTCCCATGTAGCTCACCTGCTACTGTTTGATATGGGATAGATACACTAGCCAGCATTTCACCGTTAGAAACTCTCAGAGGATAACACTGAAAGTACTCCTAAAGTACTCCAGTGGCACAATGGGTCGGTGCATCTGGCTGTTAACCAGAAGGTTGGTGGTTCAAGCCCACCCAGGGACGGGCATGGGCAGGATTCCTGCATTGCAGGGGGCTGGACTAGATGACCCCTGGGTTCCCTTCCAACTCTACAATTCTATGAATCTATTAACTATGTGCATGTGTGCATGCATTTGTGTGTGCCTGTGTGCACATTTTCCAGCCATTAGAATGAAGGAAAGAAATGGCAGCAGAAAGCCAGTGCTCACTTACCAGTGCAATAATGCTCATGCTTATAATGTATCTTCAAAGCAGTGTGTGGACATTAGCGAATTCATTACTTCCATACAAGAGAAGCAAATTTGCCACTTGCAATTTATGCTCCTTACAAATAAGAAAGGCTTGCCTATAAGTGATCATTGCCTATAAGAAGAGGAAAGATTATTGCTTTTCTTCAGGCCTTGATACTGGAAGGTTTTCACCAACACTGTAAAAGCTGCCTCAAACAACACATGTCTGCTGTTATTTATTTCCATTTATAGTGGTTTCTAAATTAAAAATTCTGCAATTTTATTCTAGCCATCCCATACAATCCCTAGAACAGTCATCAGGCCGCATATGACTAATAAGTAGCATTATTAAAAACGACACTTAAGTGAGGTAGCGCAAGATGAGTTTTAATTTGGTGTCTCTGAGCTGTTTTTCATATTAAAAGCACTTTTGTGGATCTCTGCCAGGTGTTAAAAATATGCATGTGTAATGCGGGAGCATCAGCACACAATGCTGTTGTTCTGAGATTCAAGGGTAGAAATTATTCACTGATATATGTTTGTGGATACATCTACTCCCTGAGGATGAAAATCTCTCTCCATCCATTTCTGACCTATCCCCCATCTGTCTTGCCCATCTGGAGTAGCTTGTAAGCTCACTGGAACTGTTTCTTCTGTGCTCTATACAAACACCTAGAACAAATGGTGCTGAATAAATGCGTGGTAGTAGTTGGTAGAAGAATAGCCTCACCATGAATACTAGAATCTAAAACTTAAATCACACTTTGCTTCAAAATTCTTCCGGTGGTGGTGGTGGGGATGTGAATGTCTGACTTGGAAAATTTGGGGAATTTTGAATATTTGTGAATATGCATTTTAGCTCAGCATAGAACCACTCTACACAGTCCTGATATCTGTGGGTTGCAAAGATGGGGCAAATGCACCAGGAAAAACCATATGTTCAGAGCAATTTGCTCCAGACAGCTTGAGCTAGGAAATGAAGGCCACATCCATACATTTAAAGCATTAAGATACCACTTTAAATTGTTGTGACTTCCCCCAAAGAATTTTAGGAACTGTGGTTTGTTAAGGGTGCTGGAAGTTGTTAGGAGACCCCTTGCCTCCTCCCAGAGCTACAGTTGCCAGAGTGGCGAAACAGTTGATCCCTTTTCCAAAGGAACTCTGGAAATTCTTTGGGGGAAGCCATGACTGTTTAAAATGGTGCCATTGTGCTTTAAATACATGGTGTGAATGTGGCCTAAGCCACATGACAGGGAAGCAATGGCTCAATTCCCAGTTGTCACAACAGTAATTTTTTTTGCTGCTGTACTCCTTCAGATTTGCAACACTCATTTTGCAGGCTATGGATGATTAGTAGGACAGAAGGTATAAAATTATTACCGGTTTTCTATGCATATGTAGGTACATGCCCAAGGAGAGAGTGTGTGCTATATGACTGATTCTCTATATCTACTTCCTGCATGTTGATCCCCAGTAAATCTAAACACCCCCTGGAGTACGTTACTTACAGTCTTGATTCAAGACTGAGCTAGTCGTGGAATTGTTTGAAGTTCTACGTTTTTCCACCCGAGCAGCACAAAGGAGATGAAAACACTTCCCAATGAATGCCCCCTTTTGTTGGGGTGGGCAAGCCCTTCCATGCAGCTTTTGCTGGTGGGGTTAAATAGAATTAAATGCCTGTAGCACACCACATTGTACAGGAGAAATTAGCACTATACAGTTGCAATAAAGCGTATCAGATGAAATGAATGAAGGTTATGATCCTATTGAATAGTAGATCTCAGAAAGCAGTTGGAAACAGTCACTTCTCATCAAATGGGGCTGGTAAAATGGGGATCACTACAGAAGCTCATTACCCAACACTTTATTCAATAAGTTCCAAAATTTTGCTAAATGTTTGCCCAATATTAGGGAAATCAAGATGGTTGTTCCCATCAGATGGTAACTACTGTGAGTCTATACAAGCATTTTCATGCACATCCAAATGATCCTAATTTTAGGGATTGCTTTTTAGTGTCTCCAATCCCCACAATCCAAATATACAGAGTGTTTGCCCGGTGGTTGGTCACATGCTGGGTCATATAGCTTTAAGAGATTATTGCTGGCTATGAGGTCTAAAAGGTTGACTTGAGCTGTGTGTAGGCATGTCCTGAGTGTTGGGGGTGGGGGGAGCTTCCTGAAGCATAGTGCATGAGATGTTGACAGCCAGCCTGTGGCAATTTTTGCCATGTACACATACTTTAAGAACAGCTGGGGGGGGGTGTGCTCCTGGACTCAGCCCTGAGTCCAGATGCCCAGGTCTCTGCAGTGGCAGTTGCAGAGTTAAACAACAACAACAACTTATTTATACCCCGCCCATCTGGCTGGGTTTCCCCAGCCACTCTGGGCAGCTTCCAACAAAATATTAAAATACAATAGTCTGTTAAACATTAAAAGCTTCCCTAAAGCTAGTGCACCAGCTGTGCCAATTCCTTGAGATGTTTGATTTGACCACAGTGACACATGCCATAGCTACATCCCGTTTGGATTACTATAATGTGCTCTATGTGGGACTTGCCTTTGAAAAGTGCTCATAAACTTTGAAGAGCTGCAGCCAGATGGTTGACTGGGACTGGTTATAGGGAGCATACAACTGACTTGTTACAACAGCTCCACTGGCTGCCAATCTATTTCCAGGCACAATTCAAAGTGTTGGCTATGACCTATAAAGTTGAATTAGGCTTAAGACTGGATTCCCTCATACAAACAGGCTCTGAGATCTTTGGGGGTGTGTGAAACCCCCTCCCTAGATTATCCACTTATTTATTGCATTTATATCCCACCTTTTTCTCCAAGAAGCACTAGGTGGTGTGCATGGTTCTCCCTCATCTTCATTTAATCCCCATAATAACCCTGTGAGGTAGATGAGTCTCAGAGGCAGTGACGGGGCCCAAGGCCACCCAGTGAGCTTCATGAATGAGCAGGGATTTGAACCCTGGTATCCCAGGTCCTAGTCTGACACTCTAACTACTACACCACACATTGTTTTGTCCTTCTGCCTACAGGTGAATACTTTCTTGTTCCAACTGGCTTTTGGAAACTGACTGTTTTTAAGGAAAGGGCTGGTGCATGAGTAATTTTCCTTCACACTACTAGGGTAAGAGTAGTTTCCCCTCACTCCAGTAATGGTTTCTTTTCTACTTTGTTAAACACCAGGAATCCTCTTAATTTTGGAAATTTCTATGGCTTTACCACCAGACTGGAAGAGAATCTGCAGTGCTAGGACATGTCATACTTTGTTTCTCCAAATTGTATGATTAGGGTTTAAAAAAAACCCTGCATGTTAAATATATCAGGCCAGAGCACACAGCAACCAGCACCACCTCATCAATACATAAATAAACCCACATAGTTTACCATGAACTGAGTGCTGCAGTTAGCAAGCTCCTTCTGGCAGAATGCCGGCAGAACCTCCACTTCTTCTTGTGTTCACTTGAGTAACCTGCGAGGCGCTAAGATGCCACAATGATATTTGTTGTGCAGCAAGATAGGAGAAGAGGAATGGCCAGTGGCCATTTGCTGACCTTGCAAGCCAAGCAGTAAATGAAGAAAAAGCCTCCAAGTGGCTGACAATGACCTTGGCTGACAAGACGTTTGATATACCAGGCATACCGTTAAGTTCCTATTAAGGGTGGTTATACTAGACAAATAAATATATAAAAGCCATTGAGGACAGTTGGGGAAAATGAAGAATTACATGAATGGAACAGCTGGGTTTTACCCCCCCCCCCCATAGAGCACCCATATAGTACAATACTTTAGGAGCATGTGGTGGGTAAAGGCCTGCTGTTCCTACCCCGTGTGCATGCTTAATAAGCAAGTAATCTTAAACTCTGCACCAAGAAAAGTCCAGTTTATGCTGCATACATGCTATACCTTTAAAGCATATTCAAAACATATTTTCCCCCTGAAAGAATTCTGGGCACTCCAACAGTTTGACTTCACCCTCAAAGGCGCACTCCTCCATTGTCTCCTGCGACAGATGGATGCCAACTCTGTAGTCCCCAATCCCTTGTTACAACTCCCATCAACCCTTAAACTACAGTGCACGGAATTCTTGGGGGGGGGGATGCACTTCAAATGTGCTTTGAAGGTACAGTGGTACCTCTAGATACGAACAGGATCCGTCCCGGAGCCCCGTTCGTATCCTGAAGTGAACGCATCCCACGTCTGCGCGTGCACAGGTCGCAATTCGCCGCTTCCGTGCATGCGCGTGACGTCATTTTGACCATCTGCGCATGTGCGAATGTTGAAACCATGTTTCGTTACTTCCGGGTCACCGCAACCCGAAAGCGCTCAACCTGAAGCAACTTCAACCCGAGGTATGACTGTATTATGCAGGGGTAGGCAACCTAAGGCCCGGGGGCCAGATGCGGCCCAATCACCTTCTCAATCCGGCCCACGGATCCAATCCAGAGTATTTTTACATGAGTAGAATGTGTCCTTTTATTTAAAATGCATCTCTGGGTTATTTGTGGGGCATAGGAATTCGTTCATTTTTCCCCTTCAAAATATAGTCCGGCCCCCCACAAGGTCTGAGGGACAGTGGACCGGCCCCCTGCTGAAAAAGGTTGCTGACCCCTGGTATAATGTGTTCTTTGCTTATGTCTTCCTGTTGCTGGCTGGAGCCTGTGTGTAAAGGGGAAGAAGAGTACCCTGCACAGGAGAATCAGAACCATGGAGAGCTCCCTGGGGAAAATTAGGCCAGACCTTTTTTATTTTGCCGTTAGCAGGGGATGTTAAAATTTAACTCTCTCTGGATTTCTATAAGGACTGCATCTTGTGGGGAAGTTTTAACCTTTCCTTCCTCGGCCACAATCCTGATGAGAATGCTCCTTCACAGCAATTAGTATTAAGGAGAAAAAACCTCCCATTGCTACCAGTAAGGAAATAAATAACACATGTTAGCTGATTGATCAGGGGCACATTTTTTCATAAATAAAAATCATTTTCAAGGATTAACCTAACCCAGTGGTTTTCAACCTGTGTGCCTTGGCACCCTGGGGTGCCTTGAATGATAGTCAGGGGTGCTGTGGGCAACACTGGCCTCTGTCCCTCTTTCCTTCCCTTTCTCCTCTGATGTCTTCACGCATCTCTGCCTCCCAAAGGCTTGCACACCTGTTTGTTCCAGTGGCCCTGGCTACAAGCTCCCCAGGCAAATGGTGCCTCTGGGACTGGCCAGGGGGTGCTTCCCAGGCCCCTGTGGGGCAGTGTGAGGAGGCACCTCTCTTTGGGGTGGGGTGGCAGCTTAGAGACCAAGGGCAGCAGCAGCAGCTGGCTAGAGGACCCCCCAAAGGAGAGGGAAGAGAAGAGGAGGCTGAGGGAACTATCTACAAGGCAGGGTGTTCAAAAAAGGGTGAGAGGTTGCCAGCTTTGCAGGCAAGGGGTGACATTACTGGGCTCCTGAGCCCCACAGGGGTGCTGCAGAAAAAATGCAGTTGGTCAAGGGAGACTTAGAATCATAGAATCATAGAATCATAGAATCATAGAGTTGGAAGAGACCACAAGGGCCATCGAGTCCAACCCCCTGCCAAGCAGGAAACACCATCAGAGCACTCCTGACATATGGTTGTCAAGCCTCTGCTTAAAGACCTCCAAAGAAGGAGACTCCACCACACTCCTTGGCAGCAAATTCCACTGTCGAACAGCTCTTACTGTCAGGAAGTTCTTCCTAATGTTTAGGTGGAATCTTCTTTCTTGTAGTTTGGATCCATTGCTCCGTGTCCGCTTCTCTGGAGCAGCAGAAAACAACCTTTCTCCCTCCTCTATGTGACATCCTTTTATATATTTGAACATGGCTATCATATCACCCCTTAACCTCCTCTTCTCCAGGCTAAACATGCCCAGCTCCCTTAGCCGTTCCTCATAAGGCATCGTTTCCAGGCCTTTGACCATTTTGGTTGCCCTCCTCTGGACACGTTCCAGTTTGTCAGTGTCCTTCTTGAACTGTGGTGCCCAGAACTGGACACAGTACTCCAGGTGAGGTCTGACCAGAGCAGAATACAGTGGCACTATTACTTCCCTTGATCTAGATGCTATACTCCTATTGATGCAGCCCAGAATTGCATTGGCTTTTTTAGCTGCCGCGTCACACTGTTGGCTCATGTCAAGTTTGTGGTCAACCAAGACTCCTAGATCCTTTTCACATGTACTGCTCTCAAGCCAGGTGTCACCCATCTTGTATTTGTGCCTCTCATTTTTTTTGCCCAGGTGCAATACTTTACATTTCTCCCTGTTAAAATTCATCTTGTTTGTTTTGGCCCAGTTCTCTAATCTGTCAAGGTCGTTTTGAAGTGTGATCCTGTCCTCTGGGGTGTTAGCCACCCCTCCCAGTTTGGTGTCATCTGCAAATTTGATCAGGATGCCCTTGAGTCCATCATCCAAGTCGTTGATAAAGATGTTGAATAAGACCGGGCCCAAGACAGAACCCTGTGGCACCCCACTAGTCACTCTTCTCCAGGATGAAGAGGAACCATTGATGAGCACCCTTTGGGTTCGGTCAGTCAGCCAGTTACAAATCCACTGAGTGGTAGCATAGTCAAGACCGCATTTTACCAGCTTCTTTACAAGAATATCATGGGGCACCTTGTCAAATGCCTTGCTGAAATCAAGGTAGGCTACATCCACTGCGTTCCCTTCATCTACCAGGCTTGTAATTCTGTCAAAAAACGAGATCAGGTTCGTCTGACATGACTTATTTTTCAGAAATCCATGCTGACTATTGGTGATCACAGCATTCCTTTCTAGGTGCTCACAGACTGTTTGCTTAATGATCTGCTCCAGAATCTTCCCTGGTATTGATGTCAGACTGACTGGGCGGTAATTATTTGGGTCCTCTCTTTTCCCCTTTTTGAAAATAGGGACAACATTTGCCCTCCTCCAGTCTGCCGGGACTTCGCCTGTTCTCCAGGAATTCTCAAAGATGACTGCCAGTGGTTCTGAAATCACATCTGCCAGTTCTTTTAATACTCTTGGATGCAGTTCATCTGGCCCTGGAGACTTGAATACATCTAGACTAGCCAAGTATTCTTGTACTATCTCCTTAGTTATTCTGGGCTGTGTTTCCTCTGCTGAATCATTTGCTCCAAATTCTTCAGGTCGGGCATTGTTTTCTTTATCGGAGAAGACTGAGGCAAAGAAGGCATTGAGGAGTTCAGCCCTTTCTGTGTCCCCTGTTTGCATTTCACCATCTTCTCCTCTGAGTGACCCCACTGTTTCTTTGTTCTTCCTTTTGCTACGAACATACCCATAAAAGCCTTTTTTGTTGCTTTTAACCTCTCTAGCAAGCCTGAGTTCATTCTGTGCTTTAGCTTTTCTGACTTTGTGTCTACACGTGCTGGCTATTTGTTTGAATTCCTCTTTGGTGGTTTCCCCCCTTTTCCATTTTTTGTACACATCCTTTTTTAATCTTAACTCAGTTAAAAGTTCTTTAGATAGCCACCCTGGCTTCTTTAGGCACCTTCCATGTTTCCGTCTCATTGGTATTGCCTGAAGTTGTGCTTTTACTATCTCCCTCTTAACAAACTCCCAGCCATCATGAACTCCCTTTCCTTTTAGTATTACTGTCCATGGGATCTCACCCAGCACTTCCCTAAGTTTTATGAAGTCGGCTTTCTTAAAGTCGAGAAATTGTGTCCTAGTATGCTTGGCTGCTCCTTTCCGCTGTATAGTAAACTTCAGAAGAGCATGATCACTCGCGCCTAATGATCCTTCCACTTCTACCCCACTAACCAGGTCATCAACATTGGTTAGGACCAGATCTAAAATGGCTGTTCCTCTTGTTGCTTCTCCCACTTTCTGGACAATGAAGTTGTCTGCAAGGCCAGTGAGGAATCTGTTTGACCTTATGCTCTTGGCTGAGTTTGACATCCAACAAATATCCGGGTAATTGAAGTCCCCCATCACTACTATCTCCCTTCCTTTTGCATGCTTGGCCATCTGTTCCAGGAAGGCATCATCTATGTCCTCCGTTTGGCTTGGGGATCTATAGTAAACTCCCACAATGAGGTCTCTGTTATTCTTCTCTCCCTTAATTTTGACCCAAATGCTCTCACTTTGGCTTTGGACTCAAAAAGGTTAAAAACCTCTGACCTAACCAATTAAGCAACCGGATGTTGCAGTCTCTCTTACTTCCTTTGAACCCCTCCTGAAAATCTCTGTTCTCCATCCTTCTACAACCCACCACTTCCTGTACCTGACAGCAGAGGTAGCTAGCATGGACCCTCCAGCGGCAGACTAGAACTCCCATCATCCCTGACCATTTGCTGTGCTGGATGGGACTGATGGGAGTTGGCTATCCCTTGCTTACTGTAACTAAGCCTGTATCTAAGCCTATGGTTGCAATTCTATACACCTTTCCACCTGCAATGCCCAAGGTGGCTATTTTCCCCCAGGCTACTTTTGCCTGCATGTCTTCTGTTATCTTCCTTGAGCTGAATTTGGGTTCCTTGAGACAGGAGCCTGTCCTCTTATACTTTGGAAAGTGCCTTGCATCCTAATATTGCTAAACAAAGGCACACGTGGACACATCCTTCTTGAAATAGCTGAAAGTACAGGAAACAGAAGGGACGCGGGTGGCGCTGTGGGTTAAACCACAGAGCCTAGGACTTGCTGATCAGAAGGTTGGCGGTTCGAATCCCTGAGACAGGGTGAGCTCCCATTGCTCGGTCCCTGCTCCTGCCAACCGAAAGCACGTCAAAGTGCAAGTAGATAAATAGGTACCACTCTGGTGGGAAGGTAAACAGTGTTTCCGTGCGCTGCTCTGGTTCGCCAGAAGTGGCTTAGTCATGCTGGCCACATGACCCGGAAGCTGTACCCGGGATCCCACAGCCAATAAAGCAAGATGAGTGCCGCAACCCCAGAGTCACAACTGGACCTAATGGTCAGGGGTCCCTTTAGCTTTACCTTACAGGAAACAGAGTAGTCAGGTGGTGGTGATTCTGCTAGAGTTTGGCTGTTGCAAGGTTAATAAACTAAAGATGATCAGAATTCTGAGGGGCCCAAAAGCATCCAAGGTAAAGCTGAGGTGGCCTTTCCCTCTGCAATCCCATATTTGTACCTAGATCACAGGAAACAGGCTTATACCAAGTCAGACCACTGCCCATCTAGCTCAGTACTGTCTACACTGACCGGCAGTGGCTTTCCAGGATTTCAGACAGGGGTCAGTCCCAGGCCTACCATGCAGATGATCTCCCATGGAGCTATAGCATTTACACAGGCTTCTTTTGCCTGAACTTCATTTTAGAACGAAGCACAAAGACTCTGGGAATTAATCCACCAGCACTATTAGCAGCCCGTCCCCACTGCCATTTTATAACAAACATTATAATTATAAAGCAATAATCATAACTGTAATTACATCTCATTATTACTCCAATTTATTACGGCACTATCACAATTGCAATGTCACTGACAAGATTCATGCTGCAATAAGCTAACACGGCCTCTTGAGCCTCGCAAACTGGGGCACACCCCTTCCGACTATGGGCTGGCTGCACAAGAGCAGATCAGTGGTCCATTTCACCTCAGCATCCTGCTCTCTGGCTCTGGCTGTGGCCAATGCCTCCTGCTTCCGAGGAAGGCATAAAGCTCCTGTAATCACCTAACCGCAGAGCCCCAAGCTGTGTGCATGGAGCAGATTTCTTCCTGGCGCAGCTGGTTATCGTCTTATGACCTGAAGCATGAGGATTAATAAGCCTTTTAATTTTCATTCTAGTAGCAAGTGTAGCTGCAGCTTCTGCTGATAGCTGCAGAAATATCTAATCATTATCGGCAGCCCCCTGCATGAACTCTGAATCAAAAGCACCACATCTCATGACA